>NC_142128.1:62032500-63282500 GCF_024610735.1 Ursus americanus
TTATTTAGTTAATTATCTGAAAACATACTTACCTGTGTGTTTCATTTTGAGTCCAGACAGGAGACAGAAACCATATATTTTAACACAGAGAGTTAAATATGAATAACTGCCAAAAAGATGTAAAATCATGATATTAACCCAAAAATGCAATAAAAAGAATATTAACATATCAGACTGGTAGTAACTACAGAAAGCGCATTCCTAAAGCTGGAGAAATGGGGAAATTGTTGAAATTAGTAAGGAATAAACTCTTTGGCAGAGGAACACCATGGAGGGCAGTGTTGGCTGAGCTTGAAGGAAGGGTCTTCTGAGGCTGGGACCAGGTCTGTGAAGAGATTGCCAGCTGGATGCTGTCGTAGGCCCTGAGGTGGGTGAGCCTATTTTCGTGAGCTTTAGAAACTTGCAAACTGTGTTCAACTGCTGAAACAGAAAGGGACTAAGGATGCCAGGGGAAGAAATGTAGGATGTTCAGAAATCAACAAACAGAAAATACACAGGGAACAAACAGGAAGGGTTCAGTTGTTTATTGGCCATCCCAACACAGGACACCTGGCACGCTAGAAATGCAGTTTGCAGAGTCCCAGCTCTGAATTCATAAAGTAAACTACAGAAGTTTAGCTTTGGAGCTGAGAGGCAACAACTTCCTAAGTGGCAGCGTCCCTCCTCCGGGTCTCACAGCATCTATATGCGCATTTCCATTAAAAACAAACAGAGAAGCAGTTCTTTCCTTGCTTCTGGCCACTTCTTTGTCAAAAAACAAAACTAAACAAAACAAAACCTGAGAAAGCATACATACAACTCTAAGTTCTGCACTGCAAAATTTTCTTACACCTCTCTTCTCCAAGGGCCACCCATGACTGAAGTTATAATGTGGCAGCTGTCTACTTCTGGGTGGTGCTCATGTGTCCGAGTGGGATGCATCTGAGAATTTCCATATAATAATTTAGAAAAAGTATAAATGAATAAATAATGTTTACTAAAAAGTAAGTCACAGCTAAAAATTATACAAGATTCACAGATAAACACTAGTGTTGTTTGTGCAGATTTGAGATAAGGTTCTGGAAAACTGTAAAGTTGAGTAATGATAGAGTATAGACAATCCCCCAAATTCTCTTTTTTCCCTCTACAATTTAAATTAGCATAGATAGTTTGCATGCATAGTGGCCAATGTCTAGTAGAGAAGAATCCCACTCTGTCTGTTTAGCATGGCAGAGAGCAGGGTGTACCTGTAATCATCCAACAATTGGAGCAAATAGCCTTGCTAAAGAGAGGGAGACTGGAGACTAGTTGCAGAATTGAGATAACTCACCCATGCTGAACCAGTTCTTATTAAATTACCTAGAGGAGGAGGGGAAGAGCCTACAGGACCATCCAGATTTGCTTGTCCTTACTCAACTGTGCCAAATGCATTAAAAAGTTAAATGAAAGCAAAAACAACAAAACATGAAGGAACTGAAAAAAAAAAGAAAAAAAAAGATAAATGACTATGTACATGACTTTGAGTGGGAAAGAACTCTGTGAGTGTAACACACCTAGAGAAGTAGTCATGTGAAAACATGATTCTAAATCAGGAGATACCTTCTTTATTAGATGAAATATTTTTAGGATATACTGAAATCTGTCATAGCATTATGTCTTTGTCGTCCTTTTCTCTAATTTTCCCAATTTTCTACTACTAGGATATATTTCTCTTGTTATCATGGAAAAATAAAATAAGCATTGTTACCTGTATGTTTTTAATTGCAATTTTAAAATTATTTGTCAGGTGAATATTCTTTTTCAAGCTTGAAGAGAATAAATAATTCTTTGTTGCATACACTAAGCATAATTTTAAACTTAAAAATGATCAGGATATTCCAAAAATGGCAATTTCAAAGGAAGGAAAAGTTAAAAGCAATATAAATTGGCATAGTTAGCCTATTATTTTAGAATCTGCCCAGCACAAATTGGACTGGTATTCACTCCTTGGAAGATTGTCCCTGTTTCTTCCCACTCCAGCCATATGGAGAGAGCCATATGGTTGTAATTGCCTTCAAGTCTTTTCTTAAATGTCGTCTTATCAAGGAAGTCTTCCCTGACCATCTTATACTAAACATAACATCTCTCTTTTGTTCTTCATGCCCTTTACAGTTTTATTTTTTGTGATAACATATGACAACCTGACACATTATTTTATTTGCCTCTTCTCTTTGTGCCTGCTAGCTTAGAATTAGAGCAGGGATTGAACTTTATTAATCTATTTTACCCCAAATGTGTAGAAGACTGCAGCGGATGTGATAAGCCTCAACTAACATTTTTGGAGATTTAATGAATGTGAAAATTGTACATTCACTGATCACATTTTAGTTTTGGAGAGATCACATAAATCTTTCAGAGTGCTTTCCAAGGCTTTACTCACTTTACTAAGGAAAGAAGGGCTGTCTTGTCTTGTGATGACAACAGAGTGAGATATTGAGCGACTGACACCCCACAGCTATGTTTCCGATATTATGGGAAAGGATAGTCTAAAATAATGAGACTGACCTATGGAAAAACCAAAGATGATCGATTAAAGAGAAAGTCCAAGTGAGAATTGAGTTTCTTATTCCAATAATACTTAAATCTGTGCCTTATATATCACTGCCATGATTTATTTATATGAGCAACATATTTTTCTTGTGCATACACATAAAACATTTGAGTTTCTGTCACTTTCAACAAATAGGTTGCTGACTGATTGTATTAAGGTTACATAATATAATATACTACAAGAATATAAAGTTGTAGGGCTCTAAATAATTCTTAGTAAATTTAAAAATTAAAATTAAAACTAAGTGAAATCTATAGATATAAAGGAAGAATACTGAATTTTAAGAGAGAGAATTATTCTCTGAAGTTTGATTTTATTATCAACTTTTATCTCCTCATTGTTAGGGAAAGAGTCTAATTCCAGAGCAGCTTTGGTTAAGGTGCTAGTAAAAGTTCTAATCCTTTCTGAACTAGTTCATGTAAAGTCCACAAGAAGAGCTAAGCAAATGTTATTTGTCATTACAGTTTCTTCATTGTCTAAGGATTTCTTCAAATATGGCATGTACTTGTTGAATCTTTACAAATTTTTAATTAAAAATTGCTGTTTTTCAATTTGCTTTGTAAAACATCAGCTATTAGAGTTAATTTTTAGAGGAAATCTCTGTGAAATGGTGTTTCTCTCTCTCTTGCTCTCTCTCTCCTTTAATTTGCAATCTGAATATATAGGAAAACTGAGGATATGTGCTCTCTCTACCAGGTACAGAAAAGAAGAGTAGTTTAAGCCCTTTATGGCAAATGTTCTTTCCCTTATAAAATCAGAGGTGAAAATAGCTTCTTCATTGATAAACACCAAGATATTTTGTAGAACATTAAAAATCCCAATTCTCAGCAATAAATGCAGAGATTTCCTGATTACACATTTAATGCTAACTGCAATTTACTCATCAAGACACCTTTCATAATTTAATAATCCTTGTAATCATAGGATATTTGATTTACCTTTGTAATTGAGAACTTTACATAGAGTATGGCACACAGCAGGCATTCAGGAAATGTTTCTTATGACTTTTTGGGCTGAGTTGACCATTAACAGAATAGACATTTTTTATGAACTTTTAATTTTAGAACAACTTTTGAATTACAGAAAAATTCAATTTAATCGTATAATGTAATAGCATAAGTTATTCTCATATACCCACACCGTGTTTCCCTATTATTAATATCTTAGTATGGCACACTTACTACAATTAATAAGCTGCTATTAATACATTATTATTTGGTGAAGTTCATACTTTTTTCAATAGATTTCCTTAATCCTATTACTACATTTCATTTACTGTCAGGTCTCTTTAGGTTCCTCTAGGCTTTGACAGTTTCTCTAACTTTCCCTGTTTTCGATGACCTTGATAGTTTTGAGGAGTATTGGTTAGATGTTTTGTAAAATGTCCTTTTATTGGAATTTTTTTTCATGATTGGACTGAGTTTTGGATTTGGGAGAAAACCACAGAGATAGAGTGTCTTTTTCATCATATGAAGAGTACATACTATCATCATGACATCACTATAGATACCTTGATAAGTTGTTTGATGTACTTGTTTCCCAGGTCTATCTATCCATCGATAAAGTTGTTTCATTGATAGACAAGTTTTGGTACATTCTGCTTTTGCTTTTGCTGAGTTCAAAATATTTTCTAACTTGCCTTTAGTTTCTTGTTTGAATCATGGATTCTTTGGCAGTATGTTGTGTAATTTTCGATTACTTGTATATATTCCAGACCTAATTTTGTTGTTGGATTTGAATTTAATATTTTGTGGTCAGATAGCCTTGTCTGTATAATTTTGTCATTTAAAATTTGATGAAATGTATTTTTGCTCAGAGAATAGTCTATCTTGATAAATGTTCCATATACCGTTGATAATAATGTTTATTTTCTGGTTTTGAGGTATAGTTTTTATATATATATATGATTTTCTATACCCATGATTTAGTGTATATTTTCGTGTAAATATACATGAAGAAATATCATGTTCCTTAATGGGAGAGGTGTCAAGTCTTCTATTTTCTTAATTATTTTTTGTCTGCCTCATATTATCAATTATTGAGAGGAGAGTGTAGAAACTTCTAACCATGAATGCCATCTGCATGTACTTCATTTACCTTGTAGCTTTTTTAAAATGTTATGAAAATCACCATATTCCTGATTGATTAGGGCCTGGATTTGCATAAGGTCAATAACACTGTGTAGCACCCCGATATATTTGTTAATGGAGAAAAACATACACACACCATAATAAATTGAAACCCACAGACATTATGGATGTAACCATTGAACAAGTTACCATAGATCCTCCAAATCATTAAATATATTAACTTAAATTTTCTCAATGTGAAGCTACATAAAGTAAATTATGCTATCAATAATTATTTATATATGAATGACAAATAAATGAAATATTTTATGTGAGCCCCTGAAGATCTAATTATATTTTATTTACTTTTGTAGCTAATGGGATGGGGACTGGCAATATAATTGCTGAATACAAGAATAAATATTAAATCTCCAATTTAAAGTGTGGAAAGTACATAAACCCTTACCCTACTGCCTATATTTTATTCAAATTCCAGCAGCTGAATTCCTACTTGTAAATATACCTGGATGTCTGAACTGCCAGACCTCAGTTACCACTGGTTTCATACTATATAATTCTATCAAATATACTTTCTATTTTCATGTTACCTTATCCTCACTATAAAACTTTTAATGATTCTTTCTTGCCTGCCAGAGCAAGAATGAGATCCTTTTCTAGACTTTCTGAGTTCCTCAGTCTTGACCCAATCTTATTATCCCACCTCACTTTTTTTTCTACTTCAATTTCCTCAATTGTAAATTGGGATTTACAAAATTTCTTTGGTCACCCTAGATCTAATTGGAAGAAACACCATGTCACAGAATATATCTCCTAGTCTTCATTCTGGTTTCTTTCTCTCCCTATCACTTTATCACTATATAAAATACTTGACATTTATATGTTTAACAACCAAAATAAGCTAGGATATGCCACAATATTTAAAATCAAACTGAAAAATCCCAGGGCTTAAAGTAACAAAAGTTTATTTTTCAATCGTGTCATGTATGTATTATGGTCTTGGTTTTCATTACCCTCACTCCAGACCCTGGGTGAATAAGCATCACTGTCTAGAGCTTTCCTGGTCTCAGTTCTGAAACAAGAGTGATTGTGACATGTGTAATGGCACTTAACTTTCTGTCCAGAAATGACAAATCACTTGCACTTGTATTTTATTGCCCAAAGTACATTACATAATTTTGAACAGGTCAAAAGATTATTATATATTTTGGATATTGTCCCTCTTTCTCACAAGCAAACATACTCAAGGTAGGAAGCTTTTCTGTTTCATTCACTCTGGTATGACCTGCTCCTACAAGAGTGCCTTACATATGGTAACCTCTAAACAAATAGTTGCTGAATGAATATATTTCAATAGGTTGTTCATAAAATAAAATTAATAAATAATTCAAAGCATTTAGAACACTATCTGGCACATAGAAAACATAGAATAATATAACCTACTCTTATTCAATGAAACAGAAACTTATATTAACAACTACTGTTTATTCATTCGACCATAACTACTTTGTATCTCATGTTTGGTAGGTAATGTGGTGTGTGTGTGTGTGTGTGTGTGTGTGTGTGTGTGTGTGTGTGTGTCTCCTGGCTTTATTGAGATATGATTGACAAAAGATTGTACGTATTTAAGGTATACAATGTGCTGTTTTGTTATGAGTATACTTTGCATAATTGTGATAAGATTTTTTTCATATTGATGTTTCATTTCCTGCAACCAAAAGGTAGAATCTGTTTCCCAGTCGCTTCAGTTCAGGCTGGGTTTGTGACTTAATAAAATGTTCATAAATGACATTGTTGCAGTTCTACCCCAGGTCTAAAACACCTTGCAAGCTTCTCTCCTTGCTGGCATCTTGCCTCTGCAATGTGAACAAACCCAGGCTAGCATGCTAAAGGTTGAGGGGCAAGTGGAGAAGAGGTGCACATGCCAGCCAGAAAGCTTCTGACCTCCAGATAGATGATAATCTGCCCTATATTGAATCATGTAGACCACTGACAGCACACTACAGATGCATGGGATAAGCCCAAATGTGACCTAAATGCCCTATATACCCTGAGTGAAATAAATGGTCGTGTCGTTAAGCAGCTGAGTTTTGACATAGCTATTACAAAACAGGTAGCTGCTCCTGGGTGGCTCCGTGGGTTAAGTGTCTGCTTTCCTCTCAGGTCACGATCCTGGGGTCCTGGGATGGGCCCTGCACCTGTGTCGGGTTCCCTGCTCAGTGGGGAGTCTCCTTCTCCCTCTCCCCCTGCTCGCGTGCTCTCTCTCTCACTTGCTCACTCTCTCTCTCTCAAATTTATAAAATCTTATATATATATATATATATATATATATATA
Organism: Ursus americanus; assembly: GCF_024610735.1. Classification (NCBI taxonomy): domain Eukaryota; kingdom Metazoa; phylum Chordata; class Mammalia; order Carnivora; family Ursidae; genus Ursus; species Ursus americanus. Next base: position 62,039,492 of record NC_142128.1, read on the forward strand.
TATATATATATATATATATATATAATAGCTATATGATATCCTGAGACATCACACAGGAACCTGGCAGTACAAGGTATCAGAACAGAAAATGGGGCCCCTGTTCCCTTGGCTCTGAGATTTTAAGACTCATGACTAGAAGAAGTTTTAGCCTCTCTTTTGTTGGGGTAAGCAATTAGGTCCAACGGAATTATGACATAACCAAATCTTGTCTTGTAGCCAAGTCCCACAACCTCTACATTCATTGTTGGGAATATACTACCCCCATCATTTGCGATCCGTACCTTGAAGCCAATGCATCTGCATAATGTCTTTGAATAGGAGTTTGGGATCTGATCCAATATCAGTGTTATTACTAATATTGAAATCATTGGACTGATTTGGGGGTATTTTGTACATTATTTTATTAATGAATTTTTTCCTACTTAAAATGTATTGGAAATCTAGGGGAATTTTTAGTGTGGAAAGAGTAGTAATTATATTTTAAGATTCCAGAAGTGTTGAAATAGATAAGAATGAAGACATTCAAGAGGCCTCAAAATGAAAAATTTCAGCAAAACCTTTGATCATTAAAGTTTGCAACTTCAACTCAATATTTTTCAGCTAAATATATGATTTTTGAGTAGATTCTTGCTAGGAATATTAAAAATTTTGTGTTAAGAGGGTTAAACAATGGATATTTATGAAAGAATATGGAAAGATTCCTTTACTTATAAAAATTAATAAGCAATTATAACACAGTATGACCGAAATTGGCTCCATGATTTAACGGACTTAATTTTTTAAACCCTAGAAGGATATTGTATATAATTAATAATTTTTTAAACCCTAGAAGGATATTGTATATAATTAATAATTTTTTAAAAATAGAAGAACCAACCACAGAAAGGAAATCATAAGACCAAAGCAGAGCATTTCTCTGCACAGAGGAATGAGAAAGGGACCACGGAGACAGAGTGAGAGCGATATTATATTATGAAACCAACAATGACTATTTCTGAGTGGAACTTACATAATATCGGTGATTGGATTGGGGGGAGTTGGCAGATATTTTATAGTGATATTAGGTAAAAATTCAATACACAATGGAATTAAAGCTGCTGGATAAGAAGGTAACAGCATATCTTAGGTCATTAATAGGAGGGTTTTTAAGAGTCTATATAAATTTTTTAATGCTCTTATTGTTAAAACAGTTAAACTTTTAAAGATCTATTATCTTCCTTTTAACCTTATTCAGTTTTTGAAGTTAAATTTTAGAGGGAGAAATGGTATTTTGAAAATCACTTTATGATTTTACTTAATGGTGTATTTTTAAAAGAACTTCTAGATTCCTCATCCAATTGCTTTGTAATAATACAATTGTTCTGTATTATAAATGATGCACTATTTCACGAAATACATTATTTTCTAAAGAAACTGTTTTATGCCAGTAAGAGAAGCCGGGTTTATTGCAAAGCAAAATACATATTTCTCTGAAAATTGTTTTTACACACAGAATAGAAAAGTATCTTAGTAAAAGATCATGATTCACTGGATATAGTAATTACATGACTTCAAATGACATGTTAGTATTAAAAATACTCTCTACTACCTGAAAATGAATAATTTTCATTTTATCTCAAGGTCATGTCTAGACAATTTTTTTGTAAATTAAAGGAAGTCATGTAATAACTGCTGAATTTGCAGATGTTAAGAAAATGTGTAAATTCATAGTAAGCATTTTCATCAAGTTGAATAAATGTGTTATACATTTTCTGTGTAATATAGAACAGGTTTGCCCCCATTACTGGTTCATTACTGTGCTGAACATTTTATTTCATTAACATCATGTAGTGGCGTTTTTGTGTCTTACCATAAATTTCTAGGTTGAATAAAATATAAGCGATTAAAAATAAAGACCAAGTTTAAATCAGTGCCTAGCACATTGCCTAGCATCGTAGATATTCAATAAATTTTGAATATTTAATTAATCACCAGAATTACACTCCATTCTTAGTCACGTTGTAGAAACAGTATATCTCTATCTTTATGTTTGCAGTCCAGAAAATGTTGCCTTAATTAGAAATGTTATGCTTCAGCTTTGTTTATTGAATCTTCCCAAAATATATTGTATGAAAGCAAAGATAAATAAGCAAAAATAAATTTGCTTTTTGCATATGTTACACCTACAATGTAATCACATGCTATTTTATATTTCTCATTCTGAGAGGCAGTTTTTTATCCTTTATTTTATAGCAAAGGATTAAACAAGTTAAATGATTTGTTCAAAAAGATTCACCCAGTTATTTTAAGATTGAACCACTATTTCATAACTCTAATACTTCTTACTTTTTATAAAATAAGTTGTTTATATAAGAATTGGAAGAGGAGTATACCCAATTCCTTTAAATTATATATGAAGAAATATATTTAAGAAAGATATAGCTTAAAAAATCGAGGAACTCTAGGAAATGCTGAGTATAATAAACTCTCAAATGGATTTTTAAATAATTATGAATTTTTATAATATCTGCTATTACATTTATTCTTATAAACACATTTGTTGCTCAGGCTATTTTTGAAAATGCTAAATTTCTCAGATAACCTCCCTCTGCTTCTCTCTGTAAAAGAATTTCTAGGCTTAGGAAAGGAGAATCGAGTGAATTATATTTTGTAGCAGCTTTAGGGGAAAAAGATGCTCCTAATCTCACGCCAGGTTTTGGGGGTGAACTTAGCTGGAGTGCATTAATCTCTGGTGTGCATTTTGTGCATTAATCCATTAATTGTTAAACATGTAGCTTATCTCTAAAGCTGTTATGTCAGTCGAGGCCACCAGCTCACACCCCGCTATTGGGAAAAATTAACCATTCTCATTTCCTTTATCTCTCACTGACTTAAACCAACATGGTCTTTGCTACACACTCCATCCACCAATGGATGGGCCATCATGGTCTATGTCCTCTGCAATGGAGTCAGAATTTATCATGGTGAGCACACTGGCAAGAACATTGGTACTTTTTAGAAGACAATCAGAAATCAATTATCTCAAAAAGGAGAAGGAAACACTGTTCTCCTCTCCATATTGTACCAGTACCTAGCAGAGTTGGAAACTACAAATATTTGCTGAAGAAATGAATTGGATGTGGATCTGAGGTTAACATCTAAGAGGATATAGCACTAAAGAAAATAAAATATTAAAAAAGTGTAAGATTCTGTCTAGTCCAATTTGGCAAAGAAAGAAAAGAGACAGGGATTCTAGGGGCAAAGACTAAAATGCTGTTCTTTGGGATGCAGAAGTGAGAAAGAACTGTAATATCAATATGGGAAAGAAATACTAGAATTTAAAATGAGTGTGAAATATACAAAAACATTCTACTATACCATTGTCCTAAATCAATACCTAATGATCTCTTATTTTCTACTTTTACTTTCTATTTTCTATTGTATTTGTGTGTGTGTCCATGTGTGTGTATATCTGTGTCTGTGTATCTGTGTGTCATAAATCCATGCTATAAAAAATGTTATAATTTACCTTTGGAGACTCCTTGTAAAATAGTTTTATATGATACATTCTTCAAAGATGTGTAAAATAAATTTGTTAATTCCATATATTTTAACATGAAAATATATACTGTGAACATTGGTAAAGGATATCTTAAGAATTTGGAGGTACCTGGGTGACTCAGTCAGCTTAGCATTTGCCTTTGTCTCAAGCCCTGTTCCCAGGGTCCTGGGATTGAGCTCCACATCGTCTCCTGCTCAGCGGGGAGGCTTTCTGCCCCTCCCCCTTTCTCCTGCTCTCTCTATCTCCCTCTTTCAAAGAAATAAATAAAATCTTTTAAAAAAAGAATTCATAGATTGTTCTCATATTTTACCTTATTTATTTGGCAAAATTGGCATACCCTTAGCACACATAAAGATATTTTTAACAATTAATGTATGTTGAACACCTTTATAAAAATGGCAGCATCTCAAAGTGGCAATGTTATTATAATTATTATTAGTACATAAGAAAAATAAAATCACGTTTTATTACTAAGTCTGTTTCAACATGTCCAAAATAAAGTTGGAATTCATACTTTCTTTCTGAGTATCAACCACAATCTATTTACAATTTTATTATTCCACATCTACTGTAATCTGTTTTGGAATATATGTATACATATTCTATATAATAAAATATTCTATATTCTGTATATTCTACTTGTAATGTGTATATATATTATACTATATATAATATTCATATATATTCTATGTAAGTACTATGTATATATAGTCTATATATTCTGTATATATATAATAACAGAATATTCTGTTATTAGAATACAGAATATTATACATACAGAATATTCTATTATATGGAATATACACATATATTATAAATAATATATTAATATATTACGAATATAAATATATACATATTCCAAATTTTATTATATTCACACAATGAAATTCTGTACAGCAATGAAAATGAACTTCAAGTTTGTACAAAAATAAGGATTAATATGAGGAACATAGTGATGAGCAAAAGATGATGGAAACACAAAAAAATATACTACCATATGATTTCATTATATAAAGTTTAGAAAAAACAACTAAAACTAGTCTATGCTACCAGAAGTCAAGATAGAACTATCCTGGATGGGGGGTGGAGGGGGTGGTAAACAGGAAATGGAAGGGAACATGAAATAGGTTTCCAGAATGATTATATATTCTGTTACTTGATCTGGTGGCTGCTTACAGGGGTGTGTTCCATTTGTGAGATTTCATCAAGCTGAATACTTTGATATGTGCACTGTTCTGTATATAGAAGATTGAGAAGGGAGGAAGTGGAGAGAATCACCATCACTTTTAAGATATGATTTGGACATACATAGTCTTTGCTCCCATTCCTTGGGAGCAGTCTAACATCATGACTACAATTAGCTGGAAGGAAGACTGGGAATGTGGTCAGTTTTCTGGCAGCCAGGTATTCAGCTAAAACTGGTGTTGTCTTACTAAAGGGCAAAGGAGAAAAATGGAAATTGAGGGACAACTAGGAGTTCTGCTGCCATGAGTCAGGCCTTATTTCCCTAATGATGTTAAATTGAGAGTTCAGTAATAGTGCCTTTCCTGTGCATTAAAAATGTATTAGAAGTTGAAATGAAATTTAAGGGGCAATGAAGGAACAATTTTCTCAATAGAAAAAAATATCTTGGTAAGACATTAGAAAATTGTTGAGAGCCTATAAAAATGAATAATCACAAAAATCCCCACATCATTTTCCTATAGGCTTATTCTTTTGTTTAAATTGTATTAGGGGAGCCTGGATTCTTGGTTTCAGATCAAGTTGTGATTTCGGGTGGTAAGATCCAGCCTTGCATGGGGCTCTGCTCAGCGTGGAGTCTGCTTAAAAGACTGCCTTCCTCTGCCCCTCCCCCACTCTGTCTCTCTCAAATAAACAACTCTTTGAAAAAATTGTATTAAAAAAGTGATTAATTTGAATTGTTTTTTGTTTACCTACAACTGATCTGGAAAATTATTTTGTGTAGAGCACTTAAAGTCACTGCCATCTGTACAGAGAGCTACAGTTCATTTGATTGAATGAGGCAAAAATGTGGACAATGCAGGAAGGACTTATGTTAAGGGCTAGGACTAGATCATCTTGGTCATTGGACAGGGTAAAGCTATGTCAAAAATCATGTAAGTCGTTTGGCTTTTTCTTATTCGTAGTAGGTAATATTAAGTCTGGAATATTTCCAGAACCATTTCTTATAAATTAATTTAGTCTATTAAGTATTTGGTCAAGCAAGGAGTACATAGGGAAGAAAGAGGACTTCTGTGATATGAAGGGAGTGGCAGGAAGAGTGACCAGAGTACCTGGCCCACATGGTGGGATCATCCTCCCTCTGGTCAGCTGTCAATATGTGAGGAAAGATGAGTCTGCAGCACCTACAACAACAACAAAAACAACCACCAACAAGAAAAATACCCTCAGATCCTTGTGAGATGTCCCCCCCCATTAAAAAAAAATAAAGCTAACAAATTTGTTCGTTTTTAAACAGCTAAACTATATCTATATGCCAGAACTTTCCTGTGGCTCATCAAATTGCAAACTTTGCATTACAGTTCGAAACGTATATTAATGTACTGAAAGTTAAGTATATCATGCCACCGAATGTGAAATACTGATTTTCATTATTATGTCTTAATATTGTTCATGTTGAGGCTTCATATTTGAAGAACAATTTTGGAGAATTTTTATCAGAAAACTAAAAAAAAAAAAAGAAATTACAGAACTCATTTTATTTAGTAAATAAAAAGTGTGTAAATGGAAGCAAATTCATACACTGTTAAGTAGAAATAGTAAGGACGTAAAAGAATGTAGACATTACATTGATACATTTTCACAGGAGTTGATAGATTTGCACAATTGGGCAGTGGGATATTAATAGGAACGATGTCATGTTTGAGTGTCCCGTTGTACCTAATTAGGCTTTGTAGGTTTAAGAACATTTAAAACCTCAGGCTTAAATGTAGATATGACAATTTTAAGTAAACAATTCAGTCATTAAAACTTTTCAGTAAGCCCTCGGGTAAATTTTTTTTCCTTAACCTTGTTTCCTCACCAAAGATACCTTACCCACCTACCTTACCTACGTAGAATAAATCCTTTCATATGCATAGACATATTTTTGCCTTTCCAAAATTCTACATATGCTAGCATATGTACTCTAGAAGCAATCTATGAGACAATCTCTCTTTCCTCTCATTATACTGTTAAAATTTTGAAATCTAAAGTCTTTTTATCCTTACTACTGAAGTTCATCTTTAGAGTTTTGACTCAATTTTAAGACGTGGCAACGTATTTTCAAATTATGATATTATCGTTGAACTTATCTAAAATATTACTTTTTAAAGATCACTGATTATGCTATTTTCATATTCATTTTTTCCCTTCACACATACGAAGGTAGAGTGTCTGTACATGTAAGAAGTAACAGATCATGCAGGTAGAAAGCCTAGAACTGGAAAAGTAGAGTAAGCAGCAATTGGGCTGCAAATGGGTTAGGAAGGAGAATAGGCAAATCCAAACCAATGGCTGTAGTAAGTAAAAGAACAACACCTAGAATTAAAAATAGTCAGAAAAGCAAATAGAAGAAAGCAGGTATTCGGGATATCTGATAAAAAGAGGCCCAAGAAGAATTCCAGGAGCAAATCAAGACAAATGTGATTAGAGCATCAGGACATGCAATATGTCCAGAGAGCTGATTTCTTCACGCAACTATTGAAGAATCTAGTAGTTATTAAAACTCAGCTCATAGGGGTCTATAAAGTAGAAAGGAAATCTGCACTCCATGGGCCAGGTCCTCAAGCACTGAGGTTCACCAACAGATTCAAGCTTACTAATGCTTACTAATTTACAGAAAAAGCAAAGACAAATAATAGCTAACTTTTAAAAAGTGCTTACCGTGTCATTTGACAGATGGACTTCCTATATAATCTCATTTAAAATGACACTTCTGAAAGGAAGACGTTATTATTCTTATTTGTGTTTGAAGAAACTCAGGCACAGAGAGTTTAGGAATCATGCCCATGTCACTAAGTTACTTAGCAGCAGACCTGAGAACTCAGGTTTAATAAGACAGCGAATTAATTTCCACTTTCTACTAGTTTTTTTACTAATTTCTACTATTTGCTGTTCTGTTGCTTCCAACAAGACAAACCTATTACCTTTCAGTTCTGGAGGTCAGAGTAGATACCCCTTGGCTAAAATTAGACTGTCAGTAGGGCTGCATTCATGGGGGAGGCCTCCAGGGGGTAATCCATTTCATGTGCTATGCTGGAGGCCTTTTTTCCAGTTTCTAGAGGATGCCTGTATGTCTTGACCTGTGACCCCGTTCCTCCATTTTCAGAGCCAGTAACTGTGGGCTAAGTCCTCACACTGCACCCTGCCTGGTTCTTCACAGTCACAGCTTCCTCTAGATCTTTTTAGGACCCTTGCGATCACATTGGGCCTACTTGGGTAATTAAGGCTCACCTTCCTTTTGTAGATTTGGCTGATTAGCAAACTGATTTCCACTTGCAAACTGACTTTAGCTTTGCTGTGTAATGGAAGATATCCACAGGTTCCCGGTATTAAGGCCGAGTGTCTTTGGGGTGGTGAGGGACATTGCTCTGCTGACCATAGACATCAAAGCCTTGATACTTAGGCCTAACCTTTAAGGCTTCACCCATTTATATGGGGAATAAAATTAAGAACACAATGCCAGTGTCCCCCTCACTTCCTTGCCTGACTAATTTTCTACCTTTAACTCTGAATCAGGACTAATCCTCAAAAGTATGTAATCCAGAAGTAAGAGCTAAAGATAAGTATGAGTTCTGGTTAAAAAAGAGAACTTTTATGTTCTGTTTTTGGTTTTTTTGTTTGTTTTTGTTTTAATGCTGATGAAGAAAAATGATGGACATGCCAGGAATCTGGTCAAAAAATAAAAATTCTGTTTTCATACGTGCATGTTCAGGTAATATATTTTTTAGGGAAAAAAGATAATGAGAAGAAATGTAGATGGATATTTTTAAAAATCAAGCTCCAGGTAGGTAAAAGGACATTGTGTTAGAAACATGTAATTGCCGATCTACTCAGATTTCTCCCTAGTGAATTCCAGCATAAATTATGTGAAAATGATGATATGATAGACAAAGTAATTTAAGGTAATTATGAGAAAATAGAAATCTCTTTAAATATAAAGAAAAACATACAGAGAAAATGACATTAAATCCATATTCTTGTAAAATCCTAACATTAGAACTAGGAATCTAGAGGTTCTTTTTTTACTTCTTCTTTTTTTTTAATGTAAGTATACTTGACACACGATGTTACGTTAGTTTCAGGTGTATAACATAGTGAGTCAACATTATACTATATTTACCGTGAGTGTAGTTACCATCTGACACAATACAGTGCTATTGTAATATCATTGACTGTGTTCTCTATAGTGTGCCTTTTATCCTGTGACTTATTCGTTCCATCACTGGAAGCCTGTATCTTTCACTTCCCTTCACCCATTTTGCCCACCCCAACCCACTTTCCTCTGGCAGCGATCAGTTTATTCTTTGAATAGGTCCAGTTCTGCTTTTTGTTTTTTATTCATTTTTTGTTTTTTTGTTTTTTAGATTCCACATATGAGTAAAATCATATGGTATTTGTCTTTCTTAGTCTTTTCTCACCTAGCCTAATATTCTCTCAGTCCATCCATGTTGTCACAAATGGCAAAAATCTCATCCTTTTTATAGCTATGTAGTATTCCATTGCACAAAAGAAAAAGAAAAAAGGACATTGCGGTTTAATAGAATCCAAAGACTCTTAAACCTTTTGTAAATGACAATTTTGAATAAAATGAGAATTTCCTCTACCTTGTTCAAGAGCTGTGGTAAGCTGGAAGTATAAATTGATTAGCAGTAATTAATAGGTCATCTCTATACAATAAGTTCTTCTTTTACATTATTGACCAAATAAGCAATATAGGAAATAAACTTAGATTGTGACATGATGGGGAGAGAGGGATTGAGTGAGGTAGAATGGAACACTGTTTGGAGATGACATCCTAAAGGTCAGCAGTGATCAACCAAGCACAGAGACACTCAGATCAATTAGATTTTAAAAATCCAATGCAACTTATTGTATAAAAGGAACATACTTAACACATTCATCTCTTCATGGAGTTGCCGTGTGTGCATGTGTGTGTGTGTGTGTGAGAGAGAGAGAGAGAGAGAGAGCACCTGAAGACTATCCTCTTAGCAAATTTCCAGTATACAATGTAGTAATATTGACTATAGTCATGATGCTGTATATTAGATCTCTAGAACTTATCTATCCTATATAACTGCAACTTTGTACTCTTTGACTAACATCTCCCCCAGTTTCTCCACCTCCCTGACTCTGTTAACCACTATTCTACTTTCTGCTTCTGTTTATTCAATGTCTTTAGATTCTGCATAGAAGTGAGATCATGTAGTATTTTTCTTTCTGTGTCTGGCTTTTTCACTTAGCATAATGTCCTTCAGGTTCATCCATCTTATGGCAAATGATGGGGTCTCCCTCTTTTTAAGAGCTAAATAATATTCGTGTGTGTGTGTGTGTGTGTGTCACAATTCCTTTATCCCTTTATCCATGGCCAGACACTAGAGTTGCTTCCGTATCCTGGTCATTGTAAATAATGCTGCAGTGAACACAGGAGCACAGGTATCTCTTTGAGATACTGATTTTATTTTCTTTGGGTATATACATAGAAGGATTGCTGGATCATATGTTAGTTCTATTTTTAACATTTTCATTTCAGTATGTAAATGTATATCAAAACATCATTTATATTTTAAATATACATAAATTTTATTTAAAAATAAATGATAAACAAAACAACATAAAAACAAAAAAACATGCTTAAGGAAACAAAGAAAGGCAAATTAAAAAAACAAACAAACAAACAAGGAAACATATGAGGCATATATGAACCTAAACAAATCCCAGGTATCAGTTTAGTAGCAGACAACTAAGGCTTGAACATGAAAAGCATTATAACAAAAAAGAGCAATTTTATGTATCAGCAAAACAAAATATATCATCAAATTTTTTGCAATTATATGTCACTTGACAAAAGTAGAACCACATAAAAACAAAAGGATAGTGAAATTACCATATATAGAAACTATAATACAATCTTTTAAATTGCCTGTGGTTGATAAATCTAGGGTGACCTGACGAGGTTATGTTAAATGGCAAAGGTGACAGAATACACCTGTCTTAGTTGTATTTCCTAACGTGTGACTCTGTTTAGCAGACTAGAGAGACTGAGTCTCCTGCTGGTCTTGAAGAAACAAACAGCCAGGTTGTGAACTCAGGAGAGGGTGATGCATCACTGCTGGCGGCCCCTGAGACTGAAATGTGGCCATCAGCCAACATCCAGCAAGAAAATGGGAACCTAATTCCTATAATCACTAGGAGATCAATTCTGCCAACAACCTGTGGGAGCTTGGCAGATGATTTATTTCTAGGCAAAACTCTGGTTTAGACCACAAATGCCAATACCTTGATTGCAGCCTTGTAAGACCTTGAGCAGAGAGCACAGCTAAGCTGTGTTCAGGCCTGTCCCAGACACTGGAATGTAATATAGGTGTTGTTTTAAACCACTATGTTTGTGATAATTTGTTTTGCAGCAATATATGTGTATATATACCTTGGTTTAAATAGTGAAGGATGAGATCTATACATAGCTTAAGAAGGAATTGTCATGATTTCTGGAGATATTTGAAAAACTTCATATACTGAAGATAACTTCAAGTTCAGGATTTTTTCTAAATTTAAATTCAATTAGCCAACATATATAGTATATATGTTTTGATCAGATTCTACTAGCATGACAAGTCTAAATGTGATGAATGGGACTGTGGTTATGACTGAGCATACTGCACCTTGTAAGCATTTGTGAATTTGAACACATATTCAGGCACATTAAAGGAAGCACCCTGGGAGTGGGAATTCTGAAAAAATTAAAAGGAAAATAATTCAACTAATTACTTATATTAATTTTTAAATTAATTTTTGTTACTAAACCCCTAAAAGATTGTTGTTGTTCTTATTATTTTAAGATTATTTATTTATTTATTTGACAGAAAGAGAGGCAACAAGAGAGGGAACACAAGCAGGGGGAGTGGGAGAGGGAGAAGCAGGCTTCCCCTGAGCAGGGAGCCTGATGCAGGGCTCAATCCCAGAACACTGGGATCATGACCAGAGCCAAAAGACTGAGCCAGCCAGGCGCCCCCCCCCCCCCCAGAACGCTGGAATCATGACCTGAACCAAAGGCAGACACTTAAGGACCAAGCCACCCAGGCGCTCCCCCGCCCAACATATCATTAAATGAGGTTATAAGACAAAGTATTGCAGAGAATATAATTTAAAATTAATACAGCTAAATTTTAAGTACTGCTAAAAAACCTAAGGACAAAAATACAAATGTAATGAGATTTAAATAAAATGCTATAGCTTCTGACATGAAATAGACAAAAAATGCACTTTAAGTACTTGAACAACATAAGTAATAAAATGGGCATGAACTGAGAGTAAAGAACTGAAACTGTCTGTACCTTCTCCTTTTTTTTTTTTTTTGAATCTTTTTTTTTATTAGTCTTTGTTTCTTAGGGCAGCTTTATGTTAACAGAAAAGTTGAGCAGAAAATACAGAGTTCCCATATACCCCCCACTCCACACAGTTTTCCTTATTTTTAACATTTTCTGTTAGTGTAGTACATATGTTACATTTGTTATTCATAAATGAATTAAACTGATACTGATACATTATTACTGACAAAAGTCCATCGTGTACATTATGATATACTGTATGTATTTCACATTCTATGGGCTTTGACAAATATGTTTCCATCGCTAGATTATGCTAAATAGTTTCACTGTCCTAAAAATCTTCTCTACTCTATCTATTCATCCCATCCCTCTTTCTTCCCCAATCTCTGGACGCCACAGATCTTTTTACTGTCTCCGTTTTCCAGAATGTCATATAGGTGTAATCATACAGTATGTTGCTTTTTTAGCTTGGCTTATTTTGCTTAGTAATATGCTTTTGCTTTCCTTTATGACTTTTTATAGATTGATGACACATTCATTTTTATCATTAAATAATATTCCATGGAATGGATGTATCACAGTTTATCCACTCATCTGTTAAAGGGCATTTTGTTTATTTCCAAGTTTTGGCAATTGTGAACAAAGCTGTAAAAATAATTATGTAGAGGTTTCACTGTGAACATAAATTTTCAACTCATTTGGGTAAATACCTAAGTGAATACCTGGATCATATAGTGAGATTATGTCTAGCTTTATAAGATACTGCCAAACTCTTCCAAAATGGCTAAACCATATTGCATTACCACCACCAACAAATGAGGTTTCCTGTTGCTCCACATGCTTGCCAGCATTTGGTATTATCAGTATTTTTTACTTTTAGCCATTTTAACAGGTGTAAAGTATTTTCTCATTGTTGCTTTAAGTTGCAATTCCCTAATTACATATAAATAAAGTTGAGCATCTTTTCATATGCTTATTTGCCATCCCCGTATCTTCTTTGTTAAGATGTCTGTTCAGGTCAGTTGCCTAATTTAAATTGTGTTGTTTTCTTATTGTTGTGTTACTTTACATGCAAGGATTTTATATGCAAGTCCTTTATCAGGTATGTGTTTAGCAAGTATTTTCTTCTAGTTGATGGCTTGCCTTTACAGTTTTGTCATAGAGCAGAAGGTTTTCATTTTAACAAAGTCTAACATCATATTTTCTTTCATGGAGCATGTTTTTGGTGTTGCATCTAAAAACTCAGTGTAAAACCTTAAGTCATCTAGATTTTCTATTTTATGTTGTAGGGCTTTTATGTTCTTATGTTTTACATTTAGGTCAATGATCTATTTTGTGTTAATTTTTGTGAAGGATATAAGTTATGTGTCTAGATTAATTATCTTGCATGAAGATGCCCTGTTGTTTGAGAAGCACTGTTAAAAAGGTTACCTTCTCTCCATTGAATTGCCTTTGCTCCTTTGTCAAAGATCACTTGACTATATTTGTGTGGGTCTTATTCTAGTTTCTCTATTGTAAACCTATTTTTCAAGTGTCCATGCAAAACTTGTAAACACTGACTATATATCAGGGAAATGAGTAAATTTCCCAAACAAAATAATATTATCATATTAAAAGCAATAAGCAATAAAAAAATTAAAAAACTACTAATCAATGCTTTTAGGTGAGTATTATACCAAGAAAATAAGTTTTAAAAAAACCTAATATCATACTTTTTAAAATTAATAGGTGTAATACTTAATTATTAAGAGAAACATTATACACATTCTAATGATTCTAAAAGAATATTACTAATTCAACAAAAGCAGAAGGGAAGATAGAGCATAATTAAATTTGAAAAAAATATCCAGATGATTTGTATTTGGAACTAAATTACACCTATAGATTTGGAAAGAATTGACATTGACACCATTCAGTGTTATATATTTTCTGTTTGGGTACATTGTATTTTCTTCCAATCTAGTCTATTAAATCAAAAGTTTTGAGAATTTTAATATATATAAGTTTATATTGAATTGACTGTAACAATCTTGTATTTGTATTATTATTTTTTTATTGATCGGTTGGGGGCATTTCTTCATAGGCCACCAGATTTTCTGTGGACAATTTAGTTCTGCCCCATTAGTTTCAGGCCCTTGAAATTGCCTATCTATGAAAGCACAGAATCCTCCCTGAATAAAGGTAAAAAGAATTTAGTAACCTTTTGATTTACTGAGACTCCCCATCATAACGTGGATAATGAAGGTTGACATGTGACTAGGCAGCAGTCTACTAATCCTTAGTGGTTTCTGCTTCTAACTTGGATTTGTGGTGATTTACTATATATAAGGCACAGAATAAAACTATTAGAACAAACTATCTTAAATCATAGCTGGGAGTGTGAAATAAATTGGTTAAGAGTTAAAATAACAGTAAGATTGGCCATTACTGCATGAAGCTTTTTAATGTTTGAATAATTGTGTAAATGATTCAGTGGGAAGTCTTGTGTTTTGATAAATTAATCTCATGGAATGAAACATAAAGTGTACACAGAATACTAAGATATGTTTCAAATGGGACTTGTTGCATAGTTAATTTATTCTCACTAGATTTATGTATGGATTGTTTACCACGAAATTAAACATGAATGATTAGAGAGATTATTATGAACTTCAAAGTGGTAGATTCCCTGAACTTGCTATTTTAAAAGCTCAACAAAATTGTGCAAATCTACTACTACTACTAATAAATATAGTAGGTAGAGAAGCAACACTAATACCTTCTTCCTGCACTAGTAGCACAGAAAAAATAGGATAAATTGAAGATGCTACATAGATTATCCAACGATAGTAGTCATTTTCCTTTACACAGATTGACTGATTGCCAGTTAGCATAAAATCTTTTTAACATAAAGGAAAATTCATGTTTTTCTCTTTGAAATGAAACCATTAATAAATATGCATGAGTTCAAAGAAAATAATTCTAAATTATTTTTTAATGTTAAGCAAAAAAAGAAAAGAATACCATTTCCTGGGAACATTGTGAGAAAAGAATTAATGAAGATATTTATAAGACTTTTAAAATGACTGTCTGTCTCTCTCATCCATCCATCTATCTATCTGGCCTAAGATTTTGTGTGTTTTTTTCTGAGGAATGTTTTGATTCACATTTTTTTATTCATATTCCATTCCATTTAGGGCATTCCTAAATATCAGTGTTCCATATCATTTACAATGAGTATTTTATACAAAGGATCACTAGATTTTAAATGTATGCCTCTTTTTTTCTCTTTCACTCTCCCAGCCTCTCTCTTTCATCTCTCTTTCTTTCTCTGTCCCCCTTTCTGTCTCTCTCTCTCCAGGTAGTCTGGCAGAATATGTCCAAGTCAAAATAAAACCACAACAACTTAACAATAATCAGTGAGCTTTCAGTTATAAATGCTACAACTTTTACAAATACCCATTGTCCTTGTGATGTAAGAGCTTTGTTAATTGAATACACATATAAATACTATTTCTTTGGAGCTATATTAGGGATTACATGGTAGTAGTAAAAAAAAGTGTTATTTGTCCAATGTCAATGACAGAAAATAGAAAACAATAGCAAGAAGTAAGTAACAGAAACAATTAGGTGAGCTTATTTTATCCAATCGTGGAAAATCAGTCCCTCTACTGGCCTACCTAGCCACATATAAAACAGATACCTTTCTTTTCCTGATGAAAAGATAAATGTACATCCAAGAATTTAATAAATTGTATTCTTTAAGTAAGGACAATACTGCATTATTTTTTTTTCCACTTTCTATTTGGTAGCTGATGAAGCTAATTAGGAAAATATCTGTACACTTCACTCAAATGTCTTCAGATCCTTTAAATTTAAAAGTTTTATACTAAAGGATTTTGAGTGAAGTTACTAACCCAGCATTGATTTGTTTTGTTTTCCACACTGTAGTCAGCAATATCAATGTCTGGAAAGTAATTGAATTGATTAGTTGTAAACATGCTTGATGGCAAATTATAGAGATTTGGATGCCGGATATTATTAGCTGGTGGAGGCGAGCATATAAACCCCTTTTCTAGTCTTTTACCAGTTTATTTTAGATGCAAGGGATTTGGTTCCTAAAGAACAGTTTGACAACTCAGCAATGTAACTACCCTTCTAGAAAAAAATCCAACATATTTTGAGTGTCAGAGTTGACTGGAGATATTTTTTGGTAGATCAACCACTGAGATAATTGAAATTAAACTCTCTAAAGAAGGCAATTCTAGTTTACAAGCTTAGAAAATAAAATGCACAATCAATAAATAGTAAATAATGTAATGTTGCTAGTAGCACGTGGCACTAAAAAAACAAAGAAGTTGGCAGTTGGCCATAAAGCAATGTCTATTAACTGGCATTTCAATTAGCATAATATCTAATATCGTTTGTGTATATTATAAAATTAATATCTCTAACATAAGAGTGTTTCTAATTACTATAGAAGTCTACAAACTATTACCAAAAAAATATATATTTACACACAAGCACAAACTTAGTTACAAATTAAATGGAAATATAATTTACCATAAATACCATTCTTTGTGTGTAATGTTCACAGTTTAAAATGCATGTTGAGTGCTGTGTTTGTACAGGCTTATAAATCATGAACAATTATAATGTTTGTTTTTTGATAATAAGCATTTAGAATAACTCATGGAGATATATGTTTCTATCATACTATCACTACTATTCATAATGGTAAAAGTATAAAATTTAAATATTGACACAAAATAATATTTTATTATATATATTATAATATATATTATATATATATATATATATATATATATATATATATATATATATATATATATATTCAAGGGTTACAAAGGCAGAAACAGGTGGCTCTTGAGCCAAGAGTGGTCACTAGGTAGACATTTTGGGGCCACCACTTTGCTTTAACATTAGGAATTAATATGCCTTTAATCTGGTATATACTTTCTGTTTGTCAAAGAATTTAATATATTCTCTTCTCATATTTGGCCAGACTTGCACTTTTATTTGGATGTCTGATGCCTGTAGGCATTTGATTTCCCTAAAATGTATGTTTTTTAATGGTCTCTGAATATCTTTGATTGGTATTTCTACCTCATGTTTGGTAAAAGGGGAAGGTGTATGATATCATGGGCTAAATAGCATTAGAGATTAATTCTTGGTTGATAATTCAGCCCCTCACATAAAGACATGTTTGTTTTTAAGAGGGCAACATCAGCACAATTAATGGGGGGACATTATGGAAGTTTACACCGACTTAATTTTAAGGTCCTCAAATAAACTCACTTGATAGAATTGTCTGTTTGACCTTCTTAATCTCATTCTTTCCTTTTCTGGCCCTAGAAGCTAAAGGTTCTTCTACTTTACTGGAACAGGATTAATACTGATCTTTTTATCTCTCCCAG
This sequence comes from Ursus americanus, assembly GCF_024610735.1. Classification (NCBI taxonomy): domain Eukaryota; kingdom Metazoa; phylum Chordata; class Mammalia; order Carnivora; family Ursidae; genus Ursus; species Ursus americanus. The sequence goes on from NC_142128.1 coordinate 62,056,999, forward strand.
CCCAATCATGACATTCTCAGGAGACTATCATACCCATAAAATCTACCAAGATAGTTCCTCCTCCAAAAGGTGATTATTTTCCTATGAAAAATATCATTCAACTCTATGTTGTAATAACTATAATTTCCATTCCCATGTATACTCCTTTTGGAGTTCTACAACTTGGATTTAATTTTCTCAATAATATTTGTATAAATCAAAGACAAATTTCAGTAGAATTTCACCCAAATAATGGTAGAAAGGAATGGCACAAAAGAATGTGACAAGTTATAAAAATTTTGTATGGCTGTAATTATATATGATAATTTGAGGGAAATAGGAAATATATATATAGCCAGATCTATAAATATATTCATGCCTTTGAACCAGTAATTTCAGGATTCCTGGAGATTTGTTTTGAACAACTAATTTTAAAAAGAGCTGTAAATCAAAGTGCACACAGTAACATTATCAATAATAATATTAAAATAGAACAGTTTAGAAAATGGTTAGATGTAATTAATAGTTTTTAATCATTAGTATACTAACCATGAAGATAGAAATATCAAAATGTCAATTATTTTCAAAGAATATATAAAAATCAGGAATGTTAAAAATTTATGTAATAGTAGTAATAATATAACTTATAGTGAATATATAGTAAATAGTACAACTGCCAAGTAGTATTATAATAAGGACATTAAAATGTTTATTACTATAATTATTAATAAACCCACTGAGAAGAAGAAACATACAGATACAGTTGTGAAATCACTAGCACTTCTAATATAAGATTTCTTATAAAGAATTTCCCACAACATGGGGGTCTGTATTTGACCATTATTTTTCATATTGACATTCAGAATCAGGGAAAGGTTTTCTTTAAATACCCTTTAAAATTGCTTAGCATTTGAAGGAAAATATATTGAGGAATTATATATCCTCAATAGAATAAGGAACTACTTAAAAATACAATATTTTTTAATAATATCTAGATAAAATATGGGGAAAAGTAAGAACTATGTGTTTTAAGAGCTATGTGTTTGTTCATGCTGCAATGAACAACTATAACATGCAGAATTCAAAGCCACCATTGGCTTCATTTACCATATAAAATAGGATATTGAATTTTCTTTTACATTTCCTTTCACTTTCCCTCCATTTGAAAGAGTTGTTATTTTTAAGTGCAAGGCATGTGGTTCTCATTAATTTGGTCAGTAGGAAATTTTGAAGAGCAAGATGTTGGTGTTAATGCTTTAAATTACTTTTTATTGCCGCTAAGAACAAAAAGATAAACTTGTGTTTATCTTTTTGGAATAAGGATTGCATTGTCTACATTTTAAAACTTTTTTGAATTTAATGTAAGACATTATGAGTTATTTAATTCTGGTCACCTTACAGACAAAATCTGGAAAAACATAGGTGAATTTTAATTTAATGAAGACATTAAAATCTATTCACAGCCATATAGAGAGTGTTTTTATATACTGATAAAATTTATTGCTGCCCTGTATATTATTTTAGTCAGATTTACTGAGTTAAAATTTATATACAGGAGGATTCATCATTTACAACTAGTTCACTGGATTTTGACAGAAGTTGTATAATGGCCACTGCAATCAAGATACATAATATCTTGAATACCAGAAAATTCCTCATGCTCCTTTGTAGTTTATGTCCTTTCCTTACTTCCTGTACTGGAAAAAACTGGTATGTTTCTTGCCCCAGTACTTTCACTTATCCAAGCATGTCTTATAAATGGAATCTTATGGTATCTAGTCACTTAAGCCTGGTTTCTTTCACTTAATGCATTTGAGATTCATTTCTGTTGTTGAATGTATCAGTAATCCACCCATTCTTTTACTTTATTTTATTTTAATTTGTTTTTTATTAGAGAGAGAGCACATGTGTGAACAGGAGGAGGGGGCAGGCAAAGGGAGAGGGAGAGAATCTTAAGCAGGCTCCACGCCCAGTGTGAAACCCAACATGGGGCTCAATCTTACAATGCTGAGATCATGACCTGAGTTGAAATCAAGAGTCAAACCGAATGAGCCACCCAGAGGCCCCTGCACCTATTCACTCTTTTTACTGATTAATATCATTTCCATTCTATGTCTATACCATGGTTTGCTCAACTATTAAAGTCAAAGACATTTGGATTATTTTCATTTTGTGTCTAAACCACTGTAAACAGTTGCATACATGTTTTTATGTGGACACATATACTTATTTTTCTTGGGGAAATAGCCATTCAGAATGCAGGTTTGTATGGAAAGAATAAGTTAGTTTATGAGGAACACTCCCAATTAATGTATCATTTTACAGTCACATCCATACTTCCTCTGTATCTTTGCCACCATTTAATGCTCCAGGATAAATTTGGAGTCCTTTGTTGTATTTTCATCTTTCATGTTTTTAATGGTGTTTTGTTAAACATTTTTTTTAAGATTTTTAATTTTTTATTAGAGAGAGAGCACAAGTGGGGAGAGAGGCAGAGGGAGACAGAGTGGGAGAAGCAGACTCCCCACTGAGCACAGAGCCTGACACGGGGCTCAATTCCAGGACCCTGAGATCATGACCTGAGCCAAACTCAGATGCTTAACCAACTGATCCATCCAGCACCACTTGATAAGTAAATTCTTTAAAAAAATTAATGATGTCCAATATATTGACACTTGCTAATGCTAGACACCAGGATATTTTGTTTTACTTTATTTTTTAATTTTAAGTACAATCTACCCTGCAATGTGGGGCTTGAACTTGACCCCAAGATCAAGAGTCACATGTTTTATGGACTGAGCCAGGCAGGCACCCCATGCCAGGATATTTTAAAAATGAAAATAATACTGTCCTAATTTATATATCTGGCTAATCATACTGTATAGCTGTATCTGCTTTTATCTATATTTATTTATCCACACAAATCTAATTAATATCTTCAATGGTTGCCTCATAGACATCACAGTTTTTGCAATACTTGGTCCCATCAACCAACCTCTTAATTCCTTTCACTTCCAGACTCAGTAAATGATATTTTAATCCATGTTATTGCTCAATTAAAACTACCTGGGTTCCCTTCTTTACATATCATTTTTTCCTCTTTTTACATAGCACATCTCACTCATGATCAAATCCTGTGAATTAGAACTACAAAATGTCTTGATTCCATTTCTTTCTTTATTCAATGTCACTTCCATGATCCAACTCCCACTGTTTCCTCCACAATCATTGAAAATTTTTTTTACTATTTATACTGCATTTTTGTTTCTAATCAACTTACCTTACAGAATCATAACTGATATTTCTTAAATGTTAATTGGACATATGTTCCACTTAGAATCAACTAAAACTCTATATCTCTACCAGCCAGCCCAAGCTCCAATTGTATAGAATTCTTTTCATTCACTCAGCTATGGTTTCACTAGATTGTCAGTTCTTTAAAAAGCCCAGTTTTTCCCCCATCTATGGTCTTAACACATGTTGTTATATCTCATTAGAGGCTTTTCCTTCCATTTTTATCTTATCTTGCAAACTCTTCCTTCAAGTAGTAGGTCAATTATCTCTTCTTCACCCACAACTTCCCTTACCACAGCTTTATCAACATTGTGTGTCAGTAAAATACTTGCAGAGTAACCTAAAAGATATGAGAGATGTTATTAGAAGATTACTCATTAACTCCAAGAAATATTTTAAATACGTTCATACTCTTTGAAAAAATTTGAGTTCATTCATATTCTTTTTTACACCTTTAACAGCAAGCTTAATTTCCCACAAATAAAAAAATGCCAAATATAATTTAAATGCCATATACATATACATATATATAAATACTTGGTTGCTTCCTCCCTGGATCCACCAGTTTTTATCAATCACATAATCAGAAACACATTTTATCAATCACACATATAAAGTAAGATGATTTTATACCCATACTGTGCACAGGTGATTTAATAACAGCCAAATGGATAAATATTTTAATTAACTTGTGAGCACTCTGTTGGATTTACTACACCATAGTAGTAAAATTTTATGTTTAATCCACAAACAGTGGTGACCTTTCCACAATTTCCTCTTGGAAGAAAATGTTGGACAGTTAAAAAAAGTCAAAGAACTATTACCACATGTTCATAATTTTAAAGCAGATTACTACTCTCTGAATGTAACCTCGTTTATTCATCTGTGGGTTGTAACTCTTAACTCACACAGACAAAAAATTTGAATACGTTTTACTTGTGAAATCTATTTGGGTTTTATGGCAGTAGCAATAGATTTTTATTAAAAATGCATTACATAGAAGTTCCCAAATTTATTATTCCCTGTAGATGTTTTCAAGAAACTGAAAATGAGAATAAATAGAATTTTATCATTTCTATATATACTTAAATATATGATGTTCAAGTTAGCAACACTTGTTTAACAACCTGTAATAAATGCTCATGGAATGTTTGAGTGGGCTTTTATTTCACTAAACCAAAGAACACACATACACATGCATTCATTGTAGTTTAATATCTCTAATTTCTCTATACTTGTCTGTTTTGCACTAAGACTTCAAAGATAATGAATCCTCACGAAAGGACAAAGTGTTCCCACTTGCCTGTCTTGGTCCTCCTTTTTTTGGTTTTAGCTTTTTTACCTCCCTGTTCCATTGATTCTGAGGCTATAAATATCTGCTCTTAGGACCTTCCAATTTTTTTAATTATCTTTTCGGACACTTACTCTCATCTTACCCTACTTTCAATCTGTACTTCTTCTTGGATATCATTTGGTAAATGGCTCGCCATCTAGTTAGGCTATACCGGACAAACACCAGGTAGCTCAATCTTTCTGAAAGGGACCGAATGAGATACCAAATATCTGAACACAAAAGAGATTGAACTAATGCACAGTATTTTATCATCATGCCTCTTACTTCTGTCAAGAAAGAATGTGTAAGAAGGATCTGTGTTCAGTTTTGAACAGTTCCATGGCTAACTCAGGGTAAGTACAGGCAAGGTGAGATGATACTAGTTTCCTGTTTTGCCAGAGAGATGTAATTGATCTTAAATATATAGTAAATGGAAAAGAAAGTTAGAATTCTTCTTCCAGGAACATCTTTACTTCCCATTTATTTTTACTCAAAAGCAATTTAAAGCCTGACGTATCTTTTCTTCCTGGCAACCCAGTGCTTCACAATATATTGCAAATTCAAGCTACAGAACAATTCCTCAGTATCTGAGAAATGGTTAAATTATTTTCATATACAAAATGATACAAGTAATCAAAAAAAAAAAGAAAAGAAAAACACACCTGTATATATTTAAATAGCAATCTCTGTAATAGAACAAGACTAGCCAATTGCAGGTTAAAAATGAAAATTAAAATGTGGAAATTATTTTACAGTTAAAAAAAAAAGAGTGAACCAGAGGAAAATGACATTGAGAAAAGAAGTAGCAGGCAAAGTTACACAGAATTTTAATGCCAAAAGTTAACTACAGTTCTGTCTATTCCAGTGCTTTTAGAAATGAGCCTACCTAGATCATTACAAAATATACCAGAATAAAAAATTTAGTTGGCAGAGTCAAGATATCCCTGATAAAATAAAAGCAATTACAAGGAACGACATAAAAATGAATGAACAAGATTTTGTTTTTTGACATTAAGAGACATCTGCATTATAAGAATTCTGTTTTACAATGAAGACAAGTAACGGTCCATTGGGTCTTACTAAAGACAAAATATTAGCTTTTCTTTCTGAAAGGGTATGAAGTGAAATAATGGTAACTTAAAATAGTCAATACTAAACTCTCAATTTTGCAGTTTTGAAAGCAGCAACTAGAAAGTATGTGGAGAGAAATTCAAAACTATAGCACTTAAGAAGAGCATGCCCAATAGATGTCAGAAAAAGTGCTCTCCCTACCCAATGCCATTCAGTTGACTCCAGGGCCACCACCACATAAGGCAACTCTCCAAAGCAAACCTCAAACACCTCAAGCCCTCAAATATTCCTCAAAATTGTTGGCAAAATTGTTGTTTACCAGAATATTTCTGGAATTATGTGTTCATTTTTTTTTTCTGAATACATTCTTCATCAATGATCACCGTCCAATTCTTGGACTCTGTATTTAATTTGAGCTGTTTGAGATTTTTTGTCAAGGCTTTTGTTTGCTTGTTAATTTTTTGCAGATTTAGTTAACTATCCACTTCATTTTTCTCTTCAGCCTCCTTTCATGTACTTGAATTCAGACACACATTTCATTATTTTGGGGTGACAACTCATTGGGATTAAAGTCTTGCTTCCAGTTTCTGACCTGTGTCTTTGCTGGCCACATCTTTGCATCCTTTCCCATTCAGAAGTCTGGATTTGGATATCTAGAAGGAAGAACTTTGAGATCACCGGATTTTTCAGAAGGCCACAATTGAGTGTTTAGTATTGACTATTTGGAGTTACCTTCTGGCATAAAGTTTTATGATTCACATTAAAATTTAAACATGATAATAAAATAACTCACATAAAAACTTAATACTAAATAATAATAAATATCTATCTTAAGTCATCCAAGTTTCCCAGTATGCTTTCATCTATTACACAAAGAGATAGTACATGCCTCTTAACCATGTAATCAGAGCTAAATAGAATTAAAATTATTATTTTTTAAAAAGATTTTATTTATTTATTTGACAGAGGGTGACAGGGAGAGAGGGAACAAAAGCAGGGGAAAGCTAGAGAGGGAGAAGCATGCTCCCTGCTGAGCAGAGAGCTCCAGGCAGCTGGATCCCAGGATGCTGGGATCATGACCTGAGCCAAAGGCAGACACTTAATGACTGAGCTACCCAGGCACCCAAATTAAAATTATTCTTAAATAAAATTATTTCAATTAATTTTAATATGGATTTGTAATACCAATTTTTAAAATACCCACATAAAACAAAGACTCATAATGTCCCTGTATCATAGATTTAAATTGCAAAATGGAGATACTTTCATAAATCTCTCATGTGGGTACATGTACGTGCTTGTACATTTTACATATGTATTCATTTGTTATTGTTTATTACAGTGAGAGAAGAATGCTGAAAATTTTAAATTTAAGTAGACAAAAAGGGCCAGGGAATAAAATTTTTAAAAATTGTGCATATATTTAAGAATGTAGTTTATTTAAGCTGGGTCTTAGAAAACCTGTAATAAAAAAAAAAAATAAAAAAGCTGTCCCATTTAATTATTTCACCAGTAATCAGATTTCTAAGCTTCTAGTCCCCTGGAATACATGTCCTATATGATCTCCTACCTTTTAGTGTGGATAAGACTTGTGAATATGATGTCATTATATTACCTTACATTATGGCAGAAGGGATTTTAAAGGTGCGATTATGACCTCTAATCAGTTGACTTCTAGTTGATCAAAAGAGCGATTATCCTGGGTGGACCTGACCTAATCAGTTGAGCCTTTTAAAGATGTCAGAGCTATTCAAATTGGAGTTAAAGAGTCTCTCTTGCTGCCCTTGCAGGAGAATCCTATGATGTGGAGAGGGTCAGATAGCAGAGAATGACAGGCATTCTGTAGGGGCTGAAACAGATCTGATTTATAACCAGGAAGAAAGAAGAGACCTCAGTTCTACACCCACAAGTGACTGAGTTCTGCCAACAATTGGTCAATTTGGAAGAGAACTAGGAGCATTAGATGAGCTCTCAGACCCAGTTTACTGTTTGATTCCACCCTTATGAGATCTTGCCTGGAGAAGCTAGCCATACCATGCCCAAACTCCTGACCTTATGCAACTGTGAGATAATAAATGAATGTTGCATTAAGCTGCTACATCTGTGACAATTTATTATTTAGTAAGAGAAAACTCATGCAGTTGAACTAGACAAAATTCTAAGATGATAGAAATTTGTACTCTCTGATATACACACCATGAAAAATCCCCTCCCCTTGTAAATGGGGAATGTAAATGAATGTACTGGGACCTGTGAATGCATGGAGGTAGAGGTCACCCCTGTGACTAGGAGGGAAGGGTGAAGGGACCTTTCAGATGAGATTAAGATCCTAAATTAGTTGTTTCCGAACTACTCAAATGGAGGATTATATTGGGTGGTTCTGACCTATTACTGGAAGCCCTCAGAGAGGGATTTGTCCTTTCTGGAGAGATTTTCCTGCTTGCTGAAGAATTAAGCAGCCACGTTGTCAAAGAGCCTGATGGGAGTCATGTGGCCAGACCTGCAGGCAACCCTAGTTTCTGAGAGCAGCCCTCAGCTTAGGGGCAGCAAGAAAGATTGTCCACAGCTCAGCAAATGCAAAGGCATGAATTCTGCCAGCATGAGCTTGCAGGAAGAGGCTGAGCTCCACAAAAGAATGGAGGCTGGCAAAACCCGTGATGGCAGCCTGTGAGACCCTGAGCAGGAGACTCAGTGGACCTGTGCCAAAGCTGCTAAATTTATGGCCATTTGTTATGCAGAGATAGAACTAGAATGTGTATGTTGAGATTAAATTGAAGCTATGTGAGCAAAATTTAGCAAAAATCTGATGATTTCGATTAAAGTATTCAGAATTGTGATCTACACTGCTTAAATTCCCGAGTGGTAATATCCCGATAGTTTTAACTTTATTTATATAGGCAAACAAAGATTTGTAATTGTGGAACGTAGAAAAATAATTTTTCTTTCGAACAACTTGATGTGAATATGATTAGTCTTTCCTGCATCTAGTAGTCCAAAAGAATATGTTCCTGAGTAATTTTTTTTCTTCATTTCAAATATCTTTTTGGATGAAGATGTTAACCATAACCTGAATAATTCTGGCATTTAGTATTTAATGCTCACTGTTTTGTTTTTTCCTTATCCACTGCTAATTTTTTTTCTTAATACTTTGTGAGTATAAACTTGCCAGCTACAAGAAAATTGTATTTTATACATTTTGAGATTTGAGGAAATATCTGTATAACCATGTTTAAGTCATTCAGCGGTGAAATTAATGCTCTATTCACAATATCAACAGTTTCAAGACTGCCTTTCTGATTGGCAGGACTCAGATATGGCTAAAGCTTGAAAGCTTCAAATCTGGCAGAATTTTGATTCATTCTGAAGAAGATAATTCAAAGTAAATAATAATGCATGTTTAAGCATCTCAGATCAAATACAATTATCTTATGCATTTTGCATATACAGAGAAGAAATAGTTGACAACTGGTAGAGCTAAATTTCTTAGTTTTAATTGTATTTATTTATTTATTTTTATTTTAATGTTTTTTTATTATACTATGTTAGTCACCATACACTACATCCCTGGTTTTTGATGTAAAGTTTGATGATTCATTAGTTGCTTATAACACCCAGTGCACCATGCAATACGTGCCCTCCGTCTATCCCATTCCCCCACCCCCCTCCTCTCTGAAACCCTCAGTTTGTTTCTCAGAGTCCATAGTCTCTCATGCTTCATTCCCCCTTCTGATTACCCCCCCTTTCTTTATTCCTTTCTTCCCCTACTGATCTTCCTAGTTCTTATGTTCCATAGATGAGAGAAATCATATGATAATTATCTTTCTCTGCTTGACTTATTTCACTTAGCATTATCTTCTCCAGTGCTGTCCATGTTGCAGCAAATGTTGAGAACTCGTTCTTTCTGATAGCTGAGTAATATTCCATTGTATATATGGACCACAACTTCTTAATCCAGTCATCTGTTGAAGGGCATCTCAGCTCCTTCCACGATTTAGCTATTGTGGACAATGCTGCTATGAGCATTGGGGTACATATGGCCCTTCTTTTCACTACATCTGTATCTTTGGGGTAAATACCCAGTAGTGCAATGGCTGGGTCATAGGGTAGCTCAATTTTTAACTTTTTAAGGAACCTCCACATTGTTTTCCAGAGTGGCTGTACCAACTTGCATTCCCACCAACAATGTAGGAGGGATCCCTTTCTCCACATCCTCTCCAGCAATTGTTGTTTCTTGCCTTGTCAATTTTTGCCATTCTAACTGGCATAAGGTGGTATGTCAGTGTGGTTTTGATTTGAATTTCCCTGATGGCTAATGATTTTGAACATTTTTCATGTGTCTGTTAGCCATTTGTATGTCTTCATTGGAAAAATGTCTGTTCATATCTCCTGCCCATTATATGATTTGCTTATTTGTTTCTCATGTATTGAGTTTGAGAAGTTCTTTGTAGATCTTGGATACCAGTCTTTTATCTGTAGCATCATTTGCAAATATATTCTCCCATTCCATGGACTTCCTCTTAGTTTTTTTGACTGTTTCCTTGGTTGTGCAGAAGCTTTTTACCTTGATGAAGTCCCACGAGTTCATTCTATCTTTTGTTTCTCTTGCTTTTGGAGATGTGTCATGAAAAAGGTTGCTTTGGCCGATGTCGTAGAGGTTGCTGCCTATGTTCTCCTCTAGGATTTTGATGGATTCCTGTCTCACATCGAGGTCTTTCATCCATTTGGAGTTTATCTTTGTGTATGGTGTGAGATAGTGGTCAAGTTTCATTCTTTTGCATGTAGCTGTCCAATTTTCCCAGCACCATTTATTGAAGAGACTGTCTTTTTTCCACCGGATGTTTTTTCCTACTTTATCAAAGATTAGTTGCCCAAAGAACCGAGGGTCCATTTCTGGGTTCTCTATTCTGTTCCATTGGTCTATATGTTTGTTTTTGTGCCAGTACCATGCTGTCTTTGTGATCACAGCTTTGTAGTACAGCTCAAAATCCGGCATTGTGATGCCCCCAGCTTTGTTTTTCCTTTTCAACAGTTCCTTGGTGATTCGGGGCCTTTTCTGGTTCCATACAAATTTAAGGACTATTTGTTCCAGTTCCTTGAAAAATGTCATCGGTATTTTGATCGGGATAGCATTGAAAGTGTAGATTGCTCTGGGCAGCATAGACATTTTAACTATGTTAATTCTTCCGATCCATGAGCATGGAATATTTTTCCACCTTTTTGTGTCTTCCTCAATGTCTTTCAGGAGTGATTTTTAGTTTCTAGAATATAGATCCGTTACGTCTCTGGTTAAGTTAATTCCAAGGTAATGTATGGTTTTTGGTACTGTTGTGAATGGGATGGATTCCCTAATTTCTCTTTCTTCAGTCTCATTATTTGTGTATAGAAATGCAACTGATTTCTGAGCATTGATTTTGTATCCCGCCACATTACTGAATTGCTCTATAACCTCTAATAGTTTGGGGGTGGATTCTTTTGGTTTTCCATATAGAGCATCATGTCATCTGCGAAGAGAGACAGTTTGACTTCTTTGCCGATTAGGATACATTTGATCACTTTTGGTTGTCTGATTGCTGTTGCAAGGACTTCTAGTACTATGTTGAATAATAGTGGCAAAAGTTGGCATCCTTGTCGTGTTCCTGATCTTAAGGGAAAGGCTTCCAGCTTTTCCCCATTGAAAATGATATTTGCTGCAGACTTTTCATAGATGGTTTTTATGAGATTGAGGAATGTACCCTCTATCCCCACACTCTGAAGGGTTTGAATCAGGAAAGGATGCTGTATTTTGTCAAATGCTTATTCTGCATCTATTGAGAGAATCATATGATTTTTGAATTTTTCTTTCTGGATAAAATCTAAGACACTGATAGATTTGCGAATGTTGAACCACCCTTGCATCCCAGGGATGAATCCCACTAGGTCATGATGGATTATCCTTTTAATGTACTGTTGGATTCTATTAGCCAGGATCTGGTTGAGGATTTTGGCGTCCATATTCTTTAGGGAAATCGGTCTGTAATTCTCCTTTTTGATGGGGTCTTTGCCTGGTTTGGGGATCAAGGTAATATTGGCCTCATACAATGAGTATGGTAGCTTTCCTTCTGTTTCTATTTTTTGAAATACCTTTAGGAGAATAGGTATTATTTCTTCTTTGAATGTTTGGTAGAATTCCCCAGGAAAACTGTCCGGGCCTGGAGTTTTGTTATTTGGAAGGTTGTTGATCACTGACTCAATCTCTTCATAATTAATTGGCCTGTTTAAAAAATCAATTTCTTCCTCTTTCAGTCTTGGTAGTTTATAGGTTCCCAGGAAGGCCTCCATCTCTTCCAGATTGCTTAATTTATTGGCATAAAGCTGTTGATAAAAATTTCTAAAAATCCTTCCAATGTCATTGTTGTTGTTTGTGACCTCTCCTTTTTCATTCATAATTTTATTAATTTGGGTCCTTTCTCTATTCTTTTGGAAAAGTCTTGCCAGAGGTCTGTCAATTTTATTAATTCTCTCAAAGAACCAGCTTCTAGTTCTGTTGATCTGCTCTACTGTACTCCTGGTTTCTAATTCGTTGATTTCTGCTCTAATCTTAGTCAACTGCTTCCTTGTGCGTGGATTAGGCCTGTCCCTCTGTTGGTGTTCCAGTTTCTTGAGGCGAGAATATAAAAACTGCATTTTAGATTTTTCTATTCTTTTCAGTGAAGCTTGGATGGCTATGTATTTCCCTCTTAGGACTGCCTTTGCAGTATCCCATAGGTTTTGGACCGTTGTGTTTTCATTCTCGTTGGTCTCCATAAATTGTTTAAATTGCTTTTTGATTTCCTGGTTTATCGAATCATTCCTGAGCAGGATGGCTCTTAGTCTCCAAGTGTTTGAGTTTCTTCCAAATTTTTCCTTGTTCTTGAGTTCCAATTTCAAAGTGTTGTGGTCTGAGAATATGCAGGGAAAAATTTCAGTCTTTTGGTATCGGTTGAGACCTGTTTTCTGACCCAGAACATGGTCTATTCTTGAGAATGTTCCATGGGCATTAGAATAGAATGAGTATTCTTTGGTTCTGGGGTGTAGTGTTCTATATATATCTATGAGGTCCAACTCGTCAGGTATGGCATTCAAAGCTCTTGTTTCTTTGCTGATTTCTTGCTTAGGTGATCTGTCTATTGCTGATAGTGGAGTGTGGAGGTCCCCTACTATTAGTATATTTTTATCTATATGTCTCTTTATTCTGGTTAAGAGTTGGCTTGTGCATCTTGCTGTTCCCCTGTTGGGGGCATATATATTTATAATTGTCATATCCACTTGTTGGATACATCCTTTAAGAATAATATAGTGCCCTTCTGTGTCTCTAACTATAGTCTTTAGTTAAAAATCCAATCTGTCTGATATGAGAATTGCTACCCCAGCTTTCTCTTGAGGTCCATTGGCATGAAAGATGGTATTCCATCCCTTTACTTTTAATCTGAATGTATCTTTAGGTTCAAAATGAGTCTCTTGTAGACAGCAAATGGATGGGTCATGTCTTTTTATCCAATCTGCAGCCCTGTGGTGTTTTATGGGGGCAGTTAGGCCATTTACATTGAGAGTGATTATTGAGAGATATGATTTTAATGATGCCATGTTGCCAGTAGAGTCTTTGTTTCTATAGATTTTGATTTTCTGTTCTCTATCACTCTTGGGGCCTTTTTACTTTTATAGAACCCCCTTAATATCTCCTGTAGGGCTGGTTTTATGGTTACAAAATTGGCCAATGACTGGCGATTCTGGAATGTCTTTATTTCTCCATCAATTCTGAATGATAGCCTTGCTGGATAAAGGATCCTTGGCCGCATGTTTTTCTCTGAAAGAGCTTTAAAAATGGCCCCCCAACCCTTTCTCTCATTCCTGGTCTGTGTAGACAGGTCTGACATAATTCTAATACCTTTGACTTGGTACGTGAGAAATTTCTTTGCCGTGGCCACTTTCAGTACTGTATCCTTGGATCTAATATTTGCGAATTGCACTATGACGTGACGTGGTGTAGGTTTGTCGTGGTTGAGCTTGGGAGGGGTCCTCTCTGCCTCTTGGACACAAATGTTTGTTTCCCTTGTTAGATTAGGGAAGTTTTCAGCTACAGTTTGTTCAAATATCTCTTCTAGACCTCTGTTTTTCTCCACCCCCCTCGGGGATGCCGATGATTCTGACATTGGAACGTTTCATTGAGTCAGTAATCTCCCGTAACCTACATTCCTGAACGTGGATTTTTTTTCAGTCCAGATTCTATTCTAGCTTTCTCTTCTACTAACCCATCCTCCAATTCACTGATACGTTCTTCTGCCTCATTTACCCTGGCCCTCAGAGCCTCTAGTTTTGACTGCATTTGATTCATAGAATTTTTAATTTCTGCCAGACTTGCTCTCATTTCTGCCCTTAGAGATTCTATATTCTTGTTAATATTTTCGTTAATATTTTTTTCAAGTCTACACATCATCTTGACCATTGTTACTCTGAATTCCATTTCTGATAATTTGGTTATATCCATATCCATTAGTTCTGTGGCAGAGGCCACAGACTCACTGTCTTTTCTTTGCTGGGGGGGATTTCTCCTTCTCGTCATTCTGATGAGGAGAGGTTGTGGGGTTGTCTGAAGCCCAAATTATTGCCCGGGAACCAGGCCGTGCACCCTTGTTTTATAGGGATCTTAGGGATGTGGGCTTCTTGATTTTTCAGCCTTCCTTTTGGGGGAGGGGCCTGCCTTGCCGATACTCAGGCAACCCTGTTTGGGTAGAGTCTCCGTGTCCCTTGCGAGGGGGGATAGGGATGGGCACACTGTGAGCTGGTATTTCTAGGCTTTTGTTCTCTGGTGGCTTTCCCTGGTGGTTTGCTGTGTCTCTTCTGAGAGTCAGAGCAGCAGTGGCCAAATCTCAGCCTTTGTCTCAGGACAGAGGGGTCGCAGACCGTTCTCCACTGATTTTCTGGCCACTTTAACTCTCTTTCTCTTGGTGTTGCTCAACCCTGCAGTGTCCAGGGATGTGCGCCCCACACCCGTTGTCCCAGCCCTCACTTCCAGCGCCGGTGCATCTCTGTCCTTTGTGTTTCTAACACTGCCAGCCGCCAGCCACCAGCTGCCCCCACACGCTCCCAGAGCTCCTGGTCTCAGTCTGGTTCCAGTGAGCACACCGGAGCTACAGTTTTCAGTCTGGTTGCACGCATTTGCAGGTCAGGGTCTCAGTCTGCTCTCTCACAGGTGCTGGTCCATGAGTCCGCCCTGCTCCCCTGTGCAGGTGGCTACCACTTCCCAGTGCCTGAACGTGGCGGCTCCCCCCCCCTTCTGTTTATCTTACGATCTCTGTTTGGTTTCATGGCTCCCCGCTTCGTACCTCAATACTCAGCGCTGGAGATGTTCATTTGTAGAGATCCAGATGTATCTTCCTGTGTCTCAGGCTGATTCCGTGGATGTTCAGGCTGCTCTGGTACCTATCCAACTCGACTCAGGGGACTGGCTGAAAAAGGGGTCCCCTACTCCTCTGCCATCTTAACTCCCTCCTCCTTAATTGTATTTATATATAATGGACCAACTGGAATAGTCCGTCAATTCACTGACATATTTATGTATGTAAATAGTTGAGAATACACACAAAGCATATCTATCAATGAATACAAATACATATCTATTTATGTAATTATGTTCCTCATCACACTCTCTCATCAGTCTTAGCACCCATTATAATTTATAAATACATTATTCCTTCTTGATTTAATGGCTGTCATTTAGTTACTGTCCTGTTTATCTATTCCTTCATCTGTATCTATATTTAAACATCTTTATGTGTCAGTACAAAATCATGGATTCTTATTTCATTAAAAGAGATAACTAATATAATCCATTACTATCATACTCATCATATACAAAAACAGAGCCAGTGCTCCCACCAATGCCCTATGGAGCTGTTGTCATCCCAGTCATAGTCCCAGTCTAGCATCATGCATTTCATTCAATTGTCAAGTCTTTTCATTCTAAGATGCAGTAGTGTCTCACACCATTTATTTGTGTGCTGCTTAACCTGGACATTTTAGAAGAGTATAGGTCAATTATTTTGTAGAATGCCTCTCAGATTGGTATTGCACAGTGATTAGATTCAAGTTATGTAATTTTTAGGAGTATCAATGAACTGATTTGTCCAGCACAGTGCATCTTATTAGAAAGTATGTGATGTTGTTGACTTATCTGAGTAATAGTGATACTAGTTTTGATGACTTGTTAAGGTAGTGGCAATTTTCTACACTGAAAGTTATTGTTTTCCCATTTGTAATTAATAAATAATTAGTTGGGAGATACATTTGTGTCTATGTAATATTTTGTTACTCTTTAATTTTAACTCATTAGCTTTACTATCCATTACAATTTTGAATTACAGTATCATTTCCCTATGTAGTTGGCATATTGCTTCTACCTCATTTGTGTATATATTTATTGTGTGTGTGTGTCTGTGTGTGTGTGTGTGTGCATAGAATGCAGAATGCTAGATGTTGATTTGTAACCTTGGGAGATTCCCCAGGGGAAATTTGAAACTGGCCCTGGTACATGGAAGGCAAGGAGAATGTGAAGAAAAAGACAGACCACTCCAGATTGTTAGGTGGCAAGCTTAATAAGCAAGGGAACTTACCTATGAGACTTGTCTTGGGTGGCTGCAAGCTCAGTAGATCTCTGCACCCACCTGCCAAGGTTCAGAATATTGAGTCCAGATGATGGTCTCAACAAAACCATACTCTCTCATGGCTACATCCTTGAAATGGCTGCTAGTATGGGAATAGTAGGTGGGATGTACATTCCAAAACAGGAAAGTTAGTGTGAAGCCCCCAGTTACTCAAGTCCAGCTAATGGGTCAACCAGTGATCCTGTCCTCTTGATGACCTCCTTGAACAATGGATTCTTCTTTTATTCAAAGACTTACAGTCCATGACTTACTTTTCATTTTCATATTCAAAGTGTTACAGATGTACCAGTGAAGGCCCTTTCTGATGGACTTTCATGTCCTTTTGAGCTATCCCCATGATTCTTTGAGTGTTTCCTCATTTTCTGTTCAAACAGTGTTTTAGGTTCATCTTATAATTTCCCTATACCAGCCCTGAAATTAGTCAAATTACCAAGAAACCCTTGTTTTTGTAAGAAACGGATGGTATTTGGAAGTCTAGATTTGCAAACCACTTTTGTTCACTGACACCAGAATGTTACCTTCTCATCGGATAAAGCTACAAATATACTATATATATATATATATATATATATATATATATATACACACACACACACACACACACACACACAAACACACGTATGTATGTATATATGTATTTTTTACTATCAGTTGATAGATCTATCTTCTATCAAAAAAATATAAATTCTGGGGCGCCTGGATGGCTCAGTCGTTAAGCGTCTGCCTTCAACTCAGGTCACGATCCCAGGGTCCTGGACTCAAGCCCTGCATTTTGCTCCCTGATCAGCAGGAAGCCTGCTTCTCCCTCTCCCGCTCTCCCTGCTTGTGTTCCCTCTCTCGCTGTCTCTCTCTGTCAAATAAATAAATAAAAAATCTTAGAAAATAATATATATAAATTCTTACTAATTCCTCCAAATCCAGTGCGTACGCTCTAGTGTTCCTTCTTTCCACATCTGTAATTCTATTTCCCAACAGGATTAACTTTGCTCCTGTTATGATGGTTATATTTATTTATTTACTGAAGTCTACAATGCAAAGACATTAGTTTCAGAATTACATGATAGCCACCCCCAAAAGCAAACTACCACCTAGACTTCAATATTTATTTACTGTTCTTTTTCCTTTTGGAGCAAATTTTACACACATTGAAATACACACATAGTAAGTTTAGAATTCAGTGAATATAGAGATATGTTTATACCCATTTAACCCACACCTTTATTAAGATACAGAATGTTGCCGTATCCCAGAAAATTACCTTATGCCTCTTCCTAGTTAATATTCTGTTGGGAGGGAGCTCCTGGGGTTCCTCAGTGGTTAAGTGTCTGCCTTCATCTCAGGTCATGATCCCAGGGTCCTGGGATAGAGCCCTGAGTCGGGCTTCCTGCTCAGTGGGAACCCTGTTTCTCCCTCTCTCACTTCCCCTGCTTGTGTTCCCTCTCTTGCATCTGTCCCTCTCTATCAAATAAATAAATAAATAAAATATTCTGTTGGAAGACAATTATGCATATTGACACATTTCTGCACAGCCCAGTCTCTGTGTGCAAAAGAGCACTGGCATTTATTATCTCTTATTTTTTCATAATAGCCATCCTAAAAGGTATGAGGCAATATCTCACCACGGTTTTAATTTGCATTTCTCCAGTGATTAATGGTGTTGAATACTTTCTCATGTACTTGTTTGCCATTTCTGTGTCTTCTTTGGAAAAAATATCTATCCAGGTCCTTTGTTCATTTTTAAATTGGATTATTTGCTTTTTTGCTGTTTAGTTGTATGAGTTTCTTGTATAATTTTAGATATTGATCTCCTATCAGATATGTGGCTTGTAAATATTTCCTCTCATCTTGTATGTTGTCTTTTCATTTTAGTAATGTTTTCCTTTGCTGATCACAAGCTTTTTAGTTTGAGGTAGTCCCACTTATTTTGCTTTTGTGGCCTTTTCTTTTGGTGGTGTCAAATCCCAAAACTGTTGCCAAGACCACTGTCCAGGAACTTACCCTCCTATGTTTTCTTTTAGTTTTATGGTTTCAGGTGTTATGTTCAAGACTTTAATCCATTTTGAGTTAATGTTTGTGTATGTTTAATTCTTTTACTTTTGGCTATCCTGTTTTCCTGCCACCATTTATTAGAGAAACTATATTCCCCCATTGTATACTCTCGGCTCCTTTGTCATAAATTAATTGACCATATATGTGGGCTCTTTATTCTATTACATTGATCTATGTGTGTTTTTATGTTAATACCATGTTATTTTGATTACTATGGCTTTGTAATATAGTTTAAAATCAGGTAGTGTGATGCCTCCAGCTTTGTTCTTCTGTCTCAAAATTGCTTTGGCTATTTAATGTCTTTTTTGTTTGTTTGTTTCGTATTTAAACCACTTTTATTCATACATTACATGATTATACAGTTAGAAAATCCCAAAGAAATTACAAAACAAATTCTACCAGAATTAATAGATGAACTTGGTAGCAATGCAGAATATAAGGTCAAGTAACATGAATCAGTTCTATTTCTTTATACTAGCAGCAAATAATTTAAAAATAAAATTTTAAGAATATTATCCTTATCATCAAAATCTTATATATAGTTGCACATTTATACATACAGACACATATATATACATATTTAGCTGAGAAAATGTTCTATATTTTGATTGTTTTGTTGGTTATACTTGTGTATGTACTTTCCAAAACTCAGAATTATACACCTAAAATTTGTGCATTTCTCTAGATTTTTACTTAATTAAAAATCATTATATATCATATATTCTACAATATGTATATAAATTGAACCAACCCACATCATTCAGGATGCTTTAGTTATTTTTATCTCATCATCATTCTAACAGAATTTGGGAATTTTATAAAAATTCCAATCTGTATTATATCCTGCATACTTAGTCCAGAAAACTCATAGTATTTTATGCATTTTAATTGTAAGGGAAAAATATCCATGTATCTTGGAATAATGCATGTATTAGAAAAAAGCTTAATTGCCTAAATTTATTATTTCTATACAATAATTTTTCAATGACACATTGCCTGACTCTCTTCAAACTTCCATATGTTTTTACAACTTAGAAAGAAAAAATAAGTCTCTATTTCTTCATTGCTTTCTGATAAGTCTGTATCTAAGAAAATGGAATATTATTAATTTTTCAATCAGGTTATTCTGTTGCATTATTTTTAGTAAGTATCTCTGGTATAGCAGACCTCTTCATATTCATAGAAACCATAGGCATGGTTTCTAAATTAAATTCCATTCTATTTGTTATGATTGAGATTTCCCCAAAAATAATTCTCCAAAATAAATGACATCCTCAAATTCTAAGTAATTTTTTCTCTCAGCTTTAAGTTATATTAGCCTGGATTCAGAATATATCCTAACCAGGGGCTCCTGGGTGGCTCAGTCATTAAGAGTCTGCCTTCAGCTTAGGGCATAATCCCAGAGTCCTGGGATCAAGCCCTACATCAGGCTCCTCCACTGGAAGCCTGCTTTTTCCTCTCCCAATCCTCCTGCTTGTGTTCCCTCTCTCGCTGGCTGTCTCTCTCTCTGTCAAATAAATAAATAAATAAAATCTTAAAAAAAAGAATATATACTATCCAATCAAAGCCTTTCTGTTATTACAGGGGAGGATGATTCTCCCCTTTCTTGAGATTACACAGGAACTCCAGAGTCCATCAAATATTAAATTTGGGGGAAAGCCAATGGACTTTCATGTTGTCATTTCACACTTAAGATGATTATTGTTCAAGCCTATGGGTTCCATAGAAATAAAGACATATTTATCAAGATAGTAAATGCTAGAGGTCACTTCAAACACCTCCTGAAATCTGGGTGATTGTATTCACTGAAATTTTATTTCTTCATCACATAAATTCTGGTATGAGTCAGGCAGCCCCTCTTCAATTTATAATTGCATCATTAATTGCATCATACTTGGTGTCTGAGGTCTCAATGCAGGTAAGAAGAAAAAAGGATGTAGGAGAGACAACAGCTCTTCACTTTTTCAGAAGTGGCATGGATGATTTTCCCTCACAGTAACTGAACAGAGTAAGCAATCTAACAGCAAAGGAGGCTGAGAAATGTAGGAGAGCTCAAGAAATATTTGTGAGTACTAACTGTCTCTCAGAGCAAATAATGAACTTATTACCACATCCATCTCCATCATGCCCACTGGATAGCTGTTAAGGCCCTGCATACATTATAACAATGTTCAGGGTCTAGACAGGCACACATCCAATCACCTCTTGCATAAGTCCTTCAGTCCTGGGACATTCTGTCTACACAAGATATGTGTTTCAACATTCCACTTTTGTGGAAATCCAGGCCTTCTAAGTTAAAATCATTTTGCTGTTTTTGCTTTCTTGCTCTTTGCCACAAGACTTAGTATTTTCTATGGCTCACTCATGATCCCACATCATAGCACAGTCTCCAAGGATATAATACAACAGCGAATGATGTGAACTGAACTCTGCTGAGGGGCATTTAAATTATAATTGTGTGAAAAACTATTTTCTACAAAATTAAACATATACATTTTATTTCCTGTTTGAGTTTGAAAGTCCTGGCTTAGGCTGTAAAGAGAAAAAGAACACTTTTAAGCCCTTATCTGATGCATGAAAAGTAGGGAAAAGACAAGAATTTCGGATCATGATCCCATGGCCATGCTTGTGATACCATGGTTGTGCTCTTGAGAGTGTGAGAAAAAAAGTATTTCATTGATTTTGATGTCTACATGTATGAAAATAGAATATTGTTAATTTTTCTGTCAGATTATCCTGTCACATTAATTTTGATAATACCTCTGGCACACTTCTAAAAATCTAGAGTTGACTCTATATTTAAAATTCACTTTATAGCACCCAGAAAGCACTGATGTCTAACTCATTTTCCTGAGACATAGGCATGTATTCAAATTTTTCAAAACTTTCAACTTTGCAGTTTACATACAGAGTTTAATGCTCAGCCTTAAATTTTTCTATGTAAAAATTGGCCCGTAATATTATCTTTCCATTGGTATATACCCTTTCTCCCTCTGTATATTCAGTGGTAATCTTTTCTTAAAAGAATTATTTTTAATTTATAAAACAATAAGTATTTAAGATAAAAACAATTCAAATAGAGCAGAAAAATATTTAATTTAAAACCTCACTAATTTTGCCAAGTTGCCCACACCCCACAGAGATACCTATCCACTTGGTAAGACATACTTGAAGTCCTTTCTTATGTTATCTTCTCTAAAATTTCCCACATTCTCCCCACCCCCACCTTTGCCCCCTCACACACACACTTTACAACCCAAAATAAATTATTATATAAGCTTGTTCTTAATTTGTATTTTTTAAAATTCATCAATATATGGGTCTTTATTCTACATCAATGCCTGTAGATAGCTTTGCCTCAAGTTTTTAATTATTATAATGTTGCAATAGTCATATTTAAATAATTACAACAGTGATTGCTTCACTTCTCAGCTTCTGGTGAGTCAATTACAGGACAATAGTTATGACCCTTCTAAACTGCTTTCTGCTTCAAGCACACAATCAAAACTAGAAGAGCTGCAGTAGAGTAAGAGGAATATTTTATCATTACATTGGAGGTAGTGATATTTGACTACTGATTGGGAAAGGCATTTTTTCCTTTTCCCTTCCTGTATATAAGCCAAAGAATGTTTCATCCCATTGGATTTCCCCAGTGACTATCAACCTTATCTTCCAGTATTTTTTTTTAAGAGAGCCACAGCAGGTAGGGGGTGGGCAGAAGGAGGAGGGAGGGGATGCAGGGGCAGAGGAAGAGGGAGAGAGAAAATCTTAAGCAGGCTTCATGCCCTACACAAGGCTTGATATCACCACTCTGAGATCATGACCTGAGCCAAAATCAAGAGTAGGTTGCTTAACTGACTGAGCCACCCAGGTGCCCCTTCTGTGTTCCTTTGTAAGAGTAAACTCCTACAAGGTTGTTTAAGTAATAGTTGGTTGTTAGCTCTTAATGATTTTATTATTCTAAACATTTTGGCAATTAAAATTGTTGATTTTTCAAAAAATTATATGAACAATAATTATTCCATTTAGTGAGTATTATCGGTTTAAAGCTAAGGGAAATACTTGAAACCTTTGATAACTTGTTTTCAAGTCCATTAATTCTATTAAAAGGGAAAATTGAGTGGACCTAAGTTCCTATCAGATACACTTAAGAGGATCAATAGGTCAAGACAGAATATCAATTTCTCTGCCTTTCTCTCTCTGTCTGTCTTTGAAATGCTTAAAATAGTGAAATGGGGGAGCCTGGGTGGCTCAGTCATTAAAACGTCTGCCTTCGGCTCAGGGTGTGATCCTGGAGTTCTGGGATCGAGCCCCACATCAGGCTCTTCCTCTGGGAGCATGCTTCTTCCTCTCCCACTCCCCCTGGTTGTGTTCCCTCTCTCGCTGGCTCTCTCTCTCTCTGTCAAATAAATAAATAAAATCTTTAAAAAATAAAATAAAAATAAAAAAATAAAATAGTGAAATGAGATAAGAAATCTTAAACAGGGGATCCTCAAAAGAACATGAGTGAATTCGTGGCTTTTATGGATGTTCTGTTCCCTGTAGTTTAGGACATTCGTTTATTGATATTTAATTATTTTATTTAATTCAGTAGGCTTCTTAAGTATTTATTATGCCATGAGTATCATAACCTGCCTTAACACATACTCAGTTCGCCATTACTAGAGATGTTTTAAGCTTTGGATTTATAATCAGTATGTAGAAAGAAAAAAAACAAGAACGTGTAAAAAGAAATAGAATTATCTTACGTGATTAACTTAAGATCCCTTTGAACCTTAGAATTTTAAGAGACAGTGATGGTACTCAAGGGGAAAAATTATGAAGGTGTGCCATAATCCTTGACTTCCAGTATCCAACATTTAATGAGACCTGTTTATCTGCCCCTTATGCTTCCCCGCACAAATATGTATTCCTTTTTTTAAAAAAAATTACATTTCATTAAAAACATTGATTTGCTCCATAATGTCATTATTCTTAATGTTATATATAAATAAATAAAGCATTTACTGTATTGTTAGCTTAATGATGCATTTCAACTCAGTTTTCAGAAATGGTACAATGTTGCACATGATTATTAGAGGTTATCAGGTTATGTTAATGACTGTGGCCTAAAATGGTCCTTGGATTTCACATTGTCATAAATACCAGGAAATAATTTATCCATCTGGAACCACACAGACTACAATAAGAATAATAACAAAATGCTTATTAATAGTGATCTAATTTAGATACTGTATCAGTAGTGTCTCTCCATAGCTATATTTAAATAAACACAAACTATTAGGAAGTATTTTTTAAATGAATGAGATGTTGGCAGTTTTCGACCTGCCATCACATTTAAGATATTAAAGATAACACTTTTAATTTAAATCCTAGATTAGAGACAAATGACTATTGGAATATTTTTTTGGGTGGTGGTGGTGATAATTTGCGTTACTTAGTTTTGTGACTTAATGGAGAGAGGCAAGGAACTTAATATGTGAAAATGGGGCAAGCTTTATAGTTATTTCAAAGCAAAAGTGTTCTTTACATTGGAAAAAATTATTTGCACATAGAATCAGAATTTATCCAAAGAGGGTATGTATATATCCAGACTTTACTACTTCAGCCTGAGTAAATATAGATTATAGGTAAGTGGTTAGAAGATTATACTGAGAATGCAGATTTGCATGATTGCTATTCTGAAATCAGTCCCCAATTACGGTTGCACATTTGTGTTTATTGATGAAATTTTTAGTTAATATCATCTTAATTGAAAGTTGCATAATATTCTGATCTCCTTTTGATAAAAAATATGTTTGACAAATTAATGATCAGAATTCTTCATTATCATCTAGGAGTACTGATTGAGTTATTATAATTACACTCTAATTTGCTGTTAAATAGGCTTGTGTTCCTCAAAATAAGACATTTTTATATTAAATGAATGACTTGTTAATTTCGTGAAGGGTAAAGTCGACTCAACTTTGCTGTAGTTGCTGTTAAAAATATAGGCAATTATTCAATCTGTGGTAAAAAAAGAAGGTTCATACTGAACCCTTGACTAAACCATTGTTTAGAATTAATGGCACAGCACTGCATGTCAAAATGTTTCAAATCTGTCTTAAAATATATTATGCATTTACTCTCCCCAATGTTTGTTTTGCATATTGAAAATGTGAAATGAGGAGAAGGCAAAATGTCATGTCCAATACACCAAGCGCTGAATAAAAAGTAGATAGCCTGATTCAAATTCTAAACATTTATTTACTAACCTACACTACCACTTTTTATGAGAACATTTTTGAGCTTAAAAATGAAAATATTTTTATATATCCTGACATTTAAATAGAAATATGAGGGTAAAACGTTTTGATGTTGAGTCTTTTTTCTTTGTTCAAGTAGTTTATTAGTAGATCATCTTTTGAAACATTATGGTAAAAATAAATACCTTCAGACAAATCAATATTTGAAAAAATATTAATTCTACTAACATCTCCTCTTTGTATTTTTATGTTTTAGAGAAATTGAAAACTCATAATAAGGACTATTTGATTTAGCTAAACATATTGAATTAGCAAACATAGAAGACAATTTCCAAGGTTATTCTTTCTCCTGCTACTTGTATCCTCTTATCTAAATGCATACAGCTTTCAGCCTGAACAAGCATTTGAATTCACTCTTTAAATTATGTAGGTACACTTGACTTAGTCCAATGTGGGAATGTAACATAAAGAGGAAAATCTGTACAGCAAACTAAAGCCATCAGAAAAGAAAAGAAAACTGGCGTCCTAGTATTCTAAAAAGGGGCATAGTAAAATTAAAAGTTAGCAATATATATTAAAAAGATTTTTAAAATATATTAAGAACATGTTTTTCTTCTAAAGAATTTTGCATGCCCACAAATGGGTGATATATTTTAAGGAACCCATGACTTTTAACAAGGTATAGTCTAAGAACTCATAATTAAATCAAAATAAAAGAACCCAAGAAGAGTCCTATTAAATAAAATTTTCTTCAAGAAAAGTTAGAGAAATAATTCAATTTTAAAACTTCTATACGTGAGTGCTATTTTAAGGTAGTTTCATATATACATAAAATTACTTAGTAATAACTTCAGAAAAAGTCACAAAGTGATGATTTAATTGGGAAGTGATGTTTCTAAAGGTCATGAAGATATTGTTGATTATATAATTTCTAAACTCTCTCTGACTGCTCATCTGTTAACTCAAATCTGTTAAGGGCACTTCTCCAGATCCATATTAGCAATACATCTGTTACACTTGATCAGGTTGAAATAGAACAGAAGTAAACAGCCTGTATTTGCCCAAAGAAGGTTGATTTTAAGTTGTTTTGGGGAGAGGCAGTCAGTTTGTAAAGTTTTATAGAAGACAATCATTTTATTTGCTTGGTGAAATGTTATCTCTATATAGTATCAAATTACTTCATAACAACAAGATGTTTAAAAAGTAAAAGGAATTGAAATAATTAAAAAATACCCTACCGTTAATAGTTAAGACTGTCTTGATGTAACAAAAAATATTACTAATACTATAAAACAAATTTTTATTATCAAAATAATCTCATTAAAAATAACTTATTTTGCCTAGCATTTATTTTAATAAAAAATACAATATCACAGTAGTGTAACAGTAACCAAAAGGGAATGAAAATTGTTGGGAAATAGGAATATAACTAATGATGTATATCTTCAGAGTCTTATTAAATACATCATAAAGTCTCCACATGCATTCAGATACAGAGAGTAAAGTAGAAGATGACAAGATGTCTAGGAGCGTGCATTCAAAGCAAATTGACTGAATTGAACTACAAAAGAAACTTGCCTTACCTGTGTTTAAAACTCATAATAAAGCTTATAAGGCTCAAACTACTGTATGATAAAGTTGCTCCAAAATGTGCTATTTAGGGACTTGTGGTTGGCTCAGTTGGTAGAGAGTGTGGCTCTCAAGTTCATGAGTTCAAGCCCCACATTGGGCAAGGACCCTACTTTTACATAAACAAACAAACAAACATACAGGCAAACAAAAGTTGCTGTAGAACACATAAAGGAATCATACTCGTTAGAAAACCAGAAGTCAGTCCATTTTCAGGCACAGAATGTGAATGCCACTGCTTTTTTCCCCACTTGCTTTTTCCACTTGGCCCATTCCAAAACCTGTGTCCTGGATTGAAAAGGAATCCATGAAATTCTCACAATGATCCATTGTACTAAAATATATGAGTTTGTATTTAATTTTATTTTTTGTCTTAAAAAGAACAACAAATAACTTTCCTTGTATTTAATGTATGGATTGACAGTGGAATCCCTCCCCTCCATGAGTCATACATCCAGGCGGTCCTAAACTGCTTACTGGACATCGGGCATCCTGAAAGAAGATTGGAACTTCTTCAGCACTGGGAATATGGAGGTAGGGAGACTGGAAGAGAATGATGAGGTAGAAGAGTGGAATGAAGAAAAAGACATGTAATTCATAATCAGAATTATGACATGTCTGAGAGTGAAATGAAGCCCAATTGGGCAGGACATCAGCATAAGCCAGCACCATGTTGGCAAAATGACTGGTATCATAAGCATTCAATGCAGACTTATTGGGACATATGGAAATTTAATGAAGTTTTAATGCGGTTAAATTTATATCATACAGGTATTTAGTTATTTTTAAACAAATAAGTTATTGCAAAATGGACAAGAGTTATATAAATTAGTGTTTGTTGGTGTTCATGTCCACAGTTGCTTATCAGAAACCTCTCCAGGTGGATGTGTTACAGAAACCAGAATTTTCAAGTTTATGAAGCTAATGAGTACATATTATCCCAACAGGTTTGGGATATTTAAATTAACATATTTTCACATATGTTAACATATTTTCAACAAAACAGACATGTAATTGCACTGAAATGCGTAAAGATAATGAATAACTTCATGCTAATTCACACCAAGTTTTCCACTAATAGTTCACATGACTATGTTTGCTTCCAAAACTTTTGGTATTTAAGTTTTGGAAAAGGATTTATGGATATGTAATATATATAAGAGATCTTTCTTTGTAAAACTTTACATAGATTTTCAACATTTCTACAGTAAAGTAATCAACTTGCCCCTTAGTTTACTAATTAGACATTGATCTTTGCAGAACTTTTGTTTTGCCTGCTCTTTGCTTAAAATTGAAAATATATTTTTTCTATAATCCTGATGGTTCACATTGTAAATTTATGCATGACCATCATCCTTCTTTGAGCTCTTGCTATTAACCAAAGTGCAAATTTTCTAATAACTATTGTCAATCAGGAATAATATCTAATATTGCTTATATCTTTTGTACATCAGACAAAATGAGTAAGTCTATCAAATTTGAATTTCTCAATAAAACAAGATTAAAATTCTAATCCTATTCAAGTGCAAGTTATTGCCACATTGTTTAGTATGTTTTTCACACCTATCCAGAATGCTTTTCAAAACAGGTTTTCACCATTCATTGTCAATCATGATGCATAGTATAATTAAAGGCTCATAAATGACAATCACATACTCAGATGACTCAGTGGAATGATAGATTTTCCCCTTTTACTACATCATTTTTCAATTCTGAAATAACGCTATTGGATAGCTTCCCTAAATCATTATAATATTATATTGCATAATATTATATATAGTATATACAGTATATATAATACATGATAGTATAATATATGCATATTATATATATGATCTATCTATCCATCTATCAAATAGTTCCTAACCTACCTCTGAAGAATGACTTAGATTTTAAGTAAAACAGTGAGAGTTAAATAGTGCATGATAGTTTTCTATCCTCACAGATGATAGACAAATGGAATAATCTGAAACATGAAGAGATAAAACAGATACTTAGAATAATTTATTTAGAGACAGTTAAACTTGAGAATAAACATAAACATTCAAATCAATTGATGAATGAGTTATGAATTTCTTCTATAAAGCTTTTAAAAACTCCTGTGACTTTCTTTCTGACTCGGTTGACTCTAAATGTGCTTTAAAGCTTTGAACACCCTCCAACTGTATAATTTTGTTAATGAAATTTTTAATAGCAAAAGGAGAAATAGCTTTCAGTACATTTTGGTAAAATACATGATTGCAGAACTGAAATATTTTATTTGTCAATACAGAAGATCTGATCAATTATGAGTCTTAAATTTGAAAGATAATGGGTTTAGGTTTACGTATATGAATAAGTAAAAGCCATATACTTATTTATAAATTGACTAAAAACACTTTGAAAATGAACAACAAATATAAGAATTTGGAGGCTAATCTGTTATTGGATTAATCCTCCATGACCAGTTGCAAATTCCTGTAGAAATACACAGAGAACAAAATTAACAGTGGGATTACATATAATAATCAGCCATTTGGTAGAGTATGCAAAGAATGTGAAATAAACACACTGAACAATAGATGGGAATAAAAAGACATCATGAGATAGTGTGTTCTTTAATCTTTGTGGGAGAACAGCAGGGCCCAATAAAATAAGAGTAAAAAATGGAAGAAATTCAGAATCCAGTCCCTGAGGTGAATTGAAGGAGGGTTTTTCTGAAAACATGAGATATTTTAAGATGCTTATAGCTTATGTCTAAGTTCCCATTACTAAAAACAAACATGGAAAAGGGAGAAGGAAGAGAAGATAAGCAATTGATCATGATCGAAATGAGAATAGAAGGAAATGGAGAAAGATTACAGATCAGTCTTAAATAATGGATTAACTTTTCTTCTGAACCTAGTGTAATAGAAGAAAGGAAGAATGCTGATAGTGTAAAGATCACTTCTCTTAGAATGTAAATTTAAGCACAACTTTGCCCTCTACTAGTAAAGACTAAGAGTACAGTATCAATTACTTTTTTCCACTCTTTCTTCTCTGGAGCATATGTATTACCAGGGAAAGGACGTATGAGAAGATTCAATCACAGTTGCTTCCTACAACTTTCTGTCACTGGTTCTTTTTTATCTCTGCTGCTCTAGACAGGCCACCATGATACCTGGTCACAATGATTCTGTGTCTGATGACAGCAGCTCCTTACAGCTATTTTCAACCATATCCCTTGATGTTTAGCCTCCACAGGATTATATGTGCTTTTGAAGCCCACCCACACATGAGGGACTCAAGTGTTCACCTATTACAAAACCCTGAATGCTAGGTACCTTTCACAGATACTGAGAAAACACTTAGAGATTGCAACTTTTTTTCATACCCTTGATACTTGACTATATTTTCTCCATATCTCAGATTACTTAAACTAGTAAATTCAAATGCTTACCAAATCTCTCTGCACAAGGAAAGGGCTTAACTCAAAGACTGTAATGACTGGCTAAACTTGTCTCAAAGGGATTTAATTCTTAAAATATATATATATATATATATATATATATATATGTATGTATGTATATATTTCATATTTACTTATGAATCTATAACATCAATAGGTATACACACAGATGCCCTCCCCAAACTTCATGCCCACACATATATAAAAATGAGTTCAACAGTCAAGGAATATCTATTCAGATTATCTCCCATATTATTTTGTGATTAAAAATCTTACTTTGGAATATTTTAGTTTTATAACCAATGATATTTTCACCGACTCAGAAAAAACTTCACTTGTTATGTATAAGTTTAAGTTAGCCTTATGCTTATTGGAATTTACCCTGCATAACCTGAAATCATCCATAACCAAAATGATTATAACCATAAAACAATTACTATCAATTCAGTATCTCTTACTACAATTTGTGACATATATGTTTATAATTCCTGCCATGAACAGATTATTTAATTAAAACTGAAAGATTAGATAATATCCTATTTATTTAAAAAAAAACACAGAAAGCTGAAACAATGGAGAATTTAGTAAACCCAATAGAATTCCAAAGCAATAGAAAAACACAAATATAATATAGGTTAGTCATCTTATTTTGTAGTTGATCAGAAGATGTAGAAAGACCTTTTATTTTTCATACTCAATAGTTAAGGTAAACAATAAACATATAAATAGCATTAGTAATATTTTCTGATTCATGGGGAAAAAGCCTGTTTTTTCATCACTACTTAGGAAATGAGAACTTACTTGATAAGTATTTTAAGTATTTTACTATTTTTCTATGTCTCTGTAATTCAGTGTTGTGGAAATTCCTCTGTGTCTTTTCAGTTGTATTACCTTTGTATAAGAAAATTCAATCCCAGGAAATTAACTTAAATTCAGTTATAGTCTCTATTTTCTATGAAGTTATCTGTGATAATAACACTGTCACCAAGATACCATTTATTCTGATATACGTGGAGGAAAATTCAATGTTCATTGCATGAAATCAAGAAGGTATTAAATATAACTTTGTTCTTACTCTTAAAAAGATGCCCAAAGGCAAAAGTGCCATTTTCTGTCAAGTACAACTCAATTGATAGTTCACTCTCCGTTCTGCACAAATGCCTCTTTAAAAATGATTCAATTCCTCTACTACCTCATCTTCTCTGGCCAGGCAGGAGTCATCGAGAGAGAAGATTGGCCTATTATCTTCCCACTCTGTCAGAGGCTGCAGCAGTAATGGTCATGATTCTCTCATATGCTACCAGTTCAATGCTCCATAAAACACATGAACTATGCTAGATAGACTTAATTGTGCCTAGAGTAAAATATAATGAAATGAGGTGAGCACTTAAATAATATGTTGGTATTATGTTATCTATGTGTATATTTTAATTTTTAAAATCTAAATTAGCATGTGACTTCAGTATCTTACTAGGCTTTCACATAATTAAAAATTTTGTTTTGCATTTCATCTAAAATTTGAGTTGGTTGGGCTATTTTTACAATAAACAATCTAAACAGCAGTTATAAAACATATTCAGTTCACTTTGTTAGCCCCCTTGTAAATGAAGAAAAGATTAAGTTATCAGGTGTTATTTGTCTCTTAGATCAATTAATTTTTGAACATATGGACAAAGCTTTAAGGATAATTGAAAGCAGCTCTCTGTCCCCTCCCCCACTTTATTTTTCCTTTTAACTTTTGAGAATGTGATTTTGTGTATGCATGCGAATGACTGTCTGCATGAGTTCAGAAGCCAGCTGAAGTAGAAAATATCCTGTGTGATAGTCTTCTTTTCATGGCATTTCTGATCTTGCCAGTTAGAAAGTGAAAAAAAATTATGTGAAAGTTTATTCCTGTCAGATTTCCAGACTGTTTCCAACTAAAATTCTCCAAGAAATATAGATGAACTACAGAGAATTGAAACAAAACAAAACAAAAATCACATACTAAAAATAAGTATATTTCATAATCTGGGGTCCTATCTAATCTCTCACTTTAGCATTTTAATGATTAGCCTCAGTAAAATATTAATCCCTTAAGCAAAATTTACCAGTAACTTCAGTGTGCACAATCCCAAAACCCCAGTTATGTAAATAGCTATGAATAGGAGGACTAAGGTATGCACGCAAGCACGCATGTGCGTGAGAAAAATTAGGCTAAACCTATAGAGAGATTGAGAGGTGGGGGCTTATCTCTCTGGGAAGGAAGAGAAATCTGACTAAGGATAAAATGGAAAATTTCCAGGAAAAAGAGCAGAGGCCCAGTACTGGATGAGGCAAACAAAGGTGATGTCCAATAAGAGCTCCTGGGTGCAAATTTGCCAGCTTGTCCATTCTATACCCTGTTGTATTTGGTGAATGCAGTCAAGAGATTAAAGCCCTTGGAAAGGAGCAGCAGTACATGGGGGCATGGTGATAGAGTTTCCATGGGGGCAGGATCAGCAAATTTGGGCATTTAACAGTTAATTGTGCTTCAGGGAGATTCTACCCACCAGGGCAAATAACTTAGCCCACCCAAGGGGTCACAAATTTAAGCATTAACGACAACTCTTCCTCCAGGGATATGTTACTAAAGTTGCTGAATTTATCAAGATATTATGAATAATAGATAAGTAATTATTTTTGAAATACATCAAAATAAGTTCCTACACAAATATGTTCTAAGATCCAAATAGTGAGCAACATTTCAAGGATCAGAAAACATGTTTTATTTTAAGAAATAAGTGTGGAGGCGCCTGGGTGGCTCAGTTGTTAAGCGTCTGCCTTCGGCTCAGGGCATGATCCCAGAGTCCTGGGATCCAGCCCCACATCAGGCTCCTCCTCTGGGAGCCTGCTTCTTCCTCTCCCACTCCCCCTGCTTGTGTTCCCTCTCTCGCTGGCTGTCTCTCTCTCTGTCAAATAAATAAATAAAATCTTTAAAAAAAAGAGAGATAAGTGAGAAGCATGGCATAAAGAATATTTGTTCAACTCATTCAATAAGAATAATTATTAAATGGATTAAAACAGCACAAAAAATAATAATATAGAGAAATGTCAATTATAAGCATTCATATAAAATTAGAATCTAATACTGTACTGGTGAAATAGTGTGGGTTCCTATTCTGGAATTCCAGACTACATTTTCTAAAACTCATTAGACTCAAATTAAAAATCATCTAGAAGTCTGGATGAAAAAAAAAATCTTCTTAAATGAATAGCTTTTAGTTTTCAAGAGATATAGGAATATTATAGGAATATCGATGGGAGAAGGGGAGGGAGAAGCTATAATTGTCCTGAAGTCATTTGATGAATTATGTGGGAAGAATATTTTTTTTAATTTTTTAATGTGGGAAGAACCTTAAGTATCCATGTCAGCAGAAATGGGGGTGAAAGGGAATAGTAACTGTAGTCTTGGCTCGTGTTTAGAGAAAAGTTAGACTACAATAAATATGCACCATCCTCACACACATCTTCAAACACAATATATAGGGAGACCTGTGAATGGTGACTTGTGCCTATGGTTGGCTAGGAGATAATAAAACATAAAGTTTCACTGGAAATCCTAAGCACATTGAAATAGGGCTATATTTTAGTCTATGTCAGTGGTTAAGCAAATTACAAACCAAAAAATCATATAGTGTCTTGAAGTTCCTAAGGGAAGTAAATTTTTTTTAAAGCAAATTCTGGAAAATCTTGTCCGAAGAGATAATCTCCCAACTCATACTAATTGACTTATAACTATTAAATAAATGTTATTGGTTGTAATTTCTTTCATTAATAAAACAAAACAGAATACTGCCCATGACTTTACTACTTTACTACTAAATTCTACCAGATATGCAGGAAGAAATATTTTAAATCTTACCCGAACTATTCTAGAGCATAGAAAATAAAGAAAATATACCCAACCTGATCATATCATATGAAGGTATTATAATGTTTAGTGAAATCTAGACAAAGATAATATAAGAACGAAGAATCACAGGGTAATCTCATTAGGGAATGTAGATTCTAAATCTAAATTATTAGCAAAATACATTTGCTTTAAAAAATTAAAATAGTTAAAATTGGTACATTAAGAATCAATAGGGCCATCTCAGGGCAAAGTAGTTAGTTCTAAGGAGCTGTTTTTATACAGAGACAATGAAAACGAATTAAAAACTGTCAGAATAAATTTTGTCAAATTTCTAGAAAATAGACAAAGGTTTACAGCAACCTGCCAGCATTTAATCCAGAAAAAAGGCAAATTAAAAATGATAATAATGACTGTGGTTTTTTACTTGCTTTCCCCTCCCCAATGCCCAGGGCTGTGGCCGTCTTCACATAGCAGCCAGCATTTCCTGTGTGGGACCTGGGTTATGGTTGGGTTGGAGGAGAGTAGACGTTGTTCTCAAGGATCAATCGTGTTTGTTTAGACCTGTCTGGAGGTTAACTGAAGAACTGACACAGGGCACTGGCCTTCGTTTTGCCTGATTAGGAACTCTTTCAGGCCAGAAAACTGGTTACAGTTACCAGAAGGGCATTCCTCGAAAGCATTCAAAGGCAAATGAACAATCGCAAGAAATTACACTTGAGGCAAACAATAGAGATGCCTGAAGTCTGAGAGGAAACGTAAATCCATGTCCTCCTTGGCATAAAACTTCACCATACCTTGGTCCCATCAAAAAGATCAGTGTATAACTTTAACAAATGCTGCCCTCTCTCTTTAAAATATAATCAGTGAAACCTCCTGCCCGACTAAATTTCCAAAACAAGTGACAGAAATCAGTCTCTATCTTCATCTACAACTAAAAACTTTTTGGAGTAAGTTTATTGGCCTTAGAACTCACTACGCTCCCCTCCAGGGGCGAGATGGAAGGGCTTCCTTCCAGTACTAGCTCAGATATCATCTAACCAAGAAGTGAGATTCTAGCACCTGAGAATTTAAATGCACTTTCTAAATGTCTTTTACTTAGGTTGACATGAGGTAGTGTTTCTGTCCATGTCCATAAGTAATTTTTAAGAAGAAAAGTATGAGCAGGCTGAGGGAATCAAAAAAGGTGGTGTTAAGCTGTAGCTTGAAAATAAGTGATTAGTCGAACTAATGTCTACAGGAATATAACAACAGGAAAACAGATTTTGGCAAAGAAAGAAGTATGAAGATAAAAAAAAAAGTCGATTAATTCAGAAACCTAAGACAATTATAGTAAAGACAAAAGGCAATTAATGGCATATAATAATTGATTTATATTATAATAAAAAAAAGAAGCTTGGGGAAAGTTAACTTTAATTTAGAGTATCCAAAGATACTTTTTGAGGCTATTGGTTCATGTATTTTTTTTAAAGATTTTATTTATTCATTTGACAGAGAGAGAGAGAGACAGCCAGCGAGAGAGGGAACACAAGCAGGGGGAGTGGGAGAGGAAGAAGCAGGCTCCCAGCAGAGGAGCTTGATGTGGGGCTCGATCCCATAATGCCAGGATCACGCCCTGAGCCGAAGGCAGACGCTCAATGACTGAGCCATCCAGGCGCCCCTGGTTCATGTATTTTTATGTTTAAAATATAATTTTGCATATTCTTGTATTTAAAAATTGTTAGGCCTATATACCGTAATGATTTCTATGTGATTATGCATATGTATGCAAACATAATATTCAAGTAGCATTTGTATATATTTCATGGGAACTTTTACAATAATTTTTTATTTGGATCTTCAAGCTCATGTTATAGCAGTAGGAATGATAAAGACAAAAGGAAACATAAATACTAGGAAATTTGGGGTATATTTCTATCATTCAAGCACTTCAAAATATTTTAGTTAAAAGTCATACTACAAACAGTTCAGCTTAAGCAAGCTTAGTTTTATCTTCTTTGATATGATATCAATTAGGTATGTCCAAAGATTACAATGCCACCTTCTGTATAGACTATGGGAGTGGTTACTTTAGGAGTTAGTATTAGGTTATCTTTTTCTTCACAGTGCAGCTCTTCTTTCACAAGAATAAGGAACAATGAAATAATAGTATAACATTTAACAAAGGGGTTGTCTCTGCTAAATTGTCAGCACATGATGACAGAGAAACCAATTTAATCATTTTTATGATGTTAATATTTTTAGATAAAATAATATATATGAATTATAAGACAAAATGGGAAGGTATATAATTCAGGGTCTAATTGTTGAATCATGTATGTGGAATTCTAGATTTTACATTGAAATCATTCTTTTCTAAAAGTAATAAGAGAGCAAGAATAGAAATGACCTTGACTCTACCTTCCCTCAATATTCAGAGATTCAAATCGAATAAAGACAAAAAGCTTATTTTTTTAAGAAACTGAAATATTTAGGGTACCTGGGCGGCTCAGTTGGTTGAGCATCCAACTCTTGGTATCAGCTCAGGTCTTGATCTTGGGGTCATGGGATCAAGCCCCGGGTCAGGCTCCAGCTCAGTGTAGAGTTTGCTTGTCCCTCTCCCTCTGCTCCTCCCCCCTCAACCCTGCTCTCTCTCTCTCTCTCAAATAAATATATAAATAAATAAAATCTTTTTTAAGTGAAATATCCTAAGCACTAAATTACAAAGCAAAATAGACAATGTGTTTTAAGCACTTACATCATTTATTTCATAGCCATAAAATTTTTGATCATTATATAGAGTTAATATGACTTTTGTCATCATTAAAAGCACTCTAAAATTTATATACTGAAGGTATGAAAAGTCTTGAGAGTACAAGTCATCTTAAAGGATTTGGGGTATCTAGTGATTCATAAAAAATGAATTAAGGAGGTGTGACGTGAGAATCTCAACAGAATTTTAAAAAGCATGCATAATTTTTAGGTCTTGATTGTGTAACCTATGGGAAAATGCTTGCACTCTCCATTCAATCAGATGGTAATGTTGTTTTATTGTTTGTAAAAATAAATATAATATTATTACACATTCTTAGGCATTTTAAGATGAAAATTGAAATAATATCAAAAATGATAAATCTATTATTCAATTAGAGACTGCTAGATAAGGTGTCTATAATCACGAGAAAAGAGAGAATAAGGATGTATTTGACCTTATAAATAACTTTCACTCAGACAAATCAAGTAGGCCTTAACTACCCGGAGGAGAAATTGCAAAACAATTGTAGTTCTGATAGAACTTTAACTTTGAAATAAGTTGACATTTTCAAAATAGAATATTAAATTAGTTCATCTATTTATAAAGTTATAACAGTTAAAAATAGAATTCACTAAACCCTTGGTGAGCAACAGATACAGCACTTCATTTACAAAGTATTATTTATTATATAATAGAGAATGCATTTCAAATGAGGTAATAAATTTTTCAATAAGTAGTGCTAGAATAATTATTGATTAGGAACTCGTTTTTAATTGAACCACAAAAATTGTAACAAAATTAATTTCTAGATGGATTAACATGACACTTCTAAACTATCTTAGGAAAAAGAAAAAGAAAATAGCTATAAATTTTTCAGGTACACAGGATGATTTCAACCTTTCAAAATGGGCTTATTTTACCCAAATTATTTACAAATTATTAAGTGTTTTGCAGAGTAAATAATAGTCCTACAACAGTTCTCTCTTCAGTTCCTAACTGCATATACGTTACATTTACAGATCTAAGCAGTAATCTGTAACATAGCGCTTGTTTATTTATTTATTTTTTTGAGATGTTATTTATTTGAGAAAGAGAGAGAAATAGCAAGAGAGAGAGAACACGAGCAGTGGGGAGAAGGAGAAGCAGGCTCCCTGCTGAGTAAGGAGCCCAATGTGGGACTCGATCCTAGGACCCTGGGATTATGACCTGAGCTAAAGGCAGACACTTAACTGAGTGAGCCACCCAGGTGTCCCAACACTTGTTTAGAAGTGCATTATCTTCTTTAATTACAAGCCTACCTTGTTTTAGTAAGCTTTGCTTTATTGGTGTTTTTCACAAATCGAAGGTTTGTGGCAACCCCGTGTTGAGCATTATCTTCTTTAATTACAAGCCTACCTTGTTTAATTGAGCTTTGCTTTACCGGTGTTTTTCACAAATCGAAGGTTTGTGGCAACTGTGTCTATCGCATCATCTTTCCAACAGCATTTGCTAACTTTGTGTTTCTGTGTGACATTTTGGTAATTCTTGCAATATTTCCAACATTTTCCATTATTAATGTATTTGTCACAGTGATCTGTGATCAGCGATTACAACTCGCTGAAAGCTCAAATGATGGTTAGCATTTTTTAGCAATAAAAAATTACATTTTTAAGGTATGCACATAGTTTTTTAGACATAAAATTATTGCACGATTGATAGATATAGTGTAAACATAACTTTTATATGAACTGGAAAACCAAAGGGTTCATTTGACTTGCCTTTCTGCAATATTCACTTTATTGCAGTGGCCTGATACTGAACATTCAATATCTCTGAGATATACCTGTGTAACTCTAAAAGTTGTAGGTTAGTGACAGTATTAACTTCACTTCATACAGTTGCCTCAAGAGGCAACTGAGGTCAAGAGAGCTTACATAATTTATATAAAGATACACTAAATTGGGAATTTAAATGTAGATAAGTATTTTATAAGAATTTTTACAAAGATGTATACATATATATGCTTCATATATATATATGTAGAGTTACGATATTTAACTGCATTAGGAAAAGCTTAAACAACATTATTTTTCTAAGTTACCTTATTGAATATTTAAATGTGATTTTTTTGTTACAGTAACAGATTGTGACATTGTTTTCTTTGTATTATTTTTTAAATTTTTTCACTTAAAATTTTTTAAAACATTTTTTAATTATATTTTTAAACATTATATTTATTTTTAGATATTGTGTTATTTAAAATGTCTTCTCCTTCCAAAATCAGGAAAATCATATGATCTGCTATTGCAGAAGACTTTATTGCTGTTCAGTGTATTTTTTTTAAAGTCAGAGCAAAGTGGGGCGCCTGGGTGGCACAGCGGTTAAGCGTCTGCCTTCAGCTCAGGGCGTGATCCCGGCATTATGGGATCGAGCCCCACATCAGGCTCCTCCAAAATGAGCCTGCTTCTTCCTCTCCCACTCCCCCTGCTTGTGTTCCCTCTCTCGCTGGCTGTCTCTATCTCTGTTGAATAAATAAATAAAATATTTAAAAATAAAAAATAAAGTAAGAGCAAAGCAAAGTTAGCAGCAAATTTCCCCCCAAATAGGCTGTGTCTGGACTTAAAGAGTTTATGAATTAGTAGTATCTCATTTGGTTTTTACTCCCTACTGAAAACCAATGTAATGCCTGTCTTTAATAAAGAGAGGTGCTGAGCTAGTAAACAATTATTAAAAGCACAGAACTGCAATCTGACTTGAATATTCACAATTTTAAACATAACAGTATGATTGGCAGGAGTTAAAAAGGCAGTTTGACTCTTGCATATTTAAAATAATAATCAGGGTTGAAAGATACATTCTTTAGGCACTTAGAAAATGCTTCTTAGCTGCCCAAGGGCCAGTTTTAGAAGGAAATTGTCCCTCTGACTAAATTCAGTTGATAAAAACATATTCATCACACTTTAAACAATTTTATCAAATAGCTACAGTGCAATAGATATAATCTCTGGCTCTAAAATAAAATAAAGTTAAAATTGACATGATCTCTATGCATATGGAGAGTATAGGTTCGTGGAAAGAGAAAGAAATAGCTGAAATGATAGCAATGTACATGTAAAGATGCCACCTTGAAAAGCCCTGTGAAGTATGTTGCATGGTTGTGCAGTAGGACAGAGAGCATTTCACCTAAATAGCACATAAAAAGAAGCCCTTAGGGCTGGAGAAAATACAAAAGGGATTGGGGTGAAGGATGCATGTGTTGTGACATGGGGCTACACAGATTGTCAGGGCCCATCCTTTTAAAGGTATTAAAGCAATTTAATAGTTCTTTGTCTTCATAAGGACAGATCTAACTAAAATTAATCAAGTGGAGAAAGTCTGAAGATGGGAGACTGAGATGATTCATTTTGCATGTTCAAAATATCACTCTAATGTGAACAGTGGGTGGGAGGATTTCCACTGATAGGGAGATTGTCAGGTCAGGGAATCCGTCCAAATCTGCTGAACACAAAAGCAATGCAAAAACATTCTTAAAGAATCCTTTAAAAATGCATAGATAATCTTGCCAACTTCACTCTAAGTAAAGGAAAATGGAATTTCATGGTAGAGTAAGGTTCTCCTTTAGCTCTTGCCAATCTCATGAGAAAATGAAAACTGATATCTAAAGGATGTGTTTGCTACAAGGGAAGACACACATGATTTGCTGAAGTAATGAGTGTTGCTTGCATTCAACTAGGCTCGAAGGAAAAATGGGACTATATGGGCTTGCCTAACTCACTTCTACTGCCAAGCCCCTGGAGGGAATGTACACTTCCTGAATATTAATTAGAATTGAGCAAAATGATATCATCAGTAAATAAATTGCTGTTAAACTGAGTGTACTTTTCCCTCCTCTTTTGTCATTATGTAATATATGTTTTCCCACACTTAAAAGTTTACATTTTTCTAGAGGAAGTTCTTATATGTATGCAAACATTTTTTTAAATTTTTTTATTATGTTATGTTATTCACCATCATTAGTTTTTGATGTAGTGTTCCATGATTCATTGTTTGTGTATAACACCCAGTGCTCCATGCAATACATGCCCTCCTTAACACCCATCACTGGCCTATCCCAATCCCCCACCCCCTCCCCTCTGAAGCCCTCAGTTTGTTTCCCAGAGTCCACAGTCTGTCATGGTTCATTCCCCCTTCTGTTTACCCCCCCTTCATTCTTCCCTTCCTTCTCCTACCGATCTCCCTGCTATTTCTTATGTTCCATAAATGAGTAAAACCATATGATAATTGTCTTTCTCTGCTTGACTTATTTCACTTAGCATAATCTCCTCCAGTCCCGTCCATGTTGCTGCAAATGTTGAGTAATCGTTCTTTCTGATGGCTAAGTAATATTCCATTGTATATATGGACCACATCTTCTTAATCCACTCGTCTGTTGAAGGGCATCTCGGCTCTTTCCACAATGTAGCTATTGTGGACAATGCTGCTATGAACATTGGGGTGCATATGGCCTTTCTCTTCACTACATCTGTATCTGTAACTGTAAATACCCAATAGTGCAATTGCTGGATCATAGGATAGTTCTATTTTTAAATTTTTGAGGTACCTTCACACTGTTTTCCAAAGTAGCTGTACCAACTTGCATTCCCACTAACAGTGTAAGAGGGATCCCCTTTCTCCACATCCTCTCCAAATTTGTTGTTTCTTATCTTGTCAATTTTTGCCATTCTAACTGGCGTAAGGTGGTATCTCAAGGTAGTTTTGATTTGAATTTTCCTGATGGCTAATGATTTTGAACATTTTTTCATGTGTCTATTAGCCATTTCTCTGTCTACATTGGAAAAGTGTTCATATCTTCTGTCCATTTTTTGATTTGATTATTTTTTTCTCATGTATTGAGTTTGAGAAGTTCTTTATAGATCTTGGATACCAGTCTTTTATCTGTAATGTCATTTGCAAATATCTTCTCCCATTCCATGGGCTGCCTCTTAGTTTTTGACTGCTTTCTTGGCTGTGCAGAAGTTTTTTATCTTGATGAAGTCCCACAAGTTCATTTTTTTCTTTTGTTTCTCTTGCCTTTGGAGATGTGTCATGAAAGAAGTTGCTGTGGCTGATGTCATAGAGGTTACAGCCTATGTTCTCCTCTGTGATTTTGAGGGATTCCTGTCTCACATCGAGGTCTTTCAACCATTTGGAGTCTCTCTTTGTGTATGGTGTGAGAGAGTGGTCAAGTTTCTTTTTTTTTGCATGTAGCTGTCCAGTTTTCCCAGCACCATTTATTGAAGAGACTGTCTTTTTTCCACTGGATATTTTTTCCTGCTTTGTCAAAGATTAGTTGCCCATAGAGCCGAGGGTCCACTTCTGAGTTTTCTATTCTGTTCCATTGGTCTATGTGTCTGTTTTGGTGCCAGTACCATGCTGTCTTGGTGATCACAGCTTTGTAGTATAGCTTGAAATCAGGCAAAGTGATGCCTGCAGCTTTGTTTTTCCTTTTCAACATTTCCTTGATAATTCGGGGCCTTTTCTGGTTCCACACAACTTTAAGGGCTATTTGTTCCAGCTCTTTGAAAAATGTCATTGCTATTTTGATCGGGATGGCATTGAACGTGTAGATTTCTCTGGGCAGCATAGACATTTTAACTATGTTTATTCTTCTGATACATGAGCATGGAATGTTTTTCCATCTTTTTGTGTCTTCTTCAATGTCTTTCAAGAGTGATCTGTAGTTTCTAGATTATAGATTCTTTACCTCTCTGGTTAAGTTAATTCCGAGCTATTGTATGATATTTGGTGCTATTGTAAATGGAATCGATTCCCTAATTTCTCTTTCTTCAGTCTCATTGTTCATATATAGAAATGCAACTGATTTCTGAGCATTGATTTTGTATCCTGATACATTACTGAATTGCTCTATAAATTCTAGTAATTTGGGGGTGGAGTCTTTTGCATTTTCCATATAGAGTATCATGTCATCTGCGAAGAGAGACAGTTTGACTTCTTCTTTGCCGATTTGAGTACCTTTTATCCCTTTTTGTTGTCTGATTGCTGTTGCAAGGACTTCTAGTACTATGTTGAATAAATGGCGAGAGTGGACATCCTTGTCGTGTTCCTGATATTAAGGGAAAGGCTTTCAGCTTTTCCCCATTGAGAATGATATTCGCCATAGGCTTTTCATAGATGGTTTTTAATGAAATTGAAGAATGTACCCTCTATCCCTACACTCTGAAGGGTTTTAATCAAGAAATAATGCTGTATTTTGTCAAATGCTTTTTCTTCATCAATTGAGAGGATCAAATGTTCTTGACTCTTTTCTTGTTGATGTGATCTATCACACTATCGATTTGTGTATGTTGAACCACCCTTGCATCCCAGGAATGAATCCCACTTGGTCGTGATGGATAATCCTTTTAATATACTGTTGGATCATATTAGCTAGGATCTTGTTGAGAATTTTGGCATCCTTATTCATCAGGGATATCGGTCTGTAATTCTCCTTTTTGATGGGGTCTTTGCCAGGTTTGGGGAGCAAGGTAATACTGGCCTCATAGAATGAGTTTTGTAGTTTTCCTTCTGTTTCTATTTTTTGAAACAGCTTCAGGACAGTAGGTATTATTTCTCTTTTGAATGTTTGGTAGAATTCCCCGGGGAATCCGTCAGGCCCTGGACTCTGGTTTTTTGGGAGGTTTTGAACACCGCTTCAATCTCTTCATATGTAATCGGTCTGTTTAAATAATCAATTTCTTCCTGTTTCAGTCTTCATAGTTTATAGGTTTCCATGAAGGCATCCATTTCTTCCAGGTTGCTTAATTTATTGGCATAAAGTTGTTGATAAAAGTTTCTAATGATCCTTCCTATTTCTTTGGTGTTGGTCATGATCTCTCCTTTTTCATTCATAATTTTATTAATTTGAGTCCTTTCTCTATTCTTTTGAATAAGTCTGGCCAATGGCTTATTGATCTTATTTATTCTTTCAAAGAACCAGCTTCTCCTTTTGTTGATCTGCTCTGCTGTGCTCCTGGTTTCTAATTCATTGGTCTCTGCTCTAATCTTGATCAACTGCCTTCTTGAGTGTGGGTTAGGCCTGTTCTGTTCCAGCTCCAGCTTCTTGAGGTGAGAATATAAAAACTGCATTTTAGATTTTTCTATTCTTTTTTTTTAAGATTTTATTTATTTATTTGACAGAGAGAGAGACAGCCAGTGAGAGGGGCGACACAAGCAGGGGGAATGGGAGAGGAAGAAGCAGGCTCCCAGCGGAGGAGCTTGATGTGGGGCTCGATCCCGGAATGCCGGGATCACGCCCTGAGCCAAAGGCAGATGCTTAATGACTGAGCTACCCAGGTGCCCCAGGTTTTTCTATTCTTTTGAGTGAGGCTTGGAATGCTATGTATTTTCCCCTTAGGGCTGCCTTTGCAGTGTTCCATAGGTTTTGGACCAATGTGTTTTCGTTCTCATTGTTTTCCATAAATTGCTTAAGCTCATCTTTCATTCCCTGGTTTACCCAATCATTCTTGAGCAGGATGGTTCTTAGTTTCCAAGTGTTTGAGTTTCTTCCAAATTTTCCCTTGTGATTGAGTTCCAGTTTCAAAGCATTGTGGTCTGAGAATACGCAGGGAATAATATCAGTCTCTTGGTGTCGGTTGAGACCTGTTTTGTGATCCAGTATATGGTGTATTCTGGAGAAAGTTCCATATGCATTCGAAAAGAATGAGTATTCTGTTGTTCTGGGGTGTAGTGTTCTGTATATATCTATGAGGTCCATCTGGTCCAGTATGTCATTCAAAGCTCTTATTTCTTTGTTGATTTTCTGCTTAGGTGATCTGTCTATTGCTGAGAGCGGAGTGTTGAGGTCCCCTACTATTAACGTATTATTATCTATATGTTTCTTTATTTTGGTTAAGAGTTGGCTTGTGTAC
Source organism: Ursus americanus (assembly GCF_024610735.1). Lineage (NCBI taxonomy): Eukaryota > Metazoa > Chordata > Mammalia > Carnivora > Ursidae > Ursus > Ursus americanus. Next base: position 62,101,196 of record NC_142128.1, read on the forward strand.
CTAGTTGCTCCCCTGTTGGGGGCATAGATATTTATAATTATATCCGCCTGCTAGATATCCAGCTCGATTCAGGGGACCTGCTGAAAAAAGGTCCCCTACTCCCCAGCCATCTTTTTTTCTTCTCTCCTATACACAAACAATTTTCAAAGGATTTTTATCTGACAATAATACACATTAATACCTGAAATGTCAAGATTATTTTTTTCCCTGCAAGGGGAAGGGATCTGTTTTTGTCATTGGCTTGTTGGGCTTTGCCCCAAGCTATCGCAGAAAAATACCTTTTTTTGAAAACAGAGTCAATATTTTTAAAATAAGAAACTAGTTTAAAATTCACCTTTATTATACCCAATGAGTATGAAAATTATAGAAATTAAGTAAAGGTAGTATAATATAAAACAATGGGAAAAGTGACACCACAATACTCTTAGGAAATTCAATCTTTATTAACATGAATAATAAATGATTCTCCATTATGATTATTTCCTAGACAATAATTCTCCATTAGCTAATGACAAAACTAAATATACATAGAGAAAAGATGATATAAAAAATAAAAAATTATATATGAATACATAGAAGCAGTGACTTTTTTTCTAAAATGATTTGCTCTATTTCGGAAAATTCAGAGCATGTCAAATATTTGTCAAAACAATACAAAACTACAATCTTGTGCTATGGGTCATGGCTCAGGTTTTTAAACTGTAACCAGATGATCAAGTGTATTGCAGTGACTATGCTGAACAGAGAGTTAGATGGACAGCCTGTATAGTTCCTTCTATTGGTTTTACCCAGTTTTAAAGGTTTTGCTCTCACCATAAAATGAGTTCAGTAGCCTTCAACCGTCTAGTTGTTGGAACAATCCATATCAAACAGGAATATATTTTCCTTCTTCAAAGTATAAATTTGGTAGAACTTCCTATCATGATATTTTAGATAACTGCTTTTATGGAATGAAGGTTTTCCATCTCTTTAGCCATTATTTGTAAATTGAAGCTTTCTGTTTCTTTTTCACCAAATTTAACATTCTGTAGAAATCAATTTTTAACGATGCTTTAAAATTTTTATTGGTGTATGTTTGTTTATAATTCACTTTAAGTGTCTTTGTATTTACTTTGTCTGAACTTGTGGAAGTTTGACATACCACATTCTATTTATTGGAAAGTCTCTACATTTTTCTTACTAGGTCCTGTGAGAGTCCTGTGACTATCGTTGCTCTAATGCAATTATTTTCAATGAAGCAGCTCTTGTTTTTATTGTTTTAATATTGCTTTATATTTGGTTCTTTGTTTTATTAATCTTTTCCTTATCTCTATTTTTATTTTCCTCCTTGGAGAGGAAAAGCAATGGCATTAATCTGATACTGTTTTACTAAGTCCGTTGATAGCATGAATGCTTTCACTTTGTACTGTTTTCGATTGACATATTTAAAATATTTTTTGCAGTAAATATTGCATGATAGGATCCAACATCTATTGTTACTGTTATTGTTATTATTCTTATTTGTTATTTAACATTATCCCAATTTCTTCTTTAACCCAAAGGTTGTGTACAGAAAGATTTTCTGAATTTCTATTTTTTTCCTATTTTTTATCAGTGATTTTTAATCATATCAGGTTTTGTTCATGGAACATTTAATTTTGTGGGATTTTTCAGGCTTTCTTGCACTCTACTACAAAAAAGTGAATGTTCTATTCTCTATAGAAATTATAAACATATTCTCTATTCTGAATTCATATTTGTGTTATTTAAATTATTCATTTTAACTTTGACTTACTGCTTTTCTGCCTCTAACTTTTCCAATATAACTCTGATTTTTTTATTTATATTTTCTACATCTCTTTTTAGGGCCGTACCTTATATATTTTGGATTTATACTTTGGTTGTTTTTTCTGTTTCTTGTTCCACTTTAATTTTTTTTATTTTAAAAATATGTAACATTTTTTCTTATAATTTAAAAAATTCAAGTACTGTTTTTCTGGTATTAAAATTATCTAGGCTTTCTTTTAATATTTTTTAGTTGTTTGGTGGTATTTTGCTTTTTATCATTTTATATTCCACATCACTGCATTATTTAGATAAAAGTATTTACCTTCAAATAATACATGGGTAAATTTTTTTTGTACTAATCCAATCTGAGGGTATCTGTTTTTTGATAGATAGATTTAAAACAATTATTTTAGGTCACATATTATTCAGTCATCTCAGGATCAGGGATGATAAAATAGCTAATTTAATGTTGGTTTACTATAGTTCATAATTCATATGAATCATAATTCATAGGTACTGCATTTTTATTTTGCTTATTGTCAGAATCTTTATATTTGAAGTTTTCTTCTATGTTTGTCCCAAATTTATGAAATGATGTATTATAATATTTTAAATTGTTGATAATCTTACATTATCATGGACCAAAAAAAGAAAAAATGCTATACCATGATCAAATTAATTTTGGACTCCTAAACTATTAAAAAATTAAATGAGGCAAATAGAAGTTTTTAAGATTTTTTGAGCACACAAATTCAAATCAGGTGTCACTAAAGCAAAAGTGCTCCACCAACATGGGCTGGGACAAAGGATTTACAGAGCAGATGCTGAAGCAAAGGAAGGAAAATATTTGATTGGCTATGGCTTATGTGGTTGCCTTATTTGGGAAAGCCTCGTTGGCTGTTTCAGATTTGTTGTTCTTAAATTTCATTTTTTTTAGCAAAGGAGTACATTTACAGTGGACTCTGGCTTGGGTTTCTGTTTACATATGTAAGCTTCTAAGCCTCTGAGACACCACATTTTAATGGCTTCCTTGTCTAATTAACATTACAGTGTCAAGGTCACTATTATGCCTTTATATTTTTGATGCAACTGTACAGTTTTATGGCATTGATTTTTCCCCCAACAACAGTAAAACTGTTGGTTATCCCCCTCCACCTAGTTTTTCATTTTTTATTCAGATATGAATAACCAATCTTAACACTTCTGAAGCCTATAATATCTTTAGAGTGTCTTCAATTTAAACAGTGGTTGGAACAAATATACCCTTTCAAGTTTGATTTTATTTCCCTCAAGCTTAGAAAGTATTATTCCTTTCTTTTCCCTCTTGCTTAGAGTTTTGCTATTAAAAAGTCTGACCTGAATGTTAAAGAGATTGCATTAACAGTATAACTTATTCTGTTTATTCAGTGCTTAGGTATTCTATCTCTAGAACCAGTCTGACTAGATTTAAATCTCACTCCTGGGTTTTCTAATATGTAACTGGGAATAATATAGTATTTGTAGAATTGTTGTATTAAGTTAGTTAATCACTTAAAATTGAATAGTCCGTAGAACATTTCAGCACTCAAATTCATTTAAGCTTCATTATCAAATATATTAAAATGTTGTGAAATCACTGTAGAAACCATATTAAGTATCCTCACTATTTATTTTGAATCAATATGAGACAAATAAAAGACCAAGGTAGAAATTCAATACACTGAAAACAAGAATGCATATTTAATATTGTCAAAATACCTATCCAGCTGGAAGAAAAAAAAACATTGGATTTATGCTCCCTATTATATAAGAAAGTTAATGGCCTAATAAATAAAATAAATAAATATCTTACAAAAATTAGAAATAAGCATGTCAACCTCAGAAGGCATCCGTAAAAAAGATAAAAAACATATCAAGTATAAAAGAGTCAACCGCCCCCCCACACACATATACACTTTCAAGATACAGAAGGGTATATAGAGATTTGTGAATGATTCATGGCAAAAAATGTGGTCATAAGAAAGAAAAAATAGTTGCCACTATCTAAGAAATAAATAGTACATGTAATAAAAATGCAATTAAATTCAATACAGAAAAAATAGTTGCCACTATCTAAGAAATAAATAGTACATGTAATAAAAATGCAATTAAATTCAATATAGAAAAATTAATAATAAAACAGAAAATATCCAAAGAATATCAAAATTCATTTCAGAAAAGTGCAAAAAATAAACAATAAACACATTAGAAGAGCTCAAACTTAACCAGTAGTCAAGAAAGTGTAAATAATCCATCAATATAACTTTATGTCTGTCATATAGCCAAAACAACTATAATAATTATCATTAGTGAATACTAGGGGAAATGATAGTATCATATATTGCAAGTGACTAAATGAATACAGAGTATCTTAGAAAACTAAGCTGGTAGTCTTGCTCTCTCTCTTTCTCCCTCAGCTATCCTGCAACTGGGAGTATCATGTTAATATAGAAATGTTATTACTAAATGTGATCAAAAAGATATGTGTACCTTAATAGGTATTGAAGAAATTTTCTTCGTGTCAATAAAAATTTAAAACTAAGTGCATATGGCATATGCAGCAAGGTAGAGACCAACTGCTAAGTATTTAAAAAAATACATTAAAAAATTTAAAGTTATAAGGACCATGTACTCTAACCACAATGGTATTGAATTAGAAGTCCATAACAACAAGAAGAATGGAAAAAAAATTATTTGGGGGCACCTGGGTGATTCAGTCAGTTAAGCGTCTGCCTTCAGCTCAGGTCATGACCTCATGCCCCGTATCAGGCTCCCTGATCAATGGGGACCCTGCTTCTCCCTCTCCTTCTGCCACTCTTCCTGCTTGTGTTCTCTTGCTCTCTGTCAAATAAATAAATAAAATCTTTAAAAAAAAAGGAATTGTTTTGTTATATAAAGCATTCACTTTAAAATAACAAAGTAGTTGAAGAAAACTCAAAGGAAATAAGATAAAAATAGGAGAAAAGCAATGTATCAAAACCTGTAAACTAAGTTAAAACAATAATTAAGGGAAGTTTATAGAAATAAATGTTAATATTAGAAAAAAAAGAAAGGTTTAAAATCAGTAAGCTAAGCATCAACCTTAAAAAGCTAGAAAATAGAAATGAACCCAAACTTGGTAAAAAGAATGAAATAATCAGACAGCAGAAATCAATGAAATAGAAAATAGACAAATGATAGAGAAAATCTATTAAATGAAAACTGTTTTTCTGTTTCAGTTTTATTGTAGTAAAATACACATAACATAATTTTTACATTTTAATCAATTATAAGTGTACAGTTCAACTGTATTAAGCATATCTGTACTGTTGTACAAACATCACCACCTTAAATATCAGGAACTTTTTCTTCTGGCAAAGCCAAAACTATATATCCATTCAACAACAATTCCCCATTCTTCCCTACGCCTAGTTCCTGTCAACTACCACTCTACTTTCTATTAAATTTGACTACTTTAGGTATCTCACATCAACGAAATCATACAGTATCTGTGTTTTTGTGATTGGCTTATTTCACTTAGTATAATATCCTAAAGGTTTATACATGTTGTAGCATGTGTCAGAATTTCCTTCCTTTTTAAGACTAATATTTCATTAAATGTATATCCATTTATATTCATTGTGTGTTGCTTATCTGTAGATCTATTGATGGACACTTGGGTTACTTCCACATAAATGCTACAGCTATGGACATGGGTACAAACATCTATTTGTTACCCGTTTTGAGTTATTTTGGTCATGTACCCAGAATTAGAATTGCTATAACATATGATAATTCTATTTTTTTTTTTTAGGAACTACCTTGGCCACTTTTGGCAGCAGCTGTACCATTTTACTTACATGCCAACAAAGCACAAGGTTTCCAATTTCTCCACATCCTCAGCAACACTTGTTATTTTTCTGTATTTGGTTTGTTTTGTTTTATTTTAATAGTAGCTATCCTGATGGGTGCAAGGTGGTATCTTATTGCAGTTTGATTTGCATTTACTTAATGATTAGAAATGGTGATAATCTTTTGATGAGCTTATTAGCCATTCATACATTTTCTGTGGAAAATTCTCTCTTCAATTCCTTTGCCCATATTTTTGTGTTAAGCTGTTTGTTTTCTTGTTGCTGAGTCTTGGAAGGTCTCTATATATTCTAAATATTAACCCCTCACTGAATCTTCTGTTTTGTGGGTTGCCTTTTTACTGTATTCATAGTGTTTTTTGATGCACAATTTTAAAAAATCATGAAATCCAATTTGTCTATCTGTGGTTGTCATTGCTTGTGCCTTTGGTATCATATTCAAGAAATCATTGCCAAATGCGGTGTTGTAAAGTTTTTGCCCTATGTTTTCTTCTCAGACTTTTATAGTTTGAGGTCTTAAATTTATTTCATGAATCCATTTTGAGATAATTTTTGTATATAATTTTAGGTAAGAGTCTAACTTCATTACCTTACATGTGAATGCCTGATTTTGTCAGCACTGTTGAAAATCTCAGCACATTGAATGGTGTTGGAACCATTGTCAAAAATAATTTGACCATTTATATGAGGACTTGTTTCTGGATTTCTTACTCCACTCTGTTGGTCTATGTGTCTGTCTTTATGTCAGTACCACACTGTTTTGATTACTGTAGCTTTGTAGTATGTTTTGAAATCAGGAGGATTGAGTCCTCCAGATTTTTTTCTTTTTCAGGAATGTTTTGGCTATTTGAAGTCATTTGAGAGTCCATATGAATTTTAGGATTTTTTTTTTATTCTTGCAAAAGAAATGTCAGTGGGATTTTGATAGAGACAGCACTAAATCCGTAGAGTGCTTTGGATTGTGTTGACATATTAACAATATTAAGTTTTCTAATCTATGAACATATGTCTTTTCACTTATTAATGTCTTCCTTAATTTCTCTCAAGAGTGTTTTGTTGGTTTGTTTTTGTTTGTTTGTTTGTTTTAAGATTTTGTTTTTAAGTAATCTCTACATCCAACATGGGGCTCAAATTTACAACCCCAAGATCAAGAGTCATATGCTCTATTGACTGAGCCAGCCAAGTGACCCTGTATTTTTTAGTATAAAAGTCTTTCACCTTTTTGGTTAAACTAATTTCTAAGTATTTTTTATGTCATTATAAATGGGATTATTTTCTTAATTTTCTTTTCAGATTGTTCATTTTGCTGTATAGAAATACAACTGAGTTTTTGTGTATTGACTTTGTATCCTGCTACTTTGCTGAATTCATGTAGTCTAAGATTTTGCATTTGTGGAATCTTTAAAATTTTCTACATGAAATGTCATATTTTCTGCAGGTAGAGATAATTTTACTTTTTTTTTTCCAAATGGAGTGTTTTTGTTTTTGTTTTTTTTTTCCTTGTTTAATTGCTCTGTCTATGACTTTTGGTACTATGTTGAATGGAAGTGGCCAAGGCAGGCATCCTTACCTCAATCCTGATCTTAGAAAAATAGCTTTTAGTCTTTCACCATTAAGTATTGTTTTCTATATGTTCCTCATATATGGCTTTTATTATGTTGAGTGGTTTCCTTTTTATTTCGTTATCATGAAAGGATGTTGAATTTTTTTTCAAATGACTTTCTGCATCAGTTGAGATGATCATGTGCTTTTGTTTTGTTTTGTTTTTCTTTATTCTGTTAATGTGGTATATTACTTTGACTGTGTTGTAACCACCCTTGCATTCCAGAAATGTTCTTTACTAGCATCATCGCACAGCTAACCCTTAGTATACCTGGTCTCACATTCAATTTCATTGAAGATTTTCTTTTCTACAGAGGTCAGTGTCACCATACATGCTCTAATAATACCTGTGCTACCTTGTATCATCCTTGATACATAAATTACTTTTCATATAGCTCTCTTCCTTCAAGACTGAAAGTTTGAGGATCTAGGGATTGTGTCTCTCATTCATCACTGAATACCTCAGAATTCATCATGGTTCCTGTAATGCAGTAGTTTTAAAATAATCATTTGCTGAATGCAACAATGACTGGGTGAGGAAAAATGTATAAGAAAGTAGACAACAAAGGATTAACTTAACCTACTTCAATGTTTTGACTTGGATCAAAACTCTGATTTGTGATTTTCACAAGAATAATATATTTTTTTTAGTTTTTCTGTTAGACTTAAAAATTTGCAAGAATATATAGCATTTTCAGATTTCCTCATGATAGCAAATTCCCTCACAAGATAAACACGTAAGGTTAAGATGATAAAAATGCCAGTCTTAATTCTGTTTGCTGTATTTTGTTGAGGATTTTCACATTTATGTTCATCTAGAATTGGACTATAATTCTCTTTTCTTGTAGTATCCTTCTCTGGCTTTAGTATCATGGTAATGCAAACCAAATTTAATATCATATTAAAATGATCATACATCATGATTAAGTGATATTTATCCCTGCAATGCAAAGATGGTTTAATTAGCAAATCAATAAATGTGATATACCACATTAACAAAATGAAGGATAAAAATCATATGGCTATCTCAACAGATGCAGAAAAAGCATTTGTCAAAATTCATAGTCATTGATTAAAACTCAACAGATTAGGTATAGAAGGAATGTAACTCAACATAATAAAGGGCATATATGACAGACACATGGCTAACATCATACTCAAGTGATAAAACTGAAAGCTTTTCTTCTATGATCAGATAAAGATACCCACTCTTGCCACTTCTATTCAACAGAGTAATGGAAGTGTTAGTCAAAGCAATTAGGCAAGAAAAAAATCAAAAAATCATGAAGGAGTAAAACTACCTCTGTTAGCAAATGACATGATCTTATATATAGGAAGCTATAAAGACCACCAATAAACTATAAGAACTAATAAACAAATTCAGAAAAGTTGCAGAATACAAAAGAACATATAACTATCAGTTGCATTTCTAAACATTAACAATGAACTATCTGAAAAAAGAGATTAAGATAACAACCCCATTTATAATAGCATCAAAAAAAAACACAAAAATGAAAAGCTTAGGGATATATTTAACCAAGGAGGTTAAAAGATATATGTACTGAAAATTATAAAACACTGATGAAGAAGTTAAGGACACAAATACATGGAAAGATTTCCTGTGTTATTGGATTGAGAGAATTAATATTGTTAAAATGCCTATACTACCCAAAGTGATCTACAGATTCATTGCAATCCTTATGATAATTCTGAAGGTGTTTTTTCAGAAATAGAAAAAAGATCTTAAAATTTGTATGGAACCAAAAAGACCTATATGGCCAAAGTAATCCTGAGAAAGAACAAAGCTGGAGGTGTCACACTTTCTGATTTCTTTTTTTTTTTAATTTATTTATTTTAGAGAGAGAGAGGGGGACAGCATGATCAGGGGGAGGGGTAAGAGGAGAAGGAAAGAAGAATCCTCAAGTGGACTCTCTGCTGAGTGTGGAGTCCAACCCTGAGATCATGACCTAAGCCAAAATCAAAAGTCAGATGCTTAATCAAATGAGCCACCGAGGCAGCTACCCACATTCTGATTTCAAATTATATTACAAAACCATAATAATCAAAACAGTATGGTATTGTCATAAAAACAGACACACAGCCCAGTGAAACAGAATAGAGAGCTGAGATATAACATATATATGTATATATTCAATTAATTTAAACCAAAGAGCCAAGAATAAGCAGTGAAAGAAGGACAGGTCTTCAAGACATGGTGCTGGGATAACTGAATCGCTGCATGCAAAAGAATGAAACTGGATCCCCCATTATACCATACACTAAAATCAACTCAAAACGATTGAAGACTTGAACATAAGACCTACAAATGTAGAAGTCCTAGAAGAAAATTTACAATGTTAAGCCATTGATCTTGGCAATGATTTTTTAGATTTGACACCAAAATCAATACAAACAAGTAGAAATGCAAACTAAAAAGCTTCTGCACATCTAAGGAAATCATCAGAAAAATGAAAAGGTAACCTATGGAATGAGTGAAAATATTTGTAAACCACATATTCAATGAAGGATTAGTATCCAAAATATACAAACAACTCAAATAGCTCAAAAGCAAAAAACAACCTAATTAAAAAATGGACAGAGAACCTGAATAGACATTTTTCCAAAGAAGGCATATAAATGTCCAACAGGTACACAAAAGAGGATAATGGGTGTCCCCAACACTCAGAGCTTTCTTAGAATGGAACAGTGTAATTAAATGCATGGCCTGTTAGAGTTAAAGAACTTTGTACAAAACTCTTCTATGAAAACAAAAACAAAACTCTTCTATATTTGGAGACTTTGATGATAAATCATATAATGTAATACACACACACATACATATATATTATATATAATATATGTAAATGTATACATATACATTTACATATATAATACTTACGGGCACTCTATTTACACCACTTTCATTTTTTTCCATGAGCTTTATCCCAACTGAAGTGGCAGGGTAGTGTGAATATTCATCATTTGTTATAAGATTAATCTAAACAAAAGAGATATGCCAGTTTTATGGTATATTTAGAAATCAGTGACTAAGCTCAAAAGTCATCAAAGTGTGTTGTTTCATTGCATAAAACTTTAGTTATTTTTTTCTGCTACTACCTGAATTCAGATGGTACAATAGGATAATTGAAAAAGACACATTTTATATTTAAAGAGTTGGGTTTGTTCCCATGGGAACATTTTGGCAATGATTTTTGCGAAAGAAAATGACTAAGAATTCAGATTCTAATGCTGCTCTGTTTGTTTTGTGTTTTCTTTTTCCTAGTGTTCAAGAGTCTTGAGCAATTTAAATGACTGAGATTTCTACTGCTTAGTTGAAATGCTTAACAAACTGCATTTTTACTTAAAAAATGTAAAGAAAAAACACTTTCTGATTCATACCACTTCCATTTTTACACAGTTTGAAAGTTAATTCTACAATTTCTGTGTATATGTCTAGAATTTATGATATCATATACATTTTTTTCCTTTTCCAGCTAATTGTATTTATGAACAGTATCTTTTAGTATTTTATGATTGCTTTAATTCAGTATATTTTTGTTTTTTACAATTTAAAAACAGAAAATAAATAAACAGTAATTGGCTTGATATCACATAAAATGATTTCTGCCAAAATAATTTTCATTGAAAAAATCTCAATTTATTATGTTTTCTTTGAAATGAAATGTTCTACTTTTCATAAAACAAAAGAGACAAAAACAAAAGTCCCTTCCAATCTTTTTGATTTCTGTGGTATTAATTGTATAATTTGTTCTCTTTTCATTTCTAAGATAATTATTTGAAACTTCTCTATCTGTTTCTTTCTTTTAGTATAGCTATAGTCTTGTCAATTTTGTCTTCAAAATACTTTTACTTTTGTTGATTTTTTTTCTATTTTTCCATTCTCAATTTCATTAATTTCTGATTTTATCATTATTATTCTCTTCTTTTTGCTAACTTTGGTCTTAATATGTTCATCTTTTTTTTTATCATTCCTTAATATGTAAGATTAGTTTGTTTATTTGAGATTGTTGTTCTTTTTTAATGTAGGTGTTTATTGTTATGAACTCTTACTGCTTTTGCTGCATCCTATGTTTTATCATGTTGTGTTTACATTTTCATTTGTATCAAAATGTTTTCTGATTTCACTTTTGATTTTTTTTTGACTATTTGGTTGCCACATATTTATTAATTTTCCATTTTTGTTTCTTTTTTATTAATAATTACTGATTTCCAGTTTCATATCTTTGTGGTTGGAAAACATATTCGATATAATTTCATTGTAAAAATTGAATCCCAACAAATTGGATAGCCTAGAAGAAATGAATAAATTCCCAGAAACATATAACCTACCAAGTTTGAACCATGAAGAAATAGAATATTTGAACAGACTAATAATGAGTAAAGAGATTGAATCAATAATCAAAAATCTCCCAAAAAAGAAAAGCCTGGGATCAGATGGCTTCTCTGGTGAATATTACCAAACATAGGAGAAGAATTAACAGCAATCCTTTTCAATTCTTCGAAAAATTTTAAGAAGAGGGAATTCTTCCAGCTCACTTTATGAGGCCAATATTACCCAGACAGTAAAACCAGATAAAGACATCACAAGAAAAGAAAATTATAGACCATTATTCCATATGAACATGGATGCAAAAGTCCTTAACAAAATACTTGCAAACCAAATTCAACAGCCTATTAAAAGGACCATATACCATGAACAAGCTGAATTTATTTTGGGGATGCAAGATGGTTCAACTTCTGGAAATCAATAAATGTGATACAGCATATTATCAGAAAGAAGGATAAAAATAATATGATTATCTCAATTGACAGAAAAAAATTTCAACATCCTTTCATGATAACACTCAACAAACTAAGTATAGAAGGAATGTACCTCAACATAATGTCATATATGACAAGTCCCCAGCTAACATCATGTTCAACAGTAAAAAACTGATATATAAATATATATTTTTTTCCAAGGTCAGGAGCAATACAAGGATGCCCACTCTTACCACTTTTATTTTAACATACTACTGGAAGTCTTAGCCAGAGCAATTAGACAAGAAAAAGAAATGACATGCATTCAAATTAAAAAGGAAGAAGTAAAATTATCTTTGGTACCAGATATGATCTAATATATAAAAAACGGTAAACAATCCACCAAGAAAACTGTTAGAACTAATAAACAAATTCAGTATCGTTTCAGGATATAAAATCAACAATGACAAATCAGTTGCATATCTATACCCTAACACTGAACTATCTGAAACAGAAATTAGGAAAATTCCGTTTACAATAACATTGAAAAAATAAAATACTTAAGAGTAAGCTTCACCAAGGAAGTAAAAAACTTATGTACTGAAAACTACAAATTGTAAATGAAAGAAAATCATTAATATGTATATAAATGGAAAGACATCTCATGTTCATGGATTGGAAGGCTTAATATTAGTAAATGCTTATATTACCCAAAACAATCTACAGATTCTAAAATCCCAATGGCATTTTTTAAATATATGCGAAAAAAAATCTTAAAATTCATGTGGAAACACAAAAGAATCAGAATAGCCAAAGCAATCTTGGAAAGAAAAAACTGAAGCCATCATATGTCCTGATTGTAAAATGTATTACAAAGGTATGGTAACTAATACAGTATGGCATAGGCATAGATTAATGGAACAGAATAGATGGCCAACAAGTATATGCAAAGGTGTTCAAATAAACCCTGCAGATCTTCTCTATAATATAGTAGCTATAGTTAAGGACACAGTATTGTACACTTAAAATTTTGTTAGAGAGTAGATTTCATGTTAAGAGTTCTTACTACACACACAAAAATACTAAAAAGAACACAAATAAATAAAAACTTTTACAAAACTTAGAAAATAAAGCTGCTGTAAAAGAGAAAGTGTAATTTGTAAACAGTGTGAGCATTTGCCTTATCACTTCTTAAGGCTTTCCTGAAAAATTAAATTCTAGAACTTCTAGAAATACTCATGAAGTGTCCTAATTGAAGCTCTACTTAAAAATAGTTTGAAGAATTACTTGGCTCTCCAAGATCAAAGATGCAAAGATCTCCTTGCATTCCCAATGTTAAATGAAGATTTTTGTCACACATAGAGTTCCATTTTGTTCCTTGTTTCTCTGCCTAGCTTAGTGACTCTATAGTTCAGAAATAAAACCTGGCTCATAATTTTATCTTGAAAAAATTTCAGAGTTTGAGGATAATTTTTCCCGTGGATTTCCCTTTCCCTTTTTTCACCCTTCTATCTGTAACAGCAAACATGTACGTACAGACACACACACGCATGCACACAGGTACACTCACATACCTTCAAATCATCATCCCTTTTAGGAACTAATGTCACTAGATAGAAAAGGAGTCACATATTTTTTCCTTTTTATTATTTTCACTGCCACTGCCATAATTGGCAAAGAAACAGCACTTGATTATGCTGGTCTATAGTGTTCTGCCTTTCCTCTCATTTTCCTTCTGTGTATTTAAAATGTTCATGAGAGTGGGGCGCCTGGGTGGCTCAGTTATTAAGTGTCTGCCTTCCGCTCAGGGCGTGATTCCGGCGTTATGGGATGGATCCCACATAAGGCTCCTCTGCTAGAAGAATGCTTCTTCCTCTCCCACTCCCCCTGCTTGTGTTCGCTCTCTCGCTGGCTGTCTCTCTCTGTCGAATAAATAAATAAAAATCTTTAATAAAAATAAATAAATAAATAAAATAAAATGTTCATGAGAAAAAAATGCTATGGATCCATTAATTGTTTACAAGGTTAGAAGAACACAAACACCAAAAAAAAGAAAAAGAAAGAAAGAAAGAAAGAAAGAAAGAAAGAAAGAAAGAAAGAAAGAAAGAAAGAAAAAGAAAGAAAGAAAGAAAGAAAAAGAAAAAGAAAAAGCCTAAGAGAAAAGAAAGCAAGATGCTGGACGAAGAGACATAACAGAGATTCAAAAAGTAAAAGAGGCTAGAAAATGGTAACTAAAAACCAACTAGCTTTCATAGTTGGGCCTGGAAAGCATGTAACGGTACAGATGACAGGTTAGTCAGTCTCTCACACTGTCTTGTCGAGTGTGTCATTTCTGTTCTTTGCAAAGACAACATTTCTGGCCCTCATCTACCAAGCCAAACTGTCACAGATGGAAGTTAGATGTAACTGTGAATCTGTCCTTTTTCCCATGTTCGGGAGAACAAGGTTCCTAATAAAGAATAGAAGATTTGATGTCATTTTCTTTTTATGATAACCTCAAAAAAAGTTCAGATTTTGAAGATGCTCACTTCAATGTACTGAGCTAGAAATGAGACGCCATGAAGTCTGTAGGGAAATGACCTTTTATAATTTCTCCAAAATGACTTTGAATGCACAGTTGCCTAAAACTCAAAGTGGCAAAGGGTTCGTGTTGTTATTTAATCACAAAATCACATTCTTAGTGGATCATAAATACTTAGTGTGTTATAATAAAAAGAAAGTGTTATTTTGTTATTTTTAAGCTCAAGAATTCCACTTCAGACAAGGAAAGGCTAGTTAGGACCTGGAAACTATCCATCAGTTATCTCTTAATTTTTCTTAATTTTGTCTTATGATTGTCAATTAATTTTACTAATACTTATAAAAAGGAAGAGGGGTGGGGAAATAGGAAGTTATTGTTCAGTGGGTATAAAGTTTGTTATGCAAGATGAATAATTTCTATAGATATGCCATATAACCTTGCCTATAGTAAATAATACAGTATTGTTCATTTCAAAATTCATTTGGAGGGTATATTTCATGTTAAGTGCTTTTACTGCAAAAACAAAAAAACAAAAACACACAAGGAAACTCTGTTGGATATGTCTATCCCCTCTACTATGATGGAATTACAGATTTTTGTGCCTAAATCCATCAAATTATTCACATTAAACAAGTGCAGTTCTTTTTATATAGGTTACACTTTCTCAGTAAAGCTGTTAAAAATTTAGAAGTTATATATCTAAAAATCATAAGATGCATACAGATATACTATATTGAAATTTGAGTCAGACTAATTTACACAAAAGTTTAGTATCCATTTCAGCATACATGGGCCATTTAACACAATAATAAGGTGAGTAAGGTTTTGAATGTCAGTTCCACTAGTTTCTATCTGCAAGGCCTTGAGCAAGAACCTGAAACTCTCAAAGCTTTAGTTTTGTTATCTGTCAAATGTGTGATTAATAATACCTTCTTCCTAAGAATTCAGTGAAAGAGAAATGAGATCTATAGTACACAAGAACTCAGGACCTTTCCTTAGATTTCAATGAATGTTAAGTACTATTTTATTCTTTAAAAAAGCATTGATCTTGGTGTGCCTGGGTGGCTCAGTCGGTTAAGCGTGGGACTCTTGATTTTCGCTCAGGTCATAATCTCAGGGTCATGAGATCAAGCCTCAGGTCAGGCTCCCTCCTTAGCACTCTCTTTCTGTCTCTTAAAAACAAAACAAAATGAAAACACTGATCTACTATGTGAGTTCTTGTTCCCCTTGGATTCCCAGCACACAGCTGGGTCCTAGCAAATATTACATACTTAGTAACTATTTATGAGCACATGAAAAATACCTTGAGTTACGTTAATCATATTTTGTATATATTTCTGGAAAATGGCATTTCTAAATAATAATCAGTATCCAGCAGAAAAAAGGAAAACTGTAAAATAATGTAACTTCTCACTTTGAAGATCACCATATGAAATAAGAAATACCTCATACTGAGGGAAGAAAAACCTGAATTTAGTAGATTGCAATGTGATCTCTTTATTTTGGTTACAGTTACTTTGGAGCATGTTTTTGAAGCCAAGCAACTTCTGAATTTTTTTCCCATTATATCATCTGGTGTTCTGCTTGCTCAAATCATCTCTATGAGATAGGTACTATTATTGTCCTTATTTAATAGCACAGGGAAATTAATGAGGTTAAGGTTCTCTCAAGGTCACTCAACTGACATGTGTCATTTTGAATTTTTAACATTTGAATGTTGTTTTGAGTATGTATGTGAGTGAGTATGTGTGTGTTTAGGACTATTACAGTTTGGTTATGTATGTGTATTGGAATTTATTAACCTTATAAAACCAAAAACCTAGATTATTTTAAGCTTGCAATTTAAATTTGCAAATCATATTTTATTCTCCTTTTATTTTAATATATATTCCATTGAACAAGTTAAAATATTAAATTCCCCTGAATCATTTTCCATTTACAAATTTAGCTAATTAAATTACCATAACATTTTATTCTATTTCTACAGTTAACATGATATTCTAAAGCACTTTAATAGCTCATAGAATATTCTTAAGATTTATCAAGCAAACCATTTCCATGTATTTAAAGAAATCTTACAAATATAATAAGTTAAAATAATAAATACAATAAATTAAGTCCTCTTAAATATTCCAATATCATTTACAAACCTTAAACCTGATTACACTATGCAACCTAATCTCACACACTTAGTCTGATTGCCTCTTTCATATTAAAATTATGCCTAATATTCTGGGTATTCTTATATTTCTTATTCTCTGAAAGATTAATCTTCAATAATAAACACAATAAGTATATTGAAATAAAACAACTTCTTTCTAGGCTGGGAATACATTAATAGTGTAGGTTGAAATATTCCAACATTTTTTTCTAGAACTTGTTTATTTCTAAAATATCTGGGGTTATAAAATCATTCACATATTTCATGAGGTTGTTTTACCATTTTTATTGTTTTGAACTTACTGGGGAAAAATTAATAGGAAATATACAACTCAGTCATGTATTAAAGATTGAAAATTGGGACCAGTGTACCAGAGACTATCACACTGATATACCTGAACTTTCATCCTATGGAGCTATTTCTTATAGTCATGTTCTCTGCTCTATCTGCCACATCAACAGTGAACTTTGAGCAAACACACCTTTCATTTAGGATTTAGTTTCACATCCTAGTGCACCATCCATCCCTTGAATAATTTTAAATTTTAAATTACTCAATTACTTTTGTAATTTTTCCCAATTTAACACCTAATTTAGATAAGTGGAATTCTCCACATCACTCCCATGCTAACTTATGTCCACACCCACACATACATACACACACACCCATGTATACATACACACAAATGGAATTAATATATTTTCTGCATGACTAACCACTTTCTACAGTCACTTACTAGGTTATAGTAGTAATAATAATAGTTGTAATGATCTCTTTTTTATTTGAAAATATTAGCATCTATATTATATCATCCATCTCATTGGCAATGAGTTTATATTTATAAAATTTTCAGTATAGAGATACATAGTAAGCAGAATGCCAAATAACAAGATTGGGGAAATATTGAGGTAATAGCTATAACCTATTAAAAGAACTGTGTTTAAATGATTCAGATTGACACTGTATATACGATTGTCTATAATTTATCAAAGTGATGGTAGGTGATCTTTATTTCTTAACATGTTCTTACGCATTTCTCTTGTTTACACTAATTCTTACACTGATAATCCAGGGATTTCATTGTACCTGTTTTCATTGGGAAGCTTTCTTCCAGTCCAGAATTGGAATAGTTATTGTTCCAGTGGCCTGTCTGCTAATTCTTAGTCACCCACACTCTGCATTGATTGTGTCTATTTAGCTAGCTTCTGCTAATATACTGTGGTCTACTCGAAGATGGAATTAGTGATTGGCCACCACTTTATTAGTAGAATCCAGTGTAAAGACTGAAATATAATAAAATATCAAAATTATTTATTAAATAATATTTATTAAATTATTTATTAAATAAATGTAATTGTTACATACAATGTACTAAGTTACATGCTTCACCTCAATTAGTTATCAAACATTTTATAAGGGAACCTCAAAAATCTACCTATTCGCAGATGCTAGTAGCTTTTGCTAATGAATGAGGTTTTTAAATACACTTACCAGGCCCTCCTGACTCCAGTATTTATATGGATCATAACTATAAATTAACTAATAACTATTAATGATCAGTATAATAATATGCTAATTATCCTAGCTGAAACTTCCAATATCACAGTCTTTAGAATGTGTTCATAGGAAGCCTTTCCAAGGTTAAGAATGGGAGCATAGATAATGTTATAAAAATAAATTCCCACATCTGTCATTTCCCTATGATTACTTTATTAAAGCTGATCTGCCTGCGGATTGACCTATATATGTTTATAGGTTCTCCTTTCTCACATACTTTTCCCTAAAACTCCAACTTAAAAAAGAAATACATCCTCTTGCTGTCTTGAATTTTATTCTGATGTATAGTTCCTGGATGTAAAACCACCTGGGATGCAAAAGAAAGTGTCAATTAGAATTATTGGTTCTTGTGGAAGCCCCTTTCATGATTTATTATAGCATAAACATTCTTGCTTTTTTCATACATATTTTTGTTTGAGTTAATGAGGCTTTAAAAGCAGAGTATTTTGGCACTTGTTGAGATACTTTAAATTCAAATATATTGTAGAGAAGTCAGTGAAAGTGATTTTTTCCTCTTCCATCTTTCACCAGTTTTTGTCAAATAATACATGGCTCCTTAGGAAGAGAGTTTTAAAAACAAATCAAAGAAAATATCAAAAGACAAAGTAATTAAACAGTGTTTAAAGGTAAGCAACATTTTTAAGCTTTCCCACAACTCATCATTAGGATGAGTGAGTGGCTGAAAAGGAAAGCTGTGAAGAAAAAAAAAAAAAACTAAATTTGTTTATGATGCCAAATCTTTTAAATCTCACTGGAGCACTTCCCAGGACAGCCAAAATTTTCAGGATGCACTGAGTAAACAAATGTGATTTCTTTTAGATATGTTGTTCATAATCCAATGAGATAGATAATACTATTATGAAGCATTTGTTCCAAATATGGCCATTTCTCATTTTATTTTTTTCTTAGGTTGCATTGTTACTTACTATTACTGAAACAGCTGTTAGTTCATTTGATTTTAGCAGTATGTGATTGTCTTTTTCATTAGATGCAAGGGAAATGATGGTAAAAACAAACAAAATGAATGGATTTATTTCTTATTTTATTCATATTCTTATTTGCTACTTAGATGTCAAAACCAGACCACTGTGTACCCATACATAACTTGGAAATAATATCCTTATTCTGTTATACATCTTACTTCATAAATAACATAATTGCAATTTAGATAGCAAGAAACTTATATCGAACATGAGAAAGTTAATTATATTACCTGCAAATGATTCATTTTAATTCACTTTAAACATGAAAAAGTTATTTATATTAAATGATGTTGGTCATGACTTAAAAATTGTATTTCACAATTTATATCTTGGTCTTAACAGTGTTTCTTAGGTGTATGTTAATATGTTATTTGAATTGAAAAATGAAAAACATTTTCTAGAGAAATGAATCTCATTCGGCTGGTTAGTTTGACAATGGCAGCTGACTTTGTTATAAAAAATAATAAAATAGAAAATAGATATAAATTTTAATTTTAAGATTTTGACAAGAACCATTAAACCTGACAGATTAAAAAACATTTCAATTGGGGCACCTGCGTGGCTCAGTCAGTTAAGCATCTGACTCTTGGTTTCAGCTCAAGTCATGGTCTCATGGGTCATGAGATCGAGCCCTTTGTCGGGCACCACACTCTGTGCAGAATCTGCTTGGAGATTTTCCCCTTCTGCCCTTCCCTGCTTATGTGCTGTATCTCTCTAAAATATATAAATAAATATTTTTTTAAAAAAATTTCACTTGAAAACTATAATAACATATGTAATGCCATTAACATTCATATTTTACCAAAATTGTTTGTAAGTCTGATAAAATTAAACCTCTCCACACAAAGGTGTAATATATATAATTATTAGTCATGTGATATATCTTATGAAAACCTTCGGTAAAAATTTAAAAAGTAGATGCATTTAATGATAGAGACAAACTCTGTTACATATGAGACTGCTTTCTTTTCCATTGATTTCAACAAAATTGATAAGGGGTTAGTTATCAGTTGATATATCATTAATTATATTTTGTGGTGATAGACTGTCCTATAAATTTTGACTTATAACTCGAAATGAGTTCAAATAATTGTGTGGTATACATATATTAAAATTCTTTCAATGCCATCTACTACTTTATGTGGCCCAAATTTCTCAGATTATTATAATCATTATTATGTAATTCTAAAAGTCTGTAATTACATAATAATTCTAAGACCAGATAATCAATGAGGATGGGAGATAAGACTTGTTCTGTATTTCTAACCAACCTGCTGTTTATGAATTGGTGAACTAGGGGTTCAGAAAAGCAAGTTAGAGGTGATAATACTTGAGATGAGTCCAAAGAATGAATAGATGAAGAAAGAATTTAAATATTTGCAAGTAAAAAGAAAAACTGACAAAGGAAAGTAAGTGTGTTACACAGTGGAATGTGTCAAGAAAGGGAAGTCAGTGCTAGAAATGGTAAAGTGAAAGCTAGAAATGCACTTTAAAAAGCACAGAGATGTCCAAGCATCAGTTCTCTTTTACACTCAGCTGAACTCTCTAGGGTTTATGTTGCTGCCGGTGCCAAGATCCCAATGGAATGGCAAAAGGGCATGGGTTGGATATATTTGGATTGTGAGAAAGGTTGCTATAGTTGGTATATAGTTGCCAGGTGGACTTGCATGGTGGAAGACTATAGACAAATAACTGTAGACAGTAGTTACCTCCTATAGAGATTTTGACTCTATTCATTCGGCTCCATATGCACCACTATAACCTTTGTCCATTCCATTTTGAGCTCTCACTGGAACTGCTGCAAGACACTTCCATTTGGTTTTTCATCTTCCGATCTTTTCCACCTTTCCTTTTCTTCATTCCTCAGCAATACAGTTCCACATAGCAGGCAGTGTTGTTGTTATTGTTGTTACTTAAATTAGATGATACCAGTCCATTGTTAAAAACTTTCAAAAAATTCTCAATTAATTAACTTATCATGTATGTTATATGCCAATCTTTGGATATTTTCTGTAAGTAGAATGATTGTATAATTCCTTATGTAAAAATTTCTGATGGTGACAGGGAGCACTATTGATAATTACCCCCAAAGCAACAGTTATAACCTCATTTGGGGTATACTGGAATGTAAAGTTGCCCTCTTTATAATGGCCCATGTCCCCGCCTCCCACCTACCCAGCCAATCTCATCACATTTCAGTCTCCATTTTTTCTCTCTAGTTGATCTGCAATTATCTCTTATTTGTTCCATATAATCATTTGTATCTCTTCAATAAAAATGGTGTTATAATTGTTCTTCCCTTTCCTTCACCATCTTACCCAAAGTTTCTCCTGCTTGCCCACTTACTTCCTACTATATCGTATTTTTATTTTTCATATTATTTTTACTTTCTGACTTCTGTTTTTGAATTTGTCTACTTTCATGTCCTGTGTCTCCTCTCACAAGAATGAGGCTATTTAGAAGAATGTACTTTGTCTGACTTATTCATTACTCTATTCCCAGTGCCTAGAACAATGTCTGGCACATTCAGGGAACTTAAATTTGTTCAGTAAACACATGAATAATTTAATTCATGCAACGTTTTAGAAAACACTGCAGTAGAATAGCCAAGATCTCTTGAGATACTGAAACAGCAATTGGTATTTGGGATCAAAAATAAGAAATAATAAATATAAGGAATATTGCAGCCGTAAATAAGGAGGATTTTAGATTGACATGCTCTGGATAGCATATTACTTTTGCAATGGGTAATATTGACATTTTTGAAGCAATAATCCTTTGTTTATTATTATCTAGTATATTGCAGGATTTTAGGATATCTGGCTTTGGTCTACTAAAAACCAGTAGTATTTCTGTCTTTGTGACAATGAGATGTGTTCTCACATATTTTACTCCTTAGAAAGGTGATAAAAGTTGAAAACCATTGAGTTAAAAAAAGATAAGGCTTAAGGACATTCAGATTTATGTCGTGAAGATAATATAAAAGCTGATAAAAATGTAATAGAGGAGAAGTGACAAATTTTCCATGAGGTTGCAAATAATTAAGAATAGTTAAGGTTTACAGGGCCCCCAGGTGGCTCAGTTGTTTGAGCATCTGACTCTTGGTTTCAGCTCAAGTCATGATTGTGGGGTTGTGGGATCGAGCTCCATGTAGGGCTCCACACTCAGTGTGGAGTCTGCTTGAGATTCTCTTTCTTCCTTTCCCTCCCCCTCCCCTGACTCACGATCTAAATAAATTAAAAAAAATAAAATCTTAAAAAAAAGAATGATTAAAGTTTTATATGCATCTGAAATATGCAAGCATTTTTTAAAGTAAATCCTCCGCTAAGCTAGAAATACAGATTTGAATATTGCCTATATAAAACATATGTGAGCAAATTACCTTCCCCAATGAATACAGAAAAAGGGCATTGGGCTGAGGCCAAAAATCCAAAGG
This sequence comes from Ursus americanus, assembly GCF_024610735.1. NCBI lineage: Eukaryota > Metazoa > Chordata > Mammalia > Carnivora > Ursidae > Ursus > Ursus americanus. The sequence continues at coordinate 62,123,850 of NC_142128.1, forward strand.
TCACCAAAACCTAGAAAGCAGGACAGAGAAACTCACATAAAAACTGAGAAGAAACAAATTTGAGGAGGAACTATGAGATTAATCACTAGGAAACCAAGTATCTTTTTGTCAATTAGAAGTTACTTCAATATTCTTCTGAATAGTTATGAATTAGGAGAAAATAATGGAAACAAGACTTTTCTGATCTTTGATCCTTTCCTTTATGAATCTTAATATTGGATGATGACTTATTAACTTAGTGTCATATGACTAGTTCCGTTAAAGAATGAAATAGATAAAATCGAGTTTGAATAAATTCAAATTAGCTAATTTCCTAAGTGGAAATTCAATATGTAATGTTTAAAGAATACTAAAAACATAAACTAATAAGAATGTGATATATAGTCTTCAAAATATTGTCATCTAGAAGTGTTCAATGCAGCATAATTCAATTCCTGAAGTATTATTTTAAATCTACTTGAGTACAGATCATTTTATTTCTATATAAATTTCTTGAAATAATTTATTATTATGGAATATTTGTGTCCATACTTATTATGCTTCTGAAATGGAAATATGATTCATTGATATTAGTGTGTTATTTTTTTTTAAAGATTTATTTATACTGAGCAGCATGTTATTTTGAACAACAACAACAACAAAGAGCTTTCAACATGGATGTGTGTGGCTTATATTCATTTCAACTCTCAATCATAATAATAGTATAGATTCCTTAAGATTTATGTATGGGCTTCATATTAGCAGGGTGTTTAATGATCCACCTTAATTCTGAATTTTTCAATCCACCAAAGCTTATAGATCGAATGATTTTGACATTGAAACCAAAGTCCAAGAGTCAGAAATCAGTTGAACCCTTATTGTTTTTGGTATCTCATTTCCTTTGAGATATTTTAATTATACACCCATGTATTTATTCATTCAATAAATATTTATTGTTATGTGTAATGACTGATATTGATACTGAAAGACCTTGGTTACGCAATTATAAACAAGGGAAACACACTCCTGCTCTCTTGTGCTTACAATCTAGGGAGTCTGTTAGAACCTACAGGAAAGTAAATAGAAAATTTTTAATTTTTAATGTAGGGCCTAAGACAGTATTTTAAATGTATGAGGGCAGCCAGGTTTATGACAATCATATGCTCATTGCAAAGGCCAGGACTCTAGAGGCTTTTCTAATTCCTACGCAAACAACATCTCTGAAAAGATATGACAGAAGTTTGGAACCACATTTCAGGTACAAAAAATTTGTTAAATTTTCTATTACACAGTTCATTCATCTACAATATAAAGATGATAGAAACCCATACCATAGGGTTTTGATGAAAATTGGTTAGGCTTTACCTGTAATGCATAGTGCTTAGAATGTCTGTGTATGTCCACATGATTTCAATATATTATTGATATTATTGATATTATATTCATACTGGGGTTCCCCATATAAGACAGGAAGGAAAGGCTAAATAGCAGAAAAGTGGTAAAAAGGAGAAAAAAGAAAACAAAATGTGACACCCTGCTGACTCTTGACTGGTTATAAATTCCTAATAGATGGCTGGACAAAACAAATTTAAATGTAATATTTAGTAAGATACTGAAGTACTCCACAAGTCCCCAGAATCTTCACAAATATCTATCATAAATTTCAGTGTTTTGTGATATACATGGATGAATATATATATATGAATATATGGACATATATTAATGACACTTGTGGTACCAGAATTTATCATAAGAATGTTTCCATATTTCTTCCTCCAGAAATCTGCATAAATCTTGGTCTTGTGAGGACATTTTTCTTTCGTACAGTATGCATTTGGGTATATTAAGCCAATACAATGTAGATTTTAAGTCCAAAGTCCCAACGTCCATCTCATTTTCATATTTTATATCATTTATGGAATCAGAAATACATTTGATGAAAATATTTTAATGAAAGTTAAGTTTATCATGTTGATAAATTCCTATCACAATATACACTGAATTAAAAAATGAAGTTAATTAAAATAATAAAAGTACCTTAAAAACAGGACTTGAATTTGGATATTCATGTGATAAAAATCCCCCCAAAAGAGAAAAATGTAAGAGTTATACATTTTTATATTTGTAAAATATGAAAAATATTTTGATTTATTAAGATGCTTTACCATCTTCTTTTTAAAAAAATACAAGGCCCAAATCATTATAAGAATAGTAACTTTCCTTCAAAAATACTACCATTTTTTAAAGATTTTATTTATTTATTTTTAGAGAGAGAGGTTGAGAGCATGAGCGGGGGGGGAGGGACAGAGAGAGCGGGAGAGGGGATATCGAGCCAACTCTGCACTGAGGGTGGAGCCCTACGTGGGGCTCAATCCCACGACCCTGAGATTATGACTTCAGCCGAAACCATGAGGGGGAGGCTTAACTGACTGAGCCACCCAGGTGCCCCCAAAATACCAGTCTTTTAAAAACATACTAGAAATATAAAATAATAGAAATAGTAAAAATATTACTATTGCAAATGAAGCTTTGCCAATACCTGCTCATTCATGTCATCAATCATGTCTATGACCACTGTATTCTAAGCAAAGTGCTGATGATAGACACATATAAGATGAAGGACAAGGAACCATGAAATAATTTTATAAGAGCAATGATATAGAATTTGGAATGTCAGCAAGATGCATAGATCATTTTTTTTTCATTACCAATCAGAAATCTTGATCAAAGATTTGGAAGAGAGCTATGGTGCTAAATTTAAGAATCTTCATAAATTTAATGGTGATTACAGACTCAGATGTAGGCAATATTGTTTAGAAGAGGTATTTTAGATATTTGGGGTTTTTTTAGTCCAGCATCTGAATATTTTTTCATATATATAAGAAATTGTCAACTACCATGTAAGTTAAAATTATTGGTTTCTCAGCTTCTAATGCAATTCCCTAAGACCTAGGCTTGTGAACAAGTCTCTATTATGTGGAAATTGCTGCTGATTGAATTTCCTCCATTCCACTTTTTTTCTAGAGTACCTTTTTTTAAAATTATTATTACATTTTCCCCCCAAACTGTCACAGCTAGCATTTTGGTATTAAAAACTTTCAAACAAGTATACACAACTCCTGATTTCTGGCAGTTAGGACTAGAGGAGAAGAAAAAAGTTGTCTTCCTGCTTTTTTAGGCTGTTTCTTCTGCTGAGTCAAACAAGACTTCTCCACTTACCGTATTCTAGCCTTTAGGAAAGAGAAAGTATAGAAAAGAAAATACATGTTGCTTCCTGGATGTATTAAACTGTAGTGGCAAACATCGCTTCTCTTTATATCTTATTCGTCAGAACTTAGCCACGTATTTTCCCCAGTTTTCTAGGACAAAGTTGTTTCTGTGCCAGATAAAATCCAGGAGTAGTGTTATTACAGAAGTCAATATACATTTGAGGAGCATTTTTCTTGTAAGCCATTAATACCAGCAACATGGAAATCAGAAAACCGTCCAGCAGTGGGACTGCTAATTGTTGCTGCGAATTTTAGTTTCCGTCCCAGGACTGACAGTGGCACACTTGTGCTTGGTGAGAATGGCTGTGGTTTATTACCAGGGGATCAGGGCAGTACTCCTGGCTGCCTTGCCTCAGGGCCTTCGTTGCCAGTCTGCTGTGAACTACAGTCTTTCTAATGGGCTCATTGTCTCTTTAAAGCAGCTGGATCCAGCTCTTCTTGTGACGAAGAATTCTGAGTCTCACAATGATTATGCAGACAGATGGCAAGAGGCCCCATAACAGAATCCAGAGGAATACAGCCTTTTTTACCCCTATGGAAAATTAGGTACTAGGTATTGAAATCCATTCAAACCAGTGTTAGTTAATCTTTGTAAAAGATATTTTTATTATAAAGAGAATGTGGGAGACTTCAGTTTTAGGAATCTCAGTTGGAGGAGTTTTTGAACGCTCTTATAAAAATTTTCAGGTGCGTCTCTACAAAGTTATTTTGGGTTGTGCTGAGTGATTTAGATTATTAGTGTTTCATTTCTAAATTTCTTACAGAAAAATGAAATTAGCTCAGCGCATGATTTTTGGCCAGTAGAGTCAGGTGCCCCCCTCTCTCTCCTTTCTTCAATCAGTTCTGACACCGAGTTTCAGGTCTGCACATCTCTCTGTCTATAAAAAACACCATCTGCTATGACATGAAACCCAAAAATCTAAATGACTAAAAAATAAAGCTGTATTTCCCACTTACAACAAGTCTGATGTGAATATCATTTGTCAGATGGCTCTCTTTGATGGCTCTTCTCCAAATAATAAATTCAAGGATTCATGCTTTTTCCATTGTATATCTCTAATAGCATAGCATCTTTAATTGGCAGTTGTGTAGAGCAGGACAGAAAGAGTGGGACAAATCCAGGTAGGAAATATATCTTCTATGTGCCAAGAAGGAAAATTAAGTCCTTTCATGAACATACAGCATTTGTATTCCCCACATTATCCAGTGGTTAAACTTGTTGAGTGGTCAGTTTCTCTAAGAAAGATAGAGGAATAACAACCCTACAAAGCATTTAATATAAATGCCTAGAAACAGGAAGTGTTCACCAAATTCAGGAAATACTATTTTCATTGTATAACTTACCAGACACAGAGAGGCTAAGTAATTGTCCCATCATCACACAGCTGATTAGCAGAAGAGCCAGATTTTAAAGCTATAGATTTTATCTCCAGTGTTCACCTTCTTAAGGGGCGCCTGGGTTGCTCAGTCATTAACCGGCTGCCTCACGTCGGCTCAGGACGTGATCCTGGCGTTCTGGGATCGAGGCCCACATCAGGCTCTTCCAGTGGAAGCCTGCTTCTTCCTTTCCCACTCCCCTTGCTTGTGTTCCCTCTCTCGCTGGCTGTCTCTATCTCTGTCAAATAAATAAAAAAATTTAAAAAAGTGTTCACCTTCTTAAACAATATTCTTAATTGGTCTCCATTGGCCTTTTATTCTGAAACATTAAGATTTTTCTTTTGATGTTAATTGCACTTATGTATTTATAATTATATTTTAACCAAAATCTTCATGTCTTAAAAAATAAAAAGGAAGGATGGCTTCTCATTTCAACCTAGTCTGCCAAGTCTAAATGAAAGGAGTAAATAATTTTTAAATACTAGAGAAATTAAAACAAAAATATAAAGAAAAATTACCTACTTAATAAATTTAAATTTAAAATGTAGCAAGAAATAGCATAACAATTTCATAGATAAATTATACATTTAAAAAAGTCAACACACATAGTGATATCTTTTTAATACCTATATTAACCAATGAGTTTTGACAAATGGATTTTTAAACTTTCATAAATAACAAAAATTTTGCTGGAAGTATCTATAAGAGAAATATGTGGCAAAACAATTGAGTAGTTTAGCATCAATTTATAGCCACTAGGATTTTGAACATTATACAATGAAATATATTACACAAAATGTGGGAAAAGAGAATATTAACACATTGTTAGTGGAAATATAAATTGTTACAGTATTTGGGACCTAGAAAAGTATTCCATACATTTAAAATCACAAGTAAGTGTGACTGATCTTTATTAACTTGTTCGGTTTCCTCCCAAACTATTTGTAAAATGTAGAAGCTTGCATTTTTTGATATTTGAGATTAAGGTAGTACTTGAAGATCTGTTAGTTGGATGCATTTGTGCAAGCTTTGATTTACAACTAAAATATTCAGAGATAAGAGCATTCAAGAAGGCATTCATTTTGCTGTTATTGATTATAAGTAAATCAGCATGGTTCTGATGTCTGAAATTATAGTAGGAGCTTCCTGATTCAGGATACCAGACTGCAGAATTGGGAAGCACAGTTCTGTTTTGTGTTGTGAAATCTTATTTCTGGAGACAGACTAGAGCGATTTCAGCCCTCTCAATGATCCTGGAAGGTTATGAGGATACATTTTATGTGCATGTGCATGTACACACACCCGCCCACACACACACTTCCTTCATTAAATTACCTTATATGAAAACTAGCAAGAGGGATTTGTTATGTGTAATTAAGAAGACTGAACAGTATAGTAATTGAGATAATAAACATTTAAGGAATAGGTATCTATATCTATCCGTATAGGTTTCCTACCTGTTAGTTTTGCAGGCAGTGAGGATCTAGTTTCAGGAACGAGACATAGTAAGCCATAGCATTAAGTGTTCAATCAGTGGGATCCTTATGTAATCAACTGTGGTTACCGTGAATAAAATGCCTATTGAAGCAATAAGAAAAAATAGACTGGCATGAGTTGGGGATCATAAGGAATATAAAGATTGTGGCTATCTGTTTCTGTTTACCATGGAAAAAGAATAGGTTTATGTTTTAGATTTTTCATCTTAAGGCACGGGCAAAAAAAAAAAAAGAAGAAGAAAAAAGAAACAATTTCTATCATTTACTTGAAAAAGCTCTTATATCAAAAACAAAAACCCTAAGGACTGACACAGCTGAAATTAACGAGCCATTGCTAATCTTGTGAGTTGGAGAATTACAACACAGATCTGATGTATAACTTTCACAAGTTTGCATTTGTTTGTTTCAGAATTGGAGATCTGATTGGGAAAGAATAGGAAACCAAGATCTTACTGGTGACATTTGAGAAGAATGAGATGTCTTGTTAGTAGAAAAACATTATTCTTGACACCTGTTAGGGAACCATAGGGCAGACTTTATTCAGGAGGTATACCACAGTGGGGTTTTGCAGTATGGGAGAGAGATTGCGTTCCACTCTAAATACAATAAGGAAAAGTGGGAATTTATAGCCAGAAGGTAGGGTGGGGGTTCATGGATGTTTTTGATTAGAATGCATTATCAGCCTTTGTAATTCCTTAATTACACCAGAGGCTCCTTAGGATTTGGAACAAATCTCAGTTCTCTGTAACTAGAAAATATTCCCCTTTTTAGATTCATTCCTTACCTTGATATTGGACTTCAGCAATGACTTACTCTCTGGTTTACATTAGGTTTTGCATGGTATGCTTCCACAAGCAGGAATTGAATGATTTTAGTATCACAAATGAATGCAGAGGTGGCTAAAGGGAAAGTAGGGTAAGGAGCACTTGTGGCGATGTTTCTCTCACGACATATTGTTGTCCACTTCCCCTGCAAGGACAGGCGCTTTCTTCTAGAAATCAGAGATCCATTCCAATGTAGAGGCAGTAGTTAATGGTATTGTTTGAATTACTGGATGGTCAGGGCCTGAAATTAATATTGGAAGGTTCTTTTTAAAAAGGTGTTTGAGGGAAATATTGTGATGTGGTTTTCAGAATAAATAATTGTGTATGAAGATGCTTTTCTGAATGTTATTTCTCAGGTAAAACTCTTCTACAATGATGGTTCTTAATCTGGGGGAAAGATAATCTACTTATGAAGTCTGTGAACCTCTTCCCCAGGTCAACCTCAATAGTTCCTCAGTGGCTTCAGGATCAAAGTGTCTAGGGTGGCAGTGATAGAAGTTGTGTGGGTTTTTTTAAATTTAATTTCGTGAAGGCTGATCAGGCTACTGTCAATTTTAATATTAATTCAGTCAGCAGTAGAAACCAATGCTTAATCTCCAAAAAAGCACTGTGTATCATCAAGGATACCAGTCAGTCACTGGACCCATTCCAACATGTAAAAGGTAGGAATGTTTTCTTCACAGAGCATAACAACTCAAGATCTGGAAAGGATTTGTTGAGCTAAAGTAGGAGAAATGAAAGGATAGGAGATAATCAAAATCTGACAAAATATTTGTGTGATTTTAGTTTTAAAAAAAATAAAAAATAACTTTAGGAAGCCAAAATGAGTATAATTTATTCTTATAGTCTATCTTGCTATTTTTATTAAATATTTTGCCTATTTTTAAGGAGAGATGAAGAATGGAAAGTAACAGCACTTAATATTACAGATTATAGAAAATGGGTTGAAATTTCTTCAGTACTTTTCAGAGTGTGATAATATTTAACACTTTATTGTTATGAAAAATTAGTCATAAAATAAATCATAACTAAAAAATGTCCAGAGACATATTTCTATTATCTATAGGAAATTCCGTCAATATTTTTGCACATAGAAACATTTTTCCGTCTAAAAGTACTGCATCTACTTGAATAAGACAAACAGATAAACAGGCTATTCCAAAATAGTGCAATGCTTATATAATGGAGAAAAGTTCAGCTAGATCAACAGTTTTGTTTAAGATTTTAAGTAGTTTTAGATTATTTATCACTGCTCCTTTGCTTTTCTTCTCTAAAAGGTGGACTGAACTAGTTGCAGCACATCCATGAAAAAAAGAAAAACCCAATAAATATAAAATAAACATCTCAAATGACAAGACAACTAGAGCATGATTACAGCAGCCAGCTGGAAACTCAAGGGGAGAACACAAGTGTAATCCATTGATAAAACAATCTCTTATCCACAAGGATAATCACTATAGGTGCGGGACCCTGATATGTAAGTGGAAATAAATGCCTTCACTCTGTGGAAGGAAGAAGAATCTCTTCTGATTTAAATACTTCTAATCCTCTGAGGGCAATGGTCCGATAGCTGATTACACAGAAACATAATGAGAAAATTTCAAACAAAAAGCAATTAAACATATATTCTATAAAAATGTTAGGAGTTGATTAGAATTCCCCTGTATTTCATAGATTTTTATCCCACACTTTGGTATCATTGATAGCATGCAGAGGTGGCTTTCTCTTCACATACGGGTGTTTAAATATATATTGGTCCACTTCTATCTGACCATTTTACGTTTATGCTTTAATTGAGTCACCTTTTGTTTCTTCATTATTAAAAACTCAAAAATGAGAAATGATTATAAATGAAATAAATTTCTAGTTACAAAATAGTTATATGTAATTGAATAACCTTTAACAGTAAATGGATCTTACAACATCAATGATTGTGTTCTTAGTTCAAATATTACAGAAAAGTATCTAAAAAAATCAAGCTGCATTTTTTTAAAGATTTTTTATTTTTATTTTTTAGTAATCTCTACACCTAATGTGGGGCTTGAACGCACAACCCCAAGATCAAGAGTTGCCTGCTCTACGCACTGAGCCAGTCAGGCTTCTCTTAAGCTGCTTTTTTGAAATATAAAATGTTTAAGTTTAGGACTTATATTTTAAATGCTACACAAAACTATGTTAGAAAATAGTTAATACACTAAGTCATGTAAAATAATGCTGGTTTGTTATATAAAATCAAAAGTACTACTATTTAGGAAAGGTCAAATTGAAATGGAGATAAAAAATCATCTGTTTTAACTTGGGCTCATTCTTTTTAATGTTATGAATATTTTATACAGAAAAATAACTCCATGGATATAAACAAGTAAAGTCAAACAGCACAATTTTTGGATTTGTTTTAATATTTTCATCGAATCTGAAGTCGTGTTAAGGTGTTGGAAATTGTACTGCAAAAAGTTACTGTTCCTCTGTACCTTTTAAAAGTTTATCTTAGGTAGGATACCACTCTAATATATTTAAAATTTTGACTAATTAGAAACAAATTAAGCAATGATAAAATATAAGATACATCACGTGATTAAAATGTTTTTCTTTGATCTACTTTTATTTTCATATCTTCCTTGATTTAATTACTAATATTTTCTAGAAAGTTGTCCATGTTCTGAAGCATCGTGCTAATTATTATTATATATTATTAATATATTCCCACAATTTACTTCATAAACTTACTTAATTTTCTCATTTTAAATATAATTGAGATATTTCTTACTTTTTAAAAATTATTTTAAATTGTATTATTTCTTCCCCTTTGATTTGTTTCACAGTTCTAACTTGGTAGGGAAGTTCCCGGAAATTTGACATTTCTATTATTAAAACAATTTTGCCTTTATTTTTAAGAATTAATTCTGCCATATTTATATTAAATTTTAATTTTTAACTATGTTTTCCATGTTTATTGAGATATAATTGATATATAATATTAAATTAGTTTAAGGGTACAACGTAATGATTTGATATATGTATATACTGTGAAATGATTACTGTGATAAATTTAGTAAACATCCATCAGCTCACATAGTTACAAAATCTGTTTTGTGATGAAGATTGTTAAGATTTATTCTTGTAGCAAATTTCAAAGTACAACACAGTGTGTTAACTATAGTCACCTTACTGTACATTACATTGCCGGTTTGTACCTTTTGAATGCCTTCACCTATTTCCCCCACATCCCACCCCCTCCTCTGGAAATGACCAGTATGTTCTCTCTATTTCTATGAGTTCAGGATTTTTTTGGATTCCTCATATAAGTGAGATCACACAGTATTTGTCTTTTTTGTTTGTTTGATTGATTGATTTCACTTAACATTATGCTCTCAAGATCCATTCATATTGTCACAAATGTCATGATTTCCTTTTTATGGCTTCATAATATTCCATTGTGAATATTATGAGTTATTCCAATATTATTCCACTATGAATAATTCCATTATTATAAGTGATATACATATAACAATTTTTTCATCCGTTCGTCTGTTGATGGACAATTGGGCCATGTCTTTAGGGATACAGATATCTCTTTGAGATAGTAATCTTACTTCTTTTGGATGTATCTCTTGAGATAGTGATTTTGTTTCATTTGGATATATATCCAGAAGTAGAATCGCAGAATCATATTGTAGTTCTATTTTTAATTTCTGAGGAACATCCATACTGTTTTCCATAGTGGTGTCACCAATTTACATTCCCACTTATACTGCACAAGGGTCCCCCATTATCGATATCCTCAGTAACCCTTGTTATCTTTTGTTTTCGATGATAATCATTCTAACAGTTATGGGGTGGTATCCATTGTGGTTTTTATTTGCATTTCCTTGATGATTAGTGATGTTGAACACTTTCTCATGTAGACACCTATATGATGTCTTTGGCAAAGTGTCTATTCAATTCCTGTGCCCATTGTTAATTGGACTGTTTGGTATTTTTGCTAATGACTCATATGAATTCTATTTTAAATATTGACCCCTTATCAGAAGTGTGATTTGCAAACATATTTTCCCATTCCATAGGTTGCTTTTTCATTTTATTGGCAGTTTCCTTTCCTGTGAAGAAGCTTGTTTGATATAGCCCCATCTTGTTGATTTTTGCTTTTGTTGCCTTTGCTTTTCAAATAGAAAAATGATTGCCAAAACTGAGGTCTTAAATATTACACCCATTTTTTCTTCTAGAAGTGTTATATTTACAGATTTTTTGTTCAAGTCAATAAACTATTTTCCGTATTTTCTGTTGATTTGTTGTGGATGGTATAATATAGGGGTTCAGTTTTGTTCTTTTTGTGTAGCTGTTCCATTTTCCCAACACCATTTATTGAAGAAACTGTCCATTCCCCACTGTATATTTTTAGCTTCTTTGTTGTAAATTAATTGACCATGTATTTACGGGTTTATTTCTGGGCTATCCATTATATTTCATTGATCTGTGTGTCTTTTTTTTTTTTTTAGGTCAATACCAAACTGTTTTGATTATTATAGTTTTATAACAGTTTGAAGTTTGGAAGCATGATGCCTCCGGCTTTGTTCTTTCTCAAAATTGCTTTGGCTATTTGGGCTTTTCTGTGGTTCCATATACATTTTAGGATTGTTTGTTGTGTATCTTTATGAAAAGTGCCATTGGAATTTTGAGAGAGAGTGCATTAAATTTTTACATTGGTCTGTGTAGTATGGACATTTAAAAGTATTAATTATTCTATTCTATGCATAGGAAATATCAATTTATTTAGTCTTCTTCAGTTTCTTTCATGAATATCTTATAGATTTCAGTGTAGACATCTTTCACCTCCTTGGCTATAATTATTCCTAGGTAGTTCTTTCTTTTTTATGTAATTATAAGTGGTATATTTTTCTTACTTTCTCTTTCTGATAGTTCATTGTTAGTATATAGAAATGCAACTGATTTTTTAAATATTGATTTTGTATCCTGCAACTTTGCTGAATTTGTGTATTAGCTCTAATGGTTTTTTGGTGGAGAATTTAGGTTTTCCATTATATAATATCATGTCATCTGCAAATAGTAACAGTTTTACTTCTTCCTTCCCAATTTGGATGACTTTTATTTATTTTTTTCTTGCCTAATTGCTCTGGCTTGAACTTTCAGTACTATATTGAATAAAAATGGAGAAAGTGGGCATCTTTGTCTTGTTCTTAATCTTAGATGATACGCTTTCAACCTTTCACAATTAAGTATGATGGTAGTTGTGGGCTTGTCATATATGGTCTTTATTATGTTGAGATATGTTTCTTCTGTACCCAGTTTGTTGAGGTTTTTGTCATGAATGAATTTTAGTTTATCCGTTGCATGATGCCATTGTATTTCAAGAATATCTGTTTGAAAAAAAAACAAAATTTTTATTGTAAAATTTCAGGTACTTCATAATTATCACATAATATATATGTGTTTATAGCTATACATATATATTAAATGTAATCGTTATACATATACATAGCTATAAATACACATGCATATTTATTTAATTATCTATAGCCAGGATTTATTGTACTCTTAGTAGTTTTTCACCATTCTTTTTATTAACAGAGCTTAGATATGCTTTAGACATGTTGTGAAATTCACTATTCCACTTGATTTCCACATTTACATTTATCTTCTGCTTGAATTTTTTAGTTGGATTCTTCTCTTGTGCACTTTCTTTAAGTGGATAAACAGTTGTCTTATTTTCTGAATTTTTTTATATCTGCAAATGTATCTTTTCTCAATGCTATGCTTGTGATTGATATCTTGGTTAAAAAAAGATTTGGGGGCTGTGATCTCATCTTTCAGAAGCTTCCAGATGCTATTCCCCACTCATCTAACAGATGAGGACACTGGCAATACAACTTTTAGTTATTTGTTAGTCATATGTTCTCTCTCTGGAAATTTTGTAGATTAAGCTTAGGAATTTTATGAGGCTTAAGCCTCTTATTAATATCCTTTCTATCTTTCTTGCCTATAATTAAAGGGTGAAATTCTTTCAGTCTGAAAGTTAAGGCTTCAAAAATTTTTTAACTTAATTTTACTTGATATATTATTCATATGAACAGAAAAGACAAAATAATTTGATGTACAGCCGTAACTGCAAAACACAACTTTGTCAAATCTTATCATTTTGTCAGGTTTACTCCAACTATTATTTTGTTGTCATTTTAAGTGAAAATAACTTACATATAAAGAAGATTCTTATTCATTCCTCCACAATCTATTCATCTTCCTCTTTCTCCAGAAGGCCTATAATGAATTTGGAAATTCTTAAACAATAGAAAGATTGAAAAATGTTTCTCTTGTGATAAAATATTAAATAAATGGTATGTGCTTCTGCAACCTTTTTTTATACTCAGCATAGTTTTTGAATTTTATCAGTCTTGATGCATGTAGTATTTGTTCATAGGTTTTAATTGCTTTATTATATTCTAATATATGAATATATATAAACATATATTTCTATATATTTATATTTATATACATTTTTAAGTTATGTTCTGGATTTTATAAATATATATATATACACAAATATACATATTCTTAAACTATACACATATATTTAGTATTCATTTTTACTTTGATGTACATTTAAGATATTTGAAGTATTGCTATAATAAATAATTTTATACAAAAAATTTAATATTCCTGAGATATATTCACATACTTTTCTAGAATATTTCCTCATTAGTGGAATTGTTAAATCTTGAGTAATATTATGTTGTACAAAGTATAAAATACATTCTCTGGCATGTCTGACTTAGTCTTCCATTAGATATCTTTTTCTATACCAAATGTATAAATATATTTTCCTATATTCTATATAACACTTTAACGTTTTAAGTTTTGCAATCAAATAACACCTTCATGTTTTTCTTTGTTATTACTTAAGGTAATTCTATATGAACATCAGAAAAGGATTAATAAGTAAGAATTAATGGAAAAGTTTGTTACCTAGAATTTATACATGTGTATATTAGCTGGATTACTCAATATCAAAGCATCATTTATTGAATATTTCATTGTTGTCCAGTCCTATCATTAGCAAAGATGATAATGAGGACGTGAGGACAAGGACACAGGTTGCTGGTTAGAGTCATGAACTTCTGTGTCAGGGAGCTATGTAAATGCCAGAGACCCACATACACCTGGGACATTGCCAATAGCACTGACACCAACATTAAATGACCTGCTGAGACTAGGCAATTACAGAGATATTTCTGTGCTAGAAACCAAGACTAAGGAACTACATTTGTGCCTAAGAACAACTTTTATTAGACCGCAATTTACATTAGGATGATGAAGGGGGAGGGCACCAGGGTGGCTCTGTCAGTTGAGTGTTGGACTCTTGGTTTCAGCTCAGTTTATGATCTCAGGTTCATGGACTCCAGCCCCCTATCGGGCTCTATGCTCAGCTTCGGAGTCTGGTTGAAATTCTCTGCCTCGGGGCACCTGGGTGGCTCAGTCAGTTAAGTGTCTGCCTCAGACTCAGGTCATGATCCTGGCACTGTGGGATGGAGCCCCGCATTGGGCTCCTTGTTCAGCAGGGAGCCTACTTCTCCCTCTTCCTCTGACTGCCACTCCCTCTGCTTGTGCTCTCTATCTCTCTCTAATAAATAAAGTCTTAAAAAAAAAAAAAAGAAAGAAATTCTCTGCCTCTGCCCCTCCCCATGCTTGTGCTTTCTCTTTCTCTAAAATAAATAAATAAAATCTTTTTAAAAAATAGGTGATGAAAGAGGGCACCCCACTGAGCTCTCAGGTGATCTTGTTGCTCCTACAAAAAAAAAAAAAACCCACACAAATAAAAAATTATAAAATGAAAATAATATGCTAATTAATAACTAAAATAAATAAGATAAGACTTCTATGGTCATATTTTGGCTAAGTTTCATTGAAGCTAATACAAAATTTTGTTTCTGTGTATGTATAAGATTTTCAATATATCTATCAGATAAACTCTATTAATTGGACTCTTTCTAAAGTTTTGCTGATGATTATCTGCCCATTAGTAAAATAGTAAACTATGGAATAGTTTTTTTATAGTGACTGTGGATATATAACAATTTTTTTGTCTTCTTTTCCTCTATGTATCTGAGAGTACATGATTACATCCATCTACCAAAAAAGTTAATTTCTTATATCCTCCTGTTCTTTTTTTTCATTTTATGATTAATGTAGTATCCCTTTTTATCATCAATAATTATTTTTGCCTTAAGTCCTCTTTGTCTGATATGAATATTGTGCCTACTTCCTTTATGTGTTTGTATTCCTTGTATATCTTAGCATTTATTTTTTAAAAATTTTAATTTTCTTGTTAAGAGCTGACAAATGGAGTTCACTTTTAGCCAGGATGTAGAAACAGACCAGAGTTGTCACCCTTAGCTTGACGCAATTAAAAGACCAGACAAGACATAGCAATGGTTTTGAGACATTGGACATAAGACAACATAGGACACTGATCATAGCAAGTGGGGAAACAAACAAGTTGAAACCTCTGTTTGCCCCCAGCATACTGTCTGGAGAGAGTTTTTAAGCCCCAGCAGAGGAAGAGGGAAGTCTGGTGGAGCATGGCACCCCCCTGAGTTGAGAAGACTTTGGGAGAAAGGGAAGAGCAAGGCAGCTAGAGTTTGCAGGGCAGACAAGCACCAGAGGGAACTACATTGAGTGAGAGCTTTGAAAATCTTCAAAGGGTCACCCTGAAGTCACCAGCCTCTGTCTTCAGAGGTAGTCCTATTGTGTAGGGTTAAATAACAAAGGCTTTACCCCTTTATATACAGGACTAAGAGGAAATCCTACATCTTACCGATTTGCAATGGAAACACTGATAGAGTGGTTTAATAGGACTTACAGTTGCTCTTTTTAAGAGGCAAGATTACCTGTAAAATCTGTGTCAGGACTAAATATGTAAAAAGGGTTTAATTGATCCATACCATAATGTAAAATATTGTAGAAGGGTAAGTTACGTAAATAATTACAGAAATAGTTTATGTAGAGCTATGTTAAAATGAAATCAATGTGGTTGTTTTCAGCAGGAAGCCCACTAATCATTATTGTGTGAAGCACAACTCTTCTAAGTAGGAAATATTCATTAGAAGATACATTTTAACCCAATTAGCTGAATGGTTTTTTTTTTATGGCCCAATCAATAAATTCAAATCTCCCATTCAAATCAATTAAAATATAATTTGTGTGCTGGTGCATAAATGCATTTCTGATGCATTTGCTTATTTAAAGGAGCATGCAATTCCATAAAGATCAAGGGATAGATAAAACATCATTGTTTTCATGGAAAGAACTGACATATATGCCATTTAATAGAACCTAAAAAATAAATAAAAGATTCTAAACCTGACAGAAGTATAAAGCTCTCTTATCTGTTCTGAAACTCCACAGTAGTTGGTCCCCACCCTCTCTCTCCACATTTGGATGTAATGCTAGGAGAGCATTTTGGAAGAATATTTAACTAAGTGGAATCTCATCAGGAAGCACTTCAAAGGAGTGCTATTTAATGTTCAAATATAAATGTACTTTGATGACCTTCCTTTTATCAAGCCTACTATTAAAATGCTTTCCTAATACGTCCTTCCCCAAAAGCCCGGGCTGGTTAATCATATGATCTCTTTGAATAACCTTTGATCCTACTAGGTGATTAAAACCAAATTTGAAAGAATATAAGGCATTGAAGTAGATTTAACCTTGGTAAAATTATAAACATTGTCTTCAAATATCACCTCATCTGAATGTCATTTTTCTGTTTCAATTTATTGATTTTCCTCTTATTACATATGCTATCCCTCACTTCTTCATGTTTTTTACAACTTTACTGTAGCTGGCTACAAAGGTTGCCTACTCCCCAAAATGTAACATTTGTGAGACCACATAATTGTAGAGAAACTCATACTCAAATTCTTATTTCACTATTATATTAGTTGGGTTACCTTGAGCCATATATCCTTTCTGAACTTCAATTCACTTACATACAAAGTTGGAAAAAAATCTGTGATTCCGTATAGCTTTAGATGGAATCAACTGATAATGCAGATTGATTTTTTTTCTTAATGTAAAATATACTCTACACTAGTATATTATTACATTTAAGGTCATTCATGGCATTTTTTTTTCAATAAAGTCACTTTATTCCTTTAAAGAACTATGTTTTGCTTTGTTTGTTTTATATCCCATGAATAGCCCAATTTGAAAAACACATAGGCCGACATGACTTAAAAATCTTCCAGTTTATGTTAAATTAACGTACTGCACGCAAGAAGGACCAGTTAGGTAACATGTTTTGAGTAGAGAATAAACAAACAGAGTTAGATGGATAACTAAAGAAGTGTTACTTCAAGTATTGTGAACACCCTCTCTGTGGAATCTTCTAAAGAGAAAAAATTTTCAAAATATCTTTCCTTTTATATTCCAGTGGATGTATTCTATTCCTAATGGAAAATGAAGTACAGCCTCATTGATTTTCATGTTTGCAGGCTGAAGTGTACTTCCTAGTAAACCAAATACATAATTAACCCAAAATTTGGTATCCAGAGAAGAATGTTAATTCATCCACAATTTCCTGGCAATGTCTATGAAGTAGTATTAAGCAGTATACATGCCAAACGATGAATGGCTAAGCTGCAAATCTTCTACTATGCAACGCACAAGTTTCAATTGTGGGCATTCTTTTTGCAAAGAGTGCTTCCTCATTGGTTATTCATGGTGTTATAGTTATGATATTTTATGGTTTTCAAATGTGGATATTTTTGCTCTATATTTATTCGTTGCTCCTAGTTTTGTTTTACTATAGTTAGTATACTTTGCTGTAGCTTTTTGGTTAACCCTACGTATCATAGTGATATTTATAGCAATATTCTTTGACTTATAATTTCCTAATAACAAGCCCAAAAACATGCTTTTAATATGAACAAATAAGTAAGATGCATGCAGAAATCTTAAACATTTGAGACTTTTTTTTTTTCCAGTGGAGGGTATGAATCCATATTATAGTTGAGCTGAAGGAGATATTCAAACTGAGCAGAGTAAAACTGAACATTTCAGAAAAATTTGGTCCCAAAATTTACAACACCCAAAGGAAGAAGTATTAAGATTCTTGGGTGGCATGGAATTTAACAAACAAAACAATTGAGCAAGGGGAAAAGAGAGAGAGAGAAATAAGCCAAGTAACAGACTCTTAACTATTGAAAACAAACTGGTGGTTACCAGAGGGGAGGTGGGTTTAGGGGATGGATGAAATAGATGATGGGGATTAAGGAGGGCACTTGTGATGAAAACCGGGTGATGTATGGAAGTGTTGAATCTCTATATGGTACACCTGAAACCAATATAGCGCTATATATTAACTATACTGGAATTAAAATTTTTAAAAAACATTATTGGGTGGCAGGAAATGGAAATGACTGGATAATTTAAAGGTAAAAGAAATTCACTAAAAGATATGGAGTAGTTTGTAGAATGGAAACAAATCTCAAATGGCCTAGATAGAGTAATTTCAGAACCCCGGGCATCAGGCACTACTGGCAAACTCATAGGCATAACCTAAGGAAAGACTTAGCTATTAACAGTTTGTTTTGTTCTGTCTAATAATTTCAAGTCTAGTTAGCTAGAATTCACCTCCAATAACTATGAAAAGTATTATTTGGTAGAAAACTTATATTACCCATCAGTGAATCACAAATCTACATTGTATGCCTACCACTGTTATTAGCCTTTTTGATTTTTCTAATATAGTACATTTTATGGTTTTTGGATAGAAATCTATTTCATTATTTAAAATAAAAAGTTTAAATATAGTCAAGTGTTATGGCTAAACTTGAAAGCTTCTAAAATTAGATAAAAATGCAATGCCTTTTGAAAGCATAACTTAAAGTCTTAATGGTCCTTCATTTTCAGATGTCCTCTCTAATTTTTTAAAAATTCTCTTCTGGAAATAGTACATTTTATGGTGTACTTGGGAATGAAGGAGAGGGACTGATATATATCATATCTCTAGATTGTGAGTCATTTTTAGAAAGTAAAATAAATAATAGTTTATTTTCTACATTTTAGAAGAGGATGTTAGAAAAAAAACTTGGCAATGGCTGGTTTGGGGGGATGTTATTTTCTTTTAGAGAACACTATAAAGGCCCCAGGCAAGTTCTTTAATTAACACCGATTCCATCTATCATTTGAGTTCCCCCAAACTCAATTATCCACTTGAATAGTTCCAAACTTCCAGAATAAACCTTTGAACAACATAGTGGAATTATCAAAAGTGAGAAAAGCAGATTCATGGCTTACCCCCTTCAACATGGTTATTTATTTTATCATAGCCTATGTGCAAACAATAAACTCATTTTTCTTTAATAAGGTGGATGACATTATAGTTATAATCCTGAAATGTATTTCACTATAGAGACTGTTAACTCACATTTATGTGTATGTTTTTAATCTTTGAATAAACCTTATTTTGAATAAATCTCATTTAAGAACTAATGATTAGACAAGAATGAACTTAATCACCTCACAATAAATAATTTTCACTACTGATTTCATTAGAAATTTTGCCATAATATAATATAAAGAGTATAAATATCAACAATTCACAAATGTACCCATAACCTTATAATTCATGGTGGTTAAGAGAAAAGCTTTGGTGTCAGAACTTTGTTTTGATCTTGTTTCTGATACCTCTAAAACGTGTGCCTCACTTAAACAGTTGCTTGTTTGTTTGTTTGTTTGTTTGTTTTAGAGAGAGTTCATACCTGCGCTGGTGGGAGGAGGGGCAGAGGGAGAGAGAGAATCCCAAGCAGGCCCCACATCCTGGGCAGAGCCAGATGCAGGGCTCCATCTCACAACCCTGAGATCATGACCTGAGCCGAAATCAAGACTTGGGATCTTAACCGACTGAGTCACCCAGGTGCCCCATTTTGTTTCTTTACTTAAGGAAAAAAAATGCTGAAAGAGTTAAATGGACTTAGTTCTATAAAAGGGCTTAGCATAGAACCTTGTACATAGAAAACATTTAAGAATTTGGGGGTATATTGATGGAACCTAACTAATTAAAATTCATTTCTAACTAAACATGAAAAAATGTTGAAGACATTTTTTTTCTCATTTTATCAACACACAAGTATTTTTCTAAAGTTCTAGTACATTGGACACACATTTTTGTTTCTATTAGAGTATCACACCAGTACAGTACATATAATTGTTTCGTTTTATGTATACTTAAATGTTTTAAAGATAAAATATAATGTGAATCTTTTGTGAATGCCAAAACTTCTACTTCTGTAGTAGAGATGGGAAGTGATGATCCCCTAAGTTCTATCAGTTTGGGTTTTCACATTACAGATTATTTTATATGAAATATAATCATGTTAATTTATTTTTTCACTAAAGTAAGTCTATATTTTACAATAAAAAACCAAACTAGTATGTGTAGAACAACACAAATCTGTTCCTAGTCAATAAGGTACTCAAATATGAAAGATCATTTATTATTATTCAGCATCCCATGAGACTTTGAAGACAAGCATCTTTTCTTACCTACTCCAAGAAGCTAAGGAGAACAGAAAGAATATTTTTATTTGGCTTATTTTGGTTGTTAGTCCTTCCTTCCATTCTTTCATCCTTTTATCTTCCCTTCCTCCATCCCTTCATCCCTCCATCCTATCCTGCCTTCCTGTCTGCCTTCTTCTCTTAATGTAATGGGTTAATTTCTGAGGAGTCATTCAGCCTGTATGATTTCCTCTTATCCATAAGTCAGGTTATTGAAAAAACTAATCCAACATCAGTTGTACAAAAGGAAATATGCAGTCCCAATCAGCAGACACTATATTAAAAACAGGAGCCACACAGGATTTTAAAATTGTGTACATTTGTCCTCTGAGTGTTGAACAATTACAGACAGAGTAACAATTTTCTGTAATTAGTGGGTCATTTCTGACCGATCAATAATTGGACAAATGATAAAATATTAAATGGCATCTGATGTCAACCAGCATAGTATACAGGAAAGAATAGGTAAATAGTAGAGAAACAGGTCGTCAAAGAAAAGGATAGAAAGAACAGATCCCAATGTAACAACCTACCAAATGTTTCCATCAAATATTGAACGAGAAGGGGGCTAGCCTGGGGTGCAAAATGTACACCATTTGTATTGTGTCATTATTAAGAATGACAATATTGGGTGGCTCAGTTGGTTAGGCGCCTAACTTCGGCTCAGGTCCTGATCTCAGGGTCCTGGGATCGACCCCTGTGTGGGGCTCCGTGCTCATCAGGGAGTCTGCTTGTCCCTCTGTCTCTGCCCCCCCATCTTACTTTCAAATAAATAAAGTCTTAAAAGAAAATAAAAGAAATAACTATTATTTTTCACGTCAACATTCATTCACTATATTTTTGAAGAACATGTATCAATTTTTCTCTGAAGAACTGCCCCCTCTGTCACTTTTTATCCATATTCTTCAGATGAGTGACTTCATCCCTGATTTTAGGATTAATCTCTCATCTCCCACTGGCGGAAGCAGAACATCACATTGCTATAGCTATGAGAACAGTTCAGAAATGGTCTTTATCTTACCAAGGCAAGGGAGTTTTTTATGTGATTGTTTAGAAAGAGGTGCATAAACCCATTCTCTACTGTCTGCCGGGTACCATCAGAGTAAGGTCGATACAAGATGAGTTGCTGAGACTCTGAGAATGAAGGCAGCCAAAAGCAGATCATAGAGATGGAAAGAAAGACAATCCATATAATATTGTTTGAGCTTGGAATCAAGTCATACCTTAATACAAGTGCTCCCCTGATTTTTTTAACTTAATTAAGTGAATGTATTGTCTTACATGCTTCAAAGAGTTTATATCTGTCCATGTGGAAAGAGTCCTAAAATATACATATATGTACAATTGTAAACACACGCTCATGTGAATGAACACATGCATGTACATGAGAAATCACGGGATATTTTCCAAATGAAACACATTTTTTTCCAAATAATATTAAACTTTAAGTTATTTAATAATCTAATGTAAACTATCAAATAAATTGTAAGAGCCATGGATTTTAAAAAGAAAAGATTTTTCTCATCTTCAACATGTGTGTCTTAAAGATCTCATGGAATTATAAATATCTGGAATATGAAAAAGAAATGCTTAGAAATTTTAAAATAATTCCAACTGTTGCATACTTCTTTTTTGCTAGTGATGAATAATGATGTGTCTTATTCATTACAGTACCTGTGCAAGAATACCACTCATTTAGACTTATGTTTTCACCTTTGTTCTTTACAAATAACCCTAATTATTTGAGATAATCAGTTTCTCTTTTTTTTTTATTTGCTTGTTGAATGTTCAGTCATAGTATTGGTTTATGAGAAGTATAACACATTAACTAAGTGAATATTAAATTTTGCCATATAAATTTAACAGCAGGTATAAAAAATTCTCTATTTCAAAATATAACATGAATGCACATAGGAAACTGGCACCACGAATCCTGCTCAGATCATTTTTCCTAAAAGTAGAACTTGACACAGAACGATTTTAAAACATATCTCATGCCTGCATTATATTTTAGGAAAGAAAATATGAATCATCTTGTCCTCTATTGATTCCTCTTTCATGATGATCTTCCAGTTCCTCCACAGGACTCTGTATGAAGCTCCTGCTGTATATTTCCATGTAAAAAGTAGGACAGGTATGCTGTTTAATTCCATTTCCAAATTTAATTTGTGTCGTTAAAAGAGATGTTTTAAAATAGTTTTCTTCACTAAAAATTCTGTTAAAAGTTACTTCTAGCATATTTAATGGGGAAAAACAGTTTCAAAAAAAAGTCTTGTATTTTATTCCACAATAAGATATTATTGTCATAAAGTCTTGAAAATATATAAGATATTCAGAAAATTATGTCCATATGGCAAGATGGCTGGTGACTCATGGCCCATAGTATTGTTCCTTTTGCATGACTAAGCAGTTAGCTAAATGTGCAAATATCATTAGCCACACGTCTCATCTATGAAAGGGTGTCTTTAAAATGAATCCGGTTCATGGAGAATATGAGGTTCATTAACTCTTTGGGGCCATTAGGGTGTCATTTAAAAGGCATTTATTCTCTGTAACATAATTTTCCAAATCAGACTCTAGTGGCTTGTCTTGGGTATTCATTTACTTGAAGATACCTAGAGAGAGGGGGTGAGAAAAGAAAAAGAAGGATGGAAGGAAAGAAAGATTTTTGTTTTCATATTATTTCATGTTCTCAGTTTGCTGTTTTCATTTTTCTCTAACAAATATATATTTTAATTTTAGAAATATCTAACATTATTTATAAATATACTAATAAATAAGTGTAAAATGTTTTTAGATTACTTTTTGAGTCACCATAATTAAGGAAAAACAGATAGTATGTCTTTTAAATATATATTTCAGATATCTATACAAGATTATTTTCTATCTATCAATCTATCTACCCACTTACCTACCTACCTATGTACCTATTTGAGAAACAAATAACTTCAGTAAGATCTTTGAATTTTTAAAAATTAGCTAAAACTCAACTATTGAGCATATGCTATGTTATGGGGAAAATATGTACCCTAAATATATAGAAAAACTTTATTGCAGTTATAGTTTTTGTTAGAGACTTCTGAATTCTTACCTATTTAAAAGTACAGTAAGATAATTCAAAAGCTATTATGTTAACTGGTAAATTATATCAATAGAATCCAGCCATTTTAAAAATTGGGAAAGTGAAAATTATACTCTGAAACAATATTTTTGTATATTTTCCATATAGGCAAATAGGAATTTCATTACTTTTATTTACTTAAAAATATGTAAAAGGAAATCTCAATGCTTTTGTGTCATATATATTTATTTTTTAATTTTCTATTCTTTTATTTTTATAACAATAAACTTCATATTCCAGCCAAAGCTATTACAACTTTTTCCTATTGAAAAACATATATGGGATAGAGGGCAAAGTCCTTAACAAGTGCTCTCTAAAGATTGTATGGTTAAATGTCTGGACAGTAGAAATGAGACAGATCATTTTTAATTCACATTACTTACTATTTTTAAATTACGTGCTTTTAAATGATTTACTGCTAAAATTTCCATACATAGTTTCAAATTCCATAAAATTGTTTGCATCTATATAAAATAGGTCTACCATGTAATAGCACATTTTGGAAGGACTATCATCATCTTGATATAGACACACATGGAAGAAATGATAGTGAATGTTTAGCTATTTGAGCAATGTTCCCAAAGTTGTTTTGTTTTGTTTTGCTTTTGCTTCCTTTAAAAAAATTAAGATATAATTGACATATAATCATGTAAGTTAAGGTGTACAACATGTTGATTTGATACATTTATAGATTGCAATAGGGTTCCCACCGTAGCATTAGCTAACACCTCTATCACCTCACATAATTACCATTTCTTTTTTGTGGTGAGAACATTTAAGATCTAATCTTTTAGTAACTTTGAAATATATAATTAATAAAGTATTGCTGACTATAATCACTATGCCATGCCTTAGATCTCCAGAACTTATTTATCTTCTAATTGTAAGTTTGTGCCCTTGGAATATCTTCTCAATTCCCTACCCCCTCAGCCTCTGTTTCTACTCCGTTTCCACAAATTTGGCTTTTTAAGATTCCGTATGTAAGTGATATCATACAGTATTTGTCTTCTTCTAGTTATATCTCACTTAGCGTCATGCCCTCAAGGTCCATCAATCTTGTCACAAGTGACAGGATTTCCTTCTTCCTCATGGCTGAATAATACTCCATTGTAAACATGTACAATATTTGTCTTCATCTATTCATCCACTGATGGACACTCAAATTGTTTCTACATCTTGAAGAGTTCAGATATCTCTTCAATATCCTGTTTTAATTTCTTTTAAATATATACCCAGAAGTAAGATTACTGTATCATATTTTTATTTTTTTAAAGTAAACTCCATACTGTTTTCCACTGTGACTGTACCAATTTACATTCTCACCAATAGTGAATAAGTGTTCCCTTTCTCTACATTCTCACCAATACTTGTTATCTCCTGTCTTCCTAATGACAGCTCTTCTGACGTGTGTGAGGTGATATCTCATTATGGTTTTGATGTGCATTTTCAGTATGATTAGTGATGTTGAGCATCTTTCTTATCAACCTGTTCGCCATTTACATGTCTTCTTTGGAAAACTATTCAGTTCCTCTGACCATTTTATACGCAGACTGTTTTTTATATAATTGATTTTATGAGTTATTTATATTTTGGATATTAACCCTTTATCAGGTATATCGTTTGCAAATATTTTCTACTGTTCCATAGGTTGCCTTCACTTTTTTTTGTTGTTTCTTTTATTGTGCAGAACATTTTAAGAATAATATACTCCCACCTTGTTGATTCTTGCTCTTGTTGCTTGTGCTTTTGTTGTCATACTAAAAGTCATTGCTAAGACCAACGTTGAAGAGATTTTTTTCTTATGTTCTCCTCTAGGAATTTTATGATTTCAGAATTGTGTTTGAGTCTTTACCATTTTAAGTTAATTTTTGTGAATGGTGTAAAGATGAATGAGTTTAATTTAATTTTTCTGCATGTGGTTATCTGTTTTTCTCAACACTGTGTATTGAAGATAGTATCTTTTTTTCATTAAGCATTTTTGGATCTGTGTCAAATATTAATTGACCATATATGTCTGGGTTTATTTTTGTGCTCTCTGTTTTGTTCTATTGGTCTGTGTCTGACTTTATGTCAGTATCATTTTTTTAAATTCCACAGGCCCAGTGGTGTGACCCACCTGGGGCACACTGGGGATAATCCCTCCCTACCACACATATACATGAATACCATGTTGTTTCGATTACTGCAGCTTTTTACTATAGTTTGAAGTCAGGGAGCATGATATCTTTAGCTTTGTTCTTTCTCAGATTGCTTTAGTTCTTTGGGTCTTTTGTGGTTCCATTCAAATTATAGAATTGTTTTTTTAATTTATGTGAAAAATGTCATTGGAATTTTGATAGGGATTACATACATTGAAGCTATTACTTTGGTACTCCCAGACATTGTCTGAGAGAGGTTGGAGCTGGTTTACAAGCAATTTCCAGGTCCACAGCCCATAACAGGATCTGTCTGCCTATTTCCCAATGTAGATATGGGCAAGACTCCTTCCAAATCCCTTGATGTATGATGTTGGATCTTACAGTTTCCACAGACACACTTTTATTTGTGGATAGATTATGAATTTTGGATATGGAGGGTGGGTAGAATAAAACATGTCTTATGTTACCATGATACCAACATTACTCTCCCTTGTTATATATATTTAAATATTTTTTTAATTGAACTCATGAGTTTTAATTTTGTGATTTTCAACCATCATTTTTTTAACTAAAAAATCTAATCTTTGGGGCACCCGGGTGGCTCTGTCAGTTAAACATCCGACCCTCGATTTCAGCTCTGGTCATGATCTCAAGGTTGTGAGGTTGAGCCCTGTGCTGGGCTCCACACTGGGAATGGAGCCTGCTTTAGATTAATTCTGCCCCTCTCCTCTGCCACCCCCTTTCTTGCTTGTGCATGCACAAGTGCGCACACACACACACAGACGCACAACTTTCTCTCTAAAAAAAAATCTAACATTTATGTAATACTCATTGGCATATTTTCTGTGGTTAATGTTTTCTTTGTTATTTAATTTTTTGATGTTTTTACCACAAATCTGTTCTCCCACTGTATCGCAGCATTCCTTTTACCAGTGGTAACCCATTTATCAGTTTTGATATGTTTATCTTTCCATATTTTTTCAACATTTAATTTTTACTTAAGACATTATTGCCTGTGTTTTTGTTGAATATTATTATTTGACAAAAAGACCAAAATTTTCTGAAAATATTTTTACTCAATTATATTAATATTCTGTTTATATAAACATTGTATTTCAACTAAGCCAAGGCTCCAACTTCTTAGTGTCAGCAGAGAGTCAAATTGAACAAAATATATAATAAACCAAAACACAGAAAGCCAAATCACAAGTCTGATATCCATTAAGAATAGTAAAAATTGAGTATAGCCTTTCCTACATCTCTTGAATAGAGTTATTTTATGACTAATTCTTGAATAGAGTTGCATTGCTTGATTCATAAGAAAAGATCTTATCATGACTCTTAACCACCTCTTCAAAAGTTCATTCAGTATGAGTATTTAGTCCATAGACTCCTTTTCTTTATTCCTTTTGTACCTATTTTACTTTTTAAAGATATTGATTTCCATTCCTTTTCCATGCATTTCAAATATATATCCTTGCTTCACCTCTTTCAGTTTTTTCTTTACACATTTTAATCAGCATAAGAAAATCCCAGAAACCAATAGGAAAAGAAAAACAAATCTCTTTATTTTGGGATTTTAAACAAGGTATAAATATTTATAATTTGATACTTTTGCTCCAAAATATATGGGTGATATATGATGATTGCCTTTGTTTATATGTCTCTATTTTCCAACCTATTTAACTATCAAAATACAGTTTCTTAGAGGAGAAATTACTGCTAATAAAAATAATATTAATATACTAATAGCAACAATAATAATATATGTTATATATCTGGCCCTATAGTTACATTATCATAAGGGCCTCATGACTTCATTGAGGTGGAAACTGAACCTTAGGTAAATTATACATCTTGACCGAGGTCACACTTCCAAGGAAGAGTTGTAGTTGCAGTGTGAACACAAGCAGTTTTATCTCCAACTCACTATTTTTACTTCTATACCCTTCTGGTATCTATGTTGTTTTTCCAAATTTTCTACAAAGAATATTACTTTAATGATCATTATGTATGTCTATTTTAATTTGCACAGAGAATTCCTTATTAAAAGATGTTTATTGTAAGAACTCATGGGAAAGTAAGAGAAACAAAAATGAGTTTCAACAGCTATACAATCATACATTATTGAACATATATAGTGTCATTATAAACCCTATTGACCAAAAATTAATTATAAGCCCTAAGTGTTGCAACAGCTCCATATGCTAACAGTCATGCAGGCTGAACTTTTTCTGTCTCTTCTGCATCAGATTTTCCTCAACTAAACCTTGACTTGCAATAAATCTTCCAAGTGATGATGTGACTGTTAATCCACCACTGACCAGATCACTCACTATCATATAGAGGCTGCTTTGTCTGGTGTCATTTACTGATGCAAACCAGCTAATAACAATAGAGGGATTGCATAATACAGCAAACAAGATGCAAGTGAATACTCTCGGCCAATTTTTCTCAGAAGGAAAAAAGAAGAAACTGTGCACATGGCATCAGTAAAGGTACATAGAGGTTTGTACATAAAATCAGATAATTAAAGGATCAAATAGTAAAAAGAATTAGTTAAAACCATATCAAAAGTCCTAACAAGAAGAACACATGTAGTTTTGAGTCCAATGAGATCATTGACCATATTTTACTCAGGCATGTTTTTCCAGAACAAATTGATAATTTTCTAAACTAATGAACCTGGATGCAGGGAAGGAAAGGAATCGTGAAACAGAATTACAAGGGCTGCCTGGGTGGCTCAGTCAGTTAAGCATCTGCCTTCGGCTCAGGTCATAACCAGGGGTCCTAGGATCCAGCCCTGCTTTGGGCTTCCTGCTCAGCTGGGAGCTTGCTTCTTCCTCTCCTTCTGCCCCTCCCCCTGCTCCTGCTTTCTCTATCTCTCAAATAAATAAATAAATAAAATCTAAAAAAAAAGAAAAGAATTAACAAGATTTTCAACTCATTGGAATAGAGTTTAGAGAGGACAGGAAATTGTAAATTTTAAACTTTGTGACTCAAAATTTAGTTTCAATAAAATGGAGAAAGAATAAAGTATAAACACATGGAAGTATCTATGGGAAATTTAGACTATGTCTAAGTTGGGTTCTTCTTTCTCATACCAATCAAAATTGAAATTTCTCTGAACAATTAAAATTTATTTTTTTAACCTAAATTTGATACATCATATTCTACATTTTAAAGATTGTATAATTGCATTTATGTCTATGTCTTATTTTCTCAGTATGTTTCCAAGTTCGTTTTTCTACTCAGTGTGAACCTGATGCTACTTAATTCTATTTCTTGATATAGGAACCATACAGAAAATATTTAAGTATAATTGATTGTGTACATGTGTGTGCGTGTGTGTGCACATGCACACGTGAATGCATGCTGAATAGGCTCAGTAATCTGTTTGCCATTCAATTCTGCCACTTTTGTTGTTTTGTTTTGTTTTGGGGACTGTTCTTGTGATTTTGTTATGACAGACTCAGTTATTGTGTCACCCGATGCATATGTATGACCGACTCTGAGGTGCCAATTTCATTTCAAATATTAACCATGTCCTCACATTTTAACCCTACTGATCATTTTATTGCCAACAATTTTTAAAGTTCCTTATTTAGAAAAAAAAATATTTTTTGTTTTCTGCCATAAATAATTCTTAAATATGCTCTTCTCTCATGAGCAAAACTAAATATGCATGCTTAGATATTCCATGTTGCAGCAATACTAAAGATGCAGGTTTAAATTTGTGGCAACTCCTGTTTTTATCTTTAATTTCATTCTTTTGGTGGTTTAAAAAAGTAACCGTATATGCAACTGCAGTTTTAAAGAGAGTTTGTATTTTTGAAACTCAGGAAATCTTCCTTTTTAGTTGATCTAATAACTACTGTACTGACTGTAAACACACACGTATAATCAGTACCTAAAATAACATCAGTTTACTGACTGGAGAGTCTTGTTTAAATTTCATTCTGCTTAGGGGTGCCTGAGTGGCTCAGTCCGTTAAGTGGCTGCCCTTGGCTCAGGTCATGATCCCAGGGTCCTGGGATCGAGTCCTACATCTGGCTCCCTGCTCAGTGGAAAAACTGCTTCTCCCTCTCCCTCGGCTTCTCCCCCTGCTTGTGCTCTCTCTCTGTCAAATAAATAAGTAAAAGTTAAAAAAATAAATTTTATTCTGCTTAAACATCTTCACAGAGATGACACAAAATAAACAGAACATAAACTATTTTCAAAACATTCTTTCTCTGTTGTATAAAACTCTGTTTAAGATACAAAGAGATACTTGCTTTACATGAACATCCCAACAAGATACTTCAAAAAGTGTGTATGCAAGTTACATATGTGTGTGTGGTGGTGGAGAGGTGGGGAAGGGAGAAAGCCCTGTGGTAAGATAGACTATAGAGGATTGTTTTCCCATGTAAAATTTACTACAAATGTAACAGAAATTGTTCTCCTTAAATCAATACGGTTGTTACATTTTAAGATCTCAAGCAATGCAGGTTAGAAGATGTTGTTGTTTTTCAGTGTGGTCGATTTGATCAATGTATTAAATGCAGTGCTAAGCTGATTTCAGGGCTTAGTTTAAGCAGCTAAGTCTAGAGAGTTAGCTGGTTGAAGATATTTTTAATAACATAAAAGCAGATAATCTATGAATAATCCATTATAGCTCAAGGTTATGTGTTTCCTTTTCATTTTCCCTCTGTAGCATCTGTGTGAATAAGTCCACTTTTTTATTTCCTTGTTTCTTTTTTTTTCTTCCTACCTCCCTCCTTTCCTCCCTTCCTGCCTTCTTTCCTTCCTCCCTTCTTTCATTAATTATAATTTTTAATATTAATCTCTTATTCTTAAGGTCATAACTACATTTTAGGTCCAGATTTTGACCGCGTCCTCAGTTTCAACTAATTTTAGCGTTGAAGTGTTTTGAAACTTATAGGGAAATTAGAACTTTCTTAGTCCTAATGTCATCTTGATGAATTTCTGGAAATGTGGAAATTCTCAGGATGGTACTGAATCTGCTGGCTAATGACAAGTTAGGAGGCAGGCCTCTGGTTTTTGTTGTGTCCTCATTTTATTTTATCCTATTATTTATTTCACTTCATTTTATTTGTTGAAACAGTTGTTTCTTGTTGAGAATAGCATTCTTTACATTCTTGAGACAATTGAAATTATTGCTATTGTTAATAGATATAAATTAGCACAAGTGATACTTGCTGAAACAGTAAAAAGAGTAAATTTTTTAAAAAATGATATAAGAAAGGCTTGAAAATATCTTAAATTGTAAAATATTCTTAAAGCAAGATAAAGTTCTGAGGTCGTAAAACATGATAACTTTATAAATAACAGGATCAGCATATTTAGTTTCTCAGTGTTTACCCTATATAATCCTGTGTCTCAATAACTTATTGTTAAATATAGAAGTTATAAAATAAATCTAAAATATATATATTTTATTAATAAGTTACCAAGATATATATACACACACACACATACAGATACATACAAATTACCTCAGGAACACAAATCAATGACATCCTCTCATTTCTGAAAGTCAGGTAATCAGTAAAAAATACAGTGCAATAAATATACCTCTGAATGCTAATTAATCATTCATGCTTCCGCAAATAATGTCAATCTACTTTTACCTCTGAAAGTCTACCACTCACAGATCTCCATACTTACCAAAAAACAACAACAACAAACAAACAAACAACACATACACACCCATACATACAAACATTTATGAAAATCATCAGCGTGTAGCGGTTGGAATACTGTGATTGAGCTGCATGTAACTAACCATATATAGTAAGCACATGACATTACAATAAGTTATAAATTCAGCTTTATCTTTTCACTTCACATATTAAGCTGTGGTCTCATTATCCTTTGACAATTATGGAAGTGGTCCTGAGGTTATGCAAAGTCTCCCGAGTTTGGATATTTAAGGGGGACTCATCAGCCTCCACAGGGCATACTCACACAAGACTTTTGTTTAAAGGCAAGTGATATGGTGCCACAAGATAAAAAGAGTGTGGGAAAGCAATAGGAGGTCCTAGAAACAGCTCAAGAGCAAGCTCTCCAGGGTCCTAATTAACATACAGATGGACTGTCATCTATTTCCAAATCGGACCCCCAATATCTATGTGTAGAATCTCAGTTTTGAGAAGAGATCAAAGAATTTTTCAGCACAGTTTTTACATGCACTTGGTCATGTAACTGGCCAGACTATCTAGAGTCAGCTAGGTCAGTTGAAATTGACCCTGGTAGTTATTTGTAGAATTTTGACTTTATTTTTTTTAAAGATTTTATTTATTTATTTGACAGAGATAGAGACAGCCAGCGAGAGAGGGCACACAAGCAGGGGGAGTGGGAGATGAAGAAGCAGGCTCATAGCGGAGGAGCCTGATGTGGGGCTCGATCCCACAACGCCGGGATCACGCCCTGAGCCGAAGGCAGATGCTTAACCGCTGTGCCACTCAGGCACCCCAGAATTTTGACTTTAAACAGCACATCACAAATTCCCCGGTCCTAACATCTATCAACAGTAAAAAAAAAATCCAAGAAATCCAGACACCTGGGAATCCCCGACACCTTTCCAGTTTAGTTATAAATCATTCTACCTCTCTACACTATATGAGAGAACCTAGGTTGACAGTCTTCTAGAGCTTCCTTGCACCAAGAAGTGTTGCTTGAGCCTAAATTCCATTTTTTCATTCAATTTGCCGCCAGGTGATTTGGATTCAATAATGATCTGCGCTTTAGTAGTTTGATTTAGTTCTTGCTGAATTTAGCTTACTTAGCATAATATTTCAAACAAAATAGATCTTTGTATAGGGTCTTTCGGTCTACGTGGTTGTATAATATAATCGGACACAGATGTTTGTAGTATAAAGTAATTAGATCTTTTGATTTTAAGGTGTACCACATGATAAATAATTCGACTTGGTTCTTAGCATAAGGTACTCAGGACCAGGTTTTTGTATTAAGTAACTTGAGCTCTGACTTGAAGGTGTATTATTTGGTAGATAATTAAGCTTAGGTCTTTGTATAAAGTCATTAGACATTTTGTTTTGGAAGTATAAAATTTAGTAAATATTTTGACATTAACCTGCTTTTCTCTTGCTTTTACTATCAGCAAAATTAGCTAATACTTAATAATAATAATAATAATAATAATAATAATAATAAATAGTTATTGCTATGGCTTATTATATCATTGGCTTGCAAATTTTACTGTAAGGGACCACCTAATAAATATTTTAGGCTTTTTTTAGCTACATACAATCCCTATGGCACATTCTTATTTTGTAATTTTCACAAGCATTTATAAATGTAAAAGTCTTCCTTGACTCAAGAGCCATACACAAAAAGTCATGTGACCTATTAGGCTCATTAGCTGTAGTTTGGTGACTACTACATGTATGAGGACATAGTCTATGTGTTTTTGTTTTGTTCTTAACTGTTTTTTTGTAACTGAATTTTTTTTTAAGATTTTACTTATTTATTTGAGAGAGAGACGGGGAGGGGCAGAGGGACAAGCAGACTCCCCACTGAGTGGGGAGCCTGTCAATGAACTGGGGCTCAGTCCTGTGATGCTGAGATCATGACCTGAGCCCAAGACAGACACTTAAATGACTGAGCCACCCAGGTGCCCCTCCAACTGAATTTATGAGAGACTCTTCCACAAGGAAAAGCAGGGTGCATAGACTCAATAAGTGTCTAATCCCAGTAGTCCCTAAGAGCTAATTCTTGGAGGTCTGTTAGACTGAGGACCAGTTTGGAAAACCACAATTAACGAAATTTTGCTGTGGGCACTACATCTTTATGAGCATGCTTCCTATATCATTAATTTGTAAAATCAGAAAATCCTCATCACAAGCAGATTTCCATATGAAGTAGCCAACTTTTGTTCAAACCATCTATATGTCACATACATTTTTAAATTATCAATTAGGTCATAATTTTCCTTTTTCACGGCTTAAAGTTTGCATATTTCTCAACTAGTGTATCTTGTTCACTTCACCAATAATAATAACTTGTCTCAAGGTTTGATAGAGAAAATCATCACCCTAATTATATAACCTAGTTCTTCTCAGAGATCATTAGCATAACCAATTTAAAAAGTGATATAAAGATGATATACATTAGTCTTGCCAATAATATTTTTTAAGCAATGGATAAGAAAAACAGTCTTGTACTAGAAGAATTATCAAGGTGCAAAAATATATCTACCATGGAAACACCCAGAGAAAACATTCCTACAGTGGTAGTAAATCAATTACAACTTTAGTGAGACTCCTGGATTATTCTTTTCACATCTGAATTGAGCTCTTGGTGTCAATCTAAGACCAAGGCTAATTGCTTTGTGGGGCTATTAGTTGGACATGTCCAAGGATAGAATTTCCCCAAATAATCAGTGGGCTATGTATCCTTACAAACCTCCAAAGGGATGAAACACTGTCTAGTGAAATAAATATTAATTAGTGGAAGAGACAACTAAAATGCTCATTCTGTCAGTAAGAGTTAGAGAATTTGAGATGACCATCAAAAACTTGTCATTTACTGTGGCTGCCATATTAAATAAGGATATCCAAGCCCTGGCTGCACAGCAATCCTGTCTATTATGTTTATTTTAAGTATAGATAAGAAGATAAGCTTATAATTGGGGGGTGGGTATTTGTCTTCTGTTACAGAAAAATTATGCCACATTCATTAGTTGTAATTTCATTATTTTTATTTTTCACAGATAGTGATTTATTGTTTGTACAGCAAATATTTTTTGTCAACACAAGATGTGATTTTGAACTTCTAATCCATGTGTAACTCAAATTTTTTATTCAGATCATCTATATTTACTCAATATTTTGATCAAGGAATGAGTTCTTGGATGAGTTAACTGAACACATAAAAGCAGTCCATTTTCTCATCATTACAAGTTGTATGTAATCTTTCAATTTATGTGGAGATTTTTTTAACATCCCTAGATTTGTAACATCAACTTGAAAGTTTATCTTTACTTATAGTACTAGATTTTAGTGCTTTGTAACTTAACAATCTCCTACCAATTCCACACCAGTATAAATCAGTATTAATTTACTTCTTCTAACCTAAAATCTGACATATGATCTCCTAGGGGGTGAGATAAACTTCTTTTTCAGCATTTGAAATCATCCCTTCTTTGATCTTATGAAGAAACACTAACAATATTCTTTAATGTTATACCACTTTGATCTTGGTAGCATTTTATGTGGAGCTCGACTTTGAAGATACAATGAGTATGATTTGGAGATTCTAATTTATAATTTATACTGCAATTAAGTCTAGGTGTAAACAATTTATGCAATTGTGGAAATAAGTTTATTTTCTTGTACTTCAGTGAACATCATATCATCATTAAAAATGAACCATGAAAATGGAACTTTACATTATTCTCAGTCTGTATCCTTGTTAGGTACTTTTGCAAAATTGCATTTGACATATTAGGCAGTGAGTCCATTATTAGCTCTGCCCAAATGAAATAGGTAAATACTTCAGAGTATATTAGTGGAACACATCAAAGTATTGAAGCTTGATGATTTTAACCATTATGATTGTTCTAAAAGGGAACTTCTCACTCAAATGGTTTCTGCCTCAGCCCTTACAAAGCTGCATTTCTTAGAGTTCTACTAATGACATATGGAGTGCCAAAAAAGAGAAAACGTAAGAAGCATTAAGTTTATGCCTGACAAGAATGTTATTGTTTAGAATTGGTGGAAAAAAATTGCAGAAATAAGAGTGATGGGACAAGAGAAATTACTAAGGACCTACCTATGCTTAAGCAAAATAAAAAACAAGACAGTACCTGTCTGTTGAAATAAATAATATTTCTAACTTTTGACTCAGAGGTGTTCACCCAGAAAATAAAATCCTTACTCCACCACTG
Organism: Ursus americanus; assembly: GCF_024610735.1. Taxonomy (NCBI): domain Eukaryota; kingdom Metazoa; phylum Chordata; class Mammalia; order Carnivora; family Ursidae; genus Ursus; species Ursus americanus. The sequence continues at coordinate 62,159,536 of NC_142128.1, forward strand.
AGTAGGTTCAATTTCCCTAGTGTTTGCCCACTTACTCACTCCATAATTCAACATTCACTTATACCTGTTCCTTTTTTTTAGATTTATTGAAATATAATTGACATGTAACATTGTGTAAGCTTAAGCTGTACAACGTGATTTGATATACATATGTGTCGTAAAACAATTATCACAATAAGGTTAGTTAACATGTCCATCACCTCACATAGTTCATCCTCGGCTATTCTTTCTTTCTTTCTTTCTTTCTTTCTTTCTTTCTTTCTTTCTTTCTTTCTTTCTTTCTTTCTTTCTCTTTCTTTCTTTCTTTCTTTCTTTCTTTCTTTCTTTCTTTCTTTCTTTCTTTTTCTTCCTTTCTTCCTTTCTTCCTTTCTTTCTTTTTTCTTTTTTTCTTTCCTTCTTTCTTTCCTTCCCTCCCTCTTCCTTCATTCCTTCCTTTCCCCCTCCCTCCCTCCTTTCTTTCGTTCTTTCTTTCTTTCTCTTTCTTTTCTCCTGACAACACTTCTCTTAGCAACTTTCAACTGTATAGCAATACAGTATTATTAACTAGAGTCACCTTACTGTACATTAAACCCTAAGAACATACTCATCTTATAATTGGAAGTTTGTAGTCTTTGATGGACATCTCTCCATTACCCCCACTTCCTAATCCCTGGAAACCACCAGGTTAGAGGAGAGCACAGAGAAAAATGGACAAGGGAGCTCTTCTAAACTAGTACGTTCAGAGACTAATTGCTTGGACCATCTCCTTTTCAACCTGTTGGTGAAGGAGGCATTTCCAATGTAGGGTTTGGGAATGGTCACATACACAACACATGATACTAGACAGATGAAGTCATGGCAGTTTGTCACATATAATAAATGTATATTATAACAGACAAATATATAATACATAATTTTATAATATGCAATTATATATTATATATGTGATAAATATTTTTATTTATATATGTAAAATTATATATATATATATAAATTTATGTAATTGCCCTTTATTAGTCACATATGAAATTACAGAGGAGGAAGACACCGCTGTGCAAGGTTATATGAGGTTTTCACTTAAGACAAGAATGAGCAAGGAGGGGATGTGGGAGGCAGATTTTGTAGTAACAAAGGATGGAGCAATTTCTAATTCTCAAGAGAATGTGATTACATTGTTTCTGAATAATGTTTGGGGCTGGCAAGGAGCTGAAGCTTGCTATACAGAAGAAGGCACTGGACCTAGAGGGCTGTTTGGCTTTAGGACCTTATTCACAGGAGAGAAGTTAGGGAGTAGATAGAGAGTGTGGTTAGGCCATTTTTGGCCCTCCAAGCTTCTGATGTTATGGCAGCACATAATCTTGAATCTTAATTTCAGGTATTGCACCCGTCAAAGAACATTCCATACCCAAAGGGATTACAGTGTCTCTATAGACCAGACTGATGACGGGAGTTATGCTGTACAAGCTTCACCAGTATAGAGGATGTGTCACAGGATAAAAAACTCTTATTTTTAGTTATGCAATCTCCAGATAAAGAGAAGGTGTATCCAGAATGTAAAATTACCTTACGTTACATCATGGTGAAGAAATTACAGTGCATTACCAAAAACTATTGAACCTTGATTTTGATGATATGACTGTGTGAGTTATTGAGTTATTTCCCCTGCAAAGAGCTTGAGTGCATTTTATAAGCAAATAGAAAGTGAATTGGGTATTTGATGGATTCTAGTGGCTATTAATGGTCTTTGCAAGCACTTAATTTCTCTTCCTATTTGAAGCTAGCTCTGGCCCCTGGCTTGTTTCAGCCAATGAAATATGACAAAAATATCTTATTTGGCACATTATTTTCTCTCTGTTGTGATAATATGAAACATTATCTATGGTGCAAGCTCAGTTGGCTGGAATCCTTGAGTATTCCATGACCCATACTAACAGGCTACCTCTGATTTCAACACCATCACTATAATATTTTCATGAATACTAGCATGTGCAGTGACATTACTCTCTTTTATTTTTTTCCCCTGTGGGCAAGTAATAGGTATGTAGCTTGTACTACACACACACACACACACACACACACACACACACACGTATGTATATATAAATACATTTTCTTGTTTTAAGGCAGTGAAGTTTTAGGTTTTTATTTTTAATTCAGCTTTACCGAAATATAACTAACACAGTAAACTCTACGTTGGCAAGTGTACAATTTGATGTTTTGATATATTTTATATGCCCATGAAACCATCGCCACAATCAAGATAAAGAACATATCCCAATCCCAACGGTTTCCATGTATTTCTTTGTAATTTCTCCTTCTTGTTCCTTCATGACCCTGTTCTATCCCCAGAAAGCCACTGATCTACTTTCTGTTACTATAGAGAGTTTGATTTTCTAGAATGATTATAAAACTGAAATCATACAATATGTGCTTCCTTTTATCTGGCTGTTTTCACTCAGTATAATTATTTAATTCAACATAATTATTTTGAGATTCATGGCTGGTTCACATGGTAAGTGTCTCTTTAAATTTTTAAGAAACTGACAAACTGATTTTTAAAGCGTTTTTCTACGTTTTACACTCTGACCAATGGTGTGTAAGATTTCTAGTCATACCATATACTTGCCAGCATTTGGTATGGTTAGTCATTGTAAGTTTTCACATATTAATAGGTCTAATAATACCTAGTTGTGTTTTTAATTTACTATTACCTATTTTCCCCCCTTATTATAGATCATGTTTTCCCACACCTTTGCATGACTCGAGATGGTGTGTCTGACACCAGTGTGAATTTTTCCTTCCTCTGTGATGGATAATTTTTTTTTTATCCCTCAAATATTTTTGAGCTTTGTTCAGGGATATCATAAAATCTTGAAAATGGTTTGCTCCTTTTCAATCTTGTCTTAATACTCTTGTAGGCAGGAACAGAAGAGCATTTAGTCTAGGATTAATTTCTCTCCACTACCAAGGCAAGATTTTCTGAATACTCTACCTGATGCCCCATGAACGAAGAGAGTTTCCAGTATGGTTGGTGAGAGCAGGCAGTTTTCTGGCACTTTGTGGGCTCAAGATATTATTTTGCTCTACTCCTCTCTGTAGCTCTTTCCACACCCTTGATCAATACGTAACTGAATTCTTGAAGGGGTTACGTGAAGATGTCTGGGATTCTCCTCCTGTGCAGCAGTCTTTTATCTGATATATTTTCCTGCAGTTCTGACCATCACAGTCTGCCTGGGTTCCTTTCTCTGTCTTACCAAGTCAGGGAGAGTTTCTGGGTCTGCTTGGGTTCCTGCTGTCTGAGCCTTGAGCCACAGCCTGGAAATGTCTTCAGGCAGTAAACTGGGGAAATAATTGGATTTATTTTGTTTGTTTCCCATTTTCTCAGCAATCATTCTCCTTCATTGCCTGATGTCCAATGTCTTGAGAGCCGCTGTTTCATATATTTTGCCCAGTCTTTTAGTCATTTGAGAATAGGACAATAAATTTTGCCCCAGTTACTGCATCTTGGCCAGAAATGGATGTCATGGTTGTTTTTTAATTATACCATGAACTAGCCTTTTTCCTACTATAGGGAAGGTTATAATAGAAGCAGTACACTAAAAAATTGATGCAGGACAAATTAGAAAGAAAGCACCTCACATACAATTTCTAAAGAAGTTCTGAACATACGTGCACGTGTGTGAGTGTGTATATTTTGTATGACAAGAGAACAACAGTAATAAACAAAATCAATGTATCAGTCAAGATTCTGTGCAAGACAGAAGGACCAAGAAGATGCTTACACAATTTTTGGATGAAATAGAGCAGTTGAAGTCACACAGTTACCCCTAAGTTTTAGGTTTAATTGCATATGACTACAGCTACGATCAAGAAGCCAGGACACTGCTTCTGTCCCACAGAGTTTAGGAAACAGTCTCTGCCCCTTTTAACAATGCTGCCACAGTCATCATTTTCTTGGAACATGAGGCTAGTAATTAGACATTAAGACGTGGAGCCCAGCTTCTGCTAACCCTCATTGTTTTCAGAGCAACCTTAATCTGCCCCAAATACTCCAGAAATATGGATCTGCCTCACTTCCAACTTATAAATGTAATACCTAATTAACATTCAGAACTCTAGCTTTAAAAGTGTCTGAAAAATGCAATATTTAGCTTTCCAAACCTAGAAATACTAGGTAAAAGAAAGGTTATGAGTATCAATCAACATATCCATCATATTCCCTCAGTTTGGCTACTCAAATTCCACTCATAGCTTTCTATACATAATGAATGTCTGTCTTTACTGTAAAACAAAGGCAAGGAGGATTCCCAGTGCACCATCGGTCATGATATTCATCTCAGAGTGATATCCACTCTCTGCTTATTTGGTCAAAATTCTGCCTTGATTTGTAAACAGAAAACCAATTTATAAGTCAACTATCAAAAAAATACACCATATATAAAGTATTAGGGAAAAGGAAGAGCAAGCCTCTATCTATACTAAGGCAAAGGAGAAAATATTCATAGTCACTGTGTTAGGAAAGTCATAGGGAAATGTAGCTACATGTATAGCCATGGAGATATTTGAAAGGAAGAGAGGCCAAACTCAATTATTACGTCTACATTTCGGTGCTCAGGGCTACAGGCGATACTCATCTTATTCTTCTTTCGCCACGTGTTCCATGTTGCCTTTTCCTTCAGCCAGCATCTCAGCACTTTAACTTTTATTACTTGGTACTTTGAGCCATTAGTGTTTCTGCTTTTTCTATTATTCTAGGTTATGAAGGAGTTGAGCAATTTACCTGAAGATCCTCTGTATTCCAAACACTGTCCTGCCTACCTACTTCATCTTGATAATCTGAATTAAGCATCTCAGTGCAACAAACATCTGTTCTTGTTGATTTAATGGCGTAGGAATCTAAAAAGGATATGGTGACTGTATGGAAACAGCGTTTTGTTTTCTGAGTGAATTCACTTTCTAAACCGGTGATTGAAAACAAAGATTAGTGAATTATTAGGAAATACCATTTATAAATCTTGAACACCAGAACAGTATGTTGTGGCTGTGGTAGAAACAGTGTCAGATATTGCCTGGGGAAGGCATATTTATGTCCTCCGTAATTATTCCAGTACCTACAAATAGATGCTTGTATATACCACATCCTATAGGACAAAATACTTATAATTTATAGTGATGCCATTATTAATTCTTTAAAAGATCCCTTCAACTTTACGTGAAAACTGTTTATTTTAGCTGAGAAAACTGGTAAGACAGATTCCCTAGACATGAGCTATTCCATCCTCAATATTAATCTTTTTTATTGTTATTGTAAAAATGAACTGTTTATTCAAAAACAATGTTGTGCTTACCATAACCATGAATTAGACATTTGATAAATCTGCAATTGATAGTTCTTGGGGAAGTCTTATGGCCAGAGATGGCACATTCATATCCAGCATAATTTTTATCAAGGGAAAAAAGTTGCTTATTTAGAAAAGAAGGGGGTCAAAAAATCAAAATTTTACTGGGTTATTTCCCAATCCTCCAAGGAAATGGTGTTATATCAGATAATAACAGTGTTCTTTGCAGTTATGAGACTGTGCCCCGTCAATGGCAGTGAAGAATTTAGCCTCAGCGAGGTGAAGCCCCTGTTCTCTGATGTAGGGATGATCTCTGTTCTGGCTGCTTTGTGAGCCTATTGATCAGGCTGGATGGTAATTAGTGTAAGAAGCTGACCAGGATGGGTAAGCGTGTCCCTCTGATTATCGAGTGTCTCATCTGCAGTACATTACTGCTTTGTCAGCGTTCACATAGGAAACAAATATGCTCTCACTTGAGTCTCACCCTGAACTTTCTATACATATAATTCTTCCCCAAATTTCTTTATGAGGAACACAGCAACTGTTTTTGTTTTTGTTTTTTGTTTTAATTGCCCTTATCTTCTTGCCGTGTGGTTAGTCGTTGCCCATAAATCATTGTGGATTTGTACCTCTGGTACTTTTTTTTTCTTTAAGAAAAGTATACTTCTAGATATACTGTTCAAAGTCCTGTCCACATGAGGGATTGAATCTCTTCCACTAGCCTTCAGGTCCATCCTTGAGTGTGTAGGTAAAATGGGGAACGATTTCACTTTTAGCAGGAGCCAATCAATGAGACAAAACAAACTGTAAATCAGACTTGAATTTGATTTCCTGAGTTGAGTGCTCATTATAATCTCTCCATGGGTCAATAGATGTGTACAAAATATTAGTGGCTTTAGGACGTATCGTCAGTCCTCCCTCATTTATACCATTTCTACTTGAAGGAGTCCTGCTGCACAAGTGTAGGAAGCTGAGACTATTTTTCACAAGAAGAATGGTTCTTCTCATAGCTTTCTTTCATAAGCGAGGGGTTTGTGATGTGCTTCTCTGATTGAAGATTTCTGCAGGCTCTGACCAGAATCCTGATCCAACAGAGAAACATCAATCCTCTTTGGAATCTGCTACATCGGCGGCAGCATTCACACAACACTGGGAACAACAGCCAGGACAGCAGCCAAGCTTTTTCTTATTCTTTACTATTGAATTCATGGGTTAAAACCAAATACTCAGCCAAATATTCAATGTGACCTCCAAAATCTAAATAGATCTCATAAACATCATGTATTCTATTAGCTAAGAAAACCAGATCTTGTTGTAGTTAAGCTCAAAAATCTCAGTGAGGAAAAAAAAAGCCATAATTAGGAAAGAAGAAACAAAAACTGTTAATAATCACAGGTTATATGTTTTCCTGCATAAAAACATCCAAAGTAATTAAATTAATAATAATTGCTAATTATTAGAATGAACACAAGATTAACAGGATGGCTGAATATACATTAATACACATAGAGACATTTTATTTTAAAATAAAAGTAACAAATAGTTTTTATTTCCTGATTCTAAAATTTATATAGAGATTCAACTGCCTAACCATCGTCAAACTGCTACTGAAGGAGGAGATATAAAGACTTACAGGAAAAAAAATGGTATTATTGTAGAAATTGACAACATGACAATTGGGACAGAAGAGCAAGTCCAGGAATAGACCTACACATATACAGAAACTTGATATGTACATTGTGACCTTCCAGGTGGTGGGAGGAAAGAATTTTTAATAATCAGTGATAGAAAATCTGTCTATCCATATAAGGGAAAGAAATGAAATTGGACCTCTACATCACACAATTAAAAGGGAACAAATGCCAGGTAGATCGAAGACTTAAAATGTGAAAGTCAAATATATAAAGCCTTTAGAAGATAATATAGGAAATGATCTTCATGACCTTGAGGAAGAGAATGATTTCTAAGTCAAAACATAAAAGAACTAACACAAGGCAAACATTGATATATTGTATAGACATTAAAATTAGGAACTCACAAAAGTTGTGAAAAGATAATCTAAGGAATGGTGACTATATAGAATATATTAAGAACTTCACAAATCAATGAGATTAGTTTTAAAAAGCAAGCAAATAAATGGGAACTTTATAAAAGATGGACTCCAGATAGACAATGAATGTGTGAAAAGGCACTCAACATCCTCAATAACCAGGAAAAAGCAAATCAAAGCCATACTGTGATGTTCCTGCATCACAGATTGGGTGGCTAACAGTAAAGTCTGCCAGTATCAGTATTGGTGAGGATGTGGATCGGAGAGAACTCTTTTACACTGCTGGATGTCATGCAAATCAGACAAAAGTTTTGGAGAACGGGTTAGCAATTTCTACGAAAGTTTACCATATGCATATCCCACCATTTAGCAGTTCTACCTCTAGCCATAAACACTAGAAAAAGAAGTACATATCTAATCCAGAAAACATGCATGGCAATATACATAGAATCATCATTTAGAATTGCAAGAAATTGGACACAACCCAAATGTTCATCGATGTTAGAATAAATGAATAAATTGTGGTAAAACCGCAATAGAATAACAGAGCAATAAAAACTGATGAACCATAGCTATAGATCATTGGGAGGTATCTTGAACACTTAAAAAGGGAAAGAAAAACAATGACAAAAAGAACATATACAAGACAGAAAAGAAGGCTAAGAGGTGTTGACAGTTAAACTTATGTCTTTTTATCAACACCTAAGGAATTTTTTCCTTGCTCACTTTTTGTCCGTCAGAGTATTGAACATGAGTCATAAGGACTGTATATTATAATCTGAGGAGGATAGCTTTTAACAATACTGTTATCACACTGAAATCTAATGAGCAGGTTTGATTCTGCTATGTTTAACCTTTGGGCAATGATGGTTCAAAATATTTTATCCAGTCATGTATATAATAAATTTTCATTAAGCTTATAAAGAAAAGCAGGAGAAAATGAGGCTAAACTGTCATTTCCCAGTGAGAAGATGTTTATTTTAAATATTTCTGCTAAGGAGGATATGATTGAAAGCAAATGTTTTCACTCTTGGGTTCTCAATTTCTTTTTCCTCTCAAATCTGAAAAGGCTCGTACTCCCAGACATTTCCAAGATAAATAAACTACTACGTGAATAATGCTTTGTGATGTTATTGCAAATGCTAATGTAATGCCTTCTCTCAGCCCATTTTTAAGGGAATAAAGTCACAGGAAGCTTTTCTGAAGAGGGAGCAGTAGCTGTGGTTTTTAGACTCATAAATCCATTCTCTCTGGCCATGGTGAATAAAGTGAGGGTGAATGGCTGAGGGAAGAGCATTTAATCCACAGACTGGCCTGAATTTATGGTGAGGCCTCCTGAGAAAGATAACCTGAGTCAAACAAACTCTCATCTTGGGGAATATCAGTAGCAACTGGGACTGTGATGATGCACTGCGAGAGAAGATCGGGGTGAGCTGAAGTCATTACTGCCTCTAATGGGGATTTTAATCTTTCTGACTTTTTAGGTTCTTGGCGATGCTTTTCTAATGTTATCCATATACTTTTAACCCCATCTAGTGGGAAATATACCTCAGCCTGATTTATGGTTTTGGCTTTGTGTTTCCACTTCATGGAGACCACTTCTTCTAGCATTCTAAAGATTCAGGAATAGTTCACTAAAATTTCTGTAGTTTTCAGATTTTTGGTTTTTCTCCATTTATTTTCCTTTTTCTTTATTCTGTTCTTTTTTCTGTTGTATATTGTTCATCACAAGTTCATGATTTCTTTTGCTGGCTTGGGAGAATTCTAGGATGAGCACGATAATTACTGATAGGCCCTCTTGCTTTTACACTTTGGGGAATTGGAACTGAATATTCACAGTGCAGTGTTTAATCAGTTGGTAGAGGAAAAACATTTCTTTTCTTTCTTTTTTTAAAAAAGATTTTATTTATTTATTTAACAGAGAGAGAGACAGCCAGAGAGAGAGGGAACACAAGCAGGGGGAGTAGGAGAGGAAGAAGGAGGCTCCCAGCGGAGGAGCCTGATGCAGGCTCGATCCCATAACACCGGGCTCAGGAGCCGAAGGCAGACGCTTAATGACTGAGCCACTCAGGCGCCCCGAGGAAAAATATTTCAAAACAACATACGGAAATATTCCAAAATCTCAGAGTTCTAGAGGGCAATGTGAAATACTAATTTATGAGTAAATAAAAATAAGAGCTGCACAGGAATTTTGAGTAAAGTGAAGCGAGGATGTGGACCGGGATATAAGTAGAAGAGGAGGAGGTTTGGTGTTCATTGTAAAAGTCTAGACATAATGGCAGAGGAGGATTGAGGATGCATGGCATGGCTGCTTTGAAAAGCTTTTGCGGACAATTGCAATTACATTCTAGTCTGTGAAGCCTGTTTATGTGTTATCCCTGACTTTCCATGAAGTCCAACCCTAGTAATATAATCCCAGGTTTCTTGTTCTCTGCCTTTATGGTAGATAAAATTTTTCCTTCCCTCCAGGCTCAGGAGCACAAGAAAACCCATGACTTGTGGTAGATGAGGAACCTGGAGTAAAACTCTCCAGCCCATATCCTCAGCTAACTCTGATGAAATTGAAAGCTACTGGTCCATCGAAGGTCCCCATAACAATAAAACCCAAACCCAGCTTAAGCACTGACAAGATTCACCCAATACTCATATTCAAGAATAGCAGAATAAACATGACCATCTATTGGCATAACTAATATTTATTTCAGGCCCAAGAGTCTTGCACATCATTAATCATCCGAGAAATATAAATTAAAACTACAGTGCTGACATACAACCACTAATATAACAAATATTAAAAAGAAAGATTGAGAATACTGATGACAATGTTGTAAGGCAAAAAGCTTTGTCAGAAATAGCTGGTAGGAATGTAAATTAATTAAGTAAACTAATAATTTAATTATTAATCATATAATGTATTAATTAAATTGATCCTTTATTATTAATTATGCAATTTATTAACATGAGTTTGCTCCTTGGTGAATTACAGGTACACCAGATGGAGTTGTCACACAAAAGAAACCTTATTTGAGGCAAATAAGGAGATCGAGGGGATTAACTTCCAAAGCTGTGACTTTCAGAAGAAGGGTGAAAGGGTTCCTTTTATTTAGGGTTAGGATGAATATTCAGAAAAGGGAGTTTGTCATTTTGTGTAGAGGTAGGTATAAGGTCACCCATGTCTCTTGAGGAAACATGCTTGCATATACATTGTATTTTATGTTAATGAGGTTTGTGCTCCTCCTCTGGTGAAGACTTTAGCATTATAATGAGAAAGAGATAATAGTGCTGTGGCTCCATGGTTCATCTGTGGTGATGTGAGTCAGTGGTTGAGCTCAAACTGGTCTGGGTGGTCTGCACCAGCCAGAGCTCTTCCTCAGGACAGTTGTTATAGCTGGAGGGGGTAGTTTCGGATTCCATCATTAGGTGTTTTGCCCATCGGGTTTCCATCATCAGGTGTTTTGCCCATCGGGTCTTTCCCCTGAGTTAAAAGATAAATGGAAGGAATAACTTAAGGAAAAAATGAAACAAAGGTCAGTGGGCACATGCAGGTGGCAGTAAAGGTCAGGTCCTGGGGTCTTGCTGATGACAAAATCAATTTGAACCATATTTGGAAGTATTTACTAAAACTGAACTGTGACTCAGCAATGATATGCCCAAGGAAATTGTGTACATATTTATAACAAAAGACATATATGAGAATGTTGATAGCAATATTATTAATAAAGATGCAAACTAGGGGTGTCTGGGTGGCTCAGTTAGTTAAGCATCCAACTCTTGATCTCAGGTCAGGTCTTGATCTCAGGGTCATGAGTTCAAGCCCTCTTTGGGCTCCATGCTGGACATGGAACATACTTAAAAAAAAATGCAAACTGGAAACAACAAAACTATCTTTCTGTAGTATGATGGATAAATGTATTATCATCATGAAGTCAACACTGCATATCAACAAAATGAATGAATTACGAGTATATGCATCATCAAGGATGAATTTCACAAACAAAATATTATCTGAAAGAAGATAAAATGAAAGTATATACCATAAGATTCCACTCATTAGTATTAAAAGATGATAAAGTTAGTTCATGGTGATAGAAATCAAATCAGCACTTTCTTCTGGGTGATGATTATCAGCTGTGATGGGCATTTCTCAGTAGTTTCTGGGTTGTTTTGGTATTCTTTATCTTGTTTTATGCTATGGTTACATAGGTTTATTAAACTTTTCACAGTTCATCCAGCTGTATTATTATGAACTATGAAAACTTTTATAAATAAAAAAGGACTTAATTCATAAAAAAGATCCAATCCATCTTTCCTGAAAGAAAACAGAATAAATAAAGGCATTTTGAAAGTAAGCAGGTGTTGGAAGATCAGGCCATCAAGGATAGAGAACCATGTACCCTGGCAAGCAGGAGTACTTTATCACTGACATTGTTCATAAGTGCCAGTTCATCATGATAACTGAAAGCAGACTGAACTTTAATCAGTGTATTATTGTTACATCTCTACAAACAGTATACTCTCCTATTGTCTATACTCAGGACAGACCATCCTCATGGCCTACTCCCTTAATATATCTCTATGTTGAACAAAAAAGCAAGCAGGAATCACAATTTCAAAATCTAACAGCATATTATTCTAAGCAATAAGTTAATCATTTATATTGAGAAATGTTGTATACTGATCAAAAGAGCAATTCATCAAACTTTGTAATGATCGGGGCGCCTGGGTGGCTCAGTCAATTAAAGCGTATGACTTCTGATCTTGGCTCAGGTCATGATCTCAGGATGGTGAAATCCAGCCCCAAATTGGGGTCCACGCTGGTTATGGAACCTGCCTAAGATTCTCTCTCTTCCTCTCCTTCTGCCGCTCCACTGCCCACCCTCCCCCACCCCAGCTCATGCTCTCTCTCTCTCTTTCTCTTTCTCTCTCAAAAAAACAAAAAACTTGTAATGATCATGAAAATATACATAAATAAATCAAAATACATAATGTAAAATTATATCAGTTTGAAATTAACAAACATTTATTGAAGGCTACTATGTGTCAAGCCCTCTTCTAGGCCCTTCGAAAACATTGGTCAATAAGATGTTAAAACTCACTGTAGTTATGCAGTTTTTATTCCAGTAAATAAAACCAACAAATAACCAGTTAAGGGGCACCTGGGTGGCTCAATTGGTTAAGCCATCAGCTCAGGTCATGATCCAGGGTCCTGGGATTGAGTCCCGCATCAGGTTCTCTGCTCAGCGGGGAGCCTCCTTCTCCCTCTCCCTCCACCTGCCACTTCCCCTGCTTGTGCGCACTCTCTCTCTCCGTCAAATAAATAAAACAATCATAAACGAATAAATAAATAACCAGTTCAACAACAGTAGCACTTGGGAATATTCACACATCGTTTTCAAAAGCTGCTAGATTCATGAGATAGATAAAAACAAAAATAAAGAAGACCTGAATTGTGTAATTAACAAGTTTAGACTATATGTTGAGTGTTATACAGTTAAACCATAAATACATTCTTATATGCGTACAATAGTCATTATGTATTAGTCTACCATGGAAGGCACAATTATCAATCTATTACCAAAAAAATGTTCACACAGACAATATTTTTTTCACTTCAATAAGTGTAAGAAATGTGGGAGTCAAGAATAGAAGTGTAGGCTAAAAATTCAGTATGTCTGAAAACAAAATAACATAGTTAAATAGCTTTTAGATTAAAGATAAAAGCTTGGTCTCCCCCTCTGCTCTTTCCGAGGTAAGTGGTAGAGGGTGGCTGTGGTTGATCCTTCATTCTGGTGAAATATTTCTCAGTTCTGTTCCTCCTTCTGCCCCACCAAGACTGTTACCTTGCATGTCAGGAAAGCATCAGGAGCTCCAGGGCATCCCTCTCATTGCTTTCCTTCAATCAGCTTGTGCTGAAGCCCTGCATCTGGGCACATCTCTCCTGGGCCTTCTGCCCTGCCCACCTTTCCTGCAACAGGTGAAGTCCTTGGGAGATAGAGGGTGCATGATGGAGTGCACCCTGGAGTTGGGACTTGGACTCATAATTCTAACCATCAGGCCCTCCCAGTAACAGTTAAAGATTTGTTAAAAATTTGTCTAGTTTCTCCACAATTCTCAGACTAACAGGTTTCTTCTCAACCTGCACCTTTTTTTTTTTTTTTGCCAGTGCTAAAAGCAACTTTTAGCCAAAGCTAAAAGCTAAGGGAGGGTATTTTCTCCCTTAAAAATGGGTAAGGTCATCTAAGTGGCTCAGTCAGTTGAGCATCCGACTCCTGATTTTGACTCAAGTCATGATTTTAGGGTCCTGAGATGCAGCCCTGGCTGGCTCCCTGCTTAGCGGAAAGTCTGCTTCTCTCCTCCTCTCTCTCCCTCTGCCCTTTCCCCCCAGGCGTGCACATGCACGCTAGCGCTCTCACGTGTTCCCATGCTCTTTCTCTCAAATAAATAAATAAATAAATCTTTAAAAAAAATGGCTAGCCACTTTCTGGAAATTCATTTCCATTTCTTTACTTCCCCAGTTCTTTGATGCATTTTGAAAATTACTATGATTTTTTGGCTCATTTAGCTTATTCTCATATTTTAAGGAGGAAAAATGATCTCCTGATAATTTCTACACCTGACACAGGAGCATTCTATTTTGATTTTAAACTAATGACTACAAACTATATGACTATAAGCTAATAACTGTATTGCAAACAGATAATATTTTCTAAATCTGAAACCAGTCATTGTCTTTAATTGTTTCAACTTGTAAGTATTTTCACACCTGGGTTCCTCTTAGAGACAACGTACAGTTATTTCCACCATACTGTTTTATCTACTCATCCATCACATTCATCCAAACTCAAATTCCACTGGGTGTCTGTCTTTATGTGTACCTTCATCCATGATGGCTGTGTTTATATCCCAGAGTCAGCAGAGTGGTTTCTATCCTGCTGCTGATCCTTCCCCCGTGTCCTATAAACTCATTGTCCTTTACATTTCACCTCATTCTAGAATATTTTCTTCTTGCCTCTTAAACTACCTTGGACATACCTCTCCCTGCTATATAACATTCTTTGCAGTTTTTGAAAATTTCTTATTGTGCTATTCCCTATGAGGAGTGTTGCAGATGGTAGTGTAACATGATTTTTCTTACTCAAAATTATTTCTTTCCTAAACATTTTTGTTTTTAGGACTTTTTTGTTTTTAGGAAAATAGTCCATTTGGAGCTCATACATCTTCACATTCTTCTGGTACCAGTTCATGTTCTCCACCTTTGTTAACATCATGATCTGAGAAACTTCGGTAAATAAGTGGACTTCTCACAGAAGGGGTCACGTACTTGGCCCCTGATTCCTCTAACCCAGTGATTTTCACCTCCGCTCCATTCATCGCATCTCATAATCATAACCTGCAGCCTAACATAATATTGAACAGCTTACCTCTGAATTAATTAAACATCAAGATATCTAGCTACAGCCCTTCTAGCTCTCACTAATTCCCATATTTACTTACCCTAATGAATTCGTTACCTTCCCATTATGCCCCTATTTATTACTTACCCTAATGAATTCGTTACCTTCCCATTATGCCCCTATTTATTACTTACCCTAATGAATTCGTTACCTTCCCATTATGCCCCTATTTATTACTTACCCTAATGAATTCGTTACCTTCCCATTATGCCCCTATTTATTCTCAAATAATGATTTTCAATGTTTATTCTCCCTTCTTATAATCTAGAGAGACCTTATAATAAGACTTTAATTTCTTTCTCAAGACTCACTTTATTCAAGATTTCATCCTTTTCTTTACATTGCCTTATATTTCCTCTTGTAAAAGACCCTAACTTGAATTAAGGATGTCCTCCTATTTCGTTCACTTTTCAGAAACTGATAATAAATGTCACACAGTAGAAAGCTGTTTCTAAATATTTTTTATTATAAAATTTGCACTTGACCCTTGGCTTCGTGATGTAGTTTTGAATATTTTCATTATAACTTGATTAACAGTTCAAAATACATTTATTTGACTGACAGATTCTAGTACCCAATAGAGTAACATAAAATGTAAATCTGGAGCTATGAAGTTTTATTTTATGATTTTTTTCTTTTTGATGTATCTATATCCTGTATAGTAATTATATTCAATACAATGGATATATCAAGAAATATTACATTAAACTAATTTTGGCCTTGACATCAGGTGTTACATGTTAAATGAAATGTTTTCCAGTCATTATTTTTATCTTGATCTCATGTTTTTCACATTCAGGAGGAAGTATTTGTAAAGATTGAACAGCAAATTGAAATAATGATAAGCAAAACACTCTCGAGTTTGCTATATGAATAGCACACAGGAATATTAAAAGAAATAAAAATATCTGAATTTTAACTTTTGGAGCTTATTTTAAAAAGCTAATTTGGAAATGACAGCACTATTGAATATGTGCAGAACCTTGAAAGTCAAACATTGTCAACAGGCTGAATCTGGTACCACTCTATGAAATAAACAGTAGGTGATTCTTGATCTCCTACTTGAATTGCTTATATTTTCATATTTGAGCTCAGTTGTAAATTGCTTAAGATATGTGAATTAATAGATGTTCATGCAACTTGAAATACAAACCCTGACCTTAGCCAGAATTATGGGACAGATAAAAAGCTACTGTGCCAGTACTCATTGCGGGGAATTAAAATGGTAGTGCCTAGTAAACATGTTCTTAAATTAATCATTGAAAAGAAGGTTAAATGTTTATAAGCAACATCTTTCAGAATCTAAGACAGTTAGATGTGGTAGTAAATGAGAAAGACAACTCTGCTTTAGGACATTATTATTCACAATGCTTTCAGTCTTTAATGATCTAGGGCCATAGTCCAGGAAGTGTGTTACACATTTGGGGGAGTCCATAGTTTTAGAATCCTTGAAGGTCGTTAAAGATGCATGTGGCTCTTGTACAGAAATCCTGAATTTAAAAAAGTTATCGACAAGAGTTTGAATTTTACCTTTGGTAGCATGTCTTTGTGTACCACCACAATTTCTAACCAATGGCTGCTAAAAGCAAATGAATTTGCCCAAAAGAGATTATACATGTGTTTTGTTTTGTTTTGTTTCTCAAATAAGATGGAAACTTGTGTTGAAGCCAGGGAAACTGAGGGCCAAAGATAAGTAGGGAAAATATGTGACCCATGACTTTATCAAGGCATTATACCATTTTAAACTTTGGAATAGGTAATCCATAGGATTTCTTTTAGTCCTCAAAATACTTTTGAATACTAGATTTTCTAGAAGTGATAATAATAGCATTGCAGTAAAGATTTAAGAATATGTTCTCTTTTGTGGCTTCTGGGGAAAGCAAGCATATCCATTACTGGTTAGTGCATATATATTATTATTATCATTATACTCTTGCACATGGAGATATTCCTTTGCATTTTCCATGTCTACTATTGCATTTGTTATCTAGTGCAGTATAATAATTATCCTAAAATCTAATCACTTAAGGCAGTCAACATTATCTCACATTATTTTATGGGTTAGGAATCCAGGGGCAGCCTAGCTGATACTTCAGACTCACGGTGTCTGTAATCAAGGTTATCACCTGGGACTTCTGTCATCTTATGCCTCAATTAGGGAGGGATCTGCTTCCAAACTTATTCATGTTGTTGTTGTTACTACTCAGTTCATGTTGTTGTTGTTACTACTCAGTTCCTCTGGACGGAATGTCTGTGTTCTTTGCTGCCTGTTGGATGAAATCTGGACTCTGTTCTTTGCCATGTGAACCTCATGAGAAATGCTACAATGGCATAAATACCAGGAAGAAGGGATCATGGGGAGCCATTCCTGAAGCTGTTTACTGCAATCACCTTATTCAGGTCTGTAACATAACCAAGAGTGAAGAAAGCAAAAAGCATTAGATTTATTGTAATTGCTCAAAATACTGCTGTCTTCATGGAAAAAAATAAAAGGCTAAAAGTTATCCAAGGCAAAAAAAAAAAAAAAGTAAAAAACATGTATGAGGGTCAAAAATTATAATTTAATCTTCAAAAACAGTTTTCTCTCAAATGATGCTCTGGGACTCCCACTAAAACATTCACTATTAACATAGCCTGTGATCCTGCTGTCTGAGTTGTTCAAATAAGAATTTTAAGTGCTGTTGACTATGGCAACATTTTTTTCAAGGCATTTGAGTCAAGTTTTGAAGAGTATCCATCAATTCTCTTTAATTCAGGAGTGTATCACATACTCTTCACGTCACTTATATTTTTATAGGTTCTCAGTAAGCATTCACTATGAAAAACACTGCCAAACATTTACCTGTATTTTAGGCATTCAAAATTAGTGGAATATGTGGCTACTAATTTGAGAATTCATAGGTTGATTGAAGAGACAAGAGGTATGTAATTGGAAAAACACTCAAAGTTTCAAAACAATATAAAAGTAGGTGTCAATATATAATAAATTAAATGTCTTTAATAATGTGAGGTAGGACTTAAAACTTTTGAGATAGAGCAGATCAGGATTCAAGGAAAATAATAGCATTAGGAGGGCAGCTGATATTATTTAATTAGAGTATTTACTTTCATCAAATAAAGATAACTGACAGGATTTGCTTCAATATTCAACAAAAATAATGCAGCTTATTGCTTTGAATACCCAGCCAGAGTCAAGATGTTTGGTAAAAAATGACAAGCAAATAAGCATACAAATACATACATACTTTCATATATACAGACACATGCATAAATGAGTGTATCAGTAAATGTGTGATTGTGAAATTAGTGAATTAGTGAAAACTAGAAGTATTATCTCTAACTTTACCAATTTGATAAACTAAGAAAAAAAAAACTCCAGAAAAAATAGAGGATCTCTGGGTTTAAAAGAAATACATGAATAAATGTTATTTTTTTCTTTACTCATTTCTATTTTTCCTAATTTTAGCAGTGCACATGCCTTTCTTTTATCTAGAAAAGAGTAATATTATTCTTAAATCCAACAAAACTAATAATAATAAAATAAATAAAAGGAGATCTCAATACCTCTTTTCATGTGCTGCTTGAGTTTCCTACACAATATATTTCTTTCATGCTATAAATTGAGAAATGCCTTTTATAATGTCTTTGTCACTCAGAATTTTTCTTTCTTGTGCATGTGCCTTTTATACATAGTCTTATACTTGGTTGCATTCCACTGCATATGTTCAATTTAGCTTAGTTTTACACCATCCTCATTTCTATAGGTGAAGATCAATAGTGAAGGCAAAGTTCTTATCATAGATAACATTTTCCTGTGAAAAAGGTTAAAAATGTTCTGTGTATTTGTTATTTCTTCTTCTATTTTTAAACTGTTCACTATTCACAATGACTCTTACATCAGTCAGAAAGGGCAAACTTACTATCTTCTGATTTCTGACAGGCTTTGTTTATCCACAAAAGGACTGGTTTTACATATGCATTTACAGACTGTCTTATTGTGTCTCCCGAAATGCTAACCTCATCAAGGAGGGTTTGACACTTCCTCTCTCCATCAGAATAAAAACCTCTCTTTGCTCCCTTTGGTTCTGCCCTTGCCCTTGTTTTTGCAAATGTTGTATGTGTCTTTTCTTTTTACTACAGAAAATTCATTTACCATAGTATCATTATAATACTTAAATCCAGTATTGAGTCGTAAATAAAGCAAAGAATAGACTATGTTTCAGAATAAACATGCCTGCATCTTGATTCCATCATTCACTAGTGATATAACTTTAGATACATGTTTGAAAACTCTTTTTTAATGGTGGCCAACTTAAGATGGCCCAAGAATTTGATCATTTTGAAGAACCGAGACAGAGCAAATTACTGATCAAAATGACAAAACAATTAGCAATTTTTCTCAACCAAAAGCCCAGTTAACATAATAACTAAAAGCAGTCCTACAAATGTGTTAATATTAATGTTTAAGAGGAACAAAGCATAACCCCAACTATCCCTAAGCAATAATGATAATGTATTGATAATAAATTTCTATTCACCCAAATTATGGGAATTTAACATATTTGCTATGTACATATATGATAGAAGTTATGTGCCCTTTTAAATAATTCCTTTGTTTGTGGATCACTTTTTAGAGTACTATACCAGAACCTTCAGCCATGAGTTAATATTAATGCACACCAAAACTTTATAGTAACTTTAATAACCAATAAGCCTTCACTTTTATGTACAAATTAAAACGTGAAATTTAAAAATTACCCCATGAGGAACAAAAAGAGGACTTGCGTTTTTTAATTAGCTTTTAACTAAGTACAGAGTTTCCATTAGTCTGCTTATGAACTACAAGATATGTGTTGGTGAATGTTTAAAAAATCATTGAATTTGTAAGCTTAATCTCTTTACATACAATAAACTTATCCATGATTCAAGACAGTAATTTATTGAGAGAGAGAACACGTGCGAGCAGTGGGTGTAGGGGATGGACAGAGAGAGGAGAGGAGAGATAATCTCAAGTAGGCTCCTAGCTGAGTGCCAAGCCCCGTGTGGGGCTCAATCTCACCACCATGACATGACCCTGAGATCGTGACCTGAGCCAAAATCAAGAATTGGACACTTAACCAATTGAGCCACCGAGGCACCCCTAAATCACTTAAATTTCGCTATCGTGTTCCCTCAAAGTGTGTTACGTGAAACACCCATTTTTCCTGAGTCTACACAAGAAGTAAAAATGAATTTCCAATTCATTTAATCTGGGAAACACTGTGTTTAAAATGACTAAAATTTTTAAAAATGTATCTTACAGGTCTCCAGTAGAATAATGAAATACACAACATTTTCCAAATATATTGTATGGCCCTTATTTCCAAAGAGGCTATTGTGAATCTAGAGTAGCAATGTACAACAGACATTTCTTCATGATTGAAGTGTTCCTTATCTGTTTTCCAAAACCCAAAAAGGTAGCCCCTCATCACAAGTGACTATCCAATATTTCAAGTGTAACCAGTGTGACTGAGGAACTGAATTTTAATGTTACTTAGTTTTAATCAAATTTTAAATGTATTTACAGCTAATGGTTACTTTATTGGACAACTCAAGTCTAGATTCATAAAACACACTAAGACATGTGGTCCTGTCATTACATTTTATGAGTAATTTAGTTAGTTGGAAAGTACCTCTAAAGAGCACATCAAGTAGGAATGTGATGGTTGTAAATATCCCCATGGATCATGACTACAACAGCACTAGTGAGTGTACTAATAATGAAACCTGTAGGCGGAGGGGAGGGGGTTGTCTGCGAATAGAAAAGGTGTAAGGGTCTGGGCACCTGGGTGGCTCAGTCTGTGGCTCTCTCTAAAATAAGTAAATCTTAAAAGAAGAAAAAAAAAGAAAAAAGAAAAGGTGTAAGAGTCAAGAATGGAAGATGGATGAAGCCAAAGGCAACTACAAGTTCTTAATTGCATTATTTATTTCAGCTTTCTTAGAGGCACCCCTCACTTATTCATCCTTTCTAGTGTAACAAAAAAGGGCAAATAGGAATGAGTACGTTAAAGAATTGTTATGTTCATGCTGCAGAGCTACTTTTCAGAGACAAGCCTAGAACCCTGCAGTTACAGACATGGAATCACATTCTATTTGATTCCAACCCTATTAAATTACCACTTTATTTATAATAATATATAAAACTTTATATGCTTATGAGGACTGGCTTACTTTATAATTTTATCTTTTCAACTAATTCTTATTCAAGGCTAAATGACAATATAAATATATTAACAATGCTATTATAAGCCCTTGCTCAACCAGCGTCAAATTGAGACTGGTGACAGTGCAAACCTGTTGGACAGGACAAAAATTGGCTTACATTTTTGTACATTGGAAACTGCTCAAAACTGAGTGAGCAAGAGAAAAAAAAGAGTAGAATAAATGAAAGAAAACCTGAGAAAAAGGAAACTTCAAGTTACAGGAACACATTTTATACATTTAAAACATTTCCAACTAAAATTTTTATATCTAAGAATTTATCTCATTTGATTTTTTTAAAAAGATTTTATTTATTTATTTGACAGAGAGAGAGGCAGCGAGAGAGAGAACATAAGCATGGGGAGTGGGAGAGGGAGAACAGGCTTCCCAGCAGAGGAGCCAATGAGGGGCTCAATCCCAGAACGCTGGGATCATGACCTGAGCCGAAGGCAGATGCTTAACAACTGAGCCACCAAGGCACCCCTGGTGCCTCCTCCTCTTTTTTTCGTACAATGTATAATCTATCCTCTGATATTATCTTAGGGTGGAACTTTCTAATCTTCAGTGTGGTTATTAGTCTTTACCTTCTCGTATATTTTAATTGTATTATTTCTATATTATCAGAGCAAAAATTATATATATAATTTTGTCAAGTTTATCCACATTTTAAAATATTAATTTTATATATAAAATATTCATTTTCACTCTCAGACATCATGCCAAACATTTTTGATTCATTTTTTAGTGAGCAGAACTTATTCCCTGATAAGTATTTTTGGAAATATCAAGGGAAAAAGTATCCCCTGAGTCTGTTCATCTCCATAACTATTTTCCCGTGGCCTTAAACTTGAAGTTAATATAACTAAATGAAGGTTGACTCACGTTTTCCTTCTTGATGATCTTATTGAGTATGTAAATGTTGCTGTTGAAGGGGAGGAAAAGCTCTTCTTTACCCTCAAGGTCTTCAAGGTAGACTAAGGATTAAATTTACATGAGATGGATTAACAGGAGAAAAAAACAGTTTTATTACCTGTGCGTAAAGGCCGATAATGGAATGGAGATCTAAAGAAATGATCAAGTCAGGCAGGTTTTATATATTTTAGACAAAAGACAATGAATCTGTGAGGAATTGATAGGCAAAAAAGCTGGAAGCTTCAATTAGTAAGGAATTCTAAACAATTTGGGCTGGGGTAATAAATTCATAAAAAGTTACGTGTTGGCAGAGGTAGGGTAAGATGGATGGTATTATAATTTTCAGTCAAGGGTCTTCTGCTTCTTTTTTTCTTTTGGAACCCAGTATATATATATATATATATATATATAATTTATAACATAACATTTATATATATAATATAAATATATATAACATAATTTATAACATAACATTTATATATATAATTTATGTATATATATTTATTTTATTTATAATATTCACATATTTTAAAATTTAATATGTATTTACAGTTTCTAAATTTGAGTAGGTCTTATTTTATATCCTGTTTTTTTCTAAATATTAGTTTTGAAATTTTCCCTACAGTTTTTTTATTCTAAATAAGTTGTCTATTTTAAAGTTTCAAATAAGATATTAGGTTAAACTTTTCAAATATTTTTTGTCATTTTACTGTCCTTTAGACCTCATTCACTTTATTTTCATCTTTTTATTTCTTGTAACAACCGTATATTATCTTAGAGTAATCTTCACTTGTGTCTATTCATGAAGAGGTGGATTTTTTTTTTTCTGGCATCAAAGGTTTAGTTTTGTTTAGCTGGAATGGGCTGTGCTTTGTCTTCTCAGTGAGCCATTTCTGTATCTTGCAAACTTAGACATGTATTCTATTTTCCTCGTAAATCTACACTCAACCCTTCCATTAGACCCTTTTCTTTCCTTTAACTAAAGCTCAAATAAATTTGCATTATCTTTTCTTCAGAGCAAGCCTCTGTCCTTCTGAGAGCATATGTTTGCCATATCTCTGTTTACTCTCAAGGACTTGACCATTATGGTACCATTTGGTCTTTGAGTTTCTACTAAATTTTTATGTGTATAAGCCAACTGGAACCTCTGAGAATTTCTCCAGAATTCCCTGATCTTGTTCAGACTTGTTTGCTCAGGGTTTCACTAAGGATGCGGATCTACCCTTTCTGACATGTGTATTTGCTGATAATTTTCGGTCTTTGCCGCTATCACCTATCTCCTATAACTCCCCTGAAGGAGATCCTGTGCTTGCTTTGATGTGATTAGTAACTGGCATTATGAGTTTGTGTGGTAGTGTTTTCCTCTTTCCCCAAAATCATACAGACCTCCAAGAATAGCATATTAGTTTTAAAATGCTGCTGTGACAAATGGCCAGAGACTTGATGGCTTAAAACAATACAGACATATCCTCTTACGGTTCTGGAGCGCAGAGGTCCGAAAGTGTGTTCACTGATTTTGTGAAAGTCAAGGTGTCAGTCAGGTTGGTTCCTTCTGAAGGTTGTAAGCAAGATTCCATTCCTTGCCTCTTCTGGCTTCTGGTGGCTGCATTCATTTTTGGCTGCATCACTCCTGTCACTATTTCTGTGGTCACATTGTCTTCCCTTATAAAGACTGTAGCGATTATAGTGGTCCACACATATAATACATGGCAATCACCACATCTCAAGATCCTTAATATAATCTCATGTGCAAAGTAATTTCTGCCATATAAGGTAACACAGTCACTGGTTTTGGGATTTGGATGTGGAGATTATTTTTTTTGGGGGGGCATTATTTAGCTTGCTATAGGTAGTCAAAAATAACTGGGGGGAAGAAAACCAGACAAATTATAAAACAATAAAATCCATTTTAAGACATAAAAAAGACTGAGAGCAAACAGTAGTTAAGGAACGAAGATCCCAGAAAGAAGGGAACTCTTCAGAAGAGGGTTCCAGCTTAATGTCTTAGGGACAGGAGGATTTGGAGAAGACAGTTTTTATAAGTGATATGCTGAGGATTCGGTATTTGGAGGAATTCTAGGTCTGAAGAG
The DNA here is from genome assembly GCF_024610735.1 of Ursus americanus. Taxonomy (NCBI): domain Eukaryota; kingdom Metazoa; phylum Chordata; class Mammalia; order Carnivora; family Ursidae; genus Ursus; species Ursus americanus. Next base: position 62,183,600 of record NC_142128.1, read on the forward strand.
AAAGTGCTTGACAGCTGCTGTCTGTCTGCACTGGTATTTACAAACTCACTGAGTAGTTTGAGCTGTTGCTACTGTCTTTTCTTACAAGCAGGCCAATAAAAGCGGGGTAGCAAGTAAAAAGCTTAGCCAGGTTTCCTCCCACCATCTCCCACACCATCGCACCACACTGCCAGCACCCCCTGCTGCAGATACCAGGGCTCGAATTGGGCTTCAAACTACAGAAGGGATTTTAATTTTTATTGTTATCATTAGTTCCACAGTTCCTTTTACTATGTATTTCTGGTTTTGGAAAACACATTCCCATTTCGTATATTTTGATAATGCACCTTATAGGCATTACAAATATTGTATGCAGATTGTCATACATTCTGGAGAAGGTAGGTGAGAAATCCCTTTGACATTAGAGCTTATTCAATGAGAGAGAGAGAGAAAGAGAGAGGGGAAGAGAGAGACAGAGAGGGAGGTGTCATTGGCTGATGTCCCATTGTTCCCAGGTTAAAAGACAAAATGATTCCTGAAATTATTTTTTTCTCTTTGTGGGAGAATGCTACCGCAAAGATGGAGAAAAATGATACGCAGAAAGTTCAGGAAGAAGGATTTAGACTGGACAAGATGGGAAGCATTACAGATGTGTGTGGAGAGTTCTAGAGTCATCCCTTTCTTCTCAATGAGCAGACAAAGGTTATTAAAAATAACTACCTAATCCCTTTAATAAGAAATAGTCAATAAATGCTTTTCTTTGTTTAAGCATACTCTTATTTTACTCGAATGTAGCATATGGTATGTTAAAATATTAGATTCTATTTTAGCAGGACAGCCTCAGCAACACTTCTAACATGTGGTGATGCATTTTAATTCTTACCTTCCAATTTACAAGTACGTCGGCATCTGCCGTGTGTAAACAGTATGATCGGCATCAGGTAAGTGTGTCGCTGTTTATTGTCCTCTGGGGGGAAATGGAGGATGGCATTTAGTTGTATAAAAAAGGGAATATTACTTTTTTAATTTTGAAAAAAAAATCATTGGTATTTCCACACTGTTGAATGCAAGAATCTACGATGTGCATGCTAGCAAAATAGAAAATTTTATGTCATGAGAAAATTAGATTAGCTAATAATCTAGTGTTTCCTTATATGAAACATGATCACAGTGTCTATAGAAAATGTGTATATTTACCATGCTAATTTTTTGCTATAGATTTGGCTGCTTGCAATATATTTGATTTCCTAGGACAATCACACCTGAAGGAATTTCCTGAGGTCATCACATCCATTTTTCTGACTTAGAAAAGGTCTGTAACAACCCAAACAAAACAATTACTCACCCAGCCTGATTCTCATCTCACCGTGGGGAAAGACTAGGCTTGGAAATAACTGCTATGAAGCCTCAAAAGGATGACTCCATATATAATAAAACACCCAAAAGCATGCAGTGTCTATTCTCAAGTCCTCAGTTGCTGTGCCTGCTTGGACATTATAATATTCTATACTTGTCTGTGACTGTTTCATTTAGATAGCGCCCTTTGTAAGCAATAGATATTTTTTATAACATCATTAGCTCTTGAAACAATAATGACCATGTGTGAATGATGAAGGATGAAAGACAATTTGCGGACCAGCGTTGTATATTAATAAGTGGTTAGACAGCTGTATACCCTCTGGTCCCTGCACAACAGCTCTGTCTCGTGCACACAAGAGAAGTAAAATGGGGGCGAGTTGTGGGACAGAGGGAGCACAGGACTCTCAATCTGGTAAACCTAGCCCACCGTGCCTCAACCCTGCCTTTCCTCCCTGCCTCAGCTTCGCTCCCGTCTCCCTCAAACATGTAGCAATGTTTTTAATAACAAAGGGAGACAAAAAATGCAATTCTACACTCTGTTGCAATCAAATCAAATTACATGTGGTCTAAACCAAATTACACCAAAAGTGAAAGATTAAAAAATGATAGACTTTTAATAGCATAAAATATTTGGGTTTCTTTCCCTTGAAAATTTGCAGCACGAACCTGCTGACCATGCATTTGTCCCCTGATAAGAAGAGACTTCACGGGCATTCCAAGTTTCTGAAATTCAGTCACTGTAGGGTTCTAATATCTCCATGGCTTAATGTTTAAGAAATATGAAGTAGAAAGAGAAAGGTGAATTGGGGACTTTCTCTTGCTGATTGCCATAACCTCTCCCTACCTTGTCATTTAGCGCCCAAGGCAAAGGCTGGAGATAAAGGAGCCCATATTTTACCTTTACCCCAGAGACTTTGTCTCCATCTCTTGTCCTGCAAGCAGCTGTCTTTTGCTTGTATTTCTTCAACTTTTTTCCAATAATTATTTTTTCCCCTTTTAGCTTAAAGGTATTTGGATAATTATTTCTAAAACAATTCTATAAGTATTTTGACAAAATAACTGAGCCCGGGAAGGTAAAATAATTCAAAGACCTTATCATATAATGCTTTTTACTGATGATATAATTTTAGAGAATATAATTTGACCTATACAAAATACAATGTAGGCAAAGCTCAGATACAGAGGTGGGTGAAATGTTCAGAGGGAGAGAGTGAGAGACAGTTTTACACAGGGATCTATGACTACAAGAAATAGTCACTAAGATAGGTGATTAAAATTGACCCCTCACCCTGCATGGTTCTCTTTTCATGTTTCTTACCGTGATTATGATTTCCCTTATGGTTTCTTTTAGCGTTTTAATTAGAAGGAAGGTTTTCTAGGTAAAGGGAATCAATGTCTAAATAGAAGATAGTTAAAAAGAAATCATGCTTGTTTTCTTCTTGAAATGGTGGAACACAATTAATTTTGCTGATACAGAAGTGTCTCTCATATATACTGTCTACACTATGGGAGAGAATGAGATTTTGAAGAGCACACCAGGACTGAGAAGAGTACTTTGCAATCTGGTCATGAAATATGAATATTTTTCTTTAGCCCTTTTGTTGTCTAGTACAGCTTTCAAGCATTAAACATATGTATACATACGTGTATGCATAAAGATCCATGTCTGTATATATGTATGTACATACCATATACACAGAACACACACAGGGGCTACCCTCATGGACTAAATAATATCGATAACACAAAACCATTATAAGATATTTTCTATTCCTATGAATAGTTTACAATTCAAAGGACAGGGAAGAATTACATACACAAATATCTGTATAATAATATAAAAATGTGTATTAGAAATATTGAAGTTGATGTTCTTGTATAATTCGAGAATATTTTCTAGACCTAAAAAAATTTTGAATTTGCAGATGAAAATAGACTATGGGAAAAAATACTATGGTGTTATTTGCTGAATTGTGCCCCTGCCCCACCTTCAAGTTTATAGGATGAAATCCTAACCCCTGATACCTCAGAATGTGACTGTATTTGGAGTTTGGGTTTTTAAAGAGATAATTAAGATTAAATGAGGTCATTGGGGTGGGCCCTACAGCAATATGACTAATGTCCTCACAGGAAGAGATTAGGACATAAGCGCTCACAGAGGGAAAGAGGGAAGCCCATGTGAGATGTGGGGAAAAGACCATGTCTATAAGCCAAGGAGAGAGATCCTTAGAAGAAACCAACCATACTTATACCTTGACTGTGAACTTCTGGCTTCCAGAAGTGAAAGTGAATACATTTCTATTCTTTAAACCACTCAGTATGTGGTACTTGGTTATGACAACTCCAGTAAACTAATACATATGGAATATCAGATCAAATAAATGAGAAAAAAAAGACTGGCTTTTCCACATGTAAATTAAGAACATTTTCATTGTTTTCGAGAACAACCGATACATTTTAAAAATTTTTTTCTCAGTAAAAAATCATTACAAGGTCAACATTAGACTACACTCAAAAGCCCCTTTTTTCAAACTCAAACTTCTCTTTTATTGCTTATGCTATCCCAAAAGTAATAAAAATGATTGAAATAATTGTGGTTTTTTTTTTTCCATTTTGAAGGGAAAGCAATTATCCCCATGCTATTTCCACTGCCATTAAGGCTCAGATGATGGACCCCAAAACCTCAAACCCAAATGTGGTGTTTTTTCCTAGATCTGGAAAAAGTGTTTCTTAACAGTTCACTCTAAATAATTTGCATAGAACCTTCCTTGAATGATTCCCCTTTATTTTAACATTTTTGTTCTAGATCACTCTTCCTCCAAATGTGCATATCTCACGTGCTCACTCCCGCTCACTCCTGCACAGTCCCCCGTAAAGTTCTCACTAGCAATGTTGTCTAATAACCACTCACCATAATCTATCCTTTTACTTTCTTTTTTCCTCTAAATGAAGAATTTCTATAAAGAAAAATTTATTACCTCCTAACATATATACAGCTATGCTTATTTGTGTTTTTACCTACACACACACACACACACACACACACACACACACACACACACATTTAAAGAGAGAGGGCCTTGTTTTATTCACCTCATATATTAATAGTAGAGATTTCTGGAATGCTGTTATCTATCAGATTCAAAGGGAACACACCTGTTACTAGCATATACTGGCCCACCTTTCCCTGGATATTGCAAAATCATGAGCTGTTTTGGTCTTTGGTGAAATAAATATATATGTGTTCTGGGGCTGTCCAAAAATGTTGGAAAGGTTAAAAATCTTTTGCCCTGATCATTAGGGACTCCAGGGCCTGGGAATTTGGTAATTTTAATTTGAATTGGCTTCTCTCAGACCCCATGCCTGCCTCTTGGTCTTGGCTTGGAAGGTGCTATAGTTGTTAAGTTGCTTTTGTTTTAATAAACAGATGTATTCCTTCTGAATAATTGGAAGAAACAAAAAGCAGAAGCAAGGAAAACGTGGACTCAGAAAGATAACCTAACCATTATTAGATTTTATTAAGATTATAAAGGAAAGCATAATTAAAAAGTAAATTCTTCTGAATATTCCTCAGTGACTGCCACTGGTCTTTTTCAAGTCCACATTTGTAGCATAGCTGGCAAGGAGCTCTCTAGCAACTGTTTACTTACAAATCCATGTTCTAGCCTAACTAAATGTTTGAACTTGGGCCTATGAAGTTGCTTCCCCCCCCCCCTCAGTTTGGAATTTCTAAAATACTTAGAATAGTATTATATAATTGCACACTTGCAGAGGCTGTGAGATTGGAAAGAAGAATGAATCTGAGTTCCTGAAAGTTGGGTACTGTTTTTCAGCATGAATTTCTGCAGAATAATTATATATCAGCACATCATTGCCCTGGGCCATACCTTGCATATCATTTTTCAGTGGAAGTGTTCAACGGTTTCAAAGATACCTAATAGTTTTTAAATGGAGATGATAAATGCGTGCAATTGTTCTCCAGACACTTGTGCACAGCAGTGTAAAATTTGGTGTAATCAAATCAGGAAACACGGCTTTAAAGCAATTTCCTCAGACTTATGGTCACAATGAAAGCAATGCATTCCTGATTTCAACAGTGTGCTTGTGCATGATGTGAGGGTCTCCTGCGTAGTTAGCCGAGGTATGGTTTACCCTATTAGTGATCTGCTACAGGCTCAGGGACCAAAGACGGGGAGTGGCCCTCTTCGAAGGGAGGCCTTATGAACAGCTGGAACAGTGAAAATCACTCTAAGTACGACAAAATAGAATATATTTTGCTTCAATCAAGTAATATTTCATATTTTATATTAAACCGTGATTCTGGCTTCCTACGGTATTAAGTTTTTAAAGTGTTTGGGAGGGAACATGAGTAGAAATAAAAAATACACATTTTATTTCTAATGGGACTTCTGTCTGATGATTGGAGAAGGGTATAGGAATATCCAGTGTTGCGGGAGTTTAGGCTGTTTACAGAGGTTAGGTGAGGAATTAGGACAAGACTAGTGTTGATGACATTTTATTCACAGATCTCTGTATCTTTTGACAATGGGTGCAGCACATTCCCAGGGTAAGTTCCCTCAGGAAGCCCTTACCTCGTATTCTTGCCAAACTGAAGGTTTGCTCTAAGGCTATGCTCTAAATAATTCCAAATGCGCCGAGATTTTAAAAGTGCATGGTTTTCAGCACTGCATTGAAAAAGCCTGATGCAACGGAATTCGGTACAGTTCTATTTTCACAGTATTCAGATCTTACCTTGAATTAGACAGTTTAACTTAACCAGGACAATTTATTGAAAAATCTGTTCGCATTGCATTTTTCTAAATGTGTATACTTAATTTGGCTCACTTTATTTAAAAGAAAAAATAATCATGTGTTAACAGTGAAAAGGGGGAGATTATCCGAAAAATGCATTAGAATTTCCCCAACTTTAAAAGCAGAAGTATTGGTGGGGCCTTCTGGGAACTGAAAACTCATTATCTCCGCCTCTCTTCTGCCTGGGGCCACGGAGGCTGGATGCGGGGCTGCTCTGCATTGTTTCATCTTCTTCTCTCTGAAGACTGTGGACTCCACTCACTCATCTGCTTTCAGATGATTGCTCATATTTCTTTGCCTAGATGGCAGCCTTAGCTCCTTGGCCTACCTGCTGTTCTGGTTCCTCACAAACAACTAAGTTTTTTATATCCCTTTTCCAAAATCTCATTTCCAGGAATCCAATCGGCCTGCTTTGGCTCTGGGTTCCACCCCTGGGTTTAATCAAAAACTCCAGAGTCATCTGGAACACAGGGCAGGCCACTTGGCTCTGCTAGGGTAAGGCCTAAGTATAGAGGCACGTATAGAAGGCGCATACTAGAGATCTCTAAAATCTCTTTGGATAAAATTTCAATTAACCTTCATTACAGATACGTAAATTATGTGAGTGATGCTTTCCTTCAATGGTCAATAATGTTATAATGTTACTTGTTATTATTAGGTGCAGCATGTAGGAGAATCTTGATAGGAGTTTAATTACTTCTAACAGGTACTGAGTACAATGCATTTATTCAGTCAGCAAACTTTTATTGATTATTTACTGTTTGCCACACAATGGTAGTGAAGACGTAAGAATAAAGCACAAATAAACAAATAAGCAAGGATCAGTAGCAGCAGAAATCAGAGATTTTGCTGAAAAGTTATATCGATCAGAAATCTATCAGAATATCAATTGGAGGTGCTATTCTTCCTGTGGGCTTCCTTTTAGCTAGAGACAGTATTAGTTTAAAATTGTCCTTACAACATATACAACCACATACATTTATGTCTATTATAGGTTTCTTTTTCTTGTTAAAACTCATTTATGAATTTTCAAAGGAAGATGTTTAAGTATGTATATTATTCAGTTATTGTTTTGCTTGGTATTAACAATTTTTAAATAAAATATTTGTTTACTAACATCAAGATAAAAACAGTGAGCTATAATTAAATCACATCATCTTCCATTTGCCAAGATAATCACAAATGGGTTCCTGTAACACATTATTGACATTGCCCAAATCCAAAATTCATAGAATAAGAAAGTAATCCACTCTAATTGAGAAAATTAGAACAGTTGAATACATTAGCTGTATTTCAATGATATGCTAGGTTGAATTTACAATCACCTCCAAAAAGCCGCCACTTATGAGTGACAAAATTTTATATATTCTTTTGAATATTGTTTCAAATTTTATTCTGAGTTTTATATTTAGTCCTTCTTTTGACAAGCATGATAGATAGATATTGATTTTTTCTGTAAAATACAAGTCTTTAAAAAAGTGATATGTAGAAAAATTCATAAAATTCCCAGTTGGAGTAGTCCGTTAGAAAGTTTTAAATATCATGAAAACAATTGCACTCTTAAGCAGAGTGCAAGCAGATTATCTGAGATAAAGTATGTGGCCTCCTTTTAACAAGAATAAATTATGTAGATTAGGGTTATATAAATTCTGTTACAGTTGGAGCTCCAATAGAGCTATAGCACTAACTGAAAATTAAGCCATATATTTTCAAGTTATTATGATATCTTAAAATATTATAAAATTGGGTATTAATTTACTTGTATTTCCTGAAATAACAGACATCAAGATCCACTAGCAATGGACATGTAGGGACTGATCTATATGTCTGTCCTCAATCCAAACATTATTTTCTCACTAAAAATATCCTTTGGTGGCAGGGGGAGGGAAATAATTATTTTAATTCAGTGGAGAAGACAAGGTGTGTCTTAAGTATGGTAATGTACCATGATTAAGAGAATAGGTTTTAAAACTTAGATACGAATTTTTCCATATCTATCATGGCTCATAAAGATACTTAACATGTCACAGGTTACAGACATTGAATTATCAATTTAAAGATTTACATTTGAAAATTTATCAACATACAATCTTAAAATAGTGACTCATGTCAGAGTTTAAGATGATGGAATATAAACCGTAAAAATACTAAACTACAGAAATAACACATTTTTATTTAAAAAATCCCATTTAAAACACACACACACAGAGGAATAAAGCTGAAAATGTGAGATGGAGCAATAGTGGCTTCAAAACCAACTGACATTTTAAGAAAGATTATATTATACATACAATTTAGAATATAAAGCATGCATGGAATAGAAATATTGCTTTTGAATTTATCTGATTTTCAAGTTAGAGAAAGTGGTTCAGGCAATCATTCTCTACTTAAACTCCATTTGGATGGCTTGTTAAAAATTTTTAGTGGAAAATAATATACAAAAAATTTGCTTGTATTGCTAATTAACAATCTTCCATTACAAAGTCATGACCTAAGTCAATTTTTATTTGTTTATTAGTGGTGTTGTGCTGCCTTGTTCTGTGGGCTCCTTCACTCTCATTCATTCACTCATGAGTGACACCTTTGGCCAAGGAAAAAATTGTGTTGGTTGTTCTCAAAAAGAGCAGAATTTCAAAGAAAAATAACCCATGTCTTTAAAACTCAAAATGGAAAGAAAATTGTCCAGAATTTAATCAGCCACAGAGTTCAAAGGCTTTCTTCCTCTAAAATTGAACTTACTTTAATTATTTTCTTTAATAATTTTAAAGGGATATATGAATACTTCCTGATAATACTGCAAGAAAGGTTTGCAAGAAGGAAAAAACTCTACACACAAAATAAAAGTGTTATAATAGAGGGTCGTGGAGTTTATAATCTATTGTGGCAGTTTCCATAGTGATTTCACAGAGAGAAATGCTGTGTGCAACCCAGGATAACCTCTATTACATATAAAGAGACACACCTTTAATAAAACTAGATCGTTTTAATGGATTTCAGACTGACATAGCTCTTTTGTTTTATTTAGGTTTCATGCTTTTTGTATAGTACCTTTACAACCAGAATCTCACTGAATGACACTTTGATTTTTTATCACTTTTATGAACACATCTAGAGATTTCGAGATATAAAATTTGAAGTTATTAAATCAGTAATCATGCCACTTATACCTGTATTTGGCATTTATTTCACCTAGAATAGTGCCTGGACCATAGTAGGTGCTTGATAAATATGCATGCAGAGGATCACAAGTGTCTTCATTAATTCAGTTAAGAAATGTTACCCTTTTACACTTTCTTCACCTTAATTCAGGATGAGTGCAAAGAAGAGTTAGTTGGTATGATTGTGAGTCTGAACATTTACTCCTCTGTATAGTGGACACATTCCAAGTCTTACATATGAAAGTGAAGATACATTTCTGAATTCTAGCATCCGCATTATTTCATCTTCCATTCAGCATCTGAGAAGAGGTTTAAAGAGGAAAGAGACAATTATTGATGCTTATTCTTTTATTGTAATTTTATATGTTTTCCCATTTAAATTTTACAACTCCAAAGGTAATTACGACTATTGGTACTAAGACTTTCATTCTGGGTTGTAATCATCTGTCCAGTTCTGTCAGAACAGTGTAAAGATAAGGATCCTAAAATGTATACTAAGCAATTGTCATCCATCAGTTCAATCTGCACAGCCTACCAGGTACATTTATAAAGCAAACATTTATTAAACTTTAAGCTGAAACATGAATGATAAGGCAGCAGACTCTTAAATATTTTGTGGAAGAGATCATTTCACTCCAAGGGAACAGCTAATAAGCATAAGCGGAGAAAAGACGGGAGCATTTGAAGGGCATAAGACAGTTATGCTGGATCTACTGGGTGAGAAGGAGCAGAAATGGCAGCTGAGCAACCAATCACAGATGGCCTGTTAGGTGATGAGAAACTATCATTATTTCATTATCTTTATGATGGGATGCCCTTGGATAGTTGTTGTTGTGTCTGGGATCCAGGTAGGGAATGATGGTGGTAAAAGAAAAAAAAGGTAGAGCCAGGGAAGCTCTTGAAGAAAACAAAAGAAAAGATGATAATGCCTAGAATAATACTGGGCATACTAAGAAGCGATTAGATTTGGACATGCTTTGTATATATGAAAAACACTTCTTGACGGGTGGGATATAGGTTTTGCAAGAAAGAGAAGAATCAATGATGATTTCTTGGATTTGGTACTGATCAACTCAAATTAGTAAAAGTTTGACTGGGACTCACTCAAGTCCCACTATGTGCTAATGGCTCAAGAATTCTGTAAGAGTATCTTTATAATCATATTCCTTAGGACATCCCACCATAAAAGTTTGCAATGCATGTACATTATGTGTATATTATATTTAGCCACTAGACATTGGCATCAGTTTTGGGAACCAGAACCTATGTGAGTGGGTGATGATGAATAACGAACTTGCATAAGAATTCAAAAACCATGACACTAGAGAAGATATTCTCAGACTTGGCAAGATACAAAGTTTCTGCAAACAATGTGATCACCAGTTGGAGATACCATTAAAAATAAATAAATGTATATTGATAATAAAATTATTGGTTGCTCTAGTTTTCAATCATTAATCTGTAATTCATACCTTAAATCACAGGTTAGATTACAAGGTTAGATATAGCTCTCATGTTTTTGTTTTTGTATTTGGCTTTACACTTTAGTAGAAAACCCTAACTCAGAATAAGAGACTGTTGGGAATGGCATAATCTGTTTGGTAACTGTGCCATATAATTCCGAATATTTGAATCAATCCTGGATCCATGACTTCAGGAGTGATTTCTAATTGAAATCTATTTATCACTGCTAGATTTCTGACACAAGTAGAAGCCGAAGTTAGAACTTACTAATATTTGAGGTAGTAAAATGGAGTTTAATTCAGTAGTGGCTGAATTCTGTTCTGTAAAATATTCTTTCCTGTGTTGCCTGCTTTGAAAGTGTTGTGTTTTTTTTTTTTTTTATTATGTTCACTTAGCCAGCATATAGTACATCATTAGTTTTTGATGTGGTGTTCAACGATTCATTAGTTGCATATAACACCCAGTGCTCATCACAACACGTGCCCTCCTTAATACCCATCACCGGGCTACCCCATCCCTCACAGCCTCCCTTCTGTGACCCTCAGTTTGTTTCCCAGAGTCCAGAGTCTCTCATGGTTTGTCTCCTTCTCTGATTTCTTCCCATTCAGTTTGCCTTCCTTCTCCTATGGTACTCCATTGCTATTCCTAATGTTCCACATATGAGTGAAACCATATGATAATTGACTTAAGTAAGTATAATAACTTAATTAATTTCTTTATCTGGTTCCAGGAAAATAATTGAAAAACAGTCAACCTCAGTGAGCGAGTTCTTTGTAATAGTCTGGTGTCACAATATTCACATCTATACTAAAAAGTGGGCACTAAAGTGATGAATTTATTCAAGATAGATAATTTATAATACCTCATAGCATCTGCCTTATTAATTGTCATCTGATCTCCACATAATTTTTATGTGATTTATTTCTAATATCTCACATTCACGAAACTTTGTAGTGATAACATTACATCTAGTGGTATACTGGAGTGGGCCTCTAACAACTCACAAAAGTCAGTTGACATTTCAGAATTTTTGCAAACAATTATTAAAAACAGCAATTTAAAACATTGAATTATATAATCTTACAATTAAATGATTATATTAGAAACAAAGGTAATAAATGCCCAAACTCATCAGTTCTTTATTTTTTGCATTGTATTTAACTATTAGCTGTGATCCCAGAGGGTTTTTATTTTTCATATTTATAGTATGTGCATAGTAAAAATTCTGTGTAATGGTTTGTTACTACACTTCTCTCCCAACTCCCTGTTCAGCGGTGTTATAGTCTACATTGAATTAGGCCATTGTGAGTATATTTATACCATGGAGATTGGCAAACACTATAATAAGACTTGTCTTACTACTTTTATTTCATATTTAGATTAAGACAATAAAGGAAAAATGTTAGTAATGCAGATTAAAATAGAGTTGTGTGTAGCCTTTTTATTGTGATTGGCCCCCAAGGAGAAGAAATGTTCTTCCAATGTTAAAAACTATTGTCTGATTAAGAAAGGAGGTTGCTCACATGATTGACAATGAGGGTAGGCCTGCTATACATTTTAGTTGTCTCACTTTTTTCTTACTTGGTAATATAAATAAAAACAATAATTAAAAGCCATGTTGGTGTCACATGGGGAGAGCTGTTTGCCAAACATTTATCAGCACACCAATACTTGTGTCTCTTTGCATACCTGTGAGAGATTATACCGAGTATAATTCCAGAGAACTGATAGAAAAATTTTTACATATTGCCAATATGTTCTCCAAAGTGGTTGTATAGTATATATATTCTATCAGTGAATGAAATTACTTATTATTGTGTGTCTTCAGTAACATGCTTTTTTTTCAGGTCTTTTAATTTTTCTAATGCAATAGTCAAAACTTACATTACATAGTATATACATATACATATGTGTATAATTAACCAGGCAAATTATGAAGATGAGAATACTTTTAAATATTTATTTGTTTTTCAAGCATCCTTTTTTCTGAATTGACTGTTCATTTATTTTACACACATTTTCATGGGATTGACTTTTTTCTTAATTTGGCAATTGTATATGTATTGTGCACAGACATACTTATATGTATATATTATTTATATATTACTATGAATTAAAATATCTTTGTGTATAGTATTTTAACTTTGGTTGTAATGTTATTTTTCATAATTTTTATATTTTTATATAAATAATTAATATATCATATTTTCCTTTATAGGTTACTTTTTTTTAACCTCAGGTATTAAAAAATAAATATAAAAATCTCTTCCACCTTGAATTGTTTGTCACATGAATTTTCATCATGTTGGAACTTATTGGCATATAGAAATCCATCTTTCCTTGAACTGGATATCTAACTTTTCCATAACATTAACTCCATAATTTCCATATTGGATTGAAATAATGCCATTTATTTTCTATAATAAATTTATATATATACATACACACACAAATTTATATATGTATGTATATATGCACACATACATATACCCATACGTGCACATACATATATACATGCATATGAATGTAATCTGATTTTAGACATTACATTCATTGCTATTTATTCACCTAAATTTTTTAAAGATTTATTTATTAATTTGAGAGAGAGAGAGCATGAGCAGGAGGAGGGGCAGAGAGAGGGGGAGAGACAAAATCCCAAGCTGAGGCCGGGCTGAGCACAGAGCCCCACACAGGGCTGGATCCCAGGATCCTGAAATCATGACCTGAGCTGAAATCAAGAGTCAGCACTTAACTGACTGAGCCACCAAGTGCCCCTATTCACCTCTTTTGACCAATGTCTTACTATTTTAATAATGTTTTTATAATAGGGTCCTGATATCAGTAAACCAAAGATCCGCTGCCTCATTTATATTTCCTTTTCTTGTCTCTTCTTGACCATTCAAACAGATACATGGGGGAGGAGGACAGAGAAAGTGAAAGAGGAGAGGAGAGAGAGAGAGAGAGAGCACGCAACAGAAATTTCTAAAAATAAAATTATTGGAGTTTAATTGAACTTTAAAAACAATTCATGGAGAAATGATATTTTACATAACAGATTTTGTCATGTCTAAACATGATACATATCTACATTTATTTCTGGCTTCTTTTATATCCTTTAGTGCGTGTGTGTGTGTGTGTGTGTGGTGTATACACTTATTTTATGCCCAGCTACAGAGGATAATCAATATTTAGATATTTTTTCTTTCATTTGTGTTGAATTACATTAGTCAATTATTTAATTTTAAGCCTTCTTTGTGTTCCTACTAAACATATTGTTAGATCATAGCATAACATTTTTTAGCATTGCACAATTTAATTTGCTAATATTAGATTTTGGATTTTTGCATTTTTAAAAAAATTTTAGCAACTTATAATTTTCCTTTATGAAGAGTGAGAGTCATTTTTTTTCTTATTTCAGAATATTTATGTTGTTTGGTAAGATTTATAGACATTTGCCAAAAAGAACTATCTATGGCTGTTGATTTTTAAAGGGAATATACTTGAATTATACTTCAAGTTATTTAAATATTTTTTCATTAGTCAGCTTCTACAATTTATGTTTATATAAGAATACAGATCATTAAAGTTTTAAACCCTTTAAGCAATGATGCTCAATGTATTATTCTATAATCTTAAAATTATCCAGTTAACCAAAGAAGATTCCCTTTTCAATCCATATGTTTATTTTTATTCATGTCTTCTCTCTTCTTCTCAGTGTTCCTTTTCCTTGATCAATCATGTAAATTCATTAATATGGAAGTTATTACAAATGATATTGGAATAAAATAAAAAGGATATATGGAAGGTGAAGGCAGTTCATGTAGACAAATCTCTTGTCAATATTTACTATAAAATTAAAATGCTGGTAATGGCAGAAGAATGTAATGAAAAAGATTGTTGCTCCTCTTTTGATTTCTTGGATCATGTTTTGGTTTTGATTCAGATGGGTGGTTTTGAGACAGAGCAGGAACTGGACTAAGATGCCCTCAACTCTGACCACAAAAGCCAGCATTTCTTGATAGCTGAAACCCTTTGTCTCTTGAGTAGCACATTTTGGGGGAATGCAGAAGCAGGATACTTACCAAAGGAGGGACTCAACTACAAAGACTGGCAAAGACCAAACCAAATGAGTCTACACCACCATGGACTGCAGCTTGACCTTTCACTGACTTTTTCCCTCATTATAATAATAGTAAGCATGCCCAGGGGTAGAGATTTAACATGCTAATGAGACATGCAGTACCCGGTCTGTTCCCTGCACCAGGTGACCTAGTGACCAACTTTCTGTATCTCTCCTTGGCCTTAGTGCTTATAGGTCACTCCTTTCCTGCCTTAGGTCTTTAAAACTTTCCCCCACCTTTGTTTCGAGAGCTAGCAAGGAGGACCCATTCCTTTTGCTGTCTCCTATGTGATGAAGCAGGAGCCCCAGTAAAAATCTTGACTGGAAATTCCCGTTAGCCCCAGTCAATTCTATTACTTGGAGAGTCCAAGGATTTGAGTTAGTAACAATTTTAGAGCATATTCATAGTTTCATTTGTACATTGCTCTAAAGTATCCAGAAAGGAATGGAAATAACTGAAAATGGTGAGTGAAAGTAAATTTTAAAGTAAATATGAACAGATTGGAATTTGAAGAGAGGTATACTTCTTCATTTGTAAAGATGGAGCAAGAGAATATAAGCACAAATGAAAGTAAAGTTGTGGATTTGGTGGTGATGAAACAAAATAGTTTAACTGAAATTTATGAAAAGGATAGCAGCTAAAATTGAGGAAAGGGGAGGAGGATAAACAGTTTCAAAAGAGAGAAAATGGAAATGTTCGATTTGAGAGGCAGAGTAGGCTTGTTGCAGTGATGAGATTTCAGTTAATTTTCCGTAAAGACATTGGTGCATTTGAATGATGTTCTTCTGTGTGAACATGAAAATGGCAGTATTACACTTGATTATATGCATTATTAACATTTTTCAGATTGAAATGATGGCTTCCACCTTTGGTCATCATGCAGTAAGCATTACTGGACTTGCCCTACCACTAATTTATATATAATCAGAGTTCCAAAAAGAAGAGACAGTGAGCAGAAAAATTTTGAAAAATAGTGACAGAAATTGCTGCAACTTTGGTTAAACTGTCAACATTTAGATCCAAGAAACTGAAAGAATCCTAGCATAAAAAAGAAAGAAAAATGATATATAGGATCATCATAGTAAAATCACTAAAAATCACTGGTAGAGAAGAAGTGTTAAAGGAAGCTAGAGAAAAAGAACACATTATATGCAGGTGATGGACGATACAATGACATCTGACTAGTCATCAGAAACAATAGAGCTTGGAAAATGTTGAAATGACATCCTTAAATTGCTGAAAGGGAAAAGTGTCAAAAAGATTCCTATACTTAATGCAACTATTCATCAAAAAAGGCAAAACAGAGATGCTTCCTGATTAAGAAAAGTTGAGAATACTTCACCAGCAGATGTGGTCTAAAGGAAATGTTAACTATAGTTTTCAGGTTGACAGGAGATTACATCCAATCTATCCTAAGGTATGAAGAGCAACACAATTAGTAAATATGTGCTCAAATATATCTGCGTCTTTTCTTCTTTTAATTTTTTTTAAAGCAAGGAAAGGTAGATTAAAATATTTACCAGTCATGAATTTTATGATGGATGATACATTCTAAGTAATAATAGGGAGACTTATCCACAGAAGGCTTATGTACAATGTAAATGATATGTTAAATTGGTCAGAAATCATAATAAAACTTGTAAAATGTAGTGTGTTACTTGGGTTTGTAAAAAAGAATACAGACATCTGTAATTTTGGAGCTTTGCATTTTTAAATGATTACCAGTTTCTACTTTATATCCATTTGTATTGATGGTTGACTTGAGTTAAGGAAAACAATTTGTGAATGTAGACATTACATATAATTAAGGCAGGAGATAATTAAGGTAGGGTCTCATGGTCTCTTGGGTCATGAAACCAAGATCCTAAAACTGATGTTTTAATGAGTAAGATAGGGAAGTTTCAACCAAGAACCCCCTTATTGATTGTCCATTAAATGGAGGAAAGGCTCACATATTCAAATACCTTGAGCCTCAAAGGAAAAGGAAATTTTGCAGGAGAAAGTTGAAATGGTAAATAAGGAGGACACCTTCTGATCCTAATGTACCTATGGTGTGAGATACATTTTAGTGATTATAGTGTCTTCACAAAAACAGCCATATATATGCACATACGTGAGTGTGTGCACGCACATACACACACACACATATATATATATACACACACATATACATATTTTACTCTGAGATGAATGGATAGGTTAGAATTCAGTATCCTCTTTATTTCCTGCAACTAGACATTTAATTAAGGATTTAATCTGAGGCATCAGCACAAAGTAGATTTTAAATGCTTAAGGGCAATGCCAGAACTCCAAGCAGCAAGTTAAAGGAGATTTTTAAAGTTAAAGGAGATGAGAATCACTTAGACCACTCTTAAAATTCACAGAATCAAGAAGGTTGATCATGTGTAAATCATGGGAATATTCTATGTGGAACACATGGGGAAAATATATGCTCTGGGTGTACATTCTAAACAAGAAATTTTTATCAGAAGTTAATGGGATACTAATAGAAAACATTGATATAATATGGACTAAAAAAAAGTGTAAATGGAGAGTGGATAAGGCTGTTGAAGGAGAGGAATTACATTGCCCCAAGTATCTCATCTGATGAATGTCAACAGATCCTCAGAGGAACCATGTGATGAGCCAGTGAGAGAAATAGTTTTAAATATCAGGCAGGTCTTAAAAAAAAAAGTATCTTGGAATTGTCCCATTCAAATGAGAAATTCAGCTCCAATCTCAGAGATGCAAGTAACCGCAGTTAGCCAGTAGACTGGGTGGAGGCAGAGGGAGGAGTGAACAGGAAAAAGTAAAACCCAACCACACTTCCTTCCATGAAGGTATCAAGTCCACTGATGATAGATTCCAGCTGGAGGACTAAAGAGGAAATTGATACTTCTGAGTGAAGTGTAAAGCTTTAATTAATATATTGAATGGGTCATTTAAAATGCTGAAAGGAAGCTGGGCTTGGTGAATGAAAGTTAGCAGAGAAGCCTTGGGCTTTGCCAGAGTTTTCATTTAGTTACAAGAAAAATAATTTCCCTGCCATATAAATATTAAACAGAAAGTGTGGGAGAGAAATACAAAGTGTATTTTTACTATGTCCCACTTATTGTCCTTGTTCAAAATACAGATTCCATCTCTTTAGTGCATTTTCCCAGAATTTCCAGACAGCCAGACATTCATTGAATATATTGGAAGGTTCCACAACTAATTTCGGTTATAGATTTAGTACAGAGTTATAGACTGTTATTTTTCAGAAAGATACCTTTCATGGGTTTATACAAGTATCCCAGTGAAAATAAAAGTGCTCAGATTTCATAGTCAGTAACATTAGGGTGAATAATCTAAACCACAGTTTATTCATACACAAGTAGAATGACAATAATTACCTTGTAGGGTTGCTATGAGGTTTCTAGATAATTAATACAAAGGAATTAATACACTTCCATTATTTAATATACACTCTTGTCATTGTGGTGCCCTAATTGCTTTCACAACCAACATTCTGTAACTCATTGTCATGAATTGCTTAGATACATATGGATAAAATATGAAATGACTTTCAATTTTACTTGATTTCAAGCTTTTCTGGTGTGGGGGTGCTGACAGCATTGCCTCTATCTTTAGCCCTTCATCTTGGTCATGCCCCCAGAATGACCTCCCTCTGGGCTACAGGTTCCAGGTCTACTGCAGGGCAATGTATGCCCTGACAAGAATGCAGGTAAGCTTGTTCTGACCTTCCCTAAAGTGGCATACAGGAAGCTCCACTTTAGATAACGAGTAGAGATCACCTGGTACACTGATGGCACCATTTAGATAATTATCCTTGACCTCACCACAGTGCCCCTTGCTGGATAAAAGCTGTGGGTTAAGGTCTGGACTTGGCGGAGAGTAGCTGCGTGGCATCTGGTTGTCTCTCCGCCTGATTCCCCCGTAAGTTACCCTGCATAAAGCTCTGTGTATGGAGTAGCTTGCTTCATTTTTTGGTCTTAAAAATGTTTTCTCAGTCTGGAGGATACTTTACTCTCCCTCCTCCACCTACTAACAGCTTGGTTACAAAACTTTTAATTTGACTAATCAAAAATTAGGGGAATTTGGGAATGTGAGAATATAACCTAATACTAAATAACTGAGTGGCATAACATGATAGTATAGTATATAGTATAATATATAGTATATTTAATTCATTAAATAAGGTTTACTTTATCAATAATCCTCTAGGGTATTTATAAAAGATATAAAGTTGAACAATGTATATATTCTAAGTAATTTATTGAGACAAAATTCACCTAACATATAGTCACCCTTTTAAAGTAAGCAATTCCGTGGCATTTAGTCCAACCACCACCCCCATCTATTTACAAAATATTTCCCACATCTTGATTTATTTGAAACAGACGGTAGTCTATTTTTAGTGCTATTATTTGAGAATTCAAATAGCAAAGAGAAAAATATTTAAAAATCATCATGAATTAAGATACTTTTCATAAATATTTTATTATATTCATTATCATCAGCATTTCTCCTTAATATAAGGTAGCAAAAATAATTTTTACATTGGAAAGAAAAACTATATGCAATCATTTATTTTAAGGAAGTATGTCCATGAAAAGTATTTAAACATCATATAAAAATGAATTTAAAGGTTTGTTATTTTAGAGAGAGCTCGAGATAGAGAAAATGCGGTTGGGTGGGCAAGGGCAGAGGGAGGGGGAGAGAGAGAGAGAGAGAGAGAGATCTCAAGCAAACTCTCCGCTGAGTGCTTGATCCCACAACCCTGAGATCATGTCCTGAGCCGCAATCAAGAGTCTGATGCTCAATCGACTGAGCCACCCAGGCACCCCTAAAAATGAATTTAGAAGTGAGTCACATGCTTGTCATATCAATATTATAGAAATATTAGCATTTGCTTCAAATTTAAAATCAAAACCAATCCTAATTATATGTACTTAAAAATGCTTCATATAAGGGTTTGTTTCTAATGCATTTTCATCTGTATGACATTTTATTGCCAGTGCAATGTGTGATTATGTTTGTGATCTGTGTCCTCTTTCAGGATCTGAACTTGGCTAAAGATTATTGAGTGCAGGGGAAGTGTATCTGGGGATAGTTCCCTTTTGTGGGATAGAGCAGTTAGAGGGTGACTTGAGTGTTATTGATTTCAAAAGTTAGAAGAAAGGGGTTATGGAGTAGAAACAAAGTGTAACCAAAGGTTTGTGTCCAGATAGATTTCTTTAGCAGTTGACGTGTTCTGGCGTTGGGTACAGGATCATATTGTTGGTTCTCATTAGTTGTCTACATTCTTTCATTTGCTGCTGCTTTTGTGGTTGTTGTTGAGTGTGATTATGGAGGAAAGGAGAACAGAAAATAACCACCTAGGGAAACAGGTTCTGGATAGCAAGAATGTTACAGACTTGGAAATGAATTAAGGCAACCAGAAAGATAGGCCAAACTGACTAAGCTCCAGGTAGTCTGTAACTAAGCATGCATTACACCATTTCTAGATACTCTAACAAGTGGAATTATAATTCTGAGGATGGATAAAGTTAAAACAGGACCTGAAGGTGAGTCCCTCTTTTGCTGTGCAAAAGTACCCTAAAGGAGGGCATCCTCCAGATGAGAAAAAAAAATTTTTTTTTTTAAATCAGGACTCCGAGCTAGCACATTGCATAGCACACACTTTCAGATTATAGTGTATTAAGTATGGGGATGCACTGTAAAATTAAGGACAGCTATATAGAAAAACTTGCTATAAATAGTTGAAAAACTCTTCTATTAACTTGCAATGTTAACTGCTGAATAAAGGTATTTTTAAATTTAATCTACGTTTGTACACTTAAAAAATACCTCCTAGGAATAATAATGGCAATTGTTATATTATTTAAACAAAACTGAAGATAACATTAACTTCTTATAATCAAGCCAAGTGTTCCTGCTGTTCAAGCATCACTGTGTAACTGGGTATTCATTATGCATTTTTATATTCTGTACAATAAGAAAATTCACTATTTGGTTGAATGGATTTTGCTTAGAGACACCAACTTCACATGGCAGCGAAATTAAACTCTGCCAACAGAGCAAATTTTGTTTATTCAATTGCCGGGCTAAATGACCCATAATGACAGAAAGGTATTTTAACTTTGATTTCACGAAATGTCTTCTGACTTTAAAAATGTTTTAAATGCTATTTAATTGATCAGAATTTTAAAATTAATAGACATATATTTGTTTTGCTGATATGAATAGAATCATGTCATTACCATGGTAAATTTCCAAAAGGATATTTATAAACCTTCTTGGCTGATTTTATTGCATTTTACTTATTGTTTCTAATACTTGATTTTATTTAAATGATTCCATATGTGTTATCTATACAAATATAGATACTAATATTTTATATATTCAGCTTATATATTTTCTGTTTTATCTTTCCTATCATTGAAATTTTTATTAAAATATATTCACATCTCAATAGTTATGATTGATCCATTGAAAAGTAATAGATTTCTAAAATATTAGTTTCGAGAATCTTGGCTTTTTTAATTTTATGAGGAATTATAAATATTTGGCTGCTTCTCAAGTTTTCTGAAATATAATCTGTTGTTAATTGAGAGGATATTGCATTAGCTAGAATAGTCATTATAAAGTTGTAAAATAATATTTTTAACAGTAATACTAAATTGTTCCTTGTTTAATTGGCAATACTTTTAGTGATTTACCATTTTCTAGTACCAAATTGTGTTGACTTGAAGTAAGTGTATTTATGACATTTCTGAGTGAAAGTGAGAGTAAAGGAGAAAAGTAGAGCAAAGGAATTGTACTGTTCATGCTCATTGTTGTTTTCTCTTCTCACTAATCAAATGGCCCTTCTTTTCCCAGAGGGCGGAGCTACTGAGAAGAAGAAAGAAGCAACATTTTTCTCCCCGAATAATTCTGAAAAGGTAAGTGTTCTTTTTTCTATGTGAAAAAAAATTCAAGAAGTGTAAGAGATAAATGCTGGGCTCCTAAATGTTATTTATTCACTCAAGAAATCACTGTTGGTATGTATTAAGGCAACAGAAATAAGCAGTGAACAAAAGAGACAGAAGTTCTTGTGTTCACTTTGTTTTCATTCCAGTGTGTATCTAAGTGTGTGTGTGTAGGGATAATAAGTACATTTAACAAGTAAATTATATCACACCATAGATGATATTTAGTTGTGTGGAAAAAATGAATTAAGGGGATGCTTGGGTTGCTCAGTCGGTTGAGTGTCTACTTTTGGCTCAGGTCATGATCCCAAAGTTCTGGGATCAGTCCCTCATCAGGCTCCTTGCTCAGGGGGGAGTCTGCTTCTCCCTCTGCCCGCAGGTTCCCCTGCTTGTGCACACTTTCTCTGACAAATAAATAAATAAAATCTTTTTAAAAACAGAAAAGAAAAAGGAATTAAGAATGGTAAATAGGGAATACCACGTAGGTATGGGGGATGGCAATTTTGGTTTGGGTGTTTGGGGCAGGTCTTAATGAGGGGTGACATCTGAACCACGAAGCTCAAGGGAAGACGGTCTAGGGAGACAGAATAGTGAGCACAAAGACCCGGAGAGGGAAGCTTGTCTGATGTTTTCCAGGAAAAGGAAGGAGGTTGGTCAGAAAAAAAGAATAGCTACCTTAAAGTTTGGATAGAAATAATCTGTAAAACTGTCTGGGTCTGGTAATCCTTTGTAAATCTTTTCGATTCATTTTCATTGAAACAGCCTGTTCAGGTTGTCCACATCTTTATGAGTCATTCTTGGCAATTTATATTTTGATAGAAAATATGCCATCAATTTGAGATACTAGAATAAACTTCAGCTTTTGTCTTCAAATTCCATTCACCTACGTTTAGTGTTTACAGCCCTGTTTTCCTTTGAATTTTTCATGTGATCCCCTGCCCCATGTCTTGGAAAAGGTTTTAACTGAAATTTTCTTTTCAAAATAATTCTTTAGGTTGGTTATCAAGATACTTCAGTAAAAATTTTAAATAAATAAAAACAAAGATCCTAGCCACATGGAGCCCTATACTCTGGTGCAAAAGACAGAAAGTAAAATCAGTAAAATATGTAATATGTAAAATAACGGCAATGTGTACAAAGAAAATAGCTGGAAAGTGTAAAAAATTGTTAAGGATAAGTTGCAGTTTTAGATCATGTGGTCAGGAAAGATCTCTGCAAAAGGCAACAGGGTGAACTGTTTGGATATCTGCTGAAATTTTTCTTGGTGTTATCCTAGCACAAAAATTTGAATCTAGGGTAAGGCCAATACTAATACTCCATGTTTGTTTTAGTTGAAGAATTGTTCTTATAGACACAGTTCATTTATAACTTTTGTTTAAAATATGAATTATACATTTATTTCTCAAATTTTGGCATTCTATAACTTTGCATTAATAGGATTGTTTAATAACATAATAATACTAATTAACTACAAAACAGATGGTAATGGTAAACCTAATGCATTATTGATAAGTAACAGAGAAAAATAAGAAATGTGTAATGAACTGTAAAATGCACATTTATCAAAACAATTACAGATAATAACAAGTAAATAGTGAATACAGGTAAGAGTGAAAATATTTGAGAGAGAAAATTAAAATGTAAAGTGCTGTGCAATTAAACAAAATCTCATTTAGACATAACATTTTTTCTCCATTAGTTTTGTTAGGAGTACCATAATTCCCAAGAGAGTTTTCAGATCTGTTTTTAAAAAGTTCCTCTGTAAGCAAAGTCCTGAAACATTATTCTTAATGTTATGTTTATGCTGATGTTTGTACATTTGTTACATCTTTTGGTTAGTTGCAGTGAATCAACATTTAATGATAAAAAAAGTGATCTAGAGAAGTAGTTTGAACTGCATTGAGCATGAACTATTCTGATGACTAAGAGACTTTTTTTTAAAGAAAGAGGAGTTTAGCATGTTAAATCGAATGACTCTGCCAAAAATTTTATCACAGAAACCAAACGGTGGGAATTTCCAAAAGCAATGAGAGAATGCAGGCATGGAAAATCCATCATGAGCGAGCATCTCAATTCTAAAAGTTTTATTAATCACGTGTCTAAAGCACATTTAGAAAACGGATGTGGATTCGATCAGACTTATTGTGTTGATCATTTCAACATATACAAATATTAATCATTATGTTGTATACCTGAAACTTGTATAATGCCATGTGTCACTTATATCTTAGTAAAAAAAATGATTTTTGATTTTTCTCAGGTTTCTAATAAATGTACAGAATAATACACACATTTCCCTGGTCATGATGTTACATAAAAGTTTAATTTGCTAATTATATTTTAAAGATATGCAAATCCTAGATAAAATAACTTAATTTGGAAACACCTATTTATTTTAATGAGGTATATATTTAAAACTGATTAAATTGGTGAATTTAACATAACAATATATTTAAGCATTTGTTCATTTTTTTAGGGGAAGAGTATCCCCATTGTCCAACATACCCAGACTTCTCCCAGGGAGATTCTTGAGAAACATGCTGATTAATTTAATTGTAGGTGATTTTTTAAAAATTTTATTGTAACAGACATTTTTAAATTACACTTTGTGTTTTAACATAATTATATTTTCACATTCAGTTGAAAAAAAAAATTAATGCAGAAACTAATCTTGTATCCTTTACCTAGTTTCCCCCAAAAGTAACTTACTCCAAAACTGTAACACAATATCACAACCAAGATTTTACACCAATACAGTAAAGATAAAGTTTATTCCCATCACCACTAGGATCCCTCATGTTGCCCTTTTGTTATCACACTCACTTCCCACCCAACATTCCCTTTCTTAATCCCTGGCAACTACTAATTTGTTCTCCAATTTCATGATTAGGTTGTTTCAAGAATGTTATATAAGTGGAATCATAGAATATGTAGCCTTTTGGGACTGGATTTATTTTATTTAGCTTAATTCTCTGGAGATTCATGCAGGTTGAAGTGTGTGTGACGAATTCCTTGCTGAGTACTGTTCCATGTTAGATATGCATCAAAGTTTCTTGATCCATTTACCAGTTGAGAATATTTGGGTTGTTTCCAGTTTGGGGCTCTTTGAAATGAAACTTCTGTAAATATTTGTGTAAGTTTGTATGTGAACTGGTCTTTGCTTCTATATAAATACCCATGATTGTAATTACTGGGCAATTAGTTGCAGGTTCACTTTTTTTCAGAAATTTCCAAAGTGGTTTCCAAAGTGTCTGCCATTTTACATTCCCACCAACAATATGTTAGTGACACTCACCAGCTGTTAGTGTTGTCATTTCTTTTAACCATTCTGCTTAGTGTGTAGTGATACCTCATTGTGATTTTAATTAGCAATTTTCTAATGGGTAATGATGTTGAATATCTTTTCATGTACTTACTTGTTGTCTGTATATCTTCAGTGAAGTATTGCTTATCATCCTTTGTTGACGTTATAATTGAATTGTGTGCTTTTTAGAATTTACTTTGAATTTTGGGAGCTCTTTATATCATGTATATAGTAGCCCTTGGCTGGATATGCTGCGTGTCTATGTTTTCTCTTGATCTGTAGCTTGTCTATTTATCCTTTTAACAGGGTCTTTCACAGAGGGGAAAATAAAAATCACTGATAACATCTAATTTATCAAATTTACCCTGGTTGGATTGAACTTTTGGTATCAAGTCTAAGAACTCTTTGCCTACCCCTAAATTTTCTCTTTTTTTTCTAAAATGTTTTATAGTTTGACAATTTACATTAAGCTCTGTGATCAATTATGAGTTAATTATGTAAGTTGTGAGGTTTATATTGAGGTTTGCTTTTTTTTTTTTTTTTTTTTACTTTTTCTTTTCTTTTTTGGTCTATGGATGTGTAATTGCTCTGCCACCTTTTGTTGAAAAAGCTGTCTTTCCTTGGGCATATATTTGTACATTTACTTCCGAGTTCTCTATTCAGTTCCCTTCATCCATGTGTGTCTCCCTCTACAGTTACCAGAGTCTTGTTTACTATAGCTGCACAATAAGTTATGGAAACAACTAAAGTGATTTCTCACGTTTCCTTTTTTTATCAAGTTTTTACTTCATTCTTTTAATTATTGTAGCTGTTCTAGTTCCTTAGCCATTCTATTAAAAAAATTTAGTATCCTCTTGTCTATGTCTATAAAAAATCACTTAGGAATTTTGGGCAGAAATCATATGTGATGATTAATTTTATGGGAACCTTGATATGTATCTGTCCTGTGCATATGTGCCATGAATATCATATGCACATACATGCCTTGTAATATTCCAAAAATGATTGAAAAATCATTCTGAATGTGTATTTAAAGAAACTATAATTCTAAGAAATTTTATCTAAGATTACCCAGCTAAAAATTAGCAGAATTGGCACTGAACTCTAGATCTCTTTTATGTCAAGGTGCATGTTTTTAATTTCTATATTAGCTTATCTAAAATATATTCTGCACTGTGTCCTTAAGATGGATGCAATCTTTTATGTGGTTGGCTGAATAATTGCCCCCGCCCTGTGATGTTTATGTCCTAATCCCCAT
Organism: Ursus americanus; assembly: GCF_024610735.1. Classification (NCBI taxonomy): domain Eukaryota; kingdom Metazoa; phylum Chordata; class Mammalia; order Carnivora; family Ursidae; genus Ursus; species Ursus americanus. The sequence continues at coordinate 62,210,026 of NC_142128.1, forward strand.
AACACATGAGTATGTTACCTTGTATGGTAAAAGGGATTTTACATATGTGATTAAATTAAGGATTTTGGAAAAGAACTATCCTGTTTTATCAAGTGGATCAAATGTAATCATTAGGGCCATAAGGGAGTCAGGGGTGATCAGTGTCAGAGAGAGACAATATGTTCGCACTGAGGCAGAAGTCAGAAAAGAGAGATGTGACACTGAAGGCTTTGAAGATGGAGGAAGAGGCCACTAGCCAAAGAATGTAGGTGGGTGCATGAAGCTACTAAAAGGCCACAATTTTCCCCTGGAGACTCTAGAAGGAGTTCAGGCCTCCAGACACTTATTTTAGCCTTTGATGTTTCACTCTGACTTCCAGAACTTTAAGACAATAATTTGTGTTATCTTAAACCACTAAATTTGTGGCAATTTACTACAGCTGCAACAGGAAACTAACATATCATGGTAGACCAGTTGTCTACTATAGAAGATTCAACTTTCTTACACTAACATCCCAGTGCCACCACATTCTGGCATCACCACATTCCATAGCCTTTTATAAAATATTTTCATTGACACCTTATTTTCTAAGCAGGATTAAATATTCACTATCCCTTGACCTTTTTCTCATTGGAATCTTTGCTTACATTCACCCTTAATCTCATACATTTTCATCTCTCTTTCATAGTCATTTATCAACATTCCAGTGTAACTTACAATTCACCTTGATGTTTTCGCCTAGTTTTTTGTTTTGTTTTGCTTTTTAATCTATTTCCCTCTGTTTAAATAATAAGTGCCATTGCACATCTTGCTTAGACACCTGCTATATATGGTCTTCTAGTAAAGTCTTGCGTGAACTTCTTGCATCCGATTCCCAGCTGCTTTATATAAAATGAACTGCAAGTGTTTGAGAAAAGAGCAGTCTTGTTCACATTTTAGCTTTTAAGAGCTTCAGCAAAGCCTCTAAATAAAGCATAGGTATTGCAAAGAACAGAAGCAACTCAAATTATTTTGAGTTAAGGGAGATATTTATGTAAATAAATACTTGCTTAAATAAAATCCAAGCAAGAAGAGGAAAAAAAGATAGGGTCAGGACAAAAAGCAGCTAACTGAACATTAGAACATCATGAACAAAGAACATTTTCTTTCAACAGATGGCTCCATGGCTTGTCGTCTTATTTCCTTTTGTCACCAATTTCTCTAAAGTATTTGCCTTGCTCTCATATTACCAAACATGCTGCTCGAAACCTACCTTTAAAAGGTGACTGGAGAAGATAATGCTAACCGAAATAAGTCAAGCAGAGAAAGACAATTATCATATGGTTTCAATCATTTATGGAACATACGAAGTAGGAAGATCGGTAGGAGAAGAAAGGGAAGAAGAAAGGGGGGGTAAACAGAAGGGGGAATGAACCATTTGAGACTATGGACTCTGGGAAACAAACAGGGCTTCAGAGGGGAGAGGGGTGGAGGAATGGGATAGGTCGGTGATAAATATTAAGGAGGGCACGTATTGCATGGTGCACTGGGTGTTATACGCAAGTAATGAATCATGGAACTTTACATCAAAATCTAGGGATGTACTGTATGGTGACTAACATAATATAATAAAAAATTATTATAAAAAATTTAAAAAAGGAACTTTCAATTCAAGTGTTTCTAATTATAGGTTCTGTACCTTTTAGTTCAAATAATCAAATGGTAAAGAACCTGATTGGCCAATGATTTGAATGTCTATGCTAAGGTGCCAGCTTTGGTTCAATTAGCTTTTCATGTGGGTGGGGATGGGGTAAAGCATAACATGGTATGAAATTTTACATGAGTGTGAAGAACAAAGCTTAAGTAGAAGAGGAAGGTGTAGGTAAGTACATCGAATTTGACAAATGTCTACTCCAAAGCACAAAACTAAATGAAATAAAAATAGTACCTGCCCCCAAAAGATACTTTTGTTCCTAATTTAATGATTTGGATTGTCTGTGCTTTGGATTTTGAGTTGAGATTATAAACACATGAAAATCTCAATTTAGGATATCTTGCCTTTTTAGCCATCATGAGAAACTGCATATAAGGTTACTGTATTTAAACCAGAATTTAGCAGTATAATCTGGAGAATTATAGGAGTATATGATGAAAGTAATTATACTTTTATTTGCTTTTTATTGGTTTAATGATGTCATTAGTACTTATTTGCCTAGTTATTTTATATTAGTGTGATACCAATAAACAATTAGATAACAGAAATGAACATTTTATTCATTGACATCCTTATAACTAAAATGTAATAAAAATCCGTGAAAGGTTTTATATGCATTTATTTCATTCAGCTGCCTCCATTCATTAGCTATATACTGGATCATTCAGAACCCTCTTTAGGCTTAATAAAAGACATGTACAATACAAGCAATAGCCTTTAAAAATACACTGGCACATTTTTTCATATGAAGCAAGGGATGATGAGTCAATTTGAGTTACAAAAATTTATTAAAAATAAAATATTAAAGATTTTTCTGAAGTACCACACTTATGAACTCTTATTTCAAATTGCAATGTATCTATTATTCATTTATTTTAATTTCAACAAATTCAGTAAAACATCCCTAAAGTTCTAGTAAGTCAACATTAAAGCGAATTACAACTCTTGTTTAAATATCAAAGTTCTGGTGATTTAATAAGCCTAAAAATGGAAATCCTGCTCTTTTGTAACCTCACACATAGGTCCCATGTACTTCTTTCTTTTGTACTTACACATTAGTGCTCACCGGGGCACTGTGAGTCTGTGGATTGTTCCGGGCTGAAGTCACCTAAACCACAATAACAGCTACTGAATTTATAAATCTAAAATCTGTTATCTCAGGTCCAGAGTTCTCTGTTGAGATCGTGAATCCTATCTAACTTCCTACAGTACATGTACTTTCAGAGTTCACATTGTTAACTCTGAAACTAGGGCATTAAAATGGAACGTAAAATAATTTCCTTTACTTCTGAGCCAGGCGTCCTGTAGACACGCCCTTTAACTCTCGGAGGTGGATTATTGGATGCAGCTACATCCAGCGTCACAGCTGAGTGGTTATTTCCCCATGACCTGGCCGTGCGGCTAGCAGTCCCCACTCAGTTACCGGCTCTCCTTGGAAAATGCCTCTTCTGAAAAGAGGCGTTTTATCAAACGCCACTTTTTCTTCCTGGGAAGCCCACACCTACTGACTGGCTAATGTGGGAGTATGAATATCAGCCTCTTTACTCAAATGGGGCCATTCTAAAAGGCTTTCTCAGCTTCAGAGCTCCATGTAGGGTCAGCAGAGGCCTTCACTGGGACCACAGCTAAGTTCAGTTTCTCCCTCTGCCCGATCTTATCCAAACTCCTCCTGCTACAGGATGAAAAAGCAGATGCTAACAGGAGTTTGGAGTTGGATCACACGTTAACTTACTGGCCATGAGGACACCATCATCACTGACAGAGGGAATGTGGATAGTAGCTGGCACGACAAAGGATTGCAATTGTAAAAATTTTTATTGTGGTAAGGTGAGATGGAATTCCAGTGGAAGAGAATGTACTACTAGCTACAATATATCAGACCTTTGTATAAATATATATATATATATATATAGAGAGAGAGAGAGAGAGAGAGAGAGAATAACCATGAGGATAGTGGGATTGTGTCGTTATTGCTGAGTATGGATGAAGCATTTGAAAAAAGATAAGGAAAAGCTGAGAATGATTAATCAGTAATTAATCACCAAAGGTAAAAAGCCAGAAGCCTCCTTAGTAACAGTTGAAGAGGTTCTTATCTGCTGTGGCTGGAAGGAAGAGAAATCTGAGTACTGGGCCCCTAACCTAATAATAAAGTAGCAGATTCCCAAGAAGCTTAAACTCTTAACTGAGATAGATCTGCTATGGTCAGTCAGGCCATTAGTTGGGGAAGAATAGGACCCTCACATATGGCAATGAGAGCTGGATTTATGTACCTGAAAATCTTGAATCTTTGGATAAGAACCCTTTGGGCCTAGAGAAGTAGACCACAGTTCCCTATTAGGGGCTGTATTGCTTGAAGACAATGCAAAAGCTTCCCTTTGGTAGGATAAAGTAAGACTTCACCCACCTTCCCTCCGATGACTAGGGTTAAGTCACAACATAATTTCCCTGTGGATGTACTCAGATTAATAAAGGATTAAATAAGTTAGACCTCAAAATACCTGCAGAATCTAGCCAAACATGTACTGGCAGGAACAAGAAAGTATGTATTGAGTTTCATCAAGTGAGTAGAACATAATTTGGATGAGGAAATGGTGATTGATTTGAGAGCACACTTATAGGATTCAGGATAAAACTCTCCAAAGGACCACAAAAGACGGTACAAACACATTACTAATATGGCTCCTAGAAGCATGGAAAGTCTACATTAAATGTTGTAGAAACACTGAAATTGCCATAACAGATAGGTTAAGAGATTAAAAGATTTAGTGAAGTGAGCATGCTAAAATGGATATATTATATAAAACCAGAAGACCCATGATATTATTGTATTCTACAGGATGACATGGAAAAGAATTTCTTGTGAGAGGATTACCAACATCATGAATAAGCTCAGTGCTTTTCTCCTGTTGGCTGGAGGAAATGCCAAATCAGAACTGTACAAACTGATAGTAATGAGGGCAACTGGACTCCAGGGAATGGATGGGAGTGGATGATAGTTAAGGCAGGTGGATGCAATTATTGTAATTATAGATGAGAAAATAGTAGTAATCATGGGGGCCTGACCCACAGAGAGCTACAGAGATGAAAATCTAATGCAGCATTCCTGGGGATAACATATATGGGCGGCCATATAGGAAAGAAGGACTCTTTCTCATCAAGCCTACATGGTACTGGGAAAGACCAGAAATAAGCAGCTCAGAAAACACACAAATAGCATTATTTCTGTGTTTGATACTATGAAATGAAAATGGAGTAAATAATAGAGTGATCATGAGAGGTGACTTCACTATTGTGATCAGGGGAAATCTATCTGAGAACGACTAAACCATGAGGAGTCAGTTTAGGAAAGAACCTGAGGATAAAATATTTTGAAAGATTAAGCAGGAAATTAGGCCAAAGGGAAACCGGGCAGATATAATTATGCAAACCAAAAAAGAGAAAAGAAAAAGAAAGAAGGAAAGACAAATGAAAAGTCAATAAATTATTTCAGGTAACTGGGATTAAAACATTATATTTTTTCTACAATATTTCCTTTAAAATTTTATTTGCCTTACATTTGTCTCTATTTACCTTAAACTTGTCTTATGTTTAAATCCCTCATGTTGGACCAAAATCTAATAATTTCTCAAACATATAAACTCTATCTCAAATTTTGGTTTAAGAGGTTTAATTTGAAGTTTTGGGAGGTTAAAAATATTTATAAAAATCTGTTAATTCAGCAATTTCAAAATAGATTTATAACAATTTAATAACATGTTAGAATATTAAGTTATTAGTGTATAATATGTAATAACATTTAAGCGAACATTTATACTCACAACTTTAACAGTATAGTGCAAACCATCAAGGAGTCTTATGACAACTCTATTTATATTTAACATATCTGCTTATTCATTTTGTGGTCAACAGTCTTTTGTGTAGTACTTACCATGTACTATTCCAGAATAAACATGTACATGAGTGAACCAAATATATTTTACCCACACTCATGGGTTTGCATTCTAATAGAGATATATAGCCTATGATTAAGTAAATAAATAAATATGTAAATATAATGTAGTGAGAAGTGATTTGGGAAGAATTCATACAGATGAAAGGATCACAGATATAGGAGTAGGTTGTGATTTTATATAGAGTGTTGAGGAAAGACCATATGCATAAAATTATGTTTGAACAGAAGACTTTTAGAAAGTGATAGACTGTTATATAGGGGAAGAACATTCTGGGCCAAATGAAGAGTTAAAGCAGATATTGAGGTGAATGTATTTGGAGATGGTCATAGAACAGCAGAGGGTTGGGGAGGAGGCTCAGTGTCACTGGAGCACAATGAGCTGGGGGAAAGAGGAAATAGTTGAAGTAAAACAGGCAGGAGGTACCACACCACTTGGGGTCTATAAGCCATTGCATGAGTTTTGACTTTTACCCTATCCTAACCCAATAAGATGTTAATGGGGTGACATTTATCTACCTTTGATTTTAAAACCTTTATTTTAGCTCCCTCGTGGAAACTAATCTCTGCATGTGTAAAAAATGGAAGCACATAATGAAATTGGAAAACTATTCCAATAATTCAAGTGAATGATTATGGCGGCCTAGCCCAGTGTTGTACCAGAGCACGTGTGGGGAAGTAGACAGACTCACCGTGTGTTTGAGGACTAAGGAAACATTTGCCGATGGAATGGATTTGGAATGTGAGAGAAACTGTTAAGGAAAACGACAAGATTTTGGGCTAGAACTACTTAAGGAATAGAGCTGTCATTAACTGAGATGAGAAAGATTTTTGGAGGCACAGATTTGAAACAGAGCATAGGTGCTGAGCTTAACACTATTGAGTTGAGGATGCCTGCTGATCATAGAAGTGAAGATATGAAATAGGCTCTGGTATATATGAGTATGGAGTTCAGGTTAAGTTTCTGAATTAAAATTATAAATTTGGAAGTCATTTAATTATCGATAGAACTGAAAATAATGAAGCTGAATGAGATCCCATTGGCAGTGCTTATAGCTATTAGTTTGATGTGTTATTGAGAAACAACATAGTTCTTACCAAACAATATTAAATTCTATTATTAACCATAACACTGCAGAGGCTAATATTAATATAGGGAAATTATTATAATTAAAGGAAGTAGTAAATGCATCTCAGAGATAATACAATTTGATAATTCTCTTCACATTTTCATTGAAAACTAGGAATGCATGCATGGACTTTTGAAGCAATTTTGTTGACAGTGTTTATACTTAGTGAATATGTCTATGCATGCCCTTATATATGTGTGTGTGAATTTTTCACTACTTACAAATATATTCATAGAATAAATTGTGCTTTCTTCCTCTTGAACTTAGCAATAGAGCATTAACAACAACAGCAACAACAAAAGTAGAGCCACTGCTTCCACATAATTTCCTATTTAGCAAAACTTTCAAAATGGTTTCCTATTTTCCTATTTAGCAAAACTTTCAAAATAGCAAAAACTTTCTTACATTCAAGAAAAAAATGTGAAGTTAATGCAATCCTCATAATTTCACTTACATATTTCTGGATAGTTATTTCCTTCTTTGTCTTTCTTTTCCATCAGTGTAACACAGATTGGTACTATAACTGAGGATTTTAGTATGACTGCCTGAGCTCAAATTAAGATTCATCCACTGGCAAGTATGAACCTTAAGAAAATAAGCCCAGCTCTCTGTACCTCAGTTTCTTTGTCTCTAAAGTGAAAATAATCATGGAACTTACCGTATGAATTTTGTGATGATTAAGTGAATTAAATCTGTAGGCTCAATAGCATAGGGGTTGACACATATTAAGGATTTAATAAATGTTAACAATTATTAGCTGTTACAGAGGAGATTCTTCCATTATTACACTGATAAAGGTACTTTATGTGATTGCTCTATAGTCATCAACACCAGCTAACCCTGTACCTAATAATTATAGAAGCTAATTTCTTTTCTAGTAAACCTTATTTATTAGAGCTAATTACAACTAAACAACCTAACCATATCTCCTCTTATCTGCAACTTAAGCATCTAATTAAAAAGGACAGAAATAGGAACTTAAAAAAATAAAGCCTAACAACTTTAGTTGTCAGGGTACTTTAAACTTCATTGTATATGGTATATTAAATCAGAATGGATAGAGCAAAATAAATCAAGTGAAAAAATTTATAAACAGAGTTTTTAATATCATCTTTGCTACATGATGGTTCTGGAGCTCAATGTGACAGTTGTCCAGACTATTTGCAGCTCATGACATTTTTCATTATTTAATATTATGACATTTGTAGGTTACTATTTAGGATTGTATCTTTAATAGTATATTTTCAGTCACTTCATTTACTTAGTATTTATTACTTCTAAGGTGTCATGCTAGGAGGAATTAAAGAAATATGTATCAAACATTATACTTTAACAGTACAAAAATTTCTAGCTCTATTGTTGGTGTGATAACTTGCACACTGTGAGAAAAAGGAGTGCCCCCATATCAGTTCTTCAGTGTACTTGAATTACTATGGTTTATTAAAAGCCTACTTCAAAATATATAATGTTATTTGTGTGGCTATCATTGTGGGGGAATTTTTCTTTACGAATCAGTATGCTTAATTTTCTCTAAAACCAAATATTAGAAAGCAAACATTTTTTTTTTCTTCTTCATTTGAGGGGATTTATGGCTTGAGTCTGAAAATAGAGGAAAAGTCTAATTTCAAAAATTAAAAATGTCTTCTAGTAGAATTTTGGTCAAAGAATATTCCATAATTAATGCCTTGCTGTAATTACTATCATTAAGATTATGTAGATTAATGATTCTTCAAAAAGTTGGAATTTTAGGCAAACAGTATTTTTGATGTAGTAAAACTTAAATTTAATTCAAAAGCAAAGAAAGTAAATCTATTACTTCTATTAAAGTCTACTTTGGCCAGATATAATTATGAGTAATTTTCTGTAACAGCAAACTTACCAGGCAGCATCTAGTCACATACTATTTAACATGGCAAGTAGCCACGGAAAGGAGTGAATGAACAGTATAAAATTTGAACATAAGCATAGATTTAAAATACAATGTGTAAAATCCAGGGAGAATACAACAATTGAAACAAAATCAATTTCCAACTTATAAATTTGAATAGTAAAATAAAATTATGCTAATCTAATGTATTTGCCTTATTGTATTTGTCAGTTCATTATGCTGCATGCATAAATATGAGATTGTTATTTTTCCTTTGATAATACTCCTTAAGTTATTTGCTTTAAATTGGTTTGCTTCCTTTAAGTACTGGCACAGCTTTGTGAAAGATCTTGTTTTCCAATGAGCTTTCACTGCCAGTTATATTTTATTTTTATTTAGTTTTGTTTACATCATGTAAAGGGTATTACCAATTATTTTACTTACTTGTATTATGAGACTATAGTACATAACTATCCCAAATTGCCTTACATTTTCCTTCTAGAATTCTATGCTCAGTAGGAGCATATCAAAATTCTAGGATACTGTCTTTGACAGTAAATACCTCTGAATTTTCCAGTGGTTCAGGTCATTGCTGCCCAAGTTCTCTGACCCAAATTAACTTTATCTTTGTCCTACTTACTACATAGCTGTTACATCTTTTTTCTCCTTCACATTAACCATTTTCTGGTCTTTCACTATTAAATAATCATTTCTATTTCCTTCATGAGGATGTCTCATTTTACTGAGAGCTCTGTGGTTATGCCAATAAATGAAAGACTAGGCAAAAAATATAAAGTGATGCGTATGGTAAAGACCGAGAGCATAAAATATGTTTACTTTATCCAGATTTTTCTTCTCCCTAGTTTTATTTTAAAAGTTCCAATATCTGGTAGAGGCATACCTCAAAGCTATTGGAGGTTCAGGTTCAGATCACCACAACAGAGTGAGTATCACAATAAAGTGAGTCAAATGAATTTTTTGATTTCCCAGTACATATAAAAGTTATGTTTATACTGCCCTGTAGTCTATTAAGTGCGAAATACCATTATGTCTAAAAAATGTATACTCTTTAATTAAAAAATACTTTATTGCTGAAAAGTGTTAGCCACCGTCTGAGCTTTCAGGGTGTTATAATCTTTTTGCTGGTGGAAGGTCTTGCCTCTGTTGATTACTGCTGCCTGATCAGGGTAGTGGTTGCTGATGGTTGGGGTGGCTGTGGCAATTTCTTAAAACAAGCCAACAATGAAGTTTGTCACAATGATTGACTTTTCCCTTCACAAAGAATTTCTCTGTAGCATGCAATGCTATTTCATAACATTTTACCAACAGTGGACCTTCTTTCAAGATTGGAGTCAGTTCTCTCAAACCCTGCCACTACTTTATCAACTAAGTTTATGTAATATGTAATATTCTAAATCTTCTGTTGGCATTTACATGGTCTTCATAGCAGCTTCACCAGGAGTAGATGCCATCTCAAGAAACCACCTCTTTGATCATCCATAAGAAGGAACTCTTCTTTTGTTAAAGTTTTACCATGAGATCCCAGCAATCCCAGCAATTCAGTCATACCTGCAGCCTTCACTTCTAGTTCTTTTGTTATTTCCAATACATATGCAGGGACTTCTTCCACTGAAGTCTTGAACCCTTAAAAATCATGCAGGAGCATTAGAATTCACTTCTTCCAAACTCCTGTTAATGTTGATATTTTGACCTCGTCCCATGAATGACAACTGTTCTTAATGGCATCTAGACTAATGAATCCTTTCCAGAAGGGTTTCAATTTATTTTGATCAGAACCATCAGAAGAATCCCTATCTATGGCAGCTATGCCTTACAAAATGTATTCCTTAAATAATAAAACTTGAAAGTCAAAATTACTCCTTATCCATGGACTACAGGATGGATGCTATGTTAGCAGGCATGAAAATAATATTTATTACTCTTTGTACATCTCCATTGGAGCTCTTGGGTGACCAGGTACATTGTCGTTGAGAAGTAATATCTGGAAAGGAATCCCCCCCTGCCCCCCGCCGAGCAGTAGGTCTCAACGGTAGGCTTAAAATATTCAGTAAACTGTTTTAAACAGATGTGCTGTTATCCAGGCTTTCCATTTATAGAGCACAGACAGAATAGATTTCACATAATTCCTATGGGCTTTAGGATTTTCAGAATGGTAAATAAACATTGGCTTCAACTTCAAGTCACCAGCTGCATTAGTCCCCTAACAAGAGATTCCACCTGTCTTTTGAAATGGCATTGACTTTAAAGAAGGCATTGACTTCTCTCTAGCTAGGAAAGTCCTTGATGGCATCTTCCTCTAATAGAAGACTGATGTACACTGAAAATCTGTTTAGTGTAGCCCACCATATTTAATGAGCTAGGTCTTCTGGATCACTTGGACATCTTCTGCATCAGCACTGGCTAATTCACCCTGCACTTGTATGTTGTAGAGAGAGCTTCTTTCCTTCACTGTTATGACTAACATTTGTAAGCTTCAAACTTTTCTCCTGCATCTTCCTCACATCTCTCAGCTTTCATAGAATTGAAGAGAATTAGGGCCTTGCTCTGCATGAGGCTTCGGCTTCAGGGAATGTTTTGGTTGTGCACAGTACACATCAGCAGAAACACAGAAAGATCATTCAAAGCAGTGGTTTAGGATTTTGACTAGCATGGCATCTTCAACAAAGAACAATACATTTGTAGAGAAATGACAGGACAAAGGAAAGCAGTTTTAGGCCTCCAAGGGTGGCAAACTGTGGAAGGGTAAATATATGAGAGGGAACTAACGATGTAAGATTTCCTTGCAGCTTGTCTGGTACCATCTTTGGGCTGATAAGAGTTTGTCTTCAGAAAAAGATTTTATATCTTGCCTTGAGGCTGAAAAAAGGAAGATTTTTCTGTGTTTTCTGCTTAATTTCCTTCACCCTAAAATAATCCTATGTCAAAGAGACATATTTTGGGGTGAAATATCCTAGTTTCTTCAATAGATAGGTAGAAAGACCAATATTTTTTAAATCTCAGAAGAGAGCTGAAATTGCTATGCTCTCTTTGAACAAGACTTAATAACATCTCAGGTAGCATTTTGTTAGATAATTGAAAATACTAAACTAAGCAGTAGAAATGTAACTTGCAAAACAAGCAAGAACTACTAGCCTCTTAACATACCTGCTTCGGAAAGATAAGTCCATATGACTTTATAGTAAATAAGTAGCATGAAAGTTTCACTGCTTCATGTTCTCAAACCATTTGAAAGCAACTGCCACCTGACCTTTTCACCTCAATATTATTTGCTACCCAAAAGTTACTTCTGTTCCCACCTGTGTTTCCCAAGTCCCAATCCAAGCCATAGCCCTTGTCCTAAAATTCTCCCCTGAACCTCCCTTTCTGATCAATTTATTACAAATTATTCTTAGCAGCTGATTTATATGCTCATAAAAATAAGGATAAACACAACTTGTTTCTCTTATACATGTTTTTTGAAATTACAGCTGCTTGAAAAATAAAATCCAAACTTCTAGGTTTGATTTTTAAATATAAATTCGCAGTAATGAAAAAAGTCAACTCATAATATGTTATATAGGTTTCCTTCAACTTCCATAATTAATTTAAATGTGAACTTGTATTTCTTCGTACTATGGGCAAATTCTTTGTTATCCTAATTAAACAAAAATGTCTTCATTTGTATATATCATACATAGAAATAACAGATAGATTAATCTAGGCAATTCTCACAATCTCTATAGAATAGTATGTTAAAATTAGACCAGGTACATTGAAAACAAGTGTGCCTTCCTTAATGTGTATCCTTCTAACTCCTTTTCCCCTAAAGATCCATCTGTCCCCCTGAATAGTTCTCAATACTGGCCTCTTTTTGATTGTGAAGCATGCATAGCCATTGTGACCCTCTAACATTGCCTCTTCCAGTATTCCCTGTGTTTGTGGCACAATGTGATAAGCCATTGCAGATGCCCACCAAATTGTAAAAGATAGAGTATATAATAAAGACAAACGTTTGCAGTGTCTGTGAGATTGAATATACACGTATCTCATACCCCAGAAATCTCAATTCTGAGTATGTACTTGAGACTAATCATACACAGATTCATAAGGGGATATGGACAAGAATATTTATTTCAATGCAATTTGTGTTAAACAACAATTGGAAACACATTACATGTTTATAATTAGAGAAGTAGATTAATTAAAAATGTGGTGGATACAAATTACAGTGTGATTTGCAGTTGGAAACAACTATACATATAGTTAGTTAATATACATATGTACAGATAATATACATATATTCATAAATATAGATACACACATACATACATGCATACATATGATAACACAGAAGGCTTTCAAAATAGGAAACAGAACAAAGATTAACATAATACCATCAGGCAAACTTTCTGGCCTGCCACATCTCTGTGGATAGGACTGCTGCCAGCCTAATGTCTCTATCCCTGTAGGTTAAAAACCTCTTGTCTCAAGCTGCTTTAAGGATTTTCTCTTTATCTCTGAAATTGGCAAGCTTCACTATTGTGTCAGGGTGTTGATCTATTTTTATTGATTTTGAGGGGGATCCTCCATACCTCCTGGACTTGAAATCCTGTTTCTGTCCCCAGATTAGGGAAGTTCTCAGCTATGATTTGCTCAAATATACACCTTCTGTCTCTTTCTTCTTCCTCTGGGACCCCAATAATTCTAACATTGTTTTGCTTTATGGTATGGCTGAGTTTTTGAAACCTCCCCTCATGGTCCATTAGTTGTTTTTCTCTCTTTTCCTCAGCTTCCTTCCTTTCCATCATTTTGTCTTCCATGTCACTACTCTTTCTTCTACCTGAGTTACTGTAACTGTTAGGGCATCCACTTTAGCCTGCATCTCAGTTAAAGCATTTTTAATTTCAGCCTGATTAGATTTTTATTTCTGCACTAAGAGATTATCTAGTGTCTTTTATGCTTTTTTCAAGCCCAGCTAGTAACTTTATAATCGTTATTCTGAATCCAGCTCTGACATTTTCTTATATCCATTTCGATTAGATCTGTGGCAGAGTATTATCTCTGGTTCTTTCTTTTGTTATGAATTCCTCCTCTAGTCATTTCGCCCAGAGAAGAATGGATGAACAACAGAACAAAATAGAAAATACCAACCATGACCCAAGTGAAATAAATACACACTAGACAAATCCGAAGTGGTCAGAAACCAGAAAAGAAAAAGAAAAAAATAAAGGTGGGTGGGAATAGAGAATATAATCTCCCGGGTGGACAAAACAGGGTGATCCACTTGGTCCTGGGTATATTTTGGTCTGTTTGTTAGAAGACACTAAATCCCAAAATTGTAAAGAAAGCAAAACTTACATATATATACACACACACAAATAAAATTCAATACAGTGAAAGGAAGCCAAAAATGAAGAATGTATCTATAAAATGTAAATGTAAAAAATGAAAGTTAAAGAAAGACTTAAAAACAGAGTTGACAAAATAAGAAACTAGTTGAAAAGGGAAAAAAGAAAAGGAAAATTTTATACTGAAAGATAAACAAATCATGAGAAAAACCTCAAGTTCTATATGTTATTTTCCCTTAGCACTGGAGTTTTGCAATCCTGTGCCCTCCCTAAACTTGGTATTCCTGATGTTCCAGCTGGTCTTCTGGGGGAGGGGCCTGCTGCACCTATTCTCAGGTGTCTTTGCCTGGGCGAAGTTGCACCGCGTTTTGCCAGGGAGCCAGGCTCAGTATAAGCTGCTTTGGGTTGCTCTATGTGGCTTTTGTTCCCTGAAGGCTTTCCACACCTCTTTAGAGGATGATAATAAAAATGACCGTGCCCCCATCTCCAGTTGAAAGATCGGGGTCCCTTCTCTTCAGTAAACCCTCAGGGATAAGTGGTCTTCACTTTTGTGCATGCCAAACTCTGGAGACTTCCTGCAGTGCCCTCCGCACTGATCCTCCCAGGGGAAGGGGAATGTTTGTACCATTTCTGCCCTTTGCAGGGACCCCACATGGAGAGTGGTCATCCGATCATGCCACAGTTCAGGAACCAAGCTGAGAGCCCCCTTTGGGCTCACTGACCATAACCAGTTTCCCTGCTCCAATGCTTGGGAACTCTGCAGGCTCAGGCATCCCCATTCTTTCTGTGATCCTGAGGATCCTGAGACCACACTATGCCACTTAGGATTCTGCCCTGCTTCACCACCTAAGCACCTTTCAGGCAGGGTCATCTCTCACTAGAGAGGATTTCTAAAGGTTCTGATTTTGTGCCTTGGGTTTATATCACTTTCTGGTAGCCTGCTTATGGAGGCCCCCTCCCCCGGCCGTTTATCTTCTGATATATATATCTCTGCACCTCCTACCTTGCAAAACATGGTCGCTTTTCTATTTGTAGAATTCCAACAAATCTTTTCTTACATCTCAGGTTGAATTCATAGTTGTTCCAAATGATTTGATAGTTATCTAGCTAAATTCAAGGGACCAGATGAAACGAGGTCCCCTACTCTTCCACCATCTTGCCTCCCCTCCCATCTTCCCATTACATTTTGAGGTTAGAACCTAAAGGATTTGACTTCAGTTACTTTAAGATAGCAATATGTTATGTTTATGTCCTTGGATTCTTTGATGTTAAAGTGAGTTAATAACCATAAAGTTGCTAGCATTATGCCCCGTAAGTGGTGATGTTGAAATCCAGATATTTCTGTCCCTTCAAAAACTAAATTATCTGCATATTTTTTATAATATACTTTTTTTATCAATTAACATAATTGCATTTATTTTTTCCTTTAAAATGTCTATTTACATAGAATACTAATATTTAAAGAGAAAACTAGGAAAAGTTAGCTTTTCTTCCTCTGTATTAATCAAAACAATTAGTTAATTCCAAATCAATCTATTTAAATCAGTCCTTGAATATATATACACTTTCCAAATTCAATTAATATTTTAGGGTTTCAGGAATAAGGTGTCTTATGTTGTGCTTCATTCAAATACTAGCTTTTATTGCATATGCTAATGTCAGATGTAGTTTTCTGAGGCCTCTTGAGGTGTGCTTGGTGTGATTGATCCTAAGTGTGGTTGTCCAAAATAAATTGATTCATGTCATTTTTAGTCAGAGGCAATAAGGCTTGGTGTGCTAAGTAAAATGTATGTCTTTCAAAGAATGAATAGAAAAATCAGAATAATTCTTGATTGAGACAGGGTTTTGAATTAATTGCATTTTACCTAACTTATTAATTTTTTGGCTCATTTACCAGAAGCTATCTTGTCTTTTGGGAGCACTTTTGGAGAAAAAGGATTAAATTGTCACAAAATCAAAATCCATTAGCTATGAAGTAATATTATATCTTATATAGGTTTTATATAGCAGGGTAACAAGCACAATATAGTTCTTTAAACCATATGAATATATGCAAATCAAAGCTTTTTCTGCTTTCTTATGCATCAGTAAAACTCCTTATGAGCCTGTACATGTTTATGACACTTGCTAAAAGTGATTGGAATTGAAGCATAATGTCATGAATACAGAATTTAGTCAATTACCCGGAATAAAATAGGAGTGTATTTGCTAATTTCCCTGGGAATATGCATGATTTATATATTTTGCTTTGTTTCAATGTGAGAAAAGTTCTAAAATATGGATACAAAAAGGATTGCTGATGATTAGTTCTGGAGTAATACCTCAGGCATCATCATTATGATCTATTTGGCCTAATTTTATATATATAATTTCTTTCCCATTGAACTTAAAGACTATTTTTAGAGCAGTTTTAAGTTTACAACAAAACTGAAAGGTACAGAGATTTCCATATACCCTATTGCCCCACACATGTGTAGCTTCCCCCATTACCAGTATCATTCACCAAAATTGTACATTTTTTACCTAACTTACATGGACATATCATAATCATGGAATTCCATAGTTCACCTTAGGATGCAGTCTTTGTGTTGTACATTCTGTAGTTTGGGACAAAGTATAATGATATATATCAATCATGCAGAGTATTTTCACCATCTTAAAAATTCCATGTCGTCCCCACCACTTCCCAACCTGACAACCACTGATCTTTTCATTGTCTCCATTGTTTTGCCCTTTTCCAGAAAGTGCTCTAGTTGGAGTTACACAGTACGTAGATTGGCTTCTATAACAGTAATGTACATTTAAATTTCTTTCATGTCTCTGCATGTCAGACGGTTCATTTCTTTTTACCACTGAATAATATTCCATTGTCTAGATGCACCACAGTTTGTTTCTGAACAGGTGTGATGGTAGAACAAATTAAATACTTAAATGATATTTGCTCTTTATTCCTATACAATATAAATAGGCTGCAATGTAAATAGTTGAAGTGTCAAATTAAGCAATGATGGGTTGAGCAAATACATAGAGATTTCAGTTGAACTCAGTCTCAATGTGTATGATTTGTTTGAGTTAGTTCTCAAATAAAGTTTGAAATCGACTTCAGCTTTATTAATACAAGTATAAGACCAGAATCAGAGGAGCTCTAATATCTACTTAAACTGTATTTATCCAACTACATGTGGAGAACTCTATTCAGTGCTGGATGTAATGTTTTAGAGTTATCTTTATAATGTGGAGTGGAAAAAACTTCAAATTTGACGGTAAATAGAACATTTAAAAATACTTAGGAAACACAGTAAGCTAAAAGAAATTGATAATGAAAATATGCTTACATTGTTTTCCAGATAATTATTTATTAGGGTCTGTACAACTGTGACTGTACAACTTGAATATCCGTTTAGTGCATGTGACTTTACAATTTAAGCTTTGAGATGCTTGGAGGGCAGAAGAGAAAAATGCGGGCTTCAATTCTTCATGATTGCCTAGCTGCTTATATACCTATCTCTCTGCCTGCAGGCAGTGTTATGAAAAAAAGATGCAGAGGAGACCAAAAAAGCCATGCCTCTGTCTGGAAGGACCTTACAGTCTCACAGGAAGGACTCATAATAAATACAATTAAATAATGTTTTGTAATATGACGTTAGGAATGACAAAATCAGGGGAATTTAATAGAGGGTAACTTTGTGAAGGCCTGCATTGCCTATGGAGAGTGGAATCTCTCTCTAATAATATGATCTTTGGACCAACACTGGTAAGATAAAAAGAAGCCAGTCATGAAAAAATGAGGATCAATATTCCAAACAGAGGGGGACAGCCTATACATTTAACTTCCAGGGAAAAGAAAGTTTCTAGAAGTTCATTTTGGGAAAAACATCATGCATAATGGAAAGAGTGATTTGGAGTGAGGTTGGAGATTTAGGTGGATGGGGTCAGTAAGGAATGTTGGTGTTTTGTTTCCAAGTGAAATGAAAAGTGGTGGGCTATACAAAATAAGTGATATGATTTGATTTGGTGCTTGTCATTGAGTATAGTGAGGAAGGAAATGTAAAAGCAGAGAGGAAACTTTATTTTTTTTAAAGATTGTATTTATTTATTTGAGAGAGAGAGAGAGAACATGAGCAGAGGGGAGGGGCAGAGGGAGACTCCCTGCTGATCAAGGAGCCCAACGCAGGGCTCAATCTCAGGACCCTGAGATCATGACCTTGGCTGAAAACAGACACTTAACCGACTGAGCCACACAGGTGCCCTAGAGAGGAAACTTTAGAGACTTTATAGAAGGCCATGCTAGAGATGATGGGGACAGGGATAAAAAATGGCATCAATAGAGACTATAAGAAATATAATGAGGTAGGTTATTCTGTAGTTTGAATTGATATAACTTACTCGATGATTTTTTTTTTTTTTGGTTGTAGGAGATGAAGTAAAGGAAAAATACTGAGTAATCTCTAAATATGGATGTGTGTTTCATGTTATTTCAAAATAAATTTACAATTATGGCACGAAAATCACATTAAAAACTGTAAACTTTAAAGCTTAATTAACTTTTATTAAGAAAGATGATGGTTAGGTCATACATATATGCATACATACATACACATTATATATTAATGATTGTTTTTAAATATTGAAACAGTGCTTATTTTCATACTACTAGACAGTGGAAATATTTGAATAATATGAACAAAGAAAATTTAGAAAACCTAGTTAATCTTAATTGTCATGGTTATTTTATTTATTTTCAATTTCATATATATTCTAACCACATTTTAAAAATACTTTTTATAAGTTATTTTATTAATTCACACACATACACAAATACAGACATATTTTTTTCATGATGAATGATGACACTATCAACAATTTCCCTATAGTACTGATGAACCAAAGGACCGATATTCAACCAGTGTATACTATTTTTATGTAAGAATTACAGACTGACTACCATGAACTTAATACATTTGTCCAGCAACACACAGATGATTCTGTTACTCAGTTTTCTCATTTAGGAGTAGAAAGTCACCTAAATATATCCCAAGTTATTTGATAACAGAAGAATTTCCCCAACATTATTAGTAAATGTGCATTAGCTAATGTAAATCTGAGTGTTTTATTTGATATTTTAGATGCAAACACACTGATGTAGTTTCTTACTGTCTCTGATTGGTTTTATTGTTTTGATCATTTATACAAATGGTTTAGCTTTGTGTTCTGGAAAAAATACTGGCCTTGATGGGAGAATATCAGATTTTTTAGCCTATGTGACCTGATATAGAGCACATAATTTGGTCAGGTCTCAGCATTTTCATTTTAATGCAAGAGATTCAATAATTTATTATTATTAAGTAATTTACTATAATTAATTATAGTATATTCAACACTGAACTCTTGGTAAGCACTGATAGTATGCCAGGTACTATGCTGTATGCTGGGAACCCTGAAAATATGTAAAATATGTTTGTCTCTTAGGGGACTTAAAGGAGAGAGAGAATGTGGGAGAAGGCCCAGGAAAGAGAGATTGAGAGAGAGAGAGAGAAGAGGAAGAGAAATATGTAGTAATATGATCAGCATAACAGTGGCTTAATCATGATGCTATGTTAGAGGAGAAATCAATTACATAATTTTCTTGGATGAGGACTGCAGGTTTTCTAGAATTAAATCATCAGGAATGAGAAGATCTACCTAAGATATTGAATGGAATTTGAGGGAAAAAAGGAAGAGCATGTGCAAAGATTAAAGAACATGAAAAGTCATGGCATTTTTCCAGGAGCTATAATGAAGTCAACATAATAATGAGCAGTAGAAGATAAAATAGGCCATGTAAACTGGTGCTGGGTGGTAAAGGGCCATGTCAGTCATGCAAAGTGGTATGGTATTTGTAAATATTTGTTATTTTTGTTTATAACATCCAAATGTCCTTCTTAATTAGAAAGAATTCCCTAATAGCTAAGACTTAATGAGAGACAGGTCCCCACCTTCGACTATAAAAATAGAAGGAACTTAGAAAATCCATTCTCCTGGCTCTTTGACAGTTACTATACTGGCCTAATTATCAGTGAGCATTACAGGGAACAGATCCATATGAAAATGTAAGTAATCTTAGACTGATTATGTAGCTAACTAGGAATCCAGCTTCCCATTAACATTTCTCAATAAGAATATGGTGAATCTTGTTCCGTGGCAGAAGGAGAATATTGAACTATCTTTGCTAAATTTAGTTATCCATTAACATCCTTATTATCTAGTAAAGAACCCACTGAGATCTAAAATTTTAAGGACTGCTTCGTCATTGCCACTCAATGGTGTGAACAAATGAGGAACCAAGAATTGTGAAGTGGGGTGCAGCCTCAAAAATCAGGAAACTTTAAAAAGAGAACAAAAGTTCAAATCTTAGCTCAAGGCATTGGCAAAAACCAAGAAACTTTCTATAGCAGTGATAAAAGAATCTCTTATCTCACGAAGCTGCAAAACTGAGATACCTGACAATGAAAATCAAACATTAATCTGTTGATCCTACTGGTTGCAAATTACAATGTCAGTTACATTTACAGTCCTGCCAGGTATCCTATGTGAAAAGTAGGACATCTATAGGATAAGATTGGAATCTTCAGACTTGTAATGGTTTAGGCTACCATGAGTACCCCGATGGACAGCTCCCACTAAATCTCCAGTACAGGTTGCATTTACTTCTTCCCTTACTGATAAGGCTGATGCTGCTGCTTGTCAGTGGCAATTTTCTGAAAAGGGGGACAGGTCGTCCTCATTTCCTATGACTATCACTGCTCAATGTTTAAAAGTCTTTTAATAGAATTACCTCATGGAGGCAAGCAAGAAAGGAAGAAATGACCATCAAAAATCAAACCATAAAGGGGAAGTATAAGATAAAGATTTTTAGGACTTTTCTAATTTATGTAGGCAATCTAAACCTAAAGGATGGGTGAAAAATTGATTCTAAATATTTATAACCAATGGGAGAGAAGCAAGTTATATACAGAACTGGAGCTGATACATTACTCAGACTTTCATCATATCCCATCCTGACTCACAGTCATCTTTCAGCCTTTCACTCTACCAGCACTTGGGGTCTATATGGATTGTGTGTGTGTGTGTGTGTGTGTGTGTGTGTGTACATTTGGGAATGGCCTATTGAAATTATAATTAAGTAATTGCATTGAAGATAATATCTTGAGCATTTTGCACAACCATGTAAAGGAAGTAGCATGTTCTCTGAATTGACAGGCAGTATGTGGCTTGAGGTAGTTCATATTTAATTGCTTCTACAGTCTCTAAAAGAAAGAAGACTAGATCAACAAAATGAATGTGAGGAATCCAAATGATAAGAGGTAACCCAAAGAGAATATGAAGAATTGGAATAGCAGCAGCTAGGTGAAAGAAAAATACTATTACTATGGAACATTGCTGAGGGCCCAATCTAGTTTTAAGATTAGTTACTAGTTCATTATTTTGTTGCTAACCGTGTTCTAGGTAGTGAATCAAACGGATCCTAATTTTACTCCTAATGTGGGGAGAAGTATATTAACAAAAATGGCAAAATATTAAACATCAAGGTGACCGGACTTGACAAAGGAGTTGAGTAAAAGGAATTAAGAATGACTCAGTGATTTATGGACCGAGCAGGAGGAGCAATGTGGTGGCCAGTTGCTAAACAAGAAGTCTTGGGAGAAGCAGTGTGAGAAAAATCATATATTTTCTTAAAGTCATGCTATTATCTTCAGAGTTCTAGTATTTCTTGTAGAAGTATTCTCCAAAGCAGATAAAAGTGAGAAAAGAAATTATTTGGATTAGTTTTTCCATCTTTTAGATTAATTCAGTTAACAAAGAACCTGGGGCGCCTGGGTAGCGCAGTCGTTAAAGCGTCTGCCTTCGGCTCAGGGCGTGATCCCGGCGTTCCGGGATCGAGTCCCACATCGGGCTCCTCTGCTGGGAGCCTGCTTCTTCCTCTCTCACTCGCTTGCTGTGTTCCCTCTGTCGCTGGCTGTCTCTCTGTCACATAAATAAATAAAATCTTTAAAAAAAAAAAAAAAAAGAACCTGAGTTTTTCAAGGTGAATAGCGAAGGGAATAAAGCCAAAGGAGACTCTACCAAAAGAAATGAAAGAGATATGGTAATGGATATCTCTGCGGAATCAGCTAACAAATATTAAGTCATGGAAACTACACAATAAATCTAAGGTAAATATCATTGCCCTCACAGTATTGAGATGTAGCTGAGGCTTAGAAAGTTTAACAACTTGGATATACTTGGGTCTCCCAGCCAATAAATACTGCGGTTGGAATTTGAACTTTGAACAGTCTTTCTGTCACATAATATTTCAACTGCTAAGGCATACTGTTTTTTTCAAAAATTAATAATATCAAGGGATTTTGGTTAAATATGGCAAATCAAATTCATGTATAAGTTATATAATAGATTGTGGAAAAATTTATATAGATGTCCATTCTCCTTATGAAATTCTAATAAAAAGTTTCAGAAGCCTATGTTTTGCACACATTAATTAAACATTCTAAAAATGGAATAAAATATTAAATATAAGACAAAGAGATATGCTAGAAAGTAGGCCAAAGAGAAAAAGAAATGGAAAATAGGGAAGGAAAAATCTAAGAATATTATAAACCCAGAAGTTTCAGAAAAGGGCATATAGAAACTGGTAGGAAATTGTCAAACAAGTAAATCAGTAAAATTTCTAGATCCAAATAACCTGTTCTTTAAATTAAACCCCCTCCCCACCAAATGCCTAGACAAATCTATGCTAACATATCTCCATGAACCACATTATTGGGGATTTCAGAAAACTAGAGACTTAATGAAGATCTGATGGGCTTTAGGATGTATGTGGGTAAATAGAACAAATAAGAACAATTAGTACAACAAGGCATTGCATTTTTTTAACACTTGGAAGCATAAAGATTGTGCAAAATAACTTTAACATTTCTGAGGGAAAATGATACAGAACAGGATTTGTATAATCAGCCAAATTATATATCAAAAGTGAAGATAAAATAAAGATCTTTCAGTTAAGCAAAGACCCACAATTGTAGTTGTCCGGTACCACTTTTTAGAATCTAAAGAACTATCTTGGGGCACCTGGGTGTCTCAGTTCATTAAGCCTCCAACTCTTGATTTTGGCTCAGGTCATGATCTCAGGGCCTGGGATCCAGCCCCACGCCAGGCTCTGCCCTGGTCATGGAGCTTGCTTGCGTTTCTCTCTCTCTCTCTCCCTCTGCTCCTCCTCACTATCCACCTCAAGTACACATGAGCACACACTCTCTCTTTTTTTCTCTCTCTCTCAAAAAAAAAAAATAATAATAATGAAGAACTATCCATGCCATCAAAATGAGGTAATAAATCAAGAAAAGTATAGGATGCATGGTCTCCAGGGGGAATAAAAGAGGAGATGAATGGAACACTCCAAAATGAAGGCAAGTGGAGATACCAAAAGACAGTAATGTAGCATACCTAGAATCAGGAGAATGGATGATTAGAGATCTGTCTCCAAGAAAGAATAAAAAAATGAAACTGACAAATGATACATCTGATACTGTTGGACGTAGATTTACATTTCAACCAGTGAAGTGTGCACAAAGTAAAAAAATGGGAAAATATAAGAAAGTAATATTCCCAGAAAGAAAGAGAAGTGGTATAATAAGGAAATTATAGTATGCTACGCTATATGTATCATTACTGAATTTGATATATACATACACACACGTACATATACAAATAATAATAATAAATTACATGGCTCTAATGGTAGTGTAGCAGAACTAACTTGAGTTCACTCCTTTGTGATTTACAGATAGAGAGCACACCAGGTGGAGTTGTCACACAAAGGAAACTATTTATACCAAATAAGGAGATCATGCGGAATAATTTCCAAAGCTGTAACTCCCGAGCAAGGGTGAATGGGTTCCTTTTATGGTTAGGGTGACTATCCATAAAAGGGAGTTTTGTATTTTGTGTAGAGGCAGGCATAAGGTTGTGTATGAATCTTAAGGAAACGTGCCCCTGTATTGTACATTATGTTAGTGAGGTTTGTGCTTCTCCTCTGGTGAAGACTTGAGCATTATTAGGAGGAGGAGGTAACAGTCCAGGGTCCATCTGTGGTGATGTGAGTCAGTGGTTGAGCTCAAACTGGTCTGGGTGGTCTGGACCAGCCAGAGCTCTTCCTCAGGACAGTTGTTAATATCTGGAGGGGGTAGTTTCGGTTTCCATCGTCGGGTGCTTTGCCCATTGGGTCTTTTGCCTGAGTTAAAAGGTAAATGAAAGGAAGAACTTAAGGAAAATGTGGGACAAAGGTCAGTGGGTAGAGGGAGGTGGCAGTGAAGGTCAGGTCTTAGGGTCAATCATGCAGGGGTTTGCTGGTGACAGTACGTTGTCAAAGAGAAGTATACATGAAAATTGGAGGTCAAGTGTATGAAATAGTTATTCCCATAGTAGGAAGCCAAGAAAATTGTTTAAAATTGAAAGATAAAAAATTATAGTAATATTTTTCAGGAATGTCAAGGTAAATTCAGAAGGAGCTAAAATACTTGAGTGTTTTCTCTGGGGAATGACAATTAGCAAATTTGGGAAGAGATAAGGAAGGAGACTGTTTTTGTTTATGATTACAATCCTTTGAGAACTGGCCTTTTATTTTATTTATTTTTTTATTATTTTTTTAATATGCTATGTTAGTCACCATACAGTACATCATTAGTTTTTAATGTAGTGTTCCATGATTCATTGTTTGCATATACTGGCCTTTTAAAACTTGGAACATGCAGGGCACCTGGGTGGCTCAGTCAATTAAGCGTCTGCCTTTGGCTCCAGTCATGGCCTGAGTGTCTGGATCCAGCCCCATGACAGGGCTCCTTGCTCAGCAGAGAATCTGCTTCTGCCTCTTCCTCTGCCCCTCCCCCCAGCTTGTTCTTTCTCTCTGTCTCTCAACTAAGTAAATAAAATCTTTAAAAAATAAAAATAAAAAAAATACGTAGAACTGTGAACATGTATAACTGAAAAATACGAGAAATAAAGAGAGAGAATAGGTGGGGAAGATCTAGAGATAGCCCTTTTATTTTAAAAAGTAATTAACAGGCTTCAGAATGATTCAAAGGCTAGCAAAACTTCCGAGGTTGACGAATAAGATTTTTGTTTGTTTTCCTAGCATTATTTTAAAATTAATGATCTGAATATGTTACATGTAATTCTACAATTATTATTGTTTTAAATGTTCCGGTTGGGGCACCTGGGTGGCTCAGTCATTAAGCGTCTGCCTTCGGCTCAGGCCGTGATCCCGGCATTCTGGGATTGAGCCCCACATCAGGCTCCTCCACTAAGAGCCTGCTTCTTCTTCTCCGACTCCCTCTGCTTGCGTTCCCTCTCTCGCTGGCAGTCTCTATCTCTGTCAAATAAATAAAATCTTTAAAAAAAAAAATAAATGTTCCAGTTGTCCTAACCTAGTTGATCATATTATTGCATGAGAACAAACCAAATGTGATATGTCTCCTAAGAGAGTGTAAAAAAAAGTATAGAATTCTTTTCTCCAGTTTTCCTGATTATAAACATGTGTTTGTGTATTTGTACAAAAGTGTGGCTGTGTGTGTGTGTGTGTGTGTGCGTGTGTGTGTATAAGTTCTCTGTAGATAGAATAAGAGAATAAAAGTGTGGGCAGTTACTAATTTTGCTATTTCGGATGTGTGGTAAGGGACAGCCTATCTAGGGGAGGTAATGTCTGAAGTATTAATTAAAAGGAAGACAATGCATTTGAAATTTAGTGTTATTTTATATTCCTTATTATATCAAAGAAATGTATCTTACCACTTAAAAACTCTATCATATGGTTTTCACTTTGCAAAATTTTGTGTATTCAGTCTGAGTATATTCAGAAGTTTGTACCTAAATACTATTTTTTTCAATGCTTTAAAACAAATTTGGATGCCAAACTGCCTGTTCATATCCAGTAGAGAAGAAACATTTTCTTCTCCTGAGAAATAGCCATATGATAGCGGAATTTTCACAGATCTCACAAGGAAATTGCAACTTTGTTGCCCAAACAATTCCAAAAATCTATTATTTCCTGAACCATATTAATATATTTGTAAAGCCTGCTGTTTGTTTACTTATAATTTCCATGTTGTTTTACCTAGTGAACCCTCTTTATGTTCCTACCCTTAAGGAACACATTCCCATTTCATATAATTGCAGACATGGGGTTTTAAAACCATGGGAACCAAGGAAGATATATGGATGGCAAATAAGCATATGAAAAGATGCTCCACTCAAAAGACGTGAAGGAAACTTAAATGCATATCACTGAGTGAAAGAGGCTAATCTGAAAGGGCTAATACTGTATGATTCCAACTATGTAATGTTACAAAAAAAGGCAAAACTATGGAGACAGTGAAAAGATCAGTAGTTAGCAGGGGGTAGAAGGAAGAGAGGGATGAATAGAAAGAGAACAAAGAATTTTTAGTGCAGTGACACTATTCTCTATGATACTACAATGGTGGATACACATTGTTACATATTTGTCCAAACCCATGGAATGCACAAAACTAAGAGTGAACCATAAGGTAAGTGATAGAGTTTGGGTGATTATGAAGTGTCAACAGAGACTCATTAATTATAAAAAATGTTGCACTCTTGAGAGTAATGTTGATGTTGGGGGAGACTGTATGTGAAGGTGGACAGTATATGAGAACTTTCTGTACTTTCTGCTCAGTATCACTGTGAACCTCAACTGCTCTAAAAAAATAGTCTATTTAAAAGGAAAAGAAAAAAAAAACAAAACATTAGGAGTACATTAAACAGTTGAGTAGATTTTAAATATTCTATTTCTTTTTTTTTTTGAAAACTTTTTTTTTAAGATTTTATTTTATTTATTTGACAGAGATAGAGACAGCCAGCGAGAGAGGGAAAACAAGCAGGGAGAGTGAGAGAGGAAGAAGCAGGCTCATAGCGGAGGAGCCTGATGTGGGGCTCGATCCCATAACGCCGGGATCACGCCCTGAGCTGAAGGCAGATGCTTAATGACTGCGCCACCCAGGTGCCCCTAAATATTCTATTTCTTAACCTGAATAATTAGTACAAGTGTGTTTGTTTAGTCATTCTATACAATTTATATGCAATATTTAGATATTTCATTTGAAATCTTTTCTGACATGTATTAATTTTTACAAAGACTAAAAAAAAATTTTGTTTTCAGTACTGGTAATTGTGTGTTTTGTATAATCTGACCTAAAAATAATTTCTATGCTACTTTTGGTGAATTAAAGAAAAATTGATTAGAAATCAATTACAAACTCCATCGTAACAGCTCAAATATAAGTAATAGAGTTGCTTTCAGAATTTAAAATGAAGTTACCTAGAGATAGAAAAACATGCAATCCCTTGTCACCAGCTGTTTTCAAACTATAGTATTCTTAAGTGGCTGTAATGCTTTATCATTTGCCAACTTCAAATGTGCCCCTTATGTTGTTAATATTATGTCTGTCATTAAAGTTTCTACTCTAAAATACAAATGCTTTCCAGGAGTGTGGTTTCTGAAGTGCAACATACCTCGCCAATATATTTAATGACATTCAAGTATATAAAACCCGGTTTACTAACAGACAGAAATGAAGTTTAGTAGTTGATGTTTGAAAGCATTAATATAAATGAGAACAAAATTCTCTAAAATCACTGAAAATATTATGCCACTTTGTTGATACTAATCAAAAATCTCTAAAGAAACAGGCAATCATCGACCACATATATTATGATAAAAACGATGAACTAACAAAATTGAGATTTTGATTTCAATGGAAAGTTAAATTAGGGATTTTGAAAATGTAATTATTTTAAAATATTCCAATCTTATATGGAAATATGACATTTAAATGGGATAAGTGTTTAATTTGATACAGTGTTAACTAATTGGCCTTCAGGTTCCAAGTAAGATTATTTCTAGGATTATATATTAAATGTTTGAAACAGTTGTAAGGTTTACAGAAGTGAAAAGTAATGCCACTTTATTTATAATATTGTAGGTCCTCATCTTTATCTTTCTATAAATCTTCTAATGCCAGATAGTAACATAAAATTTAACAAAGGCACTTTGAGACCTATATATGCTATCAGAAATACTATTATTTCAAATGGATCCCATTTCAAGGTAGATAAAGAACGATTTGGTGAATCCAAAAATTGTTAAGCTTTGTAATGCACTTTTATTGAGGTTATAGTTCCCAGACTAGAGTGACTGTATGTACCAATATTTTCCTTTAATATAATATTTTATGTGAATAAAATAAAAATAGTTTTAAGTTTAAAACTAAGCATACCATCAAAGTTATTATCTTGTGATACAATATGTCCTCCAGTTTGATTTGTAAAAGCTATCCAAAAGTTTCTTACTCATTCCAATGACAAAACTGTAATGCTATCAGTGGTTATATTGGCAATAAACACATTAACTTTGAATTAAGAACTTAATAAAATTGCATTTTTTCTTTTATTTTACATTTAAATTAGGAAATTCTAGTAACAAATGGGAAGAGCTATTCATTTCATCTATGTATAAATTCCGCAATAATTACACATTGTGTACAATTGTGACTGCTTCCAGTCATTATATTCCTTATCAATGAGGAGATAACTTATTCATCTTTGCCATACCATTAGGAATTCCCTAGCATTTTCCCTTTGGCTTTGAATTAAAATAATATTGGTATTAAGGACATAGAAAAATTTTAACTCAGATATTAAGGATTTTTTAAGGGCCAAGGGTAGGCTCCAAGATGGCCCAAGTTGCTATGAACGTTATTTTGAGTTAAAAGCAATCAAAGCCCAGCAGACTCAGGAAAAGCTCTTTACTTCTGTCTCTCAATTGCCTACTTGTACCAGGAAGACAGCTATTAACAGAGATGGATTCCTCTTTACCTAAGAACCTTACCTATGTAACATGGCAACCTTTATTTTCCAAACATCTCCTTTCACTTTCCTGCTAAGGGTCTTTCTTCCCTTTGTATTCTCAGACCCGTATCCCTCTCCTTAGCTCATATAAACATCATGGTGCCTGACTGTCTGGAATTTCCATGTCTGTGTGGATCCCCGGTACCCAAAGGCTATTAAATTTTATTTTCTCCTGTTAATCTGTCTCCTGTCAATTTGATTCTTAGTCCAACTAGAAAGATTTGAAGGGTAGAGGAAATTCTTCCTCTTTTTATAGCCATTGCCAAATTTTCTCCAGAAGAGCATTTCAGATTAACATTACAATCAAGAGTTTCCTGTTCTCCCACTTTCAACAGCACTAAGTATTGAAAAATACACAGGCTAAAAAAAAGCAAACACTTGATAACATTTCTAATGAACATAAGAAAGGTAGAAGAGATAAGAGGAGAAAAGTAGAGAGAGGAAGAAAGTATAATAAATAAATCTGGCATTCTAAAAATAACTCTAATTTGTTATGCTCAAAAAATACAACTTGTTTCTTACAATTGTAACTATGTAGTTACTGGGTAAGTTATTTAATTTGTGACATTTCCTCTCAACTATAACTTCATGAAGTACCAAATACTTCTTTCCATGTTTTCAAGTGCCTGGTACATGTTGGATGGATAAATAAATGCATTTGTTCACCATTGTTATATAAAATAGTATATTTTGTTTGCCATGTGATTTTAAAATTTTTAAATGTCCACATCATCTTCAATAAATACCAGGCCACTTACACTGTTCTTATAGCTATGTGTTTCAAAGAGTAATTAGTTATTACATTTTCTATCAATAGGGCTTTAATTTAGTTAACTATTGGAACACACAGAAAGCAAGGAAAAGTCACATTAGGTGGTGAGAGAGACGTTCAAAGAAGTATAAAGCAGGGATGTGACATCTTCAACATTGAGTATAAGGGAGGAGGGGTACCTGGCTAGCTCAGTCCATAGAGCACATGACTTTTGGTCTCAGGGTTGTGAGTTCAAGCCCAACGTTGAACATAGTGCTTACATTAAAAGAAAAAAAAAGTAGAAAAGTAAAAAAAGGTAAAAAAAAAAAGTTTAAGGGAGCATGTTTTCATCTATGTTGTGCAAAACAACAAGGGAATTAATTAATTCTAATAAAGCAGTTCTATGGTTATGGCCCTTGTAGGAAAAAGTAATGGTCATAATATAATATCTATGTCCTTGCTACTAAATATTTTACATATTTGCATTTCCTTATTTATAGCTATCATAACCCTAAGACTTAGCTGTTATTATTACAGGTGAGAAAACTGGGCCTCAGAAATCTGAAGCACTAGGAATTTTAAATAGCAGTATTACAAACCAGACTGGATTTAAAAAGGAGAGGGCTCATTAAAATATACTTCTGCTAATAATTAAAATACTAAAATATTTGGTAGAAATTGACATGTTAATCTTTGACACACACACACACACAACTAGATACTGTTTTTAGTCACATTTGCATGTTTAATCACAGTGATAGAGAGTAGTGCTTTTTCAGCTTCACTGGGTATCAGAATCATCTGAAGGCTGGTAAAGAACAGATTTCCAGGTAGCAGTCCCAGAGTTTCTGATTCAGTAGGTTGGAATGGGGCTTGAGGATTTTCATGTACAACAAGTACCTAGCTGATTCTGGTGGACTACACTATGAAAAGCACTAATCCCGAGGTATAATCCCTACACAAGGTGTTCTTTTGGTGTCTAATAATATAGAGGTGATCTCTGTTATCTCAGAGGAACAAGCTTTGTCTTGCATTTCATGCAGGCTAATAGATAGAATGTTTACCACTGCTGCTAGATGTGGGAAAGCATTGCTGTTTGAGTAGAGACAGAGGCAGAGTGGAAATAATTTATTCCCTAGAGAATTTAACTCTTTCTAGATTCTTTGAGACTTTTTGAGATTGCCATAGGATTATAAAATAATTCTTATACATACTTCTCTTCCAAAATAGGTGAGTTGCATTTTCCCAAATTAAATATGTGATGGGGGGGTTGCAGAAGAGAGATGACAGTTATCAATTCCAGGTGATTTGGGCTTTCAGCTACTTTTCCTAAGAGAGCAGGATTGATCCCAGAAACTTCAACTGCTTCAGCTGAGGGTGAAATTAGAGTGCTCAAAATATATATGTGAGGCATTCCAGGCCTTTACAGAATATGGAGCATTTCTGTTTCAAAGACTAAGAGCAAGTCAGAGGATGGATAAAGATCTCTAAAGGCACAGAAAGCTGAGAAGCGACTTAGAGAACAAGGAAAACTCTTCTGTGACCCAAAAAGCTGTAGCTGGGCTGTAGGAGAGACAGAAAGAATAAGATAAACTGAGGACTTAACTTAAAAAAGCACAGACATCTTAGGGATCATGCAAAAATGCAGGTTCCAAACTTTTTGGAAGGAAAAGTTGTGATCCCTCCTCAAAACATTTGAGGGTATGGAGCAAGTGAAATCAAAGTTGCATAAAAAACCTAAGTACAACTCAAATACACATTATGTTTAATCAACACCTCACATCAGTAATGTGTCAAATGAAGAGGCAGACTCCTTCCTGAATGTAAAATAGAGAGCAAAAGAAGTGGAAGAAATATTTGAGAAAAATAAAAGAATTAGAGCATATTAAAAATGAAAAACATCCACCCACAGATCCAAGAAACTCAATCTTTTGACATACTTTTGTGCAATATAGCTTAATAGCCAAAGCCAAAATATTAGGACATCTCTTAACATACTACATTACTCACACAGAAGATATACTTGATGTATAATATGTAATTCTTAGTATATATTTATAAATTAGAATATAGAATGTTTCCAAAATTTATATTATCCCAGCACTACCCGATACTTAGTTCAATAAATTGAGACTCACTTACTATTGTAAATACGGACCCTTAGAGCTGAAAAACAAATCTCTGTTGTCATGCATCTTGTGTTCAAAATCACATGATTCGTGCTATTTTCTAATGGAAAATAAGTTCCCTATCTCCCAGGCTCATGTTATGTAGAAAAATCTCTCCAGAAGTGCAATGTTTGGTCAATTAAACTATAAAGCGTAATAAGCCAACAACTTGAATTATCGCATCAGTAATTCTCCTATGAATTAAAAGAACAGAATTTAGAGATGTTTTAGGGAGAAATATTAGATTCAGAGTCACTGCTTACAGGGTTTGAAAGTGTAATGGCTAAAGAGGTCAGAAACAGCTGCAGAATTAATGCAATTCAATAAAATATACTTACACACACGGACACACACACATATACACACAATCATACTCAAAACTGTTGACAAAACCAAGCATCTAGACAAATTTAAACAAAATTCTAGTCAGCTTTCCAAGACCACTAACAAGTTTAAATTATTGGTGAGTGGATAAGTATTAAATTCAAAGTAAAGTTAGATTTTTTTTTTCATTTTATTGTTAGTACTGTCACGTTAGCCCAAATCGAAAAGTCTTCACTGCAGTGAAAAAAGACAGCTGCCCATTTTTTAATTGACAATGGGAAAAAATTCTTTTTTTTAATTAATTTTAAATTGTTTAAATGAGAAAACCAAATTAATCTATGACCAGGTTACAACGATTTTAAGTTTTCATTTTCCATGCCATAATGATACACAGATTTATGATTTCCCTACAGAAATTTTAATTATTTATTACTGATGAAGTCACTTTAAAATGTTATTGAATCTTTTGTTTAAATTCTAGTTGTGTCTTTTAACATTTATCAAGTGCATCAAGAATCACAGGATATGCAGGTAGCTCAGGGGTTTTATCCAAAGTTATTGAGTCCCTAATTGTGGACTCTGTCTATGTTGTCAGGAAAATGAGGGGAGTATGTGTCATTTTACATGTTAAGGATGGCTGAACACAATGGAATCTTGTGTATGAATAATGCATCAAATTGTATTTCAAATGCATTGTCATCAGCAAAATTTCCAGTGAATTTTGTAAGCACCTAATGTGTCTCATTACCAGAGAAGGCAGTAAAGATTTATGCTTGTGTTTCAGGAAAGGTAATTAAAGGTTCCTATAAAAATAGCCCACACCACTAGGGAAGAAGGATTCATAAAGTAAATAAGCAATAACATTATAATTTTTGATGCTCTTCATGTGTGAATTGCCCACAAAGTTATTCAG
Organism: Ursus americanus; assembly: GCF_024610735.1. NCBI lineage: Eukaryota > Metazoa > Chordata > Mammalia > Carnivora > Ursidae > Ursus > Ursus americanus. The sequence continues at coordinate 62,243,100 of NC_142128.1, forward strand.
TTGCCCATAAAGTTGTTCAATTTAAAAGCACTTATCTTTCAGTCCTTACGCAGCAGAAACTCCCATTCATTGAAAGAGAAGTTGTCCCTTTAAAAGAGGATTTAAGACCAAACTAATAAAGGCGGGGTTGTTTTTTTGTTGTTGTTGTCGTTTTTGAGGTTTTTTGTTTGTTTGTTTGTTGTTTTTGTTTTTACCTGCTTAGAGCTGGCACTTCTTTTATCTGATTCAGAATAAACTTAACCATGAAATGCTTAGGAATAGCATTCACAGAAATCAATTACTTTCCATAAAAATTGACAAACTCCAATTTATTAGTTATTTTACTAATTATGAACTATATTTATTAATAAAGTGATAGAACATTAAGCTAATATTCTGGTATGCTGTCCAATATAGTGGACCCTAGGCCTTTTGCTATTTCAATTAATATTTATCTAAATTTAATAAAAACAAGAATTGAGTTCCTCTGTCCACTAGTTACATTTCACGTGCTGAGAGAACTACCATATTGAACAGTGCAATAATAAAACATTTCCATCACTTCAGAAATATCTGTTAGAACTGGCATAGAGTGACACGTCTTAGATTAATTGGTATGTAGTGGTGATAAGCAGCTGATAGGGCTTCTCCACTGTGTTTTCAAAAATATATACCAATAAATGTATGTCTTTTATATAGGATATTTACATTTTTTTGCAGAGAAGTTATTATGTCTTTTAGACCATATACTTACAAGTAACTGGATTTTCTATTAACTTATTTTATAGCAAGAAACCCAGGAAAATTTCTAAATTTAATAAAAGTATTTTCTGATTTTTTCCTATTGAAAGTATTATTATTTAAAAAGGTTTGGTTTCTTGCTACTTTTAAATGTTGATTGATTTTATTTATAATTTTTAATATTTTCCATAGTCTGTTTTTTTTTGAGTCATTAATTTAGAGTACTTAGATTTAAGCTAGGTCAAGAAATGTATTACTATAAAAATCACAAAAGTTTGGTTTTCTGTTTCAAAATGAAGCATACAATAAATTCTACAGAAATATGGGGCACCTGGGTGGCTCAGTCGTTAAGCAGCTGCCTCCGGCTCAGGGTGTGATCCCAGAATCCTGGGATTGAGCCCCACATCAGGCTTCTCCACTGGGAGCCTGCTTCTTCCTCTCCCACTCCCCCTGCTTGTGTTCCCTCTCTCGCAGGCTGTCTCTCTCTCTGTCAAAGAAAGAGAGAAAGAAAGAAACAAACAAACAAACAAAGAAAATAAAGCTTAACATTAACCAGATTATACACCATCAAGATTCGAAAGAATCATAGTTATTTTAATTTTATTGTCATATTTCTTATTAAACAAATTAATATGAAATAGAAACTGCGGAAGGGAAAAACAACAAAGAAGTACAATAATTATAAGGCACAATTGTGGCCTAAGTGTCATAAGAGACAATTTAGATATGAGTTAAAATGCAATTTAAACACAATCTCATTGACTCACTTCCTTAACATATGCTTAGTCTTTATCTTATTCTGTGTATTTTTTTTCCTCAAAAATGTCTCTCATTCTAAAGTTTAGGCCAAGAGGCTGCCCTTTGGAGCTATAATTTGAATAAACAGCAGTGACCTATGTGAACAGTCATCCTGTGCAATTTAATTGGCCACACTTATAAAGCTTAGCTTTGCACTTCCTTTTTGAGGTATTTGTTGATATTTTCATGCAAAGGGAGAATGATTAAGTCCAGTAATAGAAAGGACAGTTTGATAGTACAGAAGATAATGATCTTCTGGCATTTGCTTCAAAGAATCTAGTAGCATTCATTGAGTGGTAAAGAGATCTCCTTCTTGGCAGCATATATATAACAGTTGTTTATTCGTAAGATATTTAATGAATTCTATTACGTGAAGGAATTGCACTAGACTTTCCCACACAACGAGACTGGTATACTGCTCAGGCCATCAGGGATGAGTGGAAATGTTTTGTGTTGATGATTATCAAATGACTTTCAAAGATGAGTACATGATTTCATCAGGTTTTTCAACCTCAGCACTATTTAAATTTTGGACCAAATAAGCCTTTATTGTCAGGAATTGTCCTGTGCGTTGTAAGACAATAGTATCATTGGCTTCTATCCACTAGATGCCAGTAGCATTCTCTGTGAAAACTAAAAATGTCACTGGATTTTCCAAAGTTCCCTTTTGGGGTGAGGGGTTTAAAACTGCCTCCAGTTGATAACTACTAGATTAGACCACCAGCTATTGATAACTTCCAGGATGAAGATTTTCACAAAATTGCTCAAAAGTGATCGTTTTGCATAGCATATAGTCTGCTAGATGGAAATGGAAATTGCTCCTCTCAGGTTTTCAGAGGAGTGATAAGATAGAACTCAACTCACTATAGGCAATAATAGAGAAATGGGAGTCAGAAATTGGAGACAATAAATGGGATCCAGTATGCCGAGATACTTGGTTATGAAGGTGCTTCATATGAAGGACTTTTTGGAGTGACAATGAAGAAGTCGGATGGAGTAAATATCATGCAGATACTTGGTAACACAGACCTGAACCTCAAAGAGAGGTCTGGCTTGAGCGGTTCACATTATGGTAGCATTAGTGTATTGTGGATAGGTTCGCCGCAGGTACATGGCACTTTTATTTATGCTAGCTCTTTTAAAATTTTGAATTAAAATGTATAATCAATTAAAACAATTATGGGATATTCCACAAAATATCTAACCAGAGTGTAAATTTTCCAGAGTCCTAAAAGACAAAGCAACACTGATAAATTTCTCCATATTGGAGAATACCAAGGAGATACTTAAACTAGATTCAGTGAGGGATCCCAGGTAGGATTCTGGAGCAGAAAAAGAGTATTACTAGAGAAAAAGCTTCTAGAGTCCAAATGCTTGCTGTACTTTAGTAGTAATAGCACGGTTTGTATTTTAGGTTTTGTTTTGTTTTGTTTTGTTTTGTTATCTTTTTTACTTTTCTTTTGATGTAAAGTTCCATGATTCATTAGTTGCATGTAACACCCAGTGCACCATGCAGTACGTGTCCTCCTTACTACCCATCACCAGCTTATCCCATTCCCCTACCCCCCTCCCCTCTGAAGCCCTCAGTTTGTTTCCCAGAGTCCATAATCTCTCATGCTTCATTCCCCCTTCTGATTATTTTGGCTAAATATTTTATCTAAGTAATTTGTCTTTTCTTAAAATGTGTGTTTATCTTTTATTATAGACCACAGTTATGGTTCAACCAGCCAGTGTTTTTCTTTTTATTATGAGTTTCATATTCTCTTATGAAAGGCCTTGAGAGTAAGATACTCTCTAACACAATTCTGTTCTAATGTTTGTATCTTTAAATAATTTTTCATATGTTATACTTATATATATATTATTTGGAGAATCAATGGTAAAATTAATATTTATTTTATATATCCCTTTCAAAGCTGTTAAAAATGCTACTTGCATTATAAATAAGTTATCGATATATACAGGACCATCTTTTAATTTTACTCTTTATTAACTTATTTTTTAATAATGATACACTTTATGTTTTAAAACAAGTCTGAAAAATATTATGACAAATTCTTTACCTTATTGTTTTTTTCTAACAAAATTGTCTTAATTACTCTTGGCTTGTTTAATCTTCCTGATAAACTTCAGATTTAATTTATCACGTTACCAAAAACATGTATTTGTACATTCACATTAACTTGAAGATCTAAATTCACCTAGAAGGATTGAAATCTCTGATATATTTATATATTTTTATATTATCTCTCAGGAAATAATATAATTCTCAATTTATTTAGTTCTTTCAGGTTATATTTTACATCTAATTGTCTTTGCATATCAAAAATAAATTATGTTTTTATGTTGAAAGCGAGTATTTTTCATAACTATACTAATTAGTCTACATAATTACATAAGAAGTTATTGACTTTCATATACTAATCAGACACCTAACTAAATCCCTTTTAACATAAAATTATGTTTCAATTAATTCTCTGTGACTTTCCAGATAATGAATCTTATTATCTATAAATAATGATGGCACTTAAAAATATAAGTTGCACTTACTACATGCTAGCCACTCTTTCGAAAATTTCATAAATATTAGTTCATGTAATATAGATTTGTAGTTTATTTTTCTTGTCTCATTACACTGTTTTATATACCTTAAAATAATATTGGAAAGCAGCAATGATAATCGTATTTTTCATTTTTTTCATTCAACTATAATTGACATACAGTGTTATATTAGTTTCAGGTATACAATATAATAATTCAATAATTCTATAAATCATTTAGTGCACATCAAGGTAAGTATACTCTTAATCCTCTCTTTCCCCCTTCTTCCCACCCACCTTCTCTATGACAACCACCAGTTCTCTGTATTTAAGAGTCTGGTTTTTTGTCTCTCTTTAACTTGTCTGCTCATTTGTATTATTAAGCTCCACATGTGAGTGAAATCATGGTATTTGTCTTTCTCCGACTGACATTTTCTTTAACATTATACCCTCTACGTCCATCCATGTTGTTGCAAATGGCAAGATATCATTCTTTTTTATGGGTGACTAATATTCCATTTTATATATACACCACATTATCCATGAATCTATCAGTGGACACTTGGGTTGATTCCATATCTTGGCTATTGTGAATAATGCTGCACTAAACAAAGGGGTACATATATCTTTCTGATTTAGTCTTTTCATTTTATTTGGGTAAGTACCCCAAATCAATGTTATCCATATCTTGCTTGTCTTCATCTTTAGGAGTTCTATCATATGTTTTTCCTATTTACTGTATGCATCAACACTAAAAATTGGACCAAGGTATTTGTGAATTTATCATGTCACTGAGCTACCCAGTTTGAGTTGTACTTCAGTGAGTTTCCTATAGCAAATGAAATTGTAAATAAAATGTAAGTCCCTTGCCTATAAAGATTAAATTTATGTCACTTCTTCTTAGCAAAGTGCTAATAATCAACAAATAAAACTTCTGTAAATTTATGGAATTTCATGACAGTAAATTAATTTAAGTATCAAAGTATACTTATATAGATGTATATATGAGAAAGTATATGTAAAAAATAATATATATATTCTCAAACTTAAATGGACATTTTTGATGGCCAAAGATAACTATATTCCATTTTCCAAAGAAAGTTAATTTGATAAAAGAAAATTAAAGGCATAGTGACATTGGGTATCCTTTCTCTTTATTTCTTGAAAATGAGAGATTTTGTGCTAAATGTACTGAAAATACTTGTTAAGTTCTAATTTTCCTCTCTTGTTATGGTTGCCAACCCAGAGCTATAATATATGTAATGAAATACTATTTTGAGGCTAATTTTCAGAGTTGAAATTCAAGTATAACAAATCAAAGCCTTAGCTTTGCTAGCATTTTCTTTTCTGAGACTGCAGAAGATATATATTCCCCAAGTGTCTAATATCCTGGGATTTATAACTGAAGCAATCATACCCTTGTCAAAACATTCAGTACTCAGGTTATAGACACTATGTGTACTGCCTGATTTGTGAAGCACTTTCTTAAATTCTTAATGACTTTCTCTATAGGAAGATCTTCTGGTTGTAACATACATATGAACTTCCAGGCCCAATATTTGGAACTCTCAGTTAAAGATATACTTTAAGATATGGTATCTTTAAGCTACTTATGAGTTGGGCATTTTTCTTCTCTACGTATTAGGTGAAGAGCCAATTCAAACCTTTTTGCTGTAGTTATGTTTGGCAGTTGTGGCTTTCTTTGGATTTAAGAAATCATGGAAAGCCAGGAATAAAAGTGAAAAAATGTCTTGGAAGCATGGTGAAGAAATGGACTTCTTAGAGTCCACTAATATTAATGGCAAAATTAAATACAGGATGTGATGTTCAAATTGATAACAGAACAAACAGAATGAAGAAAAATCATATAAAAATGAAGGAAAATATGAATAAACAATAAATGGGATGAATGAATTGCACAAAATAAGATATATTTTGAAATATATCATGAGCTATCAATAATCATTATAAATATGGAACTCCCTATAAAGCTGTAGATTATATGACTTGTTATAGGGATGCCTGGATGGCTCAGTCAGTTAAGTGTCTGCATTCAGCTCAAGTAATGATCCCAGGATCCTGGGATTGAGGCCCACATTGGGCTTCCTGCTCAGCGGACAGCCTGCTTCTCCCTCTCCCACTGCCTGCTTCCGCTGCTTGTACTCTCTCTTTCTGACCAATAAATAAATAAAATCTTTTAAAAAAATGACTTGTTATAAAGCAAAAATATCAGACAACATCGAGTTTAATTCAAATAGCATTCTTAAAAATAAGGAAAAGTACAATACTTGGAAGTTTAATTCCTCTTATGTCTTGATGAGATCAGTTTATAAAAACTCAAATGCATTTTGATATACCAGCAGCATACGGTTAGACAATGCAAATTAAGATACAATAAAGCATCAGGGCACCTGGGTGGCTCAGCTGTTAAGTGTCTGCCTTCAGCTCAGGTCATGATCCTGGGGTCATGGGATCGAGCCCCACATTGGGCTTCCTGCTTGGTGGGAAGCCTGCTTTTCCCTCTCACAGTCCCGTTGCCTGTGTTCCCTCTCTTGCTGTCTCTATCTGTCAAATAAATAAATAAAATCTTTAAAAAAAAAGATACTATAAAGCATCAACAAAATATTATTTTAACAGATTCCCTGGTTTTTCTAGAAATATTCTATCTCTATAAATAAATGACATTTGCCAGATCATTTTTTCTATGTACCTTGCCATTTTCCTACAAACCTATTAAAGTTAAACATTATTTTTATTATTATGTGTCATTTTAATAAGTGTATTATTTTGTGATTATAATTATAAAGAAATTGATTATATATGTATGTTATAAATAAGCAGAATAGTTAGGATATCCAGTGAATTTCCTCCCTGGCTAATAATCTCTTCATTCTTTGTTATCTTTGATTTATCATTTTCCTTGAATAATTATTGCAGTCTAGTGACAATTTCACTGATGTGATATTTTGATTATGCTCTCTCTACTCTTTCAATGGCTTCTTATAGCAAGAAAATACTCTCATATTCCTGTTTACAGGGCCCTTTACATGTCCACTGCCTTCATCTCTAACTTCATCTTAACCCCCCTTCATTCACTGAACTCCCACATAACAGAGCTACTTTGAAGTATTTGAGCAGTCTACCTTTCTTTAACAGCTCCTTTACAACTTGGTTTTACCACATCCTTTATCTTCTTCTTTAAAGAAAATCATATAATGACCCAAAGATACATAGTAAGAACTAAGAGCAGGAGCTAGAAACTATAGTGTTAGTCACTAAATTCCTGAATCATGTTACAAGGAAAATGACCATTTTTTTTTGTTTGTTTTATAGCAGAGTAACTCTAAAATATATGTGAGGAGGAAAGGTGAACAGCAGGTTCTTAGGTCATTCCTCTAACTTCAACACCATCTTAGAACATGACTTTTAGTCAGTCTCTGTGACAATATTAAGTAAAAAACTTGTTAGGAATTTTCAGGTCCAAGTTGTGAGCTTTTGGCCAAAGACTACCTGTAGGATTAACAACCTTTATCTATTGTAAAGATCCAGTAATAGGTATCCAGTATTTATGAGAGGCAGACAACATAGGGAGAGAATAGGTCCAGGCTGCTGTGCCTGAGGGCTATGTAATTTACAAGGTATCAAAGTGGAAACAACCAATACTGATGGCTCCCATGCTCTGAGGTCGTCCCTGCACACTCAAGCCTCTCATGACTGTGCATGTCTTCAGGCCATCCAAACTCTGCCTGGAATCCATTGGATGTCTGTGATGCTGTTGCTATGTATGCTGTTTTGTTTTCTGCCCTGTGTACTTTTCTAATAACTAAGTAAACTTGATATTGGTTGAAGCTTCTGGTGAAGCTTGTCTCTCTTAAGAAGTCAATCTGCTCTTACGTAAGAGTCGACGCTCTTATAAGCTGGCAGTATATTAAAAAACTACACAACCCAAATGACACTAAAGCAATCCCTCTCAAATTTCAGTGAAGCTCTGTTTAATTTTATCCTTCTATGACCTGATACAAGTTGTAAACATCTTCTTTTCCAGATTGTACTAGTATCTACACTAAGTTCTCCAATACAATAGGCACCAAGTAGAAAATGATGTATCCAAAGGAATGCAAACCTTGATATCTTCTGATCTTCTACTATACATTAAGATGTTTAATAAATATTTGTAAATGATTTCCTAGTTGTATCCTCACATGCTTATACTGTAGCCATAGTATCGGGGGACATTAGTCAGAAATTCAATATCATAAGAGCACAGAGTTGCCTTTATTTCACCCAAACAGAGAAGATTAAATTACATCTATGTTGAAATTTTGATAAATATTATATAGTTAGATGCTTATTTTACTGGTGAGGTCTGAAGAGTGTATTTCATTAATTTTTCATTTAGTCAATTTTGGTGGGCCAGTCATATAAACTGTCATTTTGTTATTTGATGCATATTCAACAAAGAAAATATATTTGAAGGATATAGACCTATGTAGCAAACCCTTTTTAAAGTAAGAAACTGATAACCCTAAAATTTTAAACAGCAGTTCCCTCTGTGGTAGAGGCAGAGATACAATAAGAAGGAGCAGTCAGAAAACTTCCAAGTAATGCTGCTGTTCTGGTTCTTAATTAGGGTGACTAGGTCATGGTTGAATTACTATGCTTAATAGTATTCACATGTGATTTTGATTATATAATTACATTTGAGAAGTGTAACTGGGAAAGTCCTTGGGACAAGATAATTGTCTATGCTTACGAAATGTAAAATAACAAGAAAATTACAATGTGTCTTAAGTAAAAACTTCTTTTGACTCATTGCTTTCAGAAGTCTAATCTAAGCCATTCTGTGAAAAAAAGTTCCCCAAAATGTAAAAAATGATCTGTGATGTATATTTAACTTATATATAACTTATAGTGTATAGAAGATTTATTTGTGTTTATGTCTATATATATTTTATCATCAATACTCATGTTTTATGATTGCAATTGAATTTGTAGAGGTGAAATCGCCAGAAACCATTTAATAGTAAGGAAGGATTTTGACTTATAACACCATGAGCTGTATTATTCTAACTCGGCATAGTGTATTTTTATTTACTGCTATGTTACAAATTGCCCCAAGATTTAATGGCTTAAAATAACACACATTTATTATCTCATAGTTTCTGTGGTTCAGGAATCTGGGCATGATTTAGCTGGGTCTTCTACTTCACATTTCTCACAAAGTTGTAATCTGTGTCAGCCTAAAATCTGTAGTCTCATCCAGAGGCTCAAATAGGCAAAGATGTCCTTCTAAACTCACCTAGGTATTGTTGGCAGCTTTCAGGTCCTTGTGGGTTGTTGGCTGGAGGCTGCCCTCCATTTCTTGTAACATGATCTCTCAAATGTGACGATTTACTTCATCAAGGCTGTACAATAAGAAGTCAATAGAGTCCGCTTGCAAGGCAGAAGTTATAAGCTTTTTAATCCAATCATAGAAGTGACATGTAACTTTGCCATGTTCTATCAGTTGCATTCACCCTTAAGGGCGCAAGATTATACCGTCTGTCAATACTAGGTGGCAGTGGTCATTGTGAGGTATCACAGAAGTGTATCTAGCACACATAGAAGGCATACATTAATTAACTTAAGTAACGTGGGTGCTTGGAATAAATCAGTAATAAATGTATCTAGTTGGAAAGGTGTGGTGTGTTTGAATGTGAGAATAGGGAATGCCGACTCACTGCACACTTGTAGCTGTAAACCTACTGAGATTGAAGGCATAACGTTCCCTTATGGTAGCATTTTACACAATTAAATTTAATTCATCTGACTAATTTCCTCTCAGGCAGAGAGTCAGACACGGGAGAGGCTTGGTCTGAATCATAGTCATTTAAATAGTATAGGTAATTACATCTAGTAGGATGCTGAACGTTTCATATGCTTTGATCAAATGTTATGGTTTTTAATATCAATGTAAATAATCAAACCACTAAAAAATGTGTTCAAATATCTCAACCTCAAGTATTAGCAATAAAAATTACTATTTATATTTACTCTATGAAAACATTAAAATGGTTAAAATTATTACTTATAACATTGAAATATGTAGCACAAATCTATTTTAAAAGTAAAAGACATGGATTTTAAATCAAAATAACAACTCAGCAGATAAATGTATAGTAAGGAAATAATAGGTATGTGAATTCTGTGGCAATCACCAATACATCTTTAGAGTATCTTCATGATTAAAACTTTGCCAAACCACTTAAATATATAGGGAAGATACCAAGGAAACTTTGGATACAGTTAACTATTTAAACTTCGTGACAACTTTATAAGATAGATACTAATATTAATCCCATAAGAAGGATTATGGAGTATTAGCAAAGAAATTCATTAACTTGATTAAGTTTCATGAATGCTGACAAAGAGCAGGCCATGTTTTCAACCCAAGTGGCCTGGTTTTAGAATCTGTTCTCTTAACCCAATGCTGGCTTTTTTTAAAGAAAATAATCTTAGTATACCTAATTCCCTTATAAAAACCAATTAACAAAAACAATTAACAATAACAACTATATATTTAAGAAATCATACAATTAAAAATCAAATTTACATGCAAACGTGTACAATTACAAAGTTGTCCGTCTCCAGCCATTTCTAATTATTATTTCTGTATTTAAAAAGAACATGTCATTGTCTATGAACTGTAGTCCCTGACTGCCCATTGATTCCTTGAAACCGTTTCAGTTTCACATTACCTGAATCATTAATAAATGATGCTAAATGTACACAGACTATGTAATCTCTAATAATGTAATGATGTTTTGACTCATTCAGCTAAACTTTCCTGGTCATTTCAACCTGCTGCTATGTAGAAAATGTATAGGTTTTGTATGGTGACACAAAATCTGTCCACCTTGGAGGACTATTTTCTTTAGTTCTGATGACCTTTGGTGTCGCAGCTCCTAAATTTGTCTCATATAGCTCATGCAAAACAGTAATACAGTGATGTGGGGACTAGTCACTTGGATTAGTAGCATGGTGTATGGACATCATATTTGACTGACCTTTTTATGAGAAAGGGAAAGAACTGGAGGAGCCTGATGCTTTAATGCATTAACCACATGGAAAGGAACAATGCAGATAGTTTTAAAGCCCTGGATACAGAGCTAGAGTCTCAAGGTATGAACCCTGGCTCAGCAACTTACATGCTTTATGATTTGGGGAATGCTAATTTGTTTTTGTTTCATCTTTAAAATGGTAATAACAAAACTATAAGAGTTTAAACACACAAATGCATTCATTGTGTCCAGACCTTGCTTTATTCAGGCCCTCTGTTAATTCTACAAGCTTTCTTTGGACTCCTCAAACCCCATTCTGAATAAAATAAACTTCAGTCCTTCTGAGATCCTGTGTGCATCAATCTTTGCTTATTTTCTACATTTCAAGAAACCATCCCTGATCCTTTTCAGACCATTATTGGCACATATCTTCCAAATAACAACATTGCAACAGGCTTATTTATTTTATAGACATTTCCACATGGTTGGTAGTTATTTATTTTTATGTTATCTCCCTAGTCTGTGGACTCTTTATGGCAGAGGCCATGTCTTTTATTTTATTTTTTTATTTTTTTTTTAAAGATTTTATTTATTTGACAGAGATAGAGACAGCCAGCGAGAGAGGGAACACAAGCAGGGGGAGTGGGAGAGGAAGAAGCAGGCTCCCAGCAGAGGAGCCTGATGTGGGGCTCGATCCCAGAATGCCGGGATCACGCCCTGAGCTGAAGGCAGACGCTTAACGCCTGCGCTACCCAGGCGCCCCAAGGCCATGTCTTTTAATACAGTATCCCTAGTGACAGCCATTGTGCCTCATACATGCTAGATGTTCAGTAAATCCTGAAGCAAAGAGAAAGGGATAAATTGTTTTTCTGTATGCCTGGTGCCATGTGTCCTCTACATGTTTTTCCTTAATTCTCATTACAAAGCTATGAGACAGCATTTTTGTCTCCATTTTACAAATGATAAGAGTAAAGTCTGAAAGAGTTAACTCCTTCTCAAAAGATCACACACTAGTAATTATAAAGCAGAGAATGGTTCCTAGACCTGTCTAGTCTAAAGTTCATGCTCTTTTCACTACCCCCTGACTGAGTGAAAGATGACTAAAGCTGCATTTAAAGAAGGATGCCTGGTGTCCATGTGCATTATTCAAGGACTAATAAGAGCTCTAGCTTGCTTTAGAGGAAGAAAAGGCTATCTAAGGACAAGGGAGTCTGTTAGGGAAAAAGTAGCAGAGAAAAAGAAAACTAATGGCAAGACCAACTAGACCAGAACCTGGAAATGATGATACCAAAGAAAGCCTGGGGACCAGTAAAGAATAGGTACCAACAGAACACATGGTCATTTTAGGAGTGACTGCGTTGTTTATTTAAGGCTATATTAAGTTATTCTTTTTCCTAACAGAGTCCAGCCAGGGCACGCATACTTACTGATACCAGCAGAGTAAGGGGAGAAAGAATTGCAGACAAGTTTATTTTTCAAACTATCAGTAAAATGAACTAAAAATGCAAAGTTTTTCCATGTTTATGTACTATACAATTACAAATTGCAAATACCGTAACAGTATATGGCTATCACTTTACTTTGTGTGATGGTTAGTTTTATGTCAGCTTGACTGGGCCATGGGTGCCCAGGCATTTGATGAAACATTATTTGGAGTGTATATATGGGGTGATTCTGGATGAGATTAACATTTGAGTCACTAGATCCAGTCAAGCAGATGGCCCTCCCTAATGTGGGTGGGCCCCATCCCACTCTGAACAAAAAGATGAGTAAAAGGAGAAAGAGGGGAATTCCTCCTGCTTGATGTCTTCAATTGTTTCATTGTTTTTTTCTTGCCCTCAGACTTGAACTGAAACATTGGTTCTTTCCTGGGTCTCAAGCATGCACACCTTTGGCATAGAACTACACTGTTGGCTCTCCTGGATCACCAACTGCCCATTGCATATTGTGGGACCTCTATAATCACTTGCATCAATTATATTCTATAGTGTGCCTACCATGACCATCATAGTAAAAACTGAAAACTGATCTCACATTTTTGTTATCTATTTTTCTGCTGCATTTTTGTTGTTGTTTTTCTTATTATTTATCACGTTTTAACAAGCTCATTTACTCAGTGTTCCATTTTTGGATTGTTGCATGAAAATGCAACCCAAAATTCAGTGGTTTAAAAAATAAACATTTTTATTATCATTTATGGCTTTTGTGGATCAGAACGTTAGGAAGAGCTTGCATGGGGTAGTACTGCCTTAGGGACTCAATGATTGCAGATACATCATTACTGGAGCTGCAGCATTTGAAGACTGGACAGGAATTTCTTTCTTCATAGAGTCTTTAAGTTTCTCTATGGTGCCTTTCAACCAGGGCTTGTCTGATCTTTCTTACAATATGGAGGACTAAGGACAATTTAATTTCTTACAGTTCAGGGCTCCAGGCAAAGAAACCAGAAGTCTTTTTACCTTTTTCTGACCTAGCCTTTGGAAAACATGCAGCATCACATCTTTCTGATTAAAATGGAGCTATAATTTTACCCAGAGTCAAGCAAAGATGTCATGGTCCCCACTTTTGACCAGAAGAGTATCAAGTTCACATTATAAAAAAGCATACAGGGTATTATTAAGCTGTCTTCACAAAATACAATGCAACGGGACACCTAGGTGGCTCAGTCGGTTGAACGAATGACTCTTGGTTTTAGCTTAGATCATGATCTCATGAGCTGTGAGATGCAGCAATCCTCAGGCCTCAGCTTGGTGCTCAGCAGGAAGTCAGCGTGAAGATTCTCTCCTTCCCCCCCCACTTGTGTGTTTGTGTGTGTGTGTGTGTGTGTGTGTGTACGTGCACTCTAAAATATATCTTAAGAAAAAAAACAAAATACAGGGGTGCCTGGGTGGATTAGTCGGTCAAGCATCTGCCTTTGACTCAGGTCATGATCCCAGGTTCTGGGATCTAGCCAGGCATCTGGCTCCCTGCTCAGCGGGAAGCCTGCTTCTTCCCCTACTTCTCCCTCTGCCTCTCCCCTCTGCTCTTGCTCTCTCTCTCTCTCATGAATAAATAAAATTTTTTTTAAAAAGGAAAATACAATTTAATACTCTCATATATTATATACTGATATCTATTGCTCCCCTCAATATACACATTAGAATGTAAATTACACAAGGGCAGAACTCTTTGTGTGCTGGGTTTATATGATTATGTAAGAAGTTACTCACTTTCATCTTCTAATAAGGTACCTTATGAAACTCCTCATGACATAAAATTATCTTTCAAATGATTCTTTGGAGTTTTCCCAGATAGTGCATCTTGACATTAATAAATAATTCTGCCACTTGAAATCTCTTATGTAGAATTTGCATACCCAAGCTTGAATATTTTGTACATATTATTTCATGTAATATAGATTTGTAATGTATTTTTGTTACTGTAGTTTTATATACCTTAAAATACCTTATATACCTTAAAATACCTTAAAAATAGTGTTGATGTAAAAATAGTAGTGATGACAACCATATTTTTTTCTTAACACAATGTCCATATATTCCTTGATGGTAAATACCATACTATTTTTAACATTTTATCCCACGTTTTTAAACTGATTGGTACAAAATAGTTCATGAATTTTTAAAATTTATTTTGTATTTGTGTGTGTCACTTGTGTCAATGTTAAAACAAGTGTCTGTGGACCCAGGAATGGGGCATTTTGAATTCTTCAAATTTGTAAAAATATATTTGAAGGTCATGTACATTAAATAGGATAATACATACTGACTGCTTGTTAAATTGCCTAGTACATAGGAAATAGGTGATGTGTAAAACATCTATCCAACCCCCATACTTCTGCAACTTGCACTCAAATGTTCCAGTTGAGCTAGGGATTTGATATATATCAATGAACAAAATACAGAAAGATTCTTGTACTACAATAGCTAAGAAACTAATATAATTAAATTTTTGTATGAAATGAAAATGCAAGGTTTTTTTTAGATTTATTTATTAGTTTTAGAGACAGAGGAAGCAAGTGAGGGGAGGAGCAGAGGGAGAGAAAGAATCTGGAAGCAGACTCCCTGCTGAGCACAGAGCCCAGTGTGGGGTTCAATCCCAGGACCCCAAGATCATGGCCTGAGCCTAAATCAAGAGTTGGCAGCCCAACCAACTGAGCTAGCCAGGTGCCACAAAAGTGCAACAATTTAAACTTGAATTCTACTTGACCTTAGGAATACATAATATGTCAGTAAATAAAATGGCTTCATTTTAAACATATTTATCTCTACATATTTATAGGTGATGTAGTAACAAATAATAAATGCACAATAAAAATCAGCTTTTATATGACCGTTTAAGATAGCTGTTGATATGGCACATTAAATACTCTTTTCAGAAATAGAACTCTTTCCTTATAAGGGACTTATTAATTTTAGAATCTTTATTAGCAATAACATACAAGGTTATAGAAACAGTAATAAACAGAAATTAAAAACATATTTCAGAATAGAAGACTAGATATATTATGAAATAAGTAACCAAGTTTTCTCTCCTGAGATCTCTTTTTATTTAATAAATATTTACAAGTGCCTTTATTTTTTTTTTCCAGACACTATGGGAGACATTGTAGATAACACAGTGAAAAGGAAAGGTATCTTCTATGATATGATAAAGCTTATAGTGGAGTAGAAGAAAACTAAAATAAACACATAAAAATAATAAATTAAATTAAATATTTCTAAATTATGCCAAATTGTTGTTATGAAAAAATATAGTACTACAAAAGAGAATAATTGGAACAATGTATTTTCAGTAGCATGGCAGAGGCTGTCTGATATTCTACAGACATGTTTCCATCTCCTCTAGAGTAGAACTCTTAGATTTTTAGATGAGTACCTGAGTACCTCAAATAAGTACTGACTTACCAAATTTTTCTTGATATTAGCGATGGCCACATGATCAACTCCCAGTCAGTGGAAGAAAAATAGAAGTTTCTCTTCTTTATCTCCTTCCTGACATCCAAATGTGATGTGAGGACCTAAAGCCATCATTGTGTACCATGAGATGACAGACGTATGTTGAAAAAGTAGGAAGAGCAAGACAGAAGGTTGTGGTTACCAGATGACTGAGGAATTAGCAAGTTACCACAAGACTCCCTATCAGGAGTTTTATATGAGAAAGAATTCCTTGAAGCTGAAACATAAGGGATTAAAAAAACACAGTCCTGAGAGTTGAGTGAAGTAATAAGCACAAGGAAAGATAGAAAACAGACCAGCAGGAAAGTGTTTTGCTTTAAAGGGAATAAAAATAAGGCTAATGTGGGTGAAACCAAGTATATTAGTGAGAAGATATTAAAATATAAAGTTGAAAAAAGAGGTTCAAAAGGTGCACGCCGTTCTTTGATTATACAATTATTTATTCAACACCTACTCTATGCTTCCTGCTGTTTTAAGCTTAAGAATATGGCAATGATCAGGTCAGAAAAGGTCCCTTTTTCTCATTGCACTCTTTTTCTGGAAGAAAATTAAAAGATAAGTAAGCAGGGGCGCCTGGGTGGCTCAGTCATTAAGTGTCTGCCTTCGGCTCAGGGCGTGATCCCAGCATTATGGGATCGAGCCCCACATCAGGCTCCTCCACTGGGAGCCTGCTTCTTCCTCTCCCACTCCCTCTGCTGTGTTCCCTCTCTCGCTGGCTGTCTCTCTCTCTGTCAAATAAATAAATAAAATCTTTTAAAAAAAAAGGTAAGTAAGCAAACAAGCAAATGGTGATGCAGGTTATATAGAGTTTGATCTGTAGGACACAGGAGTTCTTTAAGTAGTCAGTGAAGGCCTGTCTGAGAGACAATATCCCAGCTGAGACTTGTGTAGAAATAATAAAACAACCATATCAAGAGGGATGAGGGCAGAAATTAATAACCTGGGGTGGGAATAATTGATTATGGGTGGTATATGATATAAGAGAATTATACAATGATCTGATAGGGTTGTGTATTAATGCAAGAGAACATATTCTAAATTCAGTGGGAAATAGAGTGCTAACAGTGAAATGGCATGACGTAAGATATTAGTGTGGTTGTTATATGGAGAATAGATTGAAGTGGGTAAAGATACCTATTAGAGGCTGAACTGTGTCTTGATAAGAGATATTTGTTTGGCCAGGAAATTGACTGTAAATATAGAAAAGAAATCGGGAATTTAATATATATTTGGATAAAAACACAGGGCATTCTGCCTTCTGGTTTCAGCTTTTGCAAACTGCTTGTGGTTATTCCCTCACTTAGAATAAGAAAAAGACTGACCTTCATAATTCCTCTTGATATTAGTTGTGGCCACCTTACAAGCTAAATATCAACAAAAGTTTCTTGGATGCATCAGAGAACTGAAATTGCTGGCAAACTACCAACCCCAAATCTGGAGTCGGGTATATCCGGATAGTCACAGCTGAGATCTGCTTACGTAGAGCAGAAGCTGCCAGATGCCATAAGTTGGCAGGAATATTTAAACAGTATATTTGACATAGTGTTGGAAGTGGAGTGCAGACTATCGCGAGACTGAAAAGGTCCTGAGGTTTTACATTGGTAGGGAACTTTTCACACTTTTGCAGGTTGTTCCTCCAGGTACCTAACCAGGTTCTCAAAGAGAGGATCAGAGATGGCTCCCCAGGTGTAATGTCAGGGAAAAGGGGCAAAGTAGCCATTGTGAAACTGCTCAGACTCGTGTCCCCAACAAGGGCTTGACCCCTGGGGAAGGAAATTGACCAGAGTGCAACTCAAACCTTACCCATGTCAAGGAATGGAACACACCAAAGCAGCTAGCTCTATCCTTCTTGGCACATCCATCCATCCATCCACAAATACATATACATATACATATACATATACATATACATATATAATATAAATATATATATATATAATATAAATAAATAAACATATAAGGAAAAATAATAAAGGATGAATGAATGAATGACATAGTCTACAGAGAGAGGGCTGTGAGGAAAGAGTCTAGGAACACTGTCACCAGGGAAAAGAAAAGCGCTACTTCTGAAGAATGACAGAAATATTTCTAAAGGACACACTCACCAAACACAGGCCCCCTAAAAGACTGAAAATTAGAGAATCATATAACACTTCATTTTCTCACAACCTACCTTCACATTGAGAAGCACTGAGCAATAATAAAAGTGGATTAAGGCTGTAAGACATAGAATTTCTCTGAGGACCAGCATAAAGAGAAACTCCAAGGCCAAAAGGTAAGAAAAGAACAAGCCTACTAGACCCATTTGCAGTCTCTGTTGCCTATAATTATATGAAGCAGGAAACATAGCCCAACTCTAGAAAGGTTAATATAAAACCTCACTCTAAAGGTCTATTTATCTCCGTAAATATTATTCCATACAATATGTCTGGTTTGGGACAAAAAATTACAAGCTATGTCAAAAGGCAAGAACAGATATGTCTGAAATGACAAAGAAATCCTCAGCCAGACTCAGATATAATACAGATGTTGAAACTATCAGACAGAGAATTTAAAACAACTGTGATTAGTAGATTAATATTTCTGATGGGAAAGGATGGCAACAGGCAAGTCCAAATAGGTCATGTCAACAGAGATAAAAGCTATAAGAAAAAGAGAAGGGGAGGAAATCCTAGATATCAAAAACAAAGTAACAGAAATGAATACCTTTCATTGATTTACCAGTAGACTCAACAAGATGAGGGGGAAAAAATCAGTGAACTTGAAGACAGGTCAATATAAACTTTCTGAAATGAAATAAAAACAGAATAAACAGATCAGTGGTTGCCAGGGGTTCAGATAGAAGGGGAAGGGTTGAATAGGTAAAGTGCAGGGTTTAGAGGGATGAAGCTATTGTATATGATACTCTAATGGTAAATGTAAAATATCAAATATTTGTCAAAATTCATAGACTTTATAGCAAAAGCACAAACCTTAATGCAAGGTGTTCAAAATGATTCAGGAGCCTGGGGGATAGCAGGTTGGGATGAAGAATGTGACCAGAGACTCTAACTGTATTACAAATGTATGAAACATTAATGAAGTGAAGGGGAGAAAAGTTGCTGACCTGAGTAATTTTGGAAATGGATGGAGTCTATAAGGCAAAAAAGAAAAAGAAACTGTACATAAGCACTATACTTTGTTGGTAAAGTTGTTTCCCACAGGGCTATCATTTAACAATTTTGATTACACTACACTTATATAATGAAATTTAATAATTAAGTAAATGGATGGGTTTTTTTTTGTTTTGGGGGGTTGTTTTTTTTAAAGATTTTATTTATTTATTTATTTATTTATTTATTTATTTATTTGACAGAGAAGCAGAGCTGCAGGCAGAGGAAGAGGGAAAAGCTGCTCCCTGCTGAGCAAGAAGCCCAATGTGGGGCTTGATCCCAGGACCCTGGGATCGTGACCTGAGTCAGAAGCAGTTTCTTAACTGAGTAAGCCACTCAGGCACCCAGTAAATGGATGTTGACGGTCAGAGCCACGTTTCTCACTGTTGGAGTAAAGGTTACAGATAATCAAGGGGAAGAGACTAGAATGATCCATATTGTAATGGATTAGAATTGGAGACATCTATATGAACTCATGTTTAGCTTAATATGAAAGCAGATGGTTACACATAGAAATATTTACATATATGTTTATATACACGAGTTAGCATACACACATATGTTTCCTTGCTCTGTCAGCTGAGAAGGCCTAGAAGCAAGGGAACTCCAGTAGCAATGAGCAAAACTAGCACCCAGATCTATATCATTCTCAAGTAAAAGGAACTTGTACTTGTTAAAAAAAAAATAGTTGATTCTGGACTATGGAAAGAAATAGACAAGATAAGCCTGGAGCTTCTTGTAGACCAGAAGGTAAGGAAGTAATTAAAAACAAGCAAACAAATAAAAATCCTCAAATACTGGAATGTATTAGAGGTATACAGGGCCAACTGAAAGTTCCCAATGACCGAGGATGGAACAATTTGAGCAAGACAGTAAATTACTAATGGATTATAATTCAATATAGAAAATGAATATTCATCACCCTAAACAATATAAATAAATAAATAAATAAATAAATAAATAAATAAATAAATAAATAGTGGAGAATAGATAAATCTCAGATGCAGATACATTTCAAATAATTCATGGAAATACTCCTCCCTGACGGAGAATAAGCATATCACCCTACTCCTTAAGTATAGTTTATAAATTATAACTTTCAAATAATATAGTATAGAAAAGGAGGATAGATGGGTAATTTTATAGTTGAGAAACCTGACTAATAATAGCCAGGTGATCAAGGTTCACATCATCAGTGATTAAGTCAAAATGATAGCATGTATGCTTGATATATTGTATTAAAAATGATGCTTCATCTCTGTGCTCTTCCATCACAAACCCAAATATCCAGTCTAACCACAAGAAAAGACATCAGACAAATGAGAGTTGAGAAACATTCTACAAAATATCTGACCAGTGCTTCTCAAAACTGTCCAGATCATGAAAAACAAGAAAAAACTGAGCAAATATTGCAGGTCAGAGAAACCTAAAGAGACTTAATAAATAAATGTAGTGAGATATTCTGGATGGAACCCTGAAACAGCAAGAGGACATTAGGGAAAAACTAATAAAATGAGAATAAAGCACAGACTTTAGATAACAATAATGTATCAAATAGGTTCATTAATCATGACAAATGTACCATAGGAGTGTAGGAGGTTAGCAATAGAGGAAATCAGGGCTGACTGTATAGGAATTGTTGGTACTCTCTTTTTACTTTTCTCTAAATCAAAAATTACCTCAAAACAAAAACTTTTAAAATACATAAATATTTTTAAAAACAAATTATGCTAACATAATATACATTATCTATGTGTGTATGTGTATGCACGTATAAATATAAATGTAAATATATACATTATATACAAATATATAAAATGTGCATGCATGTACAAATATGTATGTATGTGTACACACACACATACACACACAGAGTAGAGTAAATGACCATGAGTGACTTCCAAAATTTGGGGGAATCAAGATTACTTTCAAATTTCATCTGAGAGTTCTATAGGGTTTTCACAAGATTCTCTACTTGTTCTCAAATAAAGCTACACCTTTTAATTATCTGTGGAAGTTTTTAAAAATAGTCGTATCTAGGCCCCACCCCAAGAGATTCTGATTGAATTGTTCTGTGGTGGGACTACATTATTTCATCATTTCTTCAGAGTTTCCACATGCTTTTATTATTGTGTTATTACTGAAAAATCACTATCTAGTTCATTTGTCCCAAATCTTTATACCCGATGATATATAAAAATTATTTTATTACTGGGAAACATTTCATTAGATGATTAAATTTGAATCTAAAGTATAAGTCACTGTTGTAACTGAATGAGTTTCATTTTTGGAACAATTGATAAATTGCTAAGTTATGTGTGACAGGAAAACACATGACACTATTTGAATTCAAATACTCTCCTGACAAGCAGAATTCTGGGTTTGCCAATATACTTTCTATCCAGGCTGCCCAGCTCTACCTAAATTGAAGAAATGTTTTATAATCTGTACTGTCCAATATGCTAGCTAGGAACCATATGTGGTTATTGAGCATTTAAAATATAAGTAGTGTGACTAAAAACAGATCAAAAATTTTTTCAATTTAATTTTAAAAGATTTAAATGTCAATAGCCACATGTAGCTAGTAACTATCATACTAGACAGCCTGATTCTACGTATTTGTTCTACAGATCCTGAAAGAAGTAAGACGTGCCAATACCAAATTTTATTGGTTTATATTCAAATGAATGGGTTCCTATTGGTCACAATAATGAAAGAGATATAAAATATAAAAATAGTGGAACACCTGGATGGCTCAGGGAGTTAAGAAACTACCTTCGGCTCAGGTCATGATCCCAGGACCCTGGGATCAAGCCCTGCGTCAGGCTCCTTGCTCAGCAGGGAGCTTTCTCCCTCTGCCTGCCGCTCCCCCTGCTTGTGCTCTCTCTCTCTGACAAATAAATAAATACAATATTTTTTTTAAAAAAATATTAAAATAGTAAAGTAAGAAAACACAAAATACTCAAGGTGGTGACAGAGTAAAGAACTAGGAACTAAAGATTTTGGATACAGCTTGGATGGATATCAAAGATTCTATCAAAATTCTTAATTCATTTTAAACAAGTATACAAGAAAATAATGCAACCAATATAGAATTCAATATCTGTTTTCAATGAAACTTTTAATCAATGAAATACATATTTTAATCTTTGCTAAACTAGAGGTTTCCATATCACATTACTCACTTAATAATTATTTAAAAGAAACTGCCAGAATTTGTATCAATACATCAAGAGATAGGCAACTCCCATTTCCCCTTCGTCTGGATTATACATTATTTCCATGTGCTGTAACAAAATTCTGCACTTTCCCAAGTATTAAACTACAAATCTCTTTGGAAAGTGCTTTTTTTTTTTTTTAACCATGTCACACACACCAGATTATACAATTGCAAGAGTATACACTGCTTTCACAAGATTATAAAGTAAGAGCTAATTATACATTTGTTGAATAAAATTGAATGGTTATCTTCTTGTAGGCACTGAACTTAAATGTTGTATCTTTGCTCTTCTTAATTGTTTTCAAAGTCCTGGTTATGACTCTTTTAGATAAAATCAGAAATTTCAATGTTTCTTGCACATGCAATAAACTAGCCATTGTTTGCAAATCACCCTTTAAAACAACAGAAAAAAACATGTGCTTGATTCTGTTGTATCATCAGGCCTTTTCTGTTTCCTTTGTGGTAAATTAGAATCTCTCATGATTGCCTTCATAGAGCTCCCCTGCTGCTTTAAGCATACATGCCCGTTGATATGGTTTTTAAAATGCATGTAATAAATTGTGAATTACATAATATGTAAACAATTAAGATGGAGATTAAGGCTTCTTAGAATATTACTGTCAGCAAGGGCGTGATGTTTTATTTTAGAGATATTCAAAGTAATGTATTAATATTTATGACATTTACTCAAGCTTCACAATCTGTTATGATTTGTCTCTGGGACCAAATGTTTCCTTGTTATATATCAGTTAAAAGAAAAAATAATATTTGTACCTTGCAACATTTAATATTATTTGACTAGGGAAAGATCCACTCTCTAGAATATGTAAATAATATTGGGTAGAATATATTTCACATGGAATAATTTTATATCTTTAAAAATTCATTTTATCAAAATATATATTTTTGAGTTTTACTGTGTGCAGTATAGAGTGCTAAGCTCTGTGTAGATTCCAATGGCATGATGTCAGAAATGAGGGAACTCACAGGCTGTACCACCAGCTTTCAAAAGAGGAATAGTTCTGAAGCTCAGGCAGAGAGAGCTAGATCTGCCAAAACTGTGAACACTTTGGCAACTAAATTTATGATGAAAATTCATTCGCCCAATTTCTTCCTGATTTTTTTTTTTTACCCTGAGAGGAATATATTTACTTAGGTTAATAGTCTTTATGACCTTTACTATTTGATAAAAACATCTTGTTGTTTTTGTTTTCTTTTAGATACTCAGTGTTGCAGCTTTGGCTGGGGTTAGTTATCTTTCAAAAAAGCCAAGATAATAATGTAGATTTAAAAGACTATGCCCTAAGCTAATATTCCTTTAAAAAGAGAGATAGAGAGAAATACTTCACAGAATATTAACAGCTATGTGCCACATAACCCAAAACAAACAAACAAAAAACAAAAATAAAGCTCCAGTGTTAAATAAATTTGAGAAGTACTGAGTCAAACTAGATCTTACATTTCCTTGATGAAAGAATGATGATAGCATTCATGATAAAATAGTGAACATTGAACTACCAAAAGAGGGATTTATTTTTCTGAACTACCAAAAGAGGGATTTATTTCTCTGGCGGGGGGGGAAGAGAATTATTAATTCATATATATATATATATATATATATTAGAATACATATAAAATCATTTATATAATTTATATAAAAATACATATAGTATTTTTTCAATGCTGCTGAATCTATATTTGACTAATCATGTTTCAGTTATCTACATAGTATATTACATGTGACAGGCATTATTTTTAAACATATGCCAACTTAAATTATTAACATTAAATTATGCTCACTTTAAAAAGTAAATCAACTTTAAAGTTTGTCGAATATCTAAGCAACATAAAGAACATTTCAAAACCATTTGTGGCAAAACAAAATCCTATGCCAAAAACAATATCTAAATTTTTTAATTTAGGAGTGTTTTTGAGAAGTAATTGGTAATGTATATTCACATTTAATTGGATGCCTACTACACAAAGAAAAATTAACTCCAGGTGCGCTAAGAGCTATAATTTAAACAACAAAACCTTAACATATTTAAAAAAGAGGAGTATAACATTCTAACCACGTTAAAGGCAATGCTTTCATGAAAAGGAAGCAAAAGGACAGTTATTTAATTTCATTGTATTAAACTTAACTTTGTATCATTAAGTCACAAAAAATCCTCCAAATGAAGATATCTGTTACATATATAATTGGCAAAGAAGGGCTCTGATTATCCTAAAAACACACAATCTCCAAAAAGGACAATTCAAGAGAAAGGAGATAAAACATAAGAGGAAATACAAATGACCAATAATCATGAAAAATTGCTGAACATCATTGTTAATCAGAATATTAAAATCACAATAATGAAATCTTTTACACAAACAAATAAAGAAGAAAAAAAAAGATTTAAAGTCTTTTAATACCAAGTGTTGACAAGGATTTGGTTCATTGAATCTTGCAATGTGGAAAGTCTATACTAAAACTATGCAGTTAGAAAAGAATGGGCCTTAATCTTTTAAAACAAGCAAGTGTGTGTTCTTTGTCTAAGACCCAGCATTTACACTAGTAGGTTTATACCTTAGAGAAAGTCTTGATCATTTCAACCAGTAAACATGCATAAAAATCTCACCACTGCCTTGTTCTTAAGAGCTAAATGATAATAATCCCAAAAGCTAAACGGAATAATGGAAAAATAATTCAGACAGTGTTCACCCAATGAATATTACAAAACACTGAAGCTGAATAAACTTCAGCCTCATGTGTCAGCATGGATTTATCTCCCATGTATAATGTTGAATGAAAAAAAGCAAGTTTTAGAAGAATTAGAATAATTATTATAAGATTCTATATAGTACAAAAACTAGTAATCTATTAAATTGGGTTATATAAATAAGCAATAAAGTTTTAGGAAATGTAGGGGGATATTTTTTTAATTCAAGATTCAGGCTATCTGGGACAGGAGGCAGGAAGCAGGTATTTAAAAGTACACAGATAAATTGAAAAACATGTAATGCACCCACACACACACAACACTTATAGAGCCTCCTTCACCAGGGAAATAAAAAGATATATATCTATATCTCTAGATACATCTATACATCATGTTGTTATCTATTTCAAAACCAAATAGGTTACATATATTCTTTGTATATATAAAAAAAATGTTTTACAACTTTTTAAAGAAAAAAATTTCTTTATTGAGAAATTGAAGGAAACTAACTCTAACCCAGCCAAATTTACAGCTCAAGGGAATTCAGTGTTTATTTATATAGTATATCAGAAAAAGTCACTGTCTGACATGAAACATTACCAAAGATTAAAAATGATACCGTTAAACATATATCTTTTAAAGAATGATTGCTACACAGTTATATGATCTGTAGTGAATTCCAGTTTCAGTATGAGCCTGCACTGTTAGCTGTATGTCAGAATCTATACTAGCAGTCCAGATCCTTTAAAATACTGATGATCCCAGACCTGTTTAACTTGGAGAAGACGAGGCCCACTTGAAATATTTGTGAAAGCCTTCCTTAATGACCAGACATATATTCACTGTACAAGTTTCAGAGGCATAAGAGATAGAATTTGAAATATAGATGCTACATAAAGGTAAATATTATTTGAATAAAAGAATTTAAGAATGACAATCTTATGAGGCAGTGAATTCATTTTCAGCAGAGAAAATGACCATCAACTCAGGATGGAAGAAAACTTTTTGTGTCACTTGTTTTGTGGTTATATTAAATAAATTCAACATTTGATAACTACTGTACCATGAAAGTATATGAAATCACATCACTACTTTAATATTTGTTTCCTCCATTGGTTTTCAGTCATTATAGATTTATTATATGTGTTCCTGAGATCTTTCTTTCTCTTAAAGTTAAAAATATTTCATGTTATTAGAACAAATGAGAAGGAGACTTTGATCTTACTTCTATCTCTTTTCACCGTTTCAATGGTGTTCCAACCTTAAACATTAGATACTAAAGAATAAAGAGTATGTTTAATCTGTGAGAAAACAAATATCAAGAGATTTTTCGAAGCATAACAAGACTTCCTGCACACACTTGCTTAAATAGAAAATGCAGGTTGGATACACTGTGGACTCATCCAATCTCACCAAGTTGTCAAAGCTCAGTGGACCTACTGAGAGACAGCGGAGAGAGAGAGAATGCTAACCTGTCAGGTGCTGGAGCAGACCATGAAAGCAAGCCCCAAAAGAAAGAAGTCTTTAATCACTCTCTGTGATGAAATAAGCAAGTTCTAAATGGGAGAAAGCACTAACTTCTGTTCTACCCCCCTCCACGAAAGGCATATCCTTTTCAAAGTTAGGTGGGTCCGTGCAGTCCTGGGGATTGTCTCATTATTGAAGAAACCCCAACAAAGGCTCCAGCAGTTTTATGGATGCTGAGGTCAAAGGGAGGGGGTGGAGTAAGAGCTAGACGTAGAAAAGGAATGGGTACTGAGTCAGAGTGGGGAAAATTATCTTCATGGTTTCCCTTTCCTACAGCCTCCCCCTCCCGCATGAGGAGGCTTGGGGGGGAGCCAGAAGAAGTACCCTGCCCAAGGCCTGGGATGAGGACGTAGAAATGCAAATATCTGGAAAGCATAAGGACTAGAGGGTCTTGAGTCCTTGAATGACCCTCCCTTCAGAGACTGCAGTGCACTGACTGTGCACTAAATCTGATATAGAAAGGACAGCTTTTAGATAAGGTTTATAATTGCCAGAATCTGGCCTGAAAAATCACATAAAGGTATATAACCAGGAGCCAGACTCCTCACAGGAAGTTTTTATAGTTAGGTGGGGACTAGGCCAGGACCAGAGGTAGGACCACACACAAATTTTTTTTATCTTATTTGATAGAGAGCATATATTAAATCCATTCCCTGATTTAAACATTGTTTGATAATGACATTCGGTTGTCGGATTGCCATATGCTGAGAAATATCTATATGTAGTTAAAATATAGCTGAAACTTGTCTGTGGATGCTGAAAAAAATAGAACAGAAGGTTATATTGGCACAAATATAGTGAAGATTTCCTAATTAGAAGTGTTCAAGGAGACATTCATAGTTATATAATTTTAGATTTGGAAACAATCTGATATATCAAAACCAATCTATTGATTTTAAACAAGCATATAAAAAAGTAGAATTTAAAAAATTTGTCTTAGCTTACACAATTAATAATGGCATATCTGGGGCTAAAAGCTAGAGCTCTTGGTCCATAAGGCCATGAACATTCTCCTGCATTGCACTGTCCTGATGTCAAGAGGTATATCATATACTATAATAGAAATAGTATGAAATAATACTCAACAGCCCCAGCAGAGTTTGGACTACTTCACTTCAGAATTTCATATTCAAACTGCAGAAAATCGAAAGCAAAGAGAAGAAAATGAAAGAATCCAATCTCCCAATTTATTAAAATTAATATTTCATAAAACCCCAAATGCATTCTTCATATACAGACCAAACACTGGGAAGCCTGTCTCCCTGAAACAAATTTTTTAGAACAAAAACAATGCTAACTTGATTTGTAAGTTAATAGTGATCTGATTGGTCAGAGCATTTTGCTCTCTGGATGAAAGGTAGTCTCCATTTCTTATTTTTCATAGTCACAAATGAAATACCCAGCTACTGACAAGTAAATGTCAGTAACATTCAGTGATTAAGACATTTCATGTGTGAAAGGGGCACATGCAATTCCTTCAGAATAATTCTATCACCAGTGATACAATGATTGCCTTTATGATAAAGTGAAGATTTAAGTAACCATTGATAGCTTTTGAGCACCCTATTTAGTTGCTCCGAGGTTGTCAATGGGTCACTTACCTTGAGAAGGCTGTTTTTGCTGTGTTGTTTTATTTTGACAGTCACCTGGGCTTACTTCAATCTGATAAACTTTAAGAAAAACTCTTCACTCTTAAATAGTTTCTCTTGTGCTGCACTATAGTTACCTCTACTTAGGAATTCCTAAATTCCTAATATATTTTTCAATTGCAAATCCCCATATATATACTTAACCTTTAACTTATATTCTAATATTGCTTTTTAAGGAGGCTCAATATTTTAAATTTGGGTTATCTTAAATCATTATGTCTTATCACTTTAACTTAAAAATATCTAATAGTACAATCTAAAAAATTCAAATCAGTAATTGACCCACTTTATGCTCTAGGGACATAAACTGCAGTTATTTTATCCCCTTAAAAGGAATAATAAACCTTGGCTAATGGAATTTAAATAAAAAAAATGAATAATAAAACTGCGTATAGACAGAAAAAGGAAAAGAAGCTAGTATCAGAGAAGTTATTTTTCTAGAATTTGTTATGTCTTATGGGAAAATTGATTAAATGTGTGACTGTACATTGTTAAATTTTTAAGTTATGTGTATTAAAGTGGACATTATTTGAGATTCCAAGTGACTTTTACATAAAATAGTTGGGTTTAAATATTAAGTGCATGTTGTTTCTTATGTTTTTGCCTTTTTAATAAAGACATTTTTTTTCTTTTTTCTTTTTTTTTTTTTTTTTGAGAGAGAGAGAGTGTGAGTGGGGATGGGCAGAGGGAGAAGGAGAGAGAATTGTAAGCAGGCTCCACTGCTCAGCCAGGCTGGATCTCAGGACCCTGAGA
Source organism: Ursus americanus (assembly GCF_024610735.1). Lineage (NCBI taxonomy): Eukaryota > Metazoa > Chordata > Mammalia > Carnivora > Ursidae > Ursus > Ursus americanus. Next base: position 62,272,159 of record NC_142128.1, read on the forward strand.
TCATGACCTGAGCTGAAATGAAGAGTTGGAAGCTTAATTGACTGAGTCACCCAGGCACCTGTGAAGACATTTTTAATTATTCCTTAAAGGAATGGTGTTTTTTAATTTTTAGTAGAAAAATAAATAAATATTTAAAATATTTTGGCATATCCATCAGAAAAATAAAGAATCCTTAACTGATTATAATGTACAAAGAGGAATCAAATTTATATTAAATATCTATTTCAAGGAAATATGTTTCTAGATGATGATGAGGTTTTTTTTCTTTATTAAAGTGTAGTTTATATAGATTATTATATTAGTTCAGGTGTACATCATTCTGATTCAACATTTATATGCATTACGAAGTGATCACCATGATAATCTAGCTACCATTGTCATCATACAAAGTTGTTACATTATAATTAACTATATTCCCTATGCTGTGCATTAAATCCCTAGGTCTTATTTATTTTATAAATGAAAGCTTCTATTTTTTAATCTCCTTCTCCCATTTCTTCTTCTTTTCCACTTTCTCCACCCTGCCTCCCTTCTAGCAACTACCTTATTGTTTTTGTATCTGTGAGTCTCTTTCTGTTTATTTGTTCATTTCTTTTTTTTAAGATTCCACATAAAGTGAAATCATACAGTATTTGTCTTTTCCTGTCTAATTGATTTCATTTTGCATGTAACCCACTGGTCCATCCATATTGTCACAAATGGCAAGTATTCATTCTTCTTATTTCATGTCAAAGAGCTTACTGCCTATGTTTTCTTGTAGGAGTTTTAAGGTTTCCAGTGTTATACTTCAGTCTTTAATCTATATTCAGTTTATTTTTGTATCTGGTGTAGAGAGTGGTCCAGTTTCATTCTTTTGCATGTAGCCATCTAGTTTTCCCAACACCATATTGAAGAGGCTGTCTTCCCCATTGCATATTCTTGCTTCCTTCATCAAAGATTAATTGACCATATATATGTAAATTTATTTCTAGAATCTCTATTCTGTTCCATCGATTTACAAGTCTATTTTTGTGCTACTCTTATACTGTTTTGATTACTATAGCTTTCTAGTATAGTTTGAAATTAGGGAGCATGTTACCTCTAGCTTTATTCTTTCTTAAGATTGCTTTGGCTATTTGAGATGTTTTGTGGTTCCATACAAATTTTAAAATTGTCTGTTCTTGTTTTGTAAAAAATGCCATTGGTGTTTTCATAGGGATTGCATTGAATGTGTATATTGCTTTGAATAGTATAGACATTTTAACCATTTTAATTCTTCCAATCCATGAGTGCAATATATCTTTCCATTTATTTTGTGTTATCTTCAATTTCTTTCATCAGTGACTTGCAATTTTTAGAGTACAGCTCTTTCACCTCTTTGGTAAAATTTATTCCTAGGTATTTTATTCTTTTTGATACAGTATAAATGGGATTGTTTTCTTAACTTTTCTTTCTGATAGTTCATTATTAGTGTATAGAAATGCAACAGATGTATGTATATTAATTTTGCATTCTACAAATTCACTGAATTTATTTATTGCTTCTATTAGTTTTTAGGTGGAGTCTTAAGGGTTTTCTATGTGTAATATCATGTTGTCTGCACAGCGACAATTTTACTTCTTTTCCAATTTAGAGTCCTTTTATTTATTTTTTCTTGTCAGATTTCTGTGGCTAGCTCTTCCAGTTCTATGTTGAATAAAGTTGGTGAGAGTGGGCCTCCTTGTCTTGTTCCTGATATTAGAGTAAAAGCTTTCAGCTTTTCAGCATTGAGTATGTTGTTACCTGTGGGTTTGTTATATATGACCTTTATTATATTGAGTTATGTGTTTTCTATACCCACTGTTGAGAGTTTTTATCATAAGAAGATGTTGAAATTTATCAAATGTTTTTCTGGATATGATGGGTAATCTCTTAGAAAAATAGTAAACATGACTTAAATGATGACAATACAAACTATTGAAATAATGAGTAATTCACTTGCCTATAGTAGGTTTGCCCTTTATATTCAGTGGCTGAGATTTAATGTACCTTCTTTTTGGATGAAAGAAAATGATGAAGCAGCACTGAGAACAAACATAACGTTGTGTGTGGTTTTTTTTTTTTTTTTTGACATAGAAAGAGGAGAGATTTCCAGTTATACAAAAATGAAATTTCTAATTTATTCTTATTTAGGGGTGGACTAGATGAAAATCAGTAGGAATTTATATACAAAGTTAATTGATAGCAACCTGGTGCTGTTCCCTGGGCATTAGTTAATAATACTTAAATAGTTCAATATTTTCTTTAGTTGTTTTTGTTTTTTGTAAATTTATGAAACAGGCTTCCTTTAGAGGATTGCCTGTAGTAAAGTTACATGTTTATATGTTCACCATTTTTAACCTTTCATCTAATTCTTTCATACCTTTAAAATAGTTTCTTTTTGCTTCTCAGGGAAAGGAGAGCTCCAAATAGTATGCTTTCTTTTAGGTGAGTGTAAAGTGTTCTGTAGAAATGACAACTGAAAGAAATCAATACATGTCAAAAAATCTATGTGGTCTTATATTGGAAATAAGTCTGGTGATATCAATTGATGCTGAAAATGTGGAAGTGTCTGCATGTTGGTGGGAGAGCAACCTGCCAAAATAATTTTAATGTTAATTTGGCAATAGCTCACAAAATTAAAGATGCATGTAACCTACTCTCCAGCAATTCTACCCTGATGATTCACCCTGGAGAAGCTCACACTGTGCCTATTGTGGCACAAGGCAATGTTTGGTGCAATATCAACACTTGGAACAGGAGCACCTGAGTGGCTCAGTTTTTTGAGCATCGGACTCTTGATTTTGGCTCAGGTCATGACCTCAGGGTCTTGAGACTGAACACCACCACCCCCTCACTCAGTGGGGAGTCTGCTTCTCTCTTGCTCCTCCCCTGCTCATGCTCGCTATCTCAAATAAATAAATAAAATCTTTTAAAAAAAGAATTTATTTATTTGAGAGAGAGAGAAAGAGAGCATGAGCAGGGGCAGAGGGAGAGGCAGAGAGAGAAGCAGGCTCCCCACTGAGCGGGAAGCCCAGTTGCAGGGGCTCAATCCCAGGAGCCTGGGATCATGACCTGAGCCAAATGCAGAGGCTTAACAAACTGAGCCACCCAGGCACCCCTAAAATCTTTAGAAACAAGCAAACAAACAAAAACCATAAAACAATCTAAGTCTCTGATGATATTAAAAGAATCAAGCCAGGCATGTCAGCAAAGATGAACCTCACAAACATAATCCTGAGAATTCAACAGGTTATGAATAAAATGTACACCATATAAAACTATTTGAATACACCTTTAAATGTGTAATACATACCATCCTTTTAAAAAGGTACCTATGATATAAAAAGCAAATGTGTATATGTATGTATATATATTAAACATATATGTATATATGTGTATATATATGTATATACCATTAAACATATAATTTAATTCCAATGCAATTAAATATTTTAATAATTGTACTTATTTCCCACCCTCCCCGCCCTCCCTTCCTCACTCTTTTCCGATTATGAAAAATATATGCTAAGAAGCATTGAGTGTAGAGAAATACAAGTTTGCACTGAATACCAACTCAAAAACTTCATAAATGTGTAGGGTTGGGCTAATTGCATGACCTCCATGAACTACAATTCCTTCATCTGTTTCTTCAAATGTACTGTGAAGTTTAAAGAAGAAAATGAATATGAAGCTGCTAATATAGTGTCAATCTAAGAGCAGATACGTCTCTTTCAGATATCTATTTTTATTCCATAGAAACAATCTTTGGTTATTAGTTATAAAAATATGATTAAGCAAGCTCTAGAAATTTTCATCTTAATATTTAATTTAAATACATTAATTAAAAAAACTGACAATATGAATTTGCCTGCTTTTAAACAGCTATTCATTAGGAAAACTTGGATATACAATTGTTGCTAATTCAATTTATTTCCTAATCCGAACTTTATTTCACTTATTATCTCTTTGTTATTCTTGCATGCAGAGTTTTGTTTTGTAATTTTAACTGCAATTTAAATAAAATTGCTTCTCTCTGCTTTCTTTGTTGAGTGAACGTGGATTAAAAATAAAAGGGCAAATACATTAAAAAACCTACTTCTTTATACCTTTTGAAAGATTTCTTGAAAGTTATTATTTCACATATTCTTTCATTCAGGCACTCATAATATGAGGGGTTTCTACTCTGTTACTTTGTTAAATGCTACAGGAGATACAAAGCTGAGTAAATCAACTCCTATCCTCAAAAAATTTAAGATCCATTTTGATCAGCAATGGACATACCTAGGAACTAGCACCACCAACTCCTGCTCTCTGATTGACCAGTGGGTTACTTTGGATATAAAATAGTGAGCATTAGAGCCAAACTCACAGCCCTCTTAAAACACCATAAGTGATATTTTTCCATTCTAAATGTATGTTCTATTCAGGAATTTTTGTCTGTTCTGTTACTGTTTTATCTCTCTGCAGTGCCAACAAAAATGCCTGTTAGGGAATGAATGAATGAATGAATGAATGAATGAATGAATGAATGAATATGTCCATTTCTGTGCAAGGATTACTTACACCATTTGGTGCTTTTTAGTATATTTTGCTAACAGAAGTACAGATCTTTTTTCTTTTCAAAGGGCTGCTGACTCTTCCTTTATATTTAATTTTTCAAAAAAACTTCAGAATCTTTGCCAGTTGTCCAAAAGTTTACATTTTTATTTCAAATGAAATTGTACTACATTTTAAAATCAATATGAAGCTATGGGCTGTTTGAAGGACATTTGTTAGCTCTTTAACTACCAAAACAACCCTGTGAAATATATTACTGTTTTTTTTCCCCTGTGTTATATGTGAGAACATTGAGGCACATAAAAGTTAAATAATTTCTCTCTTAGGATATATTGATTTGCGATCTGAACCATGCAGTTTCTCTTCACACTTTGTATTCATAACAGTTACACTATTTTTTCCCCATACAAGGTTATGTGTCTCTCTGTAAAGCTGATGTATGTATGTATACATATATATTACAAGAACTGAAGAAATATAAGCTTAAAAATAAATTTGCAGAACACATATGTAATATATATAAACTTAAAAATAAAGGTGCAGTGTTGGGGTGCCTGGGTGGCACAGTCATTAAGCATCTGCCTTCGGCCCAGGGCGTGATCTCAGAGTTCTGGGATCAAGCCCCACATCAGGCTCCTCCACTGGGAGCCTGTTTCTTCCTCTCCCACTCCCCCTGCTTGTGTTCCATCTCTCGCTGGCTGTCTCTGTCAAATAAATAAATAAAATCTTTAAAAAAATAAAAAATAAAGGTGCAGTGTTTTAATATATGTAACACTGTACCTTTATTTTTAAGTTTTTTCTTAAAATGTCCTAATTGTGAAAGAAATCTTGCATCGCTGTTGACCTTAAGCTAGACTATCCAGGGAGACTAAATCTAATCAAGGAGCCTCTTTAACAGCAGAAATTTCTCTGGCTGGCAGCAGAAGAAAAAGTCAAAGAGATCCGAAGCTTAAATCTGATTCACATACAGTTGCTAGTTTGATGCTGGAGGAGGCCAGGTGAGAAAGAATGTGGGCATCCTTTAGCGGCAGAGTGGCCCGGCTGACAAGGAAGGAAACAGGGACCTTCAGCCTCCTGTTACAAAATACTGGATTGTGCCAACAACTAGTAAACTTGGAAGAACCCCAAGTCCCCTATGAAAACTGCAGCTTTTGCCTACACATTATGATATGCTGAACAGAGAAGCCAGCCAGCCATGCCACCCCAGATCTGACCTACAGAACTGTGAAATCATAAGTGAATGTTGTTTCACGCCCTGTAATTATGGTGATTTGTAAGCAGGAGTAGAACACTCTGTATTCACTTTACCTTTGCGGTTATTTCTGGAATGGATGAAAACCATGGAAGAGGTACTAGCCTCTGTACTGATTCAAATAATTGTTTTGTTAAGTAGATTCTCTTGTGTTTCCACCTGTGGATATTGATTATGCCTCTTCGGCATCTCTACCGCCTTTTCATTGCCTTAGGAACTTAGTTTCTGCAGAACAGTACAAAAAAATAGCAGTAAGAAAGACTTCACAATTTTTTCCAGACATTAGTAGTGATTCTTTTATCATTTCATCATCATGTTAGGTGTTGATATCAAGGAATGTACTTTATCCATAAAATCATGATAAGTTTTCCTCCTTTTCAAGAGTTTAATCACAGTTGCTTATTAAACATTATCAAATGCATGTTAGCATCTTTTGAGATACGTGAATGGTCTTCCTTCTTTTAGTTGTTTTTAAAACTGAATTATGTTGGGGCGCCTGGGTGGTGCAGTCGTTAAGCGTCTGCCTTCAGCTCAGGGCGTGATCCCGGCGTTCTGGGATCGAGCCCCACTTCGGGCTCCTCTGCTGGGAGTCTGCTTCTTCCTCTCCCACTCCCCCTGCTTGTGTTCCCTCTCTCACTGGCTGTCTCTCTCTGTCAAATAAACAAATAAAATCTTTAAAAAAAAATTGAATTATGTTAATAGTTTTCCTAAGATTAAAACAACCTCGTCTTCCTTTCATGACACAACCATTATCATATTGTTTTCTATTTTGTCACTGTATTTGGCATACTTAATATCTTATTAAGTATCTGTGTATCTATGTTTGCATAAATGAAATGAATCTGTTGTTTTCTTTGAGGGAGCAGTATTCTATCTTCTGATAGAATCGTAAATTTTATGCTACATAGAAAGAATTATAAAATATTTTTTATTTTTCTCTGGAATACCTAGAACTCTTTTTCTTTTCTTTTTTTTTTTTAAGATTTTATTTATTTATTTGCCAGAGAGAGCGAGAGTGAGAGCAAGAGAGAGAGAGAGAAAGAGAGAGAGAGAAAAGCAGTCTCCCTGCTGAGCAAGGAGGCCAATGTGGGACTCAATCCCAGGACCCTGGGATCATGACCTGAGCCAAAGGCAGATGCTTAGTCATCTGACCCACCCAGGGGCCCCAGAATTTTTTTTTGCTTTTTAAAATATGTTCTAAGCTTCTTTTCAGTTAAAACCTATTCGTGTTAAATAATTCTTGTGATTTAACATAAGCCATTTTTTCTTTAAAATTTACATCCTTGATTCAATTTCTTTCAAATCTGCTGATAAAATTTTATGTTATGTATAAAATTTGCTTATGTTTAATCACCTCTGAATCTGTCAGTGTACTCTCTTTCTTTAATTTCTATTTCTTAATATTTAGATTTAATTATCTTTTAGCATATGCCCTGATCATATTAGACTTGAAAACAATCTTCTTTTTAATCATCTACAGGGTTTTGTTTTTCATTTAAGTACTGAGTTTTTCTTAATTTTTTCTGTTCACTTTCTTTGAAAGTTAATATTCCAGCTTCTCAAGTTGGAAATTGAATTAATTAATTTTTAGACATGCTTGCTTATTAATATATATATTTACAGCTATAAATTCTCCTCTCAGCACTGCTTTGAGCCCATCCATTAATTGTGACAGGACGCCTTTGGTTATTCAGGTTTCTGACTCTGTGCAGTATTATACCACCTGGGTGCATGCTATTCACATCTTAGACATTAACTTCTGTGACAGTGTGTGAGGAAACACAGTCTTTGGTCTTCCAGTAAAGTCTTGGAGCAGAAGAGGCATGCCCTCTTTGCAGTCAACCTGCACTAGCACAGATAGCTGATAATGGCCACACAGACCTACCTGTAGCCATGTGTTGTCCTTGGTGTTTTCTGAGATCCTCTCCAGTGCTCTCTGGGCATTTCCTAAGATCTCTTTTCTCCAGGGGAGCCTTCTTTCTCCTAGGACTGGATTCTCACAGTTGGTTCCCTGGGCCAGAAACCCATCAAGCAGATAATTGTGCTATAATAGCAGCAGTTTCCCCAGATTCATAACCAGGGCTAAGGCCACTGAATTTCAAAGTTTTTTTATCTAAAAAACAATAATAATGGCAGGTGCTTGGGTGGCTCAGTTGATTAAGTGGCTGCGTTCAGTTCAGGTCATGATCCCAGGGTCCTGGGATTGAGTCCGGCATAGCGCTCCCTGCTCAGGGGGGAGTCTGCTTCTCCCTCTGCCTGCTTCTCCCTCTGTTTGCCACTCCCCCTGCTTGGGAGTGTGCTCTCTCTCTCGCAAATAAATAAATAAAATCCTTTAAAAAATAAATAAAATAATGGCTTTTGGGGTGAATTTAGGCAGCGTGCTTGTCATTGAATCCCAGGACTACAGCTTTTCTTACACTTTCCCTACTCATTTTTTTTTCTTCTTTCCCTTTCAAGCTGACACTGTTCAGGGTCACCTAACACTGCTGAAATGGGGAGACCCCTTCAGTTTTGCTTTTCCCAAGTTGAGTAATATAATATTATTGCCTGATCTTAAATTATGTTATGTCATAACATAAAAAACATTACCTTGGGGAGTAAGCACCTTTTCTTATTTGGCATAAAGGCAACTTTGGGCCAGTAGCATCCCTAGGTTTTTAAATACAAAGTATTTCAGTTTATAATTTTAGCTTTGAAATCTTCTGTAAGAAAGCTGTTACATGAAAAAAAAAATTGTGTGTGTTGGCTTCGTGGCCATTCTGGTATGTATTTTTTTAGAATGTTTTATTTTTATTATTAAAATATATTTGCCCTGCAGTGTTAGATTAGTTTCAGGTGCACAACATAGTGATTCAACAATTCTATACATTACACAGGACTCACCATGATGTGTAGTCACCATCTGTCACCATTCAGCATTATTACAATATTGACAATTGTTCCTGTATTTTTTTATCCCCATGAGTCATTTGTTTGTAGCTGGAAGTTAGTGCTTCTTTTTTTTTAATAACTTATTTTATTTAAATTCAATTAGTTAACATATAGTGTATCATTAGTTTCTGATGTAGAGTACAGTTATTCATTGGTTACATATAACACCCAGTGCTCATTACATCACATGCCCTCCTTAGTGCCCATCACTCAGTTATTCCACCCCCCTACCCATCTCCCCTCCAGCAACCTTGTTTGTTTCCTGGAAGTTTGTACCTCTTAACCCCTTCACCTATTTCATTCATCAAATGGTTTTCATTTATATTATCACATAGTTTCCTTTTTGTAAATGTCACGGGTTTCTACAAAACTTCTACTCCACAAAGTAACAAGAGAACGGATATGTATGTATATGCATATACTGATTACAGTTCTTTGGCTATTGGAAAGAAGAAATTGGAGATGGATATGAGGCCAGGCAATAATTCCTTTTGGATATATGGGACACTTGATTTCTGGGTTTTAGAGTTTACGGGTTGAAGAAGTCCACATATTACCTGGAGGCACTGCTGCATTTCTCCAACAAGGCCCCACAATCTGGCAGCTCTCCTTACACTTCAGTCTTCAAACAAACACTGGAGTCTGAGTGTGGGGCTGATGAACATTCTGAGAATGTTGATGAACATTGAGAATGATGAACATTCTCAGAATGATGAACATTCTGAGAACCAAGAACAGGAGTAACAAAGCAATTTAATAGCTGTATTAAAGACCAAATATCCTTTCCTTTTTCCAGATTCTTTAGCCCCTGTATTTCTTCTACAATACTCAAAAATTCTGCTGTGGAATCTGGATTTTCTGTCATCCTGATTTTCACCTGTATGTTTTTGAAAGATGCTCAACACTTTTTATCCTTTTATATTAATATGATTCCACCTGCTATGTGTTTTAATTTCTCATTGTTTTGTTCCATTAATAACACATGACCTGATCTTCATTACACGATGTAAGTACTCTTAATTTTACATTCCTTCAGTTGTTTCAGTTGGATTTAGTGAAGGAATAGGAGTCATTCATTTACACTTCATGAACTAGATTTCTATTCATTTGTAAGACATCTTAATGGAAAAGAAAGTATTATAATTATACATAAAATTATGTATGTTTAACTATGATTATGCAAGTTATCCTGACAGGTGTCAAAGAAACTTATGACAGATTTAAAGATACTAATAATAGAAATATAGCTGTTAAAATTAATTTCAAATCTTTTATCACCAGCAACATGACACCCAGAGTAAAAGAGCTATCTAAATGTCAGCAGAGTGAACCACAGTGTGGCAGAGACATGTACTCATATTCTAATGTAGAAATTACCCCACACTTTGTTTTTCCAGTTCCACTGAAGCAAACTCATCAGTTAAATATGTAAAGCTATATTCTCACTTACTGGCCATTCTTGTTTGTTTGTTTGTTTCATTTTTTATGTCTTTGTTGGTTTGTTGGTTGGTTGGTTAGTTGGTTCTTGGTTCATTAACCCAAAAAGAAGTTAAAAAGGATTTTGTTAGTTTGTGTGATTCTGTGCTCAAATGAAACATTTCTTAATCATTCTCTAGCCCTCCTGAAGAAAGTGGTCACAAAAGTCTGCCCTTAGAACTGTGTGTGATCATCAGGAGTAGTATCCTGGTGGAAGCAACATCCCATATACGGAAGGAAGGCTATTTATACGGCTACTAAGTGTCAAATCTCTCTTGGAAGAGAAAAATAATTAGTCCCTATTATTGTTAGGACTTTTGTTAGCATTCCAGTGGAGCCACATTCTAAACAGACTCACTTCTCTGTTAGGCACTGAATTGTTGATGAACATCAACCAAAACTTGAGCTGCCTTTTTCAGACATCTGTGAAGCCCACAGGTCTCATGTCAGTGCTAATAAGCACAAAGATGCCTGTCAGAGAGCTTTTTGTTCTTCTTTCTTCCCTTATTGTTTTATGTGGTCTTTAACTGTATTTCATTTAATTTAAGAAATTTTTTTTAACAATGTGAAGTTTCATTCTAATTCTTATGAAGCGTATTTGCCACTATAGAATACTCCACGATTGTTTCAACTCAGGAAATATAATTGCTGAGAACAGAGACCAGACTTCAGTAAAGAATTGTGTAATCAGGGGCGCCTGGGTGGCACAGCGGTTAAGCGTCTGCCTTCGGCTCAGGGCGTGATCCCAGCGTTCTGGGATCCAGCCCCACATCAGGCTCCTCTGCTGTGAGCCTGCTTCTTCCTCTCCCATTCCCCCTGCTTGTGTTCCCTCTCTTGCTGGCTGTCTCTATCTCTGTCGAATAATTAAATAAATAAAATCTTAAAAAAAAAAAAAAGAATTGTGTAATCTGGATAGAAAGAATCATTGCCCACCCTTCCAATATTCCTGGACATATCATCACTATGTTCAGTGGTTCTCTCAACACATCTAACATCATCTATGGGCAGTTTTTGACATAGTGGAACATTTCTTCCTCCTTCACAAACTTTTCCCACTTGACTTCTAGGGTGGCCTTTTCTTTTTTCCTCACTGGTTTTTCTTTCTTTTTTAGGACATAACCCTAAACTTTTAACTTTGGAGGGTCCCCAGAGCTCTCAGTTTTTAGGTATCTTTTATTTTCTCTCTGTAGTCATCCCTAGGACAAGATTTTATGACTTTAAAAATCATGCAGATGATGATCACTTCCAAATTTGTACTTCAAACACTCTCCTCTCCTCGTATCTCCAAAGTGTATATTCAAATGCCTATCGGGGATGTCTTCTTTTATCTATTTTTTTTTAAAGATTTTACTTATTTTTTAGACAGAGATAGAGACAGCCAGCGAGAGGGGGAACACAAGCAGGGGGAGTGGGAGAGGAAGAAGCAGGCTCATAGCGGAAGAGCCTGATGTGGGGCTCGATCCCAGAACGCTGGGATCACGCCCTGAGCCGAAGGCAGACGCTTAACCGCTGTGCCACCCAGGTGCCCCTGATTACACAGTTCTTTACTGAAGTCTGGTCTCTGTTCTCAGCAATTATATTTCCTGAGTTGAAACAATCGTAGAGTATTCTATAGTGACACGCAACCGCTGTGCCACCCAGGCACCCCATATCTTTAATAGGCATTGCATTCAACTGATTTGATCTTTCCCTGAAACTTGCCCAACGCCTTACTCCTTACTTTCATTTGAAGACTGCACTCTGTTCTGATGGGAGACCTCCAAGTCTTCTTTGATTCTGTTTTTCTCTCAATTCTCATTCAGTTATTACACACAAATCTAGTTGCCATTAGCTTCTGGAAACTTGCCACTACTTTGTTCAAACTCTTTCATTTCTTTCTTTGCTCAAACTACCTCATTTCTTTTAAAGAACTTCTGATGACTACAAAGCCCCACATGATATATACTCTCACTCTGCCCTTAACTCTTGGCCTTAAACTCGTTTTATTTTTTCCTCTCATTCCTCTGTAGTCATGCTGGGGTGTTTTCTGAGTCTTATACATACTAGACATTCCTCTCATCTCTGATCTTTGTTATGAACTTCTCCCTCTGCCTAGAATGTTCCTCCCATAGATAACCAGGTGGCTTACCCTTTCATTTCCTTCAAGTATTACTAATATGTCACTTTTTGGTCAAGAACCACCTTGGCCATTCCAATTTAAATTGCTAACCCAATAATCTTCACCCTGTGGAAATATTTGCTATAACCTTATTTACTATAACTTTTCCCCATTACCTTCACTTTCTAATAGGCTGTATCATATATATTTTTAAGATGTGTTTCTTCCTCATTAAAAATGGTCCTACCCATAAGAAAATTATTTTTTCACTGATGTATCCCAGTGCTTAGAGTACTAGATATGACATATGTGTTAAGTGAATAAATGAAGGAATTAATAAATGAATAAAAATAAACTACATATAGCTATATGGTATCTACTTTTATTTTCTTTCCTTCATATATTTATTTACCTGGAATAATTCACTCAATCTTTGTTTCCTTGCTAAAATTTAGCCATAATTCAAGTATAAATATATATTACACATACAATTTTTCTTGTTTTACCTTTTAAGGTTAAATAATTCTGTACTAAAGTGCACAGTAATGAATTTTTGATTACCTGAAGAAATGATGATGAATTTTTGATGTGATGAATTTTTACAACCCAAATACCCCATGAAATTACAATCTTGGTGTGGGGGATGAAGGTGTAGTGACAGTCTTCCAGAAACCTCTCTCATGCTTTACTCCAGTCATTATTACTTCAAGAAAATTAACCTCTGACATCATAAATTAGTTTCTTGTTTTAAAACTTTATAAAATTGAAATTCTTTATGTACTCTTTTATATCTGGGTTCTTTGTGTCTCTCTAGATCTTTTGTGAGATTCATCTGTGTTGTTGCAGGTAATAATAATAGTTCTTTTGATTGCTCTATAGTAATATATTATGAATTGTGTCTATTGTAATTGTTCACAGGCATTTGATTTTTTTCTCATCTTGAGATGTTATAAGTAATGCTGCTCTGAATATTTTGTTCATTTTTTGGTGCAAATATGTATATGATTAGGAGAATAATAACTGAGTCACCAAGTAGAAATTTATTCTGCTTTAATAAACACTAGCAATTGTGAGCCCAAGTGGTTGTAGCTATTTACACTTCCATCAGCAATGTTTAATAATTTTTAGTTACTTTAAATGTTTGTCAAATATGACATTACTTTGTTATTAGTGATGATGCTCTTTGTGCTGCCATTTTATTTATTTACTTCTTATTTTTTATTGTTTCTTTTTTTGCTGGGGGGGAGGCTGGTTATAGCTGTTTCTTTTTGTGTTTTCAGAAAACTAATGATGCTGAGAAAATTTCCAGAAATTTACTTGTTATCTGGATATTTTTTTCAGAGTCTGTTCAAACATCAAATTGAATCTGGCTTTTTAAAATTGATCTCTGTAGGTTCTTCACAAACCCTTTAAATATATATAATCTATGTATTGTATATATTTTATATATAGTGTATACAATATGTACTAATATAATATTTATAATATATAACAGAATGTATAATATAACATATAGCATAATATGATAATATGTATTTTATATATCATATATATAGCAAATACTTCTTTTTTGAGACTATGTTATTTGTACTTTAAGGAACATATATATATTCTTAGTTATAATGAAGTCTAACTCATCAATCTTTATTTCATTTTTGGTTAGTGCTTTCTGTGTCCAGTTTAAGAAATCTTTTCCTCCCCTCATGTGATAAATGATTCTTGACATCTACTACACACCATAAACAAAAATTAATTCCCAATGAATCATAAACTGAATGTCATTGGCAAGGTAAGCTGTTAAAAGATAAACACTAAAATATTTTTAAATATATTGAATATTATATTCTATATAATATATTGCATAAAACATATATAATATACAATATGTAATATGACATATGACAATTATATATATTATGTGTTATGCATAATATGTATAATGGTATATGGAATATATTTAAAGATCTTCTAGTGCTTATCCTTTAAAAGCCTTATTTTGTCATCTAAATATAGGTTTATTCTATAAATCATTATAAATTATAAATATGTATATTATATATTATTACAAATCATATTATAAATAAAGCAATAATATAGATCCTATATGACCTAAATCATGGTATACTATATATTGTTATATTGTATATTATACATTATATATCATATTATATATTATAATCATAATGTATTATTCAGCTCATTTATTATTATATATTATACAATATATTATGTGCATCCATCATTTTCAGTTAGTTTCTTACACATTTTTTAGCTTTTAAATTTTGTTTTAAGTATGTATTTTTACTACTTCCAAGAAAATGCAGGGTCCCCACAACTTAACCTCTATTTACTATATTCCACATTTTTTCCATTGTTTTGATTAATTTTAATTTTGCATACATTTTAATCTCCAAAGGTTATGGTTTAAAAATTGTATATCTTTTAATACTGACTGACATAATGTTGTCCGATGCTTTTTATTTTTTCTTGTACTGGTATAATTCATTTAACATCATATACCTTGGTTTACTTTAGTATTTCTGTTAGTCCAGGCCTCCATCAGAAAATATCTCAGTTTCTATTTGCTAAATTTTGAAAACTATTTTCATTCTCTGGCAGAATTCTGGGATGGCATTTGTTTTATTTCAACACTAAAAGGTAGCGTTCCTTTTTATATATACTTGCGTGGTTCCTTTTGAGAAATCAACAGTCTTAACTTTAAAAAGAAAGTGTATTTCTTTCCATATAGCAGTTATTAATATTTTTGTTTGTTTCTGATTTTCAGCAGTTTGTTAGGTTGTGCGCAAAGTCCTTTTCTTTGTATTTATCATGCTTGGGCTTTATAGAGGTGTTTGAATATGTAGTTCAGTTTTAAAAAGTTCTCTGCCCAGGTCTTTTCTTCTGTAACTTAAATTACATATATACTGTACTTTTATATCATGTTCTGTAGTGGTCTTCCTGCATTTACAATCTTGTTTTCATTTTAATGAAAATGAAATGTTGTTGTTGTTGTTGTTTTTTAAGATTTTATTTATTTGACAGAGATAGCCAGCGAGAAAGGGAACACAAGCAGGGGGAGTGGGAGAGGAAGAAGCAGGCTCCCAGCAGAGGAGCCTGATGTGGGGCTCGATCCCAGGACTCTGGGATCACGCCCTGAGCCAAAGGCAGAAAATAACAACTGTGCCACCCATGTGCCCCATCATTTTAATGTTTTAATCCAGATATTTTGTACCAGTACAACTTCCACTTCATTAATCCTCTTTTCTCTTGTGTCTACTCTCTTCTTTAATCCCATGTATGTAGTACTTAAGCTTATTATGTTTTAGTTCTAAGATGTCCTTTTTTTTTTTTTTTTTTAGTAGTAGATTCAAGTTCTCTGGTAAGATTCTCAACTTAGTTGAGATAGTTTATCTACTATCCTTAATATATTAATCATAGTTATAATAACCATGACTGTTACCTTTCATGGCTTAACAGTATGAGTCAGTTTATATTATCTGCTTTTTAATTGGTTTTATGTTATTTAGTGCTCTTTCCCAGCCAAAATTCCTAACCAAAAATTCTAGATAATTTTTGATGAAATGCCAGTCATTGTGTATGGTCGCTGGTACAGGCTGTGGATATTCCTGCAGAGGACTGAATAGTTTAGTAACAGAGCCATATGGTCTAAGTTGAAGGTTTATATCAGTCCTCTATGCCTCTGGCACACACGTGAAAATATGGGTCTGAAGTTAGGGCTCATTTCACTGCACTTGCCTTTTATCTGAGATCTTAACACTGTATTATGGCCTATTTGGTTGATTTCCATTGGTTTTTGTTTGTTTTTACTGAGGCACAATTGACATATAACATAATATTAGTTTCAGGTGTACAACATAGGGATTCAATATGTGTATATACTGCAAAAATCATCACCTACAATAAGTCTAGTTAACATCCTTCAACATACATAGTTACAAAAAATTTTTTTCTTATGATAGTGACTTTCAAGATTTACTTTCTTAGCAACTTTCAGGTATGCCATACAGTATAATTAACTACAGTCACCAGGCTATGTGTTATATACATACAACTTATTTATTTTATAACTGGAATTTTGTGTTTTTTGTCCCCCTTCACCCATTTTGCCCCCCCCATCCTGCTCTCTAGCAACCACCAATCTGTTCTCTGTATCTTTTAAATTAATCCTTTTGTGTTTTATGCATTCTGCACAGTTGTCTTTGTTGCAAAAATTAGCCTAAAAAAAAAAAAGCTTTAAAGCTGCTACTCAGCCATTTTTTCATATACAAAAGTTGAACCACACTCTGAGCATTTTCTTGATCTATACCTACTTTCATGGTGTGCTGGAGGAGTATGAGATAGTGTGCATAAATCTCTCAGCACTTTTCTGAGATATAATAATTGTCAGTAAATAGTAGCTAGTGTTATCACCATTTTCGTGATGATGATGATTGCGATCACCATGTTAATAATCATTATCATATACAAACTCTAACACAGATTAAAGCTTTACCCTTTGGAAATACTTACCCTGCATAAGCCTCAACTTACTGATTTGTAAAACAGGAATAGTGATGCAACCATAGTGGTAATTTAGTGAATGTCACTGATCATCATTTTTTACCCTGTTTCTGATTATGATACTCATTTCCTTGAGCTACTGATGTACTTCATTTCTGAACATTTAGCACCTCACATGGAAACAGAACCATTATAACTGTTTACTTAGGAATTTTTTAGACTAATTGCAAATGCATATTAAAAATTACTGTATTTTATTAAAAATTTACCATGTCAAATGTGCTCATTCAAAATCGAATTATTTATTACTTCTTTAAAATTTAAAAGGGTGCCTGGGTGGCTCAGTCAGTTAAGTATCTACCTTTAGCTCAGGTCATGATCTCATGGTCCTGGGATCGGCCAGGACCTGCATCTTGTTCCCTGTTCAGCAGGGGTCCTGCTTCTCCCTCTCCCTCTGCTTGCTGCTCCCCCTGCTTGTGTTCTCTCTCTCTGTCTGTCAAATAAATAAAATCTTTTAAAAAATAAAATAAAATTTAGAGCATATATAATATATAACAGACACCCAAATACAACAAAGCATAATGCAATGGGTTTGTGCCAAGAATTGATGAAACATTGGATGTGTAATTCAAAACCGATAAGCACATGTAAGCCTGGATGCTTATCTGAGGTGTACCAGCACTCTCTTTAGGTTTTATGATCATGTTGACAACCACCTCCTTCCCATGACATTTTGTTATTTCAGGAGAAGTCAAAGAATGCAATTTCTCAGAGCCAGTTAAACTGGAAAGGGCAATGTTCCAAAAAATAAAATTTAAGAAATAAATCTCTTCCAATAAAATATTAATCAAGGGATTTCTTTGAAGTAAAATATTTTGCAGAAGCAGATATAAAATTGCTTTGACCTTTCAGGTATAATACAGAACAAGCATTTGCATTTACAACAATAAAATACCTCACCCATATTAGACAGAAGGGTTTGGAAATCAGAAGAAAGTTCAGATAAAGTTTTTCTTAGATCACAATCCTGAATGCTAATTCTAGATTAATGTTAATAGGCATTCTGCATTGTATATTTTTTATTAATATAAAATGGTAGATTTCTAACACAGATATTCAATAAGAAGAAGCAAAAAGGACACTGCGTGCTATTCAGTTGCTGAAGTTATAAACCTAAGAGGAAATTTTGGTTTTGTTTGTTTTTATTTAGTTTTGTTTTTATTCTATTTGGTTTTTAAGGAATAGAGGGGATGGATGTGGAATAGAAAAACTGATGGCAGAGAGGGAGGAGGAAGGACAGCAAAAACAACATTTTTATAGTTTTATAGCCTTGCCTAGGACTGGCCTTTGTCGCAGGTAGTTGCTTCAGTTTTCTAGCAGCACATGCTGTTGGGGACGTTAACCTTAAATTTCCAGAGGGAAATAGTGAAGCAAGAGAAAGTTAGTGAAAATAGATTAGTGGCTATACATAAATGTGGCTTCTGCATTTTATGTTCACACAAGTGTATTCTACTTTAAAGTTCTGTAATTTTCCCCCACATTTCATCTTGGTGGAAATTGTTTGCTGTTGTTTTTTTTTTTTAAGATTTTATTTATTTATTCGACAGAGATAGAGACAGCCAGTGAGAGAGGGAACACAAGCAGGGGGAGTGGGAGAGGAAGAAGCAGGCTCATAGCAGAGGAGCCTGATGTGGGGCTCGATCCCATAACGCCAAGATCATGCCCTGAGCCGAAGGCAGACGCTTAACCGCTGTGCCACCCAGGCACCCCGGAAATTGTTTGCTGTTCTTATGTGTAGTTAGTAGGTTTCTTTTGTGGGGGAAAAATAGTTTTTTATTTTATTTAATTTTTTATTGAGATATAAATCATATATTACATTGTATAAGTTTAAGGTGCACAACATGTTGATTTGGCACATATATATATTGCAGTTAGATTGCCACTGTAACGTTAGCTAATACCTCTATCACCTCATATAATTATCAATTCTTTTTCTTGTAGGAACATTTAATATCTAGTCTTTTCACAACTTTCAAGTATATAATACAGAATTGCTGACTATAATCACAATGCTGCACATTAGATCTCCAGAACTTATTCTTCTTCCAATTACCAGTTTGTACCCTTTGAACAATATTGTCCAATTTCCCCCACACCACAGCCCCTGGTAACCAGCATTCTACTCTGCTTTTATGAGTCTGGCTTTTTTAGATGCCGCATATAGGTGATATAACACAGCATTTGTCTTACTCTGACATATCTCACCTAGCATAATGCCCTCAAGGTTGTCACAAATGGAAGGATTGCCTTCATTTTTATGACTGAATCTTTTTCTATTCTCTCTATATTATATATATACCGCATCTTTTTATCCATTCATTCACTCATTGACACTTAGGTTTTTTCCATATCTTGGCCAATGTAAATAGTTGTGCAGTAAACATGGGAGTTCAAATACCTCTTTGATATCCTGTTTTCATTTTCCTTTGAATATATACCCAGAAGTGGGATCACTAGATTATATGGTAATTTTATTTTTACTTTTCTGAGAAACTTCCTTACTGTTTCCCATACTGACTGAATTTTTATTTCCACCAATAGTGCCTGAGGGTTTCCTTCTCTCTGCATCTCTTGTCTTCTGGATGATAGCCATTCTAACAAGTACAAGCTGATATATCATTGTGGTTTTTATTTGCATTTCCCTGATGATTAGTGATGTTGGGCATCTTTCCATGTACTTGTTAGCCATTTAGATATCTTCTTTGGAAAAATGTCTATTCAGTTCCTCTGCTCAGTTTTAAATTAGATTGTTTTGTTTTGATTTGTTTTATTTTTTGATATTGGATTCTATGAGTTCTTTAAACTTTTAGGATATTAATCCCTCATCTGATATATAGTTTGCAAATATTTTCTCCCATTCTGTATATTGCCTTTTCATTTTGTTGTTTGTTTCTTTTGATATGAAAAGATTTTAGTTTGCTGTAGTCCCACTTTTTGATATTTGCTCTTTTGGTGTCATATCAAAAAAAAAAAAAATCTTTGCCAACACCAGTGTCAAAGAGCTTTTCCCCTATGTTTTCTTCCAGGAGTTTTACAGTTTCAAGTCTATGGTTAAGTCTTTAAACCATATCGAGTTGATTTTTGTTAGTGGTGTGAGATAGGAGTCTAGTTTCATTTTTCTGCCTGTGATTATCCCACTCTCTGGCACTGTTTACTAAAGAGACTATTGTTTCCTCATTGTATATTCTTGGCTCCTTTCATAAATTAATTGGCCATGGATGCATGGGTTTATTTCTGGGCTCTCTCTTCTGTTGCATTGATCTGTGCCTCTGCTTTTATACCAATACCAAACCATTTTAATTACTATAGCTTTGTAATATAGTTTGAAATCAGGAAGTATGATGCCTCTAGCTTTGTTCTTCTTTCTCAAGATTGTTTTGGCTATTAGAGGTCTTTTGCGATTCCACACAAATTTTAAGTTTTTTTTAAATAGCTGTTTAAAATATCTTGGGAATTTTGATGGAAATTACATTGAATCTGTGCGTTTTTTAGGTAATATGGACATTTTAACAATTTCAGTTCTTCCAATCCATGAACATAGACTATCTTCCCATTGGTTTGTGTCATCTCCAATTTCTTCCATCAGTGTAGTTTTCATTGTACAGATCTTTCACCTTCTTGGTTAAATTTATTACTAGGTATTTTTTGGATGCAATTTTAAATAAGATTACTTCCTTAATTTCACTTTTTGATAGCTAGTTGTTATTGTATAGAAACGCAAATGATTTCATATATTGATTTTGTACCCCACAACTCTACTGAATTCATTTATTAGTTCTGACATTCTTTGGTGCCATCCTTAGAGTTTTCTATATATAATATGATGTCATCGGCAAATAGAGATATCTGCTCTCCCTATCCTTCATGGGAGTGGTCACAGCTGGCTACTTCAGCTTTTTGCTGTACCACCTTGGAAGAGAGGCAGCACTTGCAAAGTTCCTCTTACCCTCTCCAGTGTGTCCAAATTCATTTTTTTTTCTCTCATGGAGTGCTGGAATGTCTCCTCAGGAAACCAGGACTTCTACAAATGCTCTGTCATCTGTGGATGTCTCAAGTCAGCAATATCCAACAGTTCCCCAACCATGGCAAAGAAAGGTGGAGGCCAGTTCACAGACACTTGCTGGATCCACAGCCCATACTGAAACCTATATGCCACTTGATGCACAGGTGGGCAAGACTCCTTCCAGGTCCCTTAGCTTATGGCACTAGATTCCACAACTTCCAAAAGACACTTCTGTTCATATATGGATGCCAAATTTTAATTGTTAGAAGGGGAGATAAATGAGGGACTATCTTATGCCACCATGATGCTGATGTCACTCCAAGAAAACATTTTGGAATGTTATCTTATATGTAATTAATAATTGTCAATTAGTACTCAAAGAAAGTGCTTTTGCTACTTTAAATGGTAATATGAATCTATGAAAAGTAAGCCAAAAATATAATTTTACTGCTTGCAGGATTTCTCAGTTTAATATGTATGTGGATCACATTTAAAGAAAAAAACACCAAAAAAAACTGATTGAAAAAGAAAAATGCACGTCTCTTCTACCTATTAAAACTTAATTTAAAAACAAAATACAAAAAAGAGATAAAGTTCAAAATAATTGGGTAGGTGAGTTTGAAACAGCTTAATAAGTTATATATAATGACTTTGGACCTATGTTAATTATTTTGAATAAAACAGCAACTCTAATTAAATATTTAAGGTCTTAACATATTCTTGTGTCAGTTTTATACTTAAGTGTATGCATTTTGAACAAAGTTTCAGGATGATTCCTGTTTGGTTTTAACATGTAGTATTATTTGTCTTAATGTACTTAATTTTCCTTGAGGGTGTATTTTTTTTTTCTTGCACATCCTTGCCATATTAATAAATAACAAAGAGAAATGGAGCATCAGCTTAACTCAACCTTATAATGATTTGCTATTATAAGAATCCCTAATCACTGACAGCAGACTTAGCTACCTCCCTGAAAATATATTTTATGTTGAAAGTAATTTGTAGAATCTGAGAATAAGCAAACAAACAAACAAACAAAAAAACCCTCCATTGAGAATTCCAACTGAAAACCTGGTAAGAGTATATCAGTAATGAAAATGATGATGTGAATTGAATATAATTAAAATTTACATAGCCTTAAAAGCCTAATCCTATACATCCAGATAGCTCTATATCCAGGGAAGCTGGCAGATTATTGGAATACTGAAAAACATATACAAATTAGGTAGAATAATACTCCTCTCTGCTGAGTCAATTATGTTTGTGTATGTGTGTGTGCGTGTATGTGCAAGTATGTGTATATATTTATATAGTGTTTATGTGGGTATATGGAAGTTGAGTACAATCCCTTAGGTTTATTACTTGAGAATAATCTTGATAATGTTAAGAGTCAACTCAGGACTAAGCTTTGAATTTTTTACATTTTGAAATTCTTGTAAATGAACCAGGTAGAAATACCAATATTTGAATAAAAAGAAAAGATATTGCCTCACAGGACCATTGAAACTTACTTAGGAGCCCTGCAGTTATTCATTTTCAAATCCATAAAACTTCGACATTTTCAACCCAGTTTTTCAACCTAGTGTTCTTAATAAGATTAATAATTTTGTAGTGGCTTTCTTGGTGAACTAATGAATGAATGGGAAAATCAGTGTCCCTTCCTGTTTACTTTTCCTATTTGATGGCGTCACAGTAAGAATGGCATAGTCAGTACTTGTTTCTTTATCTGATATTTACTTCTATCTTAAGCATCTTCTATTTAAAATAATAATTATTTTAATTCAACACTGAGTAGAAGGAGCCAGCACAATGTACTGGAAAGAGCACAGAGTTGAGAAACAGGGAAACTTGGGGTTAATCCTCTATCCAGTTCTAAAAATATTGATTAGTCCTTCTCATGTAATACACTCAGTTTTCTAGACTTGATACCTCCAATTAGAAAATAAGGGTTTGTTGTAC
Organism: Ursus americanus; assembly: GCF_024610735.1. Classification (NCBI taxonomy): domain Eukaryota; kingdom Metazoa; phylum Chordata; class Mammalia; order Carnivora; family Ursidae; genus Ursus; species Ursus americanus. The sequence continues at coordinate 62,295,016 of NC_142128.1, forward strand.
CATAACTAGAGTACTATTATGTACTATTTCTTTTTTTTTTTTTATGTTATGTTAGTTATCATACAGTACCTCATTAGTTTTTGATGTAGGGTTCCATGCTACATTGTTTGCATATAGCACCCAGTGTTCATTGCAATACATGCCCTCCTTAATACCCATCAACAGGCTACACCATTCCACCACCTCCCTCCCCTCTGACACCCTCAGTTTGTTTCCTGGAGTCCATAGTCTCTCATAGTTCTTTGCCCCCTCTGATTTCCCCCTCTTCATTTTTCCTTTCCTTCTCTTGATGTCCTCCATGCTATTCCTTATGTTCCACATATAAGTGAAGCCATATGATAATTGTCTTTCTCTGCTTGACTTATTTCATTTAGTATAATCCCCTCCAGTTCCATCCTTGTCAATGCAAATGGTGGGTATTCATCCTTTATGATGGCTGAATAATATTCCATTGTATATATGGACCACATCTTCTTTATCCATTTGGGCATCTCAGCTCCTTCCACAGTTTGGCTATTGTGGACATTGCTGCAATGAACATTAGGGCACGTGTGCCCCTTCTTTTACTACATCTGTATCTTTGGGGTAAATTCCCAAATAGTGCAATTGCTGGGTCATAAAGTAGCTCTAGTTTTATCTTTTTGAAGAACCTCCATAATGTTTTCCAAAGTGGCTGTACCAGCTTGCATTCCCACCAACAGTGTAAGAGGGTTTCCCTTTCTCCACATCGTCTCCAACATTTGTTGTTTCTTGCCTTATTATTTTTACCATTCTAACTGGTGTAAGATGGTATCTCAATATGGTTTTGATTTGAATTTCCCTGATGGCTAATGTCAAACATTGTTTCATGTGTCTGTTAGCCATTTGTATGTCTTCTTTGGAGGAGTGTCTGTTCATGTCTTCTACCCATTTATAAAAAATTGCATCCTAATTTTTATTTATTTATTTACTTATTTATTTAATGTTTCAAGTTTTTATTCAAATTCCAGTTAGTTAACATATAGTATAATATTGGTTTAAGGAGTAGAATTTAGTGATTCATCACTTGCATACAACACCCAGTGCTCATCATAACAAGTGTCCTATTTAGGAAAGAATATTAGAGCTGTCAAGAGTCTAGAATACAATGTTCAGAGATCAGTTACGTTGCCTTAGAAATTCATGGTACTGAGAAAAGGCACTGAATTAAACTCTATGTAAGATATTCCCAGAAAACTACTTCTCCTTCCCCAATCACATCACAGGAAAGGATCTATAGGACTTAAAAATGATTCATTTCTAAAATTAAAACTAGATCTTGAGTGGCAAAAATGGTAGTTCTTCCAATGACAAGTCTCTGTCCCGTGGCTGCTTCTAACACTTCATAATTTCTGTTCCATCGTTAAGTCATGAACAGCTTTATAATTCTTAATTAAATTAATATAAACCTATTATATAACAAAAAATTAAAGGAAGATATGTAACACAATAAAAGATAATACAAATCTGTTATATGATTTTCCAAATATACTAAAGCAGCTGTCATCACTTAAACTTTAGAACTGAATGAAAGTCACTGTGAATACGGCACATTTTGTTTTCCTTTAAATCTAATAATTTATTAGTCTTTGGTTTAGAGTTCACGGAAAAAAAGTGCTGCATTTTATTTATGTTGCTGTCGTTGGTTTGTTTGTTTTTTTTTTTTTGTAATTAGAATTCAATTTTTCTCCAATAAAGAGAATTAATTGCTCATGAAAATTTAAAAAAAAAATCTGTATTTTTTTCATTGCAGTTTCCCCAACCTAAAAGTTAAATACTTAAGTGAGCATGCCTTACTTAAAGTAACATTTTTCATTTTGGTAAGATAGATCAAAAAAAAAATCAGAGATTCAGGTATAATGTTAATTGTTTATTCTCTAAAACTATAAGACTATAGTTACATAATAATAAATATTTTAACAAAAGTTAGAAAAAGTTCAGCTAATTATTATTTAGATAGCATTTATTTTTAAATATTTGGAAATGAAATGCTTATTATTCTTATCATGGTATTTCCTCCAGATTTTATTTTCATGCATCCAAAGAGGACTTTATTTTTTAATCTTCACAGTTATTGAGAAAAAAAAAGATTACTTTCTAGATAGAAATAAAGTAGTCCCCTTTGTGTAAAGGGGAGTTGTGTTCCAAGATGCCCAGTGGATACTTACAACTGTAAATAGTAGCAAAACCTATATATACATTATGGGTTTTTTTTTTCTTATATATACATACCTATGATAAAGTTAAATTTACAAATTAGGTACAGTAAAAAATTGAAAACAATAATAAAATAGAACAATTATAACAATATTCTGCAATAAAAGTTATGTGAATGTGATCTATCTCTCTCCCAAAATCTTTTACTGTACTGTACTCACCCTTCTTGTGACAATGTGAGATGATAAAATGCCTACATGGTGAGATGTAGTGAGGTGAATGATACAGGCGTTGGGTTGTAGTGTTAGGCTATGATTGACCCTCTGACTATTTGTCAAAGGATCATCTTCTTCCCCCATCACTGAACACAGGTTAACTGAAACCACACAAAGCTCAGCAGGAGATAAAGGAGGACTGCTGTAAACTGCTAAGCCAACCTTCCTCCATGTCTCAGGCCCAAGGCAAAATGTTTCCTTTCCAAGAGTTAAAAAAAGAAAACAAAACACACATGCGTACACATACAAACATTGAATCATGTAAGAATCAAGGGGTAGAGTTATTCCACCTAATCTTTAAAAGTTATTTTACCATTTGCACAGTCTCCTCTCACTAAATATAGAGCTTCCCAGATGTTCAGGATGAGTCTTTAAGATTAAGAAAATTTTGATTGTATTAAGTTGATATTCAATATCATTTTTTGGTATGTTCTGAATTTCCAGTCATAAGGAGTTGAGAAGAGGAACTACAAATCTTTTAAAAATAACAATAAACTTTGCCTCCTTCACATTGAGGCACAATTGTGACTGGTTTTTTCTTTGACCTTAAAAACACAATTTATTATATTTTCTATAACTCTTATTAATTTTTCTTTCCATTATAATACTTGGAAATTAAAAAGGAGTCAATACTCATAACTTAACATGTTGATAGTACAGACTTACACATATTACGATATTTGGGTTTTTTTCCTCAAAGAAGTTAACATTTCACTCCAAAAAGTCTTGATTATCGATAGACCCTCGCTGTTATCAGTTAATAATTAAAAACTAAGGTATTTATATGGTTGGTAATCTACAATTTGCAAAACCTTTCCACATATATTACTTTTAGGCTTCAATTCTGTTAGTGGAAAAATACATATGAGTTTTTCTTTCTAGAATATGGTGGCCAAATAAAATCTCCAGAGACACTGAAATAGATTAATGATATCATATGAATAAGATAATTTATAAATTTAGAATATCATGCAGAGAGCTAAAAGAGTTCTCAGTGCTGATAATTCTTTACAAGCTTTTCTCTGTAACAGAAATTTGCACAATGTTCTACATGTTATGAATATGCTGCTCCAAGTAACTTACTCCAGGATTTGTTTTTGCAAAATAGAATACACAAAAAAAGAAATCTATGTCTCTCTTTATTGTCATTTACTAAAATGTGGAAGATTATCCTTATATTTTTGAAATATTTCTTTTTGCATCACTCATAATTAAAACACTAGTCAGGTTGTTTTTTCATCAAACTCAATCCCACTGCAAGAATTTTTAGAGATTTAACATCAAGGAAAAATACAGCAGCCTAGTGGTCAGGCTTCTCAGTACGAATCTTTTAGAAAATCAGTTCCTTGACTTGTACGCACTCATCTGTTTCCCTGATGAGTTTATGTGTGAATTTCTGGAACTCTCAGTGATACATGAACAGGCTTTCAGGATTTAACTTATTCTTAAGATATTAAACATAGTTATAGTTACAGTAAATTGCTATTAATGCATTGACAAAATGATTAAAATGCTTGTGAGTTAAATATTTAAGACACACAATTATTTAAGATGTTATTAGATTATGGTTCTGTCTGAAAATGTTTAAAAATGTATGTTCCTTTCAGATAATTGAAAATAAAATAGATGCAACCAGATACAGACCTGATAATATGCGCTATTTTGGTCTCTTTTATGTGAAAAAATATTAAGATATGAGTTTTTTGCCTGAACTGGTTGAAAGGATTAGATCTTTGGTTATTAAAGCACCAAGGGCAACATTAGAGTAGTAGTAGTATGTCTATGCGAACCACATTTTTGCTGTGTTAACAGTAGTTGCCCTTGCAAATAACCCACGTTATCAAGTGGCCTCCTCAGTAAAAAATAGAAAATATAATTGCTTGATTTTTCTCAGTCTTTTATAACTTTTGAAGTTTATTTTCAAGTTGAATCATGAGGTTTAACTGGTTGTTCTGTGGAAGTTTCTGTGGAAAGTGAGTCTGAGAATCCTGAGACATAAGTCAAGTCCTATGTCAGGATTGTGAGGGGGTGACAGACAGAGCTACATCCTCATAACCAACCTTCTAAGTCAATGTTCCATGTGCATCTGGTTGTGTTTTATTTTTACATTATGAATAAATATAATCATTCATTAACAATAAAAATATTCTTAACTTGTTATTTTCTAAGTGTGTAGCTAATGAAGAATCTGCCTTTTTTATAGAATAAATCAATGATTTTGGAGAATAGTTTACAGGCCAGCTCTTCTGATAAGGTGCTAATATCCAGGTCCATTAATTCTGTTGCACCAGATTTTGTGACAACCCCCAAGCTGTGACTCATTCTGAGCCATAATGACCTGAAGGGTCCAAATGACAAAGAAAATCAAACAGCTGTAGGAAAAAAAACTCCTTCAAAAATTTTTAAAGGCTAAGTTTGCAGAAAGAGTGGAAATATAACATTTTATTTAGGGGAAATATATTTATATCTTTGAGGAAGGAATGGGAGACTCTGAGGTTTAAGAAATGTCCCTGAGATGATCAGTAAAGAAGGCACACTGAACAGACTTAAGACATTTTCTGTCCCCCTTCTCAAAAAGAGTTTTTTATGAATTGTAACATTCAAAATAAATCGGGGGGGGGGATCTCTGTCTACTAAAATTAGAAGGGAACTTAAAGTCATGCCTTGCCTCTCTTGGCTTTTATTCCTTCTTGAAGCACAGTGACATGTGTACATCAGGCAAGTAATAAATGTTTGTGGATAAGTAAATTAATGGAGACTGCTTCTCCATTGGTAAAATAGTGGTAAGGTGGGAAACAGAATTAAATGGAACCTCAAGGTTTTTTCTTCTCTATACTCTTACTCTCTAAAATACAATTTCTGTAGCTAAAAATAAAATATGGTTATCAATATTTTAAGATTTAACATAAAGTTTGAGGAAAGTATGTAATTAATTAAATCCTACTAAAGTTTTTATTCTCTTGGCTTACATCCCTTACAAAATGTTAAGCAAAACCTATCAACCTTCAAGTAAGGAAGATTTTAATCCTCATTTCATCCTTTGAATCTTAATGCCTGGTCATATTCCAGCATTAATTGCTTTATCTCCAAACTAATGAGCTAATTTGCATTTTTTACACAGAGTACTTGCTGTCAAAACATCTATATGAAACTGAAATTTAGTCAATCATCCATATATGTGTCCTCATGCTTCCAAACATCCGGCTATTTAGAAACTGCAGGATGTTTGAAAAGGCATTTTAACATTCATCTGGAGTATTGTTCATAAACTTTTGGGGTCAAAGGACTGTTTGGCAATAGATGATAGCTATCAGCTTAATCACTGGGGGGAAATTCCTTATTCACACACTCAGGAGATTTTGCATGCGATTTCAGAGACTTAAATCATTTGAAGCCTGTCCATAATCTCAAGGCTGATTATCCCTGATCTTGAAGTTTACTATTTTATAGTCAATATTTTAGGATAGATTATGTTGGTGTTAGGAAAATTTCAACCCCATATTGTTTTGTACCCAAATCTTTTCAAATATCTATAAACTATTACATATTTAAAGCATCTTTGCATCAGTATTTGCTTAATATCTACCTCCTCTGTTAGTATACTCCCTGAGGTCAGTTTTTCTTAATTTTGCTTAACCATTTACCATCAGCACCTAAGATATTTCTTATTCCAACAGAGAGTGGTTGTTGACATAACCGAATAGTTTAGGAGTGGTTCAATTGATAATATTAAACAACATTTTCAATGCAAGAACAATTTTTCTTCCTCTCTCAGTCTCTGTCCCTCTGTCTCTCCCTCCCTCTCTCTTATTTTTAAACCATAGTTTCAAACTAAGCCTTGTAGATATCTATCACAGGAGAAGAGCAGTGGTAATTCAAAATCTGTTCAGACTGTGAAGAATCAACTGAAGCACAGTGTTAGAGAATACGAAGAGGCTGAGATGGAGAAATTGACATGCATCAGCTGGATCTTTTCCATATATTAAATTTCCTTTCTGTACACAGACACCATCTATTTAGGTTACTAAGGTGACAGGAAGGCATCTTAATCCAAATCCTGGTCAATGTAAATGTTTCTTAGCATTTCGAAACAGCATATTACTCCTTTTTGATATATTCCCTTCACTAGGTGTTTTGGATCTCAAATCCTCCTGTCTCACTGCTAGCTCCTTTGCTGCTTCCTTTTTTTATCCATGCATGTTAATGTTGAAGTGCATCAGAACTGAGTTCTTATTTTCTCTCTTCTTTATCTATACTTACTCTTTTGACAATCTTTTTCTACCAAGAGGGTTTTTTTGTTGTTGTTTTGTTTTAAGATTTATGTATTTATTTGGGAGACAGAGAGAGAGAGAATGAGTGTGCACAAGCAGGGAGTTGGTGGGGTGGGGTGGAGAGGGGCAGATGGAGAGGAAAGGAGAGAATCTCCAACAGACTCCCCGCTGAGCACAGAGCCCAACGTGGGGCTCGATCTCAGGACCCTGAGATCATGACCTGCACCCAAATCAAGAGTCAGATGCTTAGCCGACTGAGCCACCCAGGTGCCCCTGACCAAGAGTGTTTTCTTTCCCAAACTCCAAACTCAAACTGAATGATTAAGATATCAAATGTAATATGTTCAAGACTAAATTCCTGATTTTCCCTTAGTCTCTTCCCAACCTCATGCTTTCCTCTCCCTACCGATAACTTCATTAGGCCAAAAATATTGGATTCCTATAAACTCTTCTTCTCATTCATAACTGATGCCTAAACACCATACGCAATCCATTGTGGAAAAAAAAATGTTGGTTCTACCTTTATAATATATGCAGTATCTGAGCACTTTTCATTGCCTCTGCTGCCAATGCCATGGTCCGTACTCCTAATCTCCAACTTGGGTGGCTGGAATAAGCAGATCCTGCTTTCATACCCAAAGTTTGCACTTCATACTGAGGATGAAGTCATTCTTTTAAATAGAAGCAACATGATGACATTCCATTTCTGTAATCTTGCATAACTTAGTGTAAATGTCAAAAATCTAAATGATGGCTAAATCCCCACATGAGCTGGCTTCACACCCCCTGTCTGAATGTTTCTCTTTTTACTTTATCCTTGGTTTGCTCCTGTTCAGTCAGTATGGTCTTCTTGCTGTTTCTCAGAGAGTCTGGGCACATTTCTGACTTAGGGATTTTATTTCATCTACTTGTAATCTGCATCTACCTCTTGGCTATCTTTCAAAGTTTTTGTTCAAATCTTACCTTCTCAATCACTGCCCTATTTAAAAATCTCAAATATTTGCCCAGATACTCCACCAAAATATTCCTTATCCTCTTTATCCTGATTTTTTCTTCTCTTCCCCCATAACACCATCACTTTCTGGCATATTAGATAATTTACTCACAACATTTAGTTCAAAACATAATCATCTTTGCATGAGTAGACTTTGAGAATATGTTTTTGATCTCTGATAGACTACTTCAGAGAAATTTTGTCATCTGGGATGGCACCCAAGAAAGTGATTAAATCAATGTATACATAATTGTGTAGACATTTAAGCATCAACCAGAATTAGAGGATGATTTGTTTTTACTGGAAAATAATGTAATGACTCATTTTTAAGCATAATCACAATGTCTTTCTAGATTGGATGTAAAAATATAAAATTGCAGGAAAAGACATAGTGATTTTTTAAAAAAATCTATGCAAGGTAAACCGGAAAGAAGACCAAGAGTTACAGGATATTTAAGTTTTAATTATCATGTTAACTTTATCAAGTTAAAATGAGTGTTGGAAAAATGCTTGTGATTGTGCATTTTTATAGTTATTCCCAAGATATCCATATACTTAAGGAAATAAAATCCCCCCTCTAAATGATTGAGTCCATTTGTTATATGGAAAAAGGAACTGTAGGAGTGAGATATGACATGAAGAAAAATGAAGAATTTTAAAAAGGGCTATTAATCTAAGGGCAAAACTGCTTTTATTTTTCCTTGAAATGTGCCAAGATAAAGTTGCCTAATAGAGTCAATAGTTAGATAGTCAGATATTTGGGAACAATCATTATCCTACTTATTAATAAATTATCCTTTATTGTATGAAACTTCCAATATTTGAACATAAACCCTGTTTTCCTCTAAGAAATCCGTTATACAAAGACTAACAACACACACACACACACACACACGCACACCCACAATTTTACTACCAATGACATTGGCTTATTTTTATTTAAAAAAATAAAAGGAAATTATTGCCACGCAGATGTTTAAAAAAAGAATTTAAAAATAACACTCTAGTTTATGGAAAAAACTTGAAAGTCTAACAAAGAAAATCAAAATCCTGTTTTTAAAGGTGAAATGTTTTGTTTATTTAAAGAATTCACATAAGCATCTATTTAGTATAATAAAGAATAGAAACATTGCATCTTCCAAAGTAATATAAAATTTCCTTTAGAGTTTTGTACCAGCTTTGTCAAATCTGAATCTCAGGGGGATGATAAAGGGAGAATCTTTTGGGCTGTTTTAAGAGCCTTCACAAGCTGGTCATGGGTGTAAGGATCGAACAATACATAAAGAACAATACATTTAAAATGTCAACATTTCACGTATATAAGTATTATATCAATGAAAAAACAGAGAAATGATAAGAAAAACATATTTGGTGGATACTACGTATAGACTAATAGTATAATATTCATTACTACTAGTTAATTGAATATGTCTCATACATCATAATCCATAACGTAGCAATTTTCTAAATGCTTGGGGAGTAAATATGGGGGACAAAAACATGGTTTAAGATGCAGCTTTTTTAGTTGCCAATGTAGTTGCAATGACAATGCATAACAATCTCAGAATTACATTTGATTAAAGTGTTTTATGAAAGAATGTGCTAATAGAGGACTACATAATAGATGAACGATCGGTCATGGGGATCTTGCCAACTGCTTATCTATTGTCACTATTTCCCCTGAAGTTAATCTACTTTGCAGAGTTCTCACTAAATCCTGTTTGATTGACCAGTATATGTGAGTAGGTATTAAACTCATTCTTCTGTATTAAACTCATTCTGAACTCTTCTTCAGTGAGTTCCTAGAACTCACTGTCTTAAGGTACTGTGGATGTCTCCCTTGCTTCCTCATTTGCAGCTGAGTTTATGCTTCTATTTTGGTTTGTCTTTGATTTTCCCTCTTGTTTATCCCTCAGACATTTTATGTGGTTGGATTCCTGCATCAGAATCACCACACACCTTTCTCTGATGTGAAAGTGGCTGACCCCTTCCTATCCTAAGTTCTGTGGTGTAAAGGTAGTGTATTTTCATCTTCAATAAAGTCCAGTCAGGGTATTGACTAAATTTCATCACCTTATATAAAAAAATGTATACTAGAATGTTCTTTAGGGGAAGGGGGAGGGGTTTCTCTCTACCATGAGGGGTTTTTTTTTCTTTTTTTTTTTAAGAAGAAAAAAATAATAAACTTAGTTTCTCTATGAGCATCCGCCTAAGGAAGCTTCTGATTTTCTGGTCTGGTGGAGGGTTGGGTGGGAACTTGGGCATCGTTTTCCTCCTCTCTCTTGTTCTTGTCAAAATCCTAGTACCTGATCTCTAACCCAGAGTTATGTGCCCCCCTTACCTCCATCTGGCCAAAAAAAAAAAAAAAAAAACGCCATAAAATTTTTACAATATAGACCATTTTTAGTCCTTATTAACTTTACCAAAAATTCCCCAGTTTTCAATTTCTCAAGGGCTTTTCCAAAGAAATTACATCAACAATGTCTGGAATACACTAGGAATTAGTTTTCTCCTGAACCAAGCAGGGATATTCTATATTTCAGGTAGAACTATAAGCTACGGAAATATCATTTAACCAGAGAAAAGCAAACAAATGAAAATCATGATCCATAAGGATAGTAGAGAGATGTCTTCTGGGTAACATGTACAATCTATCTATTGATGAAGTAGATGATGGTATGTGTTAGATTAATTTTGTATTTCTAGCATTCTCTGGTTTTCTTGTCATTATTTGTTTTTTCTTTGATTACATATAAAAATTATATATTAAAATGTAGACACCCTCTACACAGATTATAGGCCATATAGAATATAAAATTTGAAGAAACCAGCAATGAAAAAATGCTCCGTTGAAAACAGCCATATTTTAAAGGACTGTTTTTAAAAGTAATTAGTAAGTTCTTTCTCATATAAGCTGTAGTTTGTACATGGTTTATTATAACTTTCATTAAATCATTTTTAATCAACATGGTTTTAATCAGAACATTTGTTGAATCTGTGAGTGGGTGTAGCAGAGGAAACAAGCAAAAGGGAAATGATGAGAAAAAAAGTAAAAGGTTAAAACACATTTAATCTAAATTTCATGATTTATTTTCTTTGGTTTCTTATTCTTTCTTAACATTATATTCTAAAGAATATTTTAACCTTAGAAGAACACGATATTTCATCATTTATATTGTGATTAAAATCAATAAAATAAAACTACTAATTGTTTTTAAGTAGAATATGCCACATGAAACACATTGAGAAAAATTAAAAAGCATACAAAATAAGGATTTATCTCGATAACCCCATTTAAATAGGTAAGAAATATTGACATTTTTATGTATGTATATATGTATTCCACCTATCTATCATCTATCAATCATCTAGCTATCCATCCACCTGCCTGTCTACCTAAATATCTACTTATACATTTACTATCTCTAAATAATTATATTTTTATGCATTTGTTTTTCTTGTCCATTAAATAGTCCTTGGACTCTTCTATGTTATTATGGAAATAGACATCCAGTGCATGTATTATCATTAAGAGTTTTAAAGATACCTTCCTTACCATTAAAAATATAAAACTTCATGATTGTGTAATGATATATAATAGGTTTACAACTTTTGCCTGAGCTGGTAGTATGAAGATACACTGGGCCAGAATTATAGCTGTGGATTCATTCACTACACAAAGACACCATATTCAACAGGCATCACTCACATCAGAGATATCAAGGATTATTTTATTTATAATGATAATTTTCCAAATGATAAGAATAAAATATTTTGAGGAATTGTTGTTGCTGTTGTTTTTGATTACTTTCTTTTCTTTCAAAAATATATTTGTTTTTAATTTTCACAAAATTTTCTTGGGCTAGCAATGACCTTCAGACATTTCGTTTGCTTGGACTCCTACATAACAACCATCACTTAATACTTCCAATGTAAAAGTCATTGATCCTTTTAAGCTACTTCTCTAAGTTCTTTGGTGGAAAAGTAGTTCATCTTGATCTTTTGCATCCTCTCGACACTTACTTAGGGAAATTATGTAAGATGCCACAGGAGTGATCACAGGAGTGATACAGTAAGGCAAGTAGGAAATAGCTATATTTTCACGATGCCATGCAAGGGTGACTTGATGTAAGACTGAAAGCCTTACAAGAGTTTTGTAGAAAAATTTTTTAAAAAATTAGTACAAAATGCGGTATTATCTCAGGCATGATTATTTCTTTTGAATTATTTGAATTATTTTTAAGTTATCAAATGGTTAAAATATAAAAATCATGATTAGACTGAGCACTAATTTTTATCTTCTTATGTTTTTCTTCTTAAAAAGTAATATAATATCATCTGTAGCCTATATGTTAATGAATAGGACATTTGTTAAATTTAGAAAATAAGTAATTTTAATAATTTTAGAACATTTCTTTTTGTTTTATCTTTCCTAATTAAACAGCTAAATCTTCTTTAAAAATAGTAATGCAGATAAATGCTAGAGTTACTAGAGTTAATAATTAGTAACAGTTAATCAACAGTAACTCTTAAATATCAAATTTAAGGAACAAGGAAGTTTATTGAATATTGCAAACATCAGTCTACATAGTGAGCAAACAAGTAAATCCTGCCAATTTATAAGCATAATCTCAACACATTTTGCACTTTTGGGAGGGAGTAAATTATATTAAAACTAAAAGTTCTTCCGTATGTGACATTTGTCTTCCAGGGCAACAGTCAAATGTGCTCTATACTGTTATTTGACACTTTTGTTGTTCTTTTGGATGTAGCTAATTTGTAATAATGCAGAGTACCTAGTGTTAAATATTCAATAATTATATGAACATTTTTCTGCCTCATAATATATTGAAAAATGAGTCATTTGCCTACTAGCACACTAGAAGTACACACACACACACACACACACACATATATATATATATATATATATTTTTTTTTTACTCAAACTCCATGACTCAATTTGCACTCTGCTCAACCTTCCCACAGAGAGTCCTGAATAAATTTTGAGAACATAAGAAAATGAGAGCAACCTCCCCTTCGTATATTTAAAGACTGTTAAATTTCTTGAATGAAATAACAAAGCTTTTGAGTACTTTTAAAGGATCTGCTGAAAGGAGGTTTGTCAAACTGGTAAAGAGTTAAATGAATGGGCAGCAAGTATAACAACCTTGCATAGTGTATAGTGTATTTTGCACTGATGATTAATTACTGAACGGTACACACATTATATTTTTCAAAATCACACACATACACACAGAAAGAATGCCTTTTTTCTGTAGTGAAAATAGCCAACATTTGCTGAGAACCTATTATACTCTGAATTTTATGAAGTCAGTACTCTTTTTTTCTCTAAGGTATAGAGATTAAGTAAATTGGCTAAGGTAAATTAGGCCTCAGAGTCCATCTGTATGACAAAGATTTTATAGTTCACTTGCTGTGTTATATTGCCTTTCAATACAGCATAATGGTGCCAAACATCTCAAAATCAAAATTACAAAGACATTGAAAAAAAATAGAACACATATAATAGGATTTCTACATGTCATCGTAACATTTGCATTAATGTCTTTGATTTTTTTTACAATATTGTTAGAATTAATAACTGAATGTTAATTATTTGCTAAAATTAATTAAACCTTATTCTTACGATTAAACAGGTGTATCTAAGAAATATACCAATAGGGCTTCTGAACCAAGAATTAGTCAAAACAATTTCTAATCATCCTAGCTCATCAAGAAAAAAAATGTTAAAAATACGTTTCTAATTATTTTTTACTTTATCTAAATAAATTCATATTATAAAGCTTGAAAATTTTGAATTATGGTAAAATATTCACATACTTTTAAAGTTATTTTTTTAAAAAACTTCTATTAGCAAAACTACATTAGATTCAGTTGTATTTGTAGACCTAAAGGCAGGGGAAACAAAAGCAAAAATAAGCAAATGGGACTACATCAGGCTAAAAAGCTTTTGTACAGCAAAGAAAACCATCGTCGAAGTGAAAAGGCAGCATACTGAATGGGAGAAGAAATTTACAAATCATACATTGATAAGAAGCTAATATCCACATATGTAAAGAACTCACACAATTCAACAACACCAAACAACAACAACAACAAAAAAAAAACCCTCAATTAAAACAAGGGTCTGAACAGACATTTTTCTAAAGAAGATATATAAATGGCCAGTAGGCACATGAAAAAATATTCAACATCACAGGCCCAGCCCTCCGTGGAAGGGAAAGTCTCAGAGAATCTGTCATTTCTGAAACAAGTCTCTAAACACAGAATATTCTGAACCTAAGAAGTTCTCCATTCTTCTTAAAATTTTCTCAAAGGAAGACTTTATTCAAAACAAACAAACTTCTGCATTCATTTCTTGTTTATTGTCACCTTAATGTATGTTAGCACAATAAGCTCCCCTGCCAGCCTTGATCAGGATTAGAATGAATGGTAGCTGTGATTGGTAAATCGGAAGAAAAGTATAAATGAGGACGTATTTCAGCAAAGATAGAAGAGCTTCTTCTGAAAGAGAAATCCTCAGTGAGCAATTAATGAAGATTAACAAATCAAGGGTGGTCCCTTTGGAATAAGTGAGATTATGGCAGGGTCATAAAGAATAAATATCTTTAACAGAACTTTAATAGAAACTTTATTGTTAAATTTAATAATGAAACGATATTTAGCTGAGATGTCTTTCAAAATGTGATGCCTATAAACTTCAAATGACATTAGTTCAAACTTGTCTTGACTTGTCCACAAGACAAAGAAGGAAGCTACTTTTGAGTTTGAGACTCATACAAACTCATTTTTCAGAACAGTTTAAGTTTAAATATATCTTTCCCCTATTTTCATAAACATACTTAAGGAAGTTTTTAAAAATTCTTAAATGAGTGCGTGATTAATGGTAGGTAGAAAGTAAGTCAGGGATGACATTCTTTTCTTTCCAGTTTCATTATGAGTTCTTTTGTATAACTGCTGTCTGTTTACAAATTGCAGAGGGGACTATGTACTTTTTCTTCTATGCCCAAAGTGTCTTAACCCGTATTCTTATAAAGTTATAGAAACAATGGTGAAGATCAATAGTGAAACAGAAGATTAGTGTGAGTGAAAATGAAAAAAGATCTTTGTGTTGCAATAGAGAATAACTTTCTACTATCCTAAGTATATGTAGGGGTGTGTGTGTGTGTGTGTGTATGATATAACTAAGTATATACCAGTGAAGATCTGATCTTTTACTGAAGTATCACTCTAAAAGCACTATAACTTAATCAGTGAAAGTACATGGTCTTAGATCCTGACAGCTCTGCTAGCAAACTTTAGCTCTATCACTTGATTTGTGTCCTTAGTCAATTGCTATAAATTTTTGAGAACACTCTACTCATTTGTAAAATGGGGATATTGATGCCTCCTGGAGAGAGTATTAATCCAGTACCATATTAACGTGAGATAGATAGCACACTGTAGATGCTCAGTTGGTGAGAAGAATTAATATTATTAAATATTGCTTTAGTACCATACAAAAGACAGTAAATACTGTTTAAAGAAAAATGTAGTTGATGACATTCAAAAATGTTTTTGTTGTGTTTTCACTCATGTGAAATTTGTCATCATTAAGGTAATACTCATAACTTCCTCTATGTTTTTCTCAAGTGTTTTTTTATTTTGTTTGGCTCAGAAACAGTACTGGCTTGTATTTGGACAGGAAGCTTAGTGTGAAATTGTAGCTGTCTCTTAGTCACCAGGTTTGTCACTACACTTGGGTAGCAGCTCATGAACCAGCAGGATAAGCCCCTGCTGGGAGTTGTGGGCTCAAATTTGCCTGGATGCTGTGTGATTAACTAGAACCCATTACTGTTTTCCTCGTTCATTCCCCATGAAGTATCCCTCTTGTTGACAGTGTCACACATTGCAAAGACTTTGGGAATCACTGTGGGTAACAGAAGCCTCATTCGGTAAAGAAAAGAAAATTCTTGACTCTTTCTATTGAGAATTTCATTAGGAGTTATAGTCTACTTGGCAAAACAGATAATCATGAACATGAACTCAGTGTACCCACAGGAAAGATCAAGTATATAGTCTTCAACAGAAATTCTTATGTAGAGACTATACCAATCTGAAGACTTACACTTCATGTACTAAAAAAAAGATATGCAGACTTCTTTGTCAAGGGGTTTATGGGGTCCAGTGTTGTTCACAGGACTGTGTCCGGGTTCACATTTCTAACCTGTGTCAATGTAATATGCTTCCCTAAAAAAAAGAAAAAAAAAACATGATATTCTAAGCCGTTATCCTTATTTTAAAAGTGTGTAGATAATTCAAATTGATCAAACTAGTAAACCACTAGCATTTTCTATAAGGCACTTTGCTAAGTACTGGAAGTATATGAATATATAAGCTGACATTTATGCCCTCTAAGATAAAGCAATATAATTTGAGACATTCAAATACAGAAATGAACAAATCACTAGGAGTACACAAAGCAGAGATTCATCTAAATTATGAATTGGGACCTAGAATTTGAGCATTTAAGGACAAATTTTTAAAGATTAACAAAGTCATATTTGATTTGGAATGACAGCAACTAGGCTTTTTAATATGAGCGAAAAGAATATGATAGTTCTCAATTATTCAAGATGATGTCACTTTGGACTTATCAAATGTCTACATTTCATAACATATATACATTTAAATGATGTATATTACAAATGCATATAAAACAAATACAAGACTTTTACATCAAAAATAACTCTGTGTTAAAATTTTCCCATGGCATGTAATGACTTCAACAATGTATATAGTCTTTTGTTATATTAATCCTAATATATACATACAAAAGACAGAGATTAATGTAGTGCATATAATTGGTGTGTGTGTGTTTCTGTATTTATGTACCAGTATTGGGTTCCAGGAATCACCTGTGAAACTCATGAGCATTCTTTTCTACTTCATGTTACATATATATGTGATTTTGTCTGGATGTTTTTTTTTTTTAACTGCTCCCAATAAACAAGAGCCTTTGCATACCAAGAGCCATCAAAATACCAGAGGGTCAGAGAACATAACACTTAACAGGTCATGTGGTGTCACTATAATTTTTACAGGTGGCATTTAAATATCATACTCCAATGACAAGAATGTTTTTTGACAACAAAGGGAAATGGCGTAAGAGAAAGCAATTTCTGTGACAGTGATTTTGGCTAGAATGCGAAACAGTTCCTTACTTTAATCTTAACTTATATAAAATATGGTTTTGCTTGTGATAATAAAGCAAACTGCCCAGCAATAGTTGTTAAGGTATTGGAAACGCAGTTCATAGACTTTTACCCAGCACATTATAATGTTTTTTATACAACTAGTTCTAACAAACTGCTAGATTCAGTGGGGGTTAAGTATAAACAAGCTGATACTTACTGAAATTTGCTATACAACATAAATGTAATATTTCAAATGGGTATTTAATTACTAGGAAGGTAAATGTAATTAAAATTATTTGTTAATGTTAGAATGATCTTAAAAGTTTCCTAGGTACTACATATATATACTATATATATATGTATATATATATATATATATAATGACTTAATTCATTAGCAGTTTTTAGCCTTTTTTTGCTAAATATTATTTATTAATATGAAATCTTTGCAACAGTAGTAATGAAGACATATTTTGTAATTGAGAAAAAGAAAATCAAAAGCAGAGATTAGCAATTCTCATAGCCTTTCAAAAAAAGGAAGTGGAGATAGTTTTGTCTTTCTGACAATAAACAAATAACTAACTGGTACACTTAATGAAAACAGTCCAGAGGGCTGGTTACATATGGCAACTCAAAGTCATTTTTATTTGGGTCTGCTGATAGCTGTGTAAAGTACTGCATGTATCACCAATACTAAAGAATATATGAGGCTAAGGTTTTAAAAGCCCAAACTCTCTTTCAATCATTTAAATATTATTATTTATTTCTTTGATGCTTGTTATTTACTTTACTTTTTTAAACAGCAAATTTTGTGTGTGCGCGCGCGCGCGCGCGTGTGTGTGTGTGTGTGTGTGTGAGAGAGAGAGAGAGACAGAGACAGAGACAGAGAGATGGAGAGAGACAGAGAGATTGCAGTAGTTAGTATTGGTAGTATTGTCCTAATTTACCTCTTTTTGTTTCCATGTCTCATACCATGTGATATGATCTGTGTTCCTTCCACTAGAAACTAAATTTGCTTCTCATCTCTTGATTTGAGCCCACTTATGTAACTTGCTTTATCCCCAGAGATATGAGAGCACATGCATGTTTGTAGGCTTTCTCTTTTGTGTTTCTGCTCTTGGCGTGACAATATAAGGTCTGGTAGGCCACTTGTTTAAGAAGAGTCGTAAGAAACTGACTTGAAGCAGCACCTAACCTAACCTATATCACCCAAACACAAGCCAAGCAAGAGATAAGTGAGCAAAACAATTGTTTTAAGTTTAGGTACACGGTTTTGTTACAAAGTATTCTTGTGCAAATAGTTAACATGCATAAACAAATTCAATACATACACACACACAAAAATCTACAAGTTATTTTTATGTGTATTACTTTTTCAAACAGCTTGGTTGAGATTTAACTCATATAACACACAATTCATCCAAGTAATGCAAGTGTTCAATTCAGTGGTTTTTGGTATCTTCACAGAGTTGTGTACCATCATCACAACCAATATTTGAGCATTTTTATTACTCCCAGAATAAATCCTGGCAGTCATTCTCCATTTCTTCTCCCACCTCAGAGACCTCAGCCTTAGGAAACTACTAATCTACTCATTGAAACAGCAACTCTGCAACACCTTATAAGAGATGCTTTTCAGGTTACTTTTGTGTTTATCAGGTTTCTCTTTTCATTTTTTTTAATCTATTGAGATATCTTATCATATATAAAATTTGCAAATCACCCACTCTCTGCGTTGCTTTTCACCTTCTTGATGGTGTCATTTGAAGAAAAAAGCTTTTTTTAAAAAAATATATCTGTTTTTGTCTTTGGCTGGATGTGCTTTTGGTGTGACATATAAAAAGCTTTTTCTTATTCAGGTTCACTAAGAAATGCTCTTTCTTCTAAATCTTGTAGTTTAAGCTCTTACATGTTCTCAAGCTTTTATGTTTTTGTCTTTCTGGCAATATGACAATGCGCTCATTAAGAAAACTTTATAAATAAGTCCTAATTTATGGAGATATAATTTCTCTATACATTCTTTGTTAGGTTCTTGCACATCTTTTAAAATATTTACTCCCACATAATGTGTACTTTTTATGCTATCATACATGACATTTGTACTTTTAGGATATTTTCTAATTGTGTGATGCTAAAATATATTCTCTATATTGTAGATGTATCCACAAACTTACTAAATGCACTTATTCTAATAACTTTCCTGTAGGTTCCTTTGTATTTTCTGTATACAAAATCATTTCAACTGAAAATAATGATATTTATTTCTTCCTTTCTAGTCATTACTCATTTTATTTCTTTTTCTGGACTAATTTTGTGAGCTAGATCCTGCAGTACAATGATGAATGGAAATAGTGGTAGTGACCTTTCTTGTTTCCAATTTCAGTATTTCACAAATCTGTAGAGATTGGCAAAAAATCTTAAGTAATTAAGTTCCATTCTCTTCTAAATGAGCATTGAGCTTTTCAAATACTTATTATATTGATAAGTTCACATACTGTTTTCTGTTTCAGTCCCTTAATGTGGTGAATTGTATTTTATGGCTATAAAATGCTAAAACAAATATACTTTCTTAGCATAAACGTCACTTGGTTATATAAGGTGTCTTCCTTCCTGCATAATGCTTGATTTAATTTGTTAACTGTTTCAGGCTGTTTGTGATGGAGATCAGCCAGTAATTATCCTTTCTTAAAGCATATAATTGCAATTTCTTATAAAACGGAAGAATGTGAGAGGAGAAGGTGATTAAAACGTATTTTAGGGTAGGAGCAGATAAGAAGTTTGTTCGTTTAGAAGCTTATTAAATCAAAGATTCTTATTACCCACCCAAGAGAAGATGGGAGTAGGAAATTGGATATGTAAGTCCAAAATTCAGAAGTGGTATGAGAATTAGTGTTTAAAATTGGAACTTTGAGAGTTGTAGGCATTTACAGTATTTAATGCCAGGAGACTGTTCACTCACAACATAGACAAAGAAAAAAAGTCTAAGGATACATCCCTAATAAGATAACACTTAAAGCTCAATGAAAGTAGGAGGGAACAGTTTTGTTGCAAGGGTAAGGAGAGAAATGGTGAGTTATCTGAAGGAGGATCTAGAGATAACAGATTTTGTTTTAATTTGCTTTATGATTATAGTTAATATAGCCTATTTGTATGCCAATGACTCAGTAAAGAGGGAAAATTACAAGATTAGTGACAACAGGGGGATCGTTGTTGACTTGTAATCCCTGTGTGCTCAAGAGTAGATGGGATCCATGATCCAGTGAATGAGGTGATTAAAAAGTCAGTTTTACAAAGTATTCAACTCATACCTAAATTCTGCATTAATTAAGCTATGTTTGATATTACACAGACAGTCCTCGATTTACGATATTTCGACTTACAGTTTTTTGACTTTATGATGGTGCAAAATGATAGGCATACCATAGAAACCATATTTTAAATTTCGAATATTTATCTTTTCCTGGGCTAATGATATGCAATACAATCCTCTCTCCTGATGCTGGGCAGAGACAACGAGCCATAGCTCTTAGTCATCCCTGTGACCATGAGGGTAAACAACTCATACTCTTACAGCCATTCTGTACTGGGACAACCATTCTGTTTTTCACTTTCAGTGGAGTCTTCAATAAATGACTTGAGATATCAAGACATTATTATCAAACAAGCTTTGTGTTAGATGGTTTTGCCCCACCATAGGGTCATATAAGTGTTTTATAATGTAAGCTTTGAAGAATGAGAAGATAAATAAGAGAAAATGAGTGTAAGTCACAGAGAGAATGTCTTTATATCCTCTCAAAACAAGTATTTTATAAATAAAGCTGTTTTAATCAAATCATTTATGCTATAAATAAAGGCACAAAAGAAACAAAAATTGATTTTGTGATATCTTGAATATATATAACTTCAGTTTAATCATTGGAAAGTGTGTAGAGAGTGTAAGAAAGGGTTGAAGGATTAAATAGCTCCTAAAAGAATGCAAGCATTGCATAGGAAGATGACAGTGGTATTTAGAAAATGTTTATAAATATACAAAAAACTGGGACGCCTGGGTGGCTCAGTCGGTTAAGTGTCAGACTCTTGGTTTTGGCTCAGGTCATGATCTGAGGGTAATGGGATGGAACGCCACATTAGCTCTGTGCTGGGCATGGAGCCTGCTTAAGATTCTCTCTCTCCCTAGCCCTCCCCCCCCCCCCACCAACCCCATGCGTACTCTCTTTCTCTCAAAACAAACAAACAGAAAACCCAAAACACAAAAACACAAAGATTGTAAAATACAGCACCACTAACCTAAAACAAGTTATTTATGTAACTATTTATAAAGTATACTGAATTATCTGTGGTTAGCCATATCATCATATGTAATTAATAGTAATTAATTTTCCTTAAAAAAATCCATATAGACTTAGAGATTTCTCAAACTTATTTTAAAATAAAAACTATCTTCTTTAAATAAAAGTAAGCATTTAAAAATGTTTAGTCTCATGAAAAACTCCTTTTATGATTTTTTTAATATAATTTTATTATAATTATTTGTTAAGTACCTGATATCCACGCCCAGGTAAGATGCTAGATGTGCAAAGTATGTGGAAATGAATAAGACAATTGCTAATAAGGAGTTTTAAAAAACCACAGTGTGTGTGTGTGTGTGTGTGTGTGTGTGTGAGTGTATGAGCATGCACATGGGGAAAACTCGCAGGCATACAGTGTATTCATTAGTAGATTCTTCTGGTGATAAATACCCACTGTCACTTTGGGAGGAAAAGTTTTATAGAGGAAAAGTTACAGCAAGTGGTAGAGAAATTCAGAAGAGGCTTCATAACAGAAAAATAATTTGAGATTGATACTTTTGATTTGATCTTGACAACCAATGACTGGGGTAGGGAGTAGAGGAAATGGCATTCTGGTGCTTGGAGTCATGTGATTAAAGTCACAAAGGTTGGGTTGGACAGGTCTCTTTGGTAAGCAGACAGTCCAATTTTCCTGATAATTAATCATGTGGATTGTCAAGGTTGTAATTCCTCTCCTAAATATACTGTACTTCTGTTCACTCACTAATTCCACAATTATGTGTTGATCTTCTATTATATTACAGATAGGGCAGTACAAACTAAGAATACAAAGGTAGGGAAAACCTAACTTACCACAAAGAAACAGAATTTAGTGGGCAAAAATGATTCATTAATAATGTATTGATACTTTGTGTGGTAACTACCATCACAATAACAATATTGCAGTTAGAATGGCAGCCTTAGTAGAGGGATAGGGAAGGGTGATATTAGAAAACACATCCTGATTTTTGGTCCTGAAATTGAGTAACACTTCTATTCTACATACAGAATAACCAGCTCTCTGTTAACTATGGGAGTGTACTGGAAAGCACACTGAACCAGGATTCACAAATCCACAATTCAAATCATAGCTTGTTTATTTATTAAGTGAACTCAGCCAAGTGAACTGACTGAGAGGTCAAAAGGTCCAAGAAGAATTTCTGTTTTATTAAGTCAGCAGTTGGAATTTTAGGGCTGTGTGGTTTTAACAAAGTCATACTTTACACAAACTAGGTATATTTACCCCATTCATAGATTCCCTGAGGGCATAGTAAGTAACATCCAAAAACGTGTTCTTCCATTGCATCACGAGCATGACATTTATAGTTTTGGAGATTTTACAGAGCCTCATATTTAATCTCTGTAGTTATAAGTTGTGTAAGAAAATCAATAGAGCTATTTTCACGACAGTTCAAATTTTTAGCTCTAGACATTAAATTTTAGGGTGGTTTTATGAATTTTAATATTAATTATAGCTTTATGCCCAAGGCCATAGTATTGTACCAGAATTTTTATTTGTTTTCTAAGAGCTCAAATATTAATGCAAATAGAAATTTTAAAATCTTGTATCTGTTAAGATTCTATAACATAATTGGGGTCTAATGTTCCTCAATTAATTTTATATTTCAAATTTATGTCTTAGAAATACCATTGTAGGGAGTCATTTTGTATTAAAATTCTTTCTACCTTCTATTTTGAGCCCATGAAATCTATATTTTATTCAAGAACAAATGGTTACATTGAAAAATTGTCTTTTATATTGAATATAAATGTTTTTATCTCCAAGTTATCACTTCTATTATGTATATTTTACTCCTTGTCATGCAAATTTGTGCAAGTTATTTTTCCACTACACTTTAGATCAAGGCATTAACATTGACGATTAAATAGGCAGAGGCACAAAGTCATCTATATAGTCTCAAAATATGTAGATACACAAAAATCTTAATTAGAACTGTATCTGAAATCACCAACTCTTGGAAAAATAATATATTTTTGTCAATCTTTAATTTGTCTTTAGTAACATAATTATGATGTATAAAAACTGGTATAAAAATGAATCTTTTCTAGTTATTACTTTTGTGTTAAAACATAAATTCTGCTTCGCTCTTTGTAATGGTGGATTATTTTACTGTGTTCAGTACCTTTCTCTAAAAGAGGTTATATTCTAAATGACTTCTTCTGACTTTCAAAGTTTTCTATCTGCTAAAAAAAAAAAAAATACATCTCTCTATTTCTGTACATATGTCCCTGGAGGTCCCCTGCAGCATTTCATGAGTCAGTCCCTAACCAAAAGGTGACATGAAATATATTTGTGTTGTTATTTCACTTTTTCACCTATGTGGCATGGAAAGAACAATACAAATCCCATTCCTAACTTTATTCAATTGTGAGAATCAAATGAAGTAATATTTGAAAGTGCTTTGAAAACTATAGAGCATTATGAAAATATAAGGCATTGTTGGGTATTAAGGGAAGGACATTTTTCAGCCTTTATTATTTTCCCCTTCATCCAGGAAAGTAATTACTTCCAATTGTAGTCTTACTACCTCTGATTTCTATTCATCATTGAAAATGTGCATTGGATTGAGAGCAAATTTTGAAAAAAAAATCAATGGCTCCTTTATTTTCAGTTTCACATGCAGTGCTTATAGAAGTTTTGCATATTGCAGTAGAGAAAATTGAACAAAAATTTAATGAACTTTACTCAATTTGGTCTATTTGATTTAGTACTCTCCACAAAATGTGTATTGGTGTCACCTAGGTGTTTGCTATAATGCACAATACTGGGGCCCCTAGTGGATCTACTGAATCAAATTCTCAGGGGTATATGTTTCTTAAGGTCCCCAAGTGATTTTTTTTTATGCTAAGTTTGAGAAATTTTGTGCTGGGGAAATTAGTATTGAATAGTGTGAAAATAGTAAGCATTTAGTACAAGCCCAGATTTTAAATAACCTGTAGCTATATTCTGATCAAACACATTTTTAATGGCAAAATATATTGGAGTAAGTTTTATGATACCAAAATTAAGGAGTTAAAACTATTTCCACTGAAAATAGATTTCAGCAAATTAAACTAACTGAAGGCATTACAAAAATTCCCTGACTCTTATAATGATTATTTCTTGTTTGAAATGTAGTCATTGGTATGGTCAATGGTAATCATATTTGAAGGTCATATTTTAAGGATTGCCTAAATAACAAGGGATATAAAATGGCTAAGTAGTAAAACCCAGATGTTACAGCCAGAGGAAAGTTCCATATCATTTTAATAGTAGTATCATACTATCCATGACTACAGAAAGATATAGACTCACCCTGGAATGTATTCTCTCCCATAAAAGCTAGAGTAGAATCAATCTGTATATTTCCTATCCTTTCTACCCAAAGACCCACAACCATAGAATTCAGAGTTGAGATACTATAGAAAACTGATAAAAGTTTCAAACTGGGGATATTGGTATTCGATCAGAGAATCAGAACCACTTAGAGCAATAGAGAATAAAGAATGTATTTCACATACTATACTTTATATAATTGTGGATATTGATTAAGTGTCTATGTAAGAATGTTGCTTCTGTATCTGGTGTTGGGCTGAACCAAGCAGAGCCGGAAGTTGAAAAGGGAAGATGGACATAAAAAGTGCAAGAATAAGGACACAGTGGAACTCACAATGACAATCTGGAAACAAGAGAACAGATTGTAATATGCATCTGTCTCTCGCTATCTTCAACTCCTGTGGTATAAGTGATGCACAAACTGGTACACTTCCCACTGCGTTGCCCATGTGTTTGGCCCACAATTTTGGAGAAGCCAAATCTGATGGGAGCTACTGATTTGTGAGTATGGCTGTTACCAAAAGTTGAGCCAGCAGACATGACATTGCATGGGAACTGCAATGGGATCTGGCCTCACCAATCTTCAGAATGTGAAAAGGCTGTTACTTTTCTTCTATATTCCAAACCTCACACCAACTTCTATTGGGCCAATTCTAATATGGGGCCATGTGAGGAAGGGCATTCTGGGAAATGCAGTTTTAGCTAGCTAACTGGACCATATTCAAAGCCACTAACATCCATCCTTGTCAACCTGGCACCAATACCCAACACTTTTGGCCGTACCTTAATGTTCATATCAGGAAACGGAAAAATTATACTTCTGCAACATGACACAGCTTGGCTGTATCTAAACAAAAATGCGGTAATCCACTCCTCAAGAAGAATATGAATTTTTGTTCTAAGTGATATTCAGATGTTCATTCCTCTGCTGAGTTATACTCTATTAATAGCCTATAAATTAAATACTAGATATAAAATTACCTAAAATACACAGTTTTAAGTGAATTTGTAGAAGGAAAGAAAAGAAAAATAGGGATGTAGAATATATGTATACCTATGTATATATATATTCTGATCAGGATATGGAAGAAATACTCATAACAATTACAGCCATTTCTGCAACTGGGCACAGGGTCATAGCTGATATTTATATATTTATTACATTCTTTTTGTTTTACTACTCAATATATGTTCCTTTGCCCTCAACAAGTAACTCAGTGGTAATAAATACTTGCTTAGTGGGCTGACCCAAAGCTTCCTTCCTAAAGAGTCTGGGACATTATCTGTACTCCTGGTAGTGGGTTGTTGCAGTTTCCATTTTTTCTAACCACAAGACATAGTATTATTTAGAGACACCCTATGGATCATCTGAATTCCAGATATCCTTCTCATCTTCAATGTGTCATAGCAACCCAGCTTCTTTTCAGTTAGGATCAGTTGCTCTGTCTAGTATAGTGGTCAGTGTTTTGCCTGTTAGAAAGGGAATGTGGTCATAATGTGTCTTGTCTTCAACTCTTGCTGGATCTCTTGATGAAATCATTTGGGAAACTAGGATCTTTAGACCAACATACTTGAAAAAAAAAAGAGATCGATTAAAACAGTGGTGAAACGATACGCTCTAATTTCTTCTTCTTGACTCATGGTCATCTGAATCCTGGCTCTAAGAAAAACATCGCATATATTAGTGCTGATTTTGTACAGCATCCTAGAGGATCTTACCTCATACTGTCAGGTTTTTGCCACCCAGCTGGTATGTATGAAAAAAGCTGTTTCATTATTTTACCAGGATGGCTACTTTATGGTAATGGGAACATAATAAGGCCAGTGCACTTCAGAGTTATCAACCCCATTGCCATGCTTCACTTGCTGGGAGATTATATCCTTGGTCAGAAGTCATACTGTGTGTAATACTAACACAGTGAATATGGCATGTTGTAAGTCCACAGATTTTGGTTTCAGCAGAAGCAATAAGTAAGAGAATGCAAATCAGTAACCAGAGTAAGTGCCTTTTTCAGGGAGAACAATGTTCTGTCTCTTCCATGATAAAACTACTGTTATCAACCTGCTACTACGAAGCTGGCTGATTCTACCAGGGAATAGTAGAGTATGGAAACTCAGTATTGTTTTCTGGTATTGGCTAGTTTGAGCATGAGGCAGTGATTGTAGCTGGGTAGGCCTTGGTGATTAGAAGTCATTTTGCTTAGTCCTTTTATAACACCCATCCTTGCCTCACTGGTCATTTTTTATGTGAGTCTATTAAGCAAAGAAAAAGGATAGCTGGAGAAAACCTGACTGTCATGCACAGGGTGATTTATCTTGTTTAATTGTTAGTCTTTCCTGATCATTTACATGGAACACAAATATCTTTATATTCTCTGTCTCTTCTGAATGGCCTATGTACATACCTCTTTGCCAGACCTCCTTGTTACCAAGTTTCTACCAGTTTCCTGCCAAACAATTAAACCTATACCTCTGACCATCTGTCCGTCCAGATAAAATGAACAACCAAATGCACTGCCCAAACTCTTGTCCACTAAGAGAGATAAACTGATGCCCTTCATTACGGAGCTTCACACATGCTTAGTTCAGGATTAGAGGAGCTGATGGAGAAGACCTGGCCATTTCTGGAGATGGTGCAGACCAGCTGCTGCCCCACACCAGCAAGAGCTAGCAGATCAGTAATACTGTGTAAGTCACAAGCATTTGTCATAACACTGGCCTTCAGAGCATAAAAAAAAAGATGTTTTCCATTTCTGCTTTCCAAATCTCACAGGGATTTCTCTTGTGGGCAAAAGCTACTTGTAAACATTCAGTGAAGAGAATTTTGGGAAACATAGTTCAGTGTAGCTAATTGGCAAGCAAAAAGCCATCACCTAAGGCAAGGATATTTTAAATGAGGAGATGGAACACATTTGAAAAATGTAAATAAATTGAAAGTGGTGGTAAGGAAGGTAGCTGTCAATTGTGATTTTAGTTCATGTGGTTGGGTGAATGGTTGTATCACCAACTGAAATAATAAAGAGGACAGAGATGCCTATCTTATCTCTGACGATTAAATTTCCATTATGACCTAAAAATCCAATTCTACCCACTGAAATAAGGGAATAATTCCATTATAGCACTGCCACTATGTTCTCTACTATAGAAGGATAGCCCCTGCAGAGCTTTGGAAGTGTACCAGTGTTCCTATGACTAATTAATTTTTAATGTCTTGGTCAAAGGAATGTCCTAGGGGGCCCACCCACTGTGATAAGAAGGTGGTTGAGCTATTTGCTTATAATAGATTTATTCCAAAAATTTCATCTCCTTGAGCGTTCAGACTCCCTCCTCTACACAAGATGTCAAGAGTATTAGAAACATACACTCAAATGGAACATTTGAAGAGAGTTTAAGAAAGAGATAATTTACATAGCTCTGAGGATGGCTTAAGGAAACCAAAAACATTTTGGAACACCAGTGCTGATATCTTAGAAGAACCATTACCAGCCTATGATGGTTAATTTTATGTGTGAGTTTGACTAAGCTAAAGGATGTCAAGATAGTTGGTAAAACATTATTTCTGGGTGTGTCTGTGATGGTATTTGTGAAAAAGATTAGCATTTGTGCGAAGATTACACTCACCAATGCAGATAAGCATTGTCCAATCTGCACAGGGCCTGAGTAGAACAAAAATGTGCAAGAAGAGCAGACTTGCTCTCTGCTTAAGCTGAGACATCCATCTTCTCTGCTCTCAGACATCAGTACTTCCTCAGACATCAGTACTTCTGGTTCTGGAGCCTTTGGACTTAGACTGAGATTTGTATCATCAACTAGTTCTTAGGTCTTCAGACTTGTACTGAGTTACACCACTGTCTTCTCTGGCTCTCCAGCTTGCAGATGGCAGATAGGATTCCTTGGCCTCCAAATTATATGAGCCAATTCTTATAATAAATCATATATATGAATCATATATATATACATATATATATGTATGTATTTCATACATATAAATCATATATATATATTTCATACGTATATATGTATGAAACTGATATATGCATATATAGATACTTATATCTATCTCTATCATCTATGTACCTACCTATCTATCATCTGTCTTTCCCCTATTGCTTCTGTTTCTCTCAAGAACCATAATACACAGTCCTAGGCCTAAAGCAGTGATTTCCAAAAGGGGAAGATTCTGCCATGAGGGGACATGTGGCATTTGGAGATACTTTTGATCACATAATTGAGGGGTTGCTCTTGGTATGTAATGTGTAGAGGCCAGATATGCTGCTGAAAATAGTACAATGCATACGACAGCCTCCTGCCAGAGCAAAGAATTATGTATTCCCAAATGTCAATAATACCAAGTTTGAGATACCCTGGTCTCAAGATTTAAAAAGTAGGGGAGACTAATTTAAGTAAGGGTAACTGAGTTATTTAAAGAGTCACTCTAAAAACGAATGCCTGAAAAGATCAGTCATTCCAAAACAACCCAACATTTTAAGAGCCCAGAAAATAAAAGCCTGACATAACTTCTTTTGTGCTTTTCTATACCCTGCCTCTGATTCCAATGAGGTGAATCCAGCTGCGTATCTGCTGACAAGAGGCCCGCATGACACTGACTATAAAGTTTAACTTCTTAAGGTACCAAGAAAAGAGAAGAAGTCAGGTAAAGAGTGCATCTAGAGTGGCAAATGGAAGATATCAACATGATATATATGACTTGAGAATATATATGACTATTTAGGAAAGGACTGTGAACAGAAAAAAATATATTTAGGATAGGACACTGAAGAACAATATATAAATGATGTGGAGAGGAAATGAACTGTGCAAAATACCAAATAATGAAGTAAAAAGATAGGAGATTAAATGAATGGCTTTCTTTTTTTTTTTAAGGTTTTATTTATTTATTTATTTATTTATTTAAGAGAGAGAGAGGGAGAGAGAGAGAGAGAGAGAGAGAATGAGCATGAGCAGAGAGACAGAGAAGCAGGCTCCCCGCTGAGCAGGGAGCCTGATGCGGGGCTCTATCCTTGGACCTTGGGATCATGACCTGAGCTGAAGGCAGACATTTAATCGACTGAGCCACACAGGTGCCACTGAATAGCTTTCTTTAAGGGCACCACAAATCCAGATGTGTAGTCCAAATTGGAGCCATTGTATTTCATTTTTTCTTTTACTTTCTTTTCTTAAAGTTTGGCTGTATATATCACTCAGTAATCGTCACATGTCGCCTTGATAGGAGCTTTCAAAGTGTTTTCACTAGATAGCAAAGCACTTTGTATGGAACACTCATATCATACTTTCTCCTAAAACAAATCAAAACATAATCAAACAAGCTCTACTTTATTTAATTTGTTAAGACTTCTATGGGAAGAAATATCTCAAGGCTAAAATTTAAAAAATAGAACATCCACATTATTTTTTTGTTTGTCTGTTTTTCACTCTTAGGCTAAAAGTTTTAAAACCATAAAGAGACAGCATCTGAATGATATCTATGTAGAGCACTTGTGGCTTTTTAATTTAATATTCTTGGAAGGATTGAATATGCCATAAATATATGAAGAAAGAAAAGAGCTGTTTGCAAAACAAATTTTCTTTCTACATGCACACCTTGAGAGTAATAAAGCAACTTTCAAAAGTAGAAATTTAAGGACTTTTAGATCATTTTTAAAAATATTGTGACAATAACAAAAACTTATTTTCAATATCCTTGAGAAATTAAAGGCACTATTCAAAATTAACTTTATTAACTTTTTAGTAGTATTGATTTTGTGTTGTATGCACACACTTTGCATTTGCTTATGACTTTGAGCAATTTTAGTGAAATTCTCTCATTTATATGCATGTCCACCATTTACTTGCAAATGTGAACTGAGGAATCTCATAAACATCTGAACTCTGTATTCAGGGAAAAATAACATCTGTTTTAAAGAAAAATGTTTCACAACTGTTTCAAGGGATTTAAGGTTATATTGTGATATTTTGCAGATTCAACAGTTATAATATATGTGTGTGAATGTGGGATAGTTTGTAGAGACAGAGAGAGAAAAAGAGAGACAGAGATGGAATGAAGGGTACTTGCATAAAAAAGGAAAACCATTATATTTGTTTGCAGATTCTGTTTTGTTATTAATAAAGTATGATAATGAAGAAGCACTGAGACATAAAAAGAGTACTGAGATTTCTAGAATTAACTAATCACTATAAATTATTTAGCTATGTCTTCGGCTGTGTGTAGAAATCTTTAATATTAATTCATCGGGGAAAATGCTCTCTATAATTTTGATTATGCTGAGAAATTTAAGCTGCCTGTGGAACATGACCCTAGTATTTTTTTCCAAGAAGTTCTTGTCCAGGAGGATTAGACTGTAAACCAGTAAATAACTTCATTGCTCACTTTGGGAACTTCCTAAAAATCAATTTATCTGCCTGTTCAAATAGCAACATTCTCAGGGCAAAAGGTTGATGGTGTGGACAAATAGCATACTTCTCAGAACAGCACATCACTTAAGTGGGCAAACCATTGACTTATCAAAAACAGTTTATTCAAACAAGAGTCACATCACTGTGTCCATTAGTCCTAAACTCTGTAGCAGACTTTGTTCAATCACAACCACATCTCCACATGAAAATATCTAACTAAAGCTGCCATCATGCGGAACATAAAACCCTATACGGTATCCTGCTGATGTTTCTCTTCTGAGTCCTTGTAACACTCTATCAGGTTGATGTTCCTCCTTATGGTAGGAAATAAACTCAGTTTTTCTTGATCAGCAAGTTATTCTTGTTAACTTTTAGGGAGTCAGCAGTTGAAAAAGTCAAGGTGTTATATGGTACAGCAGTGTAGTATTTATACATGTTTGTCTCTGTGGTCATCTATTATTTTTTGCTTGTTGGTTATCAATGCTTTAGAAATATGGTATAAAATTATCAGCTACACATCATTGAATTATGTATTTCTAATTCAAAAATTGGGAGTGAATTTCCCTTACTCAGGGTAGATTTCAAAATTGCAAAGATTATCCACGTAGCTGTGTTATGCACAAGGAAAGCAAAGGAATGTTATCTAAATTTAAGCGTAGTTAGGACTATAAAACTGTTACCAAGTCAAATGAAAGTCTGGTGCATTATGACCCATTTTAGGTTTGCAGGAAACTCTCACCTTCCTCCGGTATGTGGGAAAACTCTGCCTCATACCTAGTTTCTGGGAAAAAAATGTGAAGGTTCAGAAATCATGAAGCAGGCAGTAATGAAAAGTATGAAAGCCTGGAAATTGAAAACACCTCTATAACAATGCAACTTAAGGAAACAGTTTGGTATGCGTAAATCACCTTAGGTATTGCCTGAACTTACCAATGTGAACTTAAAATTTGTTAACAAAGTCAGAATATAGAATGCTCCAGGGCATCTAACAGAGACAGCCTTAAAGTTCCCCTCAGCTTGATTAAATTTTAGACAGGCTTCTTCCTGACCACAGACCCCTGATCTTCCTTTTCTTTAGAGCACTTACTTGAGAAAACTTTCAACTATAAATTCTTTCTTTGTCCCTTTGAGATAGAAATCTCCCAAACCCTTGTCAGTTCAAAAACCCTTGTCTTTCTCAGTAGTCTGGGAGTCATCCCTTTGAAATGTAATCAACAAGGAGGATCTAGTTTCTGTGGGAGGGTAGCAGCCTACCTTCTATAAACAACAATTTGCAAATATGGTTGGCCTTCATCACAGAGAAAAACATTTGCAAACTCAGGAATGATGACATGATTAATTGCAAGTCAGAGTTTTTATTTTGTTGAGTTGATAATATTCTACAAGAGGAAATTTTTTAAAACAAACAGTAGAAAGTTAACTCTTCTAGTTATGGTGAACATTCAAAGAAACCCAAACCAAAATCCACAATATCCTAAAAAAATTAAAATTGCTCATTAATCAATATACCCCACGGTGACAGTGACGAAGGAATTGGATTGTATAACCCTTTGTAAAGTCCAAGATAAATGTATTTCCCTCTTTCCAAATTTTCCCTAGAAGTTCCATCTTTTTCTTAAAACTGTTTTAATTCTCTCCAGACAGGCATTTTCTAACTCCTGAACCCCCTACTCTCAGCTCCTTAAGAATAATTATTTAAGGAGTGCTATTCCTTTCTTACATAAATTTCAGAATTTGCCACTTCACCTTTCCTTTGTTTTACTGATCAAACCAACATGGTATAAAATTGAAACACTAAACATCCATCTTGGAATAATTTGGACTCACAACACTGCAAATAATTGTTCTTAATAGTTTTTACTCTATCAAATGATTAATTTCTCCGTATTGAATGTTCATTAAATCAGTTCTCATAAATAATATTTATATTCACATTTACTACATTATATTTATGGTACTAAACTTAATTAATAGTTTATAATACTACCATCTCTTTGATAGTATAGTGAGAGTAAGGAGATACCAAAATTAGGAAGGAATTCTGGCAGTAAGTAAGAAAAAATGGTAATTAAAAATACCATGAAGAAATAAATATGGAGACAGTTGGGTGCTGTATTTTTAACCAGCTTAGAACCTCATTTACCATCAGTGATACCCCAGCTTCTAGTGATCTCACTCCCACAAGTCTTTCCTCATTGCAGTTCATCTTCTGTACTCCTGGCAGTGGTATTTTTAAAGCGACACCCACATACCATGATTTCCCATTAAAAAAAAAAAAAGTTATGATGCATCAATATAATAGAATACTATAAAATACTTTAAAATCCACATTTAAACAGAATATTTAACAAGAAGAAACATGCTACTAATATGATTTTGATAATTTTAAAAAGTAAGATAATAATGTATTTAATATGATGACAGTTTTCATTGGAAGAAATGTCTGTAAAAAATGCACAAAAATAAACAGCAGTTACCTGTGTTTAGTGATATTTTGAGTGACATTTATTTTATTCTTTATTCTTAAATGTGCTTTCAAACTTGTCCAGTAATCATGCCTCTTACGACCAGAAACTTCATTTTTTTCAGGCGATACAAATCTCAAAACACACTAATAAAAATGAAGCAAGGCAAAACAAACCAACTAACGAACCAAACCAAACACAAATTTTGGTGACCACAGAAAAACGAATAATAAAACATCAGTGTTTATAAAAACTGGTTCTATTTTCTTGTATTCATACAGAATGTATACTTCTAAACTTAGTTTTTAAAACACACACTTGGCTTCAGAAATAAATGGGGCCATGTCAAAAATAGTTGCATGTATATGGGTTGTGGAAATAAATAAAGACAGCTGAACTGAGGGAAAAAAAAAAACAGAAGCTATTTATTGAGAGTTTGCTATAGTAAGGTAGTCACCCACAACCACTATCACTTGCATTTGGCAGAGACTCGAAGGCAGGCAGACAGGAGAGTGGAATAGTTTATAGCGAGAAATCAAAAAAAGGAATGGCTTCAGATATATTCTGATTAGAGGTTGTTGGCGTGGGGTAGCCAAAGATGGGCTAACTAGGAAGAGGGCATCTTACATGATTAGTTTTATGAGGCTATTTGGCTTTCTCCGGTTGGTCCTGACTTGGAAGCTATCTCCAAATACAGTCACATTGAGAGTTAAGGTTTCAAAACACAAGTTTTGGGCAGTTGGATACATCTCAGTTCACAACACTGCATTTATGTTTATTGTTTAGATAGATGACAGTCTCTGGTAAGAGCTATAAATTCTTCCATTGAGGTTGCCTTTACCTCAGGTGGAGGACGTAGTCAAAATGTGAACTTAAGGGGCGCCTGGGTGGCACAGCGGTTAAGCGTCTGCCTTCGGCTCAGGACGTGATCCTGGTGATCTGGGATCGAGCCCCACATCAGGCTCCTCCGCTATGAGCCTGCTTCTTCCTCTCCCACTCCCCCTGCTTGTGTTCCCTCTCTCGCTGGCTGTCTCTATCTCTGTCAAATAAATAAATAAAATCTTTAAAAAAAATGTGAACTTAAATGAGCATATTCTGCTTGATAACCTTCAGTTTCAGTTTCGAGATAGGATCCATAAATAAATAATACTAGAATAGGGCTCTTAATGAGAGTCTGTAATAAAACTGAATTTGTTGCAACAAATTTCCTAAGGTCAATCATACATTTGCCCATCTTCTGATTTAGAGGTGAGCTAGTGTCGGTGTTTGGGGTGTTGTGGTGAATAATAATGAGAGAGGAAAAGAGTAATAGAATCCTCTAAGAGGTTAATTGGTTGGCTAAAAAAGTATTGTGGATTCTCAGTCAGTAGTAATGTCTGTACTGAATGAGGAACCCTGAGATCCTCGAACAAGGAGCCTCGAACTAGTTCAAGAGAAGTACCAACAAGTGTTCAGTGGCAACTATTGCCCAAAGAAAAGGGAGGTAAGCCTTTGCAACCTGGTCAATCGTGAGGCTATGGTAAGCGATTGGGTATTTGATGGTTTAATTAAAGCTGAGTTAAAACTCCAAGGGCTTGCCCAGATTTCCAAAACACAGATGACCAAGGGGCTTCCTATTGTTTAGGATGGCTACGGAAGGAGGCTATTTATGAGTTTTCTTTGGGTTATAGAAACCCTCATCATGTTTTGGTTATCAGGGGAGAGGCTGTCTTACTGAAGACTAGTCAGTTCATAAAATAGTGTTGATATCTTTGAAAAATTTGGCACTCGGTGTCTGCAATATTCAGTGAAACCCAGAAATCTTATTAACTGGTGCTTTATGAGGGATCTAGGATAAGTTTGGACAGGCTTTGGTCTGTTGAGAGAATGTTTTTCCCTCCTTAGGTATGTCACACACTAAAAAATGGACTATGATTTGCCTAAATTGTAATTTGTTTTTGGAAGTCTTACGTCCCTTTTCTGCTAAGGCTGAAAACAAGTAAATGGAATGCTTTTTCAGGCTACCTTGTTTTCTGAACAAACTAGAAGATCATCTACATATTATATCAGAACTGAATCACAAGGGAAATTTAGATGGTTTGATTTTTGATAGGAGAACTTCGGTAAAATAAGAGGATATTTCCATGAACCCCATAGTCATGACTGTCCAAGTGTATTGCTGTCCTCCCCAAGTAAAGGCAAAAGGTATTGATTGTCTTCTTCTAGAGGCACACTGCAAAAGGCTGAGCAAAAATTCACTAGTGAGGCAGTGGCTTCAGGCATGATTGTTGTCAGGATGGTATTTGGTTTAGGTACTACCAGTGAGCAGGAGAGAATGATTTTGTTGATGGCCCTGAGGTCTTGAAGAAAATTAGTATCCACCTCTATTTGCTTTCTTTCCTGGCAAGACAGGAGTACAACCAGGACGAATGCATAGGAAGAGATCTTTGGATATAAAGCTTTCAACTATAGATTTGAGCCCTTCCTTCGCTTCTGTTTTCAAGGGATATTAGGAAAGTTTGGGTAACGGTTTGGTAAGATCTATCTTAACTTTAAGATATTCTGCTTCAATTATTTTTCTTATGTTGAATTCCTATGTAAATTAATTTTTTAAAAAACATAATTTTTAGGACACTTTTAGGTTTACAATAAAATTAAGAGGAAGGTATAGATTTTCCCATATACCCCCTGCTCCTACGTGTGCATAGGCTTCCCCATTATCAACATCACTCACCAGAATTTTATATACGTGTGTGTATACATACATATATACATATATATGTGTGTATATGTATATATATATATACATATATATATATATATACATATACACACATACACACACACACACACACATATATTTTTTTTAACTAAAAATGAACTTACACTGTCACACCAAAAGCACCCAAAAGTCCATAGTTTACCTCAGAGTTTACTCTTGGTGTTTTACATTCTGTGGGTTTGGACAAAATATAATGATATACATCCATTATTATAATTCATATAGAGTATTGTCAGTGCCCTAAAATCTTCTGTGCTCTGCCTATCCATCCTCCAAATCCACACCCATAGCAAACACTGATCTTTTTATTGTTTCCATAGTTTTGCCTTTTCCAGATGTCATGTGGTTGAAAGCATACAGCATGTACTTTTTTAGATTGTGTCCTTTCACGTAGGCTTTTGCATTTTCTCCTTGTCTTTTCATAACTTGACAGTTTGGTTTTTTTGTTCATTTTGTTCTGTTTTAGCAGTGAGTAATATTCCACTGTCTGAATGTAGTGTGGTGTATTTATCCATTCACGATACCAAAGCACATGTTGGTTCTTTCCAAGGTTTGGGGACTATTAATAAAGCTATTAGAAACATCCTTGTTTGGGTTTTTATGTGAACATAAGTTTCCCTCTCCTTTAGGTAAATATCAAGGAGCACAATTGGTGGATTGTATCATAAGAGTGTGTTTATCCTTGTGAGAAACTGCCAAGTTGTCTTCTGAGGTGGCTATCCCATTTCTGCCTTTCCACCACCATTGTATAAGAATTCCTATTGCTCCATAGTCTCACCAGCATTTGGTGTTGTCAGTGTTCCAGATTTTGGCCAATCATATGGTGTATAGTGATATTTTATTGTTTCAGGAAATGTTTGCATTTTCCTGATGACATATAATAGGGAGTCTCTTTTCATCTTTTGGATAACAGTCCTTTCTAAGCTGTGTCTTTTGCAAATATTTTCTCCTCATCTGTGGCTTATCTTCTAATTCTCTTGACATTGTCTTTGCATAGTAGAAATGTTTAATTTTAATGAAATCCAGATTAGCAATTATTTCTTTCATGGATCATGCCTTTAGTGTTGTATCTAAAAAGGCATCATCATATCCAAGATAATCTAGATTTTCTTCTACATTAACTTCTAAGAGTTTTATAGGTTTTCATTTTATATTTAGGTCTCTGATCCATTTTGAGTTGATTTTTTGTGAAAAGCATCAGGTCTGTGTCTGGTTTCACTTTTTTTGCATGTGGATGTGCAATTGCTCCACCACCATTTGTCGAAGAGATTTTCCTTTGAAATTAGAAATTATTTTTGCCACCAAAGTCCTGCGTGATTTCAGCCTTGTTGCATTCCAGATTTCACATCCTATCTTTCCTTCCTGATCACTATTACTCAATCACCCTAATCTTATTTCTCTTTCTAGATCAAACCAAATTCATTCCTACTTCATGACCTTTATACCTCATGACCTTTAATGAGCTAGTTGTTTCTCTACTCAAATTTTACTGCCATAGAGAACATACTTTTGACCAACCCATGAGTTATTTTCTATCACATTAAGCTCTTTATTTCATTCGTGGCCTTTATCAAAATTTGAAATTATCTTTTTGGTTTTGTATTTTCATTTTTATTGTGTGTTTCTCAAGAACACATTGACAAATTTATGAGGGAATTGCAGTATTTTTTACAGCTCTGTTCTCCATATAACCACCTCAGTAAGTTTTTATTTAATAAAATAATGATCATTGTTGTCAAAGGCATGAAAAACAAATGTCACAACCTCCCAAATAACCACATTATATAATAATGACTTATGTTTAGCAGATAGTAAAAATTGCTATCTCTATTATTTTCACTTCCAATAGAAATTTTAGCAAGTCACGCTTGTAATAAAGTTACACTTGTGAGAAACAGTTGAATAGATATTAGCAGAGACAAGTGAGATAAAAATTAGCACCCCTAAAACACAACATCGATTAGCACCCCTAAAACACAACATCGATTGTTAAATGGTGCCTAAACTACATGTAATTCTCCTTCACAGGATAATTATTCAGACTGAGTGATTGTTCATTGAATCAAAGTCTATTCATATGTTCCAAACACATTGGCTTTTGAAATGATTTTGAACATAGTTACCAAGAGTCAAAAAAGGGAAAAAGAAAGCAAGATTTCTGTCATAATGTTCAAAGCATTTGTAACTCTACCCCTGCCCACCTTTCACCACCCCTCCTCCTAGTCCAGGCTGGATTTAAAAAGAAAAGAAAAAAGATTCACAGAGTTAGAAATACAGATTTTCATCATTCTATAGCAACCAAGTGAAACGTTTAAAAATCAATTGTGGTTGATTTTTTTTTTCTGCACAAAAGAAGTTGATAAATTTTATAGATTGCTTTTTGTATTGCTTTTGAATAATTCAGAATGGCAATATGGAGTAGAGCTACCATATATTTAGGGTTTACTCTGGGCCACTAACTTTTCTCATTTAATCCTGACAATTATTTAATGACATTGATTAGAATAATCAGTTTTACAAATGAGACCTTGAAGTATAGAAAAGTTAAGCAACTCATTCAAGGTTACACAAGTCTGAGTAATAATGATGGAACATATTTTCAGGTTTGTCTGACTATATAAAAACTATCTTTTTCATAAACAATTATCTCATAATTTCTCAGCTACTGACACATGGATAGCATATCTTTTAGTCCTTATTTATCAACTCCTTTTTTCTGACTAATATTAAGCATCACTATTATATCTTATTATTTTAACAGAGGCTTTTATCATTAAGTTTCACATTTATTTTAGAATAAAAAAATATCTTAGAGTTGAAAATGGACCTTCAAAATATTCTCATAATCTGCTGATGGGAGTATATACTGGTAGGATCTAACTGGAAAAAAAATACATTTTAAAAGTTTTAAAATATATTAGCTGTCACAGTGTATCTACTTCTAGAAATACCATCTTAAAGAAAAATATAAGGGATATATTAAATATAATTATATGATATCACTGTATATAAAACAGGAATTATGAAAATCCAAGAATAATCAACTAATTAGTAGAGAATTTGTTAAATAAATGATGGAATGTTACGCTACCATGGAAATCATGTTTTTTGAGGAATATTTATTTACATGGAAAAAAGTTCACAAAATATTTGATTAAATAGGAATGCAAAACTGAATATAGGTATATATGTGTGTTGAAGATGAATTTTCTAGTCCAAAAAAAGAGTCTTAATCTGTGAGTAGTGTTTGTATTTGCT
This sequence comes from Ursus americanus, assembly GCF_024610735.1. Classification (NCBI taxonomy): domain Eukaryota; kingdom Metazoa; phylum Chordata; class Mammalia; order Carnivora; family Ursidae; genus Ursus; species Ursus americanus. Next base: position 62,334,493 of record NC_142128.1, read on the forward strand.
TTTTTCTTGGGTGAAGAACATTTACACAGAATCACAGAGTAACAGAATTTTTTAAAAAATGTAAGTTAGCATTAATGTGGCCTCAAGTATGCTGAGACAAAGTGGGAACCTGGGTGGCTCCTCAGCCAAAGAGAAGACTTGGGTTACTACCTCAACTCTAAGCAGATGCTAGTGCCTTCCTAGAGCTGAGAAGGGGGACTGGGAATTGGTGTTATTTAAGTTACATGGGTATCTTTAGAACGATAAATTCTATCTCTCTGATTCAATCAAGGGCAGGCAGCTCTGTCAGGACATTTTAGCAAAGGCTGCTCCAGATAAAAGGAAGGCCACTGTGTTCTCGACCTATTTTTTTTCCCCTAAAGACAAAGTGACCTAAATGGACCTGTTGAGTATCTCTGACTCTTCACAACACCAAGGCATTTAGGGGGCAAACACCTTTTATCTTATAGAGGATGAACATTTTTAAAGGAGATACATGTATGTATATAAACACATAGGTGATATATATATATATATATATATATATATATATATATATATATATCTCCTAACCTATATATATGTGTGTGTACACAGACACACACAGACACACACACACACACACACACACACGACAGGGGCTATGTCACTATTCAGTGTTAGTTAGGTTCTGATGATGACCAGACATAACACAGTGGCCCTAGGATTGATGAAAAAAATTTTTTTTAAATATGTTATTTACAGCTTTGGAGGAGAGAAGGCTGCCACACAGGGCCATACAGGGGTTGCTCTGAGGAAAGGACTAAGAGCAGGCTAGAATTGTCAGAGGTGGTTTATGTGTGACAAGCTGGCTTCCTGTGGATTGGATGTGTTGAGTATTTCCATGGGCGTAACAAAGAAATACCTGTTCCTAGATTTTTGGCATCTGGGATTTGTGGCAGCTGGGTGTGTTTTGTTGTAATCCAGGAGTTACAGTCTATAAGGGAAGTGGTTGGGATGCAGGCTTAGCAAACTCCTTCAAAGTGGAATTGAGAGTTTTTTAGCCATGATCTCGAAACTGAATCAAGACAGCCCCCACGAAATACGATAGTGTAGTCTCTCCAGGAAAACACATTTTTTTAAAACAGTCAGTAATATACCAAACATAGCTTTGATTCCTAAATCCAAATTGTTTTATTTTAAGCAAGTTCCTTCCGTAGATCTGTAAATGTGTGTGTGTGTGTGTATGTATGCATGTGTGTGTGAGAGAGAGAGAGAGATCCTTCGGTCTTTAACTGCTTTAGAGGCAATTATCAAAGGGAAGCAAGTTGTTTTTCAAAGAAGCTATTGGGAAGAAATAGGCTAGGCCCCAATAATTGATTATTTCAAAGTCTGTTTATAAAGACACTCACTGATAATATATAATGTTGAACTTAAAAATGAAACAGCCAGTTACTTTACTAGCAAAATGAGTTTGTTTCGGAATATCAGAAGAATTGCAATTTGGGACAAGCAAAGTATGGTGAACCACAGCAAAGTCCAAAGAGACAAAGGGAAGGTCAACTTTGATTAGATTTTAGGTGGAAATTGGAGAGGGTTGGTTTGAACAGAAGTTCATTGTTCTCACAAGAGTTAGAGATTGTGATGGTTTCTCATAGGCAGCAAGCAATGGTTAGTGCATCATTGCTGGAGCAGGTAGAGATCTTCCTTATTTTTCTAAAAAGCAGGAGATAATATTTCTGTGTGAAAAATGTCCTTCTTTGTCAAATAATTCTAATCGTCCCTTTTTCCTGTTGGTTATGCAGGCTGCAACAAGTGTTATGTGTGTGAGAGCGCCCCCCTGCAGGGCTTCCTGACTCTTATTTTTTATTTTTTTTAAGATTTTATATGTTCTGAGAGAGAGAGATAGAGAGAGAGAGAGAGAAGAGGTGAGCTGGGGGGAGGAGGAGAGGCAAAGGGAGAGAGAGAATCTAGGGTCACCTGGGTGGCTCAGTTGGTTAAGCACCTGCCTTTGACTTAGTCATGATCCTAGAGTCCCCAGATCGAACCCCACGTTGGGCTCCCTGCTCAGTGGGGAGTCAGCTTCTCCCTCTCCTTTTGCTCCCCCAAAACACACACACTCATACTCTTGCTCTCTTTCTCTCTTGCTCACTCTCTTTTCCAAATAAATAAATTAAAAATCTTAAGGAAAAAAAAAAGAATCGCAAGCAGTCTCCATGCTGAGCATGGAGCCCAACCCAGAGCATGATCCCATGACCAGAGATCATGACCTGAGCTGAAATCAAGAGTCAGCCACTTAATGGACTGAGCCACCTGGACACCCCCTGAATCCATTTTTAATAAGACTTCCTTTACTTATTTTCACAGTAAAAATATTACCATTGACTATCTTGTATGGTTTTTATTTTATTTTTATACATACTTATTTTTATGAAGTTTTCTGCAGTGTACGTGTTTATCTTTTACAAAATGCCAAAATAATCATTATAGAAAATATTATCCAATTTAAAAGATTATTATACTCAGATATATTCTCGATAAAGAATCTACTAAATATTATCTTTCTGATCACATTAAAATATTGTTTTATGAATGACCATTCTCATTTTTAAATGAGATTATTTGACATTTCAGTCATCTTTATTATTGCTCTATTTATTAAACATTTCTCATTATCATAAACCCTGCTCATAAGGACAGAAAATAAAAATACTTCTTGGAGAGCTTACTTTCAAAGACCTTTGACTTTTTTTTTGATGGAAGTTTTATTATTTGGACTTCTTGTGTTATTTTTTCAGTTGATCTGATTGTACAATGACCTTTAAGATTTTGTTGATTATATATCCTAGCTCATCACCATTTCATAAGCTTTTTTTTCCACAGGAAACTGCAAATATAAGTAAAGCATTAGGATATAGGGGGAGTAGTGAGTTTTTGTTGTTCCTTCATGAAATAAGGAGGAAAATCAAAGATCTATAGGTGGTTGTCAAAATGAAGCAAATTCAAGTTCAGCATAAAAAAATTGTGATAACTGGAGAATTTGAAACACAGAATGGATTGACTTGCAAAATTTTAAGCTCTTCCACGTACAGAATGGAGTAGAAATTGGATGATTATCTTCAGGTATATTTCATAAGAACTCTTACCTTGAGAGAGAAGAATCATGACTTTTAAGATTAATTCCAATTATGCTGTTTTGTATTTTTAAAAGTTTAGACAGGAGCACCTAGGTGGCTCAGTTGGTTAAGCATCTGACTCTGATTTTGGCTCAGGTCATGATCTCAGGGTTGTGGAATCAAGCTATGTTTCAGGTTCATGCTCAGTGGGACATTTGCTTGAGATTCTCTCTCTCCCTCTCCCTCTTTCCCTACCCCTGCTCTCTCTCATTCTCTCTCTAAAATCAATCAATCAACAAACCAATCTATTTTTTTAAAAGTTTAGAGAGTTTAGAACTAAACTAAAATGAAATCATCTGTAATGGGGATGAAATGGAGATGTCAATGCAAACTATAAAGGAGAAGGAAATTGAGCCTCACCTAACAGGAATTTACAGTGATCCTTAGCAGCAGAGGACTGCCAGCCCATCTTCAAATGCCAAGTCTATTCACTGGATTTCCTTATTTCCCTACTCAGCTACCCTGGTGCAAATAAGGAAGAAGACCATGAGTCAACCAATCAACTGAAGAAAAACAATAACTTCCATATTTATCCCAGAAAAATCCATTAGTCTGTAAACAACCTGCTCACAACCCGTTGCTACCATAGCCTTGTGTTTCCCAGCTTGTAGGTTAAAACTCTCATAATAAAGTCATCTTTCTGCTTTGTTTTACTCAAGTGTGCAGAGTTTGGTTTTTGACAAATAGTAGAATGTTTATGCTTTGAAAATAGTGACTCTTTCATTAAGACATAGGCAATGATTGAGCTAATTGGGCTGTTTGTGTTTTAAATGTTTCTACCCTGATTATAATGGCAATGATTAGATCTATGCAGAGATCCAGAGCGGTAATAATAACACTTTGATTGCATTGATATGATCTCATATTTATATCATCTTAAGATAGCCCTCAGGAAACTAAATGTGAATTCTGTATTGATCCTGCCACCAGGTTTATTTTTAGTTTCGTGTCATTATTGTTTTTGTTGTTGTTAGTTTGTCTGGTAGTTTTCTATATATATTATATATTCTTATATATTCACATGACCTATTTATATACTAAGGTTAAACACAATGATCTTATAGCCTAATGTAAATTTTGTGCAAACCACTGATTTGTAGACTTATAGACACCATTCGTTATGATCTCACTAATACTGGACTGTGGTCCACTTACCATATATCTTCTATGGAGAAATCATGTAGGATTATATCTTCAAGTCAAGCATCCATTTCATTGACTTCTATCTTTTTCTTATCCAATAGGATTTGGGGGAAAAAAGCAAAAAAGATTCAAAACATCTCATACTCACTACCAGATGAAGATTTTGGAGGTATCTGTGCTGGGCGGGTTTTGCTGTCTAAAACAAAATCAGATTAGTGGCAACTTGAACTGCGCAAACTATCCTTCCCAGTTTTTCATGATGATGGGATAAGTTACCATAGCATAACACTTTCATGGCAAATATTAAGATTTTTTTATTAAGAAGCCCTGTTATACTGAAGAAGCACTTGCCAATTTCTATTTTCCCACCATCGCCAAATTCAAGCTGACATGGTGATGTCACTGATCATGGAGTTGGCAGAAAACACAGTTAGCTCAAGAAAGCAAAGTCATCTCCAACACGCAGCAGCATTTGGGGTTACCTTTTATATTAATTCTTAATTATATATTTTAACTGTTATTTTGTGTGGGGGGAATGAAGTGGTATATATTTTTCTTCTTCTTGCTCTACTTTGGCTTTTAATCATTTGTAAATTACATGTGTTTTAATTTTTTAATCTCAGTCGGTGACTTTTATGGTATTTTGACTCGTAGATGGGTTTTTTTAATTCATGTTTTTATTAATATGCTTTTTGCCATGTTTAAGAAAGTCCTTCCCTCCCCAAAGTCACAAAGATATCCTCTTAAATATTCTAAAAAATTGAAGAACTTTTTTTTGCATTTAGGTTTTTAATCCAAATAGAATTGATTTCTGTGTGTGAAGAAAAGGAAATTTATTTTATTTTACTTTCCATATGGATCGCCAGTTGCCTCATTTAGTGAATTGTCTATCCATATCTACTTATCTACAATGACATACTTGTAATATATCAAGTTTCCATAAAAGCATGTGTTAGTTTCTGAATTCCCAATTTTGTTCTGTTAAGCCATTCATTATATCTTTTCCAATACTAGACTGTCTTATTATTCATAATGTTTATAATAAGTGTTGAAATTTGATAGGCCAGTCAGTTCACTTTTTCTTTTTGAAATTTTCTTGTATATCTTTTTCCTTATGCACTTTCACGTGAAGTTTAGAGTTATTTTGTTAAGTTCTGCAAAAAAGCCTATTAGGAACTTGTCCAGAATTATAATGAAATTTTACATTGATTTAGAAAGAGTGAACATTTTTATGTTTTGGATCCACAGATATTATGAAATTCTCATTTCAAGGACTCTTCTTTAATGTCTTTAATAAAATATTTTATTTTTTCTCCATAAAGATAATGTAGAAACATTTCTCAGAAAACTATAGGCTTTGCTACTATTTCAAACAATATGTTTTAACATACTCCATTTTTTACGACTGCCTTGGCTTGTATAAATCAAGCAACCCAGCTGAACTTAGTACTGCTATAGTATATTTACAGATTTTCTCGGGTTTTGAGGAAGAAGAGTCTATTGCAAATAATGACGAAATTGGTTCTGTTTAAGTTCTAATTAGGTCTAATGACTTTTCTTGACTCACTGCACTAGATAGGAACTCCACTAAGTTTTGGGAAAAGGTAGTAATTCTTTTCTTTGCTCCTGGCTTTAAAAGAAATATTCCTTATGTTTCTCTATTATGAATGTGTCTGCTGTAGGTTTGTGTATTTATTTTGCTGCTATTTGCATTACTTTCCAATTGCTGTGTTACAAATTACCACAAACTCAGCAGCCTAAAACAGTACATATTCATTATCTCACAGTTTCTGTGGTTCAGGAGCATGGCATGCTTTAATTGGCTCCTCTGCTTAGGGTCTCACAAGGCTAAAATCAAAGTATGAGCTGGTCATGCATGTCCTCACCTGTAGCCTCCACTGGGGAAAGATCTTCCATGGCCATTCAGGTCATTGGCAGAATTCAGTTCCTAACAGTTGTAGATCTGAAGACCCCATTTTCTTGCTGGTCATCTGCTGGACAGTCCTCCTGGGGTGGGTCTCAAGTCCTTGCTACACACTCTGCTGATTTGAATCTCTTTCTCTTCCTATAGGAAAGGTCTAATCTCCTTTATAAATGCTCACCTGAAACCCTCAGGCTCTTCAGGATAATCTCTTTTTCCTTAACCCAATGTAGTGGATTTGGAACCTCAATTACATCTAAATCTATGGAATTCCTTTGCCCTTGTCATATAGGTAAACTAATCACAGGAGTGATTCTTTTATATTCAATATCTTATCCACATTCAAGAATAGGGGATTATACAGGGCGTGTGCACAGAAAATAAGTTTCTAGGAGTGAGTAGTTCTTAAAAGACAATAATTACTACACATAGTCAGATATTTGAGTATCATGTTAGGTGGCCATATTTTTTTTTGATAAGGATTTATTTTTTTATTTTACAGAGAGACAGAAAGCACATGCACACTTGGGGAGAGGGGCAGAGGGAGAAGAAGAGAGAGATTCCCAAGCAGACTCCCTGCTGAGCACAGAGCCCTATGTCGGGCTCCATCCCATGACCCTGAGATCATGACCTGAGCCAAAATCAAGAGCCCTATGCTTAATAGACTGAGCCACCCAGGTGCCCCTAATTGTCCATATTTTTATAATACCTGTATCAAAATCTACTTACTAGTTTTCTTTAATCAATCTTTACTTATATGACTTACATATATATGAAATTTCTTTACATATGTACATGTGTATATATGTGTGTGTATGTGTGTATGAAAATGTTTATCTGAATATCACCTAAAATTAATGTACACACATCAGTGACATAGCCAATAGCATCTTCATGACACATTGTGAAATGCTGAGGATAATTATTAATGAGAGACAAATATGAAGTACATTTTAATTATAATGTAGGCAACTTAGATGGCATACTAAAGAACTAGTTATTATTTCAGCAACCTGTGTAGACCCACAGGGCTTTTCTCAACTGGAAATTGCCATAATCAGAAGTATACTTTAGAATGACTGATCATGAAAGGATATATAGAAGAATAACTGGATAATGAGGATACGAGCGGACAGGCAGGTAGGAAGCTGTTACAATGGAACATCTGATTTTAAATCTCCATTAACTTTGGTCCTTTAATGATACAGATTTAAGTAAATTTGTTGATTATATGATCAGAAAAAAAAAACTATCGGCTTAAATTCGGTTTTGTTTACTTCGGTACAGAAAATTTAATAGTAGGGGCGCCTGGGTGGCACAGTGGTTAAGCGTCTGCCTTCGTCTCAGGGCGTGATCCTGGCGTTATGGGATCGAGCCCCACATCAGGCTCTTCCGCTATGAGCCTGCTTCTTCCTCTCCCACTCCCCCTGCTTGTGTTCCCTCTCTCGCTGGCTGTCTCTATCTCTGTCAAATAAATAAATAAAATCTTTAAAAAAAAAGAAAAGAAAATTTAATAGTGGATTATTATATTGTTTGTACAACATTCATTATAGACTTAACATGACTTAAGGAAGAAAATGAATAGCTGAAATAGGTATTGCAAACCCTCATTTTAGAAAGGCAATTTTCTATGAATTTTTTTGAAGGGAAAGGTGCCTATTCATTTTGCCAAGGAATCATTTTCTAAAATATAGCTAAATGTCACTTCTAAATTTTTAAAGTTATATAATCAAAATAAATTTGATTGGAATAACATGTACTTAAGCTAAAAGAGTAAGCAATTTACAGTAAGAAGTAATTTATAAAATGACTGGGAATGATCTTTAAGATATGTACAATATTTATATAAGGAAAGGAGACAAGTTTTCAGAAGATCTTAAAAAAACAGACTTGAATAATCATATTTCTCAACTTAAAAGTGCACCTGTCCTAAAGATTTCACTTACCCTTAATTAAGATATAATTTTATGAAATTTCAATAACAATGCTAAATGGAAATGTCATACAAGCATAATAATTCATGGGAATGTTTTATACAAATATTTTAAGCCATTTTAAATCTGGCATAATTAAGACCATGTGTTCCTGACAATATGACAAAAATAAAAGTTTCAGTAATAAAACAAAAAATTATATGTAATAACTTTATTGATCATAAAATGGCATGTAAACTTGGTAAAACTAAGTAGAATATTAAATACATGGTATTGATATAAGAGGCCAAGCTTTGAGTAAAATGGTCATGTGTCATCCCACAAACCAAAATAAGTCTCAGTACATAAAATATGTGAAAAAAAGAAACAAGGAGTGCCTAGGTGGCTCAGTCAGTTAAGCGTCTGATTTTGGCTCAGGTCATGATCTCAGGGTCCTGGGATTGAGCCCCAGGTCAGGCTCAGCAGGGAGTCTGCTTGTCCCTCTCCCTCTCCTTCTCCCTCTGCCCCTACCCCCCATGCTCTCTCTGTCTCTCTCAAATAAATAAATAAATAAAATCTTAAAAAAAAACCCATAGGAACATTAGACTTCTCTTGTAATATAAAAGTAAATTCTCTTGTAATACATAAGTGAATTCTCTTGTAATATAAAAGTACAGGGCTTTATAATGACAAAAATAATATAAAACAATATTGATGTAAGTGAATCTGACAAACAAAAAACTTCCAACATAAATAAATGAATAACAGACAAAAACCCAAGAAGAATATCTGTGGTATATATCATAGGTTAATCAGGAGTAAGATTGTTATATATGGAGGTAAATGTATACATATGGAGTGATTAAGAAGACACATTCTTCTGTCAGCACTAGGGTCAGAGCCCAGCAGCAAAGCTTAGCCTTCAGGTAATTGACTTAATTTCTCTGTGCTTCATTTTCCTTATCTAAAAATTGGGCAATATAATATGCACTTTGCAAGTTTTTTTGAACACTAGATGCATTTAAAGATGACTTATCACAATGTCCAACTTATAATAAGCACTCAATATTGAATATTGCTAATAGTGAATATCCTTTAAATCAGCTGCATTGCTTAAATCAGCTTGGTTGGATTTTTTTTAATCACTTATTTCCAAATGAATTATAAAATATTTAGAACTTAATACTTGAAGTTAAGGTGGAGAAATTAAAGACAAAATGGTAGAAATGCTGGACTGAGAGAATGAATACCAGCTATGTTGGGGTGAAAGTTAGTGAGCTTTGTCATGAAGGCCTACAAAGTCTAAACCACAACTCATTTTAATTTGTGACTTAGGTGATATCTTACTTAGTTTGCATCAGTGGAAAACATGGAAAGAAAAATCAGCAACATTTTTTACCACTTTCAAAGATGGCACAAAATTGAGATGTGAGCCTAGGTTGAAACAGGTTCCAGGGAAGCAGAGGATAAGGAAGCTTTGTTTGATATGAATTTTTTGTCTTTTGTTTTCAATCCATAAACTTGGAGCCTGTGGGGGTTGAAAGAAATGGATTATCCTTGTATCACCATTAGAAACAATGTGAGCCAAAGCAAAATATGAGGAACGCATAAGAAAAGAAGATGGGGATGTGGGAAAACCCCGATCTCACATGCCTGTCCTAAATGCTTACTGTTTATGAACTTCTGGATGACAAATGTGACAAAATTCTTCACAGCAAAGCCACTGCTGAGCTGCAGCCTAGGTCCAGAAGTAGATTCCAGGGGCCTGCCCAACTGGATAGTGTTTTAAATTGTGCTAAGGCAGAGAACAATTTGGGGGCCATTAAAGATGAAATTTAGAGAGTAGGCAGAACATAAAAGCTTATTTCTAAGACAGAAATTCCCAAGTTGGTTTCCCGACTAAAGGGCAAAAAAAGAAAAAAGAAAAAAAAAACAACTATGAATCAATAAGATCTCTTGTTTTAGCCATTAGACCATGAAAGTAGCCTGAAGTGAATTTAGCAAAAGCCCGTCACATATTTGGGGAATTGTTGCCAACGTGTCGTGAGCTGTAGAATAGAGAGCTTCCTCAAAGCCCATCTCATAAATACCCGTAAACCTGGACAGGGTGTGATGTGATGTGCAGGATCGTGTTTGGACTTACCACTTACCACAAATACCATACCACAGAGACAGTTTGTCACTGTTTCATACAAGTTTCCTCCCTGCTCCCAAAGTTTTAACCATAGAGGAATAATGGGAGAGGGATATGACCAGGTGGGGGCTGAACAGGAGGCCCAGGCAGAGGAGAGGGACTAATGAGCCTATGGTGTGCTGGGAAGAAACAGCCTACTTTTTGTTCAGGGAAAGTAGAGTAGAAATTGCTGTTTTTGTCTCAAGTTAGCTACCCTAACACACCCCAAATACACAGTCAGGCAGACTGTGTTTCCAAGCTAATTGTGCCCTCTTCCTTACCTCTTTTTGGGTTGCATTCCCTTGCGAGGCACTTAGAATTGTCTGGGGGGAATCCTGCATTGAAAAATGGAGCTCAAAGGGGAGGCCTTAGCCTAAGGACACTTTCAGATTCCTTCCTTGGGCTGGGGAGTGGAAACTGGGAGGAAAGAGGGTATTTAAATTGATCTTTTGTATCAAATCAGATTTTATAGTAAATAATGTGACTTATTTGTATGGTTAGCCTAGAATATACTTATACAATGTAAAATCAGAAAAAAAAAATACAACACTAAATATTCTTAAATTCTTCTATTTTAATTATTATCCATCCTCTTTAAAAAATGAATCCCATTTGTTTATTTTGTTTTAACATTTTTATTCTTCCATTACTAAAATGGTCTATTTGGAATTGAAATGTGTCAATGTTAGACTTTGGAAATTTTCCCAGTTCTGCCGCTAACTGGCTTTGTGATCTAAACTAGTATCACTCAGGCTCTCTAGCCATCAGTTTCATCATCTGTAAAGTGAAGGAATTGCACTAGGCTATATCTTAACATAAATGGAACCCCCAGGGGCACCTGGGTGGCTCAGTTGTTAAGCATCTGCCTTCGGCTCAGGGTGTGATCCCAGGGTCCTGGAATTGAGCCCCGCATCAGGCTCCCTGCTCCCCTGGGAACCTGCTTCTTCCTGTCCCACTCCCTGGGCTTGTGTTCCCGTTGTGTTCTCACTGGCTGTCTCTCTGTCAAATAAAAAAAATCTTTAAAAAAAAATGGAACCCTCATAGTCAGAGGCTTTAAGGAGAAGATGCTAGCAAATGAGGCAGACAAGAATGGCTCTATGTGTCTTATTCTTCTAAACATGTGTATGCCAATCAGTAAAACAAATAAAAAACCAAACCGATTATCCAAATAATCGGGTATTATACTCATTCTGCTAGTGTATCATTTTATAATAAATTATCACAAGTTTTAATGAAAACATTATGTGGCATATTTTAGTTTGTTAGATTGTTATGTACTAATTTCTATAAAATAATAATTTGATGTTTCATAAATAAAAGTACTATTTATTCAAAATGTAAAACTGAAACTGCAAATGATGTGCCAAGTTGTACCTTATCTTTAGGCCACCATCATATAACAAGAACCCTTCAATTTAGCTCTCATTTCCACAAAATATTTCATGAGAATGGGTATTTATGAAGACAAAAGAAAATATTTGTAATATTTTTTATTTATACAAATAAAATTTATTTTATAATAAAATTCATTTTTAATAAAATAAATAAGATTTAACTTATAATACTGGCTTATACAGTAAAATATATTCATTTGTGAGATGCATTTGAACAATTTATTGTATGTGAACTTCCCTATATCTTTCAGGATTATTTACCGAAAGATCTTAAAACTGAATTGGAGTACTCGAGACTCTATTGTTTAAATAATATCTCAAAGTCTCATATGTATTTTCAATATCTATTACATCTTAATAGAACTGTGATTTTTCAAATATGATATTGTTTTAATTAAATATTCCAAGTTATACAGAGCTCGGTAGTTGACATTTCCTTTTACTGGCTCTTTTGCTAATGTATATTGCAACATCAGTGACAATGTTATAAGAGCAAGCAAAACACAATTCACTACTCAAAACATCTGTCTTTAAAGACTCAAACACAAATGAACTGTTAAATGGTACATCCTATAATTGACTTTGCCTTTTCAAAATGTATACAGTAGCAATGTAAATAATGGATGCATGGAAAACATGGATATCAGTACAAGGGAATTTTTTTTTTATTATGTTCAGTTAGCCAGCATATAGTACATCATTAGTCTTTGATATAGTGTTCAACCATTCATTAGTTGCGTGCTAACACCCAGTGCTCCTCACAACACATGCCCTCCCTAATACCCATCACATAGTTACCCTAGCCCTCCACCCCCCACCGCTCTGTAACCCTCGTTTTTTTTCCCCCAGAGTCCAGAGAACAAGTGGATTTAGACATAAGGTTTTCCTTCTGTATCAGGACTTAATATGAATCCTCCTTTTCAAATGGCAAGTTTTCTATTTTGGAATATGTTACTATTTAATCACTTGTCTTTTAACTCTTCTGAGGGTAGAATAGAAGCTTATTGAAATTCATTGCAAATCAGATTTAAAATGATGGTTTTCCTTTTTTTCTTTTTCTTGGAAAACATTTTCCAAACACATGAGCTTCCCGGAAATGTATTCAGAACTTTGAACATAGACAAAGAAAGCTATTGACTGGCTGTCATTTAGAAAGGGCTTAAAAGGTGTGTTCACAGTCTCAAACACATTAATCAAAAATATCCTACTGTATTCTACAAATGAAGTAGAAGAAAACTGGCCAAAATACTTTGTTTCTCTACATGATTATCATATAGCAATCCATTTAATGATGTCACTTTCAGAATGTATAATTGTGGAATATTTTTAATGATTACTGTACACATTTGTGAAGCAGAAAATTAGATGCCTAGTAATAATTTGTGTAGTAATGGAATGAACCCCTGAAATCAAGGTATTCCTTCAAAGAATCCTTCTAGAAAACATGGAAAATATGTTTGTTTTCATTTGGGAAATGAAGAGTGATCTTAAATTTTCAAAATAATCATAGCAGAATGAAGCACAAAATTTAAACAGATTCTCAAAGAAATAATATAGGGAACATCATATGTACTAAAGAGAGGGAAGTTTAGATATTTTCATTTAGCACGAAAAATAATAGGGTTTTATTTTAAAGACATCATTCCTTTCCCCATAAGCATTATTCCTGGAATATTTGAAGTTTAGAGGAGGAAAACCCACAGCTTTTAAATAATTCCCACATCATTAATTTTATGTGCACTGAAGTATATTTATATACTTCATAAAACTAATTAAAGTAATAAATTCTATAATATTAATGCATTATTTTCATCTTCCTTCTTGATATTTGATATTCAAAATCACCTCAGTGATAAATCTCAATTCATGTGAGATAACTCATTGTAAATAATATAAATAATAAGATAATATAGCATCATTTCTATGGGGAAATGAAATTCACCATGATATTTATTCAACTGTTCCTCTATTGGAGGAGCAACATATAGACAAATAGTTCTAAAAGCCTACCTACCAGTTGCAGGTGCATCACCTGTCTCAAACAATATCTTCTGGAAGAAGAGCCTCTTGAGAAAGTCTTCTAGTCATGCATTTAAATTGCTTTTTAAATTCTGTAAGAGACTTTCTTAGTAGAATAAGCTTATCCATATTATAAGTGTTGGAGAGTACAATGTGGGTTTCATCCTTATGTTCCATATACTACAGTACATGAGAAAAAAGGAAACTTTAGGGGGACAATGTATTGATCTGTTTCAACTCATGTGGATTTGCACTCTTTAAAGCATTTGCATTGTACAGCTGGTTTTCAGGGACCCTTGGTAGAGTCCCTGTGAAGACCATGATTAGCTAAAACAATGGAATATTTTTTATATCTACTTTTTTTTTCATAGACACAGATTAAGACTCCAGTAAGTTTAATTCATGATTTGATCAAGTTTAAGAAAATATTTATATTTTTCAGGCATTGCTAGCAAGGTACCTCTCCGGTTTTCATATGCCTTATTTCACTGTCGACCTGTGTGGTTCTGTTATAGTTCTAATTGATGATTTTAGTTACTTAATTTTTAGATATGCCCATAGTTAGGTAATAGATCAGCGGTCACAAAAGAGTGTTAATAAGCAAACACCATTTACTAACCTTCTGACACTGATTTGTCATTTATCATTTCCTCTAGAGTGACTTAGTTCTCATTCTTGCCAACCAGTGTGAATAGTAAATTTGAGAGAGAATGTATGCAACTGTTAAATATTCTTAGTGAACCTATCACTAATTTTAATCCTGTGGGGTAGTAATCTGTTGTGAAAGAGATCTGACAAAACCAGAGCACGTAGAATCATTTCAATCACTTTACTTTGTGTCACAAACAGATACAGACACATTTTCCTGATTTCTCTAATGGGGTAAAAAGTTGGGGTGAAATATGAAGATCTTAAAAATATAAATGCCAATATTCTTTTTTTTCTCTCTTTAAGATCAACTTTGGCATCAAATAAGAATCCCATTTCATTCAGATTTCAACCAAGACCAAATAAATAAGTGCCAACTATATTCATTCAATGTTGATGGATATGTCAAGAGTAGATTATAAGAGATTGTATAATCTTGCCTTCCTGCCACCTAAATGACAGGGAGGGGAATATATATATATATATATATATATATATATATATATATATATATATATATATATATTTATGATATATATTTCTCCTAAAGTATCACAAGATCTTTATTTTATATATATTTATATAATATATAATATATATTTGATATATATTTATGATACATATGTCTCCTAAATAAAGTATCACAAAATCTTTATTTTATCCAAATCAATGATATTTATGCTTGTGTGGAGCAATTTAGATTTGTGTTAGAATGGTCTTCTAAAATGAAGAATATCTTGAATACAATAAGTGCACTCAAAATTATTTTCTTTGACTCTTTTCAACTGCTTGGGCTACAGAGCTGTGCCAATGTATCCCACATTGAAATCTTCAGGTCACATTTGACCTTTCCCTTTCCTTAAAGCTCTCTAACTGATCACGAGTCCTGTTGAGTCTCGCTCTGAACTGTAATTCTAATCTCTCTCTTCCCACCTACATCATTAAAATAGTTAAATTTTGGTTCTATCTATCTTTTCTTAAGGTAATTTTAGTAATTGCTAACCCAATTACTTTCTATTTTTTTTATTCCTTCAGTGTATATTCCATACATTAAAAAAATGTAGTGGACGCTAACATCAGTATTTGCTATGTATCAAACCACCTCTAAAACTTAGTGGCTTAGAATAAGCATTTACTGTTATGATACCGTAGATTGGTTGAGCAGTTTTTCTGGTCTGGACCCATTTGGCTGAGAAATTTTGGATTCTCTCCTTCATCTGTTGTCAGGTGGTAGGTCAGTTGGTAGCGATAAGATTTAGGATGGTCTGACTCACATGTCTGGCATTGAGCAGGCCATTCTGAATTTCATCTCATGGCATCAGTCACAAGATTCCCAAAGCAACAGAGAAAGCTATCCCTAATAGTGCAAGCAGTTTTCAAGTATATGTCAGGTTTGCCAAATTTCTTTTCAGTCAAATTAAGATGGCCAACCTAAATGGCCAAATTAAATGGCCAACCTAAATACAAAGGGGTGGGAAATGAAAAAATTTGATGAAAGAGAAAGAATATGTAATGGTTGTTGCAGTCTACCACCACTTCCCTTTTTAAAAGTGACTGCTCATTGCCACAGGAAGCTCTCAAATCTTTAATACGGCATACAAGGACCTTTTGTCTCCAGGTCCTACACTCATCCATGTCAGTCTATTCATCGGCTTTATTGCACCTCTCTGCATGTGTTTTATCTGTCAAAGAGGATTTAATTTTCATGCAGTGCTTACTCTGCCATGAACACCCTACCCATACCTACTTCTTTTCCTAATGACTAATTATTTTGTGCTAATTAAAGATCAGGTCACTAGACAGAGAAAGACAAATACCATATGATTTCACTCATATGTGGAATCTGAAATAGGAGACAGATGAAAAAACAAAACAAAACAAAACAGAAACAGCCTCATAGATACAGAGAACAATCTGATGGTTGCCAGAGGGAAGGGGATGGGAGGATGGTAAAAATAGGAGAAAGGGATCGAAAGGTACAAACTTCCAGTTATAAAATAAATAAGACATGGGATACAATGTCCAGTATATGGAATGTAGTTAATAATATGTATTAACTTTGTATAGTGACAGATAGTAACTAGATCTATTGTGGTGATCATAAACATCAATGCTAAATCACCATATGGTACACCTGAAACTAATACAATATTGTGTTATAAATAAACAAGACATGGGATACAATGTCCAGTATATGGAATGTAGTTAATAATATGTATTAACTTTGTATAGTGACAGATAGTAACTAGATCTATTGTGGTGATCATAAACATCAATGCTAAATCACCATATGGTACACCTGAAACTAATACAATATTGTGTATCAAGTATGTTTAAATTTGAAAAAAAAAATCATCAGGTCACTTTCTCCAAATGATCTCTAAAGTTTCAAAGAAAGTGCCAGTAAAAATAGCTAACTTCACTTTTATAGATCTTTATATTTAAAACACCAAATAGTATTAGAATTATTAATTTGCTTTCACTTTTATTTTCACTGCCACAACCCCAAATCCAGAATACCAACTACTTAGGACAGGGATGCTAATGTTGTCTCTTTGTCCTCAAATCCTAGGATGGTGCCTCTGCTGTTATATAATGAATGTTGTGGGACTGGATGTCCTGAGGTATTATTAGTCCCTTGTATATTATAAACATAATGATTATATGCTACCTAAGTTTTATTTTAAACTAGTGGAGCTATATATGTTATATACACATTCTTTTGTGGAACGTTTTCTTTTATAACAATGTAAACTCCTTCAAGGGGAAATGAACATTTTTATTTTTGTGTGTGGTTTAATGTAAGTCTAGAAACAAAGCAAGTATTATAATAATAGTTTTGAATTGAGTAAAAATTTTCCTCTGAAAATTAAAATTATACATTAAATATCAATTTTAAGTCTTACATCTGGTGACTAATCAATTTTATTGGGTTTTTTAAAACTGTAAAAAGAATTTTATTTTTTCACTGTTACAAATATTTAACCTTAGCTCTATCCAGTTTATACAACTCTGTGGAGCTCAAACCACTTATAAAAAGCCTTACACATTTTTTTTTTCAAATACAGAAATAAGTATGTGGTAGAAAACATTTACACAAGCTATTTTTTTTTTTTTTAGAATTAGTATTGCCTCATAGTCCAGTCCCAAGAATGATGAAAAATCTCAGCTCAATTTATTTAAAGAAATAGCTGTAGTCTAAACATTTTTGAATGAAAGTTAATTTTTGTAAAAGACTTTTATTTAGGTCCTTGACCCCATTTATTTAGCTAAACTTTTGAAGAATTTAGTTGCTCAGACCAATAACTTGTGAGTGAAAGACACGAGTAATGTGTTCTGGTTGAGTGAATTTTGGGCTGCAAGCTAACACAAGGCTTGACAAGATATCTCTGATAGTTTAGCTACATTTTCTGTACATTTTCATTACTGCATTTTTTTTCTCTTTTCTGGCCTTATAATACTTGACTTTTTAATCCTCTTATGGTAGATTATATCATTTCTTTTGTATCAGTAAATTATTAATTATAGGTCACCATAAGAAGATGTCTATGTTTCTACCTATCTCCTACCAAATTTTCAGCAGTGGAAAAAGTAATGATGGTTATCTGTACATTATTCAAATATATATACCTCAGTGCTTGTTTAGTTCTTAGTTTTGACCTATGGTGAAAAGATCATGCCCTAAAACATACAAATGGCATGTGCTCTTGCCATTCAAAATATTATAATTAAGAGTCATATCCATGGAGAGCAACATTATTTTCACATGCTAACAACTTCATTCTGGAACTAGTTACACTGAGTTGCCTATATGAAAGTTCTAAATCAATTACAAACCAAAACTTGTAAGTCTAAGAATCTGTATAAACTGCATTTAACATCAGACTCCTATTTAAAATCACTATTATTTGCTTCTTAGTTTTTTAGTATATGTGGCTTGAATTTTTCATTTGGAAGTCAAGCAAACCTGTCATACTGTGGTACTGCAAATAAGCTGTTAAGACAATGGTTCTCTTTTTCTTTTATTGTCCCCCGGGTTTCCAGAAGAAATTCCAGAAGAAATTAGGATGTACATAATCTATCCTAATCTATATTTAAATCAGAGCAATACAAATATTCACAAAATATTTTGTTGAAATCTTCCTGCATTCTCAGCCTTTCTTAAGGAAGATTCTGTATTTTTGAGATGCTTCTTCAAACTATGCAGTGAATATATATATTTATGTGATATACCATATTGAAAGTCACACAGACTCAAATATATCCTTCTAACTTGATGAAAATGTGTCCTGTTTCCCCTGCCCTGGAGAATAACTTCTCAGTTCTAAGAGATATTTTTCAGGAGACCCAAAGTGAATTTTGTAAGTATCACGTGATTTATATTTTAAGAAAAAAATATTCCTAAAACTCAATCTTCAAAATGGTCCTAAATGTGTCTAGCTATTTGCATGGATTGTGTAATTTATTTTTATTATGTAAACATAAGTTTTATTTTAGATTATTGTCTAAATTGGGAGTTTTATTGTAAAAAGGAGCAGAAAATCCTCAAAGTACCTGAGGAGATGAGGTTACATTATAAAAACACACAGGAGGCACCTGGGTGGCTCAGTCAGTTAAAGCATCTGACTTGCGTGTCGGACTATTGATTAGGCTCAAGCCATGATCTCAGGGTTGTGAGATCCAGCCTCATGTTGGGCTCTGCACTAGGTGTGGAGCCTGCTTAGGATTGTCTCTCTCCCTCTCCCTCTGCCCCTCCCCCTGCCCAGCTCGCATGCTCGCACCCTTTCTGTCTCTCAAAAAAATAAACAAAACAAAACAAAACAAAAACCCCAAACACACACACACACACACACACACACACACACACACACACGATTTCCTTCTTTGTTAAAGCTAAATAATATCTCACCTATATACCACATTTTCCGTATCCAATCATCTGTTCTTGAATATTTGGGTTGTTTGAATATCTTGGGTATTATGAATATTACTGCAATGAAGATGGGAGTGAAGATCTCTCTTTGAGATACTAATTATCCTGCTATCTGAGACAATATTGATAAACTTGGAGGACATGACACTAAAAGAAATAATCCAGTCACAGAAGGACAAATGTTGTGTGTTTCCACTTATATGAGATATCTAAAATAGATAAACTCATAGAAGCAGACAACAGAACAATGGTTACCAGGGGTGGGTGGGAAGCAACAATGCAGAGCTGTTAAATTGGCATAAAGTTGCAGTTATGTAACATGAATAAGTTGATTTTTTAAATTTTTTTATTTTGTTATATTAGTCACCATACAGTACATCATTAGTTTTTGATGTAGTGTTCCATGATGCATTGTTTGCGTATAATACCCAGTGCACCATGCAATACGTGCCCTCCTTAATACCCTTCACCAGCCTATCCCAATCCCCCACTCCCCTCCCCTGTGAAGCACTCAGCTTGTTTCCCAGAGTCCATAGTCTCTCGTGGTTCATTCCCCCTTGTGTTACCCCCCTTCATTCTTCCCTTCCTTCTCCTACTGATCTCCCTGCTATTTTTTATGTTCCATAAACGAGTGAAACCGTATGATAATTGTCTTTCTCTGGAGGAGATTATGCTAACATGAATAAGTTCTAAAAGATCTGCTATACAACATTGTGCCAATAGGTTATCTTCTTAATAATTTTCTCTTTTTCCAGAATGTCCTCTAGTTGGGGTCATATAGTATGTAATCTTTTCACACTAGCTGCATTCACTTAACAATACGCTTTTAAGGTTCTTCCATGTTTTTTCATATATGAATAGCTCATTTCTTTTTATTGCTGAATAATATTATTTTGTTTGGATGTACCATGGTCTCCCTTTATTCATTCATATGCTACTGAATTTGGTTTCTGTGTATTTCATTGTGGACTATTTCATCTATATTCATAAGGGGTATTGGTCTGTAATTTTCTTCCCTTGTGATATCTTTAACTGGCTTTGGTTTCAGGGTAATGTTGGTGTCATAGAATGACTTAGGAAGTGTCCCTGCTTTTGTTGGTTTCGGTGTTAATTATTTAAATATTCCATGGAGTTCACCAAAAAAGCCGTATCATCTTATACTTTGCTTTGTTGGAAGATTTTTGATTA
This sequence comes from Ursus americanus, assembly GCF_024610735.1. NCBI lineage: Eukaryota > Metazoa > Chordata > Mammalia > Carnivora > Ursidae > Ursus > Ursus americanus. The sequence continues at coordinate 62,354,959 of NC_142128.1, forward strand.
GTGATATATCTTTTTATTTGTTATAGATCCACTAAGACTTTCTATGTTTCCCTGAATTGGTTTAGATAATTTGTGTGTTTCTAGGAATTGGTTCATTTCATCTACGTTATCTAATTTATTACTGTGCAGCTCTTCATAAGATTTACTAATAATCCTTTATTATTTCTGTAAGGTCACTTGTAATGTTCCCACTTTCATTTCTCATTATAGTGATTTGTGTGTTCTCTTTTTCCTTTTGCAGTCCAACTAAAGGTTTGTTGATTTTGTTGACTTTTTTCCAAAGAACCAACTTTTGATTTTGTCGATTCTCTTTATTATTTTTCTATTTGTTATTGCATTTATCTCAGTCGTAATTTTTATTATTTCCTTTCTTCTGCTAGCTTTGAGTTGGTTGCTTTTCTTTTCTACTTCCTCAGGTTTATTGTTTTGATGCTTTTTCTTATTTGATGTGGATATCCGCAGCTATAAATTTTCCTTTACTGCTTGTCACAGTGATCATTCACTATATTTTAATTTTTATTTGTCTCTAAGCATTTTTTTTTATTTTCCTTGTGATTTTTGACTCATTGGTTGTCTAAGAGTTTGTTGCTTTATTTCCACATATTTGTAGATTTTTCAGTTTTCTTTCTATTATCACTTTCTAGTTTTATTCCATTGTGTTTAGAAAGATGCTTCATATGATCTTAATCTTTTAAAACTTAATGAGATTTTTTTCTGGTCTAACACATGGTATAACCTGGAGAATCTTCCATGTGTACTTGAGAAGAATGTTTATTCGTGTTTTGGTGTTGAGTATTCTATATTTGCCTATTATATCTATTAGTTTATAATGTTGATCTCTGTTTCATTATAGATTTTCTTTCTAGATTATCCGTTATTCAAAGTAGTGTCTTGAAGTGCCCAACTACCATTGTGGAATTGTATATTTCTTCCTTTAATTCTGTCAGTGTTTTCTTCTATATTTTGGGCTCCATTGCTTTGCATGTATGTTAATAAATGCTACATCTTCTTAAAAAAATAAAAATAAGTAAATGTTACACCTTCTTGAGGAATTAATTCTGTATTAGGATATAATGCCATTTTGTTTCTTGTAACAGTTTTTGACTTAAAATCTACTTCATCTGATTATTAATATAGCTACTACTTTTCCCTTTTGGTTACGATTAGCATGAAATATATTTTCCATTCCTCCACTTAATTTTATCTTTGGATCAGAAGGATGTCTTTTGTAGACAGCATATAGTTGGATCATTTTTAAAAATCCATTCTGCCAATCACTGTCATTTGCTTGGAGAATTTTATCCATTTACACTACTGTAATAACTGATAAAGTAGGACTTGTGCCATTTTGCCGGAGTTTTTTGGTATGTCTTATACTCTTTAGATTCTCCTTTCCTCCATAGCTGTCTTCTCTTGTATTTACTTGAATTTTTTGTAGTGAACTGTTTGAATTCCCATTTCATATCCTTTTTTTGGTATATTTTTTAGATATTTTCTTTATGGCTACCATAGAAATGTTATTTAATACCCCAAATTTATAAAATCTAGTTTGAATTCATACTGACTTAAGTGACATACAAAAATTCTACTTGTAGATAACTCCACACTCTCCTCATGTGGTCTCAAGTTACTCAGCTGTAGGTAGTTGGATCATCCCCAGACCACAGCAGAGGTATTGTCCATGATGACTTACACATAAATTCAGTTATCTAGGTAGAAGTTAGCCTTGTAACTTAGTGGATGTTTAAGTCTATTTACAAATTTCACTGTCTCCAATTGTTATTACTTTGAAAAAGAAATCTTAGTTAGTTTTCCTTATGTTTATGCTTTTATACTACATTTTCTCTTAGTTTACATTGTTCTGATGAAACAACACTATTAAGGCTATAATATATTAATCCATGGATCTTCAAATGTCATAAAATCATTTACTAATTTTCTCTGCTATACTGACCATCAAACCAAATATCTCAGGAAAAACAATACGTTTTGAGTTAATAATGTGAATATTTCCAGGTCTTTACAATGTAGCAAACAAGGAAATTATCTATAAAGTACTTCTAGTTGCTTTAGGAAATATTTCCTAAAATCAAAAAGAGGGATGTATCAGAAATGAAACCCATCTTTTTAGTCTGTGCATATAAATTAAACATTAGTATGCAATAGAATTTAAAGTCAGGATAAATATTCAGCATCAACTGCATTCAACTCATGTTAGAGCTGTTTAGCATTACTGCTATCCATCATTGCTAGAGTAGTTGGCCAGCACTTAAACATATATGGCCAAAATCAGTTGGCAAGAGCATGACATTGTCAGTTAAATGCATTTTAGTGACTTTTCTATTATGATTGGAGTCAAACATATCTGTTTTTTAATCTTACTTTTTACTTTTTCATGAATTTGAGTGATTTGTACAGTGAAAAATATATTGCATTTCTAGAAAGAACTTTCATTTCCTTTATTACATTTGATTTTATGTATGCCATGCACACACACACCCCCATCACTACCACCACTGCCACCAAAACCAGAAATCCCAATAATTCTTTATGTTTAAGTTTCTATAATTCAAACTTTTCCATTATTTTTTAATTAAATATTTATCTATGAAATGCTTCAAATAAATTATATTATTGTTCATTTCCAAGGGTTTTACTAAACCCAATTTTGAATGAAATTGTTGAATCAAGTTTTTTGAATACTACAATTATAAAACAATAGCATGCCTTCTTTTTAATATAGCTATTCTCTAAACATATCCATTCAAAACAGGATCCTTAAGTATATATGAATATAATGTCCATTTAATAAAGAATTATATTGAGGAAACTAAAGATAAGTTTCAATCATAATATATTTCATAACTATGCCAAGATATAACTGAGTTTAATAGTTCCCCACACAACAGTATTATAATGGACTATCTCATCAAAAATGCTATATGATGCCATCTTAGATCATTTGAGATTTAATATCACAAAATAGTTAAAAGTTACAAAAACATTTTAAAAATTGAAAGTAAAACTCTACAAGATTTTTTATTTTTTTTTTATTTTTTATTTTTTACTTTTTATTTTTTTTTAAAGATTTTATTTATTTATTTGACAGAGATAGAGACAGCCAGCGAGAGAGGGAACACAAGCAAGGGGAGTGGGAGAGGAAGAAGCAGGCTCCCAGCGGAGGAGCCTGATGTGGGGCTCGATCCCGGAACACCGGGATCACGCCCTGAGCCGAAGGCAGACGCTTTAACCGCTGTGCCACCCAGGCACCCCTCTACAAGATTTTTTAAAACAAAACTGATGAAGAGCTGAGATTCTGATTTTTTAATCAAAATACTTCCACACAATTATATTGCTACATAATTGCAAAACAATTTGCTGATTTTATATACTTTAAATGTTTTAGCACCTAAAATTAATCAGTAGGTGAACTTCAATGTTTTATATTTAAGATCCTATAATCTCAATCTAATAAAATTATATTGTGAAGTTATGTAAGAGTTATATTTCTAATTCAGATTTAAAATTCACTGGTTAGTCGGGGCGCCTGGGTGGCACAGCAGTTAAGCGTCTGCCTTCGGCTCAGGGCATGATCCCGGCGTTATGGGATCGAGCCCCACATCAGGCTCCTCCGCTATGAGCCTGCTTCTTCCTCTCCCACTCCCCCTGCTTGTGTTCCCTCTCTCGCTGGCTATGTCTCTCTCTCTGTCGAATAAATAAATAAAATCTTAAAAAAAATAAAATAAAATAAAATAAAAAATAAAATTCACTGGTTAGTGCACTGCAAATGCCAATAATGGAAACCAACAAAAGTAAGTTAAAAATAAAGGTGTATAGGATTTTTATATGAACTGTAAACACAAACATACAGTTGTACTTAAAAAAGGCACTAGAGCTAGAAAAGGAAAAAGGATCTTTTTCAGATTCTTGCCTCTTTTTCTGTCTTCAAATGACTTACTCTTTCCTATCAGCACACTTATTTTCTGTGTAGTTCAGAAAGTGTTGTATGGCTTTCCCTATCTTTTAATTCAGCCTAGATTCCTATTTGCACAAAGAAAAGAAATGTACTGAAAAGAGATTGGGTTCTTTGTGGAAACTTTGGGAATTGTTTTGGGAGACTTCAAAAACAAACAGGAACCAAAACACATACAGGAAGTTAACAGTGGAGCTGAGTCAAGCAATGGAGTTGATCTGGTGAAGCTATCCTTGCTGCTGCCATCTATTATTAGTTCCCTACCTTGCAATGTGGCACCCCCAGTGTTGACACTGGATATCGCCACATCCTTTCCTGTTTTGCTTCTGGTAATGCGTGTGACAACTTCATTGTTACAGTAATCCTTAGATCCACGTTCAAAAATCATGTAGATGTATCTCTTCCTAGTTGAGCATCACATATGTAATAGGTATATCTGGGCTCAGAAAGCCTACCAAGAATACACGTATTTGTTCACTTTAAGAATTCAGAGTGAGCTCTTTCTCCCGAGGAGACTTACCATTTGTGGAGATATCTAATCAAGAAATAGGGCACAGAAATCCTTCTAGAGTAAGTGGTAACATACTTGTCTCTGTTACCATGTTCACATGATAAATATCTAAATTAATAGAAAAATTGTAAGATAGTTACCTAGCTCCTTTGCCAATTTTTAGGGGAACAGTGTCTCATTAGGGCAAATTTGATCAGGTAGTCATTCCTGTCACATTTTATTTTAAGGTTTATTTATTTATTTGAGAGAGCAAGAGAGAGAGTGAGCAAGGAGGGAGACAGACCGAGGGAGAGAATCTTTCAAGCAGAATCCACTCTGAGCATGGAGCCCAATGTGTGGCTCAATCCCATGACCCATTTGATCATGACTGGAGCCAAAACCAAGAGTCAGACATGAACTGACTAAGCCATCCAGGCACCCCCATTCTTGTCACATTTAGTTGACTGAGGCCATAAGACAGTGACAGGCAACATAAATTTGGGCAGGGCTTCCTCTTTATTAGGTTGTTGTGGCTGCTGTAATAAATTATCACAGATTTAGTGGTTTAAAACAACAGAAATTTATTTTCTCATGGTTCTAGAGGCTAGAAGTTTGATATTAGTTTTACTGTGCTGAAATCAGGGTGGTGGCAGAGTCACACTTCTAAGCACTCTAGAGAAGTGTCCCTAGCCTCCTCCAGCTTCTGGTAAGTGCTGGCATTTCTTAACTTGTGGCCATATCACTCCTATCTCTGCCTCTATGGTCACATTACCTTCTCTTTTTCATCTGTGCATGTCAAATTTTTTACTTCCCCCCACTTAAAAATGATACATGTGATTGTATTTAGGACCCACACAGATAATCCAGGATAAGATTATCTCAAGAGTTAATTTAATCACATCTGGAAATTCTTTTCTTTCTTTCTTTCTTTCTTTCTTTCTTTCTTTCTTTCTTTCTTTCTTTCTTCTTTCTTTCTTTCTTTCTTTCTTTCTTTCTTTCTTTCTTTCTTCTTCATGTAAAATAACACAACTTCTAAGAATTAGGGCACAAATATCATTTACAGGGGATGGCATTCATTAAACAATTGCAGTCTGCCCTCAGCCTTAAAGATTCATGTCTACTCTATATGCAAAACACATTCAACTCAAAGTGTTTGAGTCTCAACCCATCAGAGCATGAACTCAGAGTCTAAAATCTAATCTAACTGTTGGCACAGACATTCCAAATGTCAGCACCTAAATCAAGTATGGGTAAATCTCTGAGTATGATCTATCCTGGGGCAAATTTGTCTCCATTTGTGGACCTGAGAAGCTAGAAAAGAAGTTATCTACTTCCAAAATACAATAGTGGAAACAGCATAGAATAATAGTTTATAGACATTCCCATCCCCTATGGGAGAAAATATTTTCCAAGGAGGGAAAAAAGGAGTCATTGATCTTAAGTTATTTCTAACACCAGCAGGGGAAATTTCATTAGGTTTCAAGGAATGGGAAAAAAATCCTCCTTGGTTTGGTGTTTTGCCCTCTGGGTTCACAGGGATAGGACAGTGTTACACATAGAGACCAGATCCCAGACAAGTTGCTATGATTTGGAAGAAATATCAAAACATATATAACCACAAAAGGAAATCCTGGCAAACTTAAAAAATATCCTTAAAACATATTGGGTACTCTTAAGTTGTCTTATCAGGGAAAGTGCTAATAAAGCATACAAGTAAAATGTCTTTCAAATCCAGATATATTCAATAACTCATTATATGAGAAATTCAAAAACTAACCCTATGTTGTGACTTTTTTTTACATGTATGCTTTGGAAATTAACAGTGCCTTTGTAAAAGTAAATTTTATATTATTATATATATATTTAAAATTCTAAGTAAAGCATTCTTTTCTTTTTTTTTTTTAAGATTTTATTTATTTATTTGAGAGAGAGAACGAGCAAGGGGGAGGAGCAGAGGGAGAGGGAGAAGCAGACTCCCTGCCAAGCAGGGAGCCCCACATGGGGCCCGATCCCAGGACCCCAGGATCATGACCTGAGCTGAAGGCGATGCTTAACTGACTGAGCCACCCAGGTGCCCCAAGCATTTTATTTTCTTAACTATTTCTTCAGTCTAGAAATTTTGAATACGACTCCTCAAAAAAGAAAGGAAAATAAGGTTTACTATAAAAGGTCAACATTTCCTACAATCATGACTTTCTTGGAAATTTATCATAGCTTCTGTTTGAGTCTTTTTATAATAAAAAATATTCTTGCCTCTCTATTTAAAACCCATTGATGTAGCTGTGCTATTTAAAGGGACAAATAGAGTCTTTTGCAATGAAAAGAAGTTAAGCAACCAAACAATGTGTCAAACTACTTTTTTTGTAACTTTGCATTTGCAAGACTGCCTGGTTAATGACTTGAAAAAAAAAATGTTTCACTGCCCCATTTGACCAGTGAAATGAAGCAACATTGCTATACTCCACTGCATTTAGGCCTCACAACATGTCACTTTTTTTTGAGATAAACTGCAAACCATTGACTGATTTCCCCCCCACCCACTGCAGGGCAAACCTTATTTTGGAAACAATTTCCTGATTTCTGTTACCCTTCTCATTGAAGGAAGAGATAAATTTTTCACAACAAAATAATTCTGGAGCGTAGATAATGAAGCTGCCGATTTTTAACATATTATATGTTTATTTTGTTTACTTTGTGTTTTTTTCGTTTACTTTGTGTTTTTTTCCCCTTTTTTAGTATCTAACAATACTAAGGGCTACCATTTATTTAGCACTATTGTATATCAGGGTCTATGCTAGATATTTGATTTTGACAATTACAAAAAAAATCTCTTTCACATAAAGAAATTGAAACTAAACAAATTAATTTTCAAAAACCCACACTGTTATTAATGGCAGACTAAAAATAAAATATTGTATTTCTCTGGCTTCAAAACCCATGATCATTCCAGTGTAATTCATGACCTCTGTAACTAGATAAACATGAAAAGAGATTTTATCTATACACATTTTTACCTCCATTTCTTATCTATGAGCAGTATAGAGTTAATTTAAGGGTAAACTTACTTGAGGTTAAACGGAAGGGTCTTTTTTGGATCTTTTTGTGCCACTGGAAATCTAGAGACTTTGCCTTTGAGCACTATAAGGTTATTAAAAGCAGACATAAAAACATAACAGTAGTCCTGTGGTTCTTGGCCGTTGTCCACTAGCAAATCACAGCCCTGTCTGTAAACATGAAACCTATCCAATTTTCTGACCAAGCCTTATGGGAAGCTGAATGAAAAAGTCTCTTTAAGAACTGTAAGACCTCAATGTAGACTGACCTGAAACATTTTTGTACTGAAACAGATAACGCCTTGGCTGATTAACTTCACTGTTACTAAATGTCATGAGCTTCTAGCTATAATTTGCAACTCCTGTAATTTTCTGCAGTCCTCTTTATGTATATTTTAGAACCAGGGACAGTGCTCCATTGTTCTGTCCCTCTTCTGCATTGTGTAATGCTTCTTACCCAGGAAGCTAGAGGCATACTGCTTTATGCATATGGGAATATATAGATTCTCATCAGTCAGTTGGCTGAGGAATTTTTACTAATGCCGAATGGTTAGGGAGAAAAATTCCCCACATTGGTCCCTAAATTAAACCAAGAGTTGTAGCCTTTTTGGTCTCTCTACCTCTCTGAGGTAGTTTCTATGCTCACACATTCTTTTTTCCTACCCTTTCTTAGATTTTCCCCTAACTTGGCTTTTTAAAATTCATCTTTTTTCACTACTTTGGGAATTGTTCCCTGTATGAAACAAATCTTATTTTTACATATAAGAGAGACATAGAAAAAGGAAAACAGTCTATTGGAAACACAGATAGTTGACTGGTGAAATTTTATAGAGTATTATTCAGTATAATACAAAGTTTGACAATAGACGGTTTTGCTTGCTTTTTACTACATGCAAGAACAGTATTTATCTCACGAGATTATTTTAAGTTTCAATGAAATGACTTTTCAAAATCCCCATTTCTAAAATAAGGCATAAAAATAGATATTATCATTACATTCATGATTATGTTAACAATTATGTCACTAATATGGAAGCTAAAACCACATATGGATATTATTATGGCAAGAAACAACAGGCATTGCAGGGATAATGATAGCTTCCCAAGAAACCCTTTAATCTTTTAAATAATTTTTATTTTGGTTTACAGAAATCAATAGCAACATCAGTAAACTTTCCAATAAGCAGCCGTGTTTTCCAAGATAGCTCATTCTTGAAGTTCTTATCTTCTTTAACTTCCATTTTATAGGTCTGTTGGACCTATAAATCAAATTGGACTCTTGCCAATTGGATTATTATCATCTGTTCTCTGGAAATATTTTCTATTTTCCATCTGATCACTCAGTCACCCAGTGCCGAACACAGCAGTTGCACCGTCTTCAATCAAGAAAGGTGCTACTCTGTGAGTGATCAAGCATATATGTTTCATTCAAATTTGCTATTATTGAAGCAGTTGTATGTAAAAAAAAAAAAGAAAAGAAAGGAAACTATCAAAAATTCCCTGATTTTAAAAGTAATACTAGTGCCTCCTTGAAATTTTAGAAAATTACATATTTATGAAATGAAAGTATCTGTTACCATAAAAATCAGCTTAAACATTTTTCTTTATTTCTATGTGGGCATATTTTAATACATATTTAAATAAAAATTTCTCTAACCTAACTCGAACTATAAGAAAATTCAAAATGGCATATTAAACATAAGGCTAATTTTGTAAAAACTAAGTATATATATACTTTTGTTTTTGTTTTTTGTTTTCATTTTTATTAAGTTTTTTATTTTAATTACAGTCCAGTTAACTTACAGTGTTATTTTAGTTTCAGGTGTTCAGCTTTCGGGTGAATATAGTGATCGAGAATTCTATACATTACTCAGTGCTAAGAACTCTTCTTATCCTCCTCCTATGCAACAGATGAGTCCATAGGCTATAGAGAGAAAAAAATGTGAAATAGGACAAATTGGGAGCACTTTTAACATTTGATTTTTGAGTCCTTACGTTGTTAAATTTTAAGAAGAAACTTTACCCAAATAATGTAATCAGAATACCTACAAATGGAGAAATGAACCAATATAAATGGTGAAAGTATAAGAAAATTAAGGCATTTAGAATAGTAAAAGTATGAGCTTTTAAAGCTGACCTGCAAATTTTGGTTTGTGCACATCTTACTCGCTGAATTATCATGGCCAAGTTGCTTAGCTTCTCTGATCTCAGTTTCCCCATTGTAAAGTAAGGGTAATAATACGTCTACTCAATGGAGTTTTATAAGTTTTATGAACTATAAATGTTAGTGATTATTATTCAGAATAAACAAATCAGGCAGTTTTTCGATAGCCTATACTTTCAAATTACCTGGAAATTTTAAAGTGAGAAAAAGTGAAACATAAAAATATGGAGCAAAGAAACAAAAAGCCTTCCATTACCCATGATAGAGATTTATCCTTAGATATTTTTCATTTAGAGTTTTTATATTTTGGGGGGAGGGAGGCTGTTATATTTCTATATAATATGACATTCTACATTATCTTTTATGTCAAATTAGCAAATTAAATGTGTTGAGTATTATGTGCCCAGAAATTATTTGTATGTTTTAAAATGTACTTTTGTTTTCATACATTAATAGGCAAACAGGAAAATTTGAATATATATTTAGATTTGAGTAAATTTTATATCATTCAGAACATAGTATTTTTTATAAATGCTTATGTGATATAGACTGAAAAGTTTGCATAATATTCTTGTTTCTTTTATTTTATTTTCAATATTAAAAACATCAGCATTTGTCTTGTCAATTTCCTTTCTGTAAATAGTCATCATTGTACTTATTTTCTCTGTTTTCTCAATTTTAATGATATCCACCTTAAAACTGTTTCAAAGTAAAAATGAATAACAGTTTCCTGTTAGCTCTTTATGGGATCGCTTTGACTACTGCATTGCTGCAAGTATAATAACATTTATTTTGGCTCTGCTGAACAATTCAATTCAATGGATTCATGAATATAAATCAGTTATTTAGTGCTTGCTTAGCAGGTAGTAAATTCATATATATCTGTTTATATATTGGTTTGCAAACCTCAAGTCCATATCTTATTACATTTTTCAGATAATCCCATCTCTATTTAGACATTTATTTTGGTTGTACATGATCTAATCACATGCTTATGAAGGAAAGCTATTCGACTGCAGATTTGTTGTTTTTCTTTGCATGATACAAAATGCAATATCGGATTGATTATCATGGTCAGCATTATAGCTGCAGTCAGTGTCCTGGGTTTGTCCAGTCAACACTTGCTTTTATAACTCAGCAAAATGTGATATTAGTATTAGTATTAGTATTATTAATGGATGTGCAGATCCTGTTACTAGGTATGGTGAATTTTTAACAGAATCTGTTATTGGTTCATTTATTTCTCTTAGTTTGTAACTTGCTTTCTCCTTTTATCTGTTTCCTACTTTTGCTTACATCTTAGTTTACTATTTTTCTCTGAGCATCACATTTTAAAAAGCTTATTATTTATTTTCTAGGAGAAATACTGGATAAATGAGTTTCTCTGTATTTCAAAAGAAAGCAAATACAAAATACAAGCCTACTTAATTAGCAATGTTTCCATTTTTTATCATTTATCAAAAGGATCTCTTCTCCTAATCTCCAAAGTTTGTGGGCTCGTTAGTAAAAAAAAAAAAAAAAATACATGTTTTACTTTTAGAGTATACTCCATCATATCTTTACCTCATGAATTCCTTTGAGAAGAATAAAATATTATGTTTTTCCTTAATTTTAGAGTCAAAATAAAATTAATAACCTGATTGAAAACAAATTCAGAAATTGACACAAGCTATGGTTTGTTTTCAAGCCACATTTTTATTTGTCTAGATTTTTATGTTATTGAAAATGATTTTGAGGTACTTGTGTTAAGTTTATAAGTTAAATACTAAACACTGAGATTTCAAATTCTAAGTAGTAAGTAGTCTCTAGGAGACCAAACACAAGACAGCTTTATATGACTCACCTTCACTCACAGAATAAAATTAAGTGTCCTAAACATGGTAGATATTCAGTAAATGTCTTTAAATTTAATAGATTATGACTCCACTTTAACTATAAACTGTTAAAATAAAAAATGTGTCCCTAAAGATTGTGGTTGAAAGGAACATATTTACACTGACATTTCATGAGGTGAATTGTATTGAACTTATGTTTTAATCCTCATACGCAAGTCATACTAAAGAGACAGTTCAATGCCTTTAGTATTTTCTTAGTCTTTTATAAATCTTTAGTAATTTTAAGAATTATATAATAAAGGCATCATATTAGTCTCTAATTTCAATATTATTCTGACAAGTTTGAAAAAAATCTAAAAAAATCTTTAGTAATTTTAGGAATTACGTAATAAATTCATCATGTTAGTCTCTAATTTTAATATTATTCTGACAATCTGAAAAAAATCTAAAAAATAACATGTTCAGGATATTCATGTTCAAGTGACAGGGCATCCTCTTAGGGAGAAAAAGAAGACACCGACCCCTTAGCAAATAAGCAGTATATGGGATTAGAAAGGAAATAAAATTGGCCTGGGAGTCCAAAGGTCTGGGTTTTAGGAATCTGTGATAATTTAGTAATGCATTTAAGAGTTGTAGATAGTCAGAGGGGGGAGTGAAGCATGAGAGACTATGGACTCTGAGAAACCAGTAACTGAGGGCTTCGGAGGGGAGGGGGTAGGGGAATGGGATAGACTGGTGATGGGTAGTAAGGAGGGCACGTATTGCATGGTGAACTGGGTGTTATACGCAACTAATGAATCATTGAACTTTACGTCAAAAACCAGGGATGTACTGTATGGTGACTAACATAATATAATAAAAAAATATTTTAAAAATAATAAAAAATAAAGGTCACAATTTGGGTAGCCTTTTTTAGAGAAAAAAAAAGAGTTGTAGATAGTTGTAGATATTCTCAGCTGCGAAATGAAGAGGTTAGATCATGGTTGTCTAAACTTATTCAGGGTGTCAGTGTCTACAGAATGTAAGATGGATAAGTTTAATTTTGCAAATGCTTAACTCTTATGAGGAGAAAGATAGTAATTGAATTGTTTACTTGTGTGTTTAGCAGAGTGGCTGACATATGATAAGCACTCAATAAATATGTTATGACTAAGTGAGCTGAATATGAGTTAGTGGTACAATGCTACTGCAAAGGAAAGCTTAATAGCACTAAAATGATATCAAACTCCGTCCACTTCCACTCTGTGTTCTCCACTTTCTAGAACACGGGTTTATTTGTACTAATGCACGTTCAAAGGGTCTAGTGAAAATAGCAGTGGAAGGGAACAATCAGAAAAATCCTAGTTTGTTTTCAAATCACACTTCTAATTATTTGTTTTCATGTTTATGGAGATCAAAGTGATGATGGACAGAATGTACGTTTATGTATTATATAAAGATGAAATTTAGAATTGCATACACTTGGGTTTAAACATACCAGTTATGTCACCATGGACCAACTATAAAGTCAACAGGGTAGCCGTGGGCCAATTATTTACGCTTAGCAAGTAAATGCCTTATCTCTAAAATGGAAATATAACGCTGCCTATTCCATAGATATATTTTAATGGAGTTCTTCAATAAATGCTCATTTCTTCTAAAGTCATACCTTAATTATCTTCTCAGAATGCATGAGACTCTTGATATAGAGGACAATTGGCAAACATTAATTAGTATATTTGATTCCGGAAATTCATCTCCAAGAATATGAAGCAGGGGTGCCTGTGTGGCTCAGTTGGTTAAGTGTCTGCCTTCTGCTCAGATCATGATCTCGGGGTCCTGGGATTGAGCTCTGCTTTGGGCTCCCTGCCTAACAAAGAGCCTGCTTCTCCCTCTCCTTCTTCCTCTGCCTCTGCCCTCCGCTCATGTACTCTCTCGTCTCTCTCTCAAATAAATAAATAAAATCTTTAAAAAAAATAAAAAGAAATTAAATTTAAAAAAGAATGCGAAGCATCAGATGTTTGGTTAAAGTTACCATATGTATATCAATTCTCTTCATTTTTTTTTGCTTTAAATTAGATTTATCAATATTGTGATTTAGGGATAAGATTCAAATACATTTTCTGTTTCATCCCACAATGTGGTCTATTCAACTAAACTAGATTTCTTATAGATTCCAAAGTGCGCTGTCATTTCCCACCTCTCTTCTCTCATGCTCACTTTTTTTGTCCTGACAAGATTGCACCATATTTGCCAGACTTTAAGTTTGTATTTGTTATTTCAAATCAAGTTCTAAAGCCACATCTTTATTCAAGCCTTTCTTGACTTCACCAAGAGAGTTTGTAATTCTAAATAAAATATTAGTTTTGATTACAAATTTTATAATCATCTTTTTAGCAGTTATCGCTTCTAATTACTTATTTTTGTGTTTCTCTTACTAAGCTAAGAGCTTATTGAAGAATGAGCTTAGCATTGTTTTACGTGCTGTAACAATGGATCTATCAGCAAGGCCGACATGAATAGCCAAAAGTACTTACTGCAGAAATGAAAAAACAAATGAGTAAATGAGAATTTATTAGCATTTGGTTTTGCTTTCTCTATAGATAGCTGCATATAAAACAAACTTGGTATCGATCACCAAATTTGAGAATCAAAACACTTTGATATGACAGTTACCACACACACACACACACACACAAAAGTTAGGGAGTTTTATATACTAGGTCTTTAGTCAGTAATTGTTTTTAGGGGTTTGGTTTATTCATTGAGATGTCCTAATATTTGCTTATTAACTTGTACGAGTAAATACAGATATTTACTTAACACAAAAGTCATTACAACTGTATACGAAGAAACATCTTATAGGTGAGACCATGTAGACATGGAGAACCATGAATCTTGGCTAAGGTGGTAGGTAAAACAGATTGTTGATGTAGCAGGGGAGTTTACAAGATAATACTTTATGATCAAGGTATTACCATTCATTATATGCTGCATAGAATAGATGCAGTCTAACCTGTATGTGTCTACATTTTTAAAATAGGTTATTACTTAAGCAGAACACATATATAATATATAATGAAATACTTTTTAAGAGTATGTTTCAGGTTAGATTAACTTCATAAAATTTATTTGATTTTCTTAGTTCACAAAACTTATGGGTAAATAAATCTTAATTTCGACAATATGCTTTAGAGCATTAGGATATGGTGCTCTGAAGATAAAATATTAATAACAGGTTTTTTTTAAGTAAAGCAGTCTATTTGTTTTATAGTGGTATATATGGATAGGGAGAGAGAAGGTGAAAGAGAGAGGTTCATTCTGTTTTTATTCTATAATAATACCTTGTCTTGAAGCAGTTTGGCCTTTGTAACTCAAGTTTATGACCTAGATCTTAAAAAGTCAGTATTGTATTTAATTTATTTCAAAGAACATTATAAACAATAATTGAAATGTTAAAAAATATTAATGTATGAAGATAGTGCAAAATCTTGTTGAGAAAGCAGCTTATCTTACTTTCTAAATGTTGCCTTTTTTTAATTTAAAAACTTTTTAAAGATTTTATTTATTTATTTACTTATTTATTTGAGAGAGACCATGCAGGAGCACAAGCCTGGGAAGGGGCAAAAGGAAAGGAAGAAGCAGACTCCCCTCTGAGCAGGGAGCACAGTGCAGGGCTCCATCCCAGAACCCTGGGATCATGACCTGAGCTGAAGGCAGATGCTTAACTGACTAAGCCACCCAGGCACCCTTAAATATTGCTTTTAAATCTCCTAGTTTTGGATATTTTAATTAACAATGGGAACACACATCTTCAGCATCTTTTTGGTTAAACTATGATACAGCATACTTGCGATGGTTATATTGATAATGATTAGCTTTGGGGTGATGCATTATGTATCTTGGGATCAAGATTCCATATTTGTTTTATTAGTTAATAATAAGAAAATTAGTCCAGATAAGGTTTGACTAGTTCAAATGTTTTGTATTTATTCAAATAAGATAAAAAGCAACATAGTATAATTCATAGTATAAGAAAATTTAGAAAAAATATTTCCAACTTTTAACACAAATCACCCTCTGACCATGATTTAGCACTTGCAAGACTTTTAAGCAGTTTAAATATCCTCCCTCTGGGGAGGCTTTGTGAATCTAAACTTTTCAGAGAGCAGCCCATGCTCTTTGAAGACCTTCCTTGCTCACTTTACTGGAACTAATTTCACGTATATTTGTTGCAACCCTTACAGATAGAAATCTGAGAAATTAATAAAAATAAATAAATATACTTAGTGAAAATGTTATTGAATCGAGATACTGTTCAGTGGAAGAAAAGAAGGGAAGAAAAAAATGGGGAATTACTATTGAAAGCACTTAAGATGACAGTTTGGCAGTGTTCTATTCACTCACAGATCCTTAGGAGCTTTTCCAAAAAAAAAAAAAAAAAAAGCAAAAACTGGAACAATCCAAATGTTCAGCAAGAATTGGACAGAAATACTGCACCACCCAGGCGCCCCGCACCTTCTGTATCTCTGTCAACATTCTTTGCCCTGAATTCTATTGTCTTGTATTAATGTAGTTAGTATGGTTTATTTAAGATTATTTTTGCATAGTATATCATTTCCTATCTTTTAACTTTTAATTGGTCTGTTTCTCTATACTTATTTTTCTTACGGATAAGATATAAATGTTTTTCACTTATTTAAGTTGGCTGTAATTCTCTGCCTTTTGAGTATTGATATTATTTTACTACAGTACAGTTAAGCCTACCATCTTGCTTTTTGTTTTCTACTTGTCCTATCTGTTCTTTTCCCCCTTTATCTTCCTTTTCTAATTTATTTTGGATAGTGTTATTTTATTTTTATTTCACATTATTTTGATGATTTGATTATTAACACTCTCAATTTTGACTAGGGTCAAGTATATACACTTTTTATGAATCACACTCTATCCTCAAATAATATTATAACATTCTATTCTATAATGGAATAAGTGCATAGTGATGTGCTTGATTCCTCTAATTATCTGGTCTTCAAATATACTGACCTTATTTAGTTCCTTGAATATACCAAGCTTCCTTTCATAAAAGTGTATTTGTATATGTTGTACCGTCTGCCAGCATACCCACCCCACACACATACATAGTTAACTGATGGATAGAACATGTCTACTGCTACTATTACACAGACTGTTTCAGTTAGAGATAATGATATGGGTATACTTGTTGTTTTTATTGTTGTTTTCATTTCTTGGAATTATATTAATATGTCAAAAGAAAAGAACACAAATACAAATGTTTTATTGAAGGAGATACCTAAACTCTTCTTCTTCCTACTGAATACAAACATGTTTTCAAAGACAATGGTGGTATCTTAAATGTACCAAAAGTTTAACAGCAATTTTAATTGATACCTTCTAAATTAGATTCCCTGAAATTATCTTCCAACCATATTCCAAGAATTTGTGTGTGTGTGTGTGTGTGTGTGTGTAAATATAAGACAGCCTCTAAATTACATTCATTTCCAATAAGTAATCACATTCTGGAGTGTCTTTGTCTTTTTCCTTTAATTTCCATAAAGATTATATAGGAAGTGCTTTCTTCCTCTTAACCCATTGTTTCTCATTGTTTCTTTCTTTTGCTTTTCTTTCTCTTTCTCTCTCTCTTTTTTTTTTTTTTTTTTTTGAGAGAGAGAGAGAGTGAGTAGGGGAGGACAGAGGGAGAGGGACAGAATATCCCAAGCAGGCTCCATGCCCAGCTCAGAGCCCAACATGGGTCTCAGTCTCACAAACCTGAGATCATGACCTGAGCTGAAATCAAGAGTCAGATGCTTAACCGAATGAGCCACCTGGCACCCTTTAACCCACTGTTTCTTGTTGTTAGGTATAGCATTAATGGGAGAGTTTGACAGAGATTCCTACTCCTCTTCCTTCCCCTTCCTCATTTATAATACAATCCCCTTCAAAATTTAGTAGGTTACATGGACACCAAAATTGAGACTACACTTCACCAGCAGCTAAATGGGGCCTAATGACTAATTAATGGCCAGTGGGATGGGAGAGGCTTGGAAAAATGTAATTTCTCAATCATGTCCATAAATGATTAGATGCCTGCTACTTTCTTTGTTTCCTGTGGGCTAGAACATAGCGATAGAGTGTCAAAACTCACTATGCAGAGAAGAACTATAATTTAGTCGCTGATAGTATAAAAATATGGAGCTGCTGTGGATGATGCAGAGCTAAGTCACCTGCCCTCCCTAAACTGCTTTTCTGCATCGAGTTCAGTACATAAGAGATCAGTCTCATGATTACACCACATAATTTTCTTTCTTTTATTACTACAGCTTGGTCTGTTCTCCGTTACAAGCACTTATCCCGTATTTGATTCTTCATTTGTAAAAAGCTGTAAATAAAATGCCAAACATTACAAATTTCAAACACAGAATGAACACATTTTTTGTACAAACAAATCACTTATTTGCATTCC
The DNA here is from genome assembly GCF_024610735.1 of Ursus americanus. Classification (NCBI taxonomy): domain Eukaryota; kingdom Metazoa; phylum Chordata; class Mammalia; order Carnivora; family Ursidae; genus Ursus; species Ursus americanus. The sequence goes on from NC_142128.1 coordinate 62,372,934, forward strand.
TTAGTTTGCTACTTTAGTATGTATTTTGGGAAATCCTTCCTGCTAAACTGCTAAGAACTACAGATAAAAGATATTAGTATACTTTAAAATTCATTTTTATAGAAAAATCACCTATTGAATGATTATAAAAAATATTTTACTCTTTTGAAAAACATTTTTTTTTAGTAAGCAGTAGATAGGGTATACTTTGTGGTATTTTTGTTATTTTATTTTTATACTTACGACTACAGTTATAAACCAAAACCGTCAGGATGAATTATGAACTGGATTTGGTTGTCCTGAAAGCTGTTTTTTAAGAAGACAAGTTATAAAATTTTATCTCATTTGTGGCAGAGAATTTATAATTTACACACTGAAGAATCAAAATCCGTATGTTTTAACACGTTTAGAAGTATATTTCGTTACGAATATAGATTGATATTTGGTTTTCTCAAGAGATAAAAGTGTATATCACCATATAAATACATATTAAACTTTTCTTCTATACATAAAGCAATGTGAATATTTTGTAAAAGGAATTGTAAAAGATAATGTATTTTTAATGCAAGCATATTGCTCCTAACAGTATGTGACATATTTGGAGGAATCTGAGATCTGTAAGCAGTCCCATTGTATTGTTTTCCATTATTTGGTGGATTACTGAAAGCTTTTATTGTAAAATGGTAGTTTCATGGTGTGCCTTTAATTGTGAAATAAAGTAATTATTTTATTACCTCTTTTCTTTTAACTTTCCTTTTTGCCATGATCATATAGCGTGCCTCTGAAGACAGCTACATCCACTAGAAGCTGTTCAACTAATTTAATGTTGGTTTTATCAGACCCTAGCTAATGTATTTTCTCCTGAGGATTAATAAAGGCATGCTCATTCCTCAAAGGATGGTAAAGTCTGGGTCTCTTATAATTATTTATATGTAATGGAGAACACAAACACAGCTTTAGATAAATATAGCAATCAATGTGGAAGTAGTTTCTAATAAGAAAAGAAGTATAAATGTCAACAGTTCATCTGCCTACTTTCCATACACTGTTGGTTTCTTTCACCCTTATTATTTCTTACCCATTTTAATTACATATATTGATTAGAATTCTTTACCCTTAGAATCCCTAATTCCTAGTGGAAATTAAGAAGTAAGCAATTGTGAACTGGCAAATTCACAAATTGTTTTTTTTTTAAGATTTTATTTATTTATTTATTTATTTATTTATTTATTTATTTATTAGAGAGAGAGCAAGTGGAGGGATGAGCAGAGGGAAAGGAACAAAACAGACTCAGTGGTGAGCACAGAGCCCAACACAGGGCTCAGCATCACAACCCTGAGATCATGACCTGAGAAGAAATCAAGAGTTGGACAATTAACCAACTGAGCCACTCAGGCACCCCAATTCACAAACTGTAATTACATGTTGTCTTTGCAAGATTTTGCCCTTTTTTTGGTAGGTATTTATAGCTTCTGAGACCACAGTTCTTAGCCCTAAAATAAGCAGTTGTGCTGGAAGGTGGCATGCTCAATCCTTTAAGACTCAAGGATCCCATTTCTTCAGCTAAACTTTGGGTCCTTTAAAGTCAAATTAATACCTAGGAGGAATGTGCCATTGGGGTGAAGATTGTATGGTGTTTACAGGGTACCTATTTGCAAGGAAATCTTCTTGATGTTGGTGGGTGACCAGGTATTAATCTAACTCAAACCATGACCAATTTGTCCTAACATGGGAGTCTTAGGGATAAGGGCAAGTGCTCTAATAGTTTTTTAAGTGCTCAGTTCATCCCCACCAATTTTGTGGCTTTGGCTCCTGAAATTCCCATTAACAACAAATCTATTATTGTTTTGCCTTTTGTGCACATTAATAGAGACCAACAACAGTAACTAAGGAAACAGAACAGTGGACCCCAGCAGTAACCAAAGAGATGGTACTGAGACTGACCAGAAGAAGGTCTTAGGTGCTCACCACCGGCACTTGCCAAAGCAGCTGTATACCTTTGGATCCTTCTGATTCTCGGTTACTACATGGAAAAACAATTTTACTGAGATCAAAAGATCTCAAAGTGGTCATTATTTTTTTTTTCAAACTGTCTTTTGTTAGATTGTGCCATCTAGACAAAAATAGACATGAACCAGAGTTCTAGAGGGAACTGCAGCCTCTTTGGTTCGGCCAGACCTCATGACTGCAGAATGCACCAGGCGTAAACAAACTTGCATTCAAATTCAGAGAACCGTCAACACAGGGAAGCACAGTCTAGAATCTAAGAAAGCTTACCTCCAGCAACTCCTGATTCACCTCAGAGACTGTGAGCCTAAAGGGCTTGGTGGGTACCACTTCCCATGTCTGACGTCTAGAGGGAAGTAACTGTGGATGCTGCTTTCGATGATACTGCCGAAGCCAAGAAATGTCAAAAACCAACTGCATACTGAATAAAACAAAACAGAAAAATGAGTTCATTGCAAGGCCTTCGACCAACAAGCCAGGAAACTCAGGGCTACCAGAGCAATGAGTTTCAAGCTGCTCTCAGACTGAGGGACTTCTAAGAAATAAATATGGAAGTAACTTGCCTTTTTTCTTATTGTTGTTGATTGGTTGCCCAGACTTCTTTCTTTGGATCATAGTAGCTGAGTCAAGTCAAGATGATGTGTATATACTTAGTGGCTGAGGATTGGCTGGCGTCCTCTGCTGGTTTCTGAGAAGCGATGTAAATTCCTCTAAGATTAGGTTAAATTTCCTTTATGCACCTGCATTGGCCATCATTTGACCCTTTACATAAGTGACTCCATTTTAGTTTGGAGGTCTAACCTAAGAATGTTTGCCTTAGCAAAATCAAATGTAAATCCCATAAGTTACATAAACAGTGAGTAATTAAAAATATCCCATAGCAAAATACATGTTATTTGCATTCTTTATTAGTAGAAGGAAAATAATCATAACTTTTTTGTAATTTGGTATTTGAAAATATCTTGAAAAAATATTTTTTCACCAAAATGCTAATGACGAATAGCATAAATGTAAGTCTTTCTACAGAAGACATATTTTGGGCCTCCATTATTCTCTCATATTATGATCTAATTACGTGATCCTTTCTCCCCCTATATAAGGATGTCTAAGATGGCAGTTAGGAGAGTATTTTGCATGAAAAATTGATGGAGTCAAAAAACAGAAAACATTAGGCATTTTTGTGCATAAAAATGTCATTTTCATTTTTTCAAGAATAGGTATATGTCCCATCACCTCCAATAAAATGTCAGAATTAATCAAATAGTGGCTTTTCCTGAATAAACATTCATAAAAGAAAACCTCTTCAGGTTCTGCCCTTCATTTCTCTTGTACCAAACTCTAAATTCTGGCATCATTTTTAATTCCTTGTATTGTGAGTACCAGAATTCCCACTTCATAACAAAAAGTTTTCTATACCTGAATGAATTCACTGAACATTCCCCATATTTTTATGACTTAATAAAAATGGGGCTCACCTATGAGGTGGTAATATCTTCATTAGTTCTCTTAGGTGTAATATGTTTATTCTTACTGAACCTCTGTTTTTTTGTTTGTCTAAGAGAGAGAGAAAGAGAGAGAGTGAGCACACAAGCAGGGGGAGCAGCAGGTAAAGGGAGAAGCAGTCTTCCCGCTGAGCAGGGAGCCCAATGCGGAACTTCATCCCAGGACCCTGGGATCATGACCTGAGCCAAAGGAAGACGCTTAACTGACTGAGCCACCCAAGCATCCCTAAGCCTCTATTTTTTAGGGAGGTAAACTTGGTATTTTTTTACTCATCAGTTCTACCTCCAGATAATAATTATCTCACTATTTTAATTCACTCTAATTTCACTCTATTTTCCTATTGTACTTTCTATTCCTCTGCATTGCTAGATTCTATAAGTTGACCCAACACCCCTTTCATTCACTGATATTTGTCTATTAATTCACAATCTTGCACTCTGTCTTTGTGATACAGTTTTTGCCTTCATCCAGGGAAAATTCAACATCCATGTTGACCAATTACATAACAGTTTGTCATCTCTGATCTATAGTCAGAGATCCTGGGATTGGATTCAAAGATTCAAAGATCCTCTTCTCCCTCTTTATTGGTCAGCATTCCCATGGCCACACCCTGGAATCTATCATTGATAAATACTGTTTAAGCTCTGATATCTCTGTGTCAGACGTCTCACTGTCTGAGGACAAACTTCTGTCCATTCTGCTTCCATATTCAACTACTCCCATGATGAGTTAGCAAGTTAGTCCATTTTTCCTGTCCATTAAGCCCCTGTGATCTCATTCCGTTAAAAATTCATGGTTTACCTGAATGCATCCTTTGATGATCTATTAAACTTCTGTTGCCCTTTATCCTTTTAATATACCTACAAGGCAAAACCCTCAATTCTAGATCAATATACCTGGTTTTTCCTATTCTATTTTGAACTTTCACAACTCTTAACCAGTAGTATCTGACATTCTTATTCTTTCTCCAATCTCAGATGTTGGTCTCCTTATCTAGTTAAAGCAAATAAAGTCAGGGAGAAGGCATAAGAACAGAACCCCTTTAACTTTCTCTGATCAGGTAGACAAGCTACAAATGAATCACATTGATCTTTTCTTCTCTCTTAGGTGAATTCCACTAAGTAAAATGACAACATTTCCTGAATTTCCTCATCATCTTTGGCTAATGCCCTTTACTTTTCTTTCCCTCTGGCCTCTCTATCCAGCTGTTATTCGCTGGAGTTCTTCAGTAATTTCTTACGTGTATATTCCATTCACAATTTATACGTCATCTGTACATGACTGCATTGACTCCTGTGACCCCAGCTGTCTCCAGTCTTGATCCCCTTTCTCATTCTCAGATTTACATGTCTGACTTGCCACTGGATATCTCAACTTGGATGGCTATTAAGCATTTTGTATTTGCCAGATTTATAGATGATATTAACACCCCTTTTGCAAATTTGCTTATTTCTTGGTCTCCCTGACCACTAAACGTGCTTACGACAAAAAAGAAAAAAAGGCAGCTACATTTTTCAAAATCTAATCTCTTTCTAAATCTAACTAGTCAGTCAGTCTCCAGATTTGGTCAGTTCTACTCCACATATATCTCTTTTGCTTCTCTCACTCTATCCCCAATGTCATTACTGCAGTCCACATCAGAACCATCCCTGCCCTGGACTATTGAAGTAAGTCACTTTCTTGTCTGTCAACTCAATTATTAACCATTGCCAACTATTTCATGTTGAAACAGGATATCATTTTGAAATTCAAAGTACATTACTGAATTCATTTAAATGTGTTTGCTTCATGTTTTCCTTAAGATAGCATTCAGAAACTTTGTTATGATCAGTAATACCCTGCATGATTTTGTACATTTGTTTATGCCTGGAATCAATGATAACCACAACCCTTCAAGCTTTTTTGCTCCAGCCAAATGAAACCACATTTATTTTTTTTCTTTTTTTGAAGATTACGTTCTATCCTGCTTAGAGCCTTCACAATGCTACTTCTGCTCTCTTTTCCTTCTCCTCCATTTTATCACTTAATTCCTGTGTGTCTTTTATGGCTCGTCTAAAATGCTGCTACTCCATACTGGGCTCATTCTGTCACTTAGGTGCTCCACAGCTCTCTGTATTTCTCTTTATTTTGTTGATTATGCTTACCTTACTGGTTTTTCTTCCAGATGGTGAATATTTGTTGGATAGGAATGCACTTGTCTTATTCATTTCAGTACCTGACCTTTCTTAAAATAAAATGTTTTGAATGATGCAGTGCTTGGAATAATGTCTAATTGCGATTTTCTTTGTTTACTTTCATTTTTCTTTTTCGTGGTAAATTTGTGTGTGTTTGTGTGTATGTATGTGTATGTGTGTGTAGTCTAGTGTATGTGTGCATTATTTTCCTTTCCCCCATATATTGGAGTTGTAGCAAATGGTGGTCTAATTTAGCTCCCTGGGTATGGCCAGGTATGTCCTCCTGCTTCTAATCATTTCCTTATTATTTACATTCATGGGGATAACTTTTAAAACACCCATCTGAACAATTTATTACTTAAAGTAAAATTCTTGGTAAGAAATTTATACTCTCCTTTCTATATTTGTGTTGACTTGAACATACCAGGTACTAAATGGATTTTTAAGTAATTCAATAATTGGAATTACATATCTTGACTGCTAAATTGTATTTCCTCCATCCCTGTAGGCCTACTTTATAATGCTAGTTATATATATACTGACGTAAGAAAATGAAATGTTAAAGTAAATTCTCCATGGCATGATATATACTTTAATTGCATGTGATAGTGAAATTTGGCAATCTTTAATTAATCTGCAAATCATTCTAGTGATATGTATGCAGCGAGGACAGTATACCTAACCTCATGTCAGGTAGAACGGCAATATTAATAAGCTCCTCTGAAACAAATGAGCCACATATTTCACCTATTTGGTTAATTCATCTTTTTTATTTTATTTTATTTTAGATTTTATTTATTTATTTTTGAGTGAGGGTGGGAGAGTGCATGAGTAGGCAGGGAGGGACAGAGGGAGAAGCAGACCCCTCCCCAAACCCCGAATAGGAAGCCTGATGTGGGACTCGATCCCAGCACCCAAGGATCATTACCTGAGCTAAAGACAGATGCTTAACTGGCTGAGCCACCCAGGCACGCTCGTTAATTCACCTTTAAATAGAAGTGTCTAAAAATATGTTTTCCCCCAAGATATTACAAATTCTTTTAAGGATAATCTTTAGAACCATTTAACATATTATCTATTTTCTTATAAAAGGAATAATGATATAGATTCTTATAGTACTGCTAGTTCCTTAAACTTTAAATTGTTATTTTAATATGATTAAATGGCAAATCAATGAAAATTTAATATGCCTTCATCATTGTTTTTGCACTAACTTGTAGTTACTTTGGGGGAGGGGTGAATGAAGGGTGCTTATGTTTTTACTGGGTTATAAACTAGCAGGAGCACTGAACATTCAGCATTTAGTAGGAAGTATATTATAATATACTAAGCTTTACATTTATATGGACTGATTGAAAGAATAGGTAGGAAGTGGAATAACAGAGTAACATTTACAAATGATAGCTATAAAAGCAAAATGCTACAGAGGGTATTACAGGAAAATTGTTAAATTAGTGAAAGATTATATGTGGGAGAGTTACAGAGAATAGGTTAATTTATCCATATAAGAGTATGGACTTTATTTGAATTACTCTTTTAATTTATCTTGTAAGATTATTTAATACACCTTCTATCCTTTTATCCTCATCTACTTCCTGACTCCTTCTCTTCCCAATGCATGAGAAAATATTAACACTAAATATTTAAGAATCGCCTGAAACTTTGTACGTTTCATTGGCACAGATGGATGCTCGCAGAGTGTTACAATATGGTGATTTGACTTGAAAGTTCTTGTCAGCCCTTAAATCAGGATATAATATCTAGAGCTCTTGGGGACAAAGAGTTTAAATAGGCTTTTAGAAAACCGAGGGGAAAAAAAAGCAAGCTTGCACGCGCACGCACACGCACACACAGACACACAGAGTCACTTCTTTTGACCTTAGAAAAATCTTTGGAGGTTGCATAATGAAGTCTATTGTAACATGAACAACAGTTAAAAGGGCACTTATGATCCCTAGTGACTTCTTTTGTGAAGAGGATTCCATTGTCTATTCTATATTAATTACCCTTTGATTTGCTTGCTATATAGAAGATGTGCTTTTTATTCTGTAAAATTTCTATGCTTGATATTGAACATTTAAAAAATATCTGGTCTTCAGATATATTTGAATTAAAGTAAAACTGTTTAAAAAGGAAAAATTGATTGTGAAGAATGTTAATGAATAAAGACTATGGCTATCTTATATTTAACCAGGTATTTGATTAGTGTAGTTAAATGTAAGTCTTTGTTTCCTAGACTGCCCCCTATTGGACTTATACTAAATAGGATCTCATTTTATGTGCTTAGTAATGGAACTGCCTACAATCTATTAATATTGCTTTGTTCTTAAGGGCTATCTTTGGGTTCCCTGGAAAACAGAACTTGAAACATGCTTTATTTATTGTACAATAAAATCGCAGGCCAGTAGAAAGGGGAAAAGGAAGTAAAACAGAGAAATCTGGGAAGCAAATACAAAGTGATACGTTTCTGAGCTGTTAATTAGTAAGGCAGGCTGGTGCTGAGGCTGTAATTGATAATCATCATGTAGTTTTTCTACCACCTATCATAACACCCCCTTGTCTTTAACCATTAATTTGGCTGGTTTGGGTTACTTGATGGTGGTGTGACCAGGAATTTCAACCCTGAATGGTCTTGCTTTTGTTAGATTATGTATAATGTAATTGGCCATTGACAGTTATTACTGAGCATGACATACTAAGTAAGGCCCCAAGCAGTCTACCGGTTGTTTTGTGATTAAAACCCTAGACCTGTATTGCAATTCGGGATGAATACCCCAGCCAGTGATGTAACTCTTTTTACCTATGGATAATTGAAGTTTGAAGTGGTTAAATGATAGCTTAGTAGTTGCCGCTTACAGGCACTGTCCTCTTCCTGTGTGTGTCTCTTTTCAGAAATGTTCGGTTCTAGGGAACAGGACTTCTAATCCAGCACAACCTAATCTTGTAGGATAAAATTGAAAATAAAGAGGTGAGTCTATGGATGATGGGTTCCTCTCCTTTGATACTCTTTCCTGGATAGTATTTGGCACATAGCCCCATACATATTCTGTATTCTAGATACTCCAACCCTGTATGGTGATATTCCAAAGGTGATATATTGGCTGAGTCTTCAATAGGCCTTTCCATAATTCTATCAGGGAGGCTGCTTCCGGAAAAGATGAGTGAATACTGTGTCATGAACCAGCTTTCATGTTTTGTTTTTCATTACTCTAGTTAAAATGTTTGGGTCAGAATAATTCTAGGGAGTCTATACTCTCCCATTTACTTTACACTAGCCTCATATAAAGCTTTTTAATGTTAAACGAATGCTCAAAATGTGTTTGTCCTATGGTGTCCTCAGTTTTCTAGTTTTTTTCATTCCAACAAAAAAATCATCTTTCAAAGCTTTCAGAAGCTTCTCACAAATCTAGCAAAATAAAAAAAGAATTGCACTGTTATATGTTTTCAAGAATTGCTATACATCAGTGATACTCATAGTCTTAGGAATGAAATTTTAAAATTCAACAAATATTTTTCTCCTGCCCTGGAAATAAATTTAGTGTTTTGTTTTTGTTCTTGTTATTCTTATTCCAAAAATGATTCATATGTTTTCTACTTCTTATACTCACCTTCACCCACTATTACATTACATCTACTTGGACAAGCTAGGAATTTGAGTTTAATACTCTGGCTAAAAGTACTACCCATATCAATGTTTGCATTTTAATCAGAATCAAAGCCTTAACTTGGAAGTAACAAAGCAGTGATAATGGAACATTTGGGGACAATAAACATTTCTCTTTCCTACTACACCTAAATAAATATTTCTTTGTTTAGTTTTCTCCTAATTCCTGCAGGTAAACTCCAGTCTTTGGGCTACTATAATTCAAAACCTTATACAGATTCAATCTGAATTAAATTAACTAATATGTTTGGTATCATGAATAACTAATAGATTTCTAAAACTATGAATGGATAAGGAAATAGTATGTATCCTAAAATGCACTTTATTTATTATGAAAAGTAGATATGAACTTAGCTTTATAAACATTAAAAATGCTGATTGCATATTAATATCTATGGAGACCATTATATTTGTCTTCTCAGAACTTATATTTTAAATAAGACCATACCAGAAATCAATTTTTATTTAATTACTGTGAACTTTTCTCCTAAGATTTATGAAGCTTGAATATTTAATCAAAAGAAATATTTGAGAAATTTGGGGGCAAATATTTCCATAAGAAATCAAATTATGAATCTGTTGCTAATATGAGGCTTAATTAATAATTTTATTAATTATAAGGAACTGCTTTGAAGCAACCAGTCTTATTTCTAGAGATGTCATAGGGACATTTAAGAATTATTTAAACTTAAAGTGAAATGATAAAAAATTATTTTTCCATATTATTTAAGTAGATGCGTACACTTTAATGAAACTGGAATAAATACAGAAGAAATATTTCATTTTTATTTTATTTTCAACAAAAAATTTCCCAATATTCATGCCTAACTTAGAAGTAATTATGCATGGCTATGATGAAAAAAGAAGTGCTATATATTAAAGACTCCAATGAAAACTATAAAATAATCACATAAATATATAATTCAAATACTTACAAGTTACAGAAAAATGAGAGTGACATAAAGCTCAGAAGTGCTCATTCTGAACCTATGCTTTATTGAAGGATTGTTTTCATTATGAAAAAGAAGTCTGTTTACCCCTTTGTGGGGCTAAGGAGATTGTATCCAAGCCTTTTGGTGTATCTGAAGGATTAGTAGAGATTTAGGCAAAACTATGTTGACAGGAACATCCTAACTATATGCAGGAAATTAATAGTATTGATTTCAGTTGTGTCTGATTTCTGTCTTGGGATTAGCATTATAGAGATAGGGCCCAAATATAAATTAAATATAAATTCATAGCTCCTTGCTCCCTTTCTCACAATTCCCACCATATAATCATGACTCTACTGAGTCCTTAGAAAGTTTTGTTTGCTTAGTTATTCCTGTCGAACGTAAAAAGCAGATATCTCAAGGACATACTGGACTTATTTAATGGAGGTTAAATGAAATATTCAGGGTCAGAGGAAAATACTCCATAGCTATGCCTCGTCTGCATATATCTAAACTACATGACTCAGGGCGTATCTTAGAAAGCTTGGGACAAATGAACTTTCTTTGTATGACTTCAAAGTTATTCTGTTCAACTGGCCTGAGTCAATTTAGCATATAATAGGAGTAGCCTGTGTTTAGAATTATAGTTCCCCATAATCTCCTCTGAATACTAACAAATGAAAGTTGAAGACCAAATCCATGTACCATGCTGATAATTGTTTAGCACGCATTAACCTTTTTAGCAAGCTGGTATAAAATATTACATACATTCTGTTCTAGAGACTTGATTAAAACAATAACAACAACAACAAAACAAAACAAACAAAACAACTTATTCTTTCTTTCAGGTGTTTATATCAAAACTTAAAGGTTTATTCTAAGAGAAGGAAAAATGTTATATGGGCAGAGTATTCTTATCCTTAGGATCAATATCAAGCCACTAATACTTAGATGCAATGTTGCACACAGAAACAAACAAGCCTTGGGTTTCATCCCTAAAGTTGTATGCCATGGGTTTCATCCCTAAAGTTGTATGCCATGTAGCAAGTCGCTTAATGGTTGCTCATTCAGGAATAAGGAGGATAGCTAAATATTTTAAACAATTCACCTCTACTACTAATCTCAACAAATAGATCTCATTTTTATAACCTATATCATCATTTAGCAGACTACTCATTTTGTAACTGGATATTCATTATGCTAAGCATATTAGAAAATCTTGTCATATCAATCAAATAAAAACACAACTAAAGCACATGAAGCGGTCATAGCTGAAGTATGAACTGCCTGCTTGATGTTGGCAGACACTCCAGGAATACAGGCTGACCTAGTACATACTTGGTGGCATGGACTATATTCACAACAAAGACGTAGTTTTGTAATTGAATATTTGATCACTTGTGATGCATTCCGAACAAAGCACAAATGGAAACCTGTTGTTCTTCCTTTTCCTTGAATTACAGGAAAAGCAGTCATGGATTGTGAATATTCAATGTTAGTAAGCGTCTTTTGAACTCAGCATTGAATGCAATAAGAAGAAGGCTATATTCTAGGTATGGTAAATTTGGAAAACAGCTTCCATTTTGCATTTCAGAATAAGATAATTCTAAAACTGGTCAGTTAAAATGAAGGATATGTGATTTAAGCAGAACTGGAGCTGAAGTATTATATTTGAGGCCTTTCAGGTAAAGAGAAGTCTTGTAAGGGAGCCACAGATAATTCCTTCTTGGAAAGTGTATTTTTCTCTATGTTTCTGTCAAAGGTCAAGGCAGAACCCAAAGTAAAAAGAGAAGGGAAATTGACATTTTGGACAGTTAAGCATGAAATACTGGGTTTCTTTTTATCTTGGTGGTCCAGTTTATCAGTTTAATGAAGCAATCAGGAATTTAGATTCCAAACACTTTTTAAGGAATACATAAGTGTATGTGACTATAATAGCCAATGCTCTGTATCATTGTGGAGATTAAGCATGGCTCTTGTTAACTCCGTGAGTCATAGCAGGAGTAGAAGAGAAGAAAGTCCTTATTAAGGCAATGGTGTTGATTCATTTCAATAAATAAAAAATGAATATTGTATATGTGTATATACACACACCATGCACACACACAAAGTAACACACATACAAAAAAAAAAAAAAAAATATATATATATATATATATATATATATATATATATATATATATATATATATCATTCTTTCTGAAAAATGAAGATATATTTAAGAAATACTGCAAGGGACTCCGGAGTCCTGGTGACATTACCTGACCTTGCCAATGACTATATATTTTACCTCAAGCAAGATATTTAGACTGTGCGGGACTCAATTTCCATTTCAGTAAGATTGTAGGAGAGGAAGGCATGGGTCTATAAGGTCACGCAGGTTCTAGTATTCTTTGATTCTCCTTATCTTCAATTTAAAACTAAGTTTTTCTTTTAAAACTTTGTGCTGTCTGTAGATTATCACCAATGACTAAAACTCTGAGAAAAATAAAGCTTGGAAAGCTGAAATTCTTTGATAGATTTGAAAGTGTTTGCTTCTTAAAGAGTTGTATTTCCAGAAATATACAGCAGGAAACTATTGTCCTTTAGGTCCTGCCTTCAAGTGAGATAACACTTTGCCACTCAAAGAAGGTAGGAAAACAAAATATGGAGGAATGTGATTTTTCTTATCAAATACTGTTCATATCCTCATTGACAAACGTAATTTTTATATAATACTTTGAAGTAGCTGGGTTTTTTTTTTTATGATGATGGATCGTGTGTGCAATTTATTTGTACCTGCAATGTACTTGCAATTTATGAGATTATATTTACTAAAAATTATCATTAATACTTTGGATCATTAAGGAGTAAAAAAATTAAAATTCACTAATAAAGAAAAATACCCTCAATTTGGCCTGTAATTACAATTTTTTTCTTGACATATGTTGCTTTTTACTTAACATTTTAAAGGGATTCATAGGAATTGTCGGCAGAGAGATTAAGTTGTTTTTTTTTTATTTAAATTCAATTAGCCAACATATAGTACATACTTAGTTTCCCATGTAGTGTTCAATAATTTATCAGTTGTATGTAACAGCCAGTGCTCATCACATCATGTGCCCTCCTTAATGCCCATCACTTAGTTACCCCATCCTGCCACCCACCTCCCCTTCAGCAACTCTGTTTCCTAGAGTTAAGAGTCTCTCATGGTTTTTCTCCCTCTCTGATGACATCACCTTCAGTTTTTCTTCCCTTCCCCTATGATACTCTGCGCTGTTTCTTATATTCCACATACAAGTGAAACCATATGATAATTGTCTTTCTCTGATTGACTTATTTCACTTTGCATAATACCCTCCAGTTCCACCTGCATCAATGTAAATGGTAAGTATTCACCCTTTCTGATGTAGAGCCTTGTTTTTTATGGAGTGGTGAATTGAATTAAAGAGGCACTTGAGGTTTGCCAGTGTCATTTCTTCCTTAACCTTTTGTTACTAACGTACTGTCTGGCTTTCCTTTACCTTTGTGCATGTGTGTTAGGAATGAGGCTGGAAAGCCTACAGGATTTATAACACAGTATCCTAGATTATAGCGCTATATGTTAAAGATGGAGTTGTTTGGCACACTGAAATTACCCTTTGATCCAGACACTATATTTCTGCTTAAAGATACAATCTAAGCAGGATATAATAATTTCCTAAAAATGAAATGAAGGTGGAAATCAAATGGACATTTGAGCATCAAACAACTGTGATTAAGAACACACTCATATATTTGTCTACTTCATATTATGAGTTTTTTAATCATTCATCCTTTATAAATATAGATTTGATAATTTTTCATATTCAAAATGAGAGAATGCTTTACATTTTATACTTAAGCCTACGTATATAAATTTTAAAGACTTACCCCTGTCAGTTTGCTTGGACATTATTCTAATAGAAATCTTCCATGATTACCGCAACTCAATATTACTTCTTGTAGCTATTTTGAAAGATTCATTCTGTCCTTTTTATCCCAGTAATTTTATTAGCCAGGAAACCACCTAACAATGGATGTTTTGGAGATAAATGTATAGTTCGTGATTTGAGGGAAAACTTTATCTGCTTGAAGAGATGACATTGGCGATTATAACTTTGTTATTAAAAACATTTTTTTAAGATTTAATGTATTTATTTGAGAGAGAGAGAAAGAGAGCAAGAGAGAGAGCATGAGCAGGGGGAGTGGCAGAGGGAGTGGCAGAGGGAGTGGCAGAGGGAGAGGGAGGAGCAGACTCCCTGCGGAGCAGGGAGTTTGAGGCTGGGCTCAATCCCAGGACTGGGATTATGACCTGAAGGCAGATGCTTAACAAATTGAGCCACCCCAGGTGCCGGGGTTGTTAAAAATGTTTAATGATTTCATTTTGTAGAGATAACCATTAACTTGGTGGAATAAATTTACATTATAAACAGGAAAGTGTAAGTTATAAAATAGTATAAATATTATAATTGAGTTTTTAAAAATATTCGATATTCACACACTGTCTTTTATTTTTGCTTTGTAATTTTCACTTCTAACTTTATATAATACACATACTTAACATTAGATCAAATGTTGAAGTTAAAAATGCCCTATTTATTTTTTAATTTTTTTTTTTGAAAAATGCCCTATTTAACACCAGAAATCACTATGATTCTACTCAGTGAGTTGCTTCAGATCTTCAAATCACAAATCAATTCCTACATATGAGGGAATGTTCAATTCCTAGTTCGAACATTGTTGGGGATATTCTTATTTAATGATACAATGTTTTTACTTTCTATTGAAATAGCTATCTATACTAATATTAATTACAAAAATTCTGAAGTTATACTATTTTATGTTGATATCATACCCTAGTGTTATGTAATCTTGCATCTAGCATGGTATCATTACCTATTTTAATCATGACTTTAAAGTTTATTGTTACAATACAGGCATACTTCAGAGACATTGCAGATTTGATACCAGAATACAACAAAAAAAGGAAATATTGCAAGAAAGCAAGCCAAAAGAATTTTTTGGTTTTTCAGTGCATATAAAAGTTATGTTCATACTGTAGTCTATGAAGTGTGCAATAGAACTATATCTAAAAAAAACAGTACGCTTGCCTTAATTATTGCTAAAAATGATAGCCATCAGATTACTCCTTGTAAATATCAATGCTTGATATTTTGTCATAAATCCATTGAAAATTTCATACTGTCCTGAAAATATTACATCTCACTCTGTTTATAATTGTCAATGATGTATATAACACAAAGATTTTCTGACTATACCGAAGTACAGTTTATGACTAATTCAATTAATTTTTATTGCTGTTGGCAATATGATTGTTGAAAAAGGAATAAAGGGACACATGCTTAAAGTTTTACAAGTATATAGATTAGAAAACTGAACTCTTTAATTAGTGCAATGACTTTTTTACTATGTATCCTTCCCGGTATTGAACTGTACCAATTTCCAAAATACCTGCTTTTGTCTAGTGGAGTTTATGTTTATGCAAATAGTGAGACTTGAAGTAAATACAACAGAGTAAACAGGAATTCTCTTAAAACGTATTTCTTAAATAATTTAGGTCAAAATTCTCATTTATAATACTCATTGCACCTGGAATTTAGAATCTTGCCTATTGTTATTTTTTAATAAATCCGTACTTTATTATGTGCATATCTTTCATTCATTGTCAGCCATGATACATTACATTTTGTGTCTTGAAAATTCTCCTCAATAAAGATAGGTCATGATATTTTCGAAAAATATTGTTTCGTGCCTGGGTGACTCAGTCAGTTAAACATCCAACTCTTGATTTCAGCTCAGGTCATGATCTCAGGGTTGTGGGATTGAGCCCCACATTGGGCTCCACATTGGGCGTGGAACCTGCTTGGGATTCTCTCTCCCTTTCCCTCTGCCCATCACCCCCATGCCCTCACTTCCTCTCCCTCTCTCTCCCTCTCCCTCTCTTTCAGAAAGAAAAAAAAGGAAGGAAGGAAGGAAGGAAGGAAGGAAGGAAGGAAGGAAGGAAGGAAGGAGAAAGAAAGAAAAAAAGAAAGAAAGAAAGAAAGAAAGAAAGAAAGAAAGAAAGAGAAAGAAAGAAGAAGGAGGGGGGAGGTAGGGAGGGAGGAAGGAAGGAAGGAAGGAAGGAAGGAAGGAAGGAAGGAAAAGAAAGAAGAAAGAAAGAAAGAAAGAAAGAAAGAAAGAAAGAAAGAAAGAGAAGGGGGAGGTAGGGAGGAAGGAAGGAAGGAAGGAAGGAAGGAAGGAAGGAAGGAAGGAAAAAAGAAGGGAACAAGAAAAATATTGTTTGCTGAATTGTGGCCCAAATCCCTAGAATTGGAGAAATAAAACTAATTTATAACCATATTGTTACAGAAAGAGAAAGAGTAACCATGTGTGACTTGAACTGTATCTGAACATACTAAAGCATTGGCATATTCTGGAAAAATTATTGGTCTGTATGAATAATGACAAAAACCAGATGAAGGTAAAGATACGTTAGATTCTTCAAATATATGTCCTTCTAATTCCTAGTGTTTATTATTGTATGTCACATATTAATCAGAAGAAGATGTTAAGAGTTAACTTTATACCAGAGGAAAATTGACATGTACCAGTTTCCTACATCTATAAATCATGGGAATGGAATCCACAATAAAATTAAGCTTTCTGATCATATTATGTTCTAGTTCATTATTTTCTCATGTACCCCTGTTCCTACAAATGGACTGTAATTCTGTGAAGTGTTAGGATCTTTCAAATTATTTTTGATAATTTGGAGCAACAAGCAAAATGAGATAAAGGCAAGGACTAGAAATGACCATTGAAACTATGAAAAAATACAACCCAGAGACAGGATTATCTGCAGAAGGTCAGAAACAGAGTTGAAGAACTGAGCCTTAAATCATAAAATTCCTAATGGATCTGGTCTGAAATGAGCTTGATTTTATATTCTATAGCTATCTACTTATTCTGCAGCTACAGAGAGTGGAAGTTTTGATTATAAAATTATGCACACCAACTGTTGAATATTTGGAAATTACAAAAATTCACATAAAATTAAGGCATACACAAGCAATGCAGAAGACTGAATATATTTTTCATGCTCCCTGGATTAAATTACTTTTGTAAGCATTTTCCCTGAATGTAACATTAACTGTAGATTTTATAAAAATGGTATTGTAGTAGCGTTGTATGATGGCTACACTTGCGGTGAGCATAGCATATAGACTTGAATCACTATGTTGTACACCTGAATCTAATGTAATATCGTGTGTCACCTATCCTTCAACTAAAAATTTACATACACTTATTTTGCATCATATGGTTGTAAGAATGTCTGCTACATGCTTAATACCTATATGCAGTTAGTGGAATTTTCCTCCATACTTATTAAGCCATATCACTAGTTCAAATATTTAAGTTGTTTCCAACTGAATCATATGCAATTATGATCATTTGAGATGTGAAAATAGGTCTCAATTCCAGATTCCAATTGCTTATATTATCAAAGAGCCCTTCTACCCAAAAAAAGATGGTAATATGTTATACTTTCACACTCTGAATATAATCCATGACTGAATAATTCATTGCAATTTTCAAACCCAAGCAAAACTCCTATATGTAGACCAGAAAACTTCAATAAGAAAATCCATAGCAGTATTTTTTTTAAAGATTTTATTTATTTGTTCGACAGAGACAGAGACAGCCAGCGAGAGAGGGAACACAAGCAGGGGGAGTGGGAGAGGAAGAAGCAGGCTCATAGCGGAGGAGCCTGACGTGGGGCTCGATCCCATAACGCTGGGATCACGCCCTGAGCTGAAGGCAGACGCTTAACCGCTGTGCCACCCAGGTGCCCCAGCAGTATTGTTTTTAAGAGTAAAAATTAGAAACAGTCAAATACTCTTCAGCCAGGGGTTATATAATAAATCCATAATAAACCCATGCAATGGAATATTATAAAAGAGGAAAATGAAGAAACCATAGCCATGTTCAGAAAGCAACTTATAATTCTGAGTGATAAAAGAGTATGTCTTAGAAGACTATTGTATCATTCAGGGTAGAAACAAGAAACAGAAAGCACTCACACATGGGAGTCATTCTAGGGAGATATACATGGGAAGCTGGGGAAGCGGGTAATTTAATGCAAGACATGGTAATTGGGGATGTAACAGGCACCAGGTGGCTCTTGCTCTTAGGGACCAAGCCTCTGCCATCTGTATTCAATACGTACTAGAAGCTTCTGTCTTGAAATCTAGTGATAAGTTTCAACTTTTTTGTAAGTAAGTAAAGTGGTAGTTTAAACAATAATTAGCCTCACACCTTTTATTTTGATTTAAAGAAATATATTTTAGAAGGTACATGACAAAAATTGCAAAGACTGCTTTGGAAAGAAGTAAATATTTTTTACTCAGAATGTTAAGTATTTTAAAATAATTTTATGATTCTTTTCTCCTTTCTTTTTGTGAAAAAGAGAATTATTTTACAGATGTGGCATATGAAAACCTGAAATAAAGACCTAGGACCTACAAGCAGTGAGATTTAAATTCAGGTTTTCTTTTCATTATATGACATCAGTATTCAGTCTGCATACCATCATCAGCAAAATTTAAGAAATAAGCTTAAATTCACAGTATTTTAACCAACTTCTGATATTTAAAAATTATTCTTAGTACATTATTTTGATAAATGCGCTCAGATTCAGAGGCAATCAGATTCACTTATTTTCATGGTATAAGCATATCTTAGTCATTCATGTGTAACAAGTAACTCATAGCTTTTGTGAACTTAATGAAAAATAAGGAATTCGAATGCAGGCAATGAAATCAAACCTGTGATTATATGTTTCAGTGTAGCTGTGCTACACACAGAACTTACAGTCTCATAAGAAAATGGGATTTTTATAAGTATCTGTTTAATTAGGATAGTTCGAGAAATATTCTTTCCAACTTCTTCATTCTACACACTTTAATCTTTCTTTGAAAAAAATAGATGATATATAGTCAAACTGTAGACCTCTGGTAGGAACAGCAAATGAATCTGTCATTATTTAGCAGTTAAATTATTTTCCTCAGTATAGTTGTTAATATTTACCCATCCGCAATTCATAGTCTGGTGATTTGTGTTTTCTAAATATACCCATAGCCAATGATTCATTAATACACATGATGTTACTTCCTAGAACTCCGGACTACCAGCCCAGATTTATCTGACACATAAAAATTTTCAATCAGCCAATGAACTTTTAGAATATCTTGCCACAGGGAATCTGATTCATTGGATTCAATTAGATTCACTTTACTTTAATCAGTTGAATAAACAAAGAATAACTTGTTTTACCTTTTCACAAATAAGGGTACTCTGGAATGGTTATTTTGTTGGCCTAAGTAAATATTTTTTATTTATAATCCTGCTGACAATTAAGTCTTTTCCCTGGTCATAATCCTCAGGGAGAAAAGACCAACAAATGGTCTCTACTTCAAAGCTGACAGTGAAGAAATGACTCTTAATATATTTATATAACCACCGTAAATTATACACATATGTCCGTATATATTTACATGTATTCTTTAATGTATATATTTTCTTTATTCAGTCTATTCATTTACTCCTTTCTAATTCCTCTTAAATGCATATTCCTAATTCATGCTTATTTGTTTATATTTATTCATTTTTCAGGATTTTCATAAACACATACTATGTTGTATATATGTATGTTAAGCATATACTATGTCATGAAGTGTGTTAACTCTTAAAGATACTGAGGTGAATAAAATGTTTTGTATATAATATGGCAGGCAGATAAATAGTCACAGTGGTGGCTTGTAAGTATTGTATTGGATGCTTAGAATGGGTAAAATGGATGCAGAAGAAGAAAAACACATAGTCTTTTTTGACGGCTTTTCCTGCGCTAAACGCTATTTCTACGTTTTAGGTATTTGTTAATTAATGGTATAAAACAACACCCATTTATTATACAGTTTCTGCAGGACAGGAATCCGGGCATGCCATAGATGGATTCTCTGCTCGGGGCCTCATGTGCTGAAATCAAAGTGCTGGCAAAACTGTACTCACATCTGGAGATAAATACAGTCTTCCAAGATTATTCAGGTTGTTAACAAAATTAATGTTTTGTGGTTGTAGTTCTGAGGTCCCCGTTTTTTTACTGGCTATTGGGCGGGAGTTGTTCTTAGTTCCTAGTCACTCCACCACGGTCCTAGCCAAGGACTCATGGTCCTAGACATGTGGCCCTTTTACAAGGTTCCAGCTTACTCCATAGACAACAGGAGAATCCCCATCCCACTGGCTACAGGTCAATGTTATAAAACCTAATCATGAAAGAGATTTCCCTCAACATCTTTGCCATATACTATAACTAAATGAAGGGAATGACAATTCCATCATATTCATAGGTTCCACACTAATTATACATGTAGTTAGATGTACCAGTATTTTCCCTTATAATCTTTAAAAATGTACTCTGCTTTTATTAATTTTTTCTGTTCTAAAGTTATCATTTTAATATTCATCTACTTATTCTATATTTAAATAGATAAGACAAATTGGAAAAATCTACCATGGCAAGTAGAAGCAATGATCATATTAGGTTTTTTCTTTAAATTTACTTTTTGTTTGCTTGTTTAAGAAATTATTCTCTCCATTCCACCTCTGCTTAGTATTATGTAACATTTTCTCCTCATGTTTCAGGTGTTGCTCTCACATTTAAATATTATTTAGTTTGCTTTGTGTATAGTGTGTGGTAAAGGGTTGATTTTTTTACCATGTAGATAATTAGTTTTTTTATTATTATTGTTAGTTTTTTCTCCAACATTTGTTGAATAATCATTCTTTTCCTGTTTATCTGTAATTTTAGCTCTTTCATATATAAAAGATGTTTGTGGGCTCCATATTGTATTCCTCTGTATCCCTGATCCTTTACAAATAACATGTCTTTATTGCCACAGCCTTGTTAAAAAAAAATGGTATCTAAAGAGTTGTCCACAATCATGTTTTATTTTTCAGAGTGTTTTGTATACCTTTAGGTCTTTACCAAATATATTTTATAAATAAATTGTCACATTCTAACAAAAAGATGCTGTGGCTTTGATTGGCTTCACATGAAATCTATGAGCTCACTACAACAGAGCTGACATCTTAGTACCATTGCCTGCCCATCCCTAACGTTGTTGTCCTCTCCATTTATTAAGCCTCCCTTAATGCACTTTAATACCCAATTAATACTTCTTTACGTAAATTCTTTGCACATATTTTATGATTATTTCTGCTAGATTTGCTTTCTACAGTGTTCTCCTGAAATTAGTATGCAGGACTACTGTGTTCTACAATGGAAGCAAGGAAATCACTTAATTAAAAGGCTATGGTAATAATCCTGTTAGAAATAGCAATGGATTTCAGTATTATCAATTTTAAAGAAATTTAAAAAAATTAAAAGGTGTTTTCAAAACAAAGCACTTTCCTTTCCAAAATTTTCTTTCACTTGTCAATATTATTAATCCCAGAGTTTCCTTAACAAACCTTGACAACTCAATTTTTCAGGTTTATTAACAATACATGGGAAGGAGACAGATGAAAATGTCAACATACTTGGGTATGTGTGTATAATTGATATATCGTGAAATCAGAATGTATGTTAAACTTACAAAAATTTAATTAAATGTTCCTTCGTAGTTAATTATACAAATAAAAATAGAGCATTATGCATAACAGTGGAAAATTTATGGTATGTCAGAAACCAGTAGAGAAAAAACTTTTTTTCATAAAACCAATAGGTTTTAGAATGATAAGCCTCATTATTTCTTTTAGTTGGTTAAGCCCCAAAAAGGAACTATAGTAACTTTCATTCTTATTGTGCTAGGCTACAGTCAGACAAACTTCACCTGGGCAGCGGTATCAGAGGCTGCGGGGTGATCTGTGGACATTTATTCAGACATCTTCTAAAGGTTTGCTCCCACCATAGTTAATAAACTTTTAAAAGATTATATTATATAAAATATATTGCATGACTAAATACAAATATGTTTATATATTTTTAATTTGATAGTGCATTAGGATAGGAATAGAATAATATCCAGAAAAGTGGTAACAGCAACCAGTATAATGAGGATGATAATAGTAGCAATAGCAATTGTCTATCCGATTGAGTGCTTAGCACATGTAAGATACTGTTCAAAGTGTTCTGCATAATTGATATCTGTCTACAATATAAAAATGGCTTGATATAATATCTCGTTCCTTCCTCAAAATAAGGTGTATTGTTTTATTCCAACTCTTTATACAAAGAAGGTAAATAAGAGTCAGAGATGCAGTGTGATTTTGTTAAGGTCTCACACTATAATGTACTTGCTAAGATTATGAACTTTCTGGACAAAAGAATTTCAGTTCTAATTTTCAAAAATGTAAGATGGAGCTAAAAATAATCTGTATCTCACTGAATTTTAGAATTTTTTAAAAAACATAATGATGGTAAAATTTTTAATATTTAACAAAATGTAGGGAATCAACAAATATTTATTTTCTTATATTTTAACCTATAATTAAATAATATACCATCATATAGAATTGAGTTAATATAAAATATCATAATGTATATAATATAATGTATTGTTCTATCATAAACAGCAATACACTTATCAATATACAAATATATAAATATGGAGATATATGGCATATTCATGTTGTAGTTCATTGTATATACCTAATATTACTTATTAATTAATATCAATATTAATCAGTTGAAATGTAATCTTTATAACTCCAATAACATCTGTTTTTACAACGACATTATAACTCAAGTAATCTCACACATACTTTAAACATTCTTTTATTTACTATTTTCTATGGCTAACATAAGAGAGATTAATTATATTGCCTTTAAAGTTATATTTTGCAATTAAATCTGATGGAATTTTTAAATGCAGAATGTATCAAATGTTTCAATGTGTCCTTATATTCATAATTTTTTAAAAGTTTTCGACATACTATCATTTAAATTTTGAAATACAAATTGCTATTTGAATAACTTTTTAAAGAACTTCATTTTTGGTATAAACATTTTATATTTATACTATTTTCTGGAAAAAATTATGTGAAAAATTGTCTTGGCTATTCATAGATCACTGTATTTTTAATATTTCTACTTTCACTTTTTATTTACCTTGAAGACTATATCATGAATCTAGCATTCTATGTTGAGACTTTCGGTCATACTGTATAATTTTGAGTCAATGAAAATATAAATTTCCAATTCACTTGTGCATTATTAAGGCTAACTTTTTAACCTCTAAAATGTGGTAAGGGATTAAGTTTTCTGATGAGAAATACAGTTTATGTCTCAAAGGTTTAATCATCTATCCTGAACTTATTTTTATTCAAGGCAACTAGGCAAAATCTAAATGTTCTTTTCATGAGCTGTCCATCATTTGCATTACATGAATAGATAAATAAACATAAATCTGGAAGAATGTACAAAAATCAATTAACCAAACAAATCAAGCATAGAACCCAAAAGATGTAAATTCTAAATGCTAAAAATGCATTCAACCAAAAACTTTAGCAGTTAGCAAGCATAATAATTATTTATTTTTATTTAATATAATGCATTCTTATTATGACCTTTTAACCTGGAATCAATTTGAGTAACAAGGGAGATAAATGTAAGAATTATGGTTCAAAATTATTCTTCAATTTTTAAAAGTAAAAAGTATAAAACTTTCTTAGATTAGTGTTTATTCTAATATATAACTCAGACTTCTCAAATACAAGGAGAAAGATCACTGCAACATAAGTAAGTATAAATGGATCATTTTGTGCTTTTCATCTTTATGATTCTCAAGTACAACAAACTGAGGGTTGTGGAGAGGAGGTAGGTGGGAGGGTGGGGTAACTGGGCAATGGGCATTAAGGAGGGCACTTGATGTAATGAGCACTGGGTGTTATATGCAACTGATGAATCACTAAATTCTCTCCTGAAACTAATAATACAGTATATGTTAATTAAATTGAATTTAAGGAATTAAAAAAAATGTTTAAATGGAACTTAAAACTATAAAACACCTATATATTTGAGACTACTTAATACAAATAGCATGGTTCTAATAAAAAGGTAGTCTTGACTGTTCATATCTTTATTAATAAAATAAATTATTTACCATAATTTTCTGTACAGAATGGTATTATTAAAACTAGAAATTTTGATTGCTTTAAAATGTAATATCAATATATTTATTTATACGGTAAATATACCTTTGCATTTGTACTATGATCTTGTCTCAGACATTTAGATGTTAAACTTTATAAATGAATGGATTGAGGAAAATCAACTCCAATGTCCCCATTTAGGTCAGTCAGTAGTGGAGGCAATTT
Organism: Ursus americanus; assembly: GCF_024610735.1. Taxonomy (NCBI): domain Eukaryota; kingdom Metazoa; phylum Chordata; class Mammalia; order Carnivora; family Ursidae; genus Ursus; species Ursus americanus. The sequence continues at coordinate 62,397,569 of NC_142128.1, forward strand.
GAGTATTTTAAGACTTTCTTGAGCCTTCAGTACTTTCTTGGTCTCATTATCTCCACCATGAATGCAAGTTTACTATCATACACTGTATGAATCAGGGCCTTGAATAAATATTTTTTACTTTAACTCTCCTCTGAGGTACTTGCTTAGCAATTAGGAAGTGGCCTCTGCCTCCAGCTGAGTTACAAAGGTTTTTAAGTGGCCATGAATCTAGTAAGTTGCCAACAAAAATCCTCAATATGCTTTTGAGAATTTGCTCCCCCACAGAACTGGGATTTGAGTTTCTGAATAATATACAGTAATCCCTCAGTTCAATAAATTATTAAGAAGGACATCTTATTAATAAGAATATCTTGTATTTGAGACCCCTTTCAGCCAACATAGAAATGTTTCCACTTAAAAAAAAAAAAAAGAGCAAGAAAAAGGAAGTTTCCATAGACATGTCTTCCATATTATTTCATTTAACCTTTGCAATATTTTACAGAAGACTGATTAAGAATGGCTATTTACCTTTCATTCCCTTCAATATAGTGATTAAATCAACCAGTTTTAATGGCTGAAACTAATTTCTTTATATTGTTTTCCTGTCCCCTTCTTTATTATTTCCTTGGTATTAACAGATTTGTTTCACTCCCTATCATGCAATATTCATTTCTTTATGTCCTCATTATGTTCAAGGTCCACTGTTGAAGATCTTGGAATATCACCTGACAGATTAATCCCACTGCAAATTCTAATCTGAGTGCTTAGGTGGAGTTAAAATACCAGAGCCAAGAAGAAGAAATCGGCTTCTGAACCTATGATTCATTTATTTGAATATTTTCAGTTTTGTTGTTTGTGTGCTGTCGATATTATTTACTCCAGATTTATAACCAGTGTGCACACTTTTTGTTTATCAAACCTCTGCCATATTTATTTAGCATGATTCGAGCTGTGCAATAATTTGTCAATGGTTTACATTTACAACTGTGGTTCTGTGTGATTTCAGATGCCTTTGATACGATTTTGATGCATTTACTGTATGATTCAATTATTCCAAATTTCAGGACTAATTGCTGGCCCAAACTTTACCAAATGATGGTAAGACTGCACCTCTTTGAGTTTTATATACGTGTTTCTATTATTCTTTGATGTTCTGTCCAGCCTCAGTGGAACTATTGTTCTGTTTATTTAATTGTATTTATTGTAAATGTATGAAAATGGAAATATAATATTTAAGTATCCATACTCAAGAGGAGGGGTAATAATCCTAGTGAGAAGATTATTAAGTATTATATGGACATGTGTTAAAATCACCTCAGACATTAATATATCTTTTGGGAGAGATACTTCGAAGCAATGCAAATATGTTTCTCCTAAAATATTTCTTCACAAATTTTATCATTCATCATTGGTCTTGCTTACAGCAACTACTATTGTGTTCTTCTAATGGTGATTTTCTTTTTTTTCTTTTTAAAAAGATTTTATTTATTTATTTGAGAGAGAGAGAGAGCGAGAGAGCCAGCACGAATGGGTGGGAGAGGGCAGAGGGAGAGGGAGAAGCAGACTTCCCACTGAGCAGGGCGCCCATTGTGGGCTGGATCCCAGGACCCCAAGTTCATGTATGACCTGAGCTGAAGGCAGAGATTTAACCAACTAAGCCCCACAGGTACCCCCTAATGGTGGTTTTCTGTTCCCCACATTCCCTCTATGTTATTTGGAATTGTTCTGTAAGAAAGATTTGTTCTTTATCCCTTTATTTAAATCAGACGGATTCTTTGTTATTGTATTAGTTTTCTACTGATACCTAAAAAAATATTGCACAAACTTAGCAGCTAAAACAACACTCATTTATTATCTCATAGTTTCCATGCATTAGAAGTCTGGGCCATAGTGCAGCTTAGCTGGTTCCTTTGCTCTCAGACTCACACAGAAAACAAGGTTATACAGGGCTGAATTCCTCTCTAGGGTCACTTCAGGTCCACTCAGGTTGCTGGCAGGATTCAGTTGCCTGTGATCGTAGAGCTCAAGTTTACTTACTGGATGTCAGTCGAACGTCCTTCTCAGCTCCTAGAGGCCTGTTGCGTTCCCTGACTCAGTCTGTTTCTAAGCCAGCGACAGTGGTATAGCCCTTTTCGTGCTTTGAATCTCGCTTTTGCCGCCTCTTCTGGTGAATCTTCCTGACGGAGCCCAGCTGGAGAGGAATCTCTCTGCTTTTAGGGGCTTACGTGACTAGATTGGGCCCATCTGGAGAACTGAGGATAATCTCCTTATTTCAAGTTTCATAACTTTAATTATATTTGCATAGTTATTTTTGCTATGTAACATAATCCATTCCAAGCAACCAAAATCAAGAAAGCCCAAATCCTCTCTACCATCATATATTATTTAATACCAAATTGTGCTTTGTTGCTCACATTCTTCTACCTTTGATAACTGGGGGCTCTTTCAGATTGGTTTCTATATTCATGCTCCTCCTCCTTCTTTTTTTCAAAGCACTTTCTTATTTTGTGGCACACTATCGAATGTCCCCATTTCATATAGTATTTTCCTTGCCCCAGCCCTATGGTAAGCAATTTCTGTAAGGACCCCTGATTTCTTTCATTCTGAATTTCTTAACAGATCCTCAACAAACAAAAACAAAATGGAACAACAGCAACACTAAAAAACCCAGACCAACCATGAGACGAGAGAAAAAAATCCAGTATCTATTGATAACACATAAGTAGGAGACAGAGAATACTATAATGTCACATTACCTATAGCCAGGTAAGCAAACACTAATCCGTAAGAGTCGGCTCTGGAATCCACGTCTGATTGGTGAGTTGGAAGAGACCGTAATTCAGATTTAGATGCTAATGTTACTCCATTGCCACTTCATGACTTCCTTATAATCTAGGTAATTCTCTGACATTATGGCTTTGAATATTGTCTATCTCCTATTCTCCCGGTTTTCTCCTGGAACTTCTGTTGCATGTCTTGAAGTACCGTGTCCCCTAGCTTCTCTTTTATATTTCCATTTTTAAGTTTTCTATAATATTTCAAGTCATTGGTTCATTGCTACCTACATTTTCAACTATTGCTTTATATGCTGTTTAAGACATCCCCTGAGATTTTTTATTTTTATTGTCAGAATTTCAATTTTGTAATTTATCAAATATCTGTAAGGGCAAAGATAGAAATACGAGGTTATGTACTGAAAAACTTAATAAAATTAGCTTTACCCTTTATCACAATATACATATAATCACATATGTATAAATTCTGGTATTGCTTTAAATCTGACTCTCCTAAAATGAAAATAAGCTTTTTAGGGTTTTTTTCTAACATTACATATTCTGTGGGAATATCCCACATCAATAATTTGACAATCTTGGAATTTTAATTACAGACTAATTTGACTACAAATTTAGATTTTTACCAAGTCCTGAGTCCTTCCTAGCTGCAGTTTGGTAATTCTCATTTTACACACAAGAATGCTGAGCCACGAAGAGGTTAAAGAATAAGTAAAGTGGTAAAATTAGTATTCAAGTCCCCTGGTAAACTGATCATGGAATCTATGCTCCTAACCACGATCTATTACTACCTCCATTGCAGAAACTAAATATGAGTTTCTGCTAAATTTTGTGTCATGTAGAAAGCCACTGTGGTCCAAAGGAGAACACAAGAAAATAAAGCATATTATATCTGCCTTCCCAGAATTTGTACCTTATTTAGAATATTGTTGGCAAAGGCTAATTAACTTATTGAATCAAACGCTATTATAGAAGACCAAATATAAGACCCATACCATACTATATGGACAATACAAAGATGAAGTCAATGTTCATTACTATCAAGAAGTTTACACTGGGCAGATTATGGATTGTACCTAAAAGGTAAAAATATGATGCAGAACGGAATAATGTGTTAGAGAGATATAGTGTGCTTCTATACTTTTTTCAGGTATCCATTTATTACGACTTTAGACCTTTTTCCCCTAAAACACTCTCTGGTATTTGTGGGTATGTAAAACTCAATTCGCATCCTAGCACCTATCAACTTCTCAGACTGCTGATCAAAGTTATGTTAATTGTGGGGAGGTCTGAATAATGTCTATTCTCCCAACTACACATAAGCTCCATGACAGCGAGAGCCACATTTACTGTAATATCAATTTTTGTATCTTTTCTCCTAACATTTAGAGGCCAATATGATTATTTCAAAAAATAAAATTAAAAACTCTTCCTTAAAACACAATTTAGTCAGTGTCACATGAGAAAAACGGAATACACTTAAAGTTTTAAGTCACGCTTTCCCCCACTTTTCCATGTGAGTTTTGTTTTATATAAATTGTCATACTTCTTATATTCATTCAATAAAGAATAAGAATCTTTTATTAACCCAGAATATTAATTTCAAAATAATGATTCCCTAATTTGGAGTGGCCATCTTATGTCTTCCTTAAAAACTTGTTTTTTAGTATTAAACGATATATTCCACTTCTATTAATATAAATGAAATGGAAGAATATTGGAATGCATGAAGCTGTTCTTATATTTAGGATTATTTTCTTGGGCCAGATTCCCAGCATTGTAATTGCAAGAGCTGAGAGGGAACATTGGCATATTGAAATAGGATGATTTTCAGATTATGTAAAATGTTTCCTGTAGGCACCTCACATGTAATATTAATAAGGCAGATAAGGTTTATAATTATAATATTTTGCCATAGGAAACGTGGAAATGCTGTATGAGAGAAATTACATTTTTTAAATTATATTTTTATTGCTATACTTCCTTGTATCTGAATGTAGCATACATGAATTTTGACTGATTCTAGTATTGGCAAAAACAGTTCATTCAAAGGGAAACCATTCGTGCTTATATGGAGAATCACATTTGCAATCATGAAATGAATAGGCACTCAGATTTCCGTCATTGTGTCTCTTGTATTGTTTTATTCTCAAAGCACAACAAAGTTTAGATTGGAAGAAACTTGCTGAATTTGTGGGTCCAACAGTTGTATACTTAAAATTCATAGTTTGTTTTCTCTGTTTCTGTTATATGAGCTCTTCCTTTGTGTAACAGTATAAACAAGTGGCAGGAAACAGAAACATTCTAGGTATAAAAAGCAGAAATGTCATTAATGAAGGAAGTATAAGTCTTACAAATCTACAGATGGCCTGTAGGAGTGAGATTCGAGATCCATCATTGGAATTAATGAATTCAGGAACAAATAGTCACAGAACTTTGGAAACAATAAAAAGATTAGTGCCTGCCAGGGGTGGGGTGGGGGAAATGAATAAGCAGATCACAGAAGATTTTTAGGACAGTGAAAATACTCTGTATCTTAAAATGATGGATATATTATACTTTTGTCCAAACACATAGTATGCAACACCAAAAGTGAAAACCAAGGTAAACTATAGACTTTGGGTGATTACGATGTGTCAGTATAGATTTATCCTTCCAAAAAACATACTATTCTGGTGAGTGATGTTTATAATAGGGGAGGCTATGCCTATGTATGAGTAAATAATAAGAGAAATAAGAAATAAGAGAAATCTCTGCAACTTTTTTCCCAATTTTGTTAAATTACAACTGCCCCAAAAATAAATAAATAAATAAAGTCTTAAAAACATTTTTAAACATGGAAGAGAACATGGAATTAATTTTTAAAAAATGGAAAGAAAAAAAAAAACAATCCAATGGTCATTGCTATGAGCCAGGGGTCATAGCCTCAGCCACTACTTGGAAATGGACTAGTAGGTGGCCACTAAAATTCTGGCTTGTTGCCACAGGAAACAATCAGAAGAAGATGGCTCCATTTCCTCTTAACCATTTCTTCTGAATAGCAAACAAATGTTTCTTACTCTAGAATGTAACTGCTATCCAGATGCAACCACAAGGAGTAGAAAAAAAGTAATTCTGAACTCTTCAGTCTCTACAGTTCAGGAGAGCACCTAGGAGAGCATGAGAATAAATACTGAGAATTAATAAGTCTCATCTCACCCTGCTACTGAAGATCTATACAATGTATTACATACACATAAAAATTCCAATAATAAGAGAAACAACAACTATTCCCACCTAATGTATCACACTTATTTCTGGCGTGCTCATACATGCTCATACACACCATGCATTAGACATTTCCTCAAGAGATATCCGAATATCCTTTTAGTTGCCTTATCCATCTCTGAGTGACACTATCGTTATAATTCAAAGATCATCAAACAACCTCTAACACCAACCTATTCATATGGTATTGTGCATGGGGAAGGAGGGAGTGCAGATAGCTATTGCTACAGTCCTCATTTACACAACTGGCCATAGTTAATATTTTGAAATTCTTTTTTCCACCATACTTCCTGTGCCCCATTAGTTTTCCAAATGGACAGAGTTGTTTATTTGGGGGTAGGAGAGACCAGAATTTCTATTCTTGAAGAGTCTAGCCATCTTGATATCATGCCTATATTAGGGTTTGTAATCACTCTTTTTCTTTTATCATTGGGCATAGCAGTTATTAGGAAATGCCTTAGAATTGTCGTAACCAAGCATTGTTGTCCAGGTACACTGTAGAGAAAATTTCAAGTAAAATGCGTTTCCACATTTTGAAGTAATGTGTATGTCATTTTAAATTTGACATCTGAAGCTTTTCATAATTAAAGCAGTTTCCAAGTATGTAGTTTTGAGATGCTGCAATTACTGACACGTAAAAACAAACTTCTGCTTTTGCTTAGGATAGAGTCACAGGACAACTCTCCTGCACCCTAACAACACGAGCATAGCATCTGAGAGCTTAGTGGGCCAAGAATCTAATTAACTACAATCCAGAAAGTGACAGTCTAATTTTGGGGAAGGAGGGACCCACAGCAGCTTTCATTCTCGGCAAAGCAGCAGGAAGCAAGAGGAACTGCCAGAGATTCAAGTAAGAACACTGATGAAATTGATCAAGTTTGTAAAACCTGAAGGGGGTCTGGCATGATAGTTTAGAATCCTTGGGAGGCCCAGACACAACAGGAATCTCCATGCAATTTCCACTTTTTAACACAGACTACACAGAGTGCTCGTTCCATGACTGGCAGCATGCCGGAGGTGGAGAGAGACCTCCTCTGAGGAAAGAGTGCTGAAGTTTAGGGTGGAACAAAACCCAGAGACAGTCTCCCGGCACTTCTAGCTTCACACTGAGTAGGAGGCCACAGCTGTCTCCCATTTGGGAGGGGATGTGGAGGAAAGCTGAGAGTCCTCCATGGGCGAATGCAAAAGAATCTTGCAAAAATCTGGTATTAGGCAAGTAAAAGAAACCCGTGATCATTCTAAGCCATCTGCTGATGAAAGATGGTTAAGGAAGTTGAAAAAAAAAATTACCCACGAAAGAATAAGCACAGAGTGTCTGCTAAGTTCTAAAGGTAGAGAAGAGCAAAGAAAGAAACCGCATAGGCATTCTGGGCCTTCCACTGAGTACCAAGCAATGGCACTCTTCACTGGGGTGTGTAGATGGCCTGAAAAAGACCCTGGAGTGTCAGGTACAGGAACCTGCTGGTGTCTGAGAGTAGGGAAGAAGATCTGCAATTAAAATCACTTAAGGGAAGCTTCTGCTCCCAAACTGCAAAGCCCAGACCCAACTCCGCTCCAGACCAATTTGACTTTGTCACACATGCTGATGGCCTGATAGAACGGTAGCCATGACCTTTTCTGGGGATCATATTGTTATTATGAATAATACATTAGTATTGGGGCACCTGGGTGGCTCAGTTGGTTAAGCATCTGACTCTTGGTTTCAGCTCAGGTCATGATCTTATAGGTCTTAATATGGAGCCCCATGTCAACTCCACACTCAGAAGGGAGTCTGCTGGAAGAGTCTCTCCCTCTGCCCCTCCCTACTCTCACACATGCTCTCTCTCTCTAAAATAAATAAATCTTTAAAAAATAATGTATTAGTATTATTTACTTCAGTGTCCATTGTTCCTTTACTACAAAACCTTACATTCAAACTAAATATTAGAAAAATTTATTTAGAAAATAATGAAAATGTGATGCAGTATCAAGAGAGGAAAGAGTCAGTGGAACCCAAATCAGAGATGGAACAGAGTTTGAAATTATCAGCAGAGATATTTTTTAAAAAATAGTATATTTAATGATACATTGTGAAAGGGGAATGACAAACATGTACAGTTAAGTAAATCCATAAGTAAGATAGAACAAACTAAGCCAATTAAAATGCTCATAGTGAAAACATGTTATCAGAGGTGAGTAATATTTTGGTGGGCTTATCAGTGAACTGAACAAAATAGAAGAAAGAATCAGTATAAACAATCAATAGAAATTATTCCAACTGAAACAGAAACCGAAAATGGGTAGAAAAATAAATGTAAAAGAATATCCAAGGTATTGAGGCAAAGAAAAATATTCTAATATATATGAAACTGGAGTACCAGAGAGGAAGAGAAAGAAAATGGGACAGAAAAAATTATTGAAGAGATAATGTCCAACAATTTCCTCAATTAAAAGCATAAACCATTGATCCCAGTGGTTTAGAAAACCACAAGAATAATAATTACCACACATATACACACACACACACACACCCCTGTAAGGACATCCTTATCAAACTGCTGAAAATCAAAATAAAGGAAAAAATGTTAAAGCAACCAGTAAAAATAGATGAATTACATACAGAATGACAATTAAGAATGGTGTCTGAGTTCTCAACAAAAATAATGGAAATCACAAGGCCATGGGAAACATGTTTGAAGTACTAGAAGAGAAAGTAAGAACTATCAGTCTAGAATTCAAAAACAACTGAAAATATCCTTCAGAAAAAGACCTAAATAAAAATACTATAGATAGACAAATGTTGAAAAAATTAATTTCCAGCTACAAGAAGTACTAATATTTCTTTATACCAAAGGTAAATGTTTCTAGATGATGTTGCCAAATGAAGATTTTCAGAAAAAAATACTTCCCTCTCTCTCTCTCTCACACACACAGTTCTTATAATTACTCCAAATATATTCAATACATATAATTAAATTGCTTTAATGGCCATGTTGATTGCTTGATATAAAAATAAATAGCTCTGTGTTTATTCATGAGTTAGCATCTCTATTTCCCAGCTCTGTTCATTGAGAAGGTTTAAAAGCAGCAAAACCTCACTAACAATGAATCCACCTTATGTTCAAATCTTTGTTTTAATTAACAATTTCCAATGAAAGGAATGAGGGCTACTTGAAGAAATTGCAAATTCTAGGGCTGGAACATAGGAAATAGAAGATAAATCTGGAGCATCTTATAGAACATAGGGAATTTTGTAAAAGAGAAAAATGGATAGAGCACATCAAAAAGACAAGGGCAGTGAAAGTCAGAGTAATTTGAACAAAATAAAGAATTTTATTTCTTCAAGAGAAGAAAGGATATCTATTGCATATTTACCATATTTTTAACCTTTTTGACCCATCAGTTAAACATAGATGTATTATTTAGTTTCTACCTATTTGTGAATTTTCCAAATTCCTCTATTATTTTTTTCTTTAAAAACTTCCCAGCTTTATTGTTGGGGTGAATGTAGAGAACGAAACCATCCTTAATACCGGGCTTGCTAAAATGTAACACGGAGGCCTCTCCCCACAGGGAAGGTTTCAGAGAAGGACGTAGGCCTTTGGAATGCCGAGGCCTGCTGTCCACACTGCTTTAGGAATGCCCTGGGGAAGAGTTGCTTTCCCAGAAGCTTTCTTTGCCCAAACAGCCACCCTGTGACCTGAGAGATGTATGCATTGGGGCGCCTGGGTGGCACAGCGGTTAAGCGTCTGCCTTCGGCTCAGGGCGTGATCCCGGCGTTATGGGATCGAGCCCACATCAGGCTCCTCTGCTATGAGCCTGCTTCTTCCTCTCCCACTCCCTCTGCTTGTGTTCCCTCTCTCGCTGGCTGTCTCTATCTCTGTCGAATAAATAAATAAAATCTTTAAAAAAAAAAAAGAGATGTATGCATTGTCCCTTAGGCTATGTTTAGCAGAACTCATAGAACACACACACAGATTAGCCTACTATATCTCTCCTGTAAACCGATCCTTCTAGTTCCAGTAAGACTCCTTATCACACATCTCGTGCTTGAGAAACCCCATGATAAAGATTTATGATTATCCTGAAGCAAAAATAAAGGCTAGAGCAAAGAAGAGCGAAGGGTCCTCGTCTCTGAGCATTGACCCCCTTGCCTTCTCCTCTCTTTCACAGCAAAGTTTGGAGTTATCTTTCATCCATTGGTATAGGGATTGCTGGCCATTTCCGGTACTTTATTGAGCTATAATTGACGTAACATGTGTGAGTTTAAGATATGCTGTGTGTTGATTTTGATACATTTTTTGCAAAATGAGTACCACCATAGTGTTAGCTAATACCTCCATTTTGTCACAAAATTCTGGTTTATTTTTATGGTGAGAACATTTACAAATTTCAAGTATATAAAATAGTGTTATTAGCTATAATCACCATGCTGTGATATTAGATGCCCAGAATTTGTTAATCTTTTTAACTGAAAGTTAGAACCCTTTGACCAGTGTCTCCCTATTTCCCCCAGTTCCAGCTCCCGGGACCATCATTCTACTCTCTGTTTCTCTGAGTTTGGCTGTTTTGAATACATACATAAATGGTATTATATAATATTTGTCTTTCTCTATCTCTGACTTCTTTTAGTATAAATGCCCTGAGGGTTCATCTAAGTTTCACAAATGGCAGCATTTCCTTCTTTCTCATGGCTGAATAATATTCCATTAAACATTTATTTTTTAATCCATTCATCCATTGAGGACACTTAAGTTGTTTCCATACCTTGACTACTGTGAATAGCACAACAATGAATATAGGGATGCAGAGATATCTTCAAGGTCATGATTTCAATTCCTTTGGATATATACCTGAAAGTGGGATTACTGAACATATGATAGGTCTATTTTTAGTTTTTTTGAGAACCTGCATGCTGTTTTCCATAGTGGCTGCCCATTTATATTCTCATCAGTAGTGCACAAGGGTTCCCTTTTCTCCATATCCTCACCAGTACTTGTTGGCTCTTGTCTTCTTGATGACAGCCATCCCAAGATGTGTGAGGTGATATCTCTCCATGGTTTTGATGTCCATTTCCCTAACAAATAGTGATGTTGAACACCTTCTTATGTGTTGTCCATTTGCATGTCTTCTTTGGAAAACTCTATTTTTTGCTTACTTGTTTTGTTAAAACTTCCTAAGTGGATTTTGGAGGTCTCTTGGAGCTGTTTTTTTTCATGGATAGCTTGTCCAATCATTGATCTTTATGAAGAAATGAAAGCTGGGTTCTTTATGTCATTTTTTCCACCATCCCTCCATTATTTATTTCTAATTTCATTCTATTGTTTGCATAATACACTTTATTTGATTTCATCTCTTCTAAATATATTGAGGCTTATCTTGTGGTCTTGCATGTGATCTATCTTGGAGTGTATTCCATATGTGCATGAGAAGAATGTGAATTTGTAATGTTTGTATGGAATGTTCTACAGATATATGTTGGATCTAGTTGGTTTATAGTGTTTTCAAGTTTTCCGTACCTTGTTGAAATGCCTGGTAGTACTATTTATTATGGAACATAGGGTATTTAAGTCTTCAAATTCTATTTTTGAATTGTCTATTTCTCCTTTCAATTCTATCAGTTTTGCTTCATGAGTTTTGGGGCACTATTATTAGGTGAGTATATGTTTATAACTGTTTTTCATCCTGATTGATTGACACTTTCATTATTATAAAATATGTCTATTCAAATAATCTTTTATATCTATAGATATAGATTCAGTTCTTAGAGTTTCTGTGTGTATGGTTCAATACTTTTACTTCAGTCTATTTGTAACTTTGAATCTAAAGTGTGTCTCTGGTAGACAGTATGTAGTTGTCCTCTTGACTATGCTGCCTAAAATAGTTTCTGCCACATAGAGCTGGAGGTATGATGAAAGATGCAGGTGGCCTAGCCCTCCTAGAGCAAACATGTAACCTTTGGCTGGGAGCTAGTGGCATGGGGGAAGTTCTGTGTTCCCAGCTGTATCCTCCTGGAGGATATCACGCTATCACGCTACGCTGGGGGTGGGAGCCTAAGGAAAGAGCATCTGTGGCTCTCACTGCTGTTGCTGAGGTTTAGTCAATTTTTGTAAATATGTTTTTTATTTGCTGTATGCTCTTAGGACAATTTCCAGAGACTTCAATTTTATATATGTGTATTTTTTATCCATTAACTGTTCATTTTACTGGGAGAGGGTCTGTTGAGCACCTCACCCGCCATTGTGAAAATCTCTGTTGTTTTCATGGTAATGTTGGTCTGCTGCCATCTGCCCCATCCTATCCAAGAGCAGAGCCATTGCTTATCTTTTCAGTTTCTTACCTATCATACTTTCCCTCCTTTATTATACTCTTGACCAGCAAAGATGAGAAAATGACAAAAGCTTAAGGAGAAAGTTAAGACACCATATCAGGCTCACCTTTCAGAGGCTCCATTTCCTCCGGCATCTTGACCCCTGAAGTCCAGGGCACCTTCATATCCCTGATCTCCAGTGTTTGGCCAGCTGCATGAGACTGCTATATTTCTGATCTTCCTTTGCTTGACCTCCAAGCTGAATACCAATTAAGAACCAGCAAGTGTCTCAAGGAAAAAGCAGCAGAGAATATCGGGCTCACCTCACTGCATTTCCTTTGTGCTACATTGACCCTTAAATGTCAGCTGTCTTGGATGCTTTCTAAGGCTTTCAAATGTCAGCATGTTTGTATTTCACCGAGTTTTTACTTGTTCTCATTGTGGTGTTTGTATGCTACTCAGTCGTAACGTGGGTTCACTTAACTATCTAAAAATTCTTAAGTTAAAAAGTGTAACTGAAGCATGCCTGGGGAGAAGTAAAAATAGTGGTGTCAACTCTGTTAATGTACGTATTATGCTTGGACCAGGGATTTTTTTTCTTTGAATATGTCATTTTATAATTAAATTGATACTTGATGTTTTGTGGGAAGTTGTTTCAATGGTCACTTTCTATTTCTCGTAATATTTTCAGTTGTGTCTATTGTGTTAATGATTATCTTAAGTGTTTGGAGAATATCGGAATTTGGGAAAGAGATGAAGATAGCAGGAAACAGATATTGTGTCCTTTAGTTTTATTTTATATTTGAAAAAAATGTGACTCGTGTGGATATGGTCGTAGCTCTTCATATTGATCTCACTTTAGCTGAACTGTAGGCATGGTTGTCAATCAATTGAACTACCATTTAAGTCTTCAATGAGATTGGGCTGTTTTAGCATTATCATAGAAAGCTATTGTATAAAAAGTCAGGAAGAACAGAGTAGAGAAACATAATTTGATAGAAAGAAGCAAACATTCATTTTTAGAAGAATGACAAGCCCCCCCCCCCCCCGCCTCACCTTCTTTCTCAAAAACAACCAGGAACAGCTTTAGAGTGAAAAAGAAAGGAAAACACTCAGAGGTGGGTGGAACTGGGTTATGTTTTTGACTGAGGTACATGCACAGAGGTTGCCCTATTACTTGTTAACAATGCAAATGAAACAAGATGAATTAGAAAGTCCATGGTATAAATTTTTTAAAAATTCATAACAATGAGAGATAGATGGTAACAATTCATTAGTTGGGCAGAGTTCTTTGCATTGTATCAAACTTTAATTGAAGGATTTTACTAAGTAGTATAAAAAATAGTGCATCTTAACAATTGATAGCATCCGCAAATATGTGAAATGTGGTATTGAGCAATATTTTTTGTGAACTTGGTTCACAATGTGTTGTATATACCACATCCCAAATATTTTTGTGCATCTTTAAATTATGAGGTTTCTTGTTTATGCATTCAAACAATGACTTTATACTTATTGTTTTGAAATAGCTTATATTACAGTTATTTCTTATTTGAAAAGTTTAAGTGGTTAAATTTTTAAGTGGTTAAACTTTTACATATGAAATTTTACATAAAATTCACATTTGCCATTTTATAAATGTTTGATATTTTGAGATCTAACAGGGTTTAGATTCCTTCAATAATATATCATCTTTGAGGTTTTCAGGAAAAGGTATTTTGATTATTTATTGACAACAAAACTGATTACTTTCGGCTATTTTCACAGCAGAGACATATCACTAGAATTTTCTTTCAGCTTCAGTTGATAAAATGTTGAAAAGGAAACTATTGCTCAACTGGGGTCTGCTGGTTGGAGAGTCAACATATCAGAAAACAATGAATTTTCCCATTGCTTTTAAATAAAATTTTTTATGCTAGTTCTTCATGCCTTATTTGAAGAAACTCAGCAAGTGTGACAGAATTTTTCTTGGGTTATGGTTTGAACAGCATGACTCCATGAGGTGTAGGTATGAATCTGCTCTGGGAATAAAGAGTGATAGGTTCTAGCTTTAGGTTATCTATTCATCAGTGAGGCAGTTGTAGACAAAAGCAGCCTCTTTAGAATTTTGTGTGCTCATCTAAAATCTAAGTTAGCTGATAACTGCGTTCCCAACGAATTTATTATATCTGCTGTTCTTTCATTATGATCAGAATACAATGATTAAATTCTTATTTTACATGTCAAGAAATACATTGATTTTTTTTCTAGCAATTATGTTTTGGGGGAAAGATGCCCCCAAATGGACAAGTGATTGTTTTTAGCAATCTGTTTAGAGAGCTATCCATTACTACGTGAATGTGGTAACAGAAATTAATTTTCAGAACTTAGATATGTTCGTTGTAAAATTATATGATATTTCAATTTTAGAAAATAGAAGAATATTTAAAAACTGAAAGGATAATTTCACCAACATTACACTATGCAGGGTCCCTTGTTATATTTCTCAGTATAAATTTAGATCTAATGTTTGGTCAAATTTTGCAAAAAAAAAATCCATTTTAATATATTTCATTCCCTTTAACTACCTTAAATGAAACTTTTGTTAAATAGCAAACTGGTAAAAACAGTCTGTGTCCTAAAATCTATATTCATCTCATTACTAGTCAGCATCTGCTCTTGATATAGAATTAAAAAAGCACATTGATCCTGACATGATTTCAGATCAATTATTAGAAGCCATACATTGCACCCAAATGGACTACCTTTCCTGTAATCCATAATACAAAGTTTGTCTACCCACAATAAATAAATCAAATAATCTTAAGAATTATTTAACTACAAATAGCCAAATGCCATGCATACTGTATTCTTATTTCACATTTGCAGATACACTGAAGCGTACAATCCCCACTCCCTCCATTTTTATCTGTGTCTAATATACTTTGAATCCAGAAGCCCTAATTTGAATAATTTGTCCTTCTTCCAGACTAAACCAAATCACTGCTTGATAAGACAAGAACATAACTCCTTAATCAATATTGCATACGGTTGAACATGGCACAACGATTTTGAAATGTCTGATTATGTTGCACTGCCATGATGCAGTTGATTGAAATAAAATGTATGCATTTCTGAATGCTTTGGAAATTAGAAATTTACTACTCTGTTTTTTTTTCTTTTTTTAAAAATAATGTGGTAGGTTTAACTTGAAATTTATTTGTGTGAATGACAAATTGAATTCGTTCATTACTGCTATCAAGTGTCTTATTCATTTTAATCAAAGCATGTTTCTTAATTATTTTGATTTCATAGTCCTGGGATAATATAACAACTAATAAAGAACAAATGATTAAATGAATATCATTTTTTAATAACTAAAATAATACATGGCAATAGTCTGTAAACAGCACTTCATTGTATTTACTAAAAATAAATCTCTGATTAAGGCCTCAAATTGGGCATAATAACCAATGATGGATAAAAAGGTCCAAAAATTGCCTGCCTTTTACAATGATACCTTCAAATGTGGAATTGAGCTCTTGATTCCTCTTAATATATCTTTGAATATAAAGTCTGGTTTGGGATAATGCATGAAATTCCAGTGGAACACTGCTGGGTAAATTAAACCATATAGAAGCTTTCTTCATTATTTTTATTTTGAGAAATTGAAAAGATGTTGATAAATGACATTTGTATGATACATACTAACGATTACAGGGACAATGACTTTGGAACTTGGGCACTCTCAACATCTGACTTCCGCCTGTATGCCCAGAGTGGCTGCTTCACTTCCTATCATTCCCCAGCCAAAACTAAAGATAACAGGGACCAGAGGAGTAACAAGCCAATTATTTTAAGGACAAAGCCTATATTAAGACTCATTCTTGCTAGTCATATTATTCAATGGTCAGAAGTGAGCCTCATAAGCGTTTCTAGTTACCAGGAAACACAAAAATGGGAAGATTAATGATTAACCAAAAGAAATTCGTCAGATGCTGAATTTATTTTATTGTGGAAGAAGTGAAGAGATACGCAGTGAGGACTGCGTTAAGTGTCCACATCAAGAACCGACAGGCTACTTTAGCATTTCCTGTGCATTTTTTAATTGTGAGGAAAATCCTGAGGTAGGCTCTTACAATTAAAAAAATGCACAGGAAATTCTATCCCTAATTCCAATGGAGAAGTTTGAAGGAACAACTGTGCAATAAATAAATACATTCTTTCTCTAAAGAATTTTGATATTTCAAGCATCCAAACATTGGAGCTATAGTTATTTTTAATACATTTGTTTTTAACTTTTAAACTAGAGTTGAAAGTAATTTGCACACCACCATTCTAACATTGCAGCATCTGATTTTACTGTACATTTGCCTTTACCAGTTAGTTTTATACATTCATATGCTTTAAAATGTCAGCGCTCTTGAATTCAAGTTTGAAGAACTCTCTTTTGTATTTCTTAACTACCTCGGCATTGTTTCGCTTGAAATGTCTTTATCACACTTTCATTTCTGAAGGACAACTTTGCCAGGAATATTATTGTTGGTTGGCAGTTTGGGGTATTTTGTTTGTTTTGTTTTTCCCCCAGCAATTTGAATACACTGTTCTGCTTTCTCTGCCCTGCAAGGTTTCTGCTGAATTCTTCAGTTCAGCCCTTGTACTCTTCAGTTCAGAATTTCTGGTTTTGTTTTCTTTTCTTTGTGTGTGCATATGTGTGTGTGTTTTATGGTTTCTGTTTTTTTTGTTGTTGTTGTTGAACTACTTATTTTGTTCATGTATTGTTTTTCTATTTTATTTTTTAGTTGTCTACCTTGTAGTTCACTGAATATTTTAAAGAGGATTATTCCTAATTAGTTGCCAGTCAGTGAATAGATTTTTTATTATTTTAAGTCAGTTATTAGAGCTTTTTTAGCTTCCCTTGATGGTGTCATGTTTACCTGATTCTTCGTGATCCTTGTATCCTTGCTTTTCTATCTATGCATTAAGGAAGCGGTCTCCTCTTCCAGGCTTTACCAGTTCACTCTGGCAGGGAAAAACCTTCAACAGTGCTCCCAGCCTGGGTTCTGGGCTGACCAGCTGGTAGTATCTGAAGCAGGTGGTATCTGCAGGTGGGAGGTATTTCCATAGGGCTGCTGCCCTTGCAGTGAGAACGGAGAGTGGGGCAGTCTCAGGCTGTGCTCCCCAGTCATGTGGGACTGCTGGCTGGGCACCATGCTCAGGCAAGGCCACTAACTGATTTCCATAAGCATACCTGGTTGAGTTGGCCGCCAGGCTGTGCTGCATATTGGGTGGGGCTGTAGACTATGCCCCGCAACTGAGTGGGGCTATAGGCCAGGCTCCACTCTTGGACAAGGCTGCTGGCTGGGATTCCTGTTTTGGTGGGGCTGTCAGCTATTCTAGCAAGTCAAGTGGGACTGCAGTCTGTGCTCTGTGATCAGGCAAGCTTGCTGTCCATGCTTGCCGGTGGAGTGGCACTACAGGCTATGCCCCAAATTTGGGTTGAGCACTAAAATCATTTACAGGGGTGCCTGGTGGCTCAGTAGGTTACGTGTCTGCCTTTGGCTCAGGTCATGCATAATCTTAAGGTCCTGGGATCCAGCCCTCAATGGGCGGGTCCTTGCTCAGCAGGGAGCCTGCTGCTCCTTCTTTCCCCTGCTGGAGCCCTCTCTCTCACTTTCTCTCAAATAAATAATAAATACGATCTTTAAAAAAAAATAAAATCATTTACATTTTGTTCTTCACAAAAATAATATTCTTGTAAATTAAAATTTTCAAAAATTTCAAGTGATCATGATTACATTATTATACAGGAAAATTACAAATGAAAAACTTGATATGGAGAAATGCTCAGGGATATTATTTTAGATTCTAATTAAAATTTTTGAAAATAATTTTTAAAAGTGTATACACATTCAATATTTAGTAATGTGTAATATTATCTCTTATCCTAAGTATATAGGTCACATTTTAAATGTTTAGTCAAGTTTACATAACAGTATAAGTCCCCTACAGTTTGTCCTCTGTGCTGTATAAATATTAACATTATCTGTGTTTCCCACATCTATAAGTTTAGGAAAAACTGTTGTTGGCACATCATTACCAGTGGCTGTCCCAGCTGTATAATCTCCCCTTCAAGTATTCTACTATCTGGCTATGGCCTCTAGCTTTCCTTCCTACTGCTTATAGTACCACAAATACGAAATTTCTACAACTTCACTGGGACCAAAAACCTATTGATTATAACAGTTTATTAGACACATTCATTCCACATACCCTCACCTCCTTCCTACGTAGCTTAGATTGCATGTTCAATATAATGCTCTTGAATATACAATTAATTGTGTTGATCTTTACCTCACATTTTATAATTTTTTAAAAATTCAAATAGGTCATAAATGCATGACTTAAAATACTAAAAATTTTATAATTAAATATTAGAGATAATCTTAGTGACTTTAATTTTGGCAAATGTTTCTTAACACATACAAAGCATGCTGTACAAAATTAAGATATCAATAAATTGCATATAATCAAATTTTATTTTATTGCTTAAAGATTTTATTTATTTATTTATTTGTCAGAGAGAGAGAGAGACAGAGAGCACAAGCAGGGGAAACAGCAGGCAGAGGGAGAAGCAGGCTTCCCACTGAGCGAGGAGCCTGATGCAGGACTCGATTCCAGAACCCTGGGATCATGACCCCAGCTGACGACAGCTGCTTAACCGACTGAGCCACCCAGATGTCCTGCATATGGTCAAATTTTAAAATATTTTTACTCTTCATAGACTCTGACAAGAAAAAGAAAAAAGCAGTCATAGCCTGGGAAGAAATATTTATAAAACATGTATCTGAAAAAGGCTTGGTATCTAGAATATCTAAAGAACTCTTAGAACATAACCATGAGGGGTGGCTGGGAGGCTCAGTCAGTTAAGCGTCTGCCTTTGACCCAGGTCATGATCCCAGGGTCCTGGGATCGAGCCTGGCATCGGACTCCCTGCTTACCTTCTTCCTCTGCCATTCCCCCAACTTGTGCTCTCTGGCTCTCTCTCTATGTCTCTGTCAAATAAATAAATAAAATCTTAAGAAAAGACAAAAAAAAGACTTAACCATGAGACAAAACAACGCAATATAAAAACATGGAAGATTTGAACAGATGTTTCATCAAAGAAGATACATGCATGAGAAATAAACAAATGGAAAAATGCTCAGGGTCATTATAGAAATGAAAATTATGATCTCAATCGGATAGCACAAAACATCCACTAGATGGCTAAAATTAAAAAGACTGCCCATATATTTTGAGTATTCTATTTATATTTAATGTGATCATTAGAGTATCACTAAAGAGATATAGGTTTTCTGGGATGAATATAATGCTTTTCTTTGTTATATTTTTCTTATTTTTAAAGATTTATTTATTTATTTGAGAGAAAGACAGTATGTGTACATTCGCCTGTGCAAACGGGGGAGAGACAGAGGGAGAGGGAGTCCCAAGCAGACTCCACACTAAGCTCGGAGCCCGATGGGGGGCTCAATCTCATGACCCTGTGATCACGACCTGGGTTGAAACCAAGAGTCAGTTTCTTAACTGACTGGGCCACCCAGGTGCCCCTGCTTTTCTTTGTTTTTATGTTCAGAAAAGAAGGTTAATATGGAAATGATTGGTAAGTGAAAGTTTCATATCCTAAGAATGAGTTTACTTATTTTTTTTCTAGAGATGTTTATGGATAAAGACTTTATTCACAGAAAGAAACTTCAACAGTAATGAAATTTATGACTTCTTAATGCTACTGTTCATCTACTATATGATTGTAAGAATGGCATGATCGATCAGTTCATTTATACCTTTAATTTCTTTGTGGAAAAATTAAGAAGTCATTACAATAAAAAATATTCACAGTCCAGGAAAGGAACAAATTAACCTTGTTTTCATTCTTACCTCTCAGTATACACATTGGATTCATATAATTTCAAAGTTTCAAAGCCAAAGCTTTTCAATAGTACATTACCTGCCAGGATCGACTTAGAAAATTAGTAGGCAAGAAAAAAAATCACGTGCAAGAAATACCAATACAAGCTGTTAAATAAAGTCAAGTATCATACCCGGGGCAGCAATGCAGCATGCTCAATCTTAGTAGCGGCGATATAACACACAGTAGCCCAAATTCTGTGCACTCCATTCTTCCACATTTTTGCCAAAGAATTCTGCCTGTATAAAGAAAGAAAATATGATTAAGATTAAAAATATCATGAATAGAGTAGAATCTTCATAATTTTATGGAAATGGGTAAGATATCAGTGATCTGAAGCATTATCACTATATGTTTAGGTTACAAGTGCTTTATATTTTTTTAAGAAGAAAGCCAATAATGTTCCTTTTTTTGTTTAGATGCTAGTATAAGAAATCCATTTATTATTGAGTTTTTGTCTCATGATCTTTGGGGATTAAACTTCAGGGATGCTAAGAACAATCACTGTAGAGATGTGGAACATCTCTTATTGCTTGACTGAGCACAAAAGCCTTAGGAGTAACCCTGGGGGGGAATTCACTCTCTCACTGTGTACTTAAAAATCATTTATGCTCCCTGGATTCAGCACTCAAGCAGGCCATGCTAACAGAGCAATGCAATTAACCTTTCCTAGAAATTAAATGTGCAAGTGTTCTACATAGTACTTGCTTGGAATAATTTTCTATCATTTGCAGAATGTGTTAGAAAAATAATTTTCTGCCAATGGCTAGGCAGTTTGAAGATTATTACAGATTTTCTTTTTATTTTTGAACAAGTTCTCTATTTTCAGGGGGAAAATATATTTTTCCCTTCTTTATCACATTTCAACAACCACACACATCCTCTCAAGAAAATAAGGTATAAATATCCATTTATATTTTAGAATATACTTATATTGATATTTTTATTACTGTTATTTTTCAAGTAATTTGTCTTTAATAATATCATACATATTTACTGAGCACCTTCATTTTTTATTGTATTATCGTGGTAAGAACACAACATGAGATTTTCCCTCCTAACAAAAGTTTAAGTGTATAGCTGATCTCTCGAACTCACTTATCTTGCAAAAATGAAACTTCATATTCTCTGATTAGTAACTCCCCACTTCCCCTTCCCCCTGTAACAACCATCATTCTACTCTCTGCTTCTGTTTGACTCTTTTAAGTACCCCCATAGAAGTGGAATCATACAATATCTGTCCTTCTGTGACTGGCTTATTTTACTTAGAATGTCTTCAGGTTTCATCCATGTTGTAGTATATTGCAGGATTTTCTTCTTTTTAAAGGCTGAGTACTATTTCATTGTGTATCTACTACAACACATTTTCTCTATCCTTTCATCTGTCAATGGACATTTAAGTTGTTTCAACATCTTGGCTATTGTGAATAGTGCTGCAGTTAACATGAGAGTGCTACTATGTCCTCAAAATCCTGATCTCTGTTCTTCTAGATAAATACTCAGAAGTGGAATTACTGGATCATTTGGTAGTTTATTTTTCATCTTTAATTTTTTTTTGAGGACCCTCCATACTGATTCCCATGTCTACTATACCATTTTGCATTCCCACCAATAGTGTACAAGGATTCACATTCCCCCACGTTCTCACCAATACTTAGGTTTTTTTTTTTTAATAATAGCCATCTTAACAGGTATGAGATGATTATCTCATCATGGTTTTGATTTGCACCTTTCTGAAAATATGACAGTAAGCATTGTTTATGACAAAGCTCGAGTATGTTACTAGCCTAAAGACGAGCATATAGGTAGTTGAAGTGGTTGCCTCTAAGGAGTAGAATTGAGTGAGTGTGGTTAGAGGGGGCAAAGGAACTTCACTGTCATTGCTGTTATACATTCTATGGTACTTTGACTTTCAACTTTTTAAGTTGTTTATTCTGCTTTTTATTTCAATATATCTAAATACTGTACTATTTTTTATTTATACACTTTATATATTATCTATTGATTTTTATCTTGTTGTTTGCTTTCCTCCTCTCTCCCCCAGTACATCCCATGCACAGTGCTGTTATATACTTCCCAAATTTTATATTTTATGTTTTATGTATGTATAAAATATATTGTAGCATATACATATATGCAAAAGGAACATGACATACCTACAGAAGTAAACATTATTTTTGTTGGTTAACTGTTACTCCACACTCTACCTTTAACCAATAAATACACTTTTCTCAATAACTGATGTAATAGTGCATAAAAAGATTCTACTAAAACATATTAATCAGTAACCTGGGTTCATTGTTCCATGTAGGCTAAAATAACAAAGCTAGGTAATACTGAGCCTTCAGTGATAATACTAACCCTTCAACATCATAGAATTGTTCATCACATTTTACTCTTCTAAATGAGCTAGCAATAATAAAAATTAACATAAATAGAAAGAGATTATATATCTTCTTTTAGTTGATCAAAAGGATTTTTGTGAAGTAGATCTAAATCAAAACATCTTTTCAATATAGCACTGTGAAAATAAACCCACTGAATTTCATCATCATTAATCCAAATGGAAAAAGCAAATGAAGGTAAAGAAAAATATAAATATCATCATAACAGTACTTTTTGTATAAAATTTTTCTTATACATCAATAATTAAATAAAAACTGCTTGGGGAGGCTCAGAATACTTACTGACACTGGGGGCGCTTGGGTGGCACAGCGGTTAAGTGTCTGCCTTTGGCTTAGGGCGTGATCCCAGCGTTATGGGATCGAGCCCCACATCAGGCTCCTCTGCTATGAGCCTGCTTCTTCCTCTCCCCTGCTTGTGTTCCCTCTCTCGCTGGCTGTCTCTATCTCTGTTGAATAAATAAGTAAAATCTTAAAAAAAAAAAAAAAGAATACTTACTGACACTGCATCTGGAAGTACTAAATTTTATCTTTGGCTAATATGGCATTGTAAATCATGAGATGCTGTGGAACACTAATTAATCGTTGCTAATTGTGCAAGAAAAAAATTATTGCATCTGACAATGTGAATCTTCAAAGGATGGAATGTGGAAAATATACACTGTGGAATAGGAATTATGTATTAATTAATAGATGCACTAATTAACACAGCAGAAGTTAGCTTATTTCTATTATTAATAATACTTCTCTAGCCACATTAAAATCAGGCAATCTCAAAAATATTTAAAAAATAGAATCAGAGCAGTATATGCTGTACAAATATAATATTCTGACTTTCACATGAAAATTTACTGTTTATATATTTAGTGAAATATGCATTCACAGAACTGAAAGATAATACAGGGATATTTTCAAATTAATATTTATTTCATCAGCGCTATTAAAAATACATTGGTTCCATTTCACCTCATTCATTATTTATATAGTTCTTTCTAGTACTACATTTTATCCACTTTCTAAAACTGAATGCATCCACTTCTAAGACAAGGAGTTGATAGCAGCAGACATGTGGCCTATATTCATGATTTGAGATAATATAATGCATACATAATAGGAGTTAGATACCTCATTCTAACACAGGCAAGTTCATTTTCTGTCTGGTTAAAATATATATCCAGGTTGATCCTGGGGAAAATCAGAAATAGATATGCCATGATTAATCTCTGCTATATTGCTATATATGGAGAAAAAATCTTTTTTTTTTTAATTTGCTGTGTTTTTTTACTCTTTTGCTTACTTTGTCTCATCATTCACTCTTTCCTTCACCTTCTAAAATGCCTTTCTGTCTTCCTTGGAGTTTTCTAACCAACACTTTGTGTTTTTTTCATTTTATGGCATATTGCTGTGACACTGTTTGCCCCCTGTAGCTACATAGTATGGTTTTATACTTATGTATAATATATCAAGTAACTACAATTTTACATGGTATCATATACAAAGGAATGTTTGTATACAAGTAAACAAGTAAAGATGCAACTTGAAGAAATTATTAGCTTTTAGTTAAAATTTATATTGCTAAGGAATAAAATTATTAATACATATTGACTAAGTAAATGAATAGTCTTTTTTTACTGGATCTTCATGTTCTATAAATACATCTGTATTTTACGTTATAAATGAGCTTTCAACTATTTGATTTTCACAGGCAAAATAAGTTTCAGCAATAAAGTAATTATTAGAATAATTCATCTTAGCAACTTTGCTTTGCCTGTCTAGGTCATAAGTAAAAGCAGATTTTATTCTAATTAGCTGGATAATTTCCTTAATTCTAAAATTACTTAGTAGATGTGCTACTGTCAAAACAGTGTGAACTCAACTCTGTAGGAACAAAGATTGGAAGAGTTTTCAGGTGCGGTGGGTTATAAGCCATTTGTGTTGTTATTCTACCTTATACAAAGGAAAAGCAAACTTTTCTGAAATCTTCATGACAGGAAGTCTTTTTTCAAGTTGGAGCAAGGCACTGGACTGTAGCAACGTACCAAGAGTGGTTCTTGAGGACCAAACTGTAAGGAATAATTTTCTGAATTGGTTCTGGGATTTCTGAAATTGGCACTCTAATCTGATTAGATTTAAAAAGGCTGATTATTTTATTTTTAGCGGTAAAGAGAGACTGATAGTCCTTGACCTGAACTGTTAAAAGGGGTACACAAATATCCACGTTGAATACTCCTAATCAATCACTTAAAAGGAGCAAGGAGATAAGTGACTCTCTATATGCAATTTTGCACATTACTGAAAAATTAAGGAATAGGGGCACCTTGGTGGCTCAGTTGGTTAAGTGTCTGCCTTTGGCTGGGGTCCTGGTCTTGGGGTCCTGGGATCCAGCCCTGCATAGGGCTCCCTACTCAGCAGACAGTCTGCTTTTCCTTCTCCCTCTGTCCCTCCACTCACCCCCCACTTGTGCTCTCTCTCGCTCTCTCTCAAATAAATAAATAAAATCTTAAAAAAAAAAAAAGGAAAACTAAGGAATATAATGACATCAGTTGGTTATTTCCAATGCTGTTGGACAAAGTGGTCAAAGAAAAAGATGGAGCTCAGAAATTTGAATTCCCCACTAGAAGCTCCATAAATGACCTGAAAATGTCTGGGTATGCCCAGAAGGAGAGCTTTGTTTCCTGTAGTGGTAGGGTTGAAACTGCTAAAAACCAAAGTCAACCTTATTCTACAATTAGCTGAATGAGTGCAAATTGAATCCCCTGACTTGCAGAGTGCCTGCTGCTTAAGTGTGGGCACTGATTGGGAAAGAATCATTTCTTGTAAGCTGGGATGAGAGGATATGAATGGTCCTGATAAAGCTGGGGATATTGAGCCCCTAAATTCTGATGAATCTTCTTTACCCGTGGAAGAGGACTTCCTACACACAGAAAAATTGGGCTCCCCACACAGAAGGTATCAACTTCTCCAAGCACAGTTGTATCTCCACCCACAGTAGTGTTGGCTTTTCTTCCTCTATTGGAGGGGACTAACCCTGAATAACCTGAGGAAATGGTAATGGCCTCCCTAGCTGTCGTGAAAGACAATGCTGATTCTCCACAGGAACCACCCCTATTGTCTCTCTTTGTTCCAAACTTATAAATTGTCTCAAGTCCTAGCAGGCTCTTAACACTGAAGTACAAAAGTGTAGATCATGAAGAAGTATACTACACTTCAAAAAGAACTACTTGAGTCTTCTAATTTATACAAACAAAAATCTGGAAAACATGTGGGAATGGATACTAAAGGTATGAGATAATGCTGAAACGTATATAAAGTTGTATCAGGTCAAATTTATTGCTATGGACCCACTAAACAGAGATTCTTCATTTAGTGTTGTAGCTCAGGAGTTAGGAAGGTATCTAACAGTTTGGTTGATTGGTTGATTGGGTGATACATGGGCCAAAAAAAATGGTTCACCATTAGAGAACTGAAGCTGCCCAACCTTCCTTGGTTAATGGAGAGAAAGGGATTCAAGGCTTAGGGGTGTAAGAGTGGCTTTGTCATTTAAGACCTATTCATCCACACTGGGAGGATCCAGAAAACATACTTTTCAGCAATATTTTGAGAAATAAATTCATTAGAGGAGCCTCAGCATCCTTAAAGAGTTCTGAAATTGCTCTTCTTTGTGGGCTAGACCTTAGAGTGGAACTTGCAGTCACTCAATTGGAAAACCTAAGTGCAATGGGAGTAATTGGATCTTGGGGTGGCAGAGGACAAATGGTGGCACTCAACCACCATATGCACAAGATAGTTGTATTATGTTAGCTGGAATTATGAGCTTGCTATTTTCTTTATTTGAAGATCAAGTCGGTTTAAGGAAATGCATATGGATGCCAAACTGACATATGTTGAACTTTCGATAGTTACTTTTATGTCACCCTAACTAGGCTAAGAGATGTCCAGATAGCTGGTAAATATTATTTCTGGGTGTCCAAGAGGGTATTTCTGTGAGAGATTAGCGTTTGAATCAGTAGACTGAGGAAAGAAGATTGGGCTCACCAATGTAGGTGGGCATCATTCATCCATTTAGGGCCTAAACAGAACAAATAGATGGAAAAAGAATGAATTCACTTTCACCATAGGAGTTGGGTCATCCATTGTTTCCTGCTCTCCCCCTGACACCTTATGACACTGACACTATTGATTCTCAGGCTTTCATAGCAAACTGAGATTTACACCACCAAACCCTATTCTCAGGCCTTGGGACTTTTACTAAATTATACCACCATCTTTCTTGGTTTCTCAGCTTGCAGACAAATATGATTTGTCTATGGAGGACTCCTTGGCCTCCATAACTACACGTGCCAAATCCTATAATAAATCTCCTGTCTATCATTTCTCTCTCCCTTTCCCTCTCTCTTTCCCGCTCTCTCTTCCCCCTCTCTTTCTCTATCTATCCATATTCCACTGGTTCTGTTTCTCTGGAGAACACTGACTAATACACCTCTCCTGGAGACTGGGAAATAGGGGTACTATTTTCTTTCATGACTGTGTTTCAAAGGGATAGCATCTAGGTCCTTAAGATAGTCTTGGGTTTTAAGCCAAAGCTTTACATCTAAAAAAT
This sequence comes from Ursus americanus, assembly GCF_024610735.1. Lineage (NCBI taxonomy): Eukaryota > Metazoa > Chordata > Mammalia > Carnivora > Ursidae > Ursus > Ursus americanus. The sequence continues at coordinate 62,424,846 of NC_142128.1, forward strand.
ACAAAGAAAGAAATAACAATTACAAGTCTTCTAAAGTAAATGTTCTAAAAAAGGGAGAGAGGGCAGGAGCAGGAAGAAGCCGTAAAAGTTTGGTCAAGCTGAGCAACGTACTGACATTGTCTTGGTCACTAGAGAGGGCAATACAATCATACATAATAGCTTTTCCATTAATAGTAAAAAAATAACTATTTACTGCAAAATGTTTGCTTAATAACATCTATAATTTAGCTAGGTCAGCTATTTGTTTTAACCAAGCTGTTCAATTATGTCTCTATAAGTACATTCAAATCTATCATAGCTGTTTATTTAAAAATACTAAAATTCATACTTCACTATTATTGAAAATAAAAGCTTCAGTGATCATAAAATATCTATAAAATATATTCTTATTTTGTTTTGACTCAATAAAATTTCCACTTTGTATTAATAATATTGCCAGGTAAAACTAAAATTTTGTTTATATTTAGATCTTTCATCAGGCATATCACATCCACCAATAAAAATGTGCTAAGTTTTCTGCATGTTTGATTTACTTTCCTTACTCGAGTATACTTCAGAAGGTATATAAATTTTTAATTTACTGTGCTTTATTCTTAGCTTATTTGTACTTAACACCTGTCAGTTTATCAACTGAATGTAATGTGCTCCAATTTATTGTGTGGATCAAATTGTATTACTTTTTCTTCTCACTTATGTATCACTTTCTCACTGCATTTTAATGATTCTACTATGACTACAACATTAATGTACAGACAAAATCAGAAATTTACTCATGCCCTTAACAGCTAAGCTTAAATAGATAAATATTCATGACAAATGTAAGAAGTTTATTGTATGAAACTGAATATGCCATTTTAAAAACTAATGAAATTCTGACTTTCTATAAGAACAATATAATCAAATGCATTTCATTCTGAATCACAAGTTGTTCAACAATTTCTTTTGAAACTTCATGGTTGTAGAAATTCCCTAGTCCAAGATTGTATTTGATTTTATTCAAGATCCCTAAGTTTATTTTTAAATCTTTATATAAAGAAAGGAAAAGTATGTCTAGTATTGTCATCCTCTATTAATCAGTTTCATATCATACTCTAGAGTTAGAATATTTGCATTAGGAATACATTTCATTGATGTAGCTCATTTAAAGAAGATAATTGGCTTTTTTCTATATTTACATGTTGAAAAATTGTCTAGAATAGCCCCAATTTTGAGACACCATATATTAAAGGGCCTGAACTGATTAAAGTTAATTTCTAAATAACTAAGGTTAATCAGTAGGAGCTTCTTGTTGAAAATAACCTGACATTTCTGGCAAGTCAGGTAAAAAAGTTGACTTCAGGACTGTGATTTTCTTGTGTTTACAAACCAGTTATCCAATGAAAAAATAAATTAATGTGAGCTCATGGTTTAACAACTATATTCATAGTACAGCTTTGACATTCAACTTCCTGACATCTGGACTCTTTCATCTTGTTTTAATATGTGTTAGCTTTTAATCATCAAGTTTCAGCTTTCTGCCTTGATCCTCGCCCTTTGCTTTCCTAGTTTCTTGAATTTTGTTAGACCCCAAATGTTTTATTGAGGTACCCATTCTGACTAGTCTTATGCACATGGCAAAAATAATTTTTAATATAAAGCCACCTGTCCATTGGTACACATTCATCCATTTAATAAGTAATACCTTCATTGGGTAGGGTGACTGGGCCAAAAAAGAGGGGTGGAGACAAAAAGCTGATTTAATTTACCTGTTTAAAAGGTCATTTGTTTTTTTTTTAAATTGAATATGACTATAAACATATCAGAAGATAATTAGTTCACAATTACTTTAATATCTAAAAATAGTTACATTCAATTATCAAAAACTTATTAATATGCACACTATGCTATGTTAAGTAATTGACAGGCATGGTTTAATCTATTTCTCTTAAGTAACATTTAAAAAATATATGAATTCATTTCTTATGTATGAATTCAAATATACTTGATACAATATGATTTCAAATATAATTCGTACTATATGAATTACATTTTTATTTTGTTTTTTGGTTTCTTTGGCAAGTTACTTAAATTATCTGAGCCTCATTTTACTCATTAGAAAAATAAAGGTAAGAATACATGTCTTGTTGGGTTGCTGTAGAGTTTAGAGATAATGTAAATAAGTTGACTAGCTCTGTGCCTGGCACATGAGTAGGGCTTAGAAATTAGTCTCTGGGAACAAGATTTCTGAGATAGTGAGGTGAGTAGCTCAACAAATCTACTCCCCAAGAAACAATAATAAAACTGGACAAAATATTTTGACTGTGGAAATCAACCAAGGGCATACATCTAACTGAAAAGTGATTATATATTAAAAATTACTGAATTTTGAATACAAACAGTGGAAGTCTGTGATGTTTTTGCCTGGGGCTACTCCCACTCCCCACCCCCAGCCTGGTCAGCATAGTTGTGATATCAGGGTGGAGTAAGACATGAAAACCAGCAGCTTCAGTGCCACTGGCTGATTTTATTTGAAGCCAATCATGTAAAACCCTATGCCCAGAGCAACAGTCACAGTAGAGATCTAAGAGGCAAATGAATGGGCCAACTAGCAGCTTCATTGGCCTCAAATTCCTGTCTTGTTTGCAGCAAGTAATTGACTAGAAGACTAACAGGCAAATTTGCTTCATCAGGAATATATGAGAAGTAAGCCATAAAGGCCTCGGACAAGCTCTCCATGTATGTGTTTTACCATGACTTAAACACTGCCTGCACTTTGAATGCACTCCCTAACACACATACAGTTCCATCGGCAGAAGTTGGAAGTCTTACTGGTTCAAAATGTTGAGCACAACTGCTGATCAGTTATTGCTTGATGACAACTAAGCTATGCTGACTTCTAGGAAGTCAGACATTTTAAAAAAAGTGTGTAACCAATTATACAAGAAAGAATAATGAGACAGAAAGGTTAAGACAGTTGTTATCAACAGACTCCATGATGCAGAAATATAATTCCAAGTAGCAAAGGCAGAAATTACCTGATAATGAATTCTGAGTACATTTGTAGAGATTTCAGATTGATTTGTTATGCTTGTGTTTTGATGCTTTACTTACACTGGATCTAAAGGAAACTGAAATCATTCATGGAAATAAGTGAAAGGCTTCATTTTATAGAAAAGCTAGAAAACATCATGTTTTCTCTTTAGTGATACATGATAGATACCATATGATGTCATGTGTTTCGTTTGTTGGTTGTTAGTTCTTTGTTTTCCTGTATTACCACAGACTGATTTCTAATGAAAGGATTGGTATGAATCAGACATAGGCCAAGTAGCAAGAGTTTGTATCTAAAGTGGAGAAGAACAAAAGATGGTAAAAAAAATGTTTAGAGAGAGAGATAGGAAAGGAAATGAAATGCCTGGGCCAACTGAAAATATATTTCATCTCTTGATCCTGAATTGTCTTTGGAAATATGTAGATTAAACTGCAGCCAGCAAGCCAAATACAGACTTCTCTTGTTTATTAAATACAATTTATGGGAATACCACCACACCCATTCAGTTTTTACATTGTCTGTGGCTGCTTTTTACTACAATGGCAGAGGAGCAGTTACTAGAGAGACCATGTGGCTCATGAAACCTAAAATATTTATTATTTGTTACTACCTTTATAGAAGAAGTTTGCCAGCCCCTAATTCAGATTAAAGACAAAATTTTTATTTTGGATTTAGAATTATAGAAAAAGGCGTATCGTTTCATGGTACATTGGAGAGTATCTACATATCTCCCTTACTTTACAGATGGACAGATAATATTCATTGAGGCTAATTGATAAGCCCAGTGTTCAAAATTAATAGTCAAAAACTCCAGCATCTCATTTTATGAACACATTAGTTTTCTAAACACACAGTCTCAAAAATGAAATAGAACACCAAATATCACTAGGAGAAAAAGGAAAATAAGAAAACCTTAACTTATGGTTATATACAGTGTTTTAAGCACTACATGTTTTAGAATATAAATAATTTGTGATTAATTTCAAAAAAAGTTGTGAAAGTTCTCTGAATCATGTGGAGCTATAGGAGCCGTAAGCCTTCAATCCAAACAGTTGAAATTAGATAATGTTTAAACAGAGTTCAATATGAATATACAGTCTTTCATTTTATTTTCCTTAGACTCTCTAAATCTTTCCAAAGAATTAATAACCAAATGTTTGCACTCAGTTTTTTAATGTTTTTCCCCATGGTTAAATAATACATAAATTGAAATGCAAAAGGACATTTTGTGACAATATATAAATTTTCAAAGTAAATACAATCTATATCAATACAAAACAAATTAGCATCTGAGGTAAGAGGGAATTGATATAAAATCCACTGAATCACAAAACAAGATCAAGATTAAAAATGCAAAATAGAGTAAAAATTCAAGATTTACATATATATGTGTGTGTGTGCGTGTATATATATATATATATATATATATATATATATATATATATATATATCTTGACAATAAATTGTGAACTTCATATTCCTCTGGGAGTAATACTGTTGTTCCCCTGTAGGGTTGCTAGATAAAATATGGGCTATCTGTTAAATTTGAATTTCAGATAAATGACAAATACCTTCTTTTAGTACAAATATGTCCCAAAAGCATTCATAGGGCATGGTTACACTAAAAGAAAAAAAATGTTGCTTATCTGAAATTCAGATTTCACTGGGCATTCTGTATATTTATTCCCTGTAATCTGGCAACTCTATATTCCCTGCCCATTTCTGCTGCTGCATTTATACTTTATCAGCTCAGTTACCGAATAGTTCCCTTGCAGAGCAACAGGTGTCCTCTGGTTAATCCTCTGAGACAGCTATACCATATGTAAGTCTGATTCTGTTTGCATCCCTTTTTCTAAAGCTCTGTGATAATTTCATCTTCCTCTCTGCTATGTCCATCTAAGCAATGGTAGACTGGTTCTTTTCAAGGCAAAGAGGGAAGATCTACCCTCAATCTTTATATCTGGACTTAGCTCTTTTCCTCAAAATTTATGTAATCTGAATTAATTGTCTTAAATTCTTAATCCTATAACTTTTCCTGTCCTAAAAAATCACTGTAGTTTCTATTTTTTAAAATTTTTACTTACCTACCTTATTGAATTTGACCATAGACACATTTAGATTTGGAAAGAGTGAGAGGGAGCGAATAGCGAATATATAGTTTCATTTCAGATAATTTGAAGTATATTCATGTATTAAATGTTAATAAGTTCCAGAAATTAATTGAAATGTTTTACATACATAATCTTACTAAATTGGTTCACATTTATGAAGTAGACATTATGTCTATTTTAAAGATAAGGATTTGAGATATTAGATACATTGCCCAAGTCACATATGTAATAATAGGTTTAATATTTGAAACAAAGTCAGCTAACTGTATAGTTCATGCTTTATTTTTTCACACCATGCTGCATACATTGTAATCTTTATGTATTTAAGGGCAAAAGCATCTGGAAAATGAGAGTATTAATTATAATAATTAAGGTATTTCAATGTTGAAAATGTAATTCCGACAATCTTCTCTGAACTTATTTTGAGGAGAAAAAAAGTTTGGATTACTAACAAAATCCCCTAGCTAGTGTAATAAGAGAAACTGTGTAGTCAAAACTACATAGGAATTCCTATAACTGGAAAGATAAATCACAGTAGGAAAAAGCATAAAAATGAGTCAATGGTAGCAAAGACACAGAAATCTTGTGAGAATATACTGCAGTATTGAAGGAACCTTCTTATCAGAGATTCATTTTCAAATGCATCACCACTGTAATATTTAATACTCAAGAAGAATAAAAATAAAATATTTTGGTGTTACAAGCTCTCTTCTGTGAATTAAAGAAAAGTATTTCTCTGTGGCATCACATTATACCAACTGGTTGTTGAATTCGGGATGTTAAGGATTTGGGGACATAAAGGAAGAAGCAATCTGTAATAAAACCCAAGGTCTAGAAGTATGGTTAGAGATCAACAAATTAAAATGCTGTTTAGTTTTTCAATGCCCCTTTACTGGGGATATCTGCTGGGTTTTTAATATTCTTCTTTAGCAATTAACTCATATTAACAAAGATGAATATTAAAAACCCAACAGATATACCAGAACATTACAACATTTCTGCCAAGTGGTTGTCCCACACTTGCTTGAAGATACCGAGTGATAGCCCCTCAGCTATTTTGTAAAAGCAGTTCAAATTTTCACGTAAAAATGACTAATCTTTTATCCTTTCTACTTTTAGAATAATCATGCTGGACATTAGATTTAGATATAAATCATCTTTAAGTATTATTTATGATAAACTAACACAATTTCTTCAATTTAAAGAAAGTTGAAAATCAGAGTTTAGAGCTCTACATTTATAAAACACATGTGGAAAGAGATGGAAATAAAATAGAAGTCCCCTTAAAGTAAATAATCTATCAAATAAATACACCAAATGCCTACATGAAATGAGCTTGATAGGGAAAATATTTATAAATAAATATGTAAATATAAATATATATATTTTTATTAACCTAGATAGCCACTCAGGCCCTCGGTGGTAAATATGGTAATATTCCCATTATCTTTTATAACCTATTACTGCCCTTATTTTTACATTTAACTATTATACTATTGTGGTTTTTGTACCTTGAATTATTTCTGACATTACTGTTTAATTTCTATACATCTTGTCACTTAAACCGTTATAAATTTCTTTAGAATAAAGTCATGTATTATATGACTTTTGTTTGCTCCTAATTCATAACAGTGTGCAAGACAATGTCTGAAATTAAAAGGTGACTGACTTCGGAAAATCTTAAGGGATGGAATGCTCAGGGAAACATACTGTAGAGAAATAAAATTTCCTGGACTTTCCAGCGTTCCTGTTGAAAGCCCTAGCTTTCTGGCACATGGAAACACATGGGCTATAAAGCCAGAAACTGATTTCACTTTCCACAGAAGTATCCTGACACACCATGAGAATTAGATCGATAGCTATTATCTGATTAATTGCTCTGATCCAAAAGAATCAGATAAGAATTTATCTCTTCATAAAGGGCCAAATGCTTACAGCCTGGCTGGACAAAGTTCTGAAAGACTGGAAGACTATTTATCTAAGTATTTATCTGTCAAAATGGATGAAGTCCAGAATACAGAGACAGAACTTAGTTGTAAATGCTAGAGGAGCCCAGAGTCACCTGGCTCCTAACAATGTTCAGAGACAATGTTCACATACCAATGGGCTGGAAATAGAATTCAGGCCCATTAGTTTCCAGGGAGATTCACTTAGGAAGAGAAGGAAATGGGTGCCTTCGTCCTCTTCATAAGCAGAGAATGATTTTTCTTTATCCCTTGCCTAGGGGCTGTCCAGGACAAGTGACCTGGCTCTCATCATGTCACCCTATGCAAAAGGACTAGGGCAAGGGAAGCTGACACATGTACTATTTAACTGTGAAGTGCTTAATGCAAAATTCATCTTTGATACAGAACACCATATGAGTGCATCCAGGATAAAGTTAATAAAGGTGGATATGATATTAAAGACCAACAGATATATCAGAAAAACTGGAAGAAGGGCATCATGCAAGAGAGCTTAAGATATGGAAGCTTATTATTTCAAAAAATGAATAAAACTACAAATACACACATTTTGTATGGGCAAATATCTGGGAATTACCATTATTCAAGATGTACATAGTTCTGTATGTTTTTATATTTGTTGATTTCTTTTTTTATAATCTCATTAGGCCACTTCATTAGGGTGACATGGAAGAGTATAGATATATAAAATGATACAATAATTAAATAATACCCTCACTCTTATACTTAAAAACACTGAGAATAACTTCTAAAATATACACAAGAAAATTGAATAACAGTAAGGAAAAAGTTGCAAATTATAACTATGCATTAGGAAAAAAATTTTACATCTAAATTAAAGCTCTAATACCTTGTGCTGTTATTTGCCCACAATTTAGCTCCGTGCCCCTAAATAACATCAGTAAATAAAAAACATGTTCAAATGTAAGATTTATTTTATTGCTAATTTAAAAACTATACTGGATCCTCAAGAGAGACACATATTTTCTTCAGACTGAAGGTTGTACCAAGGAAGGAGACTATGTGGTAAAGGAACATACAGCATTTCTCTCTTCTCTGTGTTTGAAATTTATGAGTCCCTTCGTAACCATGGCAGATAGAGAATGAAAAATTGAAAATGCACAAAAAACAAATACACAAATCAATAAATAAGAAGATTTCAGATATAATAAGTTGTTTCAAGTACATAAAATTAAGCAATGGAATAGAGAATGTGGAGGTGTCTCCTGGCAAGCAACCAGAACTGCCTCTCATTTAGACAAGAAAATGTGTATAGATGTTGAGGAACTCAACAAATTCCTCAGAAGCTTGGTGAACGGGGCTCTGAAAATAGAGCAGAAATAAAGAAGGGGACACTATGCAGCCAGAACCTCAGAGCCACAGTGAGACACTGACCATGTGTCCTGACAACCTGGCTCCTGGAGCTGTTGCCAGAATGTTCTCACTGGCCCTGCTGATACAGCTCACTCCAAAGACCTGATGTTCTTACTGCTTCTGCTGAACCCCCCAAAATGCATTTTCCATTGTTCTGAAAGGCCCTAGTCTTTTGATTCGAAGTGAATAAAATCTAGTGAGCTGAAAATAGACCAATGCAGACTGCAAGGGGAACCAAGGAAATCATACCTCGGTTTTTTGGCTACTATGTTAGGAAGCAGGTACTGCCTCCAACCAGAGCAGAGAAACTTCAGAAATCATGCAGCAGTTTCAGAATTTGGCCAGATTAAAGCAGAAAGGTGGGTAGAGGAAGGGAGGAGAGGGAGGAAAGACGGAGGAGGTAAGGAAGGAAAATTTTGTGCCTAGATGTAGAGGAACACAGGACTGAGTTGAGCTGAGGCCTCACTGATAAACAGGAATCATCCACTAACATACTCCAGGTAATGGCTTTGCAGGAATAATGAGCAGCAAATACACACAACTTGCTATGCGGATGAGATCATTGTGTTTAAATACCAGAAAAAAATAGCACGGCCATTGTGGCTGGAACACTGAGGATTGGCTCCCCTTTGATGAGCTATGGGGTTGACAAGATAGAAAGGATCCTTTGACTATTCACACTAACAACTTTGGATTTTATTTAAGGAAAGATATTGAAATATGGTGTTGCATTGTCGGGTTTTTTTATGTTTTAATTTGTCTTTTATTTTTTGTAAAAGAATGGTTTAAAATGATTTAATTTTGGGGGTGCCTAGATGGCTCAGTCTTTTGAGTGTCTGCTCTTGGTTTCAACTCAGGTCATGATCTCAGGGTTGGGAGATTGAACCCTGTGTCGGGCTCCATGCTCAGTGAGGAGTCTGCTTGAGATTCTCTCTCTCCCTCTCCCTCTACCCCCCGCCCTGCTCACACTCTCTACCTAAAATAAATAAATAAATCCTTAAAAAATAAAATGATTTAGTTTTAAAATATCATTTTTTTATAAACTGGAAATGGACTACTGGGATACAGGAGTGGAAAGAGGTAGGTTAATTAGGAGTCTTCTAAATCAGAGAAAAGTACATGGTGGCTTGGAGTGGAGTAATAGCATGGGAACTGTTGACATAATAAGATGTGGACTCACAAACCAAAAGATTGGTGGGTAAAAGGGGTCAGAGAGTGAATGGAATATAGAATGTCTTTGAAGTTTAGGTCTTCATTAAATGCATAGATAACACGTACTCTAAATTGAGGTTAGAGTTGGAATTAAAGCCTGTTTGGAGAGGATGGGAAACATATGTTCTCTTTTGAGGACACTGGACATATTTATATAGAATTCCAAGTGAATATGTAGTGTGAGCAGCTGGAGACAGAAATCTGGAGCTTAAAGATCAAATCAGGATAAAGCTATACATCTCAATAGTAGATATAAATAGCTTCCTTTATAGCTATTAGCTCCAGAAAGAGCATGGGTAGAGAGGGAGTTCACTGTCTCCAATATTTAGAGGTCAGGTAAAAGCATATCCAGCATATGAGACAGTTCTGCACTGTTCTCAGCCTATGGAGAATAATGCTCTCAGCTAGAAATGCCTGGGGGCACTCACCTGGTTCACAGAAATCTTCCCTCAGACATCTCCCCTTTCCAAATCAATGTTCCTCCTGGACAGACCCTTGTGGTTCTTATGATGGCAAGATGCTCTTCAGCAACAACCATCAGGAAACTTTGAAAAGATTTATTATTTATTATTTACAAGACCTGGAAACTCGTCACACAGCTGGGGCCACACAGGTTATGGTAGAGAAAAAAAGAGAGCACGTGGGCCAGGAGTTGTTGTTGTATTTGGGTCAAGGACAGAGGCCTAGGGTTTCGAGGCTCACTCTTTATTGTGGACTTTAAAACATAAGAGCAGGAACCTAAAACACCAGGGAGAAAAAAAGACAAGTGGCCCGCAGAATCAGTTATTGAAATCAACCAAGATCTCTAAGCAATCAAAGCTCGCTGTCTAGCTTACACTGCAGTAACTTTTCAAAAACTGTGCGTGAAGTTAGTGGCAAACAAGGAAGAAGCCAAGAAGAGAACCAGTTTTCAGAAAGTAGTAATTGACAATGATGGCAATGGTTTTTAGAGGCTGTAAGATAAGGGCATTGGCTACCCAGTGCATTTTGAATATACAATATATTTGTAATAACGTTAAGGGAAGATATGTGAATTCAAATGTTCTATTCAGATGAGCTGAACAGGGAAAATGTTAAGTTTGGCAGGAAATCCTTTAGTCTAGAAATACAGGAGCCTAGTTAATTGAAAAATACCTGGCATTGTTAATTATGCTTACTGATGTTTCTATAGCATAATCGGAGGTACAATGCTTTTTTCATTGAGACAGTCTTGGGGGGATAGCTGGTACAGGGGCAGAACAAATTTATATGCAAACTTATTTTCACACGTGGAAAAACATATACAGAGGGGAATGTGCTTTAACCTGTTTTTCACACCCAGTAAGTGGCTGAGCCAGAATTCTAGCCTAATGCTATCTTTCTAGGTCTAATGTTCTTTCTACAACACAGTGCCTATTGCTCTAAACATACATATCATTTTAGATTTTTATCTCAATTTAATGAACTATTTTCAAGAGGCCAATAAAGTGGCCTGATTAAGAGCTTGCATATTGACAGCAATCTGCCAGGTATGATTTCCAGATTAGCCGGTTAAAGTAGCTGTTTGACCCTGGAAATTTTCTTGACTTCTTTAAGGGTAAATTCCCTCACGCGTAGAAGTGGATTAGCAGTATTTACCATATGGTGTCACTTTAAGGTTGAAATGAGATACCAGTGTCAACTTTATGCCATGCTAGACTATTCAAATCAAAATTTAAAAAATAATGAAACAACAGCTATTTAATTAATGAATTATGTCCCTTCTAAATGATTCATAGTGTCTTCCTTTTTTTAAATATTAAACAAAGTAACAGAATTTTAGAAGATCATTTCCAAACTTCAGCATTGATATTAAGAATATTACTGCAATCACAAATTCTTCAGAAATGCATGTTTTTAAAGAACAAACTCCAAGATTGTTTTACTGAAATGTTTTTGTAGACTGTTACTGAATAAATTTGGAATAATTACAATTCCTAAAATATTTCCTTACTTATGAACTCAGAAACATTTTTTGTGTCATAATTAAGCAATAAAAGCTGAACTATAACTATTTAAGTTCAAAGGTTATACTCTGTATGGTAATTAAATCACATTGGTCAACATTCTGAACATGAATTACAGCAACTAATGAGATTATTTCTCTGCTCTGTGTATTAGGTGATTATATAATAGATACCATTTATAACCAATTATTTGGAGAATTCCTATAATTTTCTTTCCAATCAGGATATTTTAGATAATTAAAAGTTTACCTGCATTCTAGAATAAAATTAATTGATGGCAGATGGGAATTAAGAGACTGCTGTTCTCTGAAAATACAACAGTTATCTCAATGGGAATATGCTATGTCAACTGATACTTGGACTGATATAAAATTTTTGCACATCTATCTCCCAAACACCATAAAAATATTGAGTCCAAAAAAATCAATTGTTTTTGAAATGCTAACAGGAGAAAATGCTCCAGGATCATCTAAACAGGTAAATAAGACCCCTTGTGTGGGACGCTCGAATCATGACTTCTCTGTTTCTTAAGGTTACTACATATATTCCAAGAAAGAGGTCCAAAAGAGTGATGCTGTAAATCATCTCTTGGCATTATGTATTGCATATCTTTATGGAACACAACCAAACTGTTGTGACAATATGAAGTAAAGCACATCACAATCTCTTGCATGCACACCTGCAAATAATTTTCTCATAAAATCCACAGTCTGACTGCCAAACCCCTCTATGTGTCATCCATGTGACCCGACATCACCTTGTTGCCACCACCCATCGCCCCGCTTACTCATGAGATTGCTATTCAGTCATTGTTTTACCATGCTGCTCCCATTTACCCTGCTTATGTAGTGGAATTGCTTTTATCAAAGGAGATGCAAATCATAGCCTTCACGTTTTTTTGAGACTTCCATCAGACATATATCACAATCTTCCCCAAATTATTAACATTCTCCACTATACTAATTCTATCTGTGCTTTAATTGATTCAATGGCAGAAAAAATAGGAATATTTGCAAACAGCCTAATGAAGGCTATGAAAATCCCAGAATGAATATACTAGAAAAACATGGTCCTCAGCATCAAATATGCTTGTCATTTTGCAAGTTGTTTAGTCTTTCCAAATATTAATTCTCATATCTATGAAATACAATTGTGACTTTTTAAAATAAAAGCTATTATATGAAATCTACTAGTTCAGAGCTACTCCACAATAAATACAGGATAAATGGAGATTCCTCGGCTTTTACCTTCCTTTCCTCCACCTCCCACCGCCATGTTTTTCCATGTTGCGTAATGTGAAAGGAAGACCATTAGAAAACCAAAAGACATTGGGAAACTTTAAGCAAATAAGTTTGGTTTTGTTTTGTTTTGTTTTGTAAAGACCTTAGATCATTGATAATTACATGAATAGTTGAAGATATGAATCTCCAGGTTATTAGTAACATCTGGGAGCATTTATATTCTTTCCTGCCCAAATGTATAAAAAACTTCTTTAAAAATTGGTGGTGGGAGATTAATTTTACTCATTAAAAAAGTATAATATTTAAATATTTTGAGATTTTATACATTTCATTTTCAATGTCTATAGGATTATGTCCCTTTGATTGAGAAAATTAAATACTTATGACCTATTACTTATATAAACAAAGCAAAATAAATGAGGGCACTGTGCCTTCAAATACGGATGATTTTTCTAGAGAACTTTCTTAAATAGAATTAGAGAAAATTCTGTAGATCCCCAGTTATTATAATGAAACAAGAGATGTAGGATCAAAAGATAGGCACAATTTAACTTAGTGCTTAGTGTCATTTGATTTCTGCTAACATGACTTATTTCTTTCAATGTGGAGTTGCAGTTTGACACAAAATAATTCACTTCACCATTTATGGTAACGTGGTAACACTCTTCACTTAAAGCAATACAGCTCAATATCTAAAATTATAGCAATTTTATGACTGTATCTTATGCCAATCTGTATTAATTAGTTCTGAAAAAGTAGTGTTTACATCATAGAACTCATAATTGCTATCAGATGTTTCCTTTTCTTTCATGACTTGCCTTATAAAATAATTTTACAGGGACCCAGAGATTATAAATCACAAATCGTTCATATAAACTCATAAATATATTTATTTAGAAATTCAAAAGAGCTTCATCTGATAAGTATAATACTAAAAGTGAAAGTAAAGTGTATCATCAGTTACTATATCTCTGTTAGGAAATTACACAGTATTTGGTAAGCCAATACAATAATTTGTTGATCAAAGTGTACAAATTTCCAGTTACAAGATGAATAAGTTCTGGGGATTTAAAGCTTTGGTGACAAAAGTTTGGATGCAATATTTGGTGCAAATATTTGGATTTAAGTTTTGGTGACAAAAGTTAACAATACTTGTGTTGTACACTTGAAAGTTGCTCAGAGAGTAGATCTTAAAAGCTATCTATCTATCTATCATCTATCTATCATCTATCTATTTATCTATCTATCATCTATCTATTATCTATCTATCTATCATCTATCTATCATCTATCTATCTATCTATCATCAATCTATCATCTATCATCTATCTATCTATGTATCTATCATCTATCTATCTATCTATCTATATGAAAAACATACCTTAAGTGATGTTATATGCCAATTATATAGAATTGGACATATGGGGCAAGATCTGTAGAAAAATTCTCATAAACTCCGAAAACATTAAAAAAGAGGGTGGGCAACAAAATTGAAAAGATTATGATTGATGTTAGGTTTTCTTGACAGGGAAGTGTTTTGTTTTTTTTTTTTTTTGGTGCAGGCTGACTTACATTCAGCTTCGTGGCATGGGACAGGCCCCTGGGGCTGCCTTCATCTTGTGGGTCTCCATACACGAACTAATTTTATCAAATGTGTTCTTGTTAAAATTAAGAGTAAGTAGAGGATTTGGGAGCAGGATTTGAGGCGCAATTTTAGTCATCCTGAAATTATCATGCTAATTCCTAATTTTAGTATCTTAGGAGAGAAAACTTTGAAAAGATTTATCAAAGTGTTAACATGTTGTCTCTTTCAATATCTTTTTATGGAAGTATAATCTCCACGACATTGTTGTAACTACTCAGGCATGATTAAGCCTCCCTAAAATCACAGCATTGAGACTTCCAATGCCTGTAATGTGAAAGACTAGTCTTTGCTATAATGCTAAGAAACATATAATGTAGATAAAATATAACAAAAATGTCTGTTGAAATGCATGCCTGGAGTTTACAAAAGATGAAGAAATTCCCATATTTCAGAAGAAAATAAAGAGTTGAAAACCGTAGCTCTTACTCATGAGCTAATGATTCTTCAACGACCCCAGGGAGTTACTGGATCCAAGGTAGTGGCTTGGACTTTACTGCCCACACGGGACTGAGGCAAAGGTTTTGAGACTCAATCTGGAATTGTATACAGTACTAAAATATCATTCTAGGGTAAGGGAAAAAATAAAGTCCTGTGGTTCTTAATAACCACAGTTGGCATCTGAAGGAAATATTTAAGGATATTTTTCATGGAAAAAATATGCAGGAGTGGAATGCAAATAGGGATAGTGAGGAAAAAGGGGGAGAGCAAAATGTTGACCAAAATCAATAATGATAATGATTATTTGGAGGTTGTAATGTAATGATTACTTGGAGGTTAAAAACAGATGTAAATAAGTAGCAGTAAAACATAGGATTGGAGGCAGAGACTAGAGAAACAGGCTTTTAAGAGTTGTGCATTATTCAAGAGATACTCTAATGGAGCTTAAATCTCCTGGCTCTATCTTGCATCATACTCTATTGATATATTCCAAACCCAGCTGTTCTTTCCTTTAAGTTCTTTTAAAATACCTTACTTTCTTCCATCCCATGGCCCTTACACATAATATTTATATTGCCTAAAATATATTACCCCATTCTCTTACTAAATACTTTTTCTTCATCCTTCAAATCTATTATTTTTCAAAGAAACATTCACTGATGCTATCAACCAGATTTGATGCAGTATCCGGTCATTACTAAGAACTCAGGCTCTGGCCCTGAACATCTGGAATTTGTCTCCAGTTAAGCCACTCACTAGCTACGTGGCCTTGAGTAAATACATAAACTTTTCTGTATTTCAGTTTTCCTCATAATATGGTTGTTCTGAGGATAAAAAAAAATAATGCATCTAAAATGCTTTGGTGTCAGAAACATAGTTAAAACTAAATCATAGTATTATTATTACATACCAAGTATCTTTGTACTGAGACCACAATTATCTCTTCCTCTTGTAACAGAAAAGTTGTATTTCTAATTCTTTTGTTGGATAATTTGATGTCTCTCTACCTTGCTCACCAGCCTTCAGCCTCCATGAAGGCAGACACTACAGATGCCCCGCATCACCATTTTATCACTGTGTGTAACACTGAACAAGATCCAGTTAAAGGACTAAATTGATTAATGAATAAATTATTTGTCTTTTTCATAATCTTTTCTATCATCATTTCGACATTTAGAAATGAGGCTGTGACTGGGAATAAAAATTATAGTTTATTGTAACGCAATAAAAGGCAAACCTAGGCTACCTCTGCATATAGCACAGACACGGATCGGGGAGCCCTGCACATAGCAACGGCATGGAGAGATTTCTGAGCCCTCACACTTACCCAATTGGACACCATGGATGGGAGGCTAGTACTCTAGATTACCAGTGTCTTCCTGGAGAGGCCTGATGACAAAACCTAGAATTGTAGGAAAATTAAGGACCATGAGAGTGGGATTTTTTTTTTCAATTGCATATTTCCCCTTGCATTCCAAAAGACTTATAGACGTCTCAAGGCCACCTTAAGGTGTGTCTACCACAAGGACGATGAATTAGAAGGAACTGGCAGATAAAATCTTCCCCTTTCCTATCAGTCTGTTCTAACACAAAGAAAGCTATTGTATGCCCCTCCAAAGAAGCCTCTTGAAAGGGAGTAGGAAGCGGTTGTTGGTTTCCATACAGCACTTTCTTATTCTTCATCTTTCTTGTCCCTGTCTCCAGTCCCCTTCCTTCTTCTTTTTTTTTCCAGATGATGTCTTTTGACTATATTAAAACTTTGTAAAAATAAAAAAGACAAGCCGAAGACGGTTGGTTGCCCTGTAGCAGAGTGCTCTGAATGCCAGAGAACCTCAACGGCCGCATTAAAGGAGATGCTCATCTCCTGCAGCTGTGGGGCTGACTTTGCCAAAAATCCTGTTTAGAAACAGATAATGAGGGTGACAGAAATGCAAATGAGACACAATCTGCAGTCAAAATATCCTCCTATGTGTAAGTCGGAGCCTTCATAGGGGACCCGTAGGTTGCTGCAACGCCGCATGGCAATGATGAAAAGCGTTTGAATCCCCAAATTCACCTGAATGCTCCTAGCTGGCAGAAAGGGTCCCCGCTGCCTTTGCAGAAAAAAACAGATACCTTATGCCAGGAAAAATAGAAAGCCAAGCTATTTCAAGGTGTTTATGTTCCCCCTCCCCTCCACCAACACCACTTTCTGTTCGCAGCCAGCAGTTTGAACTGAAGCCCACGCAGAGATGTGCGATCCCTGCTCCAGAAAGACACGGCTCACACACTAAAGGAAGTACAGGACCTGGCTAATATTTAGCCTCAAGCACTGAGAATGTATTTTGATGGTGTTGGACTGGAGGCGTGAGGGGATATAAAACTATATGGGAAGAATTTGTTGACACAGGTTATTCAACCGTGATTCAAAATTCAATGTTGTACACATTGTTGGAGAGGATGTGGAGAAAGGGGATCCCTCCTACATTGTTGGTGGGAATGTAAGTTGGTACAGCCACTCTGGAAAACAGTGTGGAGGTCCCTTAAAAAGTTAAAAATTGAGCTACCCTATGATCCAGCCATTGCACTACTGGGTGTTTACCCCAAAGATACAGACGTAGTAAAGAGAAGGGCCATATGCACCCCAATGTTCATAGCAGCAATGTCCACAATAGCTAAATCGTGGAAGGAACCGAGATGCCCTTCAACAGATGACTGGATTAAGAAGTTGTGGTCCATATATACAATGGAATATTACTCAGCTATCAGAAAGAACGATTTCTCAACATTTGCTGCAACATGGACAGCACTGGAGGAGATAATGCTAAGTGAAATAAGTCAAGCAGAGAAAGACAACTATCATATGATTTCTCTCATCTATGGAACATAAGAACTAGGATGATCAGTAGGGGAAGAAAGGGATAAAGAAAGGGGGGTAATCAGAAGGGGGAATGAAACATGAGAGACTATGGACTATGAGAAACAAACTGAGGGCCTCAGAGGGGAGGGGGTGGGGGAATGGGATAGGCTGGTGATGGGTAGTAAGGAGGGCACGTATTGCATAGTGCACTGGGTGTTATACGCAACTAATGAATCATCGAGCCTTACATCGGAAACCGGGGATGTACTGTATGGTGACTAACATAATATAATAAAAAAATCATTAAAAAATTTTACATAATGCAAAAAAAAATTCAATGTTGTAGCAAAAATACCTCTAGCAGCTTTAACTGTGGAAAAAACAAACACACAAAAAACCAGATAAAAGTTGTATCCCGACATTCATAAACTTATTTAACAAATTAATGATCATCTACTACATGCCAGGCATGGCTTAAGATACTATCTTAAGTATCTTTACTTAAGCGACATTATCAAATAGATAAAATTTACCTTCAGGGAGCTTACATTGTATAAAGAAAGAGTAGAAAATAAATAATATGCACAATGAATGAGTGCATTATATTTTTATAAGGCTATTAGTATTACAACAATAAGGCGGAGTCAGGTCTACTGGGAGTGCTAAGAGGAAGGCTTATAATTTCAAACGAGGTTGTGAAGACAGTAATCCGAAATGAACATTTGAGGGAAATCTTGAATGCAACAAAGGAGTTAAACACGAATATCTCAAACATTTTTTTTTCCATGAAGAAGTAAAAATGAGTAAAAAGACTAAGTTTGGAGTACACCTACGTTGGTAAAGGAACAGCAGGGAGGCCAGAGTGCCTGGAGCAAAGTTAGCAAAAGAGAGAAAAAAGAAAGATAGGGTCAGAGAGTTAATAGAGCCAGGCCAGGTAGGGCCAGATCATTGTCATAATTTTGCTTTGACTCAGCATAAAAAGGACAGCTCTATGGAGGGTTCCAACCAGGGAAATGACTTATCTTATACTTTAAAGGAATCAATTCAGCTATTATGTAATAATGGATAATGTATGTATGGGGAAAAAGCAGACAGGGAGAATTAAAGGGAGACATGATGATTATAGGTAACAGAAGATGGCTAGAATGGTTAAAAGGCAGACAATTTTTCTTCATTTTATAGTCTCAATAGAAAAAATATAGAAATAATGGAACAACGGCTTCAAAGTATTTTAATATCTAACTATCATTCTAGAATTGTACACCACGTGAAATTATCTATCAAAAATTAGGTCAAATTAAACACATGTTCATACAAACTAGAGCTGAGAAATTTATTAACAGTAGATATTCGCTGAAGAACCTTCTAAAGAATGAACTTCAGATAGAAAATAATAATAATAACCCTACAATAAAGGTCTCAACAGCAAGAATTAATGTTGAAAAAACATAATCATGTTAGTAAATCAAAACCACTTTTTGTGTGTATGAAACAATAACATTGTATCTAATACTTGGATTTATAAATCATTGTAGAACTAAAGTGAAACAAATGTTAGAAGGAATATTTGAATTAAAGAATGCTGGGTTTCTTATATAAATTGGAAAATAATTACTAACATTTAACATGATATACTTTCTGAGTTAACCACTATAAGATAAAAAAGTGGAGTATATAATATCCAAAATAGTAGCATGAACTATAATTAAAGTAATATATAAGTGAATCAAAATATGTTAAGACACAACAACACATACATACATGCAAACACACGTGTGCTAAGCAACAAAAGAAGTATTGAAAATCAAATGAGTAGAAAACTAAAACAGAAAATAAATAAAATAAAGAGGTTGTAGGAATGGATCCTAATATATTTGAAATCAACTGTATGAAATGAATAAATGATCCAGGTAAAACTCACTTAAAAAATAAACAGTTGTATGCTTTTTCCAAGGGGGTAAGTTTATGTCCTAAAACTTAACCTAAAAACACTTAGAATTTGAAATTTAAAAAATATTAAAAATATTGATGGTACATTTATGTTCATGTGGAACAAATCATACTTTAAGGAGTACTGTTAAGAATCAAATTGTGATTAACTGTAAATATGCATGTACCTAATAATATCATCACAGATATCTAACACTGTAGAAATGCCAGGAAAAAAGGACAAATCTGAATCTGTTAAAAATTAATAAAGATATAGAAGATTTAAACTAAATGAAATATAATGAATATTGATGGAACATGGCACCGAACAAATGTTGAAAGCATATGATTTTCTTTTCTGTTCTTTCTTTTTTTTTTAAAGTAGCCTCCACACCCATCATGGAGCCCAATGTAAGGCTTGAATTCACAACCCTGAGATCAAAACTGAAAACTGAGATCAACAGTCAGATGCTTAACTGACTGAGACACCCAAGCACCCTGAAAATATATTATTTTCAAATAAACATAGCATATTCAGAACAATTGATCAGCTACGAGGCAGTAAAGCAGGCCTCATATTCTCAAGTATCAGTTTCCTAAGGAGCACATTCTTAATCAAATGCAATTAAGTTGGTAATCAATATAAAGAGATTATTAGGGAAGAACCATATCATGAAGTTAGAGAAAAATAAAGCCACTCTTGTATATAACCCTTAAAAGAAATAATAACATGATTTTATGGTAATGAAAATGCTGCACATTGAAACTTCTCTATTGAAGCTGAAATGGTACTTTGTACAAAATAAAACATATAATTAATTAAAAAGGAAAGATGAATAGAAATCAATTTGGCACTCAGATAAAAAAGTTAGAATAACACAAAATAAAATAGAAGAAAATGTTAACCATAAAATAAAAACACAATAAATACTATTGAAATACAATAGATAGAATCAGTAAATCAGTAAAAAAATTTGGTTCCTTGAAAATACAAATAACATTTACAAAGTTCAAGCAAATAGTTAAGTGCAAAGAAATGAGAACAATGAACAACATTACAAAATTAGCAATGGAAAACATAAAGGTATAATTGTTGCAGAAATAATGTGATGATGTTGCAAACAGCACTATGCAATGGGTGAAACGACCAAAAAAAAAAAAAAAAAAGAAGAAGAAGAAGAAGAAGAAGAAGAAGAAGAAGAAGAAGAAGAAAAGAAGTAACAAACCTGATACAGAATGAAATAGAAAATCTAGTCTATAACAGATAAATTAAAATATTAAAATAATGGTTTTTCCCCTATAAAGAAAACACAAAGCACAGGGTTTTCTTAGGGAATTCTAATAGTCATCCTTAGGACTACATATTTTAAAGACTATTCAGACATTTTTAAAGAATGAAAAAAACTTGTTATTTTATAATTCCAATATAAGCTTAACACTTGTAGCAAATAAATATATAAAATTTCTAAACAAAATATTATTAACAAATTGAATACAATAGTGTCCAAAATCTGTTATAAGTCTCTATTCTAGAAATGCAATGTTAGTTCAGTGTTAGAAAATATATTACTTACTACATAAACACAGTAAGGGAGAAAAAACTATATACTCATCTCAATAGATGCATATTGTTAAAGAATTTTTAAAAATTGTGTTGAATGCTTGTACCAAAGTAGGAATATAAAGAAATATCTAAACTATAAAAGTGGGAATCTATAGGAGAATTAGCAAGCAATATGTTGAATGCTAAAAAGTCAAAAATTTTCTTTAAAATCAGCAGTAATACTAAAATATTCATTGTCAGCAGTTCTAGGCATCATTTTACTGGAGAGTATAGTCAACTCAATAAAGTGAGGAAATATATGGTTTTGAAAGAAAAAAAAGAAATTTATCATGATTTACAGAAAATATTACTGATGTCAAAAATACAAAATAATCAGTAAAATATTAACCAATATACCCAGATACAAGATAAATTGCATCTACATGGAATAGTGAGTAAAACTACAGCCCAAAAGAAAATAAATTACTTATGTAGGAATAAGTCTAAGATAAGATGTGCATGAGATCTATGTAGGAAATTATAAACCTTGGCTTATATATTAAAGAATATCCAAATAAATCAGTGGATTTACATATTCACGGATATGAAGATTGAGTATCATTATGACATCCATTCTCATCAGTTAATCTACTGATACAAAAAAATCGGAATAAAAATCTCCAAAATATTTTTTTGTGGAAAAACACATGAAAGGCTTACTCTAAAATGTGTGTTGAATATAAAGAAACCAGTTGAGCCAAGACACAAATAACGAAGTTTCAAGTGCTCAAAGAACCATCCCTTCCACTATCACGATATTTTATAAAGGAATATGCAATAAGATAGTTGGATATTTACCTGAGACTAGGATGTTACACCAAGCAACAGAATAGTAAGCCCAGATACAGATTCTGATATGGAAAGATAACAGTGAAAGTAACTGGAAATAGCCTAAACTATTGAACAGTAAGAAAATTATTTCGGAAGAACATTAAAATGGATCCTCTTTATGTTGCCATACACACAAAAAATGAATTACTGGTGAAAGAAAGATTTACACATAAAAGGGACAATTCCAAAACTTTCAGAAGAAAATGTATTAGAATACCTTTATGATCTCATGGTAAAGAATTTCTTTTAAAAGACACATCAACTACTTGGCAGACATAATAAGAATTTCTGATTATTAAAAGACAAGAAAACAGGGACAAAAATATAGAGACAATAGGAGAAGGTGTTTGCAAAATCTATAATCAAGCAATGATCCAGCAATTATAAAGAACTTCTATAAATCGAAAGCATAACAAATAAAAGCGATTGGAATAGATAAAATGCATAAAAATACTTTTCAAAGAAAAAGAAACACAATTATTTGGAAAATAAGAAAATATTTACATTATTAGTAATTAAGATAAAAGAAGTTAAATCACAGCTTCGTTGTAATCATACTGACAAAATCAAGAGGCTGAAAATGATATGCGATGAGAAAGATGAGGAATAGAAACTCTCATATAGTGCTGATAGGAATGCAGATTGATATACTTAGGAAAGGGTTCTGATGTTATACAGTGTACTGCAATATAAACACCATTGTGGTCCAAACATTCTGCTTCCAGGAATATACCCTCACACACGCTTACAGGCGAGAATTTTCATGTCAGCAGTATTTATAATAGCAAAAATCTGGAAACAAATGAAATGCTCGTCACAAAAAAACAAATAAATTGTGGCATATTAGTAGTAATAAAATCAGGTGAATTACGGTGATATAGAACAGCATGCTTGCCTCTGAAAGAGAGAACACTGAAGAAGTAATAGCCACAAATGAATCTATACACTATATATCTTTTTATTTTTTTAGAGAATTTATTTATTTATTTGACAAAGAGAGAGCGCAAACACAAGCAGGAGGAGCGTCAGGCAGAGGGAGAGGGAGAAGCAGGCTCCCCGCAAAGCAGAGCCCAAGGGGGAGGCAGGGGGCTTGATCCCAGGACCCCGGGTCATGACTTGAGCCAAAGTCAGACACTTAACCAACTGAGTCACCCAGGTGCCCCACACACACTCTATTTTAAATGTGTTATTAAAGTAAATATACCTGCATGGTAAAAGTATAGAGAAAAATATAATGATTAATAAAATATTCAGGAAAGTAGACAATTCTTTTCAGGAAATTGCAACCACTTAAGGGCCCAAAGGTAATGGTATTCTCCCATCTACTAAATGGGATGTTATGATTAAATGAATGTTTGCTTGTTTTATATAATGTTTCTTAAAATGTTCATATTGCATATATGTGTGTGTGCTTACACATTGAACTTATTCAATTATATAATTAGTGCATTTATTAAGAAAGTTATTTACAGCAGGCTGATGAACTTTTCTCATTTATGCTCTGAGAGGTATAATTTCATGGATCTGTGAGCTTATTAACTGTGCGTAACTGCTGGACTAGTTTGGGCAGAGAGTATCTCTGTAGTCATTGGAGTGCACTCAAATACTAGAAATGTCCCACAAATACTAGAAATGTCCCACAATACATTTAGAAATTTTCATAATTATAAAACCACAAATATCAGACTTTAATTGTGCAATGAATATAATGCAAGGTATGCCAAAAACAGTATTGTGACCTAAGCTAGTTTATAAAGAGATAAATAGGAATTAGGCTGCAAATTGACTTAAAAAAAAAAAAAAACATAAGTACTGGCCACACATGCAACTGTCCATCTACAAATGATTTACACTGTAAAAGCTGGAACTGGAGGAATGTACACATTGTATAGACAGAGTCAAAGTGAAGGGGAGAGCAAGAGAAAAATACTGTATCCTTCCATACTGTTATCTGGCTACAGTATCAGGAGCAGGAAATTTATACAAGAGAATATTTAATTTTTAAAACCCACAGGCTTTGGTAACTTTGGTAACATTTTTTATCTTGATTGTTATATTTTTTGAGACTAAGGGTGCTCTTCAAACTTATCACCCTCTTACAAAAGACACATACATAGAAAACTTGCATATATAAATAATAGCCCTGCCAGACTCAAATTAAAGATGAAAGTGGCATGTTACCCTATAAAGTGGAGATCATGAGGCCAGCCATTACTGTTTGCTAGGGAGAACAGCCAGTGAAAGGCAAAATGTGTTCATTTATAGTTAAGAAGTTGGGTAACAGATGCCAAGATAAATGGAGCATATCTAATAGTATGTAAATTTTTGACAAACATAGTAAACATATTGTTTCCAAAATATGGCCTCTCGGCATCTTTTATCTTAAGAAGTTTTAATTAGTAGTTTCAAATCTAGGCTATTTAAAAAAGATTCAGATGAACTTAACATTCATAAGTAATGGATTGGGAAAGTTGCTGAGTAAACATAATAAATACAGAAAATGTATTTCTGGTGAATAATAGTGACAGAAAATATCGCAAAAAGAAGGTGTATAGCTGGCAAGCCTACAACTACAGAAGTAGGGGGAAGAAAACTTCTCTACTGTCTATCAGTGAGCGTGGAAGCCAAGAGAAATCTGGCTCCCATCCCAGATGAATATAAATGAAATTAAAGGAATTACAAAGCACAGGATATGGCTCACCAATAGACATGCATTCAGTATCAATCACATGAGAAAATATATAATTGCTCCTACTGGGATACAAAATTATTCCAACCAATATGTTCCTACTCTCAGAGATGTGAATTATGAAGAAAAATCAAAGAAGTTAAGCTAGTTCTTATAAAAAATAGAATGGTAGTCACTTAATTGAAGTTTTAAACCCAGCAGGGATCAACAAAATTGTTCCAAGTGAACTCCTTGTATTTGTAAAATGGAGTGACAAACAGGATGAAATGTTACCAAGATGTTCAATCACGATTAATTGGTTTATAAATCAAGAGAAGCACATCATTTTGCCAAGTATCCTTTATTTTACTAAATCTATTTCTTAATTTTATATCATGCCTGTTATCTAATGGATTTGAAATCATTTACTAAGGTTACTGTATAACATAATCAGGGAAACAGACAATTTGAGGTGAATACATTGTGGTGGGTGTTACAAGTCACCTAGAATGAGCTAATTATTAGAGTTGGGCTCTAAACTTGATTTGTAGCTTCGTGGCATTAGAGCGTGAGCACCTTGAATTCAGAACTAATGTAACATTCTTTTTTGCATCTCCATTACCAACCACATTTCCTGCACTAAAAATATCTGAATTAATGCAGTTAAAATTAAAAATAGGTCATGATCAATTTTATTTTTAATTTAAAAATAATATTTCTTCAGCAAGTATTGAGTGTTTATTTGTGTCAGACATTCAGCAGTGAGCAAGGCCAGACCTCTTTCCTCAAGAAGCATGTAGCTCAGTGAGTAAAAAAGTCAAGAAAATAGGTAATTCAATACATTGTAAGAGATCCAAAGACAGGGCAAGTTCACACACTATAAACACACAAAAACCGAACCTAACCAAGAGTGAGGGGCTAGAAAAATTTTCTTGACACATTTTGCATGATCAATAAATAAAAATTCTGATTAGACAGATTAATAAATTTATTTGCAAAAACATTTCTTTTCAAAAACCTGTTTTATGACAAATATTGAAAGACAACAAAAATGACAACCTATTTTTCTTACTTCATGAATTCTATAAAAATAAATAATTTTAACTAGAGCCGCCTCTCCCTATTGAATTCACAAGAGCAAAAAGACTTGGGACCATAGTAAAGGTTGATCTAATTCAAGACACAGATTATTAAAGCACCTATATTGAATTCATGTCCATACTTACACCTCACATTAATTAATAATGTGTATTTCTTAATAAATCCAACTTAGTCCTGTTTTCTTCCAATGTTGAAATGGATAAATTTGTCTTAGTTTGAGCATTAGATGATGCTATTTGTGTTTACAATCATATTTAACACAAAATGGCTGTCCTTAAACAAAAAATCAGTCTCAATAATGCGTGAAGCTCATTCTGTGACAGTGGTAGGGAAATGAGAGCATCTGAAGGAAGTGGGATCACATCTTCCATCATCTGCTCACTCCAAGGCAGAATCTTTCTGAGTAGAAGCAGAAGGAATTGTTAATTCTATTTATATGATTTAAAACCCTCCGTTGCTCTGCCTCTCCCTCTCTTTCTTTCTTTCTCTCCTCCCCCCACCCTTTTTACTCTTCCTCTATATACATGCATTAGTTTTCCATTGCTGAATAAAAATTTGCTACATACTTCATGATTTATATCAACTCTCACTTCACGGTTGGGTAGATCAGAAGTTCAGGCGGTGCTTTGTGGGGTTCTCTCAAGTGTAAAAGTTGAGGCGTCAGCTGGGCAACATTTTCATTTGGAACTTGGATTCCTTTTGGAAGCACACGTGGCTGTGACAGAATTTGATTCCTTGCTGAATTTTTAAACATTATCTTATTAAGATACATGGAAATGTTAATGCCAGTAGGAAATTTTATAAAACAAATTTCTGAATTACAACTTCCCATTAGCCTTATTTTTTTGATGAAGCTCAATGTCCTTTCATCTATTTATACATGACAAATATAGGTGGTTATTTAAATGACTTTGAAATGTCAGAAACGGTGTTAAATCTTCGAAAGGGTTGGAAGGGGCAAGAGGACAGAAGTTGCAAATGTAAAGAAGCCACAGTGTCTGCCAGTAGGAATCTAAAGACCTAGGGAGTAGCCGCACATACACATAGGCAGGGTACGGGCAAGCACCTCTAAGGAATGAGAGTTCCGTATTTTTTGATAAATTCATAATTAAATGAACCCATTGTTAGTAATCTCAGAGGAATAAAGGAAAAACACATGCACACACACACAGAGCTTTCCTAAGGTGAAAATAAGGAATATAAACCATGATTCTCAGGGATAAGTTTTGTCTTCAAGGTAAGAAGAGTTGAACGTATAAAAAAGGGAAATGAGCATCCCATAAAGAGAAGAGATCACGATGGAGTTGTGGTGATTAGGGCACAGCGAAGCTGAGCTTAAAGAATTTAATAACAGAGACCAAATCATAAAGCCACTATAGCTGCTAAGTTTCTGTTGCGAAATCTTAGGCGGCAGCAGAATCAGGCATCCTCAGAAGATGCAGCAGGAAGATTAAAGCTGTCACTTCTCAGGAATCAAATGTATTTCTTTAATATAAATTAGAGAATATTTGTTTTTCTCTAATAAAAATATACAGAGATTTGAATGGCAGGAATGTAGTGAGTGGAGGTGGGAATTGAAGCCAGGGAGTTAATACTTACGAAAGTAATAACATATACTTCATTAGAACTTTGAAATCCCAGACACTAGCTGAAGCATATTATTGATGCTTGCTTAATCTTCTAAGACAGGTACAATTATACTCCACCCCATGGGATGCATGTGTCAGGCAACACAGCTTCCAAATGCAAGCCAAATCCTTCTCCTGATACTATTAGCCTCCATATTTTTGCTATATAATGCTCTTTCTTTCAACCAATTCAATATTCTGCATAACAGAAGTTAACCTGAAGGTGTTATTTATTGTATAGGTTTATTATTAGGACCTATTTTATATTAGGTTACTGAGGTTATATTAGGAAACCAGAATGTTTCAAAAAGACATGGTATCTGTATGAAGGAGGACATTATTTTTGAGTGTATTTAAAATTATTTTGATGTATTAATGTGCAAATGTGTAAGAGAAGAGTCAAAGTAGATTCTTGTTATATATTCCTGAAAAATTTTAGGCTCATCAATTCATTAAGAAGATTAAAACTGATTTTGATTAAAATAGTATTAAGGAATAAAATCTGCTAAAATATGTATAGTGGAATATTATTGCAGCAAAACTTAAACATATGTCTTTAATGTCAAAGTCTACAAAGTTACAAGTAATTTAATTAGCTCTAACATATTTCACTGTGTTGGATCTTATATTTGAATAGTTGAAGCCTAAACCTGTTTGTTTTTAGCAGAATATTTTCTTGATGACTTAATTTGCAATGATTTTATAAGAAAATTACATATATTTTGTTGGAAGATTTGGTAAGACAATATTTTAATTGAGGATAAGACAGTATGGCATTTAAAAAGTGAACTATTATTTGAATCAAATTAAGCTTGTCTATACCATTAGAGCCAAAAAAAAAAAACAACTGAAAAATTAGAGCAATAATCTTAAAAAATTCTGAAAAGCTAAGTGTTAAGTATTATCATATGATTTCTCTCATCTATGGAACATAAGAACTAGGAAGATCGGTAGGGGAAGAAAGGGATAAAGAAAGGGGGGGTAATCAGAAGGGGGAATGAAGCATGAGAGACTATGGACTCTGAGAAACAAACTGAGGGCTTCAGAGGGGAGGGGAGTGGGGGAATGGGATAGACTGGTGATGGGTAGTAAGGAGGGCACGTATTGCATGGTGCACTGGGTGTTATACGCAACTAATGAATCATCGAACTTTACATCAGAAACCAGGGATGTACTGCATGGTGACTAACATAATATAATAAAAAAACATTAAAATTAAAAAAATTGGAAAAAAAAAGAAATATCCTTCCGACTATTTATGTTGAGTGTTTTAACAAGCTGTACTATATAAGAGAGTGTCAGAGAAACACCCTATTCAAAATAAGCTCTGAAATTCACCATATTAAGGGCAATTGATATTCAAGGTATTAAAAAGTCACATTCATGAAGAATTTTTGCTATAAGAAAATAGTTTTCATATGCAACAAGAAGAATCATATGATTGTTAAGGTACAGGACTTATAAAACAAGTTCCAATTATAAATAATTATTAATGCAAAAAAAAAGAAGCAGTTTCCTTCAAGAATATAAGGTAAAATACCAATCCTCGGTTTAGTAATGAGTCTCAAAAATACTTTGAAAACTCCTATTTTAATGTTTCTTTACTTGGCCTCTAATACTTCCAGTCTAAACATAAATGTACATTGCCTCTGAAACAGCATTGTCAAGGACTGTAATAAAGGTCTGTGGTAATGAACCTGACTGTAGAGAAGTAGAGGGGACAACTGAGGGAGGCATTCTTGAAAAGTGCTGAATTTAGAAAGGCTTGTCAAGAGCAATTTTCCCTGTGAAATAATGGCAAAGGACTTCATTACATACTTTTCAAGACGCCAACCACTATAGCAGATTAATTGCCAGTCTGTGGGCTGTGGTAGAGCTGCTGACCGTGGTCCCTTGCCTCTGCCTACTGTGTAGGAAGGAATTGATAGTTCCTGATAATTGTGCGGAGAAGACCTAATCACAAGCCACTCCCTTCCATATTCACTTGCTTTCTACAGCATGCTAGGAACTAAAAGCAATTCCAATGAATGGCTTTCATGTACTCCTGTCACCAGTTTCCCAATGAATAATGTGTTCTTGACGGGAGGTAAGGGTAAAACACAAGTGGTCAGAAAGTCAGAGTCAGCTTGAACCACTGCTGATGACCATAACGAGCTATGCTAGGCACAGGACAAAGTGGAGCCACGTGGGTGGTGAAGCTGCATGATACCAGTAGCTGGTGATGACTAGTTATCATACCTCAGAGTCCATTAATACCTGTGTTTTGAGATGCAGCCTATGATTATACCATTTGAAACATTGTTATTCCAAACAGTGTGTAGCAACTGCTCTCCTACCTGGGATCTAGCAGTGAACAAAACAGTCAGATCTTGCTTTCCAGAGAATTACAGGAAATACAGACAAAGAGATAAGCAAATAAACATGTAATATAAAATGACCGAGTTCTCTGTAAAGACTATAAGGAAAACTAAGGCAGAGTAAAGGGAGAAAAATTGATGGGAATTACTATCTTGAGTAAAAGAGTCAAGGCAGCTCCATAAACACCTCTTCTGAGGAGAATGAAGTGTGAGTAAATATAAAAGGTAATCAAAATGCATGGATCAGGGTAAGGGGAGGAGATAATAATTATGGTTAGCATCTCATTTGCCTAGACAAGAAATCTTTCCCCAATCTCTCTCAAATCCGTCTATGCATCTCCAGACGGGTAATCTAATGTGCCGTAATTTCTCACTTAAAGTGTATTTTCAGTCTTGGCCCCTCCTCCCTTCATTATGCACACCCATGATTTTCACAAAGTTTTGTCTTTTAACTTTGTGATTTAACTCACAGAGTTCACTCTGCCTGAACTATTTATCCATCCGTTATGTCCCTTACATTGAAAAGATCAATTACTGGTATCTCTTCGCATCTCAATCAACTAAGTATTTTCATTCCGTGGATAGTCATTGTTAATAGTGAAAGGATTCCAGTTGAAATCTTTTGATTTTGCCTGCCCAGTTTCCCTTTACCATTCCTCCGTGTGTACAGTACTTCTTTTCCATCTGTGAACTCTGCCTCCCTTACTCAACATGCTTCTGGCGGATCTGTGAATAATAAAGGGATTTCTACTCCATCAAGGTAATATTTGCTGAGCTACTTTTCAAGAGGTAATTTTTTTTAAAGATTTATTTATTTATTTTAGAGAAAGAAGGAGGGAAGTGTGCCAGTGGGGGAGAAGCAGAGGGAGAAGGAGAGAGAGAAAATCTCAAGCAGACTCCCCGCTGAGTATGCAGCCCAATGGGGCTTGATCTCATGACCCTGATGTCATGACCTGAGACAAATCAAGAGTCAGACACTTAAAGGACTGAGCCACAGGCGTCCCTACTTTTCAAGAGTTCTCTATCTCCCTGAAGTCATGATTATTCCAAGAAGAGGCCCCAGGTCTATGAGAAGGCATCAAAACACTTTGTACCTTTTCTTACCAAAATGATAAAGGAAAAATTTTTTTTTATTTTTTTAAAAGATTTTATTTATTTATTAGACAGAGAGAGAGAGAGAGCACAAGCAGGGGGAGTGGTGGGCAGAGGGAGAAGGAAAAGTAGGCTCCCTGGTGAGCAAGGAGCCCCATGCAGGGCTCACTCCCGGGACCCTGGGATCATGACCTGAGCTGAACGCAACCGATAAAGGAAAATATTACAAAAAAGAAGTCAATGACAGCAACCAAAATGCAAAGACAGCAAGTGAAAGAGTCCTGAAAACATCATATCATTCACTGGATCCAGTCTCTCTTGAAATCAGCCAATCCTTAGAATCTAGAGTTACATGTAGAAAAACAAAAACATGCAATACTTTAAACAATTTGAAGATTTTGAAAATTAAATTCAAAGTTAAACTTTCTAACATTGCTTTCTTATTTCTTCACCAACAATACAGGTAAGATTTTCAGTTGTAACTGTTTACTTATCTGTATTTCTCACTAGGCTGTATGATATAAGAGGATAATGTTTGCTAGTTTGTGCTAACAGTCCAGAGTTGACTAAAGCATCTTTTACATTGTATCATTTGGAAAATATTTATTAAAGTCTGAATCAAAATACAACAATCTCTATCATCTTTTCCATGTCACCTTATATCCAAACCCTCAGGTTAACAGCTATGGGTCTATGTATGTTAAGGTTTCTTTTCTTCCTGTTCCTCTCAGTTTTCCTTCTTTTTTTCCAATGGAATTATTTCCTCCCCTTCTCTGTGATCCCTATCACCACACATTACAGGGGCTCCAAGTTATTCTACCTTAACTCTAGGAATAATCAGTGGGGATTTGGAATCATTTTAAAACATATGTGGTAAAAGCAAATTTCTGATTATTTGGATCACAACTAAAAAAACCACAGAGGAACGTAGTAACTCACTCATCCAAGACTTCTAATGCTTTTGTAAGTACCAATTCTCTATAGTAAGTGTATTTTTGCTTGAAATACATAAAGTAGTTTTTGGTTTCTTTATACAATTATGAATGAAATAGAATAGAGCATTAATCGTGTTTCCAAGAACTAGACCATCAGAAAAGGCAGCTGGAAATTGTTGATCTTTCCAGGTTGTTTTGGAAGATTCTAAGTGAAAAATGTATACTGGCTTTCCATGGCATACAATTGCAAATAACTCCTTAAATTATTATGAATGCCTGAATAAAATGCCCTTTGAAGGGAAAGCTTAGGAAGATTAACTAGCTGTTACCAAAACACAGTATAAAGGATTAGTCACTATAAGACATGATTGCTTTTGTCCAGATGCAATAGCCTATAGATTAAAAATTATTAGTTTATGACTTCAAATTCTCAGCCCAAGAATGATAACAAGACTTCTATGCTTACTTTTAAGTGATCTTTTATATTTTATAGTTGCAGAATATAGCTTTCTGTAAGCCAGACCCTCCTAATCCTGTAGGTTCCAGAATCAAGAGGTGAATGAATTCAGAGCATAGCAGTCTTTTACATGAAATTTAGATCACTAATTAGGAAAAAAAAAGTTTCATCCTTAAATTTCAACTGGAGATGCATATGGAAGGATTTAGATTCAACTGAGCATTAAGATGACCTGCTGGATATTTTGGGGTTTGTGCCTCTGAAACCAACAGGCAATGGTTTGGGTTATTACTGGTTGGAATGGTTGGTCTGTACTACATAATAGCTATAGAGGCAGATATCTGAAATCCAGAAGATTTCCAGGGGCTACTTCATTGTACTTCCTTGTCTAGTTAGTGATAACTACTGAATCTAATGTAGTCAAGACCACCAAGAAACTTCACCAAATAAGGAATCAGAAACAACTAAAAATGATAGCTAAGGGCAAAGAAGAAATGCAAAGAAGCAGTGGAAGAAGGATATTAAAAACACCCCCTAATTGCAGGCATTTAGTAATAGGCATATTCTTTCATTTTTATGGCATATATTAGTTACTATTGCCTCTCTTCCTAAATATTACATGGAAGATGTGTTGATGCTCATTTACTTATAATTTTATCTGCGATGACTGTAGAACAGTTTATCTTAACTAGGAAACGAACACACATGTCATCCAGAGATGGATATAGTGATTGATTCAACTGTGGGTCTCTAAAAGAGAGCTCCAGCTCATCTTCACTGAAATGAGGAATGTGTGTGTCGTGTTAGAATAATGCATGCTATTGTTGAGTGTGCCATTGTTCAAAAGTTAAAAGATATGCCATCAGGTTGAACTATTGGGAATAATGGAATTTTGGCAATGAACCTCAATTCCAAAATCCTTCTGTGCTCTCCCTTCTGGTATAAGGACTGTAAATTTGGGAATCACATACATTAACTCCCTTGCTTCCAGATTTCTGGATATTTCACCAATGAGATAAACTTACTTTAGATTTGGAAGGAATCTTCCTCTAGAGGTGGTGAGCAGAAGCAAGCACTTTTATAAAAGTGAAGTTTTTGTATTTTTAAAATGTTACAATTTTTTGGGGGGGGTAACTTTAGGTCATTCCTCTGCCATTCACTTGCCTTGGCAATATTATCATAAGTGGTGACTGTGTCTTGACAAGGTAGGGAGGAGAGAAGCAACAATTTTTTGATTCTCCCAATAAAAAAAAAAACTCATGAGTAAAATCTGAAGACTAAACATCTTCCCTTGGCTTTCACTCCTTTAGTTCTGAAATAATTTTATATGCGTCTGACTCTCTGTTATTTGATACCTGTTGCTTGAAAAACCTTTAAGATTTCTCTCTTCCGGAGTAAATCCTGATTGATTCAGGCAGCCACTTTACCATTTACTCAGCCAAAATTTCTTTCCCTTGAGACTGATACTGTTTTGAAATTCTGTGTATAATACAGTAATATTCTAAAACCTATACTAGTTTCATGCTTTTATTACAGAATTACATATAAAAATACGTTATCTATATCCGAATACTTAATGTTACCAGTTATTTTGGTTCCATGGCAAAAAGCTTAGTTTTTGGTAAATATACAGGAACACATTAACATGATCCTTAAAATGTCAAAAAATGATTTATTTCTGTAGCTTGCAATCTTTCCGTAAGCACTGATCTCAGTGAAACAGTCAAATGTGCATCTGGCAAGTTGAATTTTTCAGCTGGCTATTCCCTGAGTGCTTTACATCAGATAAACAAAAAGATTCTGAAACCATCACTGGGGAAATTGTAATCTGTCAAAGAGTGAGTTACTGGCACAGTCTCTGGTTGTGATCCCATCAGTTGCCCTGTTGTTCCTCAAACACCCTAAGCATTTGTGCTGGCTGCTCCCTCTGTTCGTACACTTACCCCTTAAATATCTGTATGGTTAGTAAACAGAAATGGGGTTCAAAGCTTCTTTTTTTGTGTGTGACATCAAATCTCTTAAAAACCGCTCTTCGAGCCATGTTTACTGATTTCTGTTTATAAAAACCACAGAATGGAAAGAGAATATAAAAATAAATGTGTTAAAATAAAAAAAAATGAAAGTAGGGTACAGAAATATAAGATGAACAATCAAGTAAAACAGTTCAATGAAAAAGTTAAAATCTGTGTATAGGAAGGTACCTAGATGTACAAATGCAGAGATACATAGATCTGGGTACCAGATACCTACTAAACATCTCCAAGTGGCTCTCTAAGAGACCTCTCAAGCATGATGTCTAAAGCTGAACTGCTCCCTTCACCTCACTTCAAACTGAGATTAGCTGCAGTTTTCCCTATGTTCATCTTACTTGCTCAGGACAAAAACTTGGTGCCATCCTTGATGATTTACTCAAATACACACCAACAAATCCCCTCAGCCGTCATCATCTATTACCTGGAATATGCAAAAACTTCTAATAGATTTCCTTAACTTGGGGGTACCTGGCTGGTGCAATTGGTCAAGTGACCAACTCTTGGTTTTGGCTCAGGTTGTGATGACCACTCTGCTGAGAGTCAGCTTCAAATTCTCTCTCTCTATCTCACAAATCAATCAATCAATCAATCAATCATGTAAAACAAATAGATTTCCTTGATCTTGTTCTTTGCCCCTCTCTAAGTTTGTTCTTAAAAAATACCACCTAGTATGATCTGGCTAAATAGAATCAAATCATGTCAGCTCTTTATTCAGACTGTCAGCATCTCTCTCACTCGGAGCAAAAATGGCGACCCTGACAATAACTTCATGATGATAAATACAAACTAAATGCTTTACTATTAGCCTCTTTGCTGATTATGTTGTGTTCAGACTCCCCCCTTGTTCCTCAAACCTTCTAGGTGTTTTGAACTTGCTACTCCCTCTGTTTGGACACATATTGCTTAAATATTTGTATGGCTAGTAACCTCATGTACTTTTTAAACTTTTTAAAAAAAATTTTTAAAGATCGTATTTATTTATTTATGTCTTTGTTTACTTAGAGCATGAGTGCATGAGTGTGAACGGGCGGGGGGGGGGGTGTGTGGGATGCCAGTAGTGGGAGTGGGGTACAGTAGGAGGGAGAGGAAAAGGTAGAGAGAGAACCCTAGCAGACTCTGTGCTGAGCAGGAGCCCCATGTAGGGCTCCATCCTCTGACCCTGAGATCATGACCTGAGCTGAACCAAGAGTCAACACTTAACCAACTGAGCCATCCAGCCATCCTTCTCGTACTTATTTTTAAACGTATGTTTTCCTGAATCAACCCTGACTGTAGTATTAATATGTTTTCAGATTTGGAATGTTATTGTAAACCACAGAATGAAAAGTCTGTTTCCTTAGTTTTGTCTATGATAAAGTTGTAATAGTGCTTGCAGCAAAAGAAAACATTAACTCACAATTCCATTTATTTTGGTCTGTTTAATTATTCCTATAAAATTAAGTTTAAAATCAACAAATACTGTGAAAAGACTAGATAGAAGTGGCTGTTTGGCATTTAGATAATATTTTCGTTTTAATATTCCTTTTTTAATGGCTTTGTGCATATCACAATATTTAAACGTCCATTTTGGTATATAAATGAAAAAGTAAAAGTAAGTCATATCAAATTTCAGTGTTTTTTATCAAGGACAGTTATTTGCATAAACATACACGCATATTCTTGTTTATTTTTTACATGATCAAGGGAATGACAAACTTAAAGTACCAACAGCACTTTGTAATAAGGTAAAAATTGACTGAGGTTTCACTAGGAATTTATACAATCTTCTCTTCAAAATATATGCCTAAATTATATGACACAGAGAATGTTAAAACAGAAATTTTCTTTCTGTTAAGTAATTTTTTGCCAATGGTACAACCATTCCATTTTTAAAAAATTAAACATAAATTTGTGAAGGAAATTAAAATATGAATTATGATGGGTGTGTACAGCAAATCTATAGATCACTTTGGGTAGTATAGACATTTTAACAATATTAATTCTTCCAATCTGTGAGCATGGAATATCTTTCCACTTATTTGTGTGTTCTTCAATTTCTTTCATCAATGCCTTATAGTTTTCAGTGTAAAATTCTTTAGTTTCTTTAATTAAATTTGTTCCCCTGATTGAGGGGGGGTTGATGCAATTATAATTTAAAATCTATAGGTCAGTTTACTTTTTCAGCTGATTTTACCTCTCTTTTGTTGACTAGGCCTTCTGGTTGTTAAACAATATATCAAGCAATGTTCGTATCAGTTGTTGATCATGAAGTTTTATGTTGTTCTGTTTAAATTCTTTAATAAGTGACTTTTTTAAATTAAGATATAGCTCCACATTTATACATGTTCTTTTTTAATAAGATTTTATTTATTCATTTGAGAGAGAGAGCACTAGCAAGGAGAGAGGCTGAGGCAGGGGGAGAAGCAGACACCCCACTGAGCAGGGAGCCCAATGAAAGACTCTATCCCAGGACCCTGAGATCATGACCTGAGCCAAAGACAGATGCTTAACTGACTGAGCCACCCAGGCGCCCCTATATATGTTCTGTTTTTAACTAAAAATTACTACTCTAACTATACAGTCAGTTAGCCATAGAATTAATTTCAAGAATCAACTGCTGTCCTTTTAGCCAATTAATTGACAACACTGGGTTGGCTACTAACATTTACTCTACATTGATTTCCTTCATCTTGTAAGATGAGTGCAATTTCCCCATTAATTCTATCAAGTTGTTTGGTGAATTTCTGCTTAGGACAGTTCTATTTCTACTTAGGAAAATCTTAAGTAATTTTTTTTAATGCCCTGGGTTTGTTCTTCATGCATCTTCATTTCCTTCTACCATATTGAATACTTCTAAAATTACCACAGTCAACCATAAACCCCCAAAAGAATAAAGTTCTATCCAAGAGTGAAGTATTTTATGTAGATGGTCAGCTTCTCATAAAGATTGTCTCTGGTCTTACATCTTATAAAAAGGGTAGAGAATGAACTCACAAACTTCCTGAGAAAGAGCGTATCACTTGCCAATCAAGAAAGGAAATATAAATCCTTACTAAAATTACTCGAGATTATCTATGGAACATTACAGATATCATAAACAATTTAAAGACTGCAACCAACCCTATTATGTATGAAGACAACATATTGGAACCATATAATCAAAGAATTAGCTGTCTAATTACAAAATTAAAGTATAGTGCAAGAAATATTGTTAAGGTATTGTTGAGTATTGTTACTACTGTTGCTGCTGTTGTCAGTGTTGTTACAACAGCTAGCTAGCTCTCATATATTGAGAACCTAATATGCACTGGAACTATAATTAACTTTCATATAAAATCTCATTTAATACTCAGAACATTTATGGAAGTAGGGGGACGATTAATTCAATCTTACATATAAAATACTCATGCATAGAAACATTAAGTAATTTATACAGTGTCACACAGTAACTACCCATTTTTTGGCTTAAAACTGAGACCAAGACCTTTTAGATGACACTCTCATACCCAGCAAGTTGTATTACATAGAAAAATTTTTCATTGAGAAATGAGTGATGTCAGGTACTCACTAATGAATTTAGTTATCATCCTAATACCACATAGCATATATCATTATATTTTAATAATCTTACTTTAACTTAACCCAAGCCAATATGGTTGAACATCAGGAATAAGCAGTCATCTCTGTGTTCAGGGCATAATTATCCCTGGTGTCTGGGTGGGATCTCAAGCCAATAGAGGATGTCTGGCATGCCTCATGTTATTTCCAGCCCCTTACGCTGTTGCCATTATAATAATAGTCATTATAATATATAATATAATTATAATTTATAAAAACATCTAGAAGGTGTGATCTGTAGTTATTATTTCACTTACTGCTCATAAAAATATATAATTGTAAATCATGTATTAATAGGGAGGTATTATGGGGAATGCTTAGGGATTGCTTTTGCTACCTCATTAATGCAGATGTTCCTGATGAATAATCCATAAGGGAAAATGATCAGCAGTACATTTCTTATCACTTCAACAGATTTTTGTTTGTTTGTTTAGTTTTGCCTTTCAAGTATTTATGAGCAAGAGCAAGGACTAAACTTCAAATAGGTTTCTTTTTGATCTCCTTATTTACTTTAGAAAACTTGCAATTGTAAATTCTTTCTCTGCCTCTTTGAGATGTAAATCTTTACAGCAGGGAATGTCTTTCTCAAGGACCTGGAAGCTGTCCCTCTGAAATGTCATCATGAAGAAAGATAGGAACGCTATGTCCCAGTCTCTGTGGGAGGGTAGGAGCCAAACTTCCATAAGTGCCAATAAGCAAGCCAGATGGGCAACCTTCAGACTCCTGTCCTGCAGTACTTTTTCATTAGCTCACCTCAGTGTTAAAAATCCTGTCTTTTGTTTCAGTGTAGTTGAATTCAATCTCTCTTCTCTTGGCAATAGTTATGACCCCTATTGCAATAGTATTGAAAGGCACCTTCCTTGCCTATTATTTAACTCTGTCTAATGCAATTTTTCTTTGAAAGATCTGTCACCTATTTTTTATTAAAAATAGTTAACCAAAGAAAGAAATCTTACTCTCAAAATCCGTAATGATAAGTGTCTTAGTTTGGGCTACTGTAACAGAATAACAAGGTGTCTTAAAAAACAGACATTTATTTCTCACAGTTCTGGAGGCTGGAAATTCAAGATTTGGGTGCCAGCAAGTTCAGGGTCTGGTGAATGCAGGGCCATTTTCTCATTGTATCCTCACGTGGCAGAAAGAGGGAAAGGGCTAGCTCTCCTTCCCTGCTCATAAAAATTATAATATCACATGGGGATGCCACCCCATGACCTAGTTGTCTCCCAAAGGCTCCACCTCCTACTACTACCCTCCTAGAGGTTAGGGTTTCAACATACAAGTTTTGGAGAGACACAAAGGTATAGCCCATAACAATAGCTGGTGTTATTTATGATCAGCAAGATTTACTTGAAATGTGTAAGGCACTATGCATTTAAAGAGTAATATTCTCCAGTTGGCCTTATTTTATTATTTTTACTTAATTTGCCCAAATTAATTACTTTAAAAATTTACCAACTGTTTAAAACTTTTGTTGAATTAACTATAGGAAGACTTTCAGAAAACCAATATGTTGTTTGGTCAAAAAAATACCAATCTACTTGGCAAATTGAATCTATATTAAAACTCAGTTAATTCTCCACTCTTGAGATCAATAATAAGACATTTACAAATTTATTTTAATCACAGATTCATTCAATGTTCTCTAACATTTATTGAGTATGACCCCCTTTTCTCTGCAAACATCTACAAGTTCATGATCAGATGAATAGGTACACCATAAATCTAATCTTTTCAAATGACTAAATCCTTGATGCACCATCATTATCACTTCCAAAATGTTCTGAGCTTTTTGTTTGATATATAAATTACAACATATGCTTTATAAAATAGTTAGCTCATTTTATGAATGCACCAGGATAGTTCTGACTCATATATTGTTTCTGGGAAAGAAGTATCATTACCTTAAAATATTCATTAACCCTTATCGATATACATCTTCAGATGAGTGAGAGAGAGAAAGAAAAAGAGAGGGAAAACTAGTTGCTTTATATATATATATATATATGCATATATATATATATATACATGTATATATATATACATGTATATATATATATATATGCTTATATATATGAATTAATGATAATTTAAAAATAAAATTAAATGTTGGGGTGATATAGGTAAAAGTCATTGTAATAAAATAAAGATAATGACAAATTAGAAAAATACTTGCAATATACTTCAAAAACAATTCATTTTTATGAGGAGGAAAACTGAATTTATAGGACACTAAGTAAAAGAGCCCAAGTGGAAGTTAAACATGAAAAAAAAACTATTCTCATTTATAATAAGATTTATGTAAATTAAATTTACATGAGCAATACATTTTTTTTTAGATTTTGTTGTTTTATTGACAGAGAGAGAGAGAGAGCACATAAGCAGGGGGAGGGGCAAAGGAAGGGGGAGAGGGAGAGGCAGGTTCTCTGCCGAGCAGGGAGCCCGATGTGGGGGCTCCATCCCAGGACCCTGGGATCATGACCTGAGCTGAAGGCAGCTTAACTGACTGAACCACCCAGGTGCCCCAAGCTATAATTTTTAACCTATTTTATGGGCAAAAGAAATTAAAGGTGAGTAACAAACAGTGATGTTTTTGGAAGTGGAGAAATAGGCACTTGCCCATTGCTGTTGGACGTGTAATTAGCACAGCTGCTTTGGAGGATAAGTTGACTATATCAAAATTGAAAATTCACACATTAGGTCAAATTTCAGTAGGACTACTATAACAGTCTCATTCTAAGTTTTCCCTCTTCTCTGGAGAATATAGCTGTGAATCAGCAGCCAGGCAAGCTCGCATCTGGATCTTGCAATTCTTGCCTGCACTCCCTCTTGCCGCCCTGGGTACTCTGACTTTAAATATAAGCCTTACATGCTTATGCAGAATCTGGTGAGTCCTTTCAAATATTTGGGCTTGGGAAACCTTCACAATTTCCTAAAAACCATTGAGGGAAAAAAATAGAAAAAGAAACAAACTCCCAGAAGTATATTTTCAGTGACATTAGGAGACAGAAAATCCTAGTGTTATGAGTACTGCCAGAAGAGCAGTGGCAAGCTGTCTTTGAAAGAAGTGGAAATGTTCTGAGAAGGTGAAGAAGCTCACGAATCTCAAATATCTGTGGGTTTACTGGGAGAGAGGC
Source organism: Ursus americanus (assembly GCF_024610735.1). Taxonomy (NCBI): domain Eukaryota; kingdom Metazoa; phylum Chordata; class Mammalia; order Carnivora; family Ursidae; genus Ursus; species Ursus americanus. The sequence goes on from NC_142128.1 coordinate 62,466,050, forward strand.
CCAGACTGAGAAAGAAATTCTGAAAGCATCACCCAAATTGAGTAGCTTTCCCTTCTCTGGGGAGTCTCGAGGCGAATGACGTGAGAACATCCCTAGCACATGAGCAAGCAGACAACATGAGCAGATGAGAATGTCCAGAAGTACACCCAGATGCAAATGGGAATGTGTATGATAAAAGCAGCATCTCCTTTCAGTAGGGTAAATGTTAGCGTTTTAAAAATCACAACGAGAACACTGAGCGGCCATTAGAAAGAAAGAAAAAGAAAGAAGGAAAAGAAGGAAGGAAAGAAGGGAAATTGCATCCATATCTCACTACATAAACCAGAAAAAAAAATTTTTTTCCAAGTGATCAGAGAGCTATATATGAAGCGCTATAAGTATTAGAAGAAAATATGGGTGAATTCATGCATTACTTTAGACTGAAGTAGCCAATTTAAATGCAATCTAAGTAGGATTTAAAGTCCCGAAAAACATAGAAGAGAAAGGACACAATTGGCTTTAAGAAAAAAATACTTCTGCATGAACAAAATACCAAAGTCTAAAAGTAATGATAAAATGGAGAAAAATGAAGAATGTATCATAGACAATGAGATCATTCTTTCTACCTTTATATTTATGTTATATAATATACCTTATATTTATGTTAAACACCTTAAAATATAAAATAACAGTGAATTGTTTAAACACAAAGACTCACTACTTTGAGCATTTTTTATAAAGACTAGGTCTTTCCATGTACATATTGAGTTTTTTCCCTTCAATTTCAGGGTCTTTGTCATCTTTAAAGCAGCATCTATAAAACTCTCTTCTTAGATGTGAATGCTTCTCATTAGTGTGGCAGTATTAAACGAAACTTAGGTTATAGGGGTAACTTCATTTTAATGGGGGGCTGTGTGTACACGAAGATACGTATATTTTCTTTGTAAAAACCAATTTGAGGGGCGCCTGGGTGGCTCAGTCGGTTAAGTGCCTGCCTTTGGCTCAGGTCATGATCCTGGGGTCCTGGTCAGGTTTCCTGTTCAGCAGGCAGCCTCCTTCTCCCTCTGCCTCTGCCACTCCCTTTTCCTCCCCTACTCAGTGCTCTTTGTCTCTCAAATAAATAAAATCTTTAAAAAAATTGAAAAATTTTTAAGATTTTTATTTTTTAATTGTTTAAGTTTTTTGTAGAGCCAATGAAGCTCCTTAAAGAATCTGTTTTTTCTAGAGTAAAGAAACGGAGGGGCACCTGCGTGACTCAGTGGGTTAAGTGTCTGAGTCTTGATTTCTGCTCAGGTCATGATCTCAGGATCTTGAGTTTAAGCCCCAAGCTGTGGGCTCTGTGCTCACAACTGAGTCTGCTTGTCCCTTTCCCTCTGCTCCTCCCCCCACTTGCTCTCTCTCTCTCAAATAAATAAATAAATAAATAAATAAATAAATAAATAAAATCTTTATTCTTATTCTTAAGTTTCGATGATTCTTTCCAATGCATATACTTAGAGTTGATATTTTCTATAACTGTGAACTATTTAGAGTGACAATAAATAGAACACATATAAAAACTATAAAAGCAATTGCAATAAAAATCATTTTAATTACAAAGCAAATTTTTTTCTGTGTTAGAGGATTCATTGGTGGGTAAAGGCTAGAATGCAGAATTACGAAGAAAAGAGACTGAGAAAGTATGGGAGTGCACAAAAGGGCAGATTTATGCAAAGGCACAAAAAGAAACATCTATTTGTCTGTAGAAGGAAAATAAAATGGAAATTTTGGTAAAAATGATATTTTTTTCCTATTAAAAATCTAAGACCAAATCCCGCATAATAAGCCATTTGTGCTCTACTTTTGACTCAGTTTTTCTGCTTTAAAGAATGAATATTAATACTTAACTTGCATGGTTGATGTCAAGAAACTTTTGTTGGTTCAGATATAACAAAGTGATTTGCAAATTTCTTTGCAGTTAATTGTTATGTCACCTTGTTACCGAGCTGATATAGACAATAAATTTATTTTCAAAGAAGAAATACAAATCACACAAAAATATTTTTGTAGTTGAAAAATTTGCTAATAATTCTTGGATTCTCCTAGTCAAGTCTCAATATTATATTGTCAGTTATTGACTAAAACTACAATTAAATCTGAATTTGTGATGATTTCAATACTAACCAAAATGACTAGCTCCTAAGGTTGCGATGGGTTATATTTTGGCAGGATTTGTGTTCCTGAGTATAAAGAAGCAACACCTGCGAAAAGGTTGTATTAATTAATGCCGAAACATTCTTTGAAAATTTTTGTTTCCTTGTTTTGTCTGTAATCTAATCTCTCTTTGCTAAAGTAATATTTTGGAAAAAACATTAAAAGTCATTATTTCCATTTATGTATGTTTAACTCATTGTTTGACTGCTTGTTAGGCAACTTTCCACTTCTTAGTGGGTTTCAGGCCTTAAACAGCCATCTTTGCCTGGTACTTGCTCTCATCAATTGCACAAAAGCTCATTTTTCCTCTCATGGTGTGTTGTACTTCACTTTGCCCTGTGAATCTTGTAGTTGTAACCTTCTTCAATATTGGCATTCTTGTCCTCATGACTCAGCCTCAACTCCTATTCTGAAAAAAATATGTTGAGGATCGTAAGGCGGGGAGCGTGGGGGGACTTGGCCCTCAAGGTTTTCTCTTGCTTTCTCCTAATAAATACTGTAAAAAATACCACAAGGCACATTGGTAGTGTGGATTTTGCCAAGTAACAGGAAATATTAAATTGATACATACTGAATAAACAAAGTAAAGCCTTTCTTTCTCAAGGTTAAAAAATTAAAGTGTTTATTTTTATAGTTACTATTGAATTCATTTGTCAAATTTTAAATATAACTAAATAAGACTTTCGCAAGTAATATTCTTTATAGCCTAGCACATTTTTAATGTTTAATTTATGTATAGTTGAACAAGTATTTACATATTTGAATTATCTTTATGTCACTTGTACATGAAGGAAAATAAAATTCTAATAAATGCAAAGAAGACCTCTCCAAAGTAGTTATAGTTTACATAAGCTTATTGATGCCAAGAGATCCTCTTTTGCAAATTAATTTTCAAAATGTAATTTACTTTTGTTTGGTTTGAAGATTACTTCTGTTGTCTTTTCAAAGGCATGGTAATTGAATAAATACATACTTTTGTTACCAATATGTTTGTCTCCAATAACGTTATGCATTTTTGTAATTAACAACTCTAAGCAGAATACTAAATCTTTTGTATGAGTTTCTTGATAAACTGAAACATTTTCTTCAGCTAGGAGTATGGCCATTTTCAAATAGAACTCCATATCCACATCTATTAAAGGGTTTTGAGAATGTATGTGATGTATCATTGAAAGAGTGTAATTAGAAGTGAAAACATAAGAGACTATTAACTAAAAAGACACAAATTTGAAGTCTTGGTTTTCTTAACAGTGCTTTAGATTTGGCATAGATTCTTATAAAACATCCACTTATCTTCACTGTTCATCCTTACTTACCTTTGGCTGATTTGGTGATAGAAGAGTTTAAATTTGTTGATTCCTATCCAGTTACATGGAAGAAAGATATTTTGCTTCTTTGTTTGGTGACAATCTCTGTTATAGATCACATACAGTTAATTTCAAGGATGCCAGAAGGAGGGAAGGTAAAGAGAGAAGAAAAGAAAGAAAAGAAAGTCAAAACAAGGAAAGGAAAAGAAAGTGTCAGGGGAAAAAATGTGTATTCAAATACACCAGTGTAGTGGGAAAAAAACCATATTTGAATTTAAGGGGAAACTTCATGTTGGCAAAATGCACGAGTATTCATTTAAAAATTCATCTTTGATTTTCTGCCAACAGAATTGTGTATGCGGTTACTACCCATTTAGTAAATATCAATGACTTACACAAAACAGCACAAAAACTGAATTTTCTTTCATTTATTTTTCTGGCTAGCTTGAAGAGGAAATATGGGAGAAATGTTAAGTTTGCTATCCAATCTTGAGATATCATCAGTTTAGTATATGGAAAAAAGCATTCTAAATTGGGAAATAGTTGTTGGAATGAAAATATTTTTCTTAAACTAGATAGGTTCATAGATTCAAATAGTTTGGGAGTGAAGTAGAAAATTTAATAAAAGGAAACCTTTAGCAAATAGAAAAACTTAGAATCTAAGTCTCATAATACTGTATTTTGGGAGTTTGATAACTATAGCTTGCAGACTGAATCTGGCCTGGCACCTGTTTCTTTTTAAAATAAAGTCTTACTGTAACATACACTGGTACATTTGTTTACACATGTTTACATATCATCTAGGGCTGACTTTGTGCTACAAATGCTGACGTTAGTAGTGTGTCAGAATCCGTATGGTCCACAAAGCCAAAACAATTTACTGTTGGGCCCTATAAACAAAAAGTTTGTTGATTTCTGTATTTATTTAAAACATAATATCCTTCTACTTCAACTTAAATACAATGCCTTCTAAGTTTAGTTTAGTTTAGTTTAGTTTTGTTTTTTGCAATTTTACCTGCCTTACTGGTCTTTGCATCTATGAATTGCTGTTACAATTAAAGACATATTCATACCATTCACTGCTTACTTTTTCTCTATTTCCTTACAACTATATTGCATATAAGGGTTGAAACTATCCTTCTTTGATATTTTTTATTACAGAGCTCATTGTAAATATTATGTCACTGAAAGATATTGTTAGCTATATATCAACATCTTTTTAGAAAAGTAAGTTTATAGGACAACTAAAACTACATCCTTAATTCATTAAAGGTTTGTTATTCGCTGTATTTTACTTTAAAAATAATTTCTAGTACCAAAAAGTGGCTCATGGAAGAGAAAATCCTTAAAACTAAAATTTTTAAAAAATATTTTTAAAGTCTTTTTAACATTGTTCAATAAAAATATAAAACATCAACCACCCACAGGTAGCACTTTCTACTAGCAGATATGTGTTACAAAAAAAAAGTTTGTCATTAGATTAAAGCACCATTTACAATTTTTTCATATATGCTCTAATAATTGTTTTTGTCACTTGTTTTCTATTAACTGAAATCAAAAGATATATTGGGTATAAGCATAAACTATGCATTATTACTGATGTGTTAACCAACTAACACCTTGGCAGCCCCTCCATTAGGGCAATATACTAAAAATCCCATTCTTGATTAACTGAATTAATGTTGAAGGATCTTTATTCAAGCAAACAGTTGACATCTTGGTTTTACAAATAAACTTGAAGAAAGACAATGACACAAATTATGAAAAGAATAATATTTCTGAAAAGATAATGCATACTCAATAGTAAAATTCCAGCAATAAATAAAGAAGCACAAGAAGAAAGAAATTCTGAGAACTTGATAATGAAATAACCATTGCTAATATTTGATGAGACTTTTTTAATCCGAAAAGTACATAATCCAGATTACAACATGCTGAAGTTTCATAAAATGATCCCATTCTTGTGTCCAGCAGCTTCAGATGAAAAAACAAACATTGCTACACCCCCAAAGTACCTTAATGTCGCCTACCAGTCAAAATCTAAGGACAATTGCTATCCTGAATTATACCATTTGTTTTGCCTATATTGAAGCTTTATATAATCAAATCATAAAGAATATACTTTTTTTGTGTTTAACTTTTTTCACTCACATGGTTTTTGATTTTTATCTATACTGTTAGATACTTCTTAGTATGTAAAATCTCATTACAGTTCTGTTTTTGAATGAGATATAACTGGTTTACCTATTTCACTCAGGAGAAGCATTTGGATAGTTTCCTGTCATTAACTATTATTGATAATGTTCCTTTAGACATACGAACGTTTTATTTTAGGTAATTATATTATAGGTATGCATATGTTTAATCTGGTATACAATGCCAAACACTTTTCCAAAGGTGTTCATAATGTATATTTATTCCTGTGCTCAACACATTTATCATCTTTTGGTATTTTCTGTTTTTTAAATTTTAGCCATCCTGTTGAATAGGGAATGAATCTCAATTTTGTTTTAATATACATTTTTCCTGGTGGCTAATAACATTTGCACAGAAATTTTTGGTCATTTTTTGGCTGATATTTTGTTGGGTTATTTGCCTTTTATTATTAATACATTGGAATTCTTTGTAGTTGGGGATATGAATCTTTTCTTGGAAAAAAACTATATTTCAAGTACTTTTATCCATACTTTGACGTGTATATTCGCTCTTATAAAATGTCTTTGATGCATAGATGTTTTTATGTTTAATATAATCCAACTTATCATGCTTACTTGTACAGTTATTGCTTGTTTAATCTTGATTGAGAAATAATTCCTACTCTGAGATTTTTAAGGTATTTCCCTCTGTGTTATCTTCTAGGAGATAATTCTCTTTCTATTCATGCTTAAATCTGTAAACTATTTTGAATATATTTTTATGTTTGGTGTGAGGTAGGGGTCACAACATTTTTAAAGTTTTTCTCGTGGCTATTTAAGCAGACTAGTGGTATTTCTTAAAATATCACTTTTTCCTCTCTCTTCACCTCAGAGGCAGATTTGTCACACATCAGGTAATCATACAGTGTGTGTCTGTCTGGTTTCTCTTTTTTCTATTTCGTTGGTCATTTTTTTTTTTTTTGTATTCTTGCACTAATGCCACGCTCTCTTACATACCAATGCTGTATAAGAGTCTTGATATCTGGTGTTAGATGGTGATGATACCAATAATGGTGGTACCAAACATTTTTTGTTGTTGTTTTATGCAGTTTTTCTTTATGTTATTAAGTGGAAGTATTGCTTTATTTTCCTTCTGAACATTTTATGATTAAATAGTGGCTGTCTATCTCACTAGTAATACTTTTTGCTGAAAGTTATTTTGCTGTATCTGATTTTGCTTCCCAATCTGATGCCAAGAAGTAATAGAAAATAGGGTGAGAAAGTTATTTTCAGTGGAAATACTTTACTAAAAATACAGTGCCATGGATCATAAAATGTAATCACATGAAATCCAGGGGTAGTGACCAATTATTCTGGATCTGTTTACTTACATCTTTTTTTTTTATGTTATCTTCAACATGAGATTCAATATGAGATTCCTATGCTAAGATCTACATGAGAAGATCTCAATTCCACTGTTACGCCACTTAGTAACAAAGGCATCAATATGGATTTTGATTCCCATATTTGAGAAATTGCTCCTAGACTTGGGGAACAAGGTGAAAGGAAGCTCTAGGTTGTTTCCTTACTTACAGCTACATAGGTCACTAGAAGTTTAGTCACAATGGGAATTTTTAAAATATATATTGAAGACCTGTTTAATATGTCAGAAGTACTATATATGTACAGTTTATTGAATTTTAAAGTGTCAACATTATTATAAGTCAAGGAGAAAGTGCAGTAATATTAAATGGGTGAATGTTTCTATATCATGTTAATAATTAGATAAACATTGACAATTAGAAATATATCAATAATATCAAGATGTCTTCAAGATGTCTCACTTTTCTCATATTAGTCACCAAGCCCTGCTAATTTTGCATGTAAATATACAGATATTGCACCCCTTTTCCATTCATATAACTTGGCTCACTCAAAATTTCCATCCTCACTTTCACCACATTTTTGTGCATATTATACACAGAAGTCGCTTGTACCAATGCACGAAACAATTAAATTGCAAACACATCATATTTATATAAGACCTTTTCTTTGTATGAGTTGATTTTTTCTTTGCAGTATCTTTCTCACTTCATCCACATGGAATTCGTGGTTACACTTCAAGAATCAGCTTGTGCTTCACTTTTATTATTATTGCATCTGCCCTCCACATTGTCCTCCCTGGCACAAACAGTAATGTCAATAAATCCAGTGTGCCTTTTCATGGATTTTTGGGTTCTGTTGTTATATTGTGGCATTGGGCCGTATCCTTAACTTCTATTATTATTGATGGGAACATACTTTAATTTCTCAATTTCCAACTGTGTAATGGAAGCAACAATAGAGCCTGCTTCATAAATGCATTATGATGTCTGAATAAGACAGTGATGACAATATGCTTGGGTTAGTACCAGGAACATAATAAGAAGAGCCCAGTGACTATTGTTAATAGTGTCACACGTCTATTGTTTATTGTAATACAATTTTTGATTCTCTCATCTTGCATTTCTGAGATATTGTGAGCTAATTAAGAAAAACTGTGACTTGTCCATGACTTATTAGGGAAAGATAGTTTTCATGTAATCTAAGCCTAAGTCAATGCCTAGTGCTAAAATTGTGTTTACTAATCTTTAAAATAAATAGATTCTTACCTACTCAGATGGTTGTATTGAAGACTGAGATAATGTATCTTGATTTCTTGCCAAACTATAAAGTGTTAAACAAGCATTTGTTGATATATATGCATTCAAATAACCAAAAATTACCTTTGCTGTTTTCCTCTCCAATATCTAAAAAGAAACCCATTTATGAAAACTGGTTGAATAATTCTGTCAAATTTAAGACAAATTCTGAAAAACTTTAGAATGAGCTCTCTGGAGAAAATATGCAAAGCCACCATATGTACTCCCGATTTTACCTTTCATGATTCATGAGTCCAGAGATAGTTGTTACAGACATAAACTCCTTATGAAACTAGAAAAATTATTTTTTCTCAGTGAGAAAAATGGTTAATGCTTCACATTGGCAGCTTTTAAGACTTTGAGGAAATGTTTTCTGAAATCTAACCTCACCCAAATGGCTACACTTACCTGTGATATTATAAGGAATACATTTTAATAATATCATAATAAGTAGTCATAAATATTTAATAATTGTAAAAGCCACATATCTATTTGGGTGTCTTAATGATATATAGATTCAAAATTTTTAAGCAGATTGAAAGTATTTGCAGGTTACTGCTTCTATGGCATTAACTAGACTTTTATGTACCAAGATTGTATAAATAGAAATTTTAATGACTATATTTGACTAACACATTTGAAGATATCCAGGGCAGCACAGCTGCCTAATATACATAAAATAGATTGTTGTGCCAAGTTCTTTAATAAACTATGGAACTAGTCCTAGAAAAAGAGGCAGAAAACATAAGCAGGTGGTATTTTTACTGTTTTATCATATTATTCTCTAGTTTCTTCCCTTTGGCTACCATTGCCTACCAGATGTGTTTTTTATCTTTCCTTTTAATTAAAAAAAAAACTTTAATGTGATCTATATCTTTACTTGGCTCTATACCTTAGAAAAAATCAGTTTATATACTATTTAATCACCATGATAAAAAACACTATAGAGTTAAAAGGAATAAGACTATGTTAACTAAATATGTAGAAGAAAAGCTCTTCAATAAATATTGGATACATTTTCCACTGTCTAAAAACAAATGAACAACAAAAAAAAAACTTTCGGGACCACATAAACACTTTAAGTTTTCAGGTTACCACATATTTAACAGTTATATATTTCTCATAGTCAATAAAAATAGTTATATCACTGTATATCAACCTTCCAATGGCAGATGGAATACATTTTCAACACTAAAATGTTCTCAGTAGCTATACATGATATGATTCTAAAATATGGAGGCTTAATATTTTATTCTCTATGAGGATTAATTTCATGATAAAATCATAAAATAATGATTTTTTTCTCCTAAATAATGGAAGATTAAGGAAAAATTGAAGAGAAGTCATAGTCCTTAATAGGGTTTATTTTCTATATATATTGTAGATAATTTATTTATTATTTTAATCATGTTTTTACTCACATACTTATAAAATGGAAAACCAAATAGAAAAAATATAGTGACTATATCTGATGCCAACTCTGCTAGATCCCACAGCTGCCTCCCCAAAAACAAAACAAAACAAAACAAAACACCCCCATTCTTTGCCCAAAGAAAACTCAAAATATAAAAGAAGGAGCCAGAGCAGAGGTAGACAGAGGGTGGGATTACATACATTAAACTTGAGTGAAATGATGACAAATTTAATGTCCAAGTGTTATTGAGACCTAAAAAAAATGTAACCCAAACTAAAGGAGGAAGAGAAAATACCATGTAGAAAATAAGAATGGTTTTATCTTGAAACCTGAGTAAACCTTTCTAAATATGGTAATGGTAGGGAGCAATATATGAGGGAGTTCTGGAAGAGAGCATTCCTAGAAGTTGAAGGATCCATTAAGGTTTGAAGGAGTTAGCATGAATAGGAAAAATAGATGCTGTTAAAATTGCAAGGTGTTCTCCAACCCTTACACACATGTGCACACATCATACACACACACAACCTTCTCCCCTTTATTCTGTGATCAAAATAAATGAGGAACCAAGGAGAGGTAAAGGAGACCTTGTGGTTCAGACACTGGGATACACAGGGAGTTGATGAGGATAGATGCTTACCTATTTCTGGGCAGTAAATGCAATCTTATCAGACAAAAAAGCCTCCACATTCTTCAAAACAATAAAATGCACAGTTTTCATTGCACTGGAGATGCCATTTGGTTTTCCAAAATGTTCTAAGAAAAATAGTGTCAAAAAAACCTTCTATCATGACACAATAAATTGTGCAGAGCCTATAACCCTGTCTCCTTGCAGGCTCAATTCTCCTCTTGTATCTACCCAGTCCTTCAAAATTAGAAATACTGACTGCCTAGGGCTGTCTCACCTTTGGAAGGAGGCCACACCAACTCATGGATTCCATATAGTGTATCTAGTTTATAAGCTCAGCCTTGACAAAATACCAAATATCTTTCAGTATGTATATCTCTTCCTGGGTCAAGGAAGAGATTTTTTTCAATACTTTGGGTTCCCTTAGAATTGTGTTGTAGATATAAGTCTGGGGGCAATGAGAGTTAATGTTTCCAAAAGAATCAGCATCCTTTTGCAAAAACCCACCTCAGGTGAAAGCATTAGAGACTCTTAGAAAGTCATCTAATCTCCCCAACGGTGAGAGAATGGATGCAAGAGTGAATATACTCATGTACTCAGATTAATTGAAATCTACCAATTTGAGTTACTACTCTAATTCTCAGGACACTACTCTTTCCCAATTGATATTGTAAATTTCATACAAAAGAACATTTTTAATTACATTATAATTTTGCAACTTGCATGATAAAATTCAAAGTCTTGATTTCGGATATTTTCTGCATTTCCAAAACATAAGATTCCTTTAGAGCATTCATAGAAGTCCTGTGGTTTTCTGCCGTGTGCTGAATTTTTCATTTTCTTCACTATATTATCTGTAAGTTAGTAAGGAGTAGCCAACTGACCCAACAATCCTTCTTGTCTACAGTTTCATCAAAATCTGTTGCAATAGTTATTGTTCTCCTAAAGCTGTGTCATCAATAGATCCTTCATTCCACAAGACTTCAGGTGATAATTTAAGCAGCTATTTGCCACTGCAGGCCATCGACTTCCAGTATCCTAGTTCCATTAAATTAAAACCATTAATTTCTTTGAATCTAACCAAATCAGATAAGCAATTCCAGATTCCCATCTGTAAACGGTTTATTTCCTGGAACCTTGTGTACCATATATTTTCTATTTTTATATTCTCTTTTTCTCCTTGATTAATTTTTCTAGAAAACAAAACGTTAAATGCTTGACCACATTACTTCTCATATATCTGACACCATTCATAGTTGTATAATTTTATTCTCATTATTTCTTCAAATACATATTTAAATGTGGATATTTATGTGATAACTCTTCTGAGCAAGGACATATCTGAGAAAACGTATATGAAATATTCCCTCCTATTTAAAGACAATCCAGTTGATAAAATTCTAAGTCCAAGGTTATTTTATTTAAATACATTAAAAATATTATGTTTGCATACCCAGTATTGCTGGTGAGAGGTTAGATATCTGCCCAATTCTCATTTCTTTGTTGATGATTTCTTTTCTTCTTGAAAGTTTTACCATTTACTACAGAATTTTTATTTGCTTAAATTTTATTCTGTATTCTCTTTTTTTTCTTTTTTTTTTTTTTAATTTTTCTTTTTTCCCATTTTGTCTCCATTTTGGAACTCTATGTGCCTTTTTAATGTGAAGTTTTTCATCGCTTTCTAATTCTGGGTAAATATTCCAATTTTTCTATCTTGACTTTTCTACTAGAGCTCCTACAGTCCCAATTTGGACACTTCTACCACTATATTCTTTATCTGTAAGGTTTTCTCTTATCTTTTTTATCTTATATCTATCTCTTTCTACTTTCTTTGATGGAGTTTTTCTATCTATTTTTCAAGTTGAAAATGTATTCTTTATCTGTGTCCAATTTCCTATTGGCACCAGCATTCTATTTATTATTTGAATTCTTTTTTTCTATACTTTTAATTTTCCTTTTGATTATGTACTTGTTTTGATACCTGTTTGATATTACTCATATATTTATCTTAAGTAAATACATGCTTTAATAAATTAGACCATTTTTATAATTCTGTTTTAGATAATATTTTATTATTTTTATTTTTTAGGTAGAGTCTCAGATGTCATGCCATTCCTGAGAATATCAGTCCTATTGTCTGAAACTGTGGATGAGAAAACAGTTGCAGGCAAGACTCTAACTTGTCTCACTTCTACTTTAAGTAAAAATAAGTGGCTAGATTAAAACACATCTCCAATATTTAGTGGAACCCATAAGACCTTTTTTATTTTTTATTTTTTGCCACTTTGAAAGTGACATTTTATTGGAAAATAAATTGAGTTAAATTACATCTCTTTTCACATCACTTTTTCTTTCAAGTAGCATAGGATTAAGACCCTAATTCTCAAAAAAATAAAAAAAAGACCCTAATTCTTAAAATTACACTGCTCAGATTAAAACTTAGATAATCGGACCATGTATAAAGACTTTTTTCAGTTAGAGTTTTATATCACAATTGATGTTGACAATGACCTGAACACCTTCTATGATATATAGATGCGTGTATATATATATTCTTAAGAGTTTATGTTGAGTATAAGTTGGAAAAATGAATGTTTAAAGTATTTGAGAATAGTACAGGCCCTCAATTTTGGAGTTATAAAGTGCTGAAAGTTGTCAGTGCAAAGAATATAATCTAAGAGCTTGTGTGTAGTCAGAAGTTCCACTTTGGGCTTACATTTTGTGGCATTAAGTGGAGAATTACCCAGTGTGTTTCATATGGTTGTGGTTGAAACTTAATGCAGACATTTTAACTTTACAGCTAAGGTGTTTTTGTTTGTTTGTTTGAAGTTAGAAGTTCATATTTTTTGCTTTTTTTCCCTTCTGCTACACTTTGTAAGTATAAAATGAATATTGTATATGTTACAAGAGTCCCATGAATCAGAATAGTTCTGCAGGAACATGTGACATGTTTTAAGATTTAAAATAAATTTGGATTCACTTAGATTGGCCATCTGTGCCTATAAACAGGCATGTTGATGGAACTATTTCTATGTTATTTGATTTCATTGTTGTCATTTGGAATTCATGCATGTTTCTCTATCCTATCCCCAGACTGAATGGTCTGCACTGAATATGGTATAGTAGTCATTGAACAGAATGAAGGTTCTGGCACTCCTAAATTCTCATTTAAACACCTGTGGTTTTTGGTTAACCTTGAAAGCAGTTCTGCTGCTATATTACATTGCTTCTTGGAACTGCCATAAGACTGTTTTTAATCACTTGCATGTTCTGCCACCCTACAGAGCAACTCCATTAATAACAACTGGAGATGCATTTAATTCATGGTGATTTAGAGAGGAAAAAATAGAGAACTGAGTGCCCAGGGACATCTGGTTACTCTACACCAATATTCATTTCTTCTGACATTATCCTGTGGATACATAGACCAGGTATCATTGCCATTTTGGAAGAAAGAAGAAGGTGATGGGGAACCAGAGAGAAACAAGCATGCTATAATGTTCCATTTAATTCATATTTAGTTAGCTATTCACTGTAATGATGAAATGATGATATACCTTTTCAAATTACTTCTTACCCCTTAAAGTTGCTTTTCTGAACATTCTTGTACTTATGTCTTTTTGTAAGAGCAATTCTAGAAATTGAATTTTGGGGTCATGAATAAGGGCATTCTCAAATTTACCAGATATTAACAAAATGTTTTCCAAAGTACCATAATTTTTTTAATTTATATGCCAGCAGTGTGTTAGAGTTCCCTTTACCTTCCATCTTCATAGGGAATCAGTACTGCCAGATTTTTTATTTTAAATCAATTTTATAGATGTATAATGGTACCATATAGTGCTTTTAATTTGAATTTTCCTGATGTCAATGAGGTTAATCATACTTTTGTTTGTTTTCTCACTATTTAGGTATTCTTCTGTGAATTTCTGCCAACCCAAAGATTTTAGCAATTGTATCATTGGTCTTTTTTCTTATTTATGTATAAATATTTAATATACATCTTTGGAACTAATATTCGTCAGTTATATACATTGAATATTTTTTGGAGGCTTTCCAGGTCAAAGCATTTTTTCTATAATTTCTTTTTTGTGACAATATTTTAAATTTCAATATAGCCATATTCATTGATTAATTGTCCTTTATATCTATCCATTTTCTGGCTTTTCTCATAAATTCTTCCCTACATATAGATCATAAGCATATTAACAATTATCTTCCAAATGATTTAAAATGAATATTTTGATTTTTTATGATTTTTCCCTTGAAAGTTTTATTGCATTGTGTATTCATTAGAAGTCTAATTTTTCTAGAAGCTTATATTAGTACTATGTTTCTCTTGATTAATGTATGTTATCTATCATAAGTTATGTTTCCACGCTTTTATTAGTTTCTTGCTGTTCTTTTTATTTGCCTTTAATATTCTCTTCATTATTTCCTATTATCAGTGCTATAATCTCTTGATTACCATACTATTAAAGTGTCTTTATATGTTGTAAAACAAATGCTTCCCCCCTTGTACTTCTCCTCTTTTATTGATTGAATTATGTTTCTTATAGTGATTATTGTAGGGAAAATTGACACTACCATGATATTGTCGTTCCACTGACCCTATTGTTTTTTGCTGGAACACATTTTTTTCTGGCATTAATATAACTTCTGAGCTTCTTAAAATTAATATTTTGATGCTTTATGTTTTTTTCAACCCTCAATCCTTTTTTCCAGGTTTTGAATTCAGAAGTTATGAAGAACTAGCCTGACATATTTTTAATAAGCTTCATCTATGGTTAATAATAGCTATAAAGTAAATAATTGGTTAACAAAACTTATCTAGAATTTCTTCCATTTCATTGTATTTTTGTTAACTTTAAGATAATATATTTATATAAATGAATTATGAGGAGTGGTCAGAAAATGAACATCTACCAATAATTTTAAGAACTACAAAATTACCACTAACATTGAGTTTAGATATTTGCTCTAGCATAATATATAATTTTACTTTCTATAGAGGTTCTTGATAATATTGCGTGTATCATATTCTTGATGTTTTAGTTTCATACCGAAGCATTTATAAATAGTATAATATCATCTATTTCATTAATTCACTTTCTGTTTTTCAGGTCTGTATTTATTTTTTTATTTTTTTATTTTTTAGTATTTTATTCATTCATTTGACAGAGATAGAGACAGCCAGTGAGAGAGGGAACACAAGCAGGGGGAGTGGGAAAGGAAGAAGCAGGCTTCCAGTGGAGGAGCCTGATGTGGGGCTCGATCCCAGAACACCAGGATCACGCCCTGAGCTTAAGGCAGACACTTAACAACTAAGCCACCCAGGCGCCCCAAGGTCTGTGTTTATTTTTCTTCAATAACTATGATTTTCACTTCCAAAATTTCTATGTAAGAGTTTATTTTTTTGAATCTCTATCAGTATTCAACTTCAACTTATTTTGCTTCATAATTTGCTGCTCTTTTAAATGTAAGTTATTCTTTTGATTATAATTTTGAACATCTTTTCCCCACATGTATCAAGTCTTTAAAATATTATTCTTTAAAGGCTAATCTTATCAAGCACACATTAAATTTTTGCCTGTTAACTTCATCGACATTTTTAGCATTCTATTTCTTTTTTAAAAATTTTTATTGAGAGTTCATTTTCAATAAGAGATTTTATTTTTTTCCCTCTCTTTAGCATTTTTAAATCATGTGTCTCATTAGGAACTATGGCCTTAAGATGTGTTTAGTGACATTTAAAAGTGTTTTCTCCTTTTGTTCACTGATAAAAGTGGAAATACTGGCTGCAAGCAGAGCTAACCTGAGGTCCCCAAATTTGTAAAGAATAATTTAGGGTACTTAACAAGCAGGAGCAAAATTCATGTGAAAGACAACTTTTCTGTCCTCAGGTTTATCTCATACACAAACCCAACATGTCTTTTGTACTTTCTGGGTTTAGAGCAAAGGGCAACATCAAAGCTGAAAATAACTGTGTCATGTTGCCCCAGTTGTTTGGGCTGAGTGTCAACATTGCTTGAAGGTGAGAAAGAGCACGCACTTTTCAATTATTGGAAGGAAGCTCAATGTTTCTTGAGAATCCAGTGAGGATTGCGTGGTTATTAAAAAACAATAGGTAAACAAAGACTGTATCACAAGGGTCATTCTATATCATATTAACTTCATTTTTATAATTTTCAGAAACCACTGAGAATTTTTATGTAGCAGTAATAACGTTTTTATCCATACTAATTTGATAATTTAGATTAGAGCGCTTTGTATTTTCTATGTTTGTATATGATAACTTCCTCAATAATATTGTTAGTATAATCTTATATACTGATATGTATACCGTATTGTTTTTATCCTTTACTTTGAACTACTTCTGTTAAACATTTGTTTCTTCTTTCTTATTGGGTATAGTTATAGTAAGTGATACAAAAATAAATTTACTTATACATAATGCCCAATAAGAGACACATGATTGTTGATTCTCTTACTTTGGCCTCTAAAGAAACCATTGAAGATTAAAATAATAGGGGAAACAAATATTCTTGGGAAAGAAACTATGTAAGCTTTTAGTAATCGCTAGTGTTCCTTTGACAATTGTATTCAGTTGTTCATGAATTTTTATCTATTTGCTTAATATAAGTTCAGCCTAAGTAACTTCTCTTACAGTTAAGATAAACAAGGACCACATTTGTTTTTGTTTATCAAGTCTCAGACCAAATTGGATTTCATGACTTAGACTTACTCAAAACTTCATAAGTAAATTGATATCGTTTTCTACATTAAAAATTATAAATAAATGTAAAATTCCTACATTAGCAATTAAAACTTATATTTAAATGTACATAACTGCTATAAAAATTTTTAACCTAATTTTTCCTGCATATGCTGTACTCCCATCAGATACCTGTTTTGAGAAGATATAATTTGATAAAAACCAGAGTATAAAATAGCTGCTCCTATGCACTATTTTACTAAGGCATTTAAATGTCTTTAGGAGGATAATTCACTTTATCAAAATGATAGCTTGATGGTACATAAATTCCTTTACTCTTTGACTACAGTGTCAGTTATGCTGACTTTGCTATTATAATTCTTCATTACTTACAACAATTTTTGGCTTATGCAAAACAAATTATATATTCTGCTACCTCACCATCATAAACTAATGTCAGCCATAAAGACTCCTGAATAACAACTCTTAACTTTGTTAGACAAATTAGGTAGGATAGCAATGTATAGCCAATTTAGTGAGCTGTATATAATAATTCGTTTTATTTTGGTTGGGCAATGTGATTTTAAAAAGAAAAGTTTTAACCATAGAGTGGTTATTTTCTACATTATAAAAATGCTGTCAATTAAAGGTTTACGCACAACTTTTATACATATCACATTAAGGAATGTTAAATAGGATTTCCACTTAAAAATGGCAGTTTAAATACATGGATTCAGTCCTACTTATTTCCAAACCTAAATGTGTTCAGAACATAATGAAATTTTTTAAATGCATAAGCCCATAAGGACAAAAAGGATGGAAGGGGTAAAAATAACAAAAGCAAAACAGAAAAAATGATCCTAGATAGGAAGTGGTATGGGTGGCAATTACTAGCACATTATTTGTTTAAAAAATATTTTTATATTATTCCCACTTATTATGTCTTTTTCTATGAAAATGAGATGCCTTGTGTCAAAATATTCTGCTCTTTGTCCCATTCCTTACTCTTTCTCAGAGAATTAGAATGGATTATATATTTCTCAAGTGGGTGGAACGAACTTATCAATATTACTGAACTCAGCACTCTTGGTCTCCCTCTTTCTTTCTCTATCTTTTATAAGATCTACATAGGTACAGGATTCCTCGAGTCTGTTTAGACTCTCACATGGAAATATACTCTAGGGGAGGCTGGGTGGCTCAGTCAGTTAAGTGTATGACTTTTGATTTTGGCTCAGATCATGTTGTCAGGGTCATGGGATCTAGCCCCATGTAGTGCTCTGCAATCATCAGGGAGTCTGCTTGAGATTCTCTCCCTCTCTTTCTGTCCCTTCCCCTACATGCACTCACTTTCTCTCTCTCAAATAAATAAATAAATCTTTGTATATATATCTTTGTGTGTATATATATATATGTGTGTGTGTGTGTGTGTGTGTGTGTGTGTGTGTGTGTGTATATATCTCCTAACTAGCTTTATAGAGTGATACAAGTGATATTTCATTCTTCTACTTAGTGATATTTTTGTCTTATTTCAATTGGTTCAGAAATTGAGAGATGAACAGAATTGTTACTTCTTGGGATGCATTGATGACTTTATTTTTTATCATAAAAAGGGATTCAATTACACTTCAAAAGTTACTTTCTCATGTTTTCTATATTGAAACCTTAATTCTGTATTTTCTCCCCTTTATATTTTCTCTGTGTATAGGAATAGTAAGTACTTTCATAGCTATTAGATTGTACCAACTCTTCTCTCTCACACACACACACACACACACACACACATTTTACACTTCACAACAACCATATGTAGTAGATATTACATCCCACATTATGCAAATAAGGTACAAAAAATGTAACTAAATTTTCTTAGGTCACAGAAGTAGTGAGGACTTCACACTCAGGCAGTCTGATTCTAACAATTCTTCTATATTTCAAATAGAGTTTTTACCAATTTCTTCATTAAAATTATATACAATTCAAAATAAAATGAAATATGTGTTTTTTGAACTTCTGATGCCATACTTATTATTAAAAATCAAGAGTCAAAGTTAAATGGGAAGATGGCTGAGGAGTGGGAGACCTTACTTTCATCCAGTCCCAGGAATTCAGCTAGATGGCTGTCAAGTCATTCTGAATCCCTGGGAACTCAACTGGAGATCTAAAAAGAATAGCTGCAACTCTACAAATAGAAAAGTGACCACTTTTTGAAAGAATGATAAGATGGAAAACCTTACCTCAAGAAAGAGAACAAGAGGCAGTACTGACTGCCAGGAACCTAATCAGTACTGACATAAATAAGATGTTGGAACTAGAGTTCAGAATAACAATTATAAAGATACTAGCTAGGTTTGAAAAAAAGCATAGAAGACACTAGAGTATCCCTTTCTGGAGAAACAAAAGAACTAAAACGTAATAAAGTCAAAAATAAAAAGGCTATTAGTGAGATGCAATCAAAAATGGAGGCTCTAACTGCTAGGATAAATGAAGCAGAAGAGAGACTTAGTGATATAGAAGACAAAATGATGGAAAATAAAGAAGCTGAGAAAAAGAGAGACAAACCTACTGGATCATGAGGGGAAAATTTGAGAGATAAGTGAAACCATAAAATAAAACAATATTAGAATAATCAGGATCCTAGAAGAAGAGGAAAGAGAGAGGGACAAAAGGTATATTGGAACAAATTATAGCAGAGAACTTCCCTAATCTGGAGCAAGAAACAGGCATCCAAGTCCAAGAGGCACAGAGAACCCACCTCAAAATCAATAAAAATAGGGCAACACCCCAACATATAATAGTGAAATTTGTAAATATCATAGACAAAGAGAAAATCCTGAAAGCAGCTCAGAACAAGAGGTCCATAACCTACAAGGGTAGAAACATTAGACTGGAAGCAGACATATCCACAGAGACCTGGCAGGCCAGAAAGGACTGGCCAATAAGAAGATCTAACAATTGTAATATTTAGGCCCCTAACATGGGAACAGCCAATTATATGAGCCAATTAATAACAAAATTAAAGAAACACATTGATAATAATACAATAATAGTAGGGGACTTTAACACTCCCCTACTGCAATGGACAGATCATCTAAGCAGAAGATCAACAAGGAAACAGGGCTTTGAATGACACACTGGACTAAATGAACTTCACAGATATATTCAGAACATTCCATCCTAAAGCAACAGAATACACATTCTTCTCAAGTATACATGGAACATTCTCCAGAATAGATCACATACTGGGTCACAAATCAGGTCTCAACCAGTACCAAAAGACTGGAATAATTCCCTGCATATTTTCACACCACAATGCTTTGAAACTGGAACTCAATCACAAGAAGAAATTTGGAAAGAACTCAAATACATGGAGGCTAAAGAACTGACTAGAGAATGAATGGGTCAATGAGGAAATTAAAGAAGAGTTAAACAAAATTCATGGAAACAAATGACAATAAAAACACAAGTGTTCAATATCTTTGGGGTGCAGCAAAGTGGTCATAAGAGGGAAGTATATAGCAATACAAGCTTTTCTCAAGAAACAAGAAAGGTCTCAAATATACAACCTAACCTTACACCTAAAGGAGCTAGAGAAAGAACAGCAAATAAAGCCTAAACCCAGCAAGAGAAGAGAAATAATAAAGATCAAAGAAGAAATCAATGAAATAGAAACCAAAAGAACAGTAGAAGAGATCAATGAAACTAGGAGCTGGTTCTTTGAAAGAATTAATAAGATTGATAAACCCCTGGTAAGACTTATCAAAAAGAAAAGAAAAAGGGCCTGAATAAATAAAATCATAAATGAAAGAGGAGAGATCACAACAAACGCAGAAGAAATACAAACAAGTATATATTATGAGCAACTATATGCCAACAAATTAGGTAATCTGGAAGAAACGGATGCATTCCTAGAGATATATAAACTACCAAAACTGAACCAAGAAGAAATAGAAAACCTGAACAGACCCATAACCAAAGAAATTGAAGTAGTAATCAAAAAATCTCCCAACAAACAAGAGCTCAGGGCTGGATGGCTTCCAAAAAATAGAAATGAAAGGAGAACTTCCAAACTCTTTCTGAGGCCAACTTTACCTTGATCCCAAAACCAGACAAAGACCCCACCAAAAAGGAGAATTACAGACCAATATCCCTGATGAACATGTATGCAAAAATTCTCACCAAAATACTAGCCAACAGGGTCCAACAGTACATTAAAAAGATCATTTACCATGACCAAGTAGGATTTATTTATTCCTGGGCTGGATGGGTGGTTCAATATCCACAAATCAATCAATGTGATACACTACATAAATAAAAGAAAGGACAAGAACCATATGATCCTCTCCATAGATGCAGAAAAGGTATTTCACAAGCACCCTTTATTGATTAAAACAGAGTAGGGGTAAAGGGAACATACCTCAATATCATAAAACCCATATATGAAAAGGCCACAGCAAATATCATTCTCAATGAGGAAAAACTGAGAGCTTTTCCCCTAAGGTCAGGAACAAAGCGGTTATGCCCACTTTCACTACTGCTGTTCTACATAGTACTAGAAGTCCTAGCCTCAGCAATCAGACAACAAAAAGAAAAAATTGGCAAAGAAGTCAAACTCTCACTTTTTGCAGATGACATTATACTCTACTTGGAAAACCCAAAGACTCCACCCCCAAATTGCTAGAACTCATATAGGAATTCAGCAAAGTGGCAGGGTATAAAATCAGTGCACAGAAATCAGTTGCATTTCTGTAAACCAACAACAAGACAGAAGAAAGAGAAATTAAGGAGTCAATCTCATTTACAATTGCACCCAAAACCATAAGCTATCTAGGAATAAACCTAACCAAAGAGACAAGGGACCTGTACTCAGAAAACTATAGAATACTCATGAAAGAACTTGAAGAAGACACAAAGAAATGGAAAAACATTCCATACTCATGGATTAGAAAAATATTGTTAAAATGTCTATGCTACCTAGAGCAATCTATACATTCAATGCAATCCCTATCAAAATACCATCAACTTTTTTCACATAGCTGGAACAAATAACCCTGAAATCTGTGTGGAACCAGTTAAGACCCCAAATAGCCAAGAAAAGTGAAAGTTAAAAGAATTCATAGAAAGTGTTTTGTTTTATAATTTACTAACTATATTATATGTACACACAATAACTACTTTTATATAAATGTATTTAGAGAAATAAAATACATGGTTTTAAAAATTTATCAATAAATCTCACTATTAACAATAAAAAAATATAAAACTGAACTACAAGCTATGTATTAATTATAAGTGTGTATAAGAGAGAATGAATCATAGAACTTTACATCAAAAACTAGGGATGTACTGTACGGTGACTAACATAATATAATAAAAAATATTATTAAAAAAAGAGAGAAAGAGTGAGGAAACTGTTTTCTGAATTAATATACTAGTTAAAATTCATAACATAGATGTCTGCTTCTGACCATAGAGTAAAATTTCAAGACAACTTTCAACATAAACAATTAGAGAACAGAGGAAAAAACTCAAACAAAAGCAAACAAAAAACCAAAAGTAAACATTGGATAACTGAAAGCACAGGATTGTGATCCCAGAAAGTAGGAAAATCAGTGATGTGAGAAATAAAATTGCCTAGAGATATATTATGGACCACAGTGCAGAGACAAGGACCTCAAACAGACCACAGTAACATCAGTGAGCTAAGAAAGTAGAGATTAAAGTTCAGGAACACTGAGGCTTCATTTGCAAGGTAGAGTTAACCTAGTTCTACATAGGAAAGAGCATGAGCATTCTACAGATCGATTGCCTGAGTTCACAGAATGCTAAGTGGCATATGAGTATGATGAAACTTCATAAGGTTAAGAAAGATGATGGGGTGATGATATAAACTGGATAACTCCCAGAGCTCACATGATTACAAAGAAGTATTTTCAACAAATGGTGCTAGAACAATTAGAAAGTCACATGAAAAGTTGGGCCCCTATGTCACACCATCTACATAGTAACTCAAAATGTAGTGTAGAGATAATAAATGTAAAAGTAAAAAATTCTAAACTCTAAGAAGAAAACAGAGCATACATTTTCATTGATCATTACATGATCAATGATTAGGCAATGGATTCTTAAGTGTGGCACAAAAGCAAAAGAAGGAAAAAAACGTAAATTTGATTACATCAAATTTAAAAATATATTTTTCGAAGAACACTATCAAGAAAGTGAAAGACTACCTAAAGAATGAGAGAAAATATATGTAAATTATATATCAGGTGATGGCCTAGTTCTTAGATATATAAAGATTTTTACAATTCAATAATAAAAAGACAATTAAATATTGGAAAAATATTTGAAAAATACATTCTTCAAAAATAATCACATGAAAATATCCTCAAAATTAGTCATAGGGGAAATACAAATCAATACTACAATGTGATATTCTTCACACTATTGAGGATTGCTTCAATCATAAAAGTAGATGACAATATTAAGAATATAAACTATTGGAGTGGATTGGAACACTTGCACACTGCTGGAGAAGATGGTGTAGCTACATGGTTTTGTAGTCTATCAAAAATTAAGCAGGGAATTATCATATAACCCAGCGATTTTACTTCTAGACATATACTTAAGATAATTCAAAACATTTCAAGCCAAAGTTTGTAACAAATGTCCAGAGCAGCATTCATAAGTAGCCAAAAAGTAGAAACAAGATAAGTTCTCATTTATTGAAAAATGGGTAAGTAAAATATAGTATATCCATATAATGAAATATTATTCAGTAAAAAATAAAACAAAGAACGGTTATCTTCTACAACATAGATGCATGTTGATAATATTATGCTAAATAAAAGAAGCCAGTTAAAAAAAGTCATATATTATATGATTTCATTTATATAAAATGTCCACAAGCATATATATATATATATATATATATATATATATATATATGAAGATAAAAAATAGATTAGTGGTTGCAACATCAGAATGTGACTGTATTTGGAAATAGGGTCTTTGTTGATGTAATTAGTTAAGATGAAGTCATAATTGATTAGAGAGTCCTACATCCAAACAGCAGTGTCTTTATAAGAAGAGAAGACATACAGAGACAGCACACATAGAGGACAACGTAATATGAAGATGAAGGCAGAGATTATAGAGATACATGAACAAGCCAAGAAACACTAAGAATTGCTAATAACCACCAGAAAGTAGGAGAGAGCCATGAGACAATTTTTCACTCAGGGCCTCTAGAGAAAACCGACCCTACGGACAGCTTGATTTTTGACTTTCAGGCTTCAGAAATGACAGAATAAATTTCTGTTGTTTTACGTCACCCAGTTTTTCTACTTTGTAACAGCAGTTCTAGAAAACTAATACAGAAGGAAACTTCCGCACCTTAATAAAAGACATTCTTTTCTTTTTGAAGATTTTATTTATTTATTTATTTATTTATTTATTTGAGTGAAAGAGATAGAGAGAGCATGCAAGTGGGGGTAGGAGCAGAGGAGGAGGGAAAAGGAGGGGGAAAGAATCTCGAAATTTGAGCAGATATAGATGACAGATCAATCAATCAATTGATAGCTATATGGCAAATAAATTGTGTGTAATAGGCAGAATTAAGGCTTTGAGTGATAATAATATGTATAAGGGGGGGCAAATTACTGTATTACTAATAAGAATTCTATTAAACACACCACTGGATGACCACCAAACACTTCTGTAATTGAAAAAACAGTATTATGGCATCAAATTAAAATATTTTTCTGATAAAAAAAGTTTATGATTTATAGATGATCAATAGCTTCTAAATTAAATGCATAATTTATGGAGTTTACATAAATGGTTATAAGAGTGTATCTTAAGAATAGATATAAATTTAGTTAGGTTTAAGGCAATAGAGGAATGAATAAAAATCTATATTACTCACAGCATGGTGAATGAGCGCTGATCATAAGCCAGCTTTTGCATTAGAATTAGAGGGTTACACTTAAATAGTTTTCATTTACTGACTGAGCTGAGTGCTATGCATTGGTGGCTTTATCACTGAAAATGGCCTTAACTTAGTGTCAAGCAGATTTTTATATATATGATAGCTAAAATTTTGAAAATTTAATTAAACAAATGTAAATGCAGCATAAATAGATCTACTCGGTAAGAAAGAAACAATATCAGAAGTTGTACACATATATTATTATTATTATTTGATTTCTTTACAAAGATATGCAAATAACTTTAAGACAAACTTTTATTTATTATCCTACCCATAAATAGAATTAGGTAAAAATAGAAACTGGGGGGAAATAACATTATTTGTCAAAAACAAAAGAAGTTATGCTAATAAATTCTATGAGAAATGCCAAATGACAGAGAACTAAAATTATTGTTTAATTGCATGTATTTTTATATGGTATTTCTAAGTTTTCTAGAATTACTCATTTATGCTATGGAAACAGTCTCACAGAAGTCTTCTAATAGTACTAATCTATTCACAAGTAAGTGAAAATGTCTGATCATTGTCATAAGCATCAAAAATACATAATAAAACAAAAAGAATCAAGTATTCAGGAGGCATAAATATTCATTAAGGTAATGTGATTATTGAAAATTGATAGGGTAAGTTTTAGCCTTTTGCCCAGTTACTTTGCCAAAAGCTTGGTTATTAATCAAGCCAAGTATAAAAGGTGTGTGGAGTTCAGCCAGATAATTTATTAGCTCTTCAATTGAGCCATCAGTCCGTTCAAAGGCTAATTAGACCAATCTGTGAATGTATCAATCCCATAATTACTCAGACTAATTATATTAATCATCTAAAATATGTTCATGAGAAACAGCTAATGTATAACCTTGTGATTTTGCAATGACCTTAGTTCAACTAGGAAATGGTATCCACATGTGATTCACTAAGTGTGGTTTATGATAAGTAGACAGACGAGGAATTTTAAAGCAGATGTATAGATAAGTAGATATGAATTTGGTTAGATAACATGATCTTGAAAATCTTCAGTTACCAGGGGCTTAGCCAAAAGAAAGAGTATTGAATTCAGCTTCATGCGGAAAGACTGAATGAATAGGCAATTTCTTCCTTCCGAACTCTGTGTACGTGAATGACTGTGCCCGTGTGTGCATGATTGCATCTGAACAATCAGTATAGATATGTGAATAATTATAATTATCAGAAATATATCTTAAATCCAGTTGGATTCAATAAATTTAAAGTGCCTACTATACACCAAGCATTAAATGTGAGATGGTGGTAAACTATGTGTAAAAAAAGAAACATCCTAGGAGCACCTGTTTGCTTGAGGACAGCGACTGATAAATACATAACAATAATAAAATGCAGAAACATTGAAATATCTTGCTCCTACTCATGTATTCTGTGATATTCATTGACATTGTAGGAATATTTGTCATTGGGCTGAAGCTTAATAGCCACAGACAGGCAGTCAAAAAGGACAGACTGGAACCCCTTGGACACTGGCTGAAACTGCTCTGCCACTTAAGCCATATGAACCAGCAAATCTAATGGTATTTGAAGTATTACTGGCAAATAGAGGCATTGTTCGGAGCCACTGGCAGGTCCCTGTAGGTGAATCACTTCTCAAACCCTTAAAGTTTTGGAGTAAAGTCCAGAGATCATATGTGGATAACTAGTCTCCTTTTGAGCAATGGCTTTTGGCTTGTTACTGGGCCTTAGTAGAGGCTAAATGCTTAATTATGGGTCATCAAGCTACCATGAAACCTAAGCTGTCCATCACGAAGTAGAATTTTCAGACCTACAGAGGCATAAAGTTGGGCGTATGTGACAGCACTCCATTATCAAAGGGCGGTGCTACCCATGCGGTGGGACTTAAGCAGGTACGGGTTACATGAGGAAGTAGCTCGATGTCCATGGCCCCTATTACTGATATTTTACCTTCTTGAGCCCAGTATAGATACTACAATATGAAAAGACTACTCAAAAGCTGATAGCACTAACACTGTGGTCTCTTTTGGGGGTTCTCTAAAAGACAGTTGGGAAGGGAAATCCTACAATTTTAGTCAGTGAAACTGTGCTCATTTTTACCTAGAAGGAGATATGCCAAATGGCCAAGTCAGTATCAATTTATGAGATGTAGTCAGTGGTTTGGCTGAATGGACAGGGATTTAAAAAGTACATAATTTGGAAATTCATGAAAAGAGTCTTGGGGAAAGTATGTGGATGAATCTTGTTGGGCATGAGATATCTTTATATTTGTGTTCTATGTGAATAACCAAAAAAAAAAAAAGATGAGCTTAACAGGGGAATTTTAATAATCAAGTGAATAAAATGGTCCGTTTTGTGGATACCTGTCAGTATCTTCCCTCACCATTTCTGCCGTTGCCCAGTGACTCACGAACAAAGTGCCAATAGTGGCAAGGATGGAAGTCTGGCATGGGCTTAGCAACTTTGACTTCCATTCACCAAGGCTGCCCTGGCAACAGCCACTGTTGAATGTCCAGTATTCCAGTAATGGAGACTGGCCTGGCGTCCTCATACGGCACCATTAGCCAGCTACCTGTGGGAGGTTAACTACGTTAGAGCACTTTCTACATGGGATAGCTAAGACCTTGTTTTTACTTGAATATAACTTACTCTGGAAATGTATTTGCCTTCCTTGCCCACAATGCTTCCACCCAAACTACCATGACTGTCATACCCACTTTTGTGGTAGCCCAGGCATGTTGTTTCTGACCATGGAATTCATTTCACAGCAAATGGAAAGTGACAGTGGGCCCATTCTCATGGAATTTATTAGTCTTACCATGTTCCCTACCACCCTCAAGCATCTGGCTTGCTGGAATGGGAAAGGCAAGACCCCACATGCCTGAAGTAATATCTTCCAGAATGTAGTCAGTTCTCTAAATGAGCATCTGATGTCTGATGTCATTTCTCCCATCACCAGGATTCACAGCTGGGAATGGGAATGGCTCTTCTTAGCATTACTCCTTGTGTTCTGCCAGTAAAATTTTGCTTCTTGTCCATGTGACTTTCGCCTCTACTGGTTAGAGAACTTAGCTGAAGAAAACAATTCAGTTGAATTGAAAATTGTGATTGCCACCTGGTCATTTTAGTTTTTTCATGCCTCTGACTAGGCGGGCAAAGAAAGTGTTTATTGTACTGGTTAGGGTGGTTGATAATATTACCAAGAGAAAATGGGGTTTCTACTACACATTTGAGATAAATAAGATTAGTCTGGAATACAGGAAATCCCTTACGATGTCTCTAATTACTACTTTGTCCCATCATTAGAGTGAAGGGAAATTACAAAAACATAATTCAGGCATGATTGTTAGTGGTCCAGATACTTCAGAAATCAAGATTTGGGCCACTTCATCAGGCAGAGAACCATAGCCAACTGAGGTACTTGCTGAAGACAAAGGATATATGAAATGGGTAATTGAAGAAGATAGCTATAAATAACTACAAGTGAACAGTTGTAGAATGAGGACTGTAATATCTATGTTATTTCTTATTTTGATATGAATGTGTTTGTATATCTGTCTTTATCTTGATTTAGATCTAGATTGACCTAAATATCTGTATCTCTATCTATCTATCATCTATCAATCTATGCATTTATATTTTTTTCCTATGGGCCTATGTTTCTTATGTTTAAAATTTTTCCTATATTCTCTCTGGTACCCCTTATTATCTAATATGAAAAGTGCTATTAATAATAGTTAACTTTATATCTCAGTATTAAAGTTACATTAAAAGAGGATTTTGTATCTTTATGGGGAAAATGTTGTAGTGTTTTAAATTGTGCATGGAGTAGTTGTATGATGATAGCCAGAATTATGACTTGATTATCTTTATTTGGAGATTGAATGTATGAGGATATATGTATGAATGCCAAATGACTAAGTGTGGAATATTGGGTTTTTTTGATGAACCATCTTGACTTGGCTAAACTACATCTTCCAGAATCCCTTTTCTAGGATGTTTCTACATAGGGTTGGCTACAAGAAATATACTATCATGAGAATTCCAGGAGGCTCAAAACTATTTTGCAGAGTACATGCACCTCTCAATTATTCAATCACACACAAATCTAGGAGCTGCTGTAAAGGGACTTTGTGGCTGTAATTATCATAGAAAAATGGATAATTAATTACTTGTTTGGATTTGTTTTGATGAAATTGACTATGAAGCTATGTGACGATGCTTTTAACCTCTCGTTTAGCACATAGTCATTGCTTCACATGCCTGAATCTCTAATTCACACTTCAAGAATGAAGACCAGAAATACGTTTTTATATCATCCCACATGGTACAGCATTATCATAGAATAATAACTCAAACATATGTGGGCTGAGTTGATTTAGTGTATGGTTGATGATGTTACAATCTGATCCTAATATACTGTGCCCATAAACCGTATCAGAGATAGAAAGCAAGTTGAGATTTTCACATATAAAAAGCTCAAACAGATTGAAAGTGTAACAATTTTAGGCAATTTTTTAAATAGCAAACTTTTTGATTGTTTTTGAAATCTTGTTAGAAAACAATG
Organism: Ursus americanus; assembly: GCF_024610735.1. NCBI lineage: Eukaryota > Metazoa > Chordata > Mammalia > Carnivora > Ursidae > Ursus > Ursus americanus. Next base: position 62,495,629 of record NC_142128.1, read on the forward strand.
TCCTATTAATCTCATTAGGAAATTATAATGACAAACACATGATTTTGCACTTTTTTCCTTGTTTCTAAATTACATTTTTGTATATTATGACTTTCTTCCCTTCAAAATACACACACACACACACACACACACACACACACACATATGAAGATACATATTCAATGATGTCTGCCTAGAGGTGCCTGACATATACTTCCCACTAAATTATAATATGGGTGAAAGAAAGGATAAAATTACATTAACCTCAAAAGGTACCTTTTATACTAAATTGTTTTCAGCAATTGGGAGGACATTTTACAAACTCAAAATAATGTCAACTAGAAATTTAATAGATAACCTACACACATTCTTTGCTATGGGAAATAAGTATAACTTATTATAATTATAATAAAGATCAGAAAATCTCTGGGATGAAGGGAATAAAATTTGAATAACTATATATAACATGGGGGAAAATTAAAAGATAGTATTGATTTTTAAAAAAAACATTTTTTTTATTTATTTGACAGAGAGAGAGAGAGCACAAGCTGGGGGAGCAGCAGGCAGAGGAAGAGGGAGAAGCAGACTCCTCACTGAGCAGGAAGCCTGATGTAGGACTTGATTCCAGGACCCCCGGATCATGACCTGAGCTGAAGGAAGACGCTTAGCTGACTGAGCCACCCAGGCGCCCTGATAGTATTGATTTTTATAGTAAGTTATTTTAAAAATATAAGATAAAGAAAATTTGCAGTATAATTAAACCTACTCCTAGGTAGAATTAAAATTCATCTCTCTTAGGTTACAAAAATTAAAATTTATTTATATTTTATTAAGTAAAACTAGGGTAAATATATATGTATGGATATATTTATTCAGAAATGAAATCAGAAAATAATGTCTAAATTAACAATTATAAAATTGACTATATTATTAATGATAAATTTATATATTTTTTTCACTCAATATATTATGTATACCCAAAAGTACATTTGAAAATAGGTGGACATTTATACTCAATGGCATTTTGATATATCAATGAGAACACATACATATCTGTCTCTAGAACTTCTGTTTCCAGTGTCCATTCACCTAATGTTACATTTTCTTTTCAAGTACAGATGCATAAAATCCAAAAAACAAGCTTTCTCATGTGAGAGCAATTTTTATCTCTTTTACATATTTATGAAAGTGAGCATTTCATAATCCAGCAAGCTTGGATGTAGGAAGTGTTGGCCAAGGGGAGGTTTAGAGCAAATCGGCTCCAGGGTTTGAGGGTAATTATCATTTCTTAAGAAGTATACAGTGCATAAATGTGCAGAGACAATTGGGAGAGCTATAATTTTATATAAAAAAAGAGCATCACAAGGTTTTAGAATACATACAAGCTCAAATGTTTATAGTAACCTACCAAATGAATAGATCTGGTCTAGGTATAAGAAAAATCAATTGCCAGAAATAATACAATCAAGGTATATTTTTATTGAATTTCTGTGCAAAGAAGTAATATGAGATATTAAAGATTATCTTTGACAGTCACCACAGAAATACATTTTTTATTAATAGAGTTTTATTTTTTTACTGCAGTTGTAGGTTTACCAAAAAAATGAATAGAAAGTACAGAGAGAATCCATATTCCCCTTGGATCCCTCTAACACCTCTAACACGCACCCAGTTTCTCTATTATTAACATCTTGCATTAGGGTAGTAGATTTGTTACAATTGCTAAACCATTATCTTTACATTATCGTTAAGTATGTTCCATAGTTTCTCTTAGGGTTCATTCTGTGACATATAGTTCTGCAGGATTTGACAAATGCATAATGCTATGTGTCTACCATTACAATATTATACAGATAGTTCACCATTCTGAAGATCCCTTGTGTTCTCCCTGTTCATCTTTCTTTCCCCCTCCCACCAAATGGGAAGCAACCACTGATCCTTTTATTGTCTCCATAGTTGTGCCTTTTCCAGAACACATCATATTGAAAGCATACATTTATATAAGCTTTTGAGATTGGATTCTTTTACATAGCAATATGTATTTAAAATTTGTCCATGTTTTCATGACTTGGTACCTGATTTCTTTTTATTGCCTAATAATAGTCCCCCATATGGATGGATCACAGTCTATCCATTCACCTGATGAAAGGCATCTTACTACTTCCAATTTTTGACAATTATGAATAAACTGCCACAAATATCCATGTGTAGGTTTTTGTGTTTTGAATGCATTTGGGTAAATAACTAGGATAGAGTTGCTGGATTGTATAGTAAGCCTATGTTTAGCTTTGTAAAAAACTGCCAAAATGTCATGCAAGGTGGTTGTAACATTTTGCATTCCCGCAGCTATGAATGAAAGTTCCCGTTGCCCCATATCCTCACCAGTAGGATATTTGACATTTTCTATGTTTTGACTTTTAGCCATCCTGATGGGTACATAGTAGGATCTCATTGTTTTGACAGAAATGAATTTTTTTTGTAATTAATTTTTACTTTTATTTCGATCCATTCCTAATTTATATTCTTGGTAATGCAGTTACAGCCTAGTAGCTAAGAGCTTTTGTCATAGAAGCAGATTGTCTGGATTCAGATTCCACCACTACTCCTTATTCCCTGTGAAGTATAGGCTTATTTACTATGTGCTTAGTACCCTTATAGATATAATGGAGATAATACCATGTATTTTACAGGGCTGTGATAATTAAGTAAGATTATCATGGCACAGATAAATAACAATAAGAACATCTGGGCTATAGTAATACCCTTTAATCCTTTAAACATATGAAATAGTTTCAATTTTTTTCAAGAGGCAGCGATTAAGAAATATGGTAATTCTGGGGCGCCTGGGTAGCAGGGCGTGATCCTGGCGTTATGGGATCGAGTCCCACATCAGGCTCTTCCGCTATGAGCCTGCTTCTTCCTCTCCCACTCCCCCTGCTTGTGTTCCCTCTCTCGCTGGCTGTCTCTCTCTCTGTCGAATAAATAAATAAAATCTTTTAAAAAAAAGAAATATGGTAATTCCAAATACTGATAAAATCGTAATTATTTTTATTTTTAAATTAATTTTAGAAAAACTCATGCACATACTGATAGAATTCTCTTATTGCTGCATCATTATTATATTTGGCTTTCAGTGTGGTATTTGAATAGTAATTCAGTAACTTTACATCTGTATCTTTTTATGTGAACTTTTAATATTGAGAAAGGCAGCCTGAAGAATTTTAGCTTTTAGGCTTTTGGGGCGGGGGTTGGAGAAAGAAAGTGTAAGTTTTAACCTTTATTTTGTAATTTAGTCTGATCGTGATTTTCTGATTTGATGAGAGTTATTTCAATATAAGAAATGTAATTACATAATGATGAAACTTATCTAGAAAACAAAATATTAAAAAATATATTTTCATGATTACCCTTCAATGGAGAGAAAAATAGAAGAAACTTGGTTAGTTGTATTGGGTTGTAGTGTCGGTTACAAAGTTCATCTTGATCCAGTATTTGTTGTTAGCTATTTAAATGAACTGATTATCTTAAAATTTCGATTCTTTCCAGAAATGCCACACTTAAGCATCTTAGTGTCAATGTATAGATCAGAGTGCTATTGTTCATCCAGTTCATCAACCAACAGACTGAACTGTGTGGATCTGGCCATAGAAGGACACAAAGTTCATAGACTTAATTATTACAACCAGTACGTGCTCTATTTAAATTTTCTAGCAGAGTAACTCTGGGTCATACATACAAGGAACTGACTTCAGTTCATGCCCTTGAAAAATGTTGCCACTGCAGTTTAAATTTGATAACATTAGCTTTGACAATTTTGGGAACACTCTCAGCACTCATATGTACTAATTTTGACCAGTTTATATTAAAATCATTAAGACATGATTCAACACAGAACTAAGTTGTGATTGTCATGGACACCATGTTTAAGCGCTTTTCTTCCACATCAAAATTTTCATTGACACCACCAAATGATAGAACTAATTGGATGGTGCTATATATATATCTGAGCCCTTCAGCTGCAATAGAAAAATGCCATATGATTTAACTTTTTCATACAGTTTGTCCTGTAAGTTGTCAGCCTTATCTTCATTACACTGAGTAATGGTATTTGCCTTCAATAATGCTCATTTTGGTTATGGTTATGTGAGGCAAAACTTTCTTCTGCACTCAGAAGATAATTCCTTATAAACTCTTCTTTCTAAAAAAAGTTTTAATAAAGTGAGGGTATTTTTCACTTCATCTGTGTATTATTTGGGACACAAATTCTGCTCAGAGACAGGGTTTGTCTTTGCCACAATTTGTTTAAACACAGATCCACTGTGGGGATTTCACAAGCCAAAATTATACAGGATAATGTCTCTTATTAACTAATAAAGAAATTGTTGTCAAAAGTCAACCTCCATGCTTCAGAGCCAAAATATAACACAAAGACAAGTGTTGGATAAAGAGGAACAACAGCTTTATTGTTTTTTGGGGCAAAGGAGGCTGTGGTAGGTTATGGCCCTCAAAACTGAAAGCCCACCTGGAGGAAGGGACTCGCACTTTTATGGGGAAATACAGGATCTAGCCAGTTTTGACAGGAATCGTGTTTGTGTTGCCAGCCTTGTTGTCAGGGTGGTACCGGGCTTCTAAAACTGAAGGCGAAGAAGGGAGGAGGGGAGGTTTGCAGAAGAGAGGGAAAAGGTAACTTTAAAATTTAGCTTTATTATTATTATTTATGTTGTTTTTATTTTTATTTTATTATATTCAATTAGCCAGCTTTGCTGAAGCATTATTGCAGCCATTTTGATTTTTGTTCAACTTTATGCTTTTAAGCGGTTTCAAAATAATACACTCCAAACCAATGTTAGATTCATCATACTATTTTTCCAGGCAAGGGGAGATGAAAGAAATAAACAAAGTCCACATTTAGGTGAGGTGTACCTTTATGAGAGTTGGTACTCGGGAGAGACAGTTTAGCTGATTCAGAGCTGCCATCCAGTTGCCAGTGCAGAAGTAAAAGTCCCATGTTGCTAGAGCAACTTGCTAGGAAACCAGTGCCCTGGTGTTGATGGGCAAGATGATCTTTGAGGGGCAGCTGCAGGACTTTCTCCACTGCCATAACAGTGTCATCATTGCCAAGGGAGGAGCTAATTGCCCCAAAGTAATGGAGCAAATTAGGGAAGGGAAAGATCCCTTTTGTTGAGCAGACAGTTGAATATAATTCAGAAGTTTGGAGAAGACATACATTTAAGAACCCAAACAAATTGGTATTTAATGCTATGAGGCAAAAAAAAAAAAGTTGCATTAATTGCTTATACAATAAGATGAACTCTTCATTTTATATTTGACTCAAAAGTATAAATTTAAAAAATACTAAGGGCGTTACTAGTTTTAAAATTATTATCTTAGGAGGAAAAAAATGTGCTAACAGATGTATTCATCAAGAATAAGATTACCGGGGGGTTTCTGGGTGTCTCAGTTGGTTAAGTGTCCAACTCTTGGTTTCGGCTCAGGTCCAGATCTCATGGGTCATGGGATTGAACCTCCAGTCGGACTCTGTGCTCAGCGGGACTCTGCTCCTTCCCCCGAGCTCTCTCTCTCTCTCTCTAGCTCTCTCTAAAATAAATAAATAAATCTTTAAAAAATAGGGGGGACGCCTGGGTGGCTCAGTTGGTTAAGCGTCTGCCTTTGGCTCAAATCATTATCTCAGAGTCCTGGGATCGAGCCCACATGTGGGGCTCTTCTCCCTCTCTCTCTGCCCCTCTGCCTGCTTGTACTCTCTCTCTCAAATAAATAAATCAAATCTTTTAAAAAATTAAAAAATAAAAAATAAAAAAAATAAGATTACTTGAACCTGAAGAAATAAGATATTATTTGAATAATATTTTGTGAATTTCATGCAAGTGAACTTACTTCAAATGCTTTTGCCTATTAACTTCTTCCTTTTTCTCTGCCCTTAGATTCATACCATGAACAACTGGTGGGCATGAGTTTAATGAGCAGTAACTGGAGTTGGAAGTCAGAACAAAAATACATGAGGAGAAAGTAAGATTTATGAATATGTAATGTACATCATTGCACTCTTTAGATTATTTTACTTATTCTTCAGTATAGTACATTTTAAATAGATAAGGAAATTAAGATTTAAAAAGGTTATATAAACTTTTTTAAGGTTATTGTCTTAGTTTCCTAGGGCCACCATAATAAAAATGCCATAGACTGGGTAGTATAAGCAACAAATTCCTTTTTTTTTTAAGAGTTGAATTTTTTTAAAAGATTTTATTTATTTATTTGACAGTGACAGCCAGTGAGAGAGGGAACACAAGCGGGGGAGTGGGAGAGGAAGAAACAGGCTTCCAGCAGAGGAGCCCAATGCGGGGCTCGATCTCATAACGCCGGGATCACGCCCTGAGCTGAAGGCAGACGCTTAACAACTGTGCTACCCAGGCGCCCCTAAGCAACATATTTCTTACATTTTGAAGGCTGACAGTCCAAGATCAAGATGTCAGCAGGGTTAGTTTCTCCTAAGCCCTCTCTCCTTGACTTGGAGAGGCTGCTTTCTCATGGTCTTTTCTCTGTGTGCAAACATCCCTGGTGTCTCTCCCTCCTGTTAGCAGCCATATTGGATTAGGGCCCATGCATGTCCTCATTTATCCTTAATTACTTATTTGTTTGCAAAAGGCCCTATTGCAAAATATAGTCACATTTTAAGGTATCGGAAGTTAGGACTTCAATAAAAGAATGTTTAGGAGAACACAATTAGGTTTATAACATTCACATGGCTATTTAGTAAAACTGGGATTTACTTACTCTGAGACATCAAAATATATGCTCCTTCCACTATGCTACATAATATTGAAATCAGACCTACACCTGAGGCTAAAGATAAAGGTAGGAGGAGTATAGACTGAGTATGGAGGACAAAGCATTCAGAGAAGACGTGGCCAATATCAGGGAGATATACAGTTTTGATACTTAAATTATTGCTCACTATATCTTGGGTTAAATTACCTATATTCCATTTTTTTATTAAAATAGAAATAGTTCTTGCAAAAATTCCTCACCAATCTTCTGAGAAAGAAAAAAACATTTATATACATATATGTGGAGATATATATATAGATGATAGATATAGATATAGATATAGATATATAGATATAGATATATAGATAGATATATAGATAGATATAGATATATCTCAGTGTAAAAGATTTCAAAATTGACCATAATTAATCTATAGTGATGTTGAACTTCTCTTCATTTACAAAGATAATTTTAAATATTTAGAGAAAATTAAAAATTTGTAGTAAGATAAATCCTCATCAAAATTGTAAGATTTGCTTTGGGGCCTCCAATATCCTCATCTTTTTTTCTTTTCATGCCTTCTTGACATTGCTTCTTATACTTCTCTGGACATTGGCTTCACCTTTCTGCTTTACCTTTTAAGATAATATCTCCAACTGTTTACATAAAGAGTATGTGATGAAAATTGGCATTAAAAATTTATCTATCTACCTATCATCTACCTAAATATATATAGATATATATCAAGAATATTTCACTGAATGTAGACATAAAGGGAAAAAAAATCTGATTTTGTCCAGTAGATAAGAGTAGGTATTTTGAGAGACATGAGACCTTTAGTAACTTCCTGATATTATATAAAGCTAAAAATAACTTTAAACATATGCCTTCAATGGTCTTTTCTCTTAAGGGCATGTAAAGAAATAAACACATATTTAGATGTAGATATAGAAATAGTGAGACATACATGTATATTCTTTCTTCAGATATATAGTGTAGAGGCTGCTTTTAGGCCACAGGCTTCAGCAGTGGAAATTTATCAAGGCAAAAGAGCCCACAGTGACTACAACGCTGAATGCAAACAGGCTCATTAAGTGACCCACCTCGAAAAAGCCATAGGCCCTAACTGATCAATTACAACCAAGCACGGTTCCTAAGATTACTGAAAAAGGGAAAATGCCATACATCCCCATACGCCCTCCCTCTGTGGCCCCTCACCAGGACCTCATCACAGACAGTCTCTCCTTTGCTGTCCTGACTGCTGCTGCCTTGCAATGTATTCAATAAATTCTATCTCTTTTGTTCTTCCTTGGGTGAATTCTTTAACCACCCACACTGCCAGACCTCACCCAATTGGAATGCCCCACATTTGGTCCCCCATCTGATCAGAGTGTCCCACAGGAGCAACTGCTTAATTTTTGCCTTCTTGATTAAACCTCAGACCTATAGAGGTAGCTAGTGTTTTCTTCAGCATATTTAATCCTTTCTACTTCTTGTCTTTTAGTCATTGTAACCTAATTTGTGATTATAATTTAATAAAAAAAACTATGTGTAAAATAGAGTGAATTACTTAATCAGAGATGGTGTGAATTTAAATGGTTTAAATTAAATTTATTCATTTAATCATATGAATGAATACTTGTGTTCTTACCCAGGACTAGCTATCAACTCAAGTGAATCATTACTTACAGAAATTATGGAATGATGTTCTTAAATGGGAGGAAAGAGGGCTGAGAAGAAAGAAGAGTCAATTTTATCATCCTGTGCTTATTTCTAGAGACCGCTTCCCTGACATTTTTTGGCATTAACAGAAAAGTAAGCAAAATCAGCAAAAACAAAGTATCTAGTACCTACCACCTTGTAAAAGGCTTTCAAATCAATATGCCACATATAAAGACAGTCTCCACTGAATAAATTCAAGAAAAAGGTATGGGTTTCATCTCCTTTCTTTGACCTCTGGTCTCCATCACAAGAACTACCATTCTTCTAGGGATAGGTGGTATCCCTTTCTGTCTCGGGCCATCATCCAGACCCAGCCTCCAGGGCAGGGCCCTGAGCTCTGAATCTCCAGAATCCTTTCCCACTAGCCTTGCTTTTACCGCATTTAAAAATATCAGAATGTTTTACGGTGTTTGGGTGGCTCAGTGGGTTAAGCATGGGTTGTGATCTCAGGCCTTGGGTCTGGCTCCAAGCTCAGTGTGAAGTCTGTTTGAGATTCTCTCTGCCCCTCCTATTTGAGCTCTCTCTCAAATAAATAAATCAATCTTTAAAAAATAAAATAAAAAATAAAATATCAGAATGTCTTAACTTCAATATCATGTGTTTTCACTTTTTCTATGAAGCTAAAACACTGTGTAATCAATGTTATTACCATTTAAAAGGGAGCAGAGTAACAATAGTATGTATAGCATGGTGACATGAAAATAAAAAGCATTTTGGTTAATCATGGAAACACAAAGGAAAAGGTCTATAAAAACACATATCACCTACGGCATATCTCTGGGAGGAAAGTGAAATTTAATTGGATGAAATGAAATTTCATTTTTTTGTTTTAAATATTTATTTTCTAAATTAAAATTTAAAAAAATTATTACCATTTGGACTCCAAGACCTGACCTTACTGCCTCCCTGCTTGTACTCACCAACCTTTGTCCCACATTTTTCCTTAAGCTCTGCGTTCCACTTTATCTCTTAACCCAGGCAAAGACCCCATGGGCGTAATATCCCAGTGATGGAAGCCAAAGATACCTCTCAAGCAATAATGACTGTCTGGAGGAAGAGCCCTGGTGGCCCAGACCACTTAGATCAATTTAAGCTAAACCCTGGACTTACACCTGCACAGATAGACCATGGAGTGACCTCCGCAATAACTGACAATTACCTTTACTTCATTATAGTACTAAAATCTCCACCCAAGGAGGAGCACAAGCCTCATTTACATAACATATCATGTATACATGAGCCTGTTTCCTTAAGGCCCATGTACTACCTTACACCCACCTCTACATATGATGACAAGGCTCCCCTACCTAAATATTCAACCTAATCCTAAATAAAAGGAACCCATTCACCTTTGCTTGGAGAGTCACAGCTTTGGAAGTTTTTCCCCATGATCTCCTCATTTGCTGCAAATAAAGTCTACTTTGTGTGACAATTTCACCTGGTGTAGTTTCTATCTGTGACTCAGTAAGGCGCAAACTCACGTTAGTTCAATAACAAAAGTGCATATAACCTTCTATTAAAAGTAAATAAAACAAATCTTATGTAAAACTGAATCCCTTAAAAAGAAGGTTAATTACACAATGAGATACCACCTCACACCTGTCAGAATGGCTGAAATTAACAAGTCAGGGAACAACAGATGTTGTCGAGGATGTGGAGAAAGGGGAACCCTCCTACATACACTCTTGGTGAGAATGCGAGTTGGTGTAGCCACTCTGGAAAACAGTATGGAGTTTCCTCAAAAAGTTGAAAATAGAGCTACCCTATGATCCAGCAATTGCACTACTGGGTATTTACCCCAAAGATACAAAGGTAGTGATCCGAAGGGGCACCTGCACCCCAATGTTTATAGCAGCAATGTCCACAATAGCCAAACTATGGAAAGAGCCCAGGTGTCCATCAAAGATGAATGGATAAAGAAGATGTGATACACACACACACACACAATGTAATATTACACAAATATCAGAAAAATGAAAATCTTGCCATTTGATGTGGATGGAACTAGAGGGTATTATGCTAAGTGAAATAAGTCAATCAGAGAATGGCAAGTATCATAATATCTCACTGATATGTGGAATTTAAGAAACAAGGCAGAGGATCATAGGGTAAGAGAAAAAAATAAAATAAAACAAGATGAAACCAGAGAGGGAGACAAACCATAAGAGACTCTTAATCTTAGGAAACAAACTAAGGGTTGCTGGAGGGGAGAGGGTGGAAGGATAGGGTGACAGGGTAATGGACATTGGGGAGGGTATGTGTTGTAATGAGCACTGGGTATTATATAAGATTTATGAATCACAGACCTGTATCCCTGAAACAAATATACATTACATGTTAATTAATTAAATTTAAATTTAAAAATAAATTTAAAAATAAGGTTAATTTTAAAATTTAATTATAAAATTAGGTGTAAACATCAGAAACACCGAAAATACACCATGGTTATTTGCATGTCTAGGTAGGACTGCTACTTCAACTGTGCTCTCTAAAACAAGAGCCAAAGAATTGCTATATAGTGTTATATCTCTCCAATATAAGTGTAGGTAACGTTTCTAAACAAATCAAATTCAGTGCTAATGAACTGCATCTGTTTCAGGCTTCACAAACTCTTTAATCTCAAAAAGCAAAACCAATATGAAAAGAACTTGAAAAATCAACCAGAATACTGATATAAAGGCTGCAGAGGTGGAGGAATTAAAAAATAAAAATGGCCTGAGTCTATTTTGTGGAATCCATTTTTCTGGGCTACCAGCCAAAAGAAAATACTACTTATTTTACTATTGGGAGTATTAAATTTCTCAGAAAAATGGAGGGATGCTATTAGGTAGATTTTTATTTCTTTAGAGAAGGGCTTTGACAGTATTTTTTTTCTTGTTATTGTCGTTCAGTTAAAAAAATATTGATTATTTTAAGGGTGTTCACTTTGTTGCAGTTGTCTGTTATTTAGTGCTATGTTACTGGCTAGGTCCCTCATGTCGCTTAGTTTTCTGAGTAATGAAGCTGTGCAAAAAAATTTCTAATTAAAGCCACACTATTTCTATGCTTGGAAGATTATATCATCAAAAGGAGCAAATTCTATTTTAAATCCTCATCTTAAATAAAAGAAGCTCCTTTAAGATAGATAGCTATATATTGATATACACATCTATATGTGATGTCTCTGCCAATTGGAGGGGGGCTCCAAATGTGGGGGTGACCTGGACTGGGTGGAAGCCAATGGTGTGGGTGGTGATAAAAGTTTATTGAATACATCGCAAGGCAGCAGCAGGCAGGACAGCAAAGCAGAGACTGTCTGCTAAGACGCAGTGGTGAGGGGAGACTTCCAGCATAATAGGTAACATCTAAGGAGTGACTGGATGGTGTGTTGTGAAGGTTTTCCTAGACCGACTCATCAAGATCCCTGGCTCCAAGGCCTAAGTGACTTATGGAGAACATCTAAGCACTTGTCTTTGTTCCTGGATTACTAAGAAGACATCGGCACCAGACCCCCATTCCTCAATAAAAACTTCAGACCCCAAGTAACCATGAGACTCACTCTCCTTTCCTTTCTGAGTCTCCTGGACCCTCTGTCCATACTGATGCACTCTCTGTATGTCTTTAATAAATTCTGCTCTCACTTCCTCTCAACTTGTGTTTGACTTCTATGCTTCCCAAAGCCAAGGGCCCTCTGGGCTAGTCCTATTGGACACATACTTCGGGTCCTCAGACCCAATCAGCCAACATTCTACTCAAATGGGTATGATTTGGCTTTCTACAATAAAAATTCTGTTTTGATATTTAACTCACACTACAATGTCTTGTTGTCTGTGGTAAATTATAAGTCCTCCTTTTGAATGTACAAGTTTGGAGTCACACCAAGAACAAGCTATACCTTATTGAGCTCTTTGAAGACATAGAAAGCTTTGGAAATGAATAAATATCTCTAGAGAAGTGTCCTGACAAAGCAATAATGAAAAGGTCATGCCATTTCTCATGCAGCATTTGTCTTATTTAATAAGAGCTGTGTACCAAAATTAGTTTCAATTACCGATAATTAGAAACATTATATTTAAAGAGGAAATCGGAATTACTTTAATACTAGATTAAGCACACTGGTGTAAATTTTTTATCAAAATGACATCCCTTTGATACTGGCATTCAGATTTATTCTCAAAGCTTTTCAACTTTTCCTAAAGATCAAGGGCATAGAGTTCTGTAGTTTCTCTTTTATTGTAACTCAAGGCCAGTTTTTAACTATTATTACTTTAAGAATCATGGCTTATATCTCCAAGCTGGAATAAGAACAGATCATAAGCATAGCAGAACATACATTTAAATGAATACGTGGAGAATATAAGAAGTATAGAGCTTACCATAAAAATAGGGTATTTATTAAAACATGTCAACACCCTTCTTTCAAGAATAAAATACCTACATTTTAAGTTTTATGAAAGAGAAGAATAGAATGGAAAATCCATCAGATACTTCTCATTGAACTTCCTTGCAAGAGTTAATTTATATATCATAATGTGCAGCTGAAAGACAGCTAACGTGGCAATGACATTTTTATTTCTGCTGAGGACTTATTTTGAGGAATATTGCAACCAACCTAAAACAACTTTAAACAATCAGTCAGGGAAAATTGCAAACTCCAAAATACAGCTAGTTTTTCATCCATAAAACAGGAAAAATCATTTGCTTTTTAGGGCTATTGTGATGTGTAAATAAGGCTGCTGCATGGTGCATCTCCATAAATGTTCTATTTTTTTTCAGTCTTATCACTAGAGAATTTAAGATCGAGTAGAACACTTTGCTTTTGATAGTTACATACACATATTGCTGAATAAATGAGATCCCTGACTATCCTAAGGTATCCATTGTATCAATGATATTGGCAATAATGTCCTTTCGTGCCTACAAATTTACTTTGAGTCACCCCAACACAAACTATTGAATAATTAGAAAATGTAAACATTTTACAAGTTTGTTAAATATAATGATAGGCTCTGAGATTGGAAAGAAAGAATGGTTTTAGTGTGGAATCATCTGGAGAAGTGAAAGACAGTTTGTTAAAAATACTGAACATCCGCTGGCTAAATGGAGGAGGTTTTATTTTAAATATTTTATTTTTAAGTAATCTTTACACCCAGCATAGGGCTCAAACTTTCAACCCCAAGATCAAGAGTTGAATGCTCTACCCACTGAGCCAGGCAGGTGTCCTCCTGGAGGAGGTTTTATTTTAGAAGGTAACCTAAGTATAAAATTACCTAAATTTTACACTGACAGCGAGGACATGGGGATACCATTAGAAGAAATTTATTTTCATGGGGCACCTGGGTGGCTCAGTCAGTTGAGCATCTGTCTTTGGCTCAGGCTCAGGTCATGATCCCAGAGTCCTGGGGTCAAGCCCTGGGACTGGCTCTCTGCTCAGCAGGGAGCCTGCTTCTCCTCTTGCTCTGTCCCTCCCCAGCACTTGCGCTCTCTCTAGCTCAAATAAATAATTCATAAAATATTTTGAAAAAGAAGAAATTGATTTCCTGAGATCAGTGTTTTATCAATTGATTTCTGTTTCTAGTTTATATGTATATATATATATTTTCTTATTGAAAAAATATAATAAAGAATAAGAGCTTGAAATATTTATTTTGTATTTAAATTTATGCAATATCTAAATATATTATTATATACTATTATTTTTAATAAAATTAGAGATTCTGTACAATATTATGTTGAGTTTGAGATATTTCTTTACCTGTCTTCATCAATTGGCTTTCAATCATTTTACAGATTTGATAGACATACATACACACACATCTATATTTAAATTTCCTTATCTCTCCAGTATATCACCTATACAATGATTAATTTGTAAAATAAAAAATAAAGTTCTTAGTCATCTTTAAGAACTAAAGCTCTTCAGGATAAAACTTTTTTTTTAAGATTTTATTTATTTATTTGACAGAGTTAGAGACAGCCAGCGAGAGAGGGAACACAAGCAGGAGGAGTGGGAGAGGAATAAGCAGGCTCATAGCGGAGGAGCCTGATGTGGGGCTCAATCCCTCAATGCCAGGATCACGCCCTGAGCCAAAGGCAGACGCTTAACCACTGTGCCACCCAGGCGCCCCATCTTCAGTATAAAACTTAACCTTGAAATGTATTTTTTTTTCCAGTGAACAAATGGCTTACAATACTTAAATATTATGCTGTTTTTACCCATTAGTCTCAAAAACACCTCAACCAAGGACATACTTCAGGGGAGTTCTAACCTTTCAGTAATGCATAACTCAGGTTATTAGTTCAATGGTATCATAAATACACCAAATTACAATAAAAATCATGTAAAAAAACCTTATGACATTCATGTGGCAGTCTCATGAATTTATAATGTGTCAGAATATATGCTAAGTGAATTATTAAAATAAACTACTTTTCCGTTTATTGAGAACACTTACCTGAACAGAAGGAAAAAAAAGTGTCCTTGCTGGAGAACTCTAGAACAATGCATAAACTAAGTAGTGTAATATATATCCTAGGAAATGCTGCGTGATGAGATTTAACTACCACTCAAAAAAATAAATGAAGTCATACACATGAAAAAGTTAACATTGATTACAAAATAGTATTAGAAAGATTTTAAAGCTATATAAAAGTATATTAATAGAATGAAACATAAAATATAATAATTTTCTGTTATCTAAGATATATTCAGCTCTTTATCCAACAATTTATTACTGAGGCTTTTATTTATTTTTAAAATATTTAATTATTTATTTGAGAGAGAGAGAGAGAAAGCACAGAGGGAGAGTGAGAGGGAGAAGCAGACTCCCTGCTGAGTGGGGAGCCTCACCATCGCTCGACCCCAGGGCCCTGAGATCATAACTTGAGTCAAAGGCAGACGCTTAACCAGCTGAGCCACCCAGGCACCCCTGAGGCTTTTATATCTTCCAGATATTTTACTAGGTTCTAAGAAAAAGAGAGAGAAAAAAGTGGTTCTTGTATTCAAAATGTAAGAGTGTCATGATAAGACTGATGTGGAAAAATCAAACCAGTGTGCTGAAAGGCTGTAATTGATGTGTGCACAGGAAATTACATGTATGCACTGATTGCATAGAGAAACGCGTACCTAAATATGTGAGGAAGAGTCAGGGGCGTTCTTCATACCGGATGGCCTGGTTGACAAAGCAGAAGGAAAAGCATTTGCAAAGGTGTGGAGTAACTGAAGTAGTTCAGCGTTACTGGATCAAAACCTGTGTGTGTGTTTGTGTATGTGTGTGTGTGTGTACATGGGAACATGTGGATAAGATGTGGAAGGAAGAGAAAATAGCAGCTCAGACTGAATTGGTAGGCGAATCAGAATAACAAAGAATTTTTATGTCAATGAATTTAGAAACCATTCTATGGAAATCTAAGAGGTTAATGTGCACTTGAGACTGCAGATCAGCATGTTCAGAATTGTATGACAAATAAATATTTTCAGAAGCAGTGTAAAGGTTGGATTGTAAGATTACCAGTTTTGAATAAGGAGAGAAAAATGATATGGAAACTACTGAGGTAGACAGAAATGTACTTGAATGGTATCAAATAGTGGTTTAGATAAAGAGAAGAGCACTGACCCGAAATAAGGCACACATAATAATGGCTGGTGATAGGTTCTGGGGAATAAGGGAGGGAAGACGTCTTCAATAAATCAGTTTCCTGACTAGGGTAAATGAAAAGATAGCTAGTTCATTCACTAAGTTTCAGAATACAAAAAGATTATTTGCAAAACCGCTATATTTGTAATGCTGGTAGGGCACATCACTAAAAATGTCCAGGAACAACTATTATGTATTATTTGTACCATATATAATGCATTAATATACATGTCCTGGAGTGGAAGAGCATTCTGGGACAAAAATATAGATTGTTGATATAGATTAAATATAGATTTACAATACAGATTAGAATTAAATGCTTTACATTGATAAAATTTTCCAGGAGTATATAGAAAATGGAGGATGGTCTTTTAGAGAAGACCAACATTGAGGATTTAAGAGAAGAGAGATCAAACCACAAGACATCCTGAGAATAAGCAGCCATTAAATTTGGAAATTATCCAGAAAATACTGGGTCTATGGAGAGAACAATATAAGAAGGAGAGATTTTTTAAATGCAGCAGTCAGGGTGCCTGGATGGCTCAGTTGTTTGAGTGTCTGACTCTTGATTTCAGCCCAGGTCATGATCTCAGAGTCATGCTCTGAGATCATGACCCCGCGTCCATCTCCATGCTCAGTGTGGAGTCTGTTTGAAATTCTTTCTCCATCTCTCTCTTTCCCTCACCCTTCTCTCTAATTAAATAAATAAGATCTTTAAAAAAAAAATAAAATGCAGCAGTCAGTAGAATTATGGAGAAAGAAAATGTCTTAAGGGGTCAGGCATAAATGGAAAGTGAGCAGCCTCTTTAAGTTTTTGGTAAATAAACTGTGAAACATAAAATAAATTTAACTTGAATCTACAAGCTAGAAAACATAAATTAAAGGTTTCAGTCATAGAATTTGTAAGTTTATAAATTCTGAAAATTCTATATACTGACAGGTCATATTAAACTGAACTTTTGCTTTAATTCAATACTTGGTAGAGTCAAGAAACATTGGGTATCTACAATGTGCACAAAAGAGAGATAGCAGTAAGAGAGCTTTTTAATCTAGATACAGAGAGGGTGTTAGGTATTTTAAAAATCAACCGTTGATTTCCTGGATAACATCACTTATTGCAAATAAAGATGTTTTTACTATTTTCTGCTCGTTTCTTTTCTGTCCTCTCAATTTGTGGCACCCTCTTCTAGACTCTCTAATCTACCACACAATTTTTTTTATTAGCACGGTTATATAATTAGAGATTCTGTGCATTATAAATAATTCAAAAACTATAGTTTGAGTGAATAGCTTTGAGAATTTTTATAGAACCCCCCAAATACCCTTTTATGACGTTGAGATATGTTTGGGAAATTATTTTGTGATGTTAAAACCCACTGTCCTCCAACTGTGTATACACAGTATATATCTTAAATACAGATATGAGAGTTCTGGGATACCAGCAAAAAGTACCATAAGGAGGTCCTTGGTAGGGTTGGCCCTACTGGACAGTAGGCTGCTGAGTATGGTTGTTGCTGAGTAAGGAATAATCCTCACCTTCATAAAGATTCTGTTGCTGTCAGGCATAGGCCATGGGCACTGACATTATGAAATTCCCCAAAGACTGGCTTCAGCGGTAGAGGAGTCTGGTTCACCATAGCCCCTAAGCACTCAAACATGACCTTCACCACATTCTGAGATCACTTCTCTAGTCTCAATTCCTTGACATTAAACTGTCATTTCATTTGCTGCTTCTTTTTCCTCTGTAAAATTTCAATCTTGTAGATTCCTGTCTACACCTCCCTCCCTTATTTTGACTATTTGTTGACTTTATAAAATCCTTTGTGGACAATAAAAAAAAAGCTCAACTGAACTTGAAATTATACAAGCCATGGTGTGAAATCATTAAAAGAAAATCTGATACCACCCCCTTTCTTCTTGGACCAGAATGGATCAGGTAAAGATTTTCTAAAAGTGAAAAGATGAATGTTTATGGTTCCTAAAGGTGATGGGTATGAAACAGATGATTTCATTTCTGGAGAAAGCTTCCCTTCTCCCCACAATAAGGCCATTATTTTATGATTATATTTTTCCCAGAAAATTCTTATTTAGTACCTAGTGTGTACCATAAGCTCTTGTAGGTCATACAGATACAAACAAAAAGCATTGAAGAAACTTGCCTTTTTCTGAGGAAAAAACAAATAATGACTGAGGACACAAATAATGTCACAAATGAATAAATATAATAGTGATAAGTGCACTGATTACTGAGAAGTCCCAGAGGAAGGAGAGAAACTATGTTAATGAGGTCGCCAAGAAAGACCTCATTGGGAATCTGAAATATGAATGCAATATGAAAATACAGAGCCAGTTAAAAATAAAGGGAATAGCAAAAATGTAAGGGCAAGCCAGATATTTGTGTTTATACAATAATAACAAAAAAATATGTAGGAGCTATATCAGACAAGTAGTAAGGGAACGCAGGATTACATATTACTCTGAGGGCTATGGCAAGAAGTTTGGATTTGAACCACCTAAAATGAAAAGTCCTTCAAGGATTCTCAGCATGGGAGAATGGGATCTTACTAATCTTTGTATTTCAATCCCTTTTACTGAGGTATATTCTATATAAATAAAATTCGTCTATTTTAAATTTATTAATCAATAAGTTTTGGCAAATGTGACCACCACCACAATCATGTTCTATACCATGATTTAACATTTTAAGAAATCATTCTGGCTGATGAAGGCGAGTGTATACCAAAGATCAAAAGAGTAAGACAGTAGTTGATTTTGAGAAATATTACAGTAATTTTGTTCAAATAATCATGATGGGATGAAAATGGAGCAGTGAGAACTGGAGATGTTTGTCATTCTCAAGATTTATTTTGCAGATAAAACTGGCGACTTTTACAAATGGACAGGTGAGGAAAAATTGAACGATGACTCTGTGGCATCAATATTGACAGACTCATCAATAGCCACTGAAACACCCTTCTAGAGTTTTCCTACTGGATAGGAAGCTGAAAACTACATTTCCCAGATTTCCCCCATCTAACCTATCTTCTGCAAACAGGATCACTCAACATACTACAAGAGACTCATACGGCAGCCTGAGCAACATGAGGTGACAACTGTGACAAGGAAGACTAGATCTGTAATGGAAAAATTGTCTTTCTTGGGGAAAGTGTAATTGAGGTTCTTTTTTTTTTTAAGGTTTTATTTATTTATTTGTCAGAGAGAGAGAGTGCACAAACAGGGGGAGCAGCAGGCAGAGGGAGAAGCAGGCTCCCTGCTGAGCAAGGAGTCCCTTGTGGGACTTGATCCAGGACCCTGGGATCATGACCTGAGCCAAAGTCAGACGCTTAGTGGACTGAGCCAAGTCCATTAAGGCATCCCAAGAAGCACACTCATTTCAGATGCCATATCTTGAAGCAGATATGTTCACCATTAGCCAATTAATCCACAGATCCATGGAAATGAGTAACTGCTGTTTGAAGCCACTGAGTTTGTGTTGGTTTCCTAAGAGGCAGTATTAATGGCAATAAATAGCTCATATTATATTTAGTTGCAAACTACATACATTACCACACAATGAATATATTTATTCATGTATTTGTATCACCCACTTAGTCAAGAAATATTTTTCAAAAGTCAAGTACTAAAATGAGAAGTGATGGCCAAAAGAGCTAACATGCCTGCTGTCATGAAGCTTACACTATAGTAAATGAGAGAAATCATTAAATAAATGATAGAAAAATATTGCAATTAACGTTTAAATTACTCTTCAGGAAGAAAAATCCACGTGGATGGCTCAGTAGGTTAAGTGTAAGTGTCAGACTTCTGGTGTTGGCTCAGGTCATGATCTCAGTGTTGTGAGATCAAGCCCCAACTCCAACTCAACGTAGGGGTGTGGAGCCTGCTTGAGATTCTCTCTCTTCCTTTGCCCCTCCCCCACCTGCTTGCATAAGCATTCCCACACTCTCTCTCTCTCTCTCTCTCTCTCTCTCAAAAAAAGAGAAAGAAGAAGGAGAAGCAGGAGGAGAAGGAGGAACATCATGAGGTCCTACTAAAGGGTAATATAGAAAGTTTTTAGGGAAGGTGTTTTTGAACAAGTGAGAATGCTAAGAATCTGTAGCTGGCCCCTCTTATTATTAAAGAGAAAGGGTGTCAAGCTCTTCTCCCACCCCAGAGTGAATGGAGTGCCCTGGCATAGTTTGTTTATCTGACATCAATTTCTGACTTTTTCCTTCCTACAGGAGTTGCCCACACATTTCCAGATTCTGTTTAGGCTAAAATAACCAGCTTGTGCAATCCCAGGTGACTCTTATTAGTCCAAGGACAGACATTTGACCCAAATGACTCATTCACATTGATGGAAGGATCTATTATTTAGCTTTGAGGAGGGCTTCTTCCCTCTCTCTTTACCTAAGATAATCATTTACAAGAATAAAAGAGAGGGAATTTGTAATCTGAGAAGATTACAGAATACTTTTAAATGGTCAAGTCAGATATTCAGATTATCCCTAATCTTGGACTTTCTGTACTGGGTATATGTTGATATCTTATAGTAGTACATGGGGGTGGAGAAATGCCATGAATCTGATCTTAAATTCACCCTGTACCATATGAATTATGAATGTGAAGCTGGCACCTGCACTGTCACCTTCACAATTAGGTTTCATCTGTTGTCACACTCCACTACTGCGACGTGCTAGAATTTATTTAGTTATACCATTTGAAGTTCAATGATTCAAAGCTAATTTGCTTTTGCTGTGTGAATTTTTATTCTCCACTGTCACCAATATTTCCTTGGCTTTTATTTGTATCAGAGCCTCTAACTGTGCTATTTTCAGTATTTGTATATTACTAGTAATTTATCATCTTGCAAGTAGAGGACCACATTATGCAAAAGACAAAGGAAAAACCAGTAACTTCTTTCTTGAACTCAATTTGCTTGATATTGTACCCTACAAGGATGGAAACAAGGATAGAATTATTTTTTACCATTTATATAGATCGTAAATATCTTGTCATAAGAAAGTCTTAACACATAATAAAAGTTCACCGTATTCTTCTCTTTATGTGTCAGTTATCAGGGTATAGCTTGAGATTTAATATTTCACTGGGCAAAAAAAATAACCATTTCTTACATAGAGTCCTTCAATTCAAAGACCTTAAATCATTTAATGATTATACATACATATGTATGTATATTTTGTTTAGATACATTGATACAATATTTATACTTCGAGACCAAATGATGTGAATTTTTATAAAAAGGTTTAGAAAATGATGCTTACTGTAGTATATTATTATAGTATTATTTATAACAGTAAACATTGGAAGGAAACTAAATATCAAATTTAATTTTATACCAAATAGTTATTGAAAACTTATTTATCTCAGCTATTTGAGCTTTTTGGTTACAATAGTAAACAGAAAAATCTCCGTATCTGACAGAGTTGAGATTATAGGGAGGAAGAGAGAAATAAATAATTTAAAAGAATATGTCATATAATATCCAGTAATGGTAAGTGCTTTAAAATAAAATAAGACAGGATGAATGGGTATTTTTAATAAAATTTAATAAATTTTAGTTTTTTCTATAATAGAAACACAATCACAATAACTACATTGACAACTGCCAAATTTAAGGAGGAATATATTCCCAAATTATGGTAAAAGGAATGTTAATCTGATGGGAGTTGACTGCTTCTTCATCTTCTAATGCATACAGTATACCAGTGTCAATTTCAGAAATTTCAGAAGAACAGAGAGGATCAGCTGCAGTGAGGAATATAAAGAACCTAAAAGAATTAAATGACGTTCACAATGTGCAATTCTGTCTGTATTTGAAGAAGGATGCCAGGAATTAGTGACAGGTTTAAATGAACCTAATCAAGAGATCTAATTCTCCAACTCAAAATTATTTTAATCTAAGGCTTTTATATCATTATGTTAAAAAAAAACTCTGAGTGTTATATTATCTGAATGCATAATGCTATCGCTCACCTAGTGTAAGACCATAGACCACACTATAACCAGACATCTAAACCCTTTATAGGTTAAGACAGATCCAGCAAACAATTTGTTTCAGGAGGTAGATATGTATTATATCACTGTTTACCTACTGCTAGTTTATAATTATTGCCTTATATTTCTGTTATATTTTGAAATAAGAGAGGTATATTTGGTAATGCTATTTATTTTTATTGAATCGATCTTTAAATTCTCTCACACATTTGTGACAATAATTTAAAAAGTTGTGAATAGAAATACTACTTATTAGATTATTTAATGTATCTAGATAGGAATAAGGGAAAATATGTCAATGGGAATATCTCAGATGCTCATTATTATTTACTGAAATTGGAAGTTAAGTACTCTAGCTGTCTTAAATGTTACTCTTCTCTACATGAATAATAAAGTGTTATTTCCATTAATGCTTCTTTCATGCTGCCATTGTATGTACTTTTTTGTTTTCTACATTTCACTTATAAGAAACTCAATATTTTGTAATTAAAGCTTTTATCAAAGTCAAAAAAAAACCCTTGTTTTATTTCTCTCTCTAGAGAAATTTTGCGTTCCTGCCAGACATTTTCCGTTAGTGACACCTTCCTTCCCTTGAATATTTTTCTACCAAACCCAGAATTTATCATGCTTAGTCATCATACATTTTCATAATCTAGCCCTCTCTTTACTTCAAAGTTGCTATAAAAGTTAACCTCTCTGGTACTCTTCATGGACTTGCAAAACATATTTTAGCTTGTTTCCATGAGATTGTTTGCTGTTATTCTATTTTGTTTAGATTTTTGTTACGTAGGAGAAGGTAGCCATTCATTTGTGCTTTTATGTTTGTGGTTTCATTTTGTTTTACATTTGGGGGCCATAAGAAAGTCCTTGAGGTCATGTATTTTTCCTGAACATGACTGAATAATATGATTGATTATATTCTACAAAAAAAAAAGTGTAGAGTATAATTGTTAGAAGTAAGGCTTGTGGAATCAGATTAACATTCTGTTTCTGAATTTTTAACTCATCTGATTTACTTGTAAATGCTGTCTTGACTTATTCACTGGTAAAATAAGGATAATTGTAACACTCTCTTCATAGGAATTTTGGGAGAATTAAATCATCATTTACGTAGATACATAGCAATATGTGCTGTACATGGTAATTATGATCCTTCTAATTACTTCTCCTTCCTCCCTATCTCTTTTTCCTTCACATCTCTTCTCTTCTTTCTCTTCTACTACAACCTCCTCCTCCTTTTGACTATCCTTATCATTTTCATTATTGCCAATATCATTGATACAATGGATACCTTAGGATAGTCAGGGATCTCATTTATTCAGCAATATGTGTATGTAACTATCAAAAGCAAAGTGTTCTACTCGATCTTAAATTTTAAAAGAAGAAAAGACACCAGGTGTAAAATTATCAGTGTTTAAGAGCCTAAAATATATTCCTTCATTACTTGTCTGTTTAGAGAATAAAAGTAATCATTTTGTCTGAAATTAATACTAAAGTTTCCAAAGTGAATATTTAGCCCCTTGTTTGGGGAGGGAGTACTTTCATAAGTGGCTATACTGACTTTGCTCCCAGATTCCTAAGAGGAATGGATGGTCACATTCTTATTGTTCAGCTCCTCCAAGATGTCTTTCCTTCTTTTCGATCTTTTTCAAGTTCTGGTACTTATCTTTGTTTCTCCAAAGCATCAACTCTGATGATTTAGCTAAATTAAAATCATCCTGGCCATTAAACCCCCATCGCTTTAAACAAAAATCACACAAATCATTCATGTCTTTGTTATGAACTATTTTCTATTTTTACTGATTTGTCCTATAGTTTTATAGAATCTAGGACCATATTACCAACTAGCCTTGAGACCTAGAGGTTACATATTTCCAAAGTATCAGATAGTATTCAGGGCTTTGGAATTGTTGCTCAATTATTATTATTTTTTTATTATTATATTATGTTAGTCACCATACAGTACATCCCTGGTTTTGATGTAAAGTTCGATGATTCATTAGTTGCATATAACACCCACTGCACCATGCAAAACGTGCCCTCCTTACTACCCATCACCAGTCTATCCCATTCCCCCCACCAACTCCCCTCTGAAGCCCGCAGTTTTTTTCTCAGAGTCCATAGTCTCTCACGCTTCATTCCCCCTTCAGATTACCCCCATTTCTTTATACCTTTCTTCCCCTACCGATCTTCCTAGTTCTTATGTTCCATAGATGAGAGAAATCATATGATAATTGTCCTTCTCTGCTTGACTTATTTCACTTAGTATTACTCCTCCAGTGCTGTCCATGCTGCAACAAATGTTGAGAACTCGTTCTTTCTGATAGCTGAGTAATATTCCATTGTATATATGGACCACAACTTCTTAATCCAGTCATCTGTTGAAGGGCTTCTCGGCTCCTTCCACGATTTAGCTATTGAAGATAAAGCTGCTCTGAACATTGGGGTGCATTATGGCCCTTCTCTTCACTACGTCTGTATCTTTGGGGTAAACACCCAGTAGTGAAATGGCTGGGTCATAGGGTAGCTCAATTTTTAACTTTTTAAGGAACCTCCATACTATTTTCCAGAGTGGCTGTACCAACTTGCATTCCCACCAACAATGTAGGAGGGATCTCCTTTCTCCACATCCTCTCCAGCAATTGTTGTTCCTTGCCTTGTCAATTTTTCCAATTCTAACTAGCATAAGGTGGTATCTCAGTGTGGTTATGATTTGAATTTCCTTGATGGCTAATGATTTTGAACATTTTTTCATGTGTCTGTTAGCCATTTGTATGTCATTATTGGAAAAGTGTCTGTTCATATCTTCTGCCCATTTTATGATTTGTTTATTTGTTTCTCACATATTGAGTTTGAGAAGTTCCTTCTAGATCTTGGATACCAGTCTTTTATCTGTAGCATTATTTGCAAATATATTCTCCCATTCCGTGGGCTGCCTCTTAGTTTTTTTGACTGTTTCCTTGGCTGTGCAGAAGCTTTTTATCTTATTGAAGTCTCACGAGTTCATTTTATCTTTTGTTTCTCTTGCCTTTGGAGATGTGTCATGAAGAAGGTTGCTGTGGCCTATGTCGTGGAGGTTGCTGCCTATGGTCTCCTCTAGGATTCTGATGGAATACTGTCTCAAATCGAGGTCTTTCATCCATTTGGAGTTTATCTTTCTGTATGGTGTGAGAGAGTGGTCAAGTTTCATTCTTTTGCATGTAGCTGTCCAATTTTCCCAGCAATACTTATTGAAGAGACTGTCTTTTTACCACAGGATGTTTTTTCCTGCTTTATCAAAGATTAGTTGCCCAAAGAGCCAAGCAACCATTTCTCGGTTCTCTATTCTGTTCCATTGTTCTATGTGCCTTTTTTTGTGCCAGTAGTATGCTGTCTTTGTGATCACAGCTTTGTAGTGCAGCTCGAAATCCGGCATTGTGATGCCCCCAGCTTTGTTTTTCCTTTTCAACAGTTCCTTGGCAATTCGGGGCCTTTTCTGGTTCCATACAAATGTAAGGACTATTTGTTCCACTTCTTTGAAAAATGTCATTGGTATTTTGAGTGGAATAGCATTGAAAGAGTAGATTGTTCTGGGTAGCATGGACATTTTAACTATGTTACTTCTTCCGTTTCATGAGCATGTAATATTTTTCCATCTTTTTGTGTCTTCCTCAATGACTTTCAAGAGTGATTTGTAGTTCCTAGGATATAGATCCTTTATGTTTCTGGTTAAGTTAATTCCAAGGTAACGTATGGTTTTTGGTGCTATTGTAAATGGGATGGATTCCCTAAATTCTCTTTCTTCAGTCTCATTATTCGTGTATAGAAATGCAGCTGATTTCTGAGCATTGATTTTGTATCCCAACACATTACTGTGTTGCTCTATAACTTCTAATAGTTTGGAAATGGATTCTTTTGGGTTTTCCATATAGAGTATCATGTCATCTGCAAAGAGAGACATTTTGACTTCTTTGCCGATTTGGATACCTTTTATCCCTTTTTGTTGTCTAATTGCTGTTGCAAGGACTTCTAGTACTATGTTGAATAATAGTGGCTAGAGTGGGCATCCTTGTCATCTTCCTGATCTTAAGGGAAAGGCTTTCAGTTTTTCCCCATTGAGAATGATATTTGCTGTAGGCTTTTCATAGATGGTTTTTACGAGACTGAGGAATGTACCCTCTATCCCTACACTCTGAAGGGTTTTAATCAGGAAAGGATGCTATATTTTGTCAAATGCTTTTTCTGCATCTATTGAGAGAATCATATGATTTCTGAATTTTTCTTTCTGGATAAAATCTAAGACCTGGATTGATTTGCGAATGTTGAACCACCCTTGCATCCCAGGGATGAATCCCACTTGGTCATGATGGATAATCCCTTAATGTACTGTTGGATTCTATTAGCTAGGATCTTGTTGAGGATTTTGGCATCCATAAGCATTAGGGAAATTGGTCTGTAATTCTCCTTTCTGATGGGGTCTTTGCCTGGTTTGGGGATCAAGGTAATTTTGGCCTCATAGAATGAGATGGTAGCTTTCCTTCTGTTTCTATTTTTTGAAATAGCTTTAGGAGAATAGGTATTATTTCTTCTTTGAATGTTTGGTAGAATGCCCCAGGAAAACCGTCCGGGCCTGGAGTTTTGTTTTTTGGAATGTTGTTTATCACCGACTCAATCTCTTCATAATTAATTGGCCTGTTTAAAAAATCAATTTCTTCCTGTTTCAGTCTTGGTAGTTTATAGGTTTCCAGGAAGGTCTCCATCTCTTCAAGATGGCTTAATTTTTTTGGCATAAAGCTGTTGATAAAAGCTTTTAATAATCCTTCCAATGTCATTGGTGTTGGTTGTGACCTCTCCTTTTTCATTCATAATTTTATTAATTTGGATAGTTTCTCTATTCTTTTGGATAAGTCTTGCCAGTGGTCTGTCAATTTTATTGATTCTCTCAAAGAACCAGCTTCTAGTTCTGTTGATCTGCTCTACTGTACTCCTGGTTTCTAATTCATTGATTTCTGCTATAATCTTGGTCAGCTGCTTCCTCGTGCATGGATTAGGCCTGTCCCTTTGTTGCTGTTCCAGCTTCTTGAGGTGGGAATATAAAAACTGCATTTTAGATTTTTCTATTCTTTTGAGTGAGGCTTGGATGGCTATGTATTTCCCTCTTTGGACTGCCTTTGCAGTATCCCTTTAGGTTTTGGACCATTGTGTTTTCATTCTCGTAGGTCCCCATAAGTTGTTTAAATTGATTTTTGATTTCCTGGTTTATCGAGTCATTCCTGAGCAGGAAGGTTCTTAGTCTCCAAATGTTTGAGCTTCTTCCAAATTTTTCCTTGTGGTTGAGTTCCAATTTCAAAGTGTTGTGGTCTGAGAATATGCAGGGAATAATTTCAGTCTTTTTGTATCAGTTCAGACCAGTATTGTGACCCAGAACATGGTCTATTCTTGAGAATTTTCCATAGGCATTAGAATAGAATGAGTATTCTTTGGTTCTGGGGAGTAGTGTTCTATATATATCTATGAGGTCCAACTCGTCGAGTATGGCATTCAAAGCCCTTGTCCTTTGTCGATTTTTTCATGTGTTTTCTGTCTATTTCTGATTGTGGAGTTTTGAGGTCCCCTACTAATAATGTATTTTTATCTATATGTCTCTTTATTGTGGATAAGAGTTGGCTTTTGTATGTTGCTGCTCCCCTGTTGGGGGAATAGATATTTATAATTGTCATATCCACTTGTTGGATACATCCTTTAAGAATAATATAGTGCCCTTCTGTGTCACTAACTATAGTCTTTAGTTTAAAATCCAATCTGTCTGATATGAGAATTGCTACCCTAGCTTTCTTTTGAGGTCATTGGCGTGAAAGATGGTATTCCATCCCTTTACTTTCAGTCTGAATGTATCTTTAGGTTCAAAATGGGTCTCTTGTAGACAGCAAATGGATGGATCATGTCTTCTTTTCCAATCTGCAACCCTGTGGCATATTATGGGAGCATTTAGGCCATTTACATTGAGACTGAATATTGAGAGATATGATTTTAATGATGCCATGTTGCCAGTAAAGTCTTTGTTTCTATCGATTTAGACTTTCTGTTCTGTATCACTCTTGGGGCCTTTTTACTTTTATGGAACCCCCCTTAATATCTCCTATAGGGCTGGTTTCGTGGTTACGAAATTGGTCAATGACTAGTGATTCTGGAAGGTCTTTATTTCTCCATCAATTCTGAATAACAGCCTTGCTAGATAAAGGATCCTTGGCTGCATGTTTTTCTCGAAAGAGCTTTAAATATACCTCCCCAACCCTTTCTCTCATTCCAGGTCTGTGTAGACAGGTCTGCCGTAATTCTGATACCTTTGCCTTGGTACATGAGAAATTTCTTTGCCCTGGCCGCTTTCAATACTGTATCCTTGGATCTAATATTTGCAATCTGCACTATGACGTGACGTGGCGTAGGTTTGTCGTGGTTGAGATTGGGAGGGGTCCTCTCTGCCTCTTGGACACGAATGTTTGTTTCCCTTGCTAGATTAGGGAAGTTTTCAGCTACAGTTTGTTCAAATATCTCTTCTAGACCTCTGTATTTCTCCACCCCCTTGTGGATGCTGATGATTTTGACATTGGAACGTTTCATTTAGTCAGTAATCTCCCATAACCTACATTCTTGAGAATGGAATTTTTTTAGCCCAGATTCTATTCTAGCTTTCTCTTCTACTAACCCATCCTCCAATTCACTGATTCATTCTTCTGCCTCATTCACCCTGGCCCTCAGAGCCTCTATTTTTGACTGCATTTGATCCATAGTATTTTTAATTTCTGCCAGATTCACTCTCATTTCCGCCCTTAGAGATTCTACATTCTCATTAACATTTTCGTTAATACTTTTTTCAATTCTGCACATCATCTTGACCATTGTTACTCTGAACTCCATTTCTGATAATTTGGTTATATGCATATCCATTAGTTCTGTGGCAGAGGGGGGGATTTCTCCTTCTTGTCATCTGATGAGGAGAGGTGGCGGGGTTGTCCAGAGCCCAATTTATTGACTGGGACCCAGGCCGTGTGCACTTGTTTTATGGGACCTTAGGGATGTGGGCTGCTTGATTTTTCAGCCTGCCTTCTGGGGGAGGGGTCTGCCACACCGATACTCAGGCAACCCCGTTTGGGTAGAATCTCCCTGTCCCCTGTGAGGGGGAATGGGGATGGGCACACTGTGAGCCGGTATTTCCAGGTTTTTGTTCTCTGGCAGCTTTCCCTGGCGGTTTGCTGTGCCTCTTCTGAGAGTCAGAGCAGCAGTGGCCAAATCTCAGCCTCTGTCCTAGGACAGATGGATCGCGGACTGTTCTCCACTGATGTTCTGGCCACTTTAACTCTGTTTCTGTTGGTGCTGAGCAGCCAGCAGCAGGTGTTGTTGAGCAACCCTGCAGTGTCCCGGGATGTGCGCCCCACAGCTGGCGTCCCAGCCCTCACTTCCAGGGCTGGCATGTCTCTGTCTTTTGTGTTTCTAACACTGACAGCTGCCAGCCCCCAGCCACCCCCTCATGCTCCCAGAGCTCCCGGTCTCAGTCTGGTTCCAGTGAGCGCACTGGAGCTCCAGTTTTCAGTCTGGTCGTGCGTGTTCCTGGCTCATGGTCTCAGTCTGCTCTCTCATGGTGCCGGTCTGCGAGTCCGCCTGCCCCCCATGCAGGTGGCTACCGCTTCCCAGCGCCCAAACATGGCGGCTCCCTCCCCCTTCCATTTATCTTCCACTATCTGTGCACAGTTTCACGGCTTCCCTCTTCGTACCTCAATACTCAGCGCTGGAGATGCTTATTTGTAGAGGCCCATATGTATCTTCCTGTGTCTCATGCTGATTCCGTGGATGTTCAGGATGGTCTGGTACTTATCCAACTCGACTCAGGGGTCTGGCTGAAAAAGGGGTCCCCTACTCCTCTGCCATCTTAACTCCCTCCTCAATTATTATTTATTATGCAATTCAAATTCAATGACATGAGCTCAAACAAAAATTATATGGATGCATATAAAACATCCTTCATGCAATCTTCAATGATAGGCTTGATATTTCTAACCAAGTCAATTTTTATCTCTCATAGACTTTAAGAGACTTTCTGTGTGTTAACTCTAGGGGTTGGAAATATATTTTCTACATATCACAGAGTTTTGTGACTGACGCTTATTTCACAGTTCTTTTTGAAATCTTTTATTTATTGTTTACAGATATATCTATATAATATTAAATATAAATCAAAACAAAACAAAATCTCTCAAATACATCTTGATGCAAAGTTTCTCATGGGAAGCTTAATATTATATATATTAATTGAAATATAGTTCCCATATTTTATATATATGGTTATTTGACATATATGGTTATTTGGCATATACATTTTATATATATGGTTAATTGGCATATATTTTATAAATTTTACATATATATATGGTTATTTGCCATATATGTTCATTAGAAATGTCCCTACAATGTATAGTCATGCATGTTAAATTATATTTGATGTGTGGAGTTTTCTGTATTAAAGTGACAGTGTTAATTTTTAACTCAGAAACAAAGGCATAATTATAAGAGGCAGGCAGAGACATGTGATATTAATGTCATTTCATAGCAAATAGAGTAAGAAACATCACTGGCTAGAGAATATTATGTGAATATTCAATATTATCAAAAATGTGCTCAACCCCAATGTTTTGTTGAACACTTGTCCTCTTCCTTCTTTGCTTTTTCTCAAATATTCTCAAAAATACTATTTCCTTATAAAATGTTCTCCTTTTTGCACTTCATATCCACAGAAACAAATTAAAGTGAACAAAATGTACTATAAAGAAAAAATCAGCAGGCAGTCCTGTTGAGGACCAAAGCTGCATGTGGAGATAAAACTAAAGAGTCTTATAGCCACATAATTAAAGTATCTATTCAGAAAATATAGAGCTATTCTAGAAGCACACACTTATTTTAAAGGACTTTGGAGAGGTGTTCTTTTAAAAATTTTTCCTATAAAATTTAGGGTAACTTCAGAAATGTCCCTTAGAGACTGGAAGAGAGTATCAAAAGATAAATGGAGAAAAGTTTTCATAAAGATATTTGTAGCAAGATATTTTTCTATGGTTCTTTCTTGTTTGTATTATTTTTGTTTTGTTTATTTTTACTTATGCATAACTTTTGTTTTCAGGGATGGTAAAGAGATAGATATTAAATTGAATATAGACTTGGCAAGGGCAGTTATTACAAACACTTTTTAAAAAATGTATGAAACTGGTATTACTGTTGCAAAGTTATGACCAAAAAAATCACAAAGAATCAATTCTACACATATTAAAACCTAGCTATATGTCATATAAATTTAATAATATTAACCTTCAAAATTTATATGAAGGTGGGAATGTGATTTGATAAAAGAAATAATAACTTTATTTTTATTTTTATAGTTACAGAAATAATATAGAGAAGATTACCAAAGTGACATATGTTGGAAAGGCCATTTAGAAACTGAAATATAAATGGAGGTAATGAATATACAGATGATTTGCTTAGAGGTAACTGAACTTGAGCAAGTTGGCTAAAGCCTGTAAATACCAAGGCCAGAGATTAATTGGGCTTTTCCTTGTATATCCTGGAATAAGGTGTGTTTTTCCAGGAAAAGAGACAGTGGTGTGTTGCTCATGGGCACTATTCAATGGCCTGACAGCATAGAAATATTCCTTAACTGTTTTATAGAGGTCATCTAATCTGCCAAGGACTAATTAAAATTAGATATGTGTAAGTTATTAAAGTTATGACCCAATAGTCTTTTTCCACTAAGTAGCCTGCTGAATCCTTATTGCTCAGGGGGGCTTGACATCTGCATTACCATTTTCTTCTTCAATTACTACTGATGTAGCTTCAGTAGAGTGAGAATGAATGTCATTCTGCCTTTGAAGCTTTGAAAGTTAATTTGTTTTTAAACTTGAGATTTAAACTCCATGAACCAGAAGTGTCAGAAATAAATATACATTTATATATTCTTGTGAGATGATATAGCTCATCAATGCTGTGCATAAACACGTACGATGAATCCTCAAAAGTGACTGACTTCTCAATTTGCTTCTACATAGTGTCAAACATAAAAAAGAAAAGAGCCTAAAACTTTCTGTAATCTAGGGATGCCAAAACTCAGTTACTTTGACATTATAAACAAAATAATCAAATGAATAAGAAATGTGTATTTTTTTAAAAGTATGTTGTTGATAATAAGACAAATGTATTGACTTATTTTTAAATTTACATTCATAGAAGACTGTACTTTGTTTATGTGGAACTGTTTATTAAGTTATCTCTTTTTTGTAATTGTATGAAAAGCAGTCTGATAAATGTGAGGTTAAGAAAGGACTGTCTTCCTCACCCATGATGGGTGTGGTTAAACTTCATTGAGAATCAGGAAACATTTTCACCAGTACCAACCACTAAGAGTTGGGAACTCATAATGACATTTGCTCATCATCACACTACAAGATTTAATCATAAACCAAATATTCTAAGAAATGTTTTCTATATTAACAATCTAATGTAAAATTATAGTGACCACTAAGACATCTTTTTCTCAGTTAACCCTTTTCAGTAATGAAAATCAGCACAAATCTTACAAATAATAAGCATTCAATAAATTTATAATTTGAAAAAAAAGTTGACATCTTAAAATACGCTATAGATTAAATTTGTTTCTACCAAGAAGTTTTCCATTATAAAAATGGGAAAAATTATTCCCACCTCAAAATAATCATCATTAAGAAAAATGTTAATAGTCCATAAAATTTATTTTGTCACTATACAGATTTTTAAATATAGAATATTTTTGCATGTGTTATTATCATTAATGTCCACCAGAATGAGGTTATGATGTGACTGATTTACATATCTTTCCAAGTATTATCTTTTAGTAATATTCATTCATTATCCAAATACACTTTGAATATCTAGTAAATTCAGGTACTGTTCTAGTATCAATAGTTACAGCAATAAAAACTACAAAGAGCCTATGCCCTATAGACCTTCTACTATGTGAGGGGAGGGAGGCAGACAATATACAGATATCTAGAATGCCAGATGGTGGTAATTGTCTTAAAGACAAAGCAAGGGAAATTAGATTTAAAATAACCATATGAATTGAGATTGTTATTGTACATAATGTGGTCAAGAAAAATCTCTCTGATTAGGAGACAGAAACCATACAGTAATTTGATAAGGGAAAAATTCAACCTTAAGAATTATTAATTATAAAAGGGGATTGAAGTAACAAGGAACCAGTGGCTAGGAAGTAAAGTAAACTAAAGAATATAGGGATTGTAGATGTTGGGAACAGCCACTTGACCCCCAGGACTGAGATGGAGCACAAAAGCAAGAGGCTTCTCCCACCTCACCTAGGACCCAGATCCAATCCATGCCGTGCTGGTGAAAACTATTCTTTTAGACATGCCTCACCAAAGACATTTTACTACAAAATCACCTTAGGGAATTTTAGGGGGAAGTTCCTTGCTGCTGAGTGCTGCTGGCCCCCATGCTGGTGTAGTGGAGATGTTGCATGTGCTATGGAACCCCATGCTTTCTCATGTAGCACAATAGACCCAGGAAGCTCACAAGCATCAGGAAGAAGATAGTAGAGCACACCAGAACTAGGGAGCAAAACTCTTTTCTACTCCAGTCCAGTGCTCTGTATCAACCAAGCTTAATAGATTTCTAGCTGGACAAGGGAAAATAGTTAAAGGGACAAGATCCATTTTCACAGTTCAGGCAATAAATGATGATTTGGAATCAAGAGGCAACACATGATTCATGATACATGTCAGAGAGTAAGGGAAAGCAGAGAACCTGAAAGAAATAAGGGAGCAGGTCATGCAAGTACTAGGAAGGCCTGGCTCCCCAGAATGCCCTGCATGTTGCTAAGTAACAAGGATACAAGTTTGTCAGGAGCAGGAAAAGGCAGGAGATAGGTCATAAAACATGTCGGTGAAGTACCAAGGAAAGAAGTATGGCCAAATATGGACTCTCTTTTAGTTTCACTGAAATGGAAAGCAATGAAATAGTTTTGAAAAGAGAATTATTATGATCTTTATTTATTGGTAAGGATAACTCTGGTTGCTTTGTTGAACATAGAAAATAAAAGGCAAAAATAAAATCGACACATTAAATCCAAGGAGAATTACTGGTTAACTTGCCTAAAATGTTAATGGTAGAAATGGTGATCAGTGGTCAATATCACACACACACAAAACACACCTACAAACACATACACAGATTTAAAGAGACAGAGATATTGTATTGTATAAAAGAAAATAAATGTCAAAGAAGCTAAGTTTTGGCCTAAAAGAATAGAGTTGTCATTTCAGAATTGGAAAAGACTTCATGAAAACCATGCTTTAGAGGAAAATCAGGAGTTCTCTTTTGGATACTTCATGTTTTAGATGTCTTTTTTAGATCTGAGTGGAGACATCCCATGGACATTTGCCTATACTGATACACAGCTCACAGAAAAAGTATGGAGTAGAGGTAAATATTTGAGACTGATTGGCATGAGATGGTATTTAAAGTCATCCAAATGAATGGTAACACATATGGTAAGAATATGGTCAAAGGAGTCAGAACTGAGCTCTCACCTCAGTAAAAATAACAGAAAAAATGGGCAGTAAAGTAAGAGGAAAATCAAAGCAAAGTGGAAACTAATGACAAAAATATTTTAAGGTGGAAGGAGTGATCAAATGTGATAAATGATCCTTATAGGTCCAGTAAAATATGTCCTAATAATTGACCATTGGATTTAACAACATTATGATCACAGGTGATCTTTAAAAGATTATTTTGATAAACATGAGGTGTGGAAAGGTTGATTTTGAGGTAAATACTGGGGATAAGTATACATTGATGATAGTAATTTTGCAACTGTTTAAAGGTAAAGAGGGTAAATAGCTCTGGATTTTACTGATGCACCTTGAGAGATTAAATACGTAAATAAGAAAGGATGGGTTCAAAGTGGAGGCAGAGATGGGATGTCTGCATGGCTCAGTCAGTTATGCATCTGACTCTTGATTTTGGCTCAGGTCATGATTTCAGGATCATTAGATAGAGGACCACATGCTCAGCATGGAGACTGCTTAAGATTCTCTCTCCTCCCTCTGCCCCTCACTGCTTGCACACTGTCTCTCTCTCTCTATTAAAAAAAGAAAAGAAAAGAAAAGAAAGAAAGAAGAAAGAAAGAAAGAAAGAAAGAAAGAAGAAAGAAAGAAAGAAAAGAAAGAAAGAAAGAAAGAAAGAAAGAAAGAAAGAAAGAAAGAAAGAAAGAAAAAAAGAAAAAAAAGAAAGAAAGAGAAAGGTAGAGGAGGAAATAAAGTTAAAGATGATTGAATCATGGACTGAAGGTCCCAGTGTACTCAAATCTTTGAAATCAGAGGAAAAGAGGGATGATCTGGAAAGATAAATCCTACTGGTTGAAAGGAGAAATACAAGAAATTAATATCATGCAGAAATTGACATTATACAATTGTGGATAATCAGGACAGAAGATAAAATCATTATATGAGAGTACATCAAGAACTGAGAAGTTCATATATTAATAAACTCATCAATGGTGTTATTGAAACAAATGCAAATTATGCAAAAAACAGGTTTTGAGATATGGAGTCTAAATTTTTCAAATAATGAGGCTGTTGACTACATGCTTTGCATATAATTATATCAAAGAAGAGTGGTATAGTTAATGTCATGAATAATAGATTTCTCTGGAGGTGTAGAATGAGAATTTACATTTTTAATACATACCTTAAATGGTTAATATATAAACCAATGGTCTTCTAGTATACATACGTCTGTTATAGTTGCTGAATTAATCTAAATCAATCAGCAAAATATGGGGGATGAATGTGGCTTTAAGACATAATTATTTAATGTCGTAAGCATGCAGACACCAATACACAAACATACAACAAAAATGTAGTGCCTTTGTTGTTGTTGTAGAGTCAATTTCGCACTTGTTCTAGTTTCTCAGGAAAGTTAAATGCCATCAAAATGTTTAGTAGAAATGAAAATAAAATGAGGGAAGTGGGATTCTGTGACAGAATTTTTGCCTAAAATGACATTTGGGTTTGCATTCGCTAAACTTCTTCCTTTTAGAATTTTAAATCCAAAATACACTTCTTTTTTCTGCCATTGACTTTGAAACATAAGAATTAGCTGATGGTGGAAAAGCTAACCCAAACTCTAATACACATAAAGGCACTTTTAGAATGAAATGTAAAATTCTTATTATTAGAAAACCTGCATTTTCATAATTGTGAATTCAATATAATGTTTTTTCTTCTTCATGAAGATTAATATAAATAATATTAGCTACCAAACAATGAGAAGTATGCAATGCACAGGCATATTTTATCTTCTTTAAAAATGAGGTAATCGAGACCCAGGATCCAGACTTTCTGGATTGAAATCCCATTTGTCACTTAACTAAGTCATCTCAGGTAGTTCCCTGTCTTGCTTCAGTTTTGTCTTCCAACAAATGGAAATAACAGCTGTTATCTATGTCATTGAGATGTTAATGACAAAGGACTTAAAACATTTAGCTTGCTTGCAACAACAATACTGTTAATTATTATTTATTAGCGTTAGTCCTCACAGCAACTTTGCCAGTTAGGTATTTATCTCCTTTATAAATACTGTGAGTGGCAAAGTAACTTAACCTTATATTCAAAGAAATTGTGTCACTTGACTATTATATGCATATATACACACATATATATACACATTTATGTAAATACCATCACAAAACTGTAAGTGACAGAGCCAAGATTCAAATTCACATTCTGCCTGACTCCATCTCTGTTCTTTTTACTGTACCACTGCAATCACATTGTTCCACATTCGTAATATAATTTCACTTAAATTGCAGCTCAGATCTGAAAAATGAAATCATTGTTTTCTGTTCAGGCAATTGTAAGATCATGAAGAAAATTCTAGAAAAATTAAAAAAATAAAAAGAATATCGTAAGATGTACAAATTTAGAAATCTCAATGTGTGATATTTAAATTGGGAACAGATGGCACATATATGTTAATAAGTTTTAAATACTACATAGTGTTATTGAAGTTGGTGGGGAGAGGTGCCAGTTAATCTTTGATTTATAAGATATGAGGACATAAGGTCCTAAAAAGTAAACGGGTGAAAAAAAGTGAACTATTAAAAGCTCAATCGTTTTAAAGCAAGTTTTTAGGAATATGTCAATTAAAAAGAATCTACAAAATTGTATTCAAAGGGGGAACCTAATTTCAAATTAAAAACAACCAACCGGGGCGCCTGGGTGGCGCAGTCATTAAGCGTCTGCCTTCGGCTCAGGGAGTGATCCCAGCGGTGCGGGATCGAGTCCCACATCAGGCTCCTCTGCTGGGAGCCTGCTTCTTCCTCTCCCACTCCCCTGCTGTGTTCCCTCTCTCGCTGGCTGTCTCTCTGTCACATAAATAAATAAAATCTTTAAAAAAAAAAAAAAACAACCAACCAACCAACCAAACAACATTTCAGTATAATGCTTTAAGATTTCAATGTACATCTAAATTTAAAAAATATTCTTTTTTTTAAGATTTCATTTATTTATTTGAGAGAGAGAGCACAAGTGAGCAAGAGAGAGGGCATGAGTGGGGGGTGGGGGACAGAGGGAGAAGGAGAAGCAGGTGCCCCACTGAGTAGGGAGCCTGACTCAGGACTCCATCCCAGAACCCTAGGATCATGACCTGAGCTGAGGGCAGATGCCTAACTGACTGAGCCACCCAGATGCCCCTTAAGAAGTATTCTTATGTTTTAAAAAAGAAATGTTTTTTAAATAAATAAGTAAATATGCAAATACAAAATATATGTGAATTAAATAAATAAATATGAAAATATTGCTCTGGGAAAATAATCATGAACTTGACACAACAGAGCTAATAGATTCCAAAATTCAACCACTTATTGAATGATAAGCAATAGTAATAAGAATGTGTTAGAATCATAAATTGAGGACAGTAATTTAACCACATGATATAGGTAAATCATTTATTATTTTAAAAGGTAAATCATTTATTATTTTATAGGTAAATCACATGATATAGGTAAATCATTTATTATTTTATAGGTAAATCATTTATTATTTTAAAAAATAATAGCAATAACCCCCCAACAGATTCTAATACTTAGTTTAATGGTATATAATAATACACAGTATGAATAAAGAATGAGAGCAGCGTTTTGATAAAATCTTGAGTATTTCTTATCTATTACTTGTAAAACAATAGAAATTTTTCAGGTTTATCACCTCCTGTTATGGGCTTTTGATAAGAAAAGCATTTTATAGCCCAGATACCTAATGGTTTTTAACAAGTTGTAATTCTTTCAATTATAATAAAATAAAGTATTTTGATAATATTTAAATATTTATGTGGTACAAAACAAACTCTGATAAACACGCTATTTATACTGTGACTAGGTTCACTATTTATACTCACTATTCTTATTTGTAATTTAACATCAAAAGAAGCCAACACTATCTTGTTGGAAATTTAATTTTTGAAATTAAGCTAGTAAATCTCACCCCTCGATTTCCTCTGGTTTCTCCTCAAATAACAGAATGGGGTAAAAGAAATGAGAACTAAAGAAATGAAGCTAGGATTTCTGTTTCTGCCAGGATGGCAGATTACAGTGTTGAATGTCTTCGCATTCAAATACAGCTAAAAATTTCATGAAACGAAATGTTGTTACTGAGTCTTTACAAAGTAAGATGGAGCTCTTAGGGGACAAGCAAATGAATTAAGAACAGTGAGCATTAGCTTGAACATAAACGATATTATTTATATAGTAGATGAACTTACTTTTCTGCCATTGCCAAGGTGGGAGAGGCAAACTTGAGACTAATGTTTAACCCTGAGAGCCAGCTTGATCAAAGTATCAATATTTATATTGATTGCCAATATTTATAAAGATTAAATAATTTTGTTCTATGAGTATAACACATTTGTAAGATAGGCTTTCCAAGTGCTCTTGCATTTGTCTCTGAGCTCTTTATTCTCTTCTATCAGTCTATATGTTCTTTGATATGAAAATTTGAACTATTTTTATTATTTGCATCTACCTATCCACAAGCAATTCTCACAAATAAACTCAGGTGAGATTCTAACACTCAATAATGTCCACTCTCCAAAATTAACATAGACTCTTGTGCAAATCCCTTCATATGTGATTCAGGAATGTGTAATTAACACATTAATTTATATGCAGATAATCATCTAAATGCCAAAACCTTTTTTAATTCAACACATTCTATCTGACTTTCAAATGAGAAGAGACATATGGCTCTAGATGTATATTAAACTCCATAAAATGAGAAGCATTGGAACAATTTCAAAGACATTTTAACTCTTTTGAAAACATATACACCACTGCCTATTTATTATGAACAGAAGGTTAAGATATTAATTTAATTTTGTTTACCAATCAGAATTTTATTTAAGCACTGAAAGTGATTTATAAATTAGTTCAGACAACTCTTCACACTCAAACATTTTTAAAATTAGACAAAGACACAAAGATATGTATCAGTCAATGCCATGGTACTAGTCACTGCTCCTCCCTCCTTGGTCCCATCATTACTGCAGGTGCTGAGTCCATAATTTGTAAGCTCAGCCTCTGCCAGCTTCACAGCCAGTTCTGAATATGCCTGGCATTAAATTAGACCTGGGATATATCTGGCCTATAATGAGGCATCTGGAGGTTCACCAGTATTTTTCTAACTTTGGAGATGTTAAGGAAAATATTACTCATGACATTTGTTAAAACAATAAGGTTGACTTTATTCAGGGAGGTTGCTGTACTAGATAAGGGACCTACCACAATACAGTTTTGAATAGGGGAGAAATTGGGCTCAACTCTGATTTCCTTCCTCAACAAGGAAGATTAGAAATTTATAGCCAAGGAGCACGGTGATGGCATGGGGTGGTCAGTGGATGGAGAATTATTAAGACCAGACATAAGGGCTAAGGGGGGAATTCTGGCTAAACCCATCTAATAGGATTCTTACTGAATGCTAAGAGTGATCCCACATCACCAGGTGGATGGATGGTTGGGGATGAGAAATTTCATCAGAAATCCAGGGTAATCAGATATTGTGAGTGGGGTATTCTGGCTAAACTGACTTAGCAGGATTCTTACTAAAATTGGGCTCTTCAAGACATGCCTAGGGATGGGGCCTCTTGGAAAAAGAGCTCAGAGGAGCCTGACTAGAGTTTGATCAGGGAGAGAATCTTTGTCTGAAAGGAAAAGATCAATTTCATTTCAAGCTATTATCTCCGTAGAAATTCAATTTCTAATTACACTATTTCTTAAAATGTCAATAATTTAGACTATGATGAAAGATGTAATAGAAATAAATCACTATATCTCTTCAGTCTGGCAGAAAAATAGTAGTTGTTCATTCACTTTATCTTGTGGTTAACTATTCTTCACCCATCACATTCATTTCATATTGTTGAAATCACCAAATATAACTGTATTTCAAATTTGGATCATTTTTTGTTTTCTTTCCAATATGTAGTTTAATTATCTGAAAATGGAGGAGAAAAAACACAAAACAGAGCTAAGTCTTTAAGTATGATATATATAATTAAAGGGCATCAAGGGTGGATACAGCAAGAAGAATTAGAAAATAACTTAAAATATGAATATTGCAGAGTTTGATATTGACTTTACTCAACAAGAAGAATTTGTAGTATACTTATTTAATTAGTAAACAGAAAATGATCCTCAGTATTGTAGAAAGTATACTATAATAAGAGGAAGGATACCAGAATCTCTTAAATACATACATACAGAAAGTGATTGGTATGTTAGAAGGATTTGGTATCTTGATATGTATCTCAGCTGAAGGGTTTGTTTGATTACAGAGTGTGTGTGGGGGGGTGCAGTTTGCAGCATTAAATATAGTGGTCAGGAAGGACAAAATTGAGAAAATAGTATTTTCTCAAACGTTTGCAGGAAGGCTCCACTAAAAAAGAGAACTAGAGGCCAATATCCCTGATGAACACAGATGCCAAAATTCTCAATAAAGTACTAGCAACCTGAATTCAACATGCATTAAAAAAGTCATTCACTATGACCAAGTGGGATTTATTCCTGGGATGTAAGGGTGGTTCAGTGTTAGCAAATAAATCAACATGATACACCACATTAACAAAAGAAAGGATAAGAACCATATGACCCTTTCCATAGATGCAGAAAAAGCATTTGGCAAAATACATCTATTTATGATTTAAAAAAATCCTCAACAAAGTATGGTTAGAGGGAAGATACCTCAACATAAGACCATATATGAAAAACCCACAGCTAATATCATTCTCAATGGGGAAAAACTGAGAGCTTTTCTTCTACAGTCAGGAACAAGACAGGGATGTCCACTCTCACCACTGTTACTTAACATCATAATGGAATTCCAAGCTACAGCAATCAGACAACAAAAAGAAATAAAAGGCATCCAAATTGTCAAGGAAGAAGTAAAACTTTCACTATTTGCAGATGACATGATAATCTATACCAAGAAACTGTTAGAACTGATAAACAAATTCAGTAAAATTACAGGATACAAAATCAACATACAGAAATCTGTTGCATTTCTATGCACCAATAATAAAGCAGCAGAAAGATAATTTAAGGAATCAATCCAATTTATAATTGCACCAAAACAACAAGAAACCTAGGAATAAACCTAACCAAAGATGTGAAAGCCCTGTACTCTGAAAACTATAAAACAATGATGAAAGAAATTGTAGATGACACAAAGAAATAGAAAGACATTCCATGCTCAAGGATTGGAA
Source organism: Ursus americanus (assembly GCF_024610735.1). NCBI lineage: Eukaryota > Metazoa > Chordata > Mammalia > Carnivora > Ursidae > Ursus > Ursus americanus. Next base: position 62,537,577 of record NC_142128.1, read on the forward strand.
TAACAAATATTGTTAAAATGTCTATACTACCCAAAGCAATCTACACATTTAAGGCAATCCCTATCAAAATATCAACATTTTTCACAGAGCTAGAGCAAACAATCCTAAAATTTGCATGGAAATACAAAAGATCCCAAGTAGCAAAAGCAACCTCGAAAAAGAAAAGCAAAGCTGGAGACATCACAGTTGCAGACTTCAAGTTCTATTACAAAGCTGTAGTAATCAAAATAGTATGGTACTGCACAAAGACACATAGATCAATAGAACAGAATAGAACTCACAACTATATGGTCAACTAATCTTCAAAAAAGCAGAAAAGAATATCCAATGGGAAAAAGTCTCTTCAACAAATGATATTGAGAAAACTGGACAGCAACATGAAAAGGATAAAACTGGACCACTCTCTTACCTCATATACAAAAATAAATTCAAAATACATAGAAGACATAAATATGAGACCTGAAACTATAAAAATCCTAAAGAAGAACACAGGCAGGAGCCTCTTTGACATTGGCTGTGGTAACTTCTTTCTAGATATGTCTCCTGAGGCAAGGGAAACAAAAGCAAAAGTAACCTATTGGGATGGCATCAAAACAAAATGCTTCTGCACAGCAAAGGAAATAATAAACAAACTAAAGGCAACCTATTGAAGGGAAGAAGATATTTGCAAATGATATATTTGATAAAGGGTTAGTTTCCAAAATATGTAAAGAACTTAAAAAACTCGACACCCCAAAAAACAAGTTATCCAGTTAAGAAATGGGCAGAAGACATGAATAGAAAATTTTCCGAAGACATACAGATGGCCACATGAAGAGATGCTCAACATCACTGATCATCAGGGAAATGCAAATCAAAACTACACCTCACACTGGTCAAAATAGCTAAAATCAACAACACAAGAAACAGGTATTGGCGAGGATGTGGAGAAAAAGGAAACTTCTTGCACTGTTGGTGAGAACGCAAACTGGTGCAGCCACTATGGAAAACAGTACAGAGATTCCTTAAAAGTTAAAAATAGGGGGGCACCTGGGTGGCTCAGTTGGTTAAGTGACTGCCTTTGGCCCAGGTCATGATCCCAGAGTCCAGGGATTGAGTCCCGCATTGGGCTCCCTTGCTCAGCAGGAAGTCTGCTTCTGCCTCTGAACCTCCTGCCTCTTGTGCTCTCTCTCTCAAATAAATAAATAAAATCTTTATTAAAAAGTTAAAAATAGAATTACCCTACAATCTAGCAATTGCAGTACTAGGTATTCACCCAAAGAATACAGAAATACTAATTCAAAGGGATACATGCATCCTGATGTATATAGCAGCATTATCTACAATAGTCATAATAGCCAAATCATGGAAACAGCTAACTCAGCTATGAAAAAGAATGAAATCTTGCCATTTTTAAGGACATGGATGGAGCTAGAGAGGATTATGCTATATGAAATAAGTCAGAGAAAGGCAAATATTATATGATTTCACTCATAAGTGCAATTTAAGAAACAAAACAAATGAGCAAAGAGAAAAAAAAGAGGTAAAGAGAAGCAGACCAAGAAACAGACTCTTAACTATAGAGAACAAACTGATAGTTACCAGAGGAGACAAGGGTGAGGGGATAGGTTAAATGCATGATGGGGATTAAGGAGGGCACTTGTGATGAGCACCCTGAATGGTATACCTGAAACTAATATTACATTGTGTGTTGACTAACCAGAATTTAAATAAAAACTTAAAAAAAAAAAGGCTTGCAGGAAGGGGCAGATAGATTTAAAACTCTGTAACAAATCTCATTGAGGCCTTCTAACTGGTCTCCATGTATCTACAGTTGCCTCGCTACATTTTTATATAGCAGCCTGATGGGGTTTAACAGGCTACCCTGCTACCCCAAACTATGGCCCCTGGCATATTGAATACTTTAATCAGAAAGAATGTGACAAAACAGCAGAAGCTGGAAGATCATTTTCACTATTCCTTTATCTTTCTCCCCCGAAATCTTCATGTGGGAGGTGTCTTCTCTATACCCAGAGAGAAAGAGGATCTCTGTTTCCTAAAAAAAAAAAAAAAAAAAAAAAAAAGGCCTTGCTAAGTCTCCCTCATGTTCTCTGACCTATCATATTTCTCCATGACTACTCATTCTTCATCAAATCTAGCATAAAGATACTGTACTCAGCTCTATTTGTTCAGGTTTCCATTTATTTATCAAGGCTCCCATGCTACACTAACTTATGTTAAATACATTTGCAGGATTTTTTTTTTTTTTGGTTAATCTGTCTTTGTCAGTTTAATTTTGGAAAAAGCCACGAGCCTTAAGAGGGTTAAGAAGAATTTTCCTCTCTTACAAGCCTAAGGGCAAGTTTTTATTACAATTTTGTGTAAACATAAGGTAGTATGAAGGGATGAGGCTAAGAAAATAATGACAAACTTCACTCCATGAACCTAATTTCTTGTTGTAAAACACATAGTTTGCACAGATTATGGTAAACTCTATTTTGACCTGGGTACATGTATAACATTCATTTTGATCTGATTGAGATTGGTGGCCTATTTTGGGGGAGAGATAACTTACTGGTTTTTATGAAGAGGGTTTCGTATTTCTTTCAACCATTTTGATAACTTTATTTTTCCCATAAAATTACCAATTTCATACAGGTTTTCTATTCTACTGTTTTAAAGTTATTTATAATGTATATATATATTTTTAAAGATTTTATTTATTTATTTGAGAGCGTGAGAGAGAGCACAAGTGGGGGGGGAGGGAGGCAGAGAGAGAGGGAGAAGCAGATTCCCTGCTGAGCAGGAAGTCTGATGGAGGGATCAATCCCAGGACCCTGAGATCATGATCTGAGCCAAAGGCGGACACTTAACCAACTGAGCCACCCAGGCACTCCTATAATAATGTATTTTAATATAAATTTGATTTCTTTTGTATTTACAATTAGATGCTTTTTAAAAATTTCTGAAGTTTGTTATTTGTACATTGTCTTTTTACCTAGACCTTACTTCCCAAAGGACTAGCTTTTAGTTTTTTTAAAAAAGTTATGTCCCTGTATTGTTAGGTTTTTAATTTTATCAGTTTATTAGTTAATATTGTTTTGTTTCCGTTCTTTCTTTCGTTTTAGTTGGAAGCTTTGTATATTACTTTTCAAATTTGTTACTAATCAGTTTATAAATTTCTAAAGGCCGTAAATTACTCAATGACTACATTGTCAAAATCAGTAAGTTTGATATATCATGTTTTTGTTTTCATTACTTTTATCACAATAGTATTCATATGACATTCCACTTTATATCCCTTTGCATATCTTTATGCTCAATTCTATTTTTGTCATGATGTTAATAATGCTACAGAACTGACAATATATGTGTGCTACAGTTTGTTTTAATTTCCAAATTTTTTGTGACATTTGTGATTTATAATTATGAAAATACATTGTGTTGTATGTGGAAATGTATTTCTGTAAATTATATTTTCCTACACTTGATGAAGAAAAATTAGTATTTTCACATGTATTTGCATAGCGTAAGTGCAAAATGTAGTTATCACATTGAATAGCCATATGTGTACTTGTATATTCATTTTGATGGCATTACTTTGTCTTAGAATTAAAATTCACTCATTCTCACATTTCTCACAAACATGACAATCCTTGGTATCTAATACATGTTTGATGAAAAAATTAATATGTGAATCAGACTAAGAGTCCTTTCCATTTTCTTCAAATGTAAAGTTTGTTAATTTACTGTTACTTACAGACTTTACCTTTAGTACCCACTAATGGCATTCTCCCAATCGCTTTCAGCAATTGTTTCCCTAAACAATGTAGGACAAATTGTTTTGTTAATTCATATTGTTTCACAGCTTTCCAAGCTTTCCAAATCTCGGGTATCTGTGAAAAACTTTTAAGTATTTCTTCTATGCTTCCTGTTTGCAACTATGCAATTTCAACTCCTGTATGTAACTGTCATTCATTTATCAAGCTTGTCCCTCCTACTAGAACTGTGTTTTTAGAGGCAATATTTCAATGTTGATGCATGGGCTGTGTTCCAGGCCTTCTTTCTGGTTAATATAAATATAGTTGAAGTCAGCTGGTGAGGGGAAAAAGCAATTTCCAAACTAAGCATATACGCAAAAAGGCAATCCTCATCACATATCCAGACACATTTTAAAAATAATTCCCTCAAAGGAAAAGGGTAAAGAGACTTACATAATTATGGTATATTAAAATTTACAGCACTATTTCTTCTTCTATGCTTTACTTTTTTAGAAAATGTTCAATTGTATTTTCACTAATTTCTATCTAATTCAGATATGACAAAAGAAAGAAGCTCTATTATTGAAAGCAATATTAATAGAGGGTTTAAGGATACATATCACTAGATATATAACATAGAGCTATAACAGAAATTTTAAAACTTGTCTACGCTTATGGAAAGAGATGCTTGAAAGACTGCTGATTCTTTCATGTTAGTGAAATGTGCTTTTATCATTTTCATCCCTCTTTCAACCTAAATCTAAAATAAAGAGGCCAAAAATTGTAAGCTTTTTTGTCACCTCACTCTGGATTATTAAAGTGCTTTCTAGCCAAGAGCTATTACCTGCTTTTAATGGAATCCCTTTCTGCTTCATTGGCTTCTGGGTTATATAATTATGTCAAACTATGTAATGGAATGTGGAGTGGAATTCCTTTTGCTCTCAGATTGGTAAATAAGCCCTCAAGCAGACAAGACTCAGATTAGGGCTTATACTTAAGTGACCCAGAGTTCACACACTCCTGGGCCTGGTAGCACACCAAGGATGATTTACCCACCTTGTCTCTGCTCATTTGAGTTCAGTGTCTGCTGTGGTGGGGAGTTCACAGCATGCTGACTGATCTCTACCTTTCCCTTCCTCTTCATGCCTGACTGATTACTTTCCTTGTCACTACACAGCTTGATGGTCTATGAGCAGGACTAACCCCGAGCTACTGAGGAGTTACCATCCTTAAGAGACATCCTCAACCAATATAGAAATAGAATTGGAATCTTCAATGGATTCTCCATTTCCACCATCTCCACTGGGGTTGAGTCCTAGTTGTCCGTGATGGTAAACTTCTCAGTGACGCCCTCCTACTGGCTTTTCTCCTTTTCCTTCATTTTGTTCTTCCCTTCCTCATTCTTGTGCTTGAGGGTTACCTTCCAACTAAATTGCACCTAAATTTCTGTCTCAGTGTCTTCTTTTGAGGGAAATCTAAATTAAGACAGTCCCTGTACCCAAAGTTACATATAAGTGGAATATTAGAAGGATAGAGGGGGTAAATTGTGGAAAATATGAATAAAAAAATCTAGTGGGAGAAAGTTGTGGCTTATCCTTACCCATTCACTCAACTGGAGTGCATCTTTCTTTGCTCAGGCTAAGCAATGGCAGTTCCAGGAAATCCCTGGCAAATGTTCAGGATGTCTGAAACCTTGAGAGACCACTATTTGATTAATTAGTAAGAGAATTTCCATCTTTCCTTCAGTGCCCACCAATAGAAAGGGATAACTAAAATTAGAGTGAAATGGCAGAAAAGGAATGGGATAATGGTAAAGCAATTTATATTTCTTTTATTTCCTATGGGACAATGGGCATCAGAGAATGTCATTGGATTTGGGTTATCTTTTTAATGCTCCATGCAAAACAACTTCTCCTGGACTTTGGGACTTCAGTAGACAGAGGCTTTAAACCCCAACAGAATGAGAGTTAATAAAACTGGAAGGCCAAAAGGAGGTAGGCTTCTTATGTCAGGGAGTTCCCTTGTAGATTACGTGAAGAATTTATGCATGCTGTCCCATGATAAAAGCAGGATTTATATTTCTATAATCCAGAGGGTGTTGATAAACAGCCAGTGTAAGCTAAAAAAGCAGGGATACTTGGAAGAAGACAGAATTCATGAGAGGCAGAATGGAGCCTAAAAGTATGCCATATACTACTTCTCTGCCAAATCTATTAATACAAATCCTAGCTCATTTTGGAGAAAGGGAAGGGACTAAATGAGGTTGGAAAATGGCAGGAGATAACATTTAAAATTAGTTTGACTAGACTTTTAAAAATTTGAAACTGACATGATCATATGACCAAAGAATTTGACAAAATTCGACACCCATTTATGATGAAAACACTCAACAAAGTGGGTATAGAGGGAATATACATCAACATAATAAAGGCTATATATGACGATCCCACAGCTAACATCATACTCAACAGTGAAAAACTGAAAGCTTTTACTCTTAAGTCAGGAACAAGACAAGGATGCCTTCTCCCACCACTTTCATTCAACATAGTATTGGAAGTCCTAGCCAGGACAATCAGGCAAGAAAAATAAATAAAAACCACCCAAACTGGAAAGAAAGAAGTAAAACTGCCACTATTTACAGATGACATGGTATTATATATAGAAAGCCTTTAAGACTTTACCAAAAAACTGTTAAACCATTAAACGAATTCAGTAAAGTTGCAGGATACAAAATCAGTATTCCAAAATCTGTTGCATTTCTTTACATTAACAACAAACTAACAGAATTTAAGAAAACAATCCTGCTTACTATTGCATCAAGAAGAATAAAATACCTAGGAATAAATTAAACCAATATGGTGAAAGACCTGTACACTGAAAACTATAAGCTATTGATGAAATGAAGACGACACAAATAGTTGGAAAAATATTTCGTGTTCATAAACTGGAAGAATTAATACTATTAAAGGATCTATAATACCCAAAATAATACACAGATTTAATGAAATCTCTATCAAAATACCAATGGCATTTTTTATAGAAATAGAACACATAATCCTAAAATTTTTGTGGAACCACATAGACTCTGAATAGCCAAGTAATTTTGAGAAAAAAAGAACAAATCTGGAGACATCATGCTCTCTGATTTCAAGCTATACTACAAAGCTACAGTGATCAAAACATTATGGTATTGGCATAAAACAGACACATAGATTAGTGGAACAAAATAGCACAGAAATAAATCCACACATATATGGTTAATTAATTTATGACAAAGGAGGAAAGAAAATACAGTGGGGAAAGAACAGTCTCTTTAAAAAATGGTTTTGGGAAAACTGGATAGCCACATTCAAAGGAATGAAACTGGACTGCTAACTTACACCATACACAATGGATTAAATATGTGAATGTAAGACCTGAAATCATAAAACTTCTGGAAGAAAACATAAGTGTTAAGTTCCTTGACATTGTTCTTGGCATTGAATTTTTGGATCTAACTATAAAAGCAAAGACAACAAAAGCAAAAACAGGTGGAACTACATCAAACTAAAAACTTTTGCACAACAAGGGAAATCATCCCCAAAATGAAAAAGCAAGCTACTGAATGGAAGAAAATATTTGCAGATTATATATATGATAAGGGGGCTAATATACAAAACAATAAAGAACTCAAACAACCCAATAGCAAAACAAAAAACAAACCAAAATTCCCAACATGATCAAAAATGGGCAGGGAATCTAAATAGAGATTTTTTTCCCAAAAGACGTACAGATGGCCAACAGGCACATGAAAAGATGTTCAATATCACTAATTATCAGGGAAATGCAAATCAGCACCATAATGAAATACAACCTCATTACTGTTAGAATGGCTATCAAAAAAACGCAAGAAATATGTTGGAGAGGATGTGGAGCAAAGGGAAAGCTTGTATACTCTTGGTGGGAATGCAAATTCGTTTAGTCACTATAAAAAACATGGAGTTTCTTTTAAAAATTAAAAATAGGTTGACCATGTAATGTAGCTATTTCCCTTCTGGATATTTGAAGAAAACAAAACACTACTTCTAAAAGATATACGCACCCCTATGTTCTTTACATCATTATTTGTAATAGCCAAGATGTCTATCTTATGTTAAGTAAAATCAGTCGGAGAAAGACAAATGCCGTATGATTTCACTTATATGTGGAATCTAAAAAACAAAGCAAGCAAATAAAACAAAACTCATAGATACAGAGAACAGATTGGCGGTCATGAGAGGGGAAGCAGGATGGGGGTGGGGGAAAGGGTAAAAACAGTCAATGATATAGTGATGGATGGTAACTAGACTTATTGTGGTGATCCCTTTGTAGTGCATACAAATAACGAACTATTATTTCCACGTGTAAAATGGATATAATGCTATTTGCCGATTTTACCTCAATAAAAAATGAGAAAATTAAGAAGAAAGATTTCCATGTAACTGTTGTCACCTCTGTTAATGATGATATTCAATAAGTACTCATCACAAGAAGGTCAGGTAGGATTTTACTGTGTTTCTGACATATCTTTGTGCAATTTGCTTTTCCATCTCAGAGCTGTATAATCAGAACTCTTACTAAAAGAAAGTGTTAAATCATACGAGACTGCTATATCCAACTATTTTTGAACTGCAACTACTGCAATTCTCCGTAGTTCATTCTAATAATGGGGTCCAAGTTGTGAACACCACAGAGATTCTTTTTTTGTAAATTACTCTTTACTAAATTTCCATTAAGTGTATATAGGTTTACAATACACATATATTTTTCATTTCAATGCATTTTTTATTTAAATATAATTATTTAAAAATGTTTCTCTTTCTTATCAAATTATTATACAGTATATTCCAAATTGCATTTATTTAAAAATTTGCTTTTGCTTAAAAGAAGCAACATTTAGGCTGCTGAATTTTTTAGACAATACAATCAATAAAAAATAAAAATATATATTAGTGTTTTAATGGAAAGGACTGGTTATTCTGTTAAATTCTTAGTAAAATGCTCTGCACAAGTAGGAATTAATAACTGCCAACTCAGAAATAAAGTGGGCACCCATTACAATAACCATGTAATAATGGTATGGTAAACTCAACTAAAATAGAAACAATTTGGGTTATTTTCTGACTTCGGACACATAAAGTTTATTTAATCACATCATTTGCCTCACTGAATATTTCATAGTTAGTCCTGGACAAATCCATGCCTGATTTTATTCCTTATTTATTGGCATTTAATATATTCACACTCTCCTCTCCTGCCCCATCAAAAGTTTGTTTTGAAATAAATCTTTTTTCAAATATCTGTTTTTTATATTTCCCAAATATGTACTGTTGTTTAGAATACCTACATTTTAAAATTTGCATCAATAGTACTGAGTTCTATATCTTTTACCTCTTCCCTTGGCAATAGCCAGAAGTCCCCCTATACTTTTCTTACATTGTTATATGAAAGCAAAAATTAATTCAAGTCAAAATGAATTCATGTTTATCTTTTCCTCTGGATTATGACTTCCTGGATTAAAGGTTTCCAGAATCAAAAATTATCTTTGTTATTTTCCATATTTCCAAAATTTAAGAAAATATACCCTGAAAAATTTAGACATAGTTGGATATTTGTCCAAAGAGGGCTAGATGGTACTCCATGAAAGTAAAGTTAAAAAGGCTATATGCAAAGTAGAAGCCGTGTTATGCTCCAATATACCATTACAGCAAAATGTAACATCCATAGAAATTTTGAAGACATGAAAATAAAAAAATTTCAGCTGGAATATGAATATTTAAGGACAAATTAAATATTGGGGTTGATTAAATATATTTCAGTTTTATTTTTGTTACCATTATAGATCTAAAAGCTATTTAGGATTACACACTTTAATTATTCAGTTGGCTAGGGTTTGTTAAGGATCATTAAAGTTGTATTATGCCTAACTCAGCTTGCTCATAAAATTATCATGTTTCGTGTATTAGAATTAGTTTACTCAGACAATAATTACAAATTCTCTAATTTAATTTTCTTTTCAATATTTTAAATTTTATAATAAAGGAAGCTAAATATGTCTGATGGCAAGTAATCTGAAATATCTTGGCTTCTCTTTGTTGAACTTGAAAATAGTTAGCATCATCAGCATTATGGTAAAACAGTTCAAAATATTATGTTTCCTAAAACCAATATTTTCCTCAGAATTAAGCAAACAGTCTCTTTAGTCTCTTTTCCAAAAAATTAGTTTAGGTTAAAAGTATTTTAAAAAGTCACATAAATGCCAATATAATTTTTCCCACGGAATGTGTCTAATCAGTGCTACTGTATTAGCCTTCACTAATTTTATTGCTTAATTTTATTTGCTTAATTTTATTTTGTAATTTTCTTATTTCATGTTTTATTAGTGTTTTTTTTCATTTCTAATAATCAGTTTTCCCAGATTTTTTTCTTCATCTACTTAAATTATTAACCTGTTGTCCCTTATGTTATTCTATTATGATTTTCTTTGTAAGAGAACTGGAATCTAAACAAATGAAAACACATATTTTTGTGCAGGTTTTATAGAAATTTTTTGGGGGGATGAACCCACCAACAGCATACTATGGAGTCAAGTTCTAATCTACAGGCAGCGTTGTGGCTTTTGTTTTTCTCCTTAGCCTCAATATATTTCTGTATCATGTTAGTGATTTTACTAAATTACTGAATTTATTTATTGGTTCTAACACTCTTTTTGAGGGGTTTTTAGAATTTTCTACAAATAGTATGAAGTCATCTACAAACGTTAAATGCAAAAATCAGTTGTGTTTCTATACACTAACAATGAACCACCCCAAAAGAAATGAAAGCCATCCCTTTTACAATAGCAAAAAAACCATACGATACTTAGGAGTAAACTTAATCAAGGTGGTAACAGTCTTCTGAACTAAAATCTACAAATCAATGATAAAAGAAATCCAAGAAAACACAAATAGAAAGACTTTCCATGTTCATGGATCAGAAAAATTATATTGTTAAAATATCCATATTACTGAAAGCAATTTACAGATTCAATACAATCCCTATTAAAATTCCAATGACATTTTTAAAAAATGGAATAAACAATACTAAAATTCATATGGAATCACAAAAGACTTCAAATAGCAAGAAAAAACAAAAACCTTTTACACAGAAATATGGCAAATGATGACATTAGCCCAAATGATCACTTGGACATAATTGCCATGTTTTGTTTAAGAACAATGATGGTGGTGACCATGGGGAAGTATTCTTGGGGAAAGCAAAGAGGGGGTTAGGGTATTCCCTGTTGTCTGTCTGATGATGTCCAGTCCAGAGTCACTAGTAGCAAGTAGAGCATTGTGGGAATTTTCTGTCAGTCAGTCCAATATATATGTTTTCCTCTTAGTAATATATTTATTTATATATATATATATATATATATATATATATATGTCTATATTTCTAGTATATATTTTAGATATAAAAATATATTAATAAGTTTCTTTATGAGTAATAGATAAGTGCATATACATATGCAATATACATACATGCAAAATAATGTTATTATACACATTTGTTATAATGGCTATTTATGTCAATAATAAGGCTTATTAGTATTATTATTTTAATATTTTATTTATTTATGAAGGAGAGAGGGAAAGAGAGAGAGTGAAAGAGAGAATGAGCAGGGGGGAGGGGCAGAGGGAGAGGCAGACTCCCTGCTGAGCAGGAAGCCTGATGTTCGGCTCCAACCCAAAATCCCTGGATCATGACCTAAGCGGAAGGGTTAGGGTTAGCGTAGGGTTAGGCAGATGCTTAACCGGCTGAGCCACCCAGGGGCCCCAATAATAAGGCTTCATATTAACATAATTACCATGATTGTTTTACCAATTTCGAACTATATTTAAGAGTTTTGTCTGGGTATAGTGCTTTGGATTTCTTTGGGGTTCAAGACTAATGTGTCTTATTGGGAGTGTCATGGTTTTGTTCAATTTGATTAGATAAAAAAATATTTCACATATTTGCATGTCCACGTTTCAAACTACAAAGATGACAATTGCAAATTCACTTTAAAAAACATTTTATCAAAACTAACTTTATTAGAAAATACTCTTCTTTATTGATAGCAATAAAACTTAATCTCCAGGGCATATTATGCAGGCTAACATACAAATATGAATATAGTTGTCATCTCTTAGCTTATCATTTTCTGTAGCCAATATGTAAGCGTTATAATTAATTACAAATGTTCTTCCAAACATCTTAAGATGACATTTTTCTTTAAATCTACTTTCAGATATATTTGTTACTCACGATTGTTTTAGACACCTGCCTACTTTCTTATGCTTTTAGCTACAGGCAAAATTTCATCTTGTTAAAGATGATACTTGTATGTTTCTTATTTGGGAATGCTATAACAATTCAGTCTCAAACTATACTCTAAAAACTCTAAGTATCTTATACCACATACCTTTCTACTTACTGATGTAAATAAGTGAGAAACAATGTAATATGTTAATCCTCAACTTTGTCAGTATTTTTGTGGCATACATATGCTATGCATGTGTGTGTGTGTGTGTGTGTGTGTGTGTGTGTGTGTACATATTACTATGTAGGCTGGGTTGGGAAAAACTGAAATCAACTATTTCTTTTTGTTATTAAAAAGATAACCATATAACTATTACCAGATATGAAAATTGATATTCATGCATAACAGCTGAAAGCCCATCAAAATACTAGATGCAGAAGTATTTATGCAAGGGAGAGTAACATTTTTCAGTGAATAAATATATATCAGATGCCACTTAAGCCAATAAATTGTTAGGAGCTTGTGAGAGATAATTCAAAGGTCTGAACATATTTTAAAGCTTTAGTTGTTGTTAACAAAGTTTGGTGTACACCCCAAGTGAATGGGCTCTGGCTTATCTGATGTATTCTTTCTACTCTGTTCATGGATGTGTAGACTGCTGAAGTCCAAATTCCATTATGGTGGCTAGTCCTAACTGCACAAATATTTGAAATGAATCAAAGTAAATTTGTTTCTGTTTTACACAAATAACAATATCACCAAATTGCAACTTATACTCATTTAAGTATATATTTTAATTAAACAAAGAAAATGAAAAAAGAAATTTTTATTCAAACTTTACCATTATTGTTTTTCTTTATTGATCACACTTGATTCTGATTGATTTTGAAGGATCATAATATATTTCAAAGCCTAATTTTACATCAGCAGTGTTCAGAGTGATATTAAAAAAAAAATCATTGGGGTGCTTGGGTGGTTCAGTCAGTTAAGTATCTGACTCTTGATTTGAGCGCAGGTCATGATCTCAGGGTCTGGAGATCTAGTCTCACGTCAGACCCTGAGCTCAGCTTGGAGTCTGCTTGTTCCTTACCCTCTATTCTTCCCCCCACTTTCTCTCTCTCTCTCTCTCTCAAGTAGATAAATAAAATCTAAAAAATTCATTTAATATTCATGGTATACCTTTGGTTAAAACCATTTTTATCTCTTTTGGTGTACTAAGTGATCCTATTTCCTTATGCATCACTTACAATTGAAGCAGCTGGGCCATAATTAGCACTTATATTTACATTTTTAGTAGAGTTTTTGAGTTATACTTAAGCTAATAAAATTTAGAGCTCAAAACTATTAATAAATAGGATAATATATTCACTAGTAATCGTTAGTCCTTAATTTTATGTGAATTGTTGAAGATACACATTGATGCATCCTTGTTTGCACATCATTGAGCATATATGCAAAGGGTTGACATTCAACCAAGAGGATAAGTGGTTTTTTTTTAATCACATTGCCAAGACCAGTATCTGACACTACACTCTTCAGATACAACTGAGAACCAATTCCTTTGCAGCAATGAGATAGCTAACTTCATAATATGTGTTTTGATTTCAAATGGCCACTCATTTTCATCTCCCTTCAGTAACTACCTATCTTTCTAATTCCATACAGATACACCAGTCTAAAGCAATCTCTTGCCTTAACATTGGTAAAACGTTCTAGGCATAGTGAATCAAAAGACAATATATTCTCCTTTAAGTTCTGCATACATTCACTGTGTTTGTAAACATAACCCTATTTGATAATGTCCTCATTCACATCTCCTTTTCTAGCAATAGAGCATGTCTATACAAATTATAATGGATTCCATATTCTATACTTTATATTTTGTTCATCTTAACAATCTTAGCTAAGTAATACATGTTTTAAAATGCTTACATATTACACATTTATTGGTTTTCAGATATTATCATCATCAATCAGTGTTATTTTATTCAATTATTAACATACTTAAATATGTTCTAGAACACAAACTACGTTACAAATTTTAGGAATGTAGACTTCTAGGATTGCATAATAATGAGGGGCTTATAGACAAGTACACAGAATTTTTTGTAATAACTCATAGTAAATAATAAGGCAAAGGTTGTACATAAGAAGTTAAGGTCATAAGAGCAAAGGCATATAATCTAGACTTGTCTGGATAGAAAAATATCCCAGAGAAGATAGTTCATATAATGACTCATGTTTGGGAGTTACTCATGCAGATGAGGTTTTAGAAAAGAAACTAACCAGAAAAAGGGAAAGCTACATGATCAGAGATGAAGGAATCACATAAAACATGGCTTATTTGAGCATATTTAAGTATTTTAATATGAATGAAAGGTAGGAAGATGTAGCAAGATATAAGCCTTGAAATATTTCCAAGAGTCAAATCATGAACTGCCATAAATGACAAAATAAAAGTCGGAATTTATTCCAGAGATAGTAAAAATTATAGAAAGATAATAGTGGTATCATTATAAGGATGGGTTAATAAAATGGTGGAAATGTTAAATCAATATTAAATATAGTCTACTTTATTAATAAGAAACCACAAATGACAAGCCTGAAGTATATCTTTGGAAGCAGAAGAGTTGACAGATAAGAATAACTTAAAGATGGAGCATCTTTGGGAAACAACAAAGATGATGAGTTTTTGTTTGTTTTAATTTGTGACTTTTAAGATGTCTATGGAAAAGCAAAGTAAATATATTGCAGAAGCAGTTTAATAGTGTAAATGGTTCATAGACATTGTCTTCATTCAACCAACATGACATTGAACCCTCCATTATGCTCTCCTCTCTGTAGCAAGGGAGAAATAAGGGGAGGAAGGTGGTTGGAGGCATGTGTATGCATGAGATTTAGCTGAGGCCATTCTCCTTTGTGTGGTCCCTAGTCATGGGCAGCTGTGATGTTACTAGTGTTTTTCTGCATTTTGCTGGCCTCTGAGTTCTCCTTCCTATTGACCAGCCCAGTGATACTTCACTTTTGGATGAGATGGAAAGTCTTATATTTTGAGATTTTATGCAAGATATAAGAATTATTGATGGAAATATGTATAAGTTTAGAGCAACAAACAAATACAAATTGCCATTAGGCTTTGTGCTAACATAGGAGCTGTGAATCTAAGCCTAGTCATAACCATCTAGTCAGGACAAAAGGGAAGATAAAATAAATAAAGACACAGTACCTCAGTGGTAATTCAGGCTATAATCCAAAAAATTGGAAAAGTAAGAAAGACTATTGGTCATTTTCACTGGCCTCTCCATTCACTATTAGTGCTTCCTATAAAGTATTCCAATTCCTGGAAGCACAGCTTCCAAGCACAGGACGGGAGAGTGCAAACCAAAGTAGAATCCAAGTCTTTAGGCTTTATAATCACAATGACATGGATGTGAATTCTGATAAAATCCTTATTAAATGTGTGACTTTAAGAAAGTTGCATAACATTTGACCCAGAGTTTTGTCATTTATCAAGTAGATATAGTAGCACTTAACTCATGGGGATATGGAAAAGCACCCTATTTTATGTACAAGGTACTTTAACAATGTTAATCTCTGTCTTTTGGCTCTGTACTGGCATTTTACATCCATCCAGTCTGGGCTGAGTAATTAACATGGAACCCGACTGGATGGGTGCACTTAGGCTGTTAAAAGTTGTGTTCAATTCAATCCTTTATCCAACAACTCCATATTGCTCTCCTCTTGAGAAACACTCTACTAGGAGTAGTTATTACTATTCCTTTTTGTACAAAGATGATATCCTCAATGCACCTGAAAAACAGTTTGTTTCTGGCAAACTGCAAATGGAACACCTGCTTACAAAATACATATGGGAAGTCTGCAACGGTTCACATATTGGCAACACATTCTGCCTGGCAGTTTCTTTAGGTGTAATGAAATGGGAAAATGTGTCTTTTACAGAAACTTAATGACTTTGCATAGCACAAGTAGGTAGAAAAAATATGAGGAAACTGATAATTTTAGCACCTGTGTTTGTTTAATTCTAGCCAAAGCAACAACCTGATACGTGTTTGTAAGAAAAAGTAGAAACATTGCTTGAGAGAAAATAAATGGAAGTCTGCTTGATTTCAAATTAAAAAAAAAGTGCAGCAAGGTTTGAAAAATTAAAAATACTGCTCAAGGGCACTAAATGAATCCCAGACATGCCCCTCTTTTAAACATTGTCTTGGTGAAGATATTTTGGAGAATTCCCCAAACTTTGAACAGATGTAATTGTAGTATGTGGTGCCTAATGAAACACTTCGGTGTTTAGGTGTCAAGATTTAGAATTGTGAATCTAATCTATACAAGAATGAGTGTGGCAGAAAAGACGTTTAATTTCTTTAATGTATTCTTACTAAAAATTCTTATTAAAGATTCACAGAGATTTATGGTACTTCCTACACAAAGTGTATGCTTTAGAATCAGACATACGTGGCTGAGCTGCTTATTAAGTGTTTACAACTTGACAAGTTACGTACCTTTTCTAAGCCTCAATTCTTTCATTTCTTTTTAACAGCTTATTTGAGGTATAACTGATATACAAGGAACAGCACATATTCAATGTGTACAATTTGATGAGTTTGGAATACTCAAATCTCTTCATTCTTAAAAGGACAGCTATCCTACTTCATAGTTCTGTGTGTGTAGGAGGATAGAAAAAAATACATTTTAATATTAAAAAAATGCATGTGTAGGATACCTAATAACTGGATGTCATTTTTAATGCATTAGAAAAATCTGAAATATAAGCTTAGGTATTTATATGGAATAAACGTAATGTCAGATATTTTGAATAATAATAATAACTGATTCTTTGAAAACTATTTTCTTTCATTTTCAAGTATCTTTACTATTTATCTTTGGCTTTGGGCTCCCTGCTCAGCAGGGAGTCTGTTTCCTCCCTCTGCCTCTACCTCCGCCTTGTGTTTTCTCTCTCAATTTCTCTCTCTCTCTCTCTCTCAAATAAATAAATAAATAACCTTTTCAAAAAACAAAGTTGCATAATCTATGTTTTTTATCTCTCAAGGATGTTGTCGTCTTGTTGAAAACATAAGACTTAGACTCATTAAACAATGAAATAGAAAGACACTACGATAAAGTTCTGGGCTGTTTGAAACAGAAAATTTAGGCAATGTGAGCCAAAGACTGGTAAAATCAATGTAGTCCAAAGTGACTAGGGAAGGCTGCTTTCACTCAAAATTATAACATTTGTAGTTTACCAATATATTCTACTGGCTTCTCTTCTTGCTATTTCTTGAAAAAAACACATCCATTTTAAAAACTGATTTTTAAATATATTCTGACATTCTGTGGGCTGCCTCTTAGTTTTTTTGACTATTTCCTTGGCTGTGCAGAAGCTTTTTAACTTAATGAAGTCCCACAAGTTCATTTTACCTTTTGTTTCTCTTGCCTTTGGAGATGTGTCATGAAAAAGGTTGCTGTGGCTGATGTCTTAGAGGTTGCTGCCTATGTTCTCCTCTATGATTTTGATGAAATCCTGTCTCACATCGAGGTCTTTCATCCATTTGGAGTTTATCTTGGTTGTATGGTGTGAGAGAGTGGTCAAGTTTCATTCTTTTGCATGTAGCTGTCCAATTTTCCCAGCACCATTTATTGAAGAGACTGTCTTTTTTCCACTGGATGTTTTTTCCTGCTTTATCAAAGATTAGTTGCCCAAAGAGCAGAGGGTCCATTTCTGGATTCTCTATTCTGTTCCATTGGTCTATGTGTCTGTTTTTGTGCCGGTACCATGCTGTCTTTGTGATCACAGCTTTGTAGTGCACCTCGAAATCCGGCATTGTGATGCCCCCAGCTTTGCTTTCCTTTTCAACAATTCCTTGGCAAATCGGGGCCTTTTCTGGTTCCATACAAATTTAAGGACTATTTGTTCCAGTTCTTTGAAAAATGTCATCGGTATTTTGATCGGGAGAGCATTGAAAGTGTAGCTTGCTCTGGGTAGCATGGACATTTTAACTATGTTGATTCTTCCAATCCATGAGCATGGAATATTTTTCCATCTTTTTGTGTCTTCCTCAATGTCTTTCAAGAGTGATTTGTAGTTTCTAGAATATAGATCCTTTACGTCTCTGGTTAAGTTAATTCTGAGATAACGTATGGTTTTTGGTGCTATTGTAAATAGGATAGATTCCCTAGTTTCTCATTCTTCAGTCTCATTATTCGTGCATAGAAATGTAACTGATTTCTGAGCATTGATTTTGTATCCCGCCACATTACTGAATTGCTCTATAACTTCTAGAAGTTTGGGGGTGGATTCTTTTGGGTTTTCCATATAAAGTATACATGCCATCTGCAAAGAGAGACAATTTGACTTCTTCTTTGCTGATTTGGATACCTTTTATCCCTTTTTGTTGTCTGATTGCTGTTGCAAGGACTTCTAGTACTTGTTGAATAATAGTGGTGAGAGTGGGTATCCTTGTTGTGTTCCTGATCTTAAGGGAAAGGCTTCCAGCTTTTCCCTATCGAGAATGATATTTGCTGTAGGCTTTTCATAGATGGTTTTTATGAGATTGAGGAATGTACCCTCTATCCCTACACTTTGAAGGGTTTTTGCAAATGATACTACAGATAAAAGACTGGTATCCAATATCTACAAATAACTTCTCAAACTCAATAAGTGAGAAACAAATAAACAAATCATAAAATGGGCAGAAGATGTGAACAGACACTTTTCTAATGATGACATGCAAATGGCTAACAGAAACATGAAAAAATGTTCAAAATCATTAACCATCAAGGAAATTCAAATCAAAACCACACTAAGATAACACCTTACGCCAGTTAGAATGGCAAAAATTGACAAGGCAAGAATCAAGGATTGCTGAAGAGGATGTGGAGAAAGGGGATCCCTCCTACATCGTTGGTGGGAATGCAAGTTGGTACAACCACACTGGAAAACAGTGTGGAGGTCCCTTAAAAAGTGAAAAATTGAGCTACCCTATGACCCAGCCATTGCACTACTGGGTATTTACCCCAAAGATACAGACGTAGTGAAGAGAAGGGCCATATGTTCCCCAATGTTCATAGCAGCTTTGTCCACAATAGCTAAATCATGGAAGGAGCCGAGATGCCCTTCAACAGATGATTGGATTAAGAAGTTGTGGTCCATATATACAATGGAATATTACTCAGCTATCAAAAGGAACGATTTCTCAACATTTGCTGCAACATGGATGGCACTGGAGGGGTAATGCTAAGTGAAATAAGTCAAGCAGAGAAAGACAATTATCATATGGTTTCTCTCATCTATGGAATATAAGAACTAGGAAGATTGGTAGGAAAAGAAAGGGATAATGAAAGGGGGGGTAATCAGAAGGGGGAATGAAGCATGAGAGACTATGGACTCTGAGAAACAAGCTGAGGGCTTCAGAGGGGAGGGGGGTGGGGGAATAGGATAGGCTGGTGATGGGTAGTAAGGAGGGCATGTATTGCACCGTGCACTGGGTGTTATACGCAACTAATGAATCATTGAACTTTACATCAATAACCAGGGATGTACTGTATGGTGACTAACATAATATAATAAAAAAACATTAAAAAAAATAAATGCAGAAACAATAATAAATGAATGAATAAATGAATAAATAAATAAATAAATAAAACTGATTTTTAGGTTACAAAATGTCGGTTGCTGACCTTGGAATGGTTGTATGGTGATAGCTGATGAGACAATTGTCAATTAAATATGTTAGTTTTATTAGGAAAGGAACAATTTTGTCGGTGTGTGTGTGTAACCAGAAACATATTTATGGATCCCAATAATTAGTATGCTTTAATAAAAGGGTGATGATGTATCAGCATGTCATCATATTTCTCTGTGGGATCATCACTTGCAGTTTGGATGGAATAGTTCTTGATTGTGTAGGTCTGTCCCTACATTGTAGGTTTTTAGCATCCCTGGTTCACTGAACTCCCTGAATGCCAACAATGTACTCCATCATTGTCACAACACAGTCCACTCCAAGAGGGATCCAAATACCTGCATGTGATCCAATGATATATGAGCGATGTGTGAGAAACCTGTTCACATACATTTTGAAGACAGTCTTGAATACACACACACACACACACACACACACACACACACACACACCCCACATATGCACAAGCACAAATCTTGAGGCTTTTACATGAAATTTAATCCATCATCTATGGCCACATTTCTCCCTCCATAACACCTAAACATTAAAATAATATCTTCCAAATAAATAGAAAAGATTCAGTCAAAATACCTGAACTAAAATGTCCTTCTCTTTTGTCAGCTTCACTTATTACTTTAGGGCAATATTCTTTGAATCTCTATTTTTGATATAGAAAATCCTACTTAAAAGATACTGGTCATACAGTGCCTTCTATTTCATTTGATAAGTGCTTTTTTGTTTCTTCTGTATCACTTGGTGGTGTGTTTACTCATGGTTTTAATTTTGTTTTTTGAGCAGCTCATCATTAACAAACTTTTGGTTTTGTGTTTTTGGGATTTTTTTGTTTGTTTGTTTTGTATCTGAGAGACCTATGTGTCCTGGAGTATGGAAACATAATTGCATAAAAGTTTCATATATGCAATCTGGAAAGCTTTAAGGTATTTTATCAGGAAAGGGTGGCTTTTTGTGTTAAATTCCCATATTGAGTACCTTCAACAATTCAGACCTTACATCTCAGGACTCCTTTTTAGAATCTCCAGAAAATGACCAGATTCTTTACTTCCTCAGAATTCTCTTATGAGTCTGCCTTTATACAAGGCTATTCATTTCAGCTTGGTATTACATTGGAAATGAGATAGTTTCCTGTATTTACCTGAGTGATAAAAGTCTGTATACAGTCTCAATGACATATATCTATGTCTGATGTCACACTGACCACCAAACATTCAGTTCCCACCTAATTCTTAATTTTAGGTTCACAAAAACCTATAATTTCCATTGGTTCTGATCATCTTAAATACATGTGTCTCAGTATGATAGAAAAGAGCTCTAAATTTTTAGGGGAAGATAACGACTAATAAATGTTTTAATATATCTCAGGGTTTTTTGTTTTGTTGTTTTGCTTTATTTTGTTTTTACCTCATGTGAAATGTGTTCCTAACATTATCTTTCTTGGGGAAATTTATTCCCTAGCTATAGTCCATTTAGTAAAGTAATATAAAAGATTCCTACTTTCAGATAGAATGCAACAAGTGTTAAAGATCCTCATTCTTTCGCCAAAAAAAGAAAAAAAATACATAAAATAGACTCATGCTTTTAAACATGGCCATTCTATAAGTGATTTATGACCTGGATTTCAAAGCCTCTCATAGGCAAGCAGGGAGCCTTGTCAGCTTCTCTAAGGGCAAAATGCCTTCTCTGGAGATGGACAGGCAGAAGCCAAGTGCTGCCATAGATGAAGAGCCTTTGACAGGTAAGTTAAAAGCAGCTGAGCCTTAAGGACAGGCTGGAGAAATGGATGGGAATCTGGAAGAATTCAACAGGCAAAAATAAATCAATGGGCTTGATAATCCATCCCTCACACCACCACACCCACAGAAAATATGCTTAGAAGACAGTAGTGGGGGAGGGTTTAGAAAGGATTGAGAATTTAAAGTAGTCTTAATGTGGACTATGGGTTCTAGACTCAGTTTAATATAAAGCTAAACCAAAACTTAAAAATAGGGGTCTAAATGACCTCACTTCAAAAATTGACAAATTAAAAGAGATTAGGTCCTCACTTGTGGTATCCTAGGAAGTTAGAGGTTAGAGTAACCATAGAGTAGCTCATTTTTATTAAATCTGTGGCAGAGCCCCAGTTGGCCTCCACCTCATGTGGATTCAGAATAATCAGCACCTAAACCTAGTTGTCAAAGAAAGGAAAAGCCTGCACCCTCTGTAATAAGCCCATAATAGCTATATTTTCAGTTTCCACTGCACCTTCACACACATAAATGAAAATTTTAATAATATGGTATATGCAAAAGAGAGGAAAAGGTGACACATCATACAGAAAAATACAGCCAAAAGAGGTCAATAGATAGAGGACCCAGATATTGGAATTACCAAGTGAAGACTATAAAACAGACATTTAACTACGTTCAATAATTTACTCTAGAAGATGGACATCGAGGGTAAGAGAACGGGAACTTTCAGGGGAAAAATGTACGCTTTAAGAAAGAAAGAAATAGGAATTTTACTACTTAAAAATAAAATGCTGGAAATAAGAAATTCACTTAATGAACTTAGAAACCTATTAGGCATCATACAAATAAGGAATATAAAACTTGAATAAAGGTCAACAGAAATGATCTAATACACAGCACAGAAAGAAAATATTTCATGCAGTGGATCATCATGATTTGCAGGGTGCAGTCACGTGGTCTAACATAAATGAAGCCCAGGACAAAGGGAGAGAAGGAAAACAGAGAAGAAAAACTATTTGAAGATATAATAGATGACAGCTGTCTACATTAGATAAAAATAGCAATCAACATCTCTAAGAAGTTCAGTTTTGAACAACAACAACAAAAAACCCCAGAACAACTACTAAGAAAAGCCTATGCACATCATAGTCAAAGTTTTGAAAACCCATTGATAAAGAGGAAATTTTACAAAATTCGAGGAAGAAAAAAACACTTTACATTCAAAGGAACAGTAATAAAAATTACAATTTACTTCTCACGAAAAACAATGAAGCCAAAAAATTAAAAACTGTGTGTGTGTGTGTGTGTGTGTGTGTGTGTGTGTATGCATTTATATGTAACTTATGAAAGAAAAAAGTAAACTGTAAACTTAGAAGTCTATAGCCAGGAAAACAAACAAATAAATAAATGTTCAAAATGAAGACAAAATAAAGATATTTTCAGAAAAAGGAAAAATCTGAGGGAATTTTTTTCATAAGACTCCCTCCAACCCACACACAAAATACATTTTATAAACTTGCAAAGAAATTGTTGAAAATAGAGAAAAAATATAGCAGAAAGAGCTTTGATATATTGCAAAGAATGAAAAACACTGGATGTAATATACATGTTAGTAAATATAAAAAACAATACTTGTTTTATTACTTAGCTTTTAAAAAAGAATGTGAAAAAAATTTTTTAAAAATAAAAAAGAATGTGGATTATTTAAAATGGAAAGAATTAGAATTATATTATTTTAAATGTTTAACATATCAGCATTTGTGGGCTTTATCTAAAGCAGTACTTAGAAATGAACAAATTCAGAGATGCCTGGGTGGCTCAGTCAGTTAAGCATCTGCCTTTGGCTCAAATCATGATCCTGGGGTCCTGGGATCGAGTCCTACACTGGGCTCCTTGCTTAGCAGGGAGTCTGCGTCTCCCTTTGCCTGCAGCTTCCCCTGCTTGTGCTCTCTCTCTCTGACAAATAAATAAATAAAAATCTTAAAAAAAAGAAAAGAAATGAGCAAATTCACATGCATGTATTAGAAAATAATATAATTAATTTAAATAATGCAAATTTCCACATCAAGAACGAAGGAATTAACAAAATAAAAATAGAAATAGAATAGAAATAATTTCAGGAATGATGAAGAAGGTATCAGGGAGGAAGCTACTTAAAATATTAACATAAAAAGGGGATATAATGAAAACTTTATGTTGATTAATTCAATAAACTTTGAAGAAATAGACTAATTCAAGATCACTACTTTTAAAAACTGGCAAGAAAAATTACCAATGTTCATGATCTTGTGCCTGTTAAAAATTAAATTCTCGATTAGAAGTATTTTCACAGATAAAGCTTGACATTTCAGTTATGAAATCTCCAAAACATGAAAGGAAAAATACTAACACTCTTACAGAAATTCTTCTAGACTAAAGAGGAGGAAGGCTCATGCTCAGAGAAAACAAACAATGGTACATATCCTTCACATCCACTGAAGGCACTAATATGGTAAGGGATTTTACTGAGTACTATTGTAAAAGAAATCATTCAATGATGGCTCTAGGTAAAAATTCCACCACATTAAGGACTGCTCATTACTGATCTCATCTTATTGGCATGCAGTGTGGTAGTTACAAATATATATTGAGTCATCAATTGGAATTAACATTTATTCTACTGTAGGACTTTATCCATCTAGTAGCAGAAACAATCATGGATAATACAAGCAAAAGTTTAGAACAGCAAATAGTTCATCAATTTTGTTCATCTAAATTTGTTTTCTTTGGTTAAGGTACACATTTTACTGCTATTAATGCATATAAACAAGCAAGGTACTACAATAACACATGCATAATACATCTGTTTTCAACCTCACAGTTATAATTTCATTGAAAAATAGAATGGACAATTTAAAATATTTGCTACTGAAACCAAGTAGTAAAATGTGTTTAACAGGCTAGCTGAGCCAAATAAATAAATATGTTTTTAGTGGAAATATGATGGTTGTAATGCGTGGGTGGGTTCAGCTAGATAGATCTTTAGGATTGGGAGATGGGAATGGGTGATTGAGATTGTTTATACTTTTTCCATCTCACAAAGGTTTTATTTGTGTTACATAATCTGGATGTCCAAGATTAAGGGTTGTGTTTATGTGTTTAAATCAAAGGAGACATTAATGAACTAGATATGATTTCCATAAATGAAATATAACATTTTGTATACTTACAGGGACTTTAGTGTGGATCTAAATCTCACCCCACATATTCAGATTAGTACTAAATGTGAATTCACCCCCATTGTCTTAAAAGCAGTAGAAGACCTATAATTCTTTAGTTATCAAATCTTCCAAGATCTTCCAGGGATGGGGCAAAGAGGAGGTCCAGGAAATACTGATTCTATTCCTTGCTTAATAGGCACACTGTATACTCAAACCAAAACACCCGACCAAAGGAGGGAAAATATGAGTTAAGATGAAAAGTCAGTGGAAACCAAGAGAAATTGTGGCAATGGTCATGAAGATTTAAAAAAAAATATTTATTTATTTGAGAGAGAGAGCATGTAAGCAAGTGGGGGGAAGGTAGAGGGAGAGAATCTTTCAAGCAGACTCCCTACAGAGCACAGAGCCCAACTGAAGGCTCAACATGGGCTCAGTCTCATGACCCATGAGATCATGACCTGAGCCAAAACCAAGAGTCAGACACAGCCTACTGAGCCACCCAGGCACCTCTGGTCATGGAGTTTTTATGTATACTTAATTCATAAAAAAGAGGTGATGATTAGAGCATTTTAAAAGCAAGACATCAATGTACTATATTTGCCAGTACACAGTACATTTGCTCAGATCTGTGCTCTTAGCTGATGCAGACAGAAACCACTTGACTTATTTTCTCTAAAAAATGGGAAATTGAACTATACTGATTAATAGGGACCAATTCAAACTCTGTTCAAATAATGTAGAGAAAAGATGTGATGAGCTACCCACTGATGATTTAGTTAACTAGCAGTCAGTTGGTCAGTTGGAGTGATCATTTGATGTCTGTTTTTTGGTCCATGTTACTATTTTTCCCCCAAGTAATATAAGAGAAATATGATGTATCACAAATTTGATTGTGGTTATAATGCTTTCAACTAAAGTGGAAATGATACTCAGATAGTATTACAGTGTGATATGTTAACTACTATTCACCAGTGATGTTCCTTTTGGGGGCACTTATGGGAAGTCTTTTGATACCCAGACTGTGGAATATGCCAAATAGAGTTTCCAGGAATTACCATGACTTTTGGTGAATACTGTGTACTTAAATTTACCAATGTGAAAATTGCTATACCACATATGTATTGTCATGATGAGAAGAATGGTTTAACCATTGATGATAAAGGGCATACTTTTCCAGGAGACTGTTTGTAAATAGAACTTAGTTGAGGAAGATGATGGAGGATTTGTGAATGGACAAGAGAAGCCTCAGACCTGAAAGAACATTGTGTGCATTAATAATAATTAAGGATGATTTGTACCACCTCTCAGGGAAGGAAATTGGGAAATATAATCACTGTGGAATCTCATCTCCTTAAAGGTCATTGGCCAGGTATATTAGAGGTTTATGCCAGGGAGATGCATTTATGGTGACAGTGTGGCCTTTGTTATTGTTCTCAAAGTACCCATATAAAATATAAAAAGAATGATTTTCCTCATGTTTCAAATTGTCAAGAAAATAATGAGAGTCAACACCATGTTAATCACAATTGGGAAGAAAATGGGTAGAGTTACATAATATTATCTGAAAGCCTGTGTCAGTAAGAACTTGTGCTATAAGAGGAATAATGTTATGGTTATCTTCAAACACCAGGAAGAATCCAGAAGTTTTTATTTGTTTGGGTTTTTTTGTTTGTTTGTTTGGAGGGGATTTGTTTTGTTTTTTGTTTTTGTTTTTTAAAGGCCTCTAGTAACCACACAAGGTATTGGAATTATGTGTATGTAGAATAAGTACATGAAAGGGAAATGTATACTATAATTTTAACTTATGTATGATATGTCAACTGGTATATTAAAGTCTCTATTTTACTCTATTTACCTTAGTAGTCAATAAAAAATCAACTTCTTGTCCCAATCAGAATGAGAAAATATTTTGAGATTTATTTGAAGGCTTGATTAAGCCCTTGATGTCACACATACCGATACAGATGGGTCAGGTAGGCTTTAGAAAAATCACACATACTTCCATTAACATATGCAAACAATGTGTCCGAATAACTGGTTTAAAAAGAAATTATGAAATTATACATAGAAATGATTGGAAAGGAGATATTGACCAAGATCAGTGGGTGGACTGGGAAGGAAAGCTAACAGTTGGGCTATGATTTATTTCCTCTACTTTGGGAATGCAGAGGCAATAAATGAAGTAGACCAGACCTCCTTGTAAATAAGCTAATAGCATTCACAAATGGAAATATGTATACTGAAAGCTCTTTTAAATAAATGCATTTTGGCAAGAAATGGCTTGTCTATCTGTCTCTCTTACAATAAATAAGCCCAGATTTTAGGGATTGATAGAACTAGGCTAGCTGGAGTGAAAGTTAGTCAAACAGATGGAGTAAAAATACTAAAAGTCACCTTTATCTAACTGTAATTTTGTGGACACATGGTTAAGTGTTCATATTTTCACATCCCAATGTGGGAGAAAGGAACACTTAAAAACTGCTTCTGATGGGTTTTGGCACCTCCAGAAAGAAGGTGGTATTTCCATATTATTTGAAAACTTTGAATAGTTCCTAACGTTTGGTATTAGGGATGATCTATGATTTATGTGAGTCTGTTTTGATAATTCAATCATTTTATGGTAATGCACCAATGTTGGTTTAATGTTTAAAAAAATCAATGTAAATGAACACATTAATGAAATAATGAAGAAGGAATATATGATCATCTCAGCAGCTGCAAGAGAAACATTGACAAAATTCAACATATTTTCATAATAGAAATATGTATATCAGAAATATTGAAATACAGAGGGACTTTTTCAATTCAATGAATACTTTTAAAATCTACACATAACATCATACTTAATGGTGAAATAATACATATTTTCTCTAAAGATCAGGATGTCTGATCTCACTATCTCTTTTCAACATTATACTAGATATCATAGCTAGTGAAAATAGTATGACAACAAAAAACATAAAAATTGGAAAGGATTGTTTTAGTAGAAAATATAAAACTATTTACAACAAAATTACTATAACTAATAACACAACACACAAAGACTAATTCAAAAAGGAACATAGACCTATATATAAAAGATAATGACATAAACTATACTATAAAAAAATCATGAGGAAATATTTTCATGACCTGGAGATACGCAAATATTTCTTACGTGGGGCAGGCGCAAAAAGCACTAACACAAAGGCAAATCAAACCAAGCAAACAAATATACTGATGAATACAGCTCATTAAACAAAGTCATTAGGATTATAATGATAATAAATATCAGATAAGAATAAAGAATATATGATGTATATCTGATACATTACTTGTATCCAGACTATATAAAGTAAGCCACAACAGTTAAAAAAAAAAGATATAAATGCAATTTCAAAAAAGATTGGTGTAAGACTTATAATTCACAAAAATAATATACAAATGGCTAAAAAGCATGGGGAATCACCACCAGTCCCCAGAGAAATACAACTGAAAGCTGTAATGAGCTATCATATACAATCTATCACAGCTGAAATCTTTAAAATCTCACAAAACTAATGTTTGTGAGACTCTAGGACCTGTAACTTGCATACATTTTATAAAGGTCTTTGAAGAAATATCTGACATTTTCATTTACATACACCAAACCTATGACCAAATTATTTCAATTCTAGCTGTTCAGCTAAAATAAATGAAAACAAATGTCCGTGAAAAGGAAATGAAACATATGATCACAAAAATACATTCACAAGAAAGGGTTTAGCAGCTTTATTTATAATATATACAGCCTGGAAATGCTCCAAATGTCTATTAATAGCAGATTAGATAAACACAATGTTCATAACAGACACTTTATTCTACTACTACTACTATTATTATCATTATTATTATTGTATCTGGGGCAGTCAAGGAACAACATTTCTTTATTTACATGGTTTAGCCCTTTTACAAAGTTAACATATTATTATATGCGTAATTTATAAACAAAGTACAACAGTTTTAAGAAAAAATAAAGTGATTTATTTCAAATGTTTATAAAAGTTTAAAGAAAGTTGTAGGCTCCACTATAATTTAGGAATTAATCTTGTTGAAAATTCAATTGATTTATGAACACTAATATAATCTTGCCTCTGGAAACTAGGAGTATAAAGAAAAATGTAAGGCTAAAAATGCTCTCTCTTCATGTTAATCTCATCTTCAGTTAAATAATAATTATTTATTTAGATTTATTAGAAGAAAAATCAAAATGTAAATGATATTTGAGTCAATAAGATTTAATTTTAAGAAAGTCTGTATTAGAAAGAAATGTAAAATGTAGAAATATTGTAAGGTATTCTGCAACAACTTTGCTGTAGCTTACTCTGGCACAGCTGAATTCATGATGTTAAAGACATTTGCTTCATGAAATTCTCCAAGGTTTATATTTATTCTATTATAAAACTTTGAAACCCAGTGCACATTTTCAGTGCCCTAGGTAAATTTCATTGTATCTGATATTAAAAATATACTCCAAAAGACACCAATACCAACAACAAAGTGAAAAGAAGCTAATACAAAATATTCAGTGTGCATTTTAGATATCCTCCCCCAAAATTTCTATTTTATATTCAATTTCATGGAAGATGGTTTCCTTAGCAACTAACACTCTTGCCACATATTTTTTAATACAGCATTACTCTAAAAATAATAGTTGAGTTTTTTTTGTGGCTGAAAATGTGAGATTTTTTTACCATTCAAAGTTATTATCCATTATTTTTAAATATCATTGAGGTAATTATAATTTAACACCTGTGGGTACTTAAACCTAGTGCGGTGTATGATGAAGAAACTTATCTCCTAAAATAGTCACCTTTAGGAAAAATGTAGAGAACTTGCTGAAATTATGAATGGAATTTTTCTTTATTGTCCGTATTCGCAGCAAAAAGTATTATAAAGGAAATGAACCTGCATAATAAACAGGGCTCCCTGAAAAAAATGAAAATTCTCATAATACACCTTGACCGTACTAAAATATATAATATCCTGCATCTTATTTTAATAGAACTGGAGATAAAATGTATAGATATGTGTTTTTATATATATGCATACATATCCACATAATGGCCATTTTATTTATTTTGGAAGTTGTTTGTGTAATATACCACTTTGTGTTTACTTAGGTGTATAAATGTTTTCAGTGTCTTCAGTGTAAACTCTCTCTCTCTCTCTCTATATATATATATACACACACACATAGATATAGAGAGATAGATGATAGATAAATAGATGATGATAGATAGATGATAGATAGATAGATAGATGATAGATAGATAGATAGATAGATAGATGATAGATAGATAGATGATAGATTAGATAGATATAGAGTGGGAGGGAGGGAACAAATGTTACTTTGGACCTCCATGCCTATATAACCAGTATGCCATTATTTTTTTTTATTTTAATATTTTTTATTACATTATGCTATTCACCATACAGTACATCCCTGGTTTCTGATGTAAGATCGATGATTCATTAGTTGCATATAAAACCCAGTGCACCATGCAATACGTGCCCTCCTTACTACCCAACACCAGTCTATCCCATTACCCCACCCCCCTTCCCCTCTGAAGCCCTCAGTTTGTTTCTCAGAATCCATAGTCTCTCATGCTTCATTCCCCCTTCTGATTACCCCCCCTTTCCTTATCCCTTTCTTCACCTACCAATCTTCTTAGGTCTTATGTTCCATAGATGAGAGAAATCATATGATAATTGTCTTTCTCTGTTTGACTTATTTCACTTAGCATTATCTCCTCCAGTGCCATCCATGTTGCAGCAAATGTTAAGAACTCGTTCTTTCAGATAGCTGAGCAATATTCCCTTGTATATATGGACCACAACTTCTTAATCCAATCATCTGTTGAAGGGCATCACGGCTCCTTCAACGATTTAGCTATTGTGGACTATGCTGCTATGAACATTGAGGTGCGTATAGCCCTTCTCTTAACTACGTCTGTATCTTTGGGGTAAATACCCAGTAGTGCAATGGCTGGGTCATAGGGTAGCTCAATTTTTCACTTTTTAAGGGACATCCACACTGTTTTCCAGAGTGGCTGTACCAACTTGCATTCCCACCAACAATGTAGGAGGGATCCCCTTTCTCCACATCCTCTCCAACAATTGTTTCTTGCCTTGTCATTTTTGCCATTCTAACTGGCGTAAGGTGGTATCTTAGTATGGTTTTGATTTGATTTTCACTGATGGCTAATGATTTTGAACATTTTTTCATGTGTCTGTTAGCCATTTGCATGTCATCATTGGAAAAGTGTCTTCATATTTTCTGCCCATTTTATGATTTGTTTATTTGTTTCTCACGTATTGAGTTTGAGAAGTTCTTCGTAGATCTTGGATACCTGTCTTTTAACTGTAGCATCATTTGCAAATATATTCTCCCATTCCGTGGGCTGCCTCTTAGTTTTTTTGACTATTTCCTTGGCTGTGCAGAAGCTTTTTATCTTGATGAAGTCCCACAGGTTCATTTTATCTTTTGATTCTCTTGCCTTTGGAGATGTGCCATGAAAAAGGTTGCTGTGGCCAATGTCCTAGAGGTTGCTGCCTATGCTCTCCTCTAGGATTTTGATGGATTCCTGTCTCACATTGAGGTCTTTCATCCATTTGGAGTTTATCATGGT
This sequence comes from Ursus americanus, assembly GCF_024610735.1. NCBI lineage: Eukaryota > Metazoa > Chordata > Mammalia > Carnivora > Ursidae > Ursus > Ursus americanus. The sequence goes on from NC_142128.1 coordinate 62,568,914, forward strand.
GTATGGTGTGAGAGAGTGGTCAAGTTTTATTCTTTTGCATGTAGCTGTCCAATTTTCCCAGCACCATTTATTGAAGAGACTGTCTTTTTCCCACTGGATGTTTTTACCTGCTTTATCAAAGACTAGTTGCCCAAAGAGCTGAGGGTCCATTTCTGGGTTCTCTATTCTGTTCCATTGGTCAATGTGTCTGTTTTTGTGCCAGTACCATGCTGTCTTTGTGATCACAGCTTTGTAGTACAGCTCGAAATCTGGCATTGTGATGCCCCCAGCTTTGTCTTTCCTTTTCACCAGTTCCTTGGTGATTCGGGGCCTTTTCTGGTTCCATACAAATTTAAGGACTATTTGTTCCACTTCTTTGAAAACTATCATCAGTATTTTGATCGGGAAGCATTGAAAGTGTAGCTTGCTCTGCATAGCATGGACATTTTAATTGTGTTAATTCTTCCGATCCATGACCGTGGAATATTTTTCCATCTTTTTGTGTCTTCCTCAATGTCTTTCAAGAGTGATGTGTAGGGGCGCCTGGGTGGCACAGCGGTTAAGCGTCTGCCTTTGGCTCAGGGCGTGATCCCGGCGTTATGGGATCAAGCCCCACATCAGGCTCCTCCACTGGGAGCCTGCTTCTTCCTCTCCCACTCCCCCTGCTTGTGTTCCCTCTCTCGCTGACTGTCTCTATCTCTGTCGAATAAATAAATAAAATCTTAAAAAAAAAAGAGTGATGTGTAGTTTCTAGAGCATAGATCCTTTACGTCTCTGGTTAAGTTAATTCCAAGGTAACGTATGGTTTTTGGTGCTATTGTAAATGGGATGGATTCCCTAATTTCTCTTTCTTCAGTCTCATTATCCTTGTATAGAAATGCAACTGATTTCTGAGCATTGATTTTGTATCCTGCCACATTACTGAATTTCTCTAAACTTCTAATAGTTTGGGAGTGGATTATTTTGGGTTTTCCATATAGAGTATCATGTCATCTGCGAAGAGACATTTTGATTTCTTCTTTGCCGATTTGGATACCTTTTATCCCTTTTTGTTGCCTGATTGCTGTTGCAAGGACTTCTACGATTATGTTGAATGATAGTGGCGAGAGTGGGTATCCTTGTCGTGTTCCTGATCTTAAGGGAAAAGCTTCCATCTTTTCCCCATTGACAGTGATATTGGCTGTAGGCTTTTCATAGATGGTTTTCATGAGATTGAGGAATGTATTCTCTATCCCTACTCTCTGAAGGGTTTTAATCTGGAAAGGATGCTATATTTTGTCAAATGCTTTTTCTGCAACTATTGGGAGAATCATATGATTTCTGAATTTTTCTTTCTGGATAAAATCTAAGACCTGGATCGATTTGCGAATGTTGAACCACCCTTGCATCCCAGGGATGAATCCTACTTGGTCATGATGGATAATCCTTTTAATGTACTGTTGGATTCTATTAGCTAGGATCTTGTTGAGGATTTTGGCGTCCATATGCATTAGGGAAATCGGTCTGTAATTCTCCTTTTTGATGGGGTCTTTGCCTGGTTTGGGGATCAAGGTAATATTGGCCTCATAGAATGAGATGGTAGCTTTCTTTCTGTTTCTATTTTTTGAAATAGCTTTAGGAGAATAGGTATTATTTCTTCTTTGAATGTTTGGTAGAATTCCCCAGGAAAACCATCCTGGCCTGGAGTTTTGTTTTTTGGAAGGTTTGGGGATCAAGGTAATATTGGCCTCATAGAATGAGATGGTAGCTATCTTTCTGTTTCTATTTTTTGAAATAGCTTTAGGAGAATGGGTATTATTTCTTCTTTGAATGTTTGGTAGAATTCCCCAGGAAAACCATCCGGGCCTGGCGTTTTGTTTTTTGGAAGGTTGTTTATCACTGACTCAATCTCTTCATAATTAATTGGCCTGTTTAAAAAATCAATTTCTTCCTGTTTCAGTCTTGGTAGTTTATAGGTTTCCAGGAGGGCCTCCATCTCTTCCAGATTGCTAAATTTATTGGCATAAAGCTGTTGATAAAAGTTTCTAATAATCCTTCCAATTTCATTGGTGTTGGTTGTGACCTCTCCTCTTTCATTCATAATTTTATTAATTTGGGTCCTTTCTCTATTCTTTTGGATAAGCCTTGCCAATGGTCTGTCAATTTTATTAATTCTCTCAAGGAACCAGCTCTTAGTTCTGTTGATCTGCTCTACTGTGCTACTGGTTTCTAATTCATTGATTTCTGCTCTAATCTTGGTCAACTTCTTCTTCGTGCGTGAATTAGGCCTGTCCCTCTGTTGCTGTTCCAGCTTCTTGAGGTGAGAATGTAAAAACTGCATTTTAGATTTTTCTATTCTTTTGAGTGAGGCTTGGATGGCTATGTCTTTCCCCCTTAGGACTGCCTTTGCAGTATCCCATAGGTTTTGGACCATTGTGTTTTCATTCTCGTTGGTCTCCATAAATAGTTTAAATTGATTTTTGATTTCCTGGTTTATTGAATCATTCCTGAGCAGGATGGTTCTTAGTCTCCAAATGTTTGAGTTTCTTCCAAATTTTTCCTTGTGGTTGAGTTCCAATTTCAGAGTGCTGTGGTCTGAGAATATGCAGGGAATAATTTCAGTCTTTTGGTATCGGTTGAGACCTGTTTTGTGACCTAGAACATGGTCTATTCTTGAGAATGTTCCATGGGCATTAGAATAGAATGAGTATTCTTTGGTTCTGTAGTGTAGTGTTCTATATATATCTGAGGTCCAACTCGTCAAGTATGGCATACAAAGCTCTTATTTCTTTGCTGATTTCTTGCTTAGGTGATCTGTCTATTCCTGATAGTGGAATGTTGAGGTCCCCTATTATTAGTGTATTTTCATCTATATGTCTCTTTATTGTGGTTAAGAGTTGGCTTGTGTATCTTGCTGCTCCCCTGTTGGGGGCATAGATACTTATAATTGTCATATCCACTTGTTGGATACATCCTTTAAGAATAATATAGTGGCCTTCTGTGTCTCTTACTATAGTCTTTAGTTTAAAATCCAATCTGTCTGATATGAGAATTGCTACCCAGCTTTCTTTAGAGGTCCATTGGCATGAAAGATGGTATTCCATCCCTTTACTTTCAGTCTGGATGTATCTTTAGATTCAAAATGGGTCTCTTGTAGACAGCAAATGGATGGGTCATGTCTTCTTATCCAATCAGCAACCCTGTGTTATTTAATGGAGCATTTAGGTCATTTACATTGAGACTGATTATTGAGAGATATGATTTTAATGATGCCAAGTTGCCAGTAAAGTCTTTGTTTCTATAGATTGTGACTTTCTGTTCTGTATCCCTCTTGGTGCCTTTTTACTTCTATAGAACCCCCCTTAATATCTCCTGTAGGGCTGGTTTCGTGGTTACGAAATTGGTCAATGACTGCGATTCTGGAAGGTCTTTATCTCTCCATCAATTCTGAATGACAGCCTTGCTGGATAAAGGATCCTTGGCTGCAATTTTCTCTTAAAGAGCTTTGAAAATGTCCCCCCAATGCTTTCTCTCATCCCAGGTCTGTGTAGACAGGTCTGACGTAATTCTGATACCTTTGCCTCGGTACATGAGAAATTTCTTTGCCCTGGCCTCTTTCAATACTGTATCCTTGGAACGAATATTTGCAAATTGCACAATGACGTGACGGGGTGTAGGTTTGTCATGGTTAAGCTTGAGAGGGGTCCTCTCTGCCTCTTGGACACGAATGTTTGTTTCCCTTGGTAGATTAGGGAAGTTTTCAGCTACAATTTGTTCAAATATCTCTTCTAGACCTCTGTTTTTCTCCAACCCCTCGGGATGCCGATGATTCTGACAAGGAACGTTTCATTGAGTCGGTAATGTCCGGTAACCTACATTCCTGAGCGTGGATTTTTCTTTTTTTGAGTCCAGATTCTATTCTAGCTTTCTCTTCTACTAACCCATCCTCCAATTCTCTGATACATTCTTCTGCCTCATTTACCCTGGCTATCAGAGCATTTAGTTTGACTGCATTTGGCTCATAGAATTTTTAATTTCTGCCAGATTCGCTCTCATTTCCGCCCTTAGGGATTCTATATTCTCATTAACATTTTCGCTAATACTTTTTTCAAGTCTACACATCATCTTGACCATTGTTACTCTGAACTCCATTTCTGATAATTTGGTTGTATGCATATCCATTAGTTCTGTGGCAGAGGCCACAGACTCATTGTTTTTTCTTTGCTGGCGGGAATTTCTCCTTCTAGTCTTTCTGATGAGGAGAGGTTGTAGGGTTGTCCGGAGCCCAAATAATTGACTGGGACCCAGGCCATGTGCCCTTGTTCTGTAGGGATCTTAGGGATCTGGGCTTCTTGATTTTTCAGCCTGCCTTCTGGGGGAGGGGCCTGCTGTGCTGATACTCAGGCAACCCTGTTTGGGTAGAGTCTCCGTGTCCCTTGCGAGGGGGTATGGGAATGGGCACACTGTGAACTGGTATTTCCAGGCTTTTGTTCTCTGGCGGCTTTCCCTGGTGGTTTGCTCTGCCTCTTCTGAGAGTCAGAGCAGCAGTGGCCGAATCTCAGCCTCTGTCTCAGCACAGAGGGATCGCAGACCGTTCTCCACTGATTTTCTGGCCACTTTAACTCTGTTTCTGTTGGTGCATCTCAACCCTGCAGTGTCCAGGGATGTGCGCCCCACACCCAGTGTCCCAGCCCTCACTTCCAGGGCCGGCGCGTCTCTGTCCTTTGTGTTTAAAACACCACCAGCCTCCAGCTGCCAGCCGCTCCCGCGCACTCCCGGGGCTCCCGGTCTCAGTCTGGTTCCAGTGAGCACACTGGAGCTCCGTTTCAGTCTGGTTGCGGGCGTTGCCTGGCTCACGGTCTCAGTCTGCTCTCTTGCGGGTGCCAGTCCTCGAGTCCGCCCGCTCCCCTGTGCAGGTGGCTACTGCTTCCCGGCACCTGTACACGGCAGCTCCCTCCCCCTTCAGTTTATCCTCTGATATCTGTGTGTGGTTTCATGGCTCCCTGCTTCTTACCTCAATACTCAGCGCTGGAGATGTTCATTTGTAGAGATCCAGATGTATCTTCCTGTGTCTCAGGCTGATTCCATGGATGTTCAGGCTGGTCTGGTACCTATCCAACTTGACTCAGGGGCCCGGCTGAAAAAGGGGTCTCCTACTCCTCCGCCATCTTACTCCCCTCCCCCGTCCCAATTTTTAACCAGTATGCCATTATTAAACCTAAAAAAAATTGAGAAGGATTTATTATTACCATCAAATAATATAAACGTATTTAAATTTACTGGATTGTCTCAAAGTTGCCAGTTTACAATTGGTTGTTCTATTCAACATCTAAACAAGGTCCACAAATTGCATTTGGTTGTTATGTTTTATTTTATAATGCTCCTCACTTCCTTTTTCACACTCATCCTTTTTCCCAGCACAGTTAGTAAAACTGGGTCATTTGTTCTCTAAAATGTCCTATATTCCAAATTTGGCTGATTGCTTCTTCATGGTATTATTAAACTTGTTTTTCTATCCCCCACATTTCCTAAAAACTGGAAGTTAAAGCTAGAGGTTTGATTCATCTTCAGGTTTGTTTTGTTTTGTTTTTTAAGTGAAAAACATTCATAGATGATGCTGTATCCTTCTTATTGCATCATATCATTAGGTACATGGTATTTGGGGTCCCACTTTCAGTGATGTTAAGATTGAACAATGGGGTCAGTGGATCCCTCCATTTATAATATTCTTTGTTAATCTTTCACCTAAAAATTGTGCATCACTTGATCAATTGATGACCCATTGGCTCATTAGAGGTTGCAAATGGGAATTTCCATTGCCATTAACAGGAATTTTATAAAGAAGGACTTGTCTTTATCAGCTGTTGATTTTCCTGGATATAGTTCCTACAGGAAAGGAAAGATTAGAAATGGTTTTTAAAGAAGAAGATAGAAAAAGAATGTAAAAATTCACAAGAATAGAGAAACAAAGATGCAAAGATGTAGAAATGAATAAATTTACCAAGAATCCCTAAGGGAATAGTAATCAGAAACTGATAATGAGAATCCAGAGTACCCATTTATTAATTTTCTGTGACAAAGTGGTAAACAAAATGTAGTGAACAAAATACCCACTTAACATGCTCACTGTAAATTAAGAAAAAATTTCCAATAAACCAAAGGACTTGATTATACACATTTTGTAAAATCTGTCAGATTATGATACTGAGATAGACAACACAGATATAGACTCAAGTTCATATGAAAATTGTGAATTGCATTTCAAATCACTGAAACAACGAATAAGCAGAGAAAAGTGACATGAAAATGTCATCTTTCCTTTACGACCCATATAAAAATATATTTTATATTAAGAGTATTTGCACCATGACAAAAATAAAAAATAAATAACTAGAAGTACAATGGGTAGACAAAAACATTATAATTTTGTTTCAGACATTTTTCAAAATATATAATATAAATCAGAAACATTAAAATAGATTTATTGAACAGATATAATTATAAAATTGTGTAATATAAGATATACCATTAGTAATGGTATGAAGTACTTGAAAATGAGTGGAAAAATATGGCTTAGTTTCCCTTTTCATTATTTTATTATTATTATTATTATTATTATTATTATTATTATTATTATTATTATTATTTTAAGTAGCTGGGCATAGAGCCCAACATGGGACTTGAATTCATGACCCTGAGATCAAGACCTGAGCTAGATCAAGAGTCAGATGCTTAACCAATTGAGCCACCCAGGTGCACCCTCTAGTCACTAAAACAAAAAAAATAATTCCATTGAAAATTGTGCAAAACAAGTATTAGTAACTAAGTCAAATCAAAAGAAGAAATGCAGGGGCGCCTTAGTAGCTCAGTTGGTTAAGCGACCAACTCTTGATTTTGGCTCAGGTCATGATCTCAGGTCAAGCCTGAGATCTCAGGTCAAGCCATGACCCTGAGATCAAGCCCTGCATGGGGCTCTGTGCTCAGCAGGGAATCTGCTTGAGATTTTCTCTCTCTTCCTCTTCCTCTGCCTCTTCCCTCCAGGTGCTCTCTTTCTCTCTCAAATAAACAAATAAATAAATCTTAAAAAGATAAATAGAAGAAATGCAAATCGTAACTATTAGAAAATATCTTTATTTACATTACTAATTATCACATAATACAAATGAGATATTTTCTCCTATAAGATAAACCAAAGTTTAAAATATTGAAAACCACCACTATTTTATGGGATTTGTTAGAATATATATTCTTATGCTAGCTTAGGTGTGTACATCTCTTTTTTGAGCATTTCAGCATTACCCTATACCATAGGAAGGTGAAGGCAATAAAATAATATCAATATTATCAATAATAATAACAGTATCAAAATAACTATAATTTATTGAAGCCTTACACACCACATTTTTCCAAGTACTTCATCTTTCTTAACTCACTTAATACTCAGAAATACTTGATGAGGCAGATATTCTTATCATCTCCATTTCACAGACCTGGAAGACTAGGAATCTCAGACACAAAGTATTTAAATGGTTTTCTAAGGTTGCATACGATTTTAATCCAAGCATTCTGACTCCAAAGCAAGTTCTGCTAACCACTGTACCACACTGAGATGATGTAAAAATGAGTTAGAAATTCACAACAGCCACAATGCTATGAAAGTAGAAATCAGCCACAAGAAAAAATCTGGAAAGAATACACATATATAGAGGTTAAATACCATGCTACTAAACAATGAACAGGCTAACCAAGAAATCAAAGATGAAACTATAAAATACATGGAAATAAATAAAAATGAAAACATAACAGTTCAAAATCATTGGGATACAGCAAAAGCTGTTCCAAGAGGGAAGTTTATAGCAGTACAGGCCTACACCAAGAAACAAATAAAATCTCATATAAACCTAACCTTACACCTGAAGGAGCTAGAAAAAGAATAAACAAAACCCAAAACCAGTGGAGGTTGGAAATAATAAAGATTAGAGCAGAAATAAACAATGTATAAACTAAGAAGAATAAAACAGATCAGTAAAACCAAGAACTGGTTCTTTGAAAAGATCAACAAAATTGATAAACCTTTGGCCAGATTCACCAATAAAGAAAGAAATAGTACTCAAATATACAAAATCAGAAATGAAAGAGGAGAAATAAAGAACAGCACAGAAATAAAAAAAAATGAAATAGAGTACTATGAAAAATTATGTGCCAACAAATATGACAACCTAGAAGAAAGGGATAAATCCCAAGAAACACATAATATCCCAAATTAAATCAGGAAGAAATAGAAAACTTGAATAGACTGATTACCAGCAATGACATTGAATCAGTAATCAAAAAACTCCTGAAAAACAGAAGTCTGAGACCAGATAGCTTCACAGATGAATTCTACCAAACATTAAAGAACAGTTAATACCTATCTTTCTCCAACTATTTACAAAAATACAAGAGGAGAAAAGCTTTCAAATTCATTCTATGAGACCAGCATTATTAGCAAACCAAATCCAGCAATACATTTAAAAAATCACTCACTACAATCCAGTGGGATTAATTCCTGGGATGTGAGGGTGATTAGCAAATCAATCAATGTGATACATCACATCAACAAAAGGAAGGATAAAAACCATATGATCATTTCAACAGATGCAGAAAAAGCATTTGACAAAGTATGGCATCCATTCATGATAAAAACCCCCAAGAAAGTAGGGTTAGAGGGAACATACCTCAACATAATAAAAGCCATATATGAAAAACCCACAGTCAAAAACTGAGAGCTTTTCCCTAAGATCAGGTATAAGATGGATATCCACTCTCACCACTTTTATTCAACGTAATACTGGAAGTCCTAGCCACAGCAATCAGACAACAAAAAGAAATAAGAGTCATACAAATTGATAAAGGAGAAGTAAAACTCACACTATTTGGCAAGTGACATGATACTATATATAGAAACCCCTAAAGATCCATCAAAAGACTTCTAGAGCTGACAAATGAATTTGGTAAGGTTGTAGGTAGGATACAAGATCAATATACAGGTATGGTAGTTATAATTTTAACTTTTTGAGAAACCATCATACTGTTTTCCAGAGTGGTTGTACAAGCATAGAGAAGAAAAGGAAAAGAGAGGCAAACAAAGAAACAGACTCTTAACTATAGAGAATCAAGTGATGGTTACCAGAGGGCATGTGGTTGGGGTATAGGTTAAATAGGTGATGGGGATTGAGGAGTGTACTTGTGATGAGCACTGGGTGTTTGTATGTAAGTGTTGAGACACTTAATTGTACACTTGAAACTAATCTTACACTCTGTGTTAACTGAAATTTAAATAAAAACTTAAAAAGTCCATACTGCCCAAAGCAATCTACAGATTAAATGCAATCCCTATCAAAATACCAACAGCATTTTCTCAGAACTAGAACAAATAATCCTAAATTTGTATGGAACCACAGAAGATCCTGAATAGCTAAAGCAATCTTGAAAAAGAAGAACAAAACTGGAAATATCATAATCCCAGATACCAAGACATACCACAAAGCTGTAGTAATTGAGAAAGTATGGTACTGGCATAAAAATAGACACATACACCAATGGAAAAGAATAGAGAGCCATTAAAGAAACCCATGACTATATAGTAAATTAATCTTTGACAAAAAAGGCAGAATATGCAATGGGGGAAAAGAGAGTCTCTTCAACAAATGGTGTTGGGAAAACTGGATAGCAAAATGCAAAAGACTGAAACTGGACCACTTTCTTATGCCATACAAAAAATAAGCTCAAGATAGATTGAAGACCTGAATGTGAGACCTGAAACCAAAAAAAACCCCAAAAACAAAAAAACAAAAAACAAAAAAATCCTAGTGGAGAGCACAGGTAGTAATTTCTATGATATTGGCCATAACAACTTTTTTTTAGATAAGTCTCCTGAGGCAAGGGAAACAAAAGCAAAAATAAATTTTTGGGACTACATCAAAATAAAAAGCTTTTGCACAGTGAAGGAAACAGGCAATAAAACTAAAAGGCAATCTACAGAATGGGAGAAGACATTTGCAAATGACATATCTGATAAAGGGTTAATATCCAAACTATACAAAGAACTTATAAAATTCAACACTCAAAAAACAAATAATTCAGTTAAAAAAATGGGCAGAAGACATATAGACATTTTTCCAAAGAAGATATACAGATGGCCAACATGAAAAGATGCTCAACATCACTAACCATCAGGGGAATACAAATCAAAACTATAATGAGATATCACTTTACAGCAGTCAGAATGGCTGAAATAACAGCATAGGAAGCAACAGGTGTTGGCAAGGATGTGAAGAAAGGGGAAGACTCTTACACTGCTGGTGGGAATGCAAAAAGGTACAGCCACTCTGGAAAACACTATGGAGCTTCTTCAAAAAGTTAAAAATAAAATTATCCTATGACCCAGCAGTTGCACTACTAGGTATTTACCCAAAGGATACAAAAATACTAATTCAAAGGGATGCATACACCCCGATATTTATAGCAGCATTATCAGCAATAGCCAAACTAGGGAACAGTCCAAATGTTCATCAACTACTAAATGGATGAAGAAGAGATAGTGTATATATATATATATAATACATACATACACACACACACACACAATGAAATCTTACTCAACCATCAAAAAAGAAAAATGAAATCCTGCCATTTACAACAGTGTGGATGGAGCTAGAGAGTATTATGCTAAGCAAAATAAGTCAGTTAGAGAAAGACAAATACCATATGATTTCACTCATATGTAGAATTTAAGAAACAAAACAAAGGAACAAAGCAAAAGGAGACAAACCCCAAAACAGACTTAGCTACAGAGAACACACTGATGATTACCAGAGGGGAGGTGGGTGAGGGTTTGGGTGAAGTAGGTGAAGGGGATTAAGAGTATACTTATCATCATGAGCCCCAAATAATATATAAAATTGTTGAATCACTATATTGTATATCTGAAAATAAACTAATACAGCACCTTATATTAACTATACTGGAATTAAAATTTAAAAAAAAGAAAAAATGCAGAACAGATGATTCTGCTATGTACAGTTGGAAAGGTAGTGTTACAGTGTAGGTATGCATAGAGAAGATTCACCAAAGTTTCAAAAGTTGTTATTTCTAGATATTTTAGGCTGAGTTTTTGACAGGAATTAGAATTCACCCCAAACATTTCAAATAAAGAGTCTTCATGGAAACACTTCCTACAAAAGTCTGGGAATACTTTTTCAGGGATAAAAACAAGGAATGAGAATATGCCAGAAAACTACTACAGTGGGAAACTATCCTAGCCCTTTTGCTGAAGAGACAGGGATAGTAAATATTTTTACTGGAGCTCAGTGACTATTGGCAACACAAAGATGGAAATATGTACTGAGAGAGACATGACACAGAAAGGAGTGCACAAGAATTACTCCAGCTTCTGGCAGTTTTGCCTTCCTCCCCCTCCCCCTTCTTCTTCCTCTGCTTCTCCCTCTTCTCCCTCCTCTCCCTCTCCTCCCTCTCCTCCTCCTTCTTCTTCCTCTTCCTTTTCTTCTTTCTTTCTTTTTCTTTCTTTCTTTCTTTCTTTCTTTCTTTCTTTCTTTCTTTCTTCTTTCTTTCTTTCTTCTTTCTTTCTTTCTTCTTTCTTTCTTTTTTCTTTCTTTCTTCTTCCTTTTTCTTTCTTTGCCTCCCATTGTCCTAACCTGTCCAGAAGTCCTGAGCAGTATTGGGGTGGGTTGGGGGAAGGAGATGCAGCTAGCAGGGATTAATCTTTCCGAGTACTGAACAGGGTGAATGTGGGCAGAAAACTGTGTCTGGGAGCTAGGTGGGAAGGGATATGTCAAACAGTGAATATCTAGCACACTAGTAATTAAAGAATTATATATTTTTTTAAATTTTCTTAAATTGTTCATTAGATATTTCTAATAAAATTTAAATAACATGTAACAACATTCTAAATCCAATACAGCATAACCCCCAAAATGTGGAACTCTCTATAAACATACTGTAAAATCATTAAATGACAACTTTGGATGTACTAGTTTCACTGATAAAGGATTTTTCTTGGACCCACTTATGATGATAGGCAGCAGGATCTCAACAATATCCAGCATTACTGATAGCAGCAAGATTGGCCTCATTGATATTCTTAGATTGATTATGAATCTATGAATTAAAAGAATTATTAAATCATTTTCAAGTTAATAGCAAACATTTGGAGCCATCTCTTTTTAAGTTATTTTATTACCCAATGGATATAATTTCTAAATTAAAATGACTTAACTATCCTTTTCTCCATTACTAATAATAATCTTCTTTCATTTTATCTTTATAGTATTAGTATCACTTTGTATCCATCTGGAATTACAACATTTCCTGTTTAAAAAAATTTATCAAGGTCTTAGAAATATGAATTATGTCTTTTTCTTCAGGATTCTCTTTTAGGAGCTATTTTAATTGATTGGTACCATTTTCCCAAATGAGGTGATTTATCATCCAAAATGTAATAATCTCTTTGGTTCAACATACACTTTTAATTATGGTTCATCTTTGGATGTCTTCCATTACAGTCTAGAAAAGTAGAGGGTTATCTATTACTTGACTGTCAGAAAAATATATTTGCATATATTACAATGGATAAATTAAAGCATTAATCAAAATAATGATAGACATTTTTGTATTCAAAATTGGCTACATAAGTAGCATAATAACGTTTTTTTGCCTTAAAATGAATATCCCCTTATAATACGCATAATATTGGTTCAACGCAAACAGGGATTTTAATGAATGGTATAAAACTTAATTATTTCTGTGGATCTTCGAAAGAAAACAAATTATTAGTTTGAAAGCCCTTTTTGCTCTTTTAATTATATAAAAAATAGCTTAGGTTGAGAAAAGATTAGTCAAAATTCATACATTATAACATAGCAACGATAATACTTGCAAATATTGATAATCATAAGAATTACCAGACAACACTGGGAATATTGAAATTGTCACCAAAGATATTAAAATATAAAATGAAAAAGTAATCACATGGAAGCAAAAAAAAAATTACTAAGGTGGTTTAAGAATAAAGACCCTGAAATAAGTGTTCGGGTTTGTTAGATACACGACTTTGGGAGAGGTAGTTATTAAGCCTGATACTAGGTTTCACATCATATGGTAGGAAAACGCTTGTACCTATTTCATGTTTGTTCACTTATTTGACTGTTTTTATTGGTTAAGTTTGGAGGACCAAAATATTTACATAATCCATAGCTCTCAGAAAGTGGTCAATAGAGGTTAGCTGTAATTAAGATTATTTTACTTATTTATTTTAACATATTATTTTATTAATGGTTCTATATACATCTTTTTAGAACAATGATGCTAAATTCAGTAAGGAAGGTCAATGCAGGTATGGTGCATTTTCTCATCATAGGTTATGGAATTATTTTTAATAAAGTATATTTTTCACCTTGTCTTCCTTAAAATCAAATCTATTTCTGGAACATAATAAATTATGTAGTTCCTTCAACAGTAGGGTGAACTTCTGATTTTCCCCCCTTTCTTTATCCTTTTCTTCTCCTACCGATCTTCCTAGTTCTTATGTTCCATAGATGAGAGGAACCATATGATAATTGTCTTTCTCTGCTTGACTTATTTCATTTAGCATTATCTCCTCCAGAAGGGGGAATGAAGCATGAGAGACTATGGATTCTGAGAAACAAGCTGAGGGCTTCAGAGGGGAGGGGGGTGGGGGAATAGGATAGGCTGGTGATGGGTAGTAAGGAGGGCACGTATTGCATGGTGCACTGGGTGTTATATGCAACTAATGAATCATCGAACTTTATATCAGAAACCAGGGATGTACTGCATGGTGACTAACATAATATAATAAAAAATATTATTATAAAAAAACAGTAGGGTGAACTAAAATCTATTACATTTCTTATGTTCTTATACTTCACTTTGTTTTCTGACATAAAAGTTTAGGGGAGAATCTAAAACTATATTTTATATATTATATCATATTTTTAAATGTTATATATATAAATTTAGGAAGCTAGAATATACACTTGGTTCTATTACAAGCTAGAATTTATGTTCCTCTGTGAATACATCACTGAGCTTCTTTTGTTTTGCCTTTGAAAATACGTGCACATCTTGTTGGCCTGTCTTTCATCAGTGCTACAGTATATGTACATGACATCAAAGTTGTCATCTATTTCTAATGAAACAGATGAATTATGCAAAGGGAATTTTATAGCAGGAATTTGTTTTAAAAAATAACTCCCAGAAGGCAATGCTATGGAGATGTAAAATAATCAGTGGTCGCCAGGTGTTTAATGTTGGGGAGAAGTGTGAATGCTCAAAGCAGAAGGGATCTTTTTAGAGCAATCAGATGATTCTCTATGATACTGCACTTGTGGATACATGACACTGAATTTTTCAGTACACACAGAACTTTATAGCATGAACCTTAATGTACATATAGAAAGTATCTATTCTAGGATGGAATGCAGAAAGTGATAAAATAATAACCATATTACAAGTATATTGAACAGCCTCACTAAAGGGAGTGTAGGAAAAAGTGCTGACCTAAGTAACTTTGAAAATGAGTGGAGTCTGTAAAACTAAAGAAAAAAGAAACTTACATAAGCACTGTACTCTATTTAATAAAGTTGTTTCCCAAGAGGCTACAGATTCAGGATTCTTTTGGTATTATGCATATATTCTGAAACTGAACAATTAGGTAAATGATGGTGGAGCATGGGAGGCAGAGTTTTCACAGTTGAAGTGAGAATTTGCAGATAAGGAAAGAGAGAAACTAGAATAATCCATGTCATAGAAATACATATAAGTAGGTGTATATACGCTGGTTTTCACATACACATACTCTTATTTTCAGCAGATAGAACCTAGAAGCAGTGCTCCACAGTAACAAACATACTTTTTGCCCAAATCTTGGTGTTTAATAATAATCCCTAATAAAAGTCACCAGTGCAATTGGAGAAATGGTTGATTCTAGGACTAGGACAGGAAATATACAACATGAGCCTGCTGTATCTCTAAATCAAAACAAAACAAACAAAAAAACAAGAAGGCAACAACCAACAATGATGAGGGTATGCCAATATAAATAAATACATAAGCACTGGATTATAACCCAAAGTATAGAACAAATACTGATGAGTCCATACTTAGATAAACAAATCATTGAATTAATAAGTAAACGGGAAGAAGGGACAAATGTCCTGTGTAGAACAATCCCAAATAATTTGTACAGATTTCCAACCTTAAGAAGCTGATGCATACTCACTGCTCCAGCATGAAAAATGGTCAAAAGGGAAAAGATTATAGTGTAGAAATCTGAAAAACACTACTTCAGCCGTGTGTGATGAAAATAGCAGTCTATCTTTGCATTCTTCCTCCCCAAACATAACAGTCTAATCATAAAACTAAAAAGAGAATCAGATAAATATCAGTTGACAGATATTCTTAGAATATCTGACCCTTACTCTTTAAACCCGTCAAGGTCATTAAAATCAAAGGAAGTCAGAGAAACTGTCACAGGCAAGCGAAGACTAAAGAAGTGTAGTATATGGCACACAGTGTTCCTGAGCTGTGAATATTCTACAGATGAGAAATGAGGAAAATGATTTTTCTTTGCTCATAGAGGTGAATAACACAGCTGTCTCCTTGGAAGGATAATGGGCATGGGTCCCAAATCCAACTTTCTTGGTATTTAAATAGAATCTCTCCAAAAGTAAAAAAATAAAGAAAGAAAGAAGTGTGGTAAGTAAATGTAATGCAGCACTGTGGGTAGGACACTAAATGAGAAAAATTATATTGGTTAATAATACTTTATCATCATTGGTTCATTAATTGTAACTAATGTATCATACCACTATGAGATACAATGGGGGAACTAGGTGAGGAATATATGGGAACTTTCTGTATCATCTTTGCAACCTTCTATAAGTCTAAACTGTGATAAATAATAAAATGTATTACAAAAACAACTTTCAGTGTATGCTATATATAGTATACAGTATGTACTATAAAAGAGTGTATTCAGTCTAGCCAATAAAAGCCATTCACACATTTAAGTATAAGCAAATTCTTAAGATGGTGCTACTATTTTCTGTAGGTAAGAAAGCTGAAGCTCAAAGAGTCTTCTTAACTTGCTAAAGATCAATTAGTATTAAAACCTCATGATTATCTCAAATTAAATATTCTATTTTCTACAGTATTATACAATGCCATAAGTGGAATGCAAAATGATATCCTCAAGATTATTACCCAAATGCATTATACATTCCTTTGTCAATAATACATATATGTTCAGTATTCCCCAAATTGTGGGCAGCAAAACTATAAGAGCATACATTATAAAATGTTTTAAAATATCCAAACCCTCTATGATAAGACAATAGTCTAAAACAAGAATAATTAAATAAGAGAAATTACTGAAAACGTCGGCTACAAGCAAAAACAAACTAAAATTATTTGGCCTAGACTAAACTTCAGATAAATTTGCTTAGCTCTAGAGCAGATATCTCCTATAGCAATGAAAAAACTTGAGTCCAGAATAACAGAGAGAACTGTTACTAGTTATTACAGAGATTTTAATACAGCACAGGTAGCCCAATTTCCAGTCTAGTCCCAATATATCATATAAAACAATGAAAATGTCAATGTCACTTTTACTACAAAATTAGAATTTTCAACTCTATTGCACCATTATTCCTGGAGTGAGATGGCAAAATTTATGAAAAAGCATACACACACACACACACACACACACACACACAGATATATACCCACACAAATAAATAAAAAGTATATATACACACAAATATATAAATTATTTTTATACATATATGCATATATGTATGCATAAGAATGTATGTGCAAAAAAATAAAAACCTTGAATCCTTTTTAAAAGAAATGAAAGCAAAATATTTATCTGCATGTCCCAAATCATATCATGTTTTTTTCAAAGCAATTATATGATTCTGCCAATAATTGTTTGAGCCAGCTAAAAGAGCAATTTTTCACTTTTTTCATGATAAAATATTTTAATTGCCAATGTATTTAGTTATCAATGTATCATCGGTGGCTATTTGGTGATTAATTTTCCCCCATAAGAAAATTTAAATAACATTTATTTTATTAAAATTCTGGCATGATTGGGACTACCTCCAGATAATATACTGAATTAGAACATCAAAGAGGCATATGGTACTAAAGTACATTGATGATTTTTGTTTGACTTCCACAAAGAGTTCTTAGGCCTTTTCCCAGTGTCTGGTATATTGCATGACTTCTATAAATTAATTAATTCAGGAAAGTCTTCACAGGGTATTTTTTAAAGTTAAATCTTGAAGCATCTGTCAAAGCTCTGGCTTTGGAAGTCAGAAGGGTCATCAAAGCCCAATTTCAAAACGTGCTAAATATATAAGGATAATCCAATTTCTTAGACTTAGTAAGCCTCTGTTGACTCAGTTGCCAAAAGAATCCTACCTTTGAGGCAGAGACTGTCAAATACTAGTGCACCCTATTTCTTCCTCCTGTAAACAAAACTATACCGTTTTTCAAACCTTCTTGGAGTTACATATAACACTGAGTTGAGTTCTAGTCAATGGACAGTGAACTAAAATGATGTACAATATGTATAAAACTGAGTCACACACACACACGCAAAAAACCCATAGACAATCCTTCATGCTTTTTTTCATCTATGGGCTGGATGTCATCATTCAGGGTAAACCTGAAATCCACTTATAAAATATATATGGCAGACTCCTCATTCACATTTATCTCTGAATAACTGTGTGAACAGCCACCTACATGTTCAACATCTACTCTGTGGACAGGAATTTGAATCACTTTGATCTGTTTACAAGAGCAAGAAACACATTTCTATTCTGTTTGAATTGCTTTTGTTTTGTTTTGTTTTGTTTGGTTGTTTTGCTTTGTTTTGCTTTGTTACTGCTGTTGTCTTACCTTAAGAAAGGCAACTGATATGTTAAGGTTATTTTGAGGATTAAAGAAGAAAATACAGACTTTAGCAACAATAACTGACACTAGATGTCAATAAATGATAACCGGGTCTGAGCAAGCACACACAAAACCTGTAGGTAAATAACAAAAATATCCACATCTGGACAGAAAAATTGTTCATTGGATGAACAAATTACAAAATGTACCCTTCCTCCATACTGACCTAGTATTTAGTTAATGTCCTTGGTTCAGCTAAGGGAGTTAACTTTCCCCATTACACCTCTCATTGGTGTCTGTTTGAGACACCAAAGCTATACAATCATTTGGAGTTATTTTTTTAAAGGTTTTATTTAAATTCCAGTTAGTTAACATACAGTGTAATATTAGTTTCAGGTGTACAATATTTCTGAGTTATTTTTAAATAGCAATACAAATATTTGAGGGAGGCTCAAGCATAAGAACAATATTTGTAAAAGTGAGGTTTCTGAAAAAGGTGATAAAGTATCTGAGGGATGGTGCAAATGCTGAAGGAAGACACTTAAGAAATGGATCAAACTGTGTGAGGAGATGACACAGAAAGGATATAAGACACTATACTAACATCCAAGCTATTAATAGTTTAGTGCTCAATGTAGCTTGTAAGAGAACATGTTTGATGATTTAGGCAGGAATCAAACTACAAATAGAATACACAAGAATCATTGGGGAGCTTGATAAAAATGGATTTTCTCCACACAAAGAGACCTTGTTATAGAAAGCATGTCAGGTGACACATGAATCTGTACATTTTACAAATATATCAGCTATTTCTGGGGCTGGTGATTCTGGAACCACACTTTGAAAAAATCTTCTTAAAATTCTTTCCTCTGATTCTACTTTTCACTAGGAAACCATATGTTCAAGGAAGTAAATGATTTGTCTAATATTTACTGTGTTTGCTATAATTTATACAGATACCAGGGATCACAACTAGATCATGATTTTACATCCCAAGGAAATGTGCATAACAGGAAAGTAAGACAATTATAAAAATTATAAGTATGTAACACACACAGAAATAAAATGTAGACACAAATTAGTGAAGTAATTTGGAGGAGGAGAGTTTTTAACTTTGCTGAAATGGAGGGATAGTCAGCAAAAGTTTCCCACAGAAAAAGAAACTAGAAAACTGTTAAATTATAGAAATATGACTCTGCCATTTAGGCAACAGGAGAAAGATTGGGGCAACAGAAAGAACTTAGGGAGAAAACGGTAATGTGAAATGCTTGGTGTGTTCAGCAAACTAAACGCAATTCAGTCCTGCTTGTGTTGCAACCACTAGGAGAATAATGTGGACTATAGAAAAAAAAATTTTAAAGGAGCAAATTTTCTTTGTTCTTTAAAGATTTTGTTTTTAAGTAATCTCTAACCCAATGTGAGGATGGAACTTACAACCCCAAGATCAAGAGTTGCATGCTCTACCAACTGAGCCCAGCCAGGCACTCCAGGAACAGATTTTTTTAAATTGCAATTTGATGTCTTGAGAACAGAGTATTGCACTGAAGAGATAGTAGTAATAATAGTACCTTAGTACCTTTGCCATGAATAGATTTCTCATAACCAAGAGAAAAGTGTTTTTTCTATATTCTTCATTATTATATTGGTTGCATGGTGTCAAACACAGCAGTATAACTTACATCATTTATGTCTCTTAAATCACATATGTCATCTTCACATATAATTTTTAAGTCACATCTTAATTTCATTGTAAAATGGAGGACAGTAAAAGTTTAAACTTCATAGAACTATGATGAGGTTTAAGAGGGGAAAAATCATCATGAAATTTGATTGGTACCATGGCTATGACCTAGTAAACACACCCTGATCATTTGTGTTTGTGATTGTTGTATAGCTGATTGAAACCTGATACTAATTATATGGACTCATAGAATGTTGGCTGAAAGTTAGACATCATCTATTTTGGGAACAAATTATACCAATTTCCCACAATCTCTCACAGAAAGTAAAAGCAGAAGGAATACTTCCTAACTCATTCTATAAGACCTGCATTACCCTAATTACAAAAAGACAAGTCATTATAAGAAAGGAAAATTACAGACCAATATCTATCATGACATAGATGTACAACAAAATATTAGCAAATCAAATTCAACAATGTATAAAAAAATTATACACCATGACCAAGTGGAATTTATTCAGGTATGTAAGGCTGGCTCAACATTCAAAAAGTAATTAATATAATCCATCACATCAACAGGCTAAAGAAAAAAATATTTTGATTATAACAATAGATGCAGAAAATGCATTTGACCTACTGGCTATAAAAACTTTCATCAAAATAGGAATAGAAGGAAACCTCCTGAACTGGATTAAGGACATCAACAAAAATATACAAATAACATCATACTTAATGGTGAGAAACTACATGTTTCTTTAGCAACATCAGAAACAAGGCAAGGATGTTCTCTTTTGCTATTCTTATTCAACACAGAAGTGAAGGCAATTCAAGAGAGAAAGGACAGTCTTCTCAATGAATGGTGCTGAAACAACTGGCATCCACATGCAAAATAATTAATATAAACATAGACTTTACACCCTTTACAAAAATTAAACTCAAAATGAATAACAGACCTTAAAGTAAAATGTAAATTTATAAAACTTCTAGAAGATAACATAGAAGAAAATTGGTGCCCTTGGCTTTTGTGATGACTTTTTAAGTATAACACTGAAAGCACTACTAATGAAAAAAAATGTACAAGTTAGCCCTCATACATTGTTGGTGGGAATGCAAGTTGGTACAGCCACTCTGGGAAACAGTGTGGAGGTCCCTTAAAAAGTGAAAAATTGAGCTACCCTATGATCCAGCAATTGCACTACTGGGTAGTTACCCCAAAGATACAGACGTAGTGAAGAGAAGGGCCATAGGCACCCCAGTGTTCATAGCAGCATTGTCCACAATAGCTAAATCATGGAAGGAGCCAAGATGCCCTTCAACAGATGACTGGATTAAGAAGATGTGGTCCATATATACAATGGAATATTACTCAGCTATCAAAAAGAACGATTTCTCAACATTTGCTGCAACATGGACGGCACTGGAGGAGATAATGCTAAGTGAAATAAGTCAAGCAGAGAAAGACAATTATCATATGATTTATCTCATCTATGGAACATAAGAAGTAGGAAAATCGGTAGGAGAAGAAAGGGATAAAGAAGGGGGGGTAATCAGAAGGGGGAATGAAGCATGAGAGACTATGGACTCTGAGAAACAAACTGAGGGCTTCAGAGGGGAGGGGCGTGGGGGAATGGGATAGGCTGGTGATGGGTAGTAAGGAGGGCACATATTGCATGGTGCACTAGGTGTTATACGCAACTAATGAATCAGGGAACTTTACATCAGAAACCAGGGATGTACTGTATGGTGACTAACATAATATAATAAAAAAATATTATTATTAAAAAAATGTACATGTTAGACATCATTAACATTAAAAACTCCTGCTCCATTAAGGGCACTATTAAAAGAATAAAAAGACAAGCCAAAGACTTGAGTAAAATTCTTGTAAAACAGATAACTGATAAGTACTAGTATCCCAAATATACAAAGAAACCTTAACATTAAAAAATAAGAGGGTACCTGGGTTGCTCAGTTGGTTAAGTGTCTGCCTTCAGCTCAGGTCATGATCCCAGGGTCCTGGGATGGAGTCCTGCATTGGGACTCCTGGCTCAGTGGGGAGCCTGCTTCTCCCTATGACCCTCTCCCCTCTCATGCTGTTTTTCTCTCTCTCTCTCTCCCTCTCAAATAAATAAAAATAAAATCTTTAAAAATAAATAAAGAAAATAAGAAAACAAACAACCCAATTAAAAAATGGGCAAATGATTGAGCAGATACCTCATCAAAGAACACACACACACACACACACACACACACACACACACACACACACAGGAGTTTCATGTCTTTTTGGAAAATGGTTCCCTTTACTATTACACAATGCCCCTCTTTATCCCTGATAATTTCCTTTGCTCTAAGCTTTCCTTTTTCTGAAATTAATATAGCTAATCCAGTTTCCTTTGATTAGTATTTGAATGGTATCTTTTCCTCCATCCATTTACTTTTAATATACTCATGTCTTTATATTAACCACAGGTTTCTTGTAGACAACATATAATTGGGTCATGTGTTTTTTTCTTTTTGTTTTTAATCTACTCTGATAGTCCCTATCTTTTAATTGGTATATTTAGACCATTGATATTTAAAATGATTTTTATATAGTTGGAATAATATCTACTTTACTTTTTACTGTTTTCTACTCATTTTTCTTTTTTTGTCTTCCATTATTTTTATGCATTCTTTGGTTTTAATGAAGCATTCATCTAAGTCCATTTTTCTCCTCTCTTAGCATACCAATTATACTTTGTTTTTCTTTTTAGTGGCTGCCCTTAAATTTGCATTACATATTTACAATTGATCCAAATTCTCTTTCAAATAACACTATAGCACTTCACAGGTGGTGCATATAATACTCTTATAAAAGAGTATTACTAATTCTTTACTCCTGCCTCTTATTGATTGTTTCATTTCACTTAATCATTAGTGATAATTACTGAATAAATTGCTGCTATTATTATTTTGAACAAAATGTTATTTGTTACATCAAGAATAAACATGAAGGGGCGCCTGGGTGGCACAGCGGTTAAGCGTCTGCCTTTGGCTCAGGGCGTGATCCCGGCGATCTGGGATCGAGCCCCACATCAGGCTCTTCTGCTATGAGCCTGCTTCTTCCTCTCCCACTCCCCCTGCTTGTGTTCCCTCTCTCGCTGGCTGTCTCTCTCTCTGTCAAATAAATAAATAAAATCTTTAAAAAAAAAAAAAAGAATAAACATGAAGATCTTATTTTATGCTCATTGGCATAAATGAGATTTTACACCTCCTCTCTCTTCCTTTCTTTAGGTAGATCTGAGTTTCTGACTTATTTAACTCCTTTCTGAGAAACTTCTTTTAACACTTCTTGCAAGGCAGATCTATTGACAGACAATTCCCTCAAAAAAATCTTTTTGGTCTAAGAAAGTCTTTAATTCTCTTTCATTTATGGAAGATAATATCACTGAATACAAAATTCTAGTTCGATGGTTTATTTCTTCCAACACTTTACATATTTCACCCACTGTCTTCTTTATATGGTTTCTGAAGAAAAGTTCCATATAATTCTTATCCTTGTTCCTCTAAAGATAAGGTTTTTTATTTTTTCTGACTTCTGGATTTTCTCCTTATCATAGATTTTCCACAGTTTGAATATGATATCACACACACACACACATACAGAAAGAGAGAGAGGGAGAGGGATTTATTTTAATATATTAAAGAATAAGGATTTCCTCATGCAATTGTTGGGGGTTAAAAACTTCAAAATCTGTAGCACAGGCTGGAGGCTGGAAATTCAGGCAGAAGTTGATGTTTCATTGTTTCACTTTGATATCTCATCTTCATTGCAGTCTTGAGGAGAATTCCTTCTTTGTGGGACACCTCAGTCTTTGCTCTTAAAGCCTTGAACTGATTGGATGAAGCCCACTCACTATAAGCAGAGTAATCTGCTATACTCGAAGTCTATTGATTTAAATTTTGATTGTGTCTAAAAAATACCTTCACAGAAATATCTATACTAGTGTTTCATTGAACAACTGGGCTCTGTAGGCTAGTCAAATTGACACATAATGTTAACCATCAGACCTACATTAGATGTTTTTAACATTTTTTTCTGCTTGATATTCTCTGAGCTTCCTGGATCTATGGTTTGCTGTTTATAACTAATTCTGGAAATTTTTCATTCAATTTTGTTCTAGTCCTTTATTTTTCTTCTCTGTCTAGCAGGCTCATTACATATATGTTACACTTTTTTTAAGTGTCCCACATTTTTTGGATATTTTATTCCATCTAGTTATTTTTTTTCCTTTCATTTCAGTTTTGAAAGTTTTTACTGATATTTCTTCAAGTTCACTTACACTTTTTTTGGCCGTGTCCTATCTAATGTTGAGTCCATTAAAGACATTTTTCATTTATGTTATGTATTTTAAAATAGCTACTTTCCCTTTCACTCTGCTAGGAAGTGGAAACAAAGGGTATTTTTCTCAGATCTACACTGTGATAATCTGGTAGGGCTCCTGGAGGTACAACCCACAAAAGTGTGTGAGTGTGTGTGAATGTGGTGGGGGGGCAGAGCCTGGCCTCCTCTAGAAATTCTTAACTCTTAAATTTGTCCGCACTTAGCCATCAACAATTTAATCAAACATAGTTTAAGTTTTCCTATCCTGGTGCTAGTTCCTGCAAAGGTTTTTTTTTTTTTTCTCCTGGGCTTCTCCTCTGACAAGCTGTGATTTTCTGAATCCAACAGTCTATCTCGCCAATTTTGGGGCAATAGTTTGCTGGGTGACCTAAATTTTCTACTGGATCTAAAACAATTGTTGATTTTTAGTTTGTTCAGCTTTTTTCCTGTGACAGTGACAGTGAAGAGTGATGGGTTCCAAGTTCCTTACATTCGACATTGGAAGTGGAAGTCTTTCACCTTTACTTTTAAATGAAATCAAAACAAAACCTAACAAACAAAACAAAAAACAAGAAATTTCTTTGGTTCCTTATTTACTCCAAACACTATTTTCTACATATATTCCTTCATTTTACCCATCATCCTAAGCCTGTCATCTGCTTCCATACAGCTTCAATCTTCATCCAAGAGTTAAACTGCTCTCACCAATGTCATACTTTCCTAATTGTGAAACCTAATGGCAAAAAAAATTTTTAGGTCTTATATTAATTAATATTCCTATACAACTTAAAAATATGGACTATTTTCTTACAGTGCACTTCTCTTGAATTCCAGAATACTATTTATTTTTCTTTTTCTCTGGTTACTTCTCTTGATCCCTTTTATTGAATCTTGACTTTAGTTTGCTTTTTCTCCCTAATTGGTCACCAGTCCTGGGGGCTTTAAGAATTTTTCTCTTTTTATTTTGTACATTTTCTGTAGGTGACCTCACTACTTCCCAAAAAATTATTTACTAAAACAACCTCCCCAAATCACATATCAGTTCCTCTACACTTTTTTTTTTTTTACTTCAGAGAATGACATCCCCAGTCACCAATTGCCCTGGTTGAGAATCAGAAATTCATTCATTCATTTTAAGGAGATATATATATATATATCCTTATCATCCTTATCCATATATATATATTCTTATCATATGTATCATATATATATATCATAAAAATTCAGTTACCAAGAATGTTATAATGCATAAAACATGCAAGAATGCTATAACATATTTTATTCAAGTTTTTGATCATTAAATTCATATCAGTACTTCAGGTGCTCTAAATAATGTGCATCCACAGGCAGAAATTTCGTTTCTTCCCTACACTTATTGTTATGGAATTGCCATTAATAATTTACTTAAATATTAGCATATAGATGCAAAGAATAGAACAAAAAATAAAATTCAAAGAAAACTAATAACAGAACCACATAAATAAAATTTTTAATGTTAAATGAAATCTCTATTATAAGAAATCAAAAATCATGCATATGTTCCTCTTGATATAGACTTTCTTAAAGAAGAAAAGCCAAATTTTGTCTTGGCAGATACAATTCAAGTATTAAAATCCAGTCTATTTTTCTGTAGAGAAAAACTTTGTGTAAATGTGAGAGGTGTTTTTGCACACCATACAAAATGGAACCCAACTGTAGCACAAAATGCAGTGGATTCAAGACTTTTATCATCAAAATCTTTTTTCTTTGTTTCCAGAAAAGGTAATAGTTCTTTGCTATAGGTTATCTTTGAATTCCTAATAGCTTGAAATAATACAAGACAAAGAGACTAACTTATAACACTCATCAGTAAAATAATGCATTTCATTGTGAATATATTTATTATAAGTAGAAATTATAAAAGTAATCATATTAGTTACCTTAGTGTATCCTTCTTGTAAGCAGAAGGATTTGGTCTTCCCTTGTACCAGCATCTCTACCTGAATGTTTTTCTTTTCCTCATTCTAACTCAAGAACAAAATTTGAAGATCTATGAGAGACTGTTTGCTTCTTAGGAGTTTCTCAACAGTATAGATCTCATGAATCAGATTCTTTAAATAGAGGATGCCATATTTTCCCAGGAAATATGCAAACACTTTAAAAGTATATTATGGTATTTGTATTACCTTGAGGACACTTTGGGCAGAGACACAGTTAGGTTTTGGTGGTGAGTGAGGATAGAGAGTATTGAAATGTTTCCTGCAGTAAATGCAGAATCCATTTTTAGAAGTTCACTGACAGTAGAGTGGAGAATAGTTTTAGGAAGAGACAATTGAAATTGGGATCCCAGGAAGAGACTATTGAAATCACAACAGTGGAAATGGGAAACATTATTTAGAAATATTCTTAGAGGATAACAATGTAGAGAATTTATAAAGTAAAATCTGGAGGTGCAAGAAAGAGAGGAATCAAGAATGATTCACAGCCTCTTTTCCAGCTGGAAGTGGAGTGAGTTAGAGAGCTAAAAGAAGATTATAGCTGTGCCAGATACTCTGAAGTTAGAAGCAACTTAAATTCGTAGAACTAAAGGACAAGCTCATAAGAAGTTTGCTTAGAAGGTAATTATTTTAAAAAAAGGAGGTAAATTTATATGACAAGGAAAAGATAAGCAGTATTCTAAGGAATATTAGGTAGGTGTTCTGAAATGAATAGATGGTTAAAATGACTGTTTAGGAATCTAGCAACTTTGGTGCACTTGCGGAACCCACACCCAATTGTCATCAGGATGAGGGTATGCTAGTGTGAGCTGAAAGGTCTAAAAATGGCTGCAGCACTTTAGTTCTGCCAAATATTCAGTGACACTTTCTTAAACTCAACAAAGCTTCAGTTAACATGCTGGATATTGTGAAATCATAAGTTGCACCGACTTACCCAAACTGACATCGGGCAAATGAACTGATCTACACGTATTGTTATGGGAAAATTGATTAAAAGAACATTACCCTGAAAATTATAGGTGCCACCCAAGACTTTCTCAGTAGACCAATAGAAAAATCTGATTTGGGGGAGCGCTCCAAGATGGCGCCCACCGCAGTCCCGCCAGCCGCAGCATTGGCGCCTCCGCAGTCAGGCCGTGCCTCCTGGACCCTGCGCTAGGGCAGCTGTTGCCTCCCTCACCACCGCTGCTGAGTTAAGATGGCAGAGGAGTAGGGGACCCCTTTTTCAGCCGGTACCCTGAGTCAAGTTGGATAGGTACCAGACCAGCCTGAACAACCACGGAATCAGCCTGAGATGCAGGAAGATACATCTGGATTTCTACAAATAAACATCTTCAGCACTGAGTATTGAGGTACAAAGTGGGGAGACCTGAAATCATGCACAGATATCGGAAGATAAACGGAAGAGGGAGGGAGCCGCTGCATTCAGGAGCCGGGAAGTGGTAGCCACCTACACAGGGGGGCCTGCGGACTCGTAGACCTGCACCCGCAAGAGAGCAGACTGAAACCATTAGCCAGGGAATGCGCGCCACCAGACTGACACGGAGCTCCAGTGTGCTCACAGGAACCAGACTGAAACCGGGAGCTCCTGGAGCACATGGGGGCAGCTGGCAGCTGACGGCTGGTGGATGGCAGTATTAGAAACACAAAGGACAGAGATGCGCTGGACCTGGAGGTGAGGGCTGGGACGCCAGCTGTGGGGAACACATCCCGGGACACTGCAGGGTTGAGCAGCACCAACAGAAACAGAGTTAAAGTGGCCAGAACATCAGTGGAGAGTGGTCCATGATCCCTCTGTTCTGAGACGAGGCTGAGATTTGGCCGCTGCTGCTCTGACTCTCAGAAGGGGCACAGCAAACTGCCAGGGAAAGCCACCAGAGAACAAAAGCCTGGAAATGCCAGCTCACAGTGTGCCCATCCCTATCCCCCCTCACAAGGGACACGGAGACTCTACCCAAACAGGGTTGCCTGAGTATCGGCATGGCAGGCCCCTCCCCCAGAAGGCAGGCTGAAAAATCGAGAAGCCCACATCCCTAAGATCCCTACAGAACAAAGGCACATGGCCTGGGTCCCGATAAATAATTTGGGCTCTGGACAACCCAGCAACCTCTCCTCATCAGAATGACAAGAAGGAGAAATCCCCGCCAGCAAAGAAAAGACAATGAGTCTGTGGCCTCTGCCACAGAACTAATGGATATGCATATAACCAAATTATCAGAAATGGAGTTCAGAGTAACAATGGTCAAGATGATGTGTAGACTTGAAAAAAGTATTAATGAAAATGTTAATGAGAATATAGAATCCCTAAGGGTGGAAATGAGAACGAATCTGGCAGAAATTAAAAATATTATGAATCAAATGCAGTCAAAACTAGATGCTCTGACGGCCAGGGTGAATGAGGCAGAAGATCAAATCGGCAAATTGGAAGATGGGTTAGTAGAAGAGAAAGCTAAAACAGAAACTTGGCTCAAAAAAATCCAATCTCAAGAATGTAGGTTACAGGAGATTACTGACTCAATGAAACGTTCCAATGTCAGAATCATTGGCATCCCCGAGGGGGTGGAGAAAAACAGGTCTAGAAGAGATATTTGAACAAATTGTAGCTGAACACTTCCCTAATCTAGCAAAGGAAACAAGCTTTCATATCCAAGAGGCAGAGAGGACCCCTCCCGAGCTCAACCATAACAAACCTATGCCACGTCACGTCATAGTGCATTTCGCAAATATTCGATCCAGGGATACAGTATTGAAAGCGACCAGGGCAAAAATTTCTCATGTACCAAGGCAAAGGTATCAGAATTATGTTAGATCTGTCTACACAGACCTGGAATGAGAGAAAGGGTTGGGGGGGGGGCATTTTTAAAGCTCTTTCGGAGAAAAACATGCAGCCAAGGATTCCTTATCCAGCAAGCCTGTCATTCAGAATTGATGGAGAGATAAGGAACTTCCAGAATCTCCATTCACTGACCAATTTTGTAACGACGAAACCAGCTCTACAGGAGATATTAAGGTGGGATCTATAAAAGTAAAAAGGCCCCAAGAGTGATACAGAACAGAAAGTCACAATCTATAGAAACAAGACTTTACAGGCAACATGGTATCATTAAAATCATATCTCTCAATATGTCTAATGTAAATGGCTTAAAGACTCCCATAAAGTGCCACTGGGTTGCAGATTGGACAAGACATGACCCATCCATTTGCTGTCGACAAGAGACTCATTCTGAACCTAAAGATACATTCAGACTGAAAGGAAAGGGATGGAATACCATCTTTCACGCCAAGGGACCTCAAAAGAAAGCTGGGGTAGCAATTCTCATAACAGACAGATTGGATTTTTAACTAAAGACTATAGTTAGAGACACAGAAGGGCACTATATTATTCTATATATAATCTATGAGGTCCAACTCGTTGAGTATGGCATTCAAAGCTCTTGTTTCTTTGCTGATTTCTTGCTTAGGTGATCTGTCTATTCCTGATAGTGGAGTGTTGAGGTCCCCTACTATTAGCGTATTTTTATCTATATGTCTTTTTATTCTGGTTAAGAGTTGGCTTGTGTATCTTGCTGCTTCCCTGTTGGGGGTATAGATATTTATAATTGTCATATCCATTTGTTGGATACTCCCCAGAACCAAAGAATACTCATTCTATTCTAATGCCCATGGAACATTCTCAAGAATAGACCATGTTCTGGGTCACAAATCAGGTCTCAACTGATACCAAAAGACTGATATTATTCCCTGCATATTCTCAGACCACAAAGCTCTGAAATTTGAACTCAACCACAAGGAAAAATTTGGAAGAAACACAAACACTTGGAGACTAAGAACCTTCCTGCTCAGGAATGATTCGATAAACCAGGAAATGAGAAATCAATTTAAACAATTTATAGAGACCAATGAATAATGAAAACAAAACTGTCCAAAACCTATGGGATACTCCAAAGGCAGTCCTAAGGGGGAAAGACATACCCATCCAAGCCTCACTCAAAAGAATAGAAAAATCTAAAATGCAGTTTTTATATTCCCACCTCAAGACCTTGGAACAGCAACAAAGGGACAGGCCTAATTCACGCACGAGAAAGCAGAAATCAATGAATTAGAAACCAGGAGCACAGTAGAGCAGATCAACAGAACTAGAAGCTGGATCTTTGAGAGAATTAATAAAATTGACAGACCATTGGCAAGGCTTATCCAAAGGAATAGAGAGAGGACCCAAATTAATAAAATTATGAATGAAAAAGGAGAGGTCACAACCAACACCAATGAAATTGGAAGGATTATTAGAAGCTTTTATCAACAGCTTTATGCCAATAAATTTAGCAATCTGGAAGAGATGGAGGCCCTCCTGGAAACCTGTAAACTACCAAGACTGAAACAGGAAGAAATTGATTTTTTTAACAGGCCAGTTAATTATGAAGAGATTGAGTCGATGATAAACAACCTTCCAAAAAACAAAACGCCAGGCCCAGATGGTTTTCCTGGGGAATTCTACCAAACATTCAAAGAAGAAATAATACCTTTTCTCCTAAAGCTATTTCCAAAATAGAAACAGAAGGAAAGCTACCAAACTCATTCTATGATGACAATATTATTGATCCCCAAACCAGGCAAAGGCCCCATAAAAAAGGAGAATTACAGACTGATTTGCCTAATGCATATGGATGCCAAAATCCTCAACAAGATCTAGCTAATAGAATCCAAGAGTACATTAAAAGGATTATCCATCATGACCAAGTGGGATTCATCCCTGGGATGCAAGGGTGGTTCAACATTTGCAATTCTATCAGTGTCTTAGATTTTATCCAGAAAGAAAAATTCAGAAATCATATGATTCTCTCAATAGATGCAGAAAAAGCATTTGACAAAATACAGCATCCTTTCCAGATTAAAGCCCTTCAGAGTGTAGGGATAGAAGGTACATTCCTCAATCTCATAAAAAACATCTATGAAAATCCTATAGCAAATATCATTCTCAATGGGGAAAAACTGGAAGCCTTTCTCTTACGATCAGGAACACAACAAGGATACCCACTCTCGCCACTATTATTCAACATAGTACTAGAAGTCCTGGCAACAGCAATCAGACAACAAAAAGGGAGAAAATGTATCCAAATTGGCAAAGAAGAAGTCAAACTGTCTCTCTTCGCAGATGACATGATACTCTATATGGAAAAACCAAAAGAAGCCACTCCCAAACTATTAGAAGTTATAGAGCAATTCAGTAATGTGGCGGGATGCAAAATCAATGCTCAGAAATCAGCTGCATTTCTATACACGAATAATGAGACTGAAGAAAGAGAAATTAGGGAATCCATCCCATTTACAATAGCACCAGAAACCATACGTTACCTTGGAATTAACTTAACCAGAGGCATAAAGGATCTATTCTCTAGAAACTATAATTCACTCTTCAAAGACATTGAGGAAGACACAAAAAGACGGAAAAATATTCCATGCTCATGGATCAGAAGCATTAACATAGTTAAAATGTCCATGCTACTCAGAGCAAGCTACACTTTCAATGCTCTCCCAATCAAAATACTGATGACAGTTTTCAAAGAAGTGGAACAAATAGTCCTTAAATTTGTATGGAACCAGAAAAGGCCCTGAATCTCCAAGGAACTGTTGAAAAGGAAAAACAAAGCTGGGGGCATCACAATGCCGGACTTCAAGCTGTACTACAAAGCTGTGATCACAAAGACAGACACAAAAACAGACACACAGACCAATGGAACAGAATAGAGAACCCAGAAATGGACCCTCGGCTCTTTGGGCAACTAATCTTTGATAAAGCAGGAAAAGACATCCAGTGGAATAAAGACAGTCTCTTCAATAAATGGTGCTGGGAAAATTGGACAGCTACATGCAAAAGAATGAAACTTGACCACTTTCTCACACCATACAACCAAGATAAACTCCAAATGGATGAAAGACCTCGATGTGAGACAGGAATCCATCAAAATCCTAGAGGAGAACATAGGCAGCAACCTCTACGACATCAGGCAAAGTAACCTTTTTCATGACACATCTCCAAAGGCAAGAGAAACAAAAGATAAAATGAACTTGTGCGACTTCATCAAGATAAAAAGCTTCTGCACAGCCAAGGAAACAGTCAAAAAACCTAAGAGGCAGCCCACGGAATGGGAGAATATATTTGCAGATGATGCTATAGATAAAAGACTGGTATCCAAGATTTATAAAGAACTTCTCAAACTCAATACACAAGAAAGAAATAACAAATCTTAAAATGGGCAGAAGATTTGAACACTTTTCCAATGAAGACATACAAATGGCTAACAGACACATGAAAAAATGTTCAAAATCATTAGCCATCAAGGAAATTCAAATCAAAACCACACTGACATACCACCTTACGCCAGTTAGAATGGCAAAAATTGACAAGGCAAGAAACAACAATTGCTGGAGAGGATGTGGGGAAAGGGCATCCCTCCTACATTGTTGGTGGGAATGCAAGGTGGCACAGCCACTCTGGAAAACAGTGTGGAGGTCCCTTAAAAAGTTAAAAATTGAGCCACCCTATGATCCAGCAATTGCACTACTGGGTATTTACCCCACGGAGACAGATGTAGTGAAGAGAAGGGCCATATGCACCCCAATATTCAGAGCAGCTTTGTCCACAATAGCTAAATCGTGGAAGGAACTGAGATGCCCTTCAACAGATGACTGGATTAAGAAATTGTGGTCCATATATACAATGGAATATTACTCACCTATCAGAAAGAACGATTTCTCAACATTTGCTGCAACATGGACGGCACTGGAGGAGATAATGTGAAGTGAAATAAGTCAAGCAGAGAAAGACAATTATATGATTCCTCTCATTTATGGAACATAAGAACTAGGAAGATCCGTAGGGGAAGAAAGGGATAAAGAAAGGGGAGTAATCAGAAGGGGGAGTGAAGCATGGGAGACTATGGACTCTGAGAAACAAACTGAGGGCTTCAGAGGGGAGGGGTTGGGAGAATGGGATAGGCTGGTGATGGGTAGTAAGGAGGGCACATATTGCATGGTGCTCACGCAGCTAATGATTCATCGAACTTTACATCAGAAACCAAGGATGTACTGACTGTATGGTGACTAACATAATATAATAAAAAAATATTAAAAAAGAGAATAAAAGAAAAATCTGATTTATTTATTTAATCTGTATAATTACAGAATGATTTTCTTGATCTGAAATGATTAATATGCTAATTAATAAAATTAATGTAATTATTTTCATGTTACTTTGCATTGGTAGACTAAGACACTGAGTTATTCAGTAACATTATGATTTCAATAAATTAAGTAAGCAGTTTATTTAAAATAGATATTCTAAATAATATTTTCACTAATATTCTCAAAAGATAGTACTTTGTATAGCAGTTGGTGACTAACGATTGTGTTATGAAAACAGCCTCAATAGTTTCCTCTTTTATTTTGGATTAGATTTCATGGTGTATTACATAAGTCTTACAATAAAATAATCGAATTCTCTTTCCTTAGGAATTAGCCTCTTGTCAAAGATGTATTTCTCTTTCACAGGTTGCTTTAATAGATTTTAAAAATCTCTGTTTTACGTTTTCAAAAAAAATATCCTTTGCTTATAAAGCAAAGATGTGAGAGTGTCTAACTATGCAAATCTAAAGGACAAATCACTGAACACCAGCAAGCAATCATTCTAGAGAATAATAAAATAAACAAGTAAGACTCCTAGGTTAATAAAAATGTCACATGCTATTAAGCTTGATGGCAGTGTTGATAAAAAGTACAGATGATCAACTTCTATTTTAGTCTTAAATCTCATTATTGTTTATTAAAGTGTCAAATCAACATGATTCTTGTTTGCTTTGCATACACCTCATGAGTTATCGATAATTTTAAAATGCCTTAAAGGACTGGGCCTATTACTGACCTTATTTTCTTATCATATATTAATAAAAAAGATAAAATATTCACAGAATTTTTGATGATCTTACTCTACTGACATTTCGCCCTCCACACATTTGTAGATATGGCTTTGCTAGAACTGAGCCTATGCTTCCAGAATAGGAAAGAGAGGTCAGAGGGCCTGTGAGTGAGATGAAATGCTGGATGCCAAAAAGATGGCAAGGGTCACATGCAGGTCATATT
Organism: Ursus americanus; assembly: GCF_024610735.1. Taxonomy (NCBI): domain Eukaryota; kingdom Metazoa; phylum Chordata; class Mammalia; order Carnivora; family Ursidae; genus Ursus; species Ursus americanus. The sequence continues at coordinate 62,603,013 of NC_142128.1, forward strand.
GAGCAAAGTCCTTCAATCAGCTACACCCCAGATCTTTAGTAAATTCCTATCTATAGTGTGATTCTACTATTTGACCAAGAAAGGACAGAGCTTCATTTCTCAATGTGTTGAGAGATAGACTCAGAAGAGACTCACAGAGAGCCATTTTTCTGACTATGGGAAGAATAAAGGCATTATTCTTGTGAAAGGCCTTATTCTTATTCTATTTGTGAAATCACTAATTGGGGCAAAGTTACCTAAATATAAGGGACATGTTACAAGTTGAGTTACTTTCTTAGATCCTTTGACATACAGTGCTTATCATATAAAGTCATTATCATTGAAGTGAATGAACAATGCATTTTCCCCATGATTCCAAAACACTAGACTCAGTCAAACAACAGCATAAGAACTTGGAAGCAGATGTTCAGCAAGAAAGTCCATTGTACACAGTTTAATGCATCTCCACTAGAGAGCAATCTTTTGTAAAATAAACTGTCTCCCAAAATTGCACTGTAGACATAATTACAGAACCTAGTATTTTAAGAAATTGTAGCTCTTTCTGGAAGGGAAAAGGTAATAATATAATTAACTAGTTAGTTGAAAATAGATTATTGAGCACTTAGCATGTGCCAGCCACTCTCCTAAGTGCTAGGAATACATTGTGGAATGAAACTGGCAGAAATCCCTATCTGTCCACATGGAGCTTATATTCTAGTGGGAGTAAATAAAACGTAAAATTCTTAAGTAAGTAAATTATATAATAAACTGTGATAAATGCCTTGGAAAAAAATAGAGCAGAGATCAAGAATACTAGGTATAATTTATAGAGTTATGTAAATTAGAGCAAGTAGAATGGTGGAGAGAAACAGGTGAGAGAAATAGCCATATGTATAAATGAAGGAAAACCACCCCAATTTAAGTATTCAGCCAGTGAAAAATTCATGTTGTAAAAGAGTGTTACAGTGTTTAAGGAACCTCAAAGAGGCTGGATTAACTGGAGTAGAATAAAAAAAAATGTAGAGTTAATATGGAGCTAAATTATGTAGGCCCAGTGGGTCATTATGAAACTTTCAGCTTCTACTCTGAGAAAACTAAGGATTTGCTGGAGGAATATGAGAAGAGACTGGTATGATCTAAATTAGTTATGAATAGGAGCACTCTGAGTGATGTGTTGAAAATAGTCTCTATTGAAACAAAAGTAGGAGAAAAGTAAACAGTAGGAGCTTTTTGAAATAATATAGAACAGAGGTGATGACAACTCAGACCACAGTGCTAAGTATGCAGATACTGGGAGGCAATCAGATTCTAGCACTGTTTTGAAAATAGAGCCAGCAGGATTTTCTGATGGATTAATTAGAATTAAGGGAGAAAGAGAATTCAAATATGATTGTAAGTGTTTGCTTATATGGATAGAATTATCAATAATTGAGATGCTGAAGATTGTGAGCAAGGGATTTGGTAAGAAATGTGGAGGAAAATGAGTCATTTAATTTGACATGTTAAGTCTGAAGTGTCTACTAGAATTTTGAGTGGAAATATCAGATCTGGACATGCCTGGAGAAATGTGGGCTGAAACCAATTGTAAACCTGTGAACCAAAGAATCTGAATGAGATCACCAACACAGTGATTGCAGATGAAGTAGAAAAGTATAGAAGTTGAGCACTCTACTGTTAAGAAGTCTGCAAAAAGAAGAGGAATGAGCAAAGAAAATGTACGTTTTTTTCTAGGTTTCCTAGACGTGTTGCTTACATAACATGTTAAATGATGGTTATCGTTGGCTTAAGTAAGATTAAGACTGAGAGTTCACTGTCCATAGCTTTACATCCATGTGGTCATAATGGCCATAGAAAGACCATTTTCATAGGAGTGTTTAGAAAAACCTCAAGAGAAGATTTTTAAAAGAATGGGAGAAGAAAATTTGGAGACAGAGAGACTAGGCAACTCTTCAGGAGTTTTGCTGCAAAAGGGAGCAAACAAATGAATCAAGAATTTGGCGGGAGATGTAAGTTAAAATGTTTTTTTCTTGTAATAATAAGGAAAATATATTACTGTGTGTTGATTCAAATGGTTAAATAGAGAAGGAAAAAATTATGTAGAAAAAAGGGAGAACTACTTTAGTAACGTCTTTGACTTGGTATAATAAGCTGAGACTCAGTCACAAGTAAAGGGATAACTTTGGACAGAAGCAGGAACAGTTCAACTATAGTAATAAGGAAAGGTAGATGGGTTATTGGTAAGGTGGCTAATGGAAGTGCTCTTATAATTGCTTCAATTTTCTCCTTGAAGTAGGAAGCAAAGCCATCTGTTGAGAATAAAGATTGGGGAGTGATGTCAAATGTTTTAAAAGAGAAGAGTCAATTAGGAGAGAGGAAGAGTGAATGGATTAGAGAAATAGGCCATGATTGCCTTACAATGTCAGTGGCCCTGAGATTAGAATTTGTCTTTGTTGCAGCAAGAACAATATTGATGATTTTATGTGATTGGAATTGAGATTAAGAAACAATGAATTTATAGGCTCACATAGTAAGTGGGTGAGTCAGAATTAAGTCTTACGTAATACTGTTTGCCCTCTTCGGGTTGAATTGTATAGAAGAAAATATTTACCTCCAGAATGTACTATCTAAACAAGGCAAGAACATAGGGCAGAACAAATCTGAGCTCTTGAGTATAAAAGTGCGCTAGTACTGATTTCCCTTCTGCAGAAGGCATGGTCTCTGGAGAGAGATTCTAAGAAGTTCAGTCTCCCACCAGAAGATGCCACTACCCAGCCAATAGAAATCTCAGACACTTGATGGTCCCTATCTGGGAGGATAAAAGAATTATGTCAGACTATTTAAACTCAGAATTTATTATGCCTGCCAACATAACAATACCATTTTTTTGTATTTGACCCTCCACATTTCATAACTACTCAGATATTCCCAAATGCTTTTTGTGATGCAGAACAGGCAATTACTGGTTGTGCTAACATATGAGACCAGATGACAGGAACTAGTGCTCCAGAAGAGGGAATAGAGCATTTCAATTTATGAAAGGCAGGAGGTCAACCCAAGGGACAATCCCCAAAAGTGAGTTTAGGAAAGGGAAGATTTTTTTCCTAATTCTTGAAAAAAATCTCATCCTTAGGAGAAGAAAAGATGAACAGGATGAGAGAACTTCTAAGATTGAAGTATCTAGATTACATAAATTAGTATGTATTCTATATTATTTCTTATTTCCTCCTCCTTGCTGTAGAGAACTAGGTATTGGATTAGGAGACTCTGTTTTCTTGGATTGGCTGTGGTCAAATAAAGAAATATGAGTGCTAGAGAAATGGTGAATAATTCCAAGATCTGGGTTGTGAACCCTCTCTCTTTGCTTTTACTCACACTTTAATTATAAACTATTTCATAACAAAATCCAGTCATAGAACTATTTTCTGGAAATAGTTGAAGAATTGGTGCTTCTCTCTAACTCTTACAAAGAGCGGAGTCAATTGACTTCACAGGACCAGTGAGCACAATTAACACATATTATGGAGCTGTATGGTGGAGAATTCACAAAGATAATGTAGAAATATCTGAATTTACCAACTTATAAAAGTAGACGTTCCATCTAGATTTACTAATATCTCAAAGAAGCAGGATAGACCCAAATTTGGGCTTATACTCAGTTCTGTGAATTATTCAAACATCTTATTTTTCTTTCTTTTATCCTTCTGTGCACGTTTGGACATTTCTTACTCATGCTCATCTAAATTAAGGGATAACACAGGAGATAGGAGTTAAGATGGCAGAGGAGTAAGGGTCCCCTTTTTTCAGTTGGTCCTCTGAGTCGAGCTGGATAGGTACCAGACCATCCTGAACACCCACAGAATCAGCCTGAGATGCAGGAAGATACATCTGGATCTCTACAAATGAACATCTCCAGCACTGAGTATTGAGGTACAAAGCAGGAAGCCCTCAATCTGCACACCGGTATTGGGAGATAAACGGAAGGGGGAGGGAGCCTCTGCGCTCAGGCACGGGGAAGTGGTAGCCACCTGCACTGGGGAGCGGGCTGACTCGCAGACCTGCACCCACAAGAGAGCAGACTGAGACCATGAGCCGGGGAATGCCCATGAACAGACTGAAAACCAGAGCTCTAGAGTGCGCGAACCACACTGAAACGGAGCTCTGGAGCACACAGGGGCAGCTGGTGGCTGGTGGTGTTAGAAACACAAAGGACAGAGATGTGCCAGCCCTGGAAGTGAGGGCTGGGATGCCCGGTGTGGGGCACACCTCCCAGGACCATTTAGGGTTTAGCAGCACCAACAGAAGTAGACTTAGAGTGGCCAGAGGAGCTCAGTGGAGAGCAGACTGCGATCCCTCTGTTCTGAGACAGAGGCTGATATTCAGCTACTGCTGCTCGGGCTCTCAGAAGAGGCACAGCAAACCGCCAGGGAAAGCCACCAGAGAACAAAAGCCTGGAAATACTGGCTCACAGTGTGCCCATCCCCATCCCCCCTCGGAGGTGACATAGAGACTCTACCCAAACAGGGTTGCCTGAGTATCTGCACGGCAGGCCCCTCCCCCAGAAGGCAGGCTGAAAAATCAAGAAGCCCACATCTCTAAGGTCCCTATAAAACAAGTGTGCACTGCCTGGGTCCTGGCCAATAATTTGGGCTCTGGACAACACCGGAACCTCTCCTCATCAGAATGACAAGAAGGAGAAATCCCCCAAGCAAAAAAAAGACAATGAGTCTGTGGCCTCTGCCACAGATCTGATGGATATGGATATAACCAAATTATCAGAAATGGAGTTCAGAGTAACAATGGTCAAGATGATGTGTAGACTTGAAAAAATATTAACGAAAATATTAACAAGAATATAGAATCTCTAAGGATAGAAATGAGAGCGAATCTGGCAGAAATTAAAAATACTATGAATCAAATGCAGTCAAAACTAGATGCTCTGATGGCCAGGGTGAATGAGGCAGAAGATCAAATTGGCAAATTGGAAGATGGGTTAGTAGAAGAGAAAGCTAAAACAGAAACTTGGCTCAAAAAAATCCAATCTCAAGAATGTAGGTTACAGGAGATTACTGACTCAATGAAACGTTCCAATGTCAGAATCATTGGCATCCCCGAGGGGGTGGAGAAAAACAGAGGTCTAGAAGAGATATTTGAACAAATTGTAGCTGAACACTTCCCTAATCTAGCAAAGGAAACAAGCTTTCATGTCCAAGAGGCAGAGAGGACCCCTCCCAAGCTCACCATGACAAATCTATGCCACGTCACGTCATAGTGCATTTCGCAAATATTCGATCCAAGGATACAGTATTGAAAGCGACCAGGGCAAAAATTTCTCATGTACCAAGGCAAAGGTATCAGAATTACGTCAGATCTGTCTACACAGACTTGGAATGAGAGAAAGGGGGGGGGGGCATTTTTAAAGCTCTTTCAGAGAAAACATGCAGCCAAGGATCCTTTATCCAGCAAGGCTGTGATCACAAAGACAGCATGGTACTGGCACAAAAACAGACACATAGACCATTGGAACAGAATAGAGAACCAAGAAATGGATCCTTGGCTCTTTGGGCAACTAATCTTTGATAAAGCAGGAAAAGACATCCAGTGGAAAAAAGACAGTCTCTTCAATAAATGGTGCTGGGAAAATTGGACAGCTACATGCAAGAGAATGAAACTTGACCACTCTCTCACACCATACAACCAAGATAAACTCCAAATGGATGAAAGACCTCAATGTGAGACAGGAATCCGTCAAAATCCTAGAGGAGAGCATAGGCAGCAACCTCTACGACATCAGGCAAAGTAACCTTTTTCATGACACATCTCCAAAGGCAAGAGAAACAAAAGAAAAAATGAACTTGTGGGACTTCATCAAGATAAAAAGCTTCTGCACAGCCAAGGAAATAGTCAAAAAAATTAAGAGGCAGCCCACGGAATGGGAGAATATATTTGCAGATGATGCTATAGATAAAAGACTGGTATCCAAGATTTACAAAGAACTTCTCAAACTCAATACACAAGAAACAAATAAACAAATCATAAAATGGGCAGAAGATATGAGCAGACACTTTTCCAATGAAGACATACAAATGGCTATCAGACACATGAAAAAAATATTCAAAATCATTAGCCATCAGGAAAATTCAAATCAAAAGCACATTGAGATACCACCTTGCAACAGTTAGAATGGCAAAAATTGACAAGGCAAGAAACAACAATTGCTGGAGAGGATGTGGAGAAAGGGCATCCTTCCTACATTGTTGGTGGGAATTCAAGTTGGTACATCCACTCTGGAAAACAGTGTGGAGGTCACTTAAAAAGTTAAAAGTTGAGCTACCCTATGATCCAGCAATTGCACTACTGGGTATTTACCCCAAGGGGGGGACGTAATGAAGAGAAGGGCCATATGCACCCCAATGTTCATAGCGGCATTGTCCACAATAGCTAAATCGTGGAAGGAACCGAGATGCCCTTCAACAGATGACTCGATTAAGAAAGTGTGGGCCATATATACAATGGAATATTACTCAGCTATCAGAAAGAACGATTTCTCAACATTTGCTGCAACATGGACGGCACTGGAGGAGATAATGCTAAGTGAAATAAGTCAAGCAGAGAAAGACAATTATCATATGATTTCTCTCATCTATGGAACATAAAAAGTAGGAAGATCAGTAGGAGAAGAAAGGGATTAAAGAAAGGGGGAGTAATCAGAAGGAGGAATGAAGCATGAGAGACTATGGACTCTGAGAAACTAACTGAGGCCTCAGAGGGGAGGGGGGTGGGGGAATGGGATAGGCTGGTGATGGGTAGGAAGGATGGAGTGTATTGCATGGTGCACTGGGTGTTATATGCAACTAATGAATCATCGAACTTTACATCAAAAACCAGGGATGTACTATATGGTGACTAACATAATATAATAAAAAATATTATTATAATAAGAAAAGGGATAACACAGGAAAGAGAAAAGCTAGATTCAAATAAGTCAGTCATGTTATTGCTAATAGCTCCATTAATAACTTTCTAATTTAGAAAGTTTCCTGAATAGGGGTGCCTGGGTGGTGCAGTCTTTAGTCATCTGCCTTCAGCTCAGGGCGTGATCCTGGTGCTCTGGGATCTAGCCCCACATCAGGCTCCTTCGCTAGGAGCTGCTCCTTCCTCTCCCACTTTCCCTGCTTGTGTTCCCTCTCTCGCTGGCTCTCTCTCTGTCAAATAAATAAATAAAATCTTAAAAAAAAAAAAAGAAAGTTTCCTGAATAGTAATTATTACCCCATTGTACTGAATAATTTTTAGCAACTTAAGAATAGAATGTAATAATTAAAGTGCCTAACATAATTTGGTACATAATATAAGCTTTTAGAATTCATATTTGTGATTATCTAACTTTGACTGCAAAAAGGTTGTCAGAGCAAATGTCAACTTTTGTATGAAGAGTTTCTCAGGGCAGAATAATGCTAGGTGGCACCCACCAAGTATCTAGAAGAAAAAGAAGCTTTGGCAAAGTAATGTTCAGAGTTGTATCTGAATATGTTGTATGTTTAACTTGAACAATGCACCAGAGATGATTTTGTCCTGATCAAGAATATCAGGATATAAAACTATTAGCATTAGAAATATTGCCAAATCTGAATTTCAAAGTAATTTAATAATGAAATAACCATTCTCTTTTAATAAACACTCATATATTATGGATAAAGGAACTCTTTTTATGAGGTCTATGCTGATGGACAGGAAGGGTATAGAGGGGAAGTGTGAGAAATATACTATAAAAAAACTAAGATGTATTCAGTGGGTAGTACTACTGAGATACATTTTTTTCTTTTCTGTTGATGTTTTAAGCTTTAACTCAATAGTCTTGCCTTCAGGAGAGAATAAGCAAAATAAATGAAAATATGTAAGAATAACAGTTAATTGTTGGACTAAACTGGCTGTTTAGCATTTAATTTACTCCATTTTAGTTGTTCATTCTAATGACTTCCATTCATGGAACACCCAAATTAATCAATCTTAATCTCTCTTGGGTATGTGGACCAATTGCTACAGATTCTATATTTTGCATTTTGAGTCTTAAAATATGGGCCCCTTTTCTTTCATACTTCCCAAGGCTATTGTGTATGTTAAAAACACATAATCTAGTTAAACCATGAAGATTGTTTACTGAGGTTAAATAAAGCTTTCTGTAACATAAATTTCCCAAATCATTGAAGTAAAATAGGTGTTACTTTAGGTATTTAATGCGTGATATATATTCTCAGGACAAACAACAAAAATGAAATTTATTGATATGTGCCTGATTTTCAATTCCCACAACCTTTTAAAATCATGTGAGCCATATATATTTTGGAGAAAATAGTAGAAAACATAGTGGGAAAAAGGTGGAATTGGTTCTTCCTTATTTAACAATATGCTCAGCATAGTTTTATTATTTAAGGATTAATTAAATATTACTGAGGAATCATTAACTACATATTAGTAAGAAATCAGTATGACTGAAGCATTCTAATGTTTAAAAATTTGTTAATTTACAATAGGTTAGCCTTGCAAGGATTTGTAGGGGAAAAAAAGAGAAAAAGAAAAAAAAGTTCTTATGTGCATGTTTCACTCAGCTTCCACCAGTAATATACCTTACATAACAATATTATACTCTCTAAACAAGGAAATAGATGTTAGTCCAGTTCTGTTAACCTATATACAGATCTTATTTGTTTCAACAGTGTTTACATGCACTGCTTTTCTTTTGTTTTGGTTTTGGTGTGGTTTTGGTGTATAGTTCTATAAAATTTATCACATGTATAGGTTTGAATAACCACCAGCACAATCAAGACACAGAACTGTTGTATCATCTCAAAGAAACTTCCTTGTGTCACTCCTAATTGTTGCATCCTGTCCCCAGACCTAAACGCCAATATGTTTTCTATCACTATAATTTTGTCACTTTGAAAAAACTATAGAGGCAGAAACATATATGTTGTAACAATTTAGGATTGACTATTCAGCACAATTCTCTGAAGATCCATTTTCTTTGCTGAATTAATTGTTCATTCCTTCCCCTGTTCAATAGCACCATAGTACCTTTATCCTCTCATCCAGTGAATGATATTTGTATTTTTTTTCTAGTTTGGGGCTATTACCAGTTTTACTGGTATTCATCAAAACTCATCCAAAACTTTGTGTGTGAACATAAATTTTCATTTCTCTCAAAAATACTGGGAGTATGATTTTAACGTCATATGGTTAATGTATATTAAAACTACCAAACTTGTTTCGAGAGTAGCTACACTATTTCAATATCCACCAACAATGTGCAAGAAGTCCATTTTCTCTACATTCTTGCCAACAGTTGTTATTGTCACAATTTTATTTTAACTATTCTAAGAGGTATGTACTGATATACCATTGTGATTTTAATTTATATTTCCTAATGGCTAATGATGATGAACACCAATCCATGTGTTTGCCATCTGTACATTCTTTAGACAATTCTCTGTTCATTTTGCTGTTTTCTAAGTGAATTACTTGCTTTCCTACAATTGAGTTTTGAGAGTGTTATGGGCTGAATCATGTTCCCTCAAAATTCATATAGAATTTGACTCAGAATGTGACTGTGTTTGGAGATAGGGTCTTTACAAAGGTAATTAAATTAAAATGATGCATTTAGAATAGGCATTAATCTAATATGACTGGCATCTTTACAAGAGGAAACGTGAACATAGCATGTATAAAGAGAAGACTGTGTGAAGACACAGAGAGGACAACCATCTACAAGTCAAGGTGAAATGCATCGGAAGAAACCAAACCTACTGACAGCTTGATCTTGGTCTTCTCAGCCTCCAGACTCTGAAGAAATAAATTCTTGTTTAAGGCTCGCATCCCATGTACTTTCCTATGGCAGCCTTAGCAAACTAATGCAGAGAATTACTAATATACTCTGGATACAAATCATTTGTCAGGTGTGTGATTTGCAAATAGTTTCTCCCAGTCTCTGTCTTATCTTTTAACTCACATAGCATGCTTTTTATGAAGAACAAAAACTTTTAATTTTGAGTAAGTTAACTTACATATTTAAAAATTGTTTTTGATCATGCCTTTGGTGCCATGAGTAAGAACACTTCACCCTGCTGTTTAGTACCAATGGTTTTCTCTTATATTTTCTTCTGCATTTTTATTGTTTTGTTTTATGCATTTTAGTAACCTTTGAGTAACAGGTGAAATTTAGGGTGAGTTTTATTTATTCTTATTTATTCAATACCATTTATTGAAAAGACCATATTTATTTTTCTTAATTGCTTTTTCACACTTGCCTAAAATCAGTTGACTATTTTGTGTGTGTCAATTTCTGGCTTCTTTATTCTATTCTTTTGATCCATGTGTCTATTGCCCTGTCAATACTATACTCTTAATATTGTGGCTTAGATTAAGTCTTAAGGTCAGGTATCTAAATTTATTTTTCTTTATCAAAATAATTTTGGTTCTTTTGCTTTATTTTATAAAACCAGGAACATATTTACATCTACAAAGAATTGTGTTGGGATTTTAGTAGGAATTGCTTAAATTTATAGATCAATTTGAAGAGAACTGACATTGTTACTAATTTGAATTTGAAAGGTTTTAGACATTATTTCTTTAAATATATTTTCAGTCTGATATTTTTATTTCCTCTCTTGGAATTTATCAGACATGAAGTAAGAAGGTTGTGTTATGGTCTCCTAAGTCCCTGACTCTTGGTTAATTTTTTCAATCTATTTTCAATCTATTTTTTTTAGATTAGATAATATGTATTCATCTATCTTCAAGTCCCCTGCTTCTTTCCTTTGTCATATCCATTTTCTATAGAGCTCTCCCATGAAGATATTTATTTGGTTATTGTATTTTTCACTTATAATACTTCCATTTGGTTCTTCTTTATATCTTTTGTTTCTTTTCTAATACTTTACATGTTTGAATAACTTTTTAGATTTTTTTATTGCTTGTTGAACTATTTTTTAGTTTAAATGCTTTAAAATTTTTGTCAAATCATTTCAACATCTATAACATCTTGATGTTGATGACTATTTTTGCCTCCACATTTCAGTTGAGACTGTCATGGCACTTGGTATGGTGAAACAGTTCTGTCAACAGTCTCAACAGGGGAAAGGTGCTTCCTCTTTACTGCAAAGATGGTGATAAAAGTCAGGAATTGTCCACAGGCACTTTGGTTAAAGTATACCACCTTGTTGCTGCTTGGATGGGAGGGGAATTGAAAGACAGGGTTCCACTTGCTGGCTCTGCCACTGCAGCACACATTCATATGGGGAAGGGTGACATGCCATTTTTAGTGATGCTTACCTTTAGTGTTAGTATGTATAAATACAAGGTTGTTGTAAAGTGGCATCATCCCCTTTCTGGGTCCTTTCGCTGGAGAAAGCAGGCTTCACTTGCGTCTAATTTTTTTGTTTGTGTCTGCTGGAATTTACGGGTTTGAATTTTTCTAATGCTCAGGCTGGAATACTTAGAGAGGTATAAAAAAAAAAAAACTCCCAGGGACCAAACCTCTGGCTCATTTCTTGAGTCTTAAGCCAGACCTAACTTAGCCTAGTGTTTATTCTTTTCTTGACTTCTCAGCATCTTCTTATGAGCAAGTTATGGGTTTTGTCTAGAGGGTTTGTGTGTGTGATTCAAGGGAAGAGTAAGATAAAATGTGTTTCTATCTTATCTGGGATTTGAAGTCTCTTATGCTGACTTAGGCAAGGATATTTTGCTCAGACAAGTGTATATCAAGTACCTTTGGAAAAGGTCATTTCATTTTATAATTGTTCTATTAATTCCTAATAATATTAAAACAATTTTTAGAGTCACTTTAAATATATATATTACATATATATTTATATATATGTATTTGTATTTACATAAGTGACTTTATTTTTTAATATTTTATTTATTTATTCAACAGAGATAGAGAAAGCCAGTGAGAGAGGGAACACAAGCAGGGGGAGTGGGAGAGGAAGAAGCAGGCTCATAGCGGAAGAGCCTGATGTGGGGCTCGATCCCATAAGGCCAGGATCACGCCCTGAGCCGAAGGCAGATGCTTACCTGCTGTGCCACCCAGGCGCCCCTACATAAGTGACTTTAGACCGTATAGTAAGTACAAACAATATAATACTATATATTAAACAAAAATATATGTATGAATTTTCAAGTTGACTAAATAAAAAAAGAAAAAAAGTAGTATTCAACTTTCTTTTCATATATAAATTAGCATTTATAGATTTTTTTCCTTTCCCATCTGGTTAAGCCATGTTTTACCCTGCTTCAGGTAATTTTCAAGGCATTATATCCTCTTATTTCTGACTACCTAAATTTGAAATAATTTTTTTTCTTGCTTAGTTTTGGGTAATTATTATGAGACTACATGCTGAAAGCACCCTGAGTGTAAATTACTTTATATTTCCCTGGGTAATGAACAAAAAAATATTGACCCCACAAGTTTACTTTTTTCATTTCTCTAAGGGAGAGCGCATTAATCAGCATCTATATCATCCCGGCCACAATCCTGTCAAAAGACAGGAAAACTGAAGAAAACTTACTCATTTACTTAGTATATGAGTAGCCATTTTCTATGTATTGATATTGCCACCTAACTCTTCATACTTGAACTTCAAATGGTAGATGTGGAAAAGATTTAGAGATAACTTTAAAAATGGTAACAAGCTAAAGAAACTATGTTCAGTGAAATTTTTAGTATTGCTTAATATATGACCATAATAGCTGTATTACCAAATTTGAGTTTTTAAGTAAACTCTTATGCAGCACTCTGGAATCCCCAACCATTCTTTTAACATAATCTATTTCTGCTCTTTCTCAGTTGTTTTCTGTCTGCATCCAGAATACTTAAGCATTCCATCATCCCTGGGCACCATTGTCCAGCTGATACAACAGGCTGATACAACACCATTTCCTAATAAAGATCAGATAAGGAAAAATAAAGATCTTCAATTTGTAAATAATCATTAAGATAATATGATCACTAGGCATTATACAAGTACATATTCAAGTAAGAGTATTAAATTTTGTCTTTGTTTTGTTTTTGGTATTCCTTCTTGTCAACTTTATTTTTAGCCAAGAAATAATCTTGAGTTAATTCTATTTTTTTTCTGGAAAAGCAACTTCTCTTCCAAATTTGGCTTGTACTCTTATAGACAAAGAGTTGACATTATATTTTCTCCAATCTCCTGCAATATACAGTCTGCTGCAATATAAGTGAAAAGCATTCTATATTTCTAACATAATTATCACATTTTTAAAAATTACATGATTATCTAGTTTCCACAAAAGGTTTTTGTCATTGATGTTATGCTGAATGGCAAGACTAAGTAGTTCTATCTTGGTAATATATTTTGTATCTCAAAGATTAGGAAATTTTAAACTATAGACATCTAAAGTATCACCTTCACCAGCTCTGTTCTCTGAGGCAATGAAACTGAACACAGTAGTTGATTTCTTAAATTTAAAGCATTCTAATTTATTGTAAAAATAATTTAGGGTACCCCTTTACTGTTTGGAACTTGATGATTATAAGTGAATTATGCTTACCTGATATCTCTTCACAGGGCTGTTTTCTGTTTTCTGTTTGTTGTTACTGTTGTTGTTTTGCTTTGTTTTGTGTTTTATGGGGGAATACAGGCCAAATGTTATCATTTAATGGCATTCCTCTGTCAGTAGAGACTGGTCCAGGAATAGACACACAGTCCAACCTGGTAATGAGATAGGAGAAGCTTTTTTCAGCACCATAATAATCAATAGTACTATTGTCTGATGTTTGTGTCTCCCCAAATTTATACATTAGAATGTTAACCCCCAAGGTGATATTATTAAGAGATGAGTTTTTGGAAGGTGATTGCATTTATAAAAGATGCTCAGAAGCTTGCCTCCTCCTTCTACCATGTAAAGACACAGCAAGAAGGTGCCACATATTAACTAAGAAATGAGCTTCACTACACAATGAATATGCCAGTGTCTTGATCTTGAACTTCCCAGCCTTCCGAACTGTGAGAAATAAATTTCTGTTGTTTATAATCCACCCAGTTTATGATATTTTGTTATAGCAGCCTGAATGGACTAAGACAAATAATCTTAAAAACTGTGAATGAGAAAGTTTTTCCTGTCTGATCCTCATAAATATCCTATAATTAGGAAGGAAATGAGACTTAGCATGAAGCCAATGTTGTGGGTGGCAGAATTAAATGATAGGAAGAACTGAAATCCCCAACCATGTCACTTAGTTGTAACATTGACCAGCTGTAGAGCCAGTCATCACTCTAGACTTTCTCTTTGGTGAGACAAAATATACTCAGTTATTAAGATAATTTTTGTTATTTTTTGTTTCATTTAGTTAAAATAATCCTAACTGATTCAGAAGTTAACAACTTTAGAACAAATATAGCAGGAAACAACTTGAGAACACATGCTAGTACATAAAAGTGTGACAGATTGAAAATATCAAATTTTCAAATTCATAGTATTGATATTTGTGAAATGCTATCTATGGGATATAAAAAGTGGAGGATACAGATGCCCAGGGATAACTGTGAAAAGCTGAAGAAGATAAAATTGAGGTGAAAAGCAGAAAAAGTCAGGATTAGATGAGAACTGAAGAACTGGTAAGAGATGAGGGTTGGGTTGAGAATATATTGAATATAGAAAAAGACAGAATAAAATATAGACAGAAAAATCATCATAAGAAATTGCCCTTAGCACTAAGGTAATGACTACTGATGGCATGAACATAGTTTAGAATACATTCTATATTTTCCCCCAAATTAGATTTTACATTAATAATGTAATGTAAATATTACAATTAGATTTTGTTTCTAATCTATCTTTGTATGTAATTTAAGAAATACCCTCAATCCTGATACAGAGATATAGAAATTATTTATCCATCATATGCTCTCTAATTTGAACACATAAAAGATTTTTGAGTCAAAATTCAATTACTTTTGAAGAAAGGGAGAACCATGTACTTTTTAAAATCCAAATGTATAGCTCAGAACATAAAAATATCTATAAGATATAGAATAAAAATCACAAGAAACAATTCTAAGACATTTTAAAAATAATAACAAATTATTGTAAGAAATGTTGATAAAATTTTCTTTTCATGATATATTTAATCTTGTTCTTATACTTAAACATTTAATATTAGAATTTAGTCTGAATTATCTTCAAAAATTTAAATAACAAATAGGTGAATTTATATCAAGGATCTCAAAATAAAAATCCTAAAGTTAAAAATGAAATTTATTTTCTTAAATAGGTGGAAAGGAAGACAGAATAACACATATGGTTAACATAACATATACACTCTATTTGTGTCATTGTCCAAAGCTGCCACTCAGTTACGGCTCCTCAGACACGTAATTGCAGTAATTCTCAGGCAAAATCCTGACTGAGAAAGTTATCTCTATGCATAGCTCTAGTGAACATATTGTGTTAGAATTAAAGCAGAGAATGACCTTTGTATTTCAGTTTTCACTTCTCTAACAATTACTATTCTGAGCTTTCACTTCAAGTAACAGATAAACAGGGTTAATTTAGGAAGACATAAAGAATCATTCTGAAGTCTTTTCCCCCCTGACGATAAGTAATATTGTTATCCATTCAACTTTGGTTTACTGACATCCCTGTTATTTCTCCTCATAATCATTTGTAATGGTCCACTTTTGATTTTCTCTAATGATAGTTTCTTTTCTTACTAATTTAATCCTATTTTGTGTCTCTGTGCCTTTTTCATGCTGCTCTCTGCCTGTAATCACCTTCCAATAATTCAAGATTCACCTTTCAATTAAAGTATTAAGCAGCAATGCTTTAAACACCAGGTATGTCAAGTGCTGATCTGTGCTCCCATAGCATCCTGTGCATATATCTACATTGCTCGCTAAATTATATTGGAAATAAATCCTTTTATGTATCTTATTTTCCCCTACTGCACCTGAGATTCTTCAATGATAGAGACCCTATGTTATTCATTTCTATATCCTTCAAATTTTGGCCATAAGAGTCTGGAGACAAACTTGCACGTAATTTTTTGGTGTGCTTTGACGATAACCTGAAGAAATGGATTAGAAAACAAAACTGAGACTTCACATTCCAAATTATTGAATTCCTTAGATCTTCAGTAAATATCTTGCTTTCTTGTACTAGTCTCTTTATTTTAATCACCTAAGACTTTGGCATAGAGTATGAAACTAGAGAGCATTTATGAAACTTTTGTTTTATGTTGAATAGACCCATGCTTAAGTGAAAATGGGAGATTATAAATGTTTAATGTTTTATTCTGTTACAATTCTTTTTCATTTCTTTTATTCATATTATTCATCTTATATCTTTCCAGAATCAATTTAAAGGATACGATTTGACCTCCTATTTATTTTTCTTTGAATCTTAATGAAATATGTCTAGCTAAAATTATTTTATTGGAATATATTGGAAAGTGATGAAGACTGAAAAAATGTAATCACACACACATACACACAATCCACAGAAGTATTAAAGAATTTATTGGCATTTCTTTCAAATAGTAAGAAATTTTAATATGCTAATAGCTCATATAATTTCAGTGAAAATGGTGGAATATTTAGCTCTAAGGAGCTGTCCCTCCACAAACATGGTAAAAGTGAGCAAAAACTGTTAGAATTAAATTTTGGAATTCTGGAAAAAAGTCAGAGGTTTATAGGGACTAGCTAGACAATGAATCAAGAAGGCAACTTAAAAATAGTTGGAGAGCTCTGAGGTATTTTCCTTTATTTTACCCTACTCCTAGATCAGCAGGGATCTCAAAGATGGCAACCCATGTTCCTGCACCCTGGTACAAAGGGAGCAAAACAGATTTTGTTCTCAAAGAATTGTGTTCATCAATTTTAATTTGCCAATGGTTACCTGAAGGACCGACAAAAACACTTGTTTTGGTTTCACCTGATTCAGAACTCTCTCAAGGCACAAAAGTGACTACACAGAGGACATTCCTTGAAAATTGTGAAAGGCAGTTGAAGGACTCACTCCTGCATGGAGCAAGTGATTGAAATTTGAGAAACAATAATAGACATGCCAAAAGCCTGAGAAGAAAATCTGTGAAGAGTCTTTGAAGAGTTATAGCATTGAAAATCTCACATGTATATTGGGGAATGTAGAAAGTTAGGTGCATGCCTAGAGCAGAATGTGTGCTTGGGAAAGACCTGAGAAGATCTTAAGCTTTCATCTCAGACTGATATTTAGGCTCTGTACAAGCAGGGAATAAAGATTAAGACAGGGTTGTAAACAGCCTACCTAAGTGTTAAAGGAGTGTTATAGCACATATCCAATGTGCAAAGACTAAAAGAGTTTTTGTTTTTGGCTTCAAGAATTCAAATAAATCTGTCAACATTAGCTAACAAAAAGATAAAGGAACAGAGACTTCAGAGACTACACACAACAAATTATACAGTCTTTGCAACTATAGTTAGAAAAGTTCTTAAGCAAACAACCAATTAGAAGGCAAAGAAAGCAACAACAACCACAAATTCTGAAGGGGACTTCTAAAATTAATATACTATAATATTCAAGATGTCTAAATTTCAACAAAAAATTATAAAGTATGCAAAAAAAAGTATTCCCCACTCATAGGAAAATTAACCCAAACTGAAATAGTTTGCAAAGTGAAAGGATGAAGGAAGATATTCCATAAATAGTAACTGGGAGAGAACTGTACTAGCTATGCTAATATCATAAGAAATAGACTTTACGTCAAAAATTGTTACAAGAGACAAAGAAGGGCATTATATATTGATAAAAGTGACAATTCATCCAAGGTGATATAACAATTATAAATATACATACACCTAACAGCAAATAGATATCTAAGAATAGCAACTTCTGACTTTTGAAATTCCTTTCCTGTTGACACTTGTTTATAATTTACCTTTTTATAATTTTACCAATGGTCTTAAAATAAAAATTTTATCCTTATCTTCTGAGTGATAAACCTTAATGTTTTTTTCTGTTACAATTCTTTCATTTCTTTTACTCATATTTATTAACTCAGCAAAATTTGGACTATAGGAAAACCAGACAAGATGCAAGATGAAGCAATGTCATCCGAACTTAAATTAAGAATTACAATAGATAGCACATAAAATAATGCTCTAATAATAACAGCACTCTAATAAAAATAATGGAAAACACTATTAATCTTAAAATAATAAACTTAGAGTGAAGCTCTGTTAATTACAGTACCAATTCAAGGAAAATAAGACAGCTATTTCCTCTACTCTCACATAATTTAATCATAATAGTTATAAGAAAAAAGCTAATAACAATTCAAATAGTCAATTTATACAAATGTGGGGTTAGAAATGAGTCTCAAATGTGATGAGAATTCCTTTAAGCAAAATGTATGACAATAAAATCAAACTGGGAAGGTATTATACTTGGCACTGAAACACTGAGTGTGTGTGTGTGTGTGTGTGTGTGTGTGTGTGTGTGTGTGTGTGTGTGTGATGGGATGTGGTGGTAGGGGAGAGAGAGAGAGAGTATACATATATAGTCTTTCCTTAACACAATATGCAGATTTTTTCCTACTGGTAATAGGAAGTTTTCTGAATATCCCCAAAAGATATTTCCCAAATTCATCCTCTACAATATTTTTTTTACAAAATATGTAAAAAAAAAACAAAAAAACAAACAATTAAATTTACCTGATTGGCCTATCCCAATCTCATGAACTAACAGGGAATTTGAGGAAGAAGCAGGCTCCCAGTGGAAGACCCTGACATGGGGCTCGATCCCAGAACTCCAAGATCACGCCCTGAGCTGAAGACAGATGCTTAATGACCGAGCCACTCAGGAGCCCCAGGAATTTGATCATTTTCAAGACTATATATCCTATTAATATTTTTGGCTTTGTAAAAAGACCTAATAATTTTTAGGACAAAAATACAATAATTACATTAAAGTCATCTCCTAGAATATTGGCCATGGTATAATGTTCATACTGTACTAGTTGCAACATATACACATACACATACAACAAATAGAAGCTACCAAGATTCTGAAGGTCATTTTCCTACAAATATTAATTTAACACCTCTAGGTATCAGTTTTTAGAAGGTGTTTAAATTCTTGGTATTTTTATCATGATGAACTACAACACTTGTTAAATATCCATGTATAAATATAAGTGTGAAGAAATACAGAAATAATTCAATTAAAGATTTACATTTAAATGTTATAGGGCAAAAGTACATAACTATCAAAATATTGATTATACTAAAAAGAATAAAATTGCCAAATTATCAACTTATAAATTTAGTCTCAAGGTATGTTGGGAACAACTATATCTTTCATGAATTAGTCTGAAAAAGGAGTATGTAAAGAACTAGAAAGAAACATACTAGCCCACTGGGACTCTAAAAACAACATTGTAGGCATTTCCTGCTGAATACCAGCAAACTGTTTCTAAAAATTTAGATTTTGTATATAAAAATACTAACTGAAATGCTATTTCCCAGTAGGTAATTTATAAGTTGAAAACAGATCTCCAATCAATTTTTCAAAAATATAACTAAGGGGCACCTGGGTAGCGCAGTCGTTAAGCGTCTGCCTTCGGCTCAGGGCATGATCCTGGCATTCCGGGATCGAGTCCCACATCAGGCTCCTCTGCTGGGAGCCTGCTTCTTCCTCTCCCACTCCCCCTGCTGTGTTCCTTCTCTCACTGGCTGTCTCTCTGTCACATAAATAAATAAAATCTTTAAAATATATATATATATATATATATATATATATATATATATATATATATATATATATATAAAACTAGAATAGTAAAATGCACATACACACATGCATACACATACAAAACAATCTATTGTGTTAGATATTTTTATGTAAAATGCTTCAACCATAGTTCTGTGACCACCAAAGTATCAATATGTTATTCAACAATTGCTCTGTATGTTTACAATAACATTTTTCCCCTTTGTTCTTTAAGTTTACTCAGCATATTTTTGAATCTTTAGATATTCACTATACACATTAACAGGAGTATGGATTAAATATGCAAGGCAATGTGGAAATGTACTCTGAACAAGCACAGAGCTGCAGAACGTCATCACACTGAGTACAGCATTGTGATGCCTCTCTTAAAGCCAATAACATCCAAGACAGACAAACCTTTCTAGATATACAGTGAATTCTTCAAATAGCTACATAAATTATTGGTTGCTACTAACTAAATTTGGAATACAACTCTAGATTTTCCCTACATGTGTATTTAATATTTTATTTATATTTTAAAACTAAATATAAATGTTTCTATGCAAATATTAGCCAAAAACCCTGAATTGAGAGACATATAATGTATAGTTATAAAGATTTAAGCAATAGTCTACTAGATAAAATATTGGCACAGAAGAGAATTTTGGTCTACTCTTATCTTTGCTCAAGGATATGAGACTGAAATTATTCACATACAAAATATTAAGAGAATAAATAGGAACAGAAAGTTGAATCCTTGCTAGAGGACAAAAAAAGGACATATTTTAAGAAATGCATAGGTATTGACAAAGATATATTTAATTTTACACACAATGAAATCAATACCAATAGCCACCTGCTTCTATTCAAGTTTGACATATTCTGAAGCAATATATAAAACTACTTATTTTACAAAGTAATTATTAGGAACACTTCTAATAAATATGTTTATTTATTGTAAATCTCCATTCTACAATTCAGACCATCTGGGTTGACATCCTTTTCACATAGCACTTCATAAACTGTGAATTTATTTAAAATAGCTTATAATTCAAATAGGTACATTTAGCTATTAAGTTGATTTTAGTATTAAATTAGCTAATGCATAATAAAGATGGTCTGATTTATAATCCAACAGGGTAATACAGCCCAAGAAATATTTTCTACAATACATTTTTCCCCTTCCATTTTGGCTATGTTTGGCTTAAAGTTAATAAACAAAATTCATAATTTGTGCAGCTGAAAATAAATTTTCGTTCATGCTTATTCTTGCAAACTTATTTAGAGCATTACATCTAATTCTGTGTTAATGCATATACATATCTTGAGTTTCCAATTTAAAGAATGAAAACTTTTTTCTGAGGTACTTTCCTATGATAAAATAAACAAAATACATTTCCCCAAAGCCTTTTTAAATTACAGCACTAATGGAATAATTTTTAATTTTTTTAATAGAATTTTTCTCTTTTGAAGAACAAATGGACTTCTGGTTTCCACTTCTGTATATAAGAAGACTGGAAGTGGCCACTCCAACCTGACAACAAGTAAAAAACTAAACAGATTGAAAAATCAACAACTCTTCTATCCATAAGAGAAGGCCGGATGCAGGAAAAACTGCTGCCACCAAAATGGAAGAGACAGGTAAACACAGGCAGGCACAGCTTACTGGAGCAGAGACTTGAGAGCAGAACCACTGCAGGATCCAGTGCCAGGGTAGGAAAGCTTACGCTGTAATTGATGAATGCTGGAGGCTCAGTGAGGACAAGTCTGAGACTGGAAAATTCTAGGGGGACCCAGCTATGAAGGCCTCCATGATAGGAAATTTAACTCCCGAAGCTCAAACAGGTTCCCACAGTACATGTCGATAAAAATCCCCTCAGGCTTCTGGTAGAGCCTTAGGAAAAGGAACCATTTTGAACTATACCAGAGTATTCCATTCTTAGCAATGGAGAAAACTAGTTAATTAGAGCCTAACCTGCTGAAGTATTGTCAGAGCCTAATTGATCTGGGGAAGGGAAACAACCAACTCCAACTGGCTCTAGCTTTCCACATGGGGAAGAGAAATATCCAACTTAACCCCACTCTATCCATCCTGACCTACCTAAAATGGGAGGAAAAAAACCTGAGACATACTTGTGAAGTTCAAGGTCCGTAGGCATAGGCTCCCTAAAAAAACTGAGATCTAACTATTGGACTATAGAATGATTCTTCTCCTAAAGTCTATTTACAGCAATTCCTTTTAGTCTTTACATCATGTCCAGTTAATCAGGAAAAAATTACAAGGCATACCAAAAGGTAATAACCACAATTTGAAGAGAAAGAGCAACCATCAGAACAAGACATGGCAGGGATGTTGGCATTATCATCAGACTGGGAAATTAAAACAACTATGATTGATATGATAAGGGCTATAATAGATAAAGTAGGCAGCATCCAAGAACAGATGGACAATGTAAGCAGAGGGATGGAAATACTAAGAAATAACCAAAAAGAAATTCTAGAGATAAAACACACACACACAGAGAAATAAAGAATGCCTATGATGGGCTTCCTAATAGACTGGACATAGATGAAGAAAGAATCTCTGAGCTAGAGGATAGAATTTTCAATAGAATCAACAAAAACTGAAAAGCAAAGAGAATGATGACTGAAAAAAACAAACTGGAAAGTCCAGAACCTGTAGAGCAACTACAAAAGATGTAGCATACACATAAACACCAGAAGGAAAAGAAAGAGAAAAAGGAATAGAAAAAAATATTTGAGGCAATAATGATTGGAAATGCAAAATGGTACAGCCACTTTGGAAGATATATGATCCAGCAATTGTGCTCATTGGTATTTATTCAAAACAGGTGAGAACTTACGTCCACACAAAAACCTGCACATGAATATTTATAAGAGCTTTATTTATAGTTGCCCAAATTCAGAAGCAACCATGAAGTCCTTCATTAGGTAAATGGATGAATAAACTGTGGTTCACCCAGACGAAGGAATCTTAATCAGAGCTAAAAAGAAATAAGCTGTCAAGCCATGAAGAGATAAGTGAACCTTAAATGCATATTACTCAGTGAAAGAAGTCCATCTGAGATGACTATATACACCATATGATTATATATGCCATATGATTCCAATTATATGACATTCTGGAAGAGGCAAAATTAGGGAGACAATAAAAAGATCAGTGGTTGCTTTAGGTAGCAACAAATGGGAGATAGAGATGAATAGGCAGAGCACAGGGGATTTTTTTAGGGCAGTGAAAATACTCTGTATGAGTATTATAACAATTGATACATGTCATCATGCATTTGTCCCAACCCATAGAATGTACAAAACTAAGAGTTAATTCTAAGGTAAATTATGGACTTTGAGTATATCGTACCTTTCTGGTGAGTGTTGTTAGTAATGGGAGAGGCTTTACACGTGTGTGGCTTGGGGTAACATGGAAAATCTCCATACCTTCCTCCCAATTTTATTATAAACCTAAAACTGCTTTAAAAATAAAGTCTTAAGGAGCACCTGTGTGGCTCAGTCACTTAAGCATCCAACTCTTGATTTTGGCTCAGGTCATGATCTCAGGACCATGAGACTGAGCCCCATGTCATGTTCCACACTCAGTCTGCCTGAGATTCTCTCTCTCCCTTTCCTTCTGCCCAACCCCCCATTCAGGCACTCTCTCCAAATAAAAAAATAAAATATTTTTAAAAAATTAAAAAAAAATAAAGTCTTAAAAACAACAAATTACATCTGATATTCCAGTATCATGTAAATTAAATTACATATTTGACTTTTGTATGTTATTTTGGCATTAATTAAATTTAGTTATTTATCTCAGTAATTATAATAAAAGGTTTTATGGTTTATGTTGGGTTCATAATATAGATTTTCTTAGAGTAAATGATGCTGGGTCTTAACTGAAATATAATTAAATTTGTAATGTAACTTTCATGAACACAATAATCTTTAGTATATCTGATTGCCAATTTAAAAATGTTTTATAAAATAATAGTGGATGATGGTGTTTTAATAGTAATTTGAAACATTTTTTAAAATCACAGAATTTCATATGTCTACCCGTAATAATCAAATGAAATTACAACAAATGGAATGAGTAAGTTATGGTACCCTTTAATATTTAAAGATTTTCCTCATTTAAAATAATATTTTGGCATGTTATGAGGTGCAATTCAGTTCTTTTAAAATAAAACTAATTTTGTTCAATATAAAACTGAATTTTTATGTTGAATAATAGCCTCATCCCAGAAGATACAGAAGAAAGGAAACACTAATTTGCAAACTACTAACACATTGACAAAACAATACAGGGTAATGTGAGCTGCAAAGTCTTGAGACTTTAAATCAATCAAAAATATAACACATTATTTAAAACCAAAACTTTTCAAGAATAATACCTGATGCTCTAACTTCATGGAATGCATAAAATAAAATAAGTTGTCAATCATAGAAACTTTATTTTTTTATATACTTGAGAGAAGTTAGGCATACCAGCAATATTTCAGATTTATGTAGGGCATATATGAAATGTGAGCAATTTAGGGCTAAAATTGAACTTCCTAAGTTTTATTTTCATGTAATGTCCATGATTATCTAGAGATTTGCATCAAAAGATCAAAATGATGAGGTGATTATGCACAGATTCAAAATTTCAATCATACCATCTGTAGGTGGTCTCAATAATGAGATCGTCTTTGCCTAAAGGGAATGAAAAATCGGCAAGCTGGTTTCCTGCAAAATTAGAGAAAATACTACATCTCGAATAGTTTCTTCAATCATGAAATTAACTTTTGTTATCATTTCTCTCAAATAATTACTCCTTTTAAACATAAAAATAAATACTTCGAAGATAAAACTGAGGTTATTGGCAATGTCACTTACATGTTACATGATTAAATATATAATTTTGTATCTGTAATTTTACAAATTATATACAATTCTCATCTCTCAAATTTAATCTTGATTTACAAGAGCTTAGCTAGTAGACATATTTTAAACTAGGTATAGAGGAAATGGCAACCAGAGTGTGCACTCTCCATTTTCCCCTATGGTGCTCACCCAGGAGAATGACCATGATTGACTGATCATTGGAATCTGCAGGGGAAATAGGTAATCCTTAGGCTGAAAGTCTTTAGGAAGATGCTTCATTACGAATTATAATTTGTTATGCTACAGTGAAGACTAAGAACTCAGCATATTGTTAATAAATTGTCATGCTTGGATCTCTTATGGCAATGATCATCAATCAATTCACTTAATGGTTAAAATGAATGTATTTCCTGGAGAAATGATGGGGGAGAGTACCAATATAAACTACTCAAATGGTTCAGAGTTTGGGAGATAAAGAAAAATCATTAAAAATCATAGTATTGATCAAAGGTACCTATTAAAATAAAATCCAAAAGCATTTTGAAGGACTGTTTCCAAAACTTAGGTAACACGACAATCCTTTTGAATGTAAGTATGTATTCAACTGAATACACTGTTTGTTCAAATCACAAATAGCAACAATTGATGATTTACGGCATATGGAAAGGGGAATAAATGACAATGACACAAGGGATGGGAGGGAAGAATTGGAAACATAGTATAGTTATATGTTATTTATTACACATACTAATAATATATAGATATAAAATATAATATATACTATTAGTAATATATTTATATATTTTTAGTATATATCTATACTACAAATGAAATAATATGTTATTTGAAGGAGGCCTTAGATTAGTAAAAATGAATATTGCAAATGTGAAAAGAACTGTTATGATGAAAAGGAAATAAAATGGGATCATATAAAATGCTCAATTTAAACCAGATAAGGTAGAAAAAGAAGTCTCTGTCAATAAATAGAAAACAATTATGAACATGGTTTATATTAGTCCAACTATGCCAATAATCACTTTGAATATGAATGGTCTATACACTCCAATTAAAAGAGAGATTGTCAGAGTGAATTAAAAAAACTCAAAACAAAAACCAAAACCAAGTCCCAACTGTATGCGGTCTACAAAAACCCTACTTTAAATATAAAGACTCAAGGGCATGGGGTGGCTCAGTCAGTTAAGCATCTGACTCTTGATTTCAGCTCAGGTCATGATCTCAGGGTCCTGAGATATAGGCTAGCATAGGGCTCTGTGCTGGGCATGGAGCCTACTTGGAATTCTCTCTCTCCCTCTTCCTCCACCCTTGCCCCTGCCGCTCATGCCCCCACCCCTCTCTAAAATAAATAAAGAAAGAAAAAATAAATAAAGACTCAGATTAAAAGTAAAGGGATGGACTTATGCTTCTGGAAAGATGAAGTGTCATACTTTTCCTATTCTTCCTAAGTCTAGTGAAAACCTTGGATGTTACATATAAAGCAAACATAAGAAGTCTATGAAAGATGCAAGGACCTCAAGGCCTAACAAATAACATGGTGATGAATTCTTTGGTTTTTCTTTTCATTCATATATTCTAGACTTGGAGTTGAAGAATGCAGCAATCTAGGGATTCCAAAGGGCACTGGCCAAGAAACCTCTAACAAAAACCTGCTTTTCCTAGCAAAAGAAACAACAAAGGAGCAGTCTAACAAAACAAAAATATTAGACAATAACTGTTCTACTTCAGTAAAATAACAGAAAATACTGTAACCCTCTCCTTCACACATGCCAGCAGATGCTGAATGGGGAGCCTGGATTTCTACCTTTATGAAGACGTAATGAGCTTCCTCAACACTGCTGCTAGAGTGTTGTCAGAAAACTCCCAGCACAGAGACTGGACTTTCATATCCAATTGCCAGTAATACAGTTTTCTTCCACTGTAATGTCAATGGAGACCATGTATGGACCTAGGACTTCTAGACCCACCTGGATAATGTGGTTCTTGCACATTCATTACTGGGTGGTATCAGGGAAGGAAAAAAAAAAATCTGGACTTTCAACATTACCCAGTGAAAACCAGTGCTGTCAGTGAAGACTACATGGAGAGCCCAAATTCCCATGCCTCACCAACAGTGATGAGGAGCTCACCCCATACTAGGGTATCAACTGAAGCCAGTAATGAATATGAAATTCTATCCCCACACAGAGGCAGTGCTTCCCTTTACTTAACAAAATGTTATCAAAAAAGACACCTTAAACAGAGAATTCAAATAAGATCCAGAGTGTCACAACATAATATAAAATGCCCATGTTTCAATCTTTTCATATAAAGAACCAGGAAGATCTCAAATTACATGAAAGGAATCAATCATAGATACCAACACCAAGAAGTCAAAGATATTGAGTAAGTTCAGTAAGATTTTACAGAAGTCATCATGAAAATGGTTCAAGGAACAATTACAAACATGCTTGAAACAAATGATAAATTCAAAAGCTCTCACAAAAAAAAATTGGAAAGTCTCAGGAAGAAAAGATATAAAAGTACAAAATGCAAGTTTTGGAACTGAAAAATATATTATCTAAAAAATCTCAGTAAATGGGCTCAAGAGCAGAATGGAGGGACAGAAGGAACAGTCAGTGACATTGAAGCAATGGCAATTACCCAATTTAAATAGAGAATGATAGAGAACAATGGCTTGAAAAGAATTGAATAAAACATCAGTGACCTGTGGGACAATTAAAATAAGAAAATCTCACATTCGTATCTTGGAGTCTTGTAAGAAAAGGAGAAAAGGGGAGGCTGAGAAAGTACTCCAAGAAATAATGGCAGAAATAGTCCCAATTTGGAAAAAAAAATCCCATATATCTATAAGTTTAAGAAGGTGAGTACCAAATAGAATAAACCTACAGAAATACTTAACAAGTGACTTCATAATTAAGCTTTTGAAAACTAAAGATAAAGAAAAAAGTCTTGAAAGCAAAGAAAAATGACACTTCACATACATGAACAAAAATTTATGACAGTAGATTCCCTTTTTTTAAGATTTATTTATTTACTTTAGAGAAAGAGAGTCACCCACATGCATATGCACACATGTGTGAGGGGGGAAGAAGAGGGAAGAGGCACAGGGAGAAGGAGAGGGAGAATCCCAAGCAGACTCCTAGCTGAGCACAGAGTCTGATGCAGGGCTTGAAGTCACAACCCTGAGATCATGACCTGAGCTGAAACTAAGAGTTAGACACTCAACCAACTGAGGCACCCATGGTTTCCTGACAATGGATTTCTTCTTATCAGTGACTATGGTGGCCAAATGGAAGTGGCACAATAGATTTTTAAGTGCTGAAAGAAAGAAAAGAGAAAAACAACAACTATCAACAGAATCTTATACAAAGTGAAAATATCCTTCAGGAATAAAATGGAAATCAAGACATTCTCAGATGAAGAAAAACAGGATTTGTTACCAGTGAGTTTACTCTAAAAGAATAGCTAGAGGAAGTTCTCTAGAAATAATGTAAGAAAAAACACTGGAATAGCAGAAAGGAGAAAGAACATGATTAGCAAAAATATTGATAAATACAATAAACTATGTTTCTCATGAGTCTTCTAAATGAGTGGTTGAAGTAAAAATTACAGTACTGCCTAATGTGGTTCTATATGAATACATAGGAAATATTTAAGACAATTATAAAAGAGAGAGGACAAAGACACATAGAATGAAGTAATGCTTCAACTCTTCACACAAACTGGTAAAATGATGATAGTGGTAGATTGTGATAAGTTATGTGTATGTATAGTGTAATACCTAGAACAATCATTAATAAAGCTATACAAAGAAATTCACTCAAAAATACTATAAATAAATCAAAATGGAATCCTAAACAAGTTTTCCAGATAAGTAACACAAAAAGTTAGGAAAAAGAAAGCATAAAAAAAAATTTAAAGGAAAGCATAGAAAGAAATAACAGAAGGAAACATCTCTCTTTCTCTTTCTTTTTCTTTTTCTCCTTCTCTTTCTCCTCTTTCTCCTTCTCTTTCTCCTTCTCCTTCTCTTTCTCCTTCTCCTTCTCCTTCTCCTTCTCTTTCTCTTTCTCTTTCTCTTTCTCTTTCTCTTTCTCTTTCTCTTTCTCTCTCCCTCTCCCTCTCTCTCTGTATATATATATATATATATATATATATATATACAGATTTAAGTCCTAATATATCAATAATCCATTAAACATAAAATGGTCTGAATGCACTGACTAGAAAACAGATATTGGTAGAGTGGATCAAAACATATGACCCAACTTATGCTTTCTACAAGAAATTCTCTTTGATTATAATTAATAGCAGGTTGAAGTAAAAGAATGAAATGTATATACTGTGCATACATTAATTGAAGGAAAATAGTAATGGCTATATTAATATCAAATATATTAGATCACAAAGCAAAGAAAATTATTGTTGGAAGTGGGGGAAGATTGTATAATGATAAAAGTGTTGCTCCATCAGAAAAATATAGAAAACTTATAGGTTGTACATCCAACAATAAGAGCTAAAAATATGCAAAGCAAAATTTGATAGAATTGAAAGGAAAAAAGAGATGCCTACATTTGTTTAAACTTAAAGATTTCAACACTCCTTACAAAACAAAGGATGGAACAACTAGAGAGATTCAGCAAGAATATAGAGCTCAAGGACACCATTAATCACCAGGACTCAGTCAAAATTCAAAGGATACTCCATGAAAAGGAGCAAAGGACATATTCTTTCCAGTATTCACAAAACTTATAACAAGACACCATATCCTGGGCCCTAAAACAACCTCAACAAATTTAAAAGAATTGAAATCATACAAAGTGTCTTCTCTAGCCACAGTGAAATTAAATTAGTAATGAATAGGAAAAAGATAACAAGAAAATCTCAAAACACTTGAGAACTAAGCAACAGACTTCTAATTTATGTGTATATCAAAAAGAAAAATATTAAGGGGAGTTCAAAATACATTAAAGTGAATGACAATAAAAATACAACTTATCAAAAGTTGGACACAAAGCTAAAACAGTATTGAGAGGGATATTGTACTACTAAATGCATTCATTAAAAAGAATAGTCCAGGGGCGCCTGGGTAGCGCAGTCGTTAAAGCGTCTGCCTTTGGCTCAGGGCGTGATCCCGGCGTACCGGGATCGAGTCCCACATCGGGCTCCTCCGCTGTGAGCCTGCTTCTTCCTCTCCCACTCCCCCTGCTGTGTTCCCTCTCTCGCTGGCTGTCTCTCTCTGTCAAATAAATAAATAAAATCTTTAAAAAAAAAAAAAAGAATAGTCCAACCACATACACACAAACTTTTTAATATTGAAAATTCAAAAGCTTCCAAATCCCGGCCTCCAACTCCTGCTCCAAATGAGTATCTTGTGTCCCCCATCAGCAAGGAGATGATCCCTGCCAGCAAATACAGAAATACATGTGCACTGGGCTTCTCAACCCCAACTAAGTGAAGCAGCAAGATTGTTCTATGAGCAAGAAGTGCAGAGAAAAAATGAGGTGTATGCACCAGATCTGATTATTAAGAGCAGCTTGAAACAACTGGCCCAGTGGTGTACTGACATCTTTGGTATAGAGGAAATGATCACTAGTAAGATCAGTGAGGAGGAGATCCAAAAGCCAGAGGAAAAGTTGACCCTACACAGCCACTTGGATAGCATGGCCCAGAAAGCTGCCCAGACCAATATCATCCTTCAGGAACAGATTGAGCCACCAATGGGCCAAGAGCCTTGTGCCAGAAGAGATCAAAAAGAAGATTGGCCCCAACAAGTCCAATGAACTCCTCCAGCAGCTACCACCTCTGTCTTTATCCTTAACATACTCAGCTCACCCCAAACCATCACCTTGGTGTTCCTAACCACCAGCATTGGTGCCTCAGGCCAAACCAGAGTTTTGTCTGCCATACGGTCATCCAGTATCGATAGTCCAATTGTCTCTGGGCTCAGCAATCACCCTCACACCACCCATCACCCATAATCTCAGGAACAAAGTGCCCATGCATCTATCGGTCCCTCCGATCATGGCACCCTACTCAGCCCCCATGATTGTGCCAACAGCCTTTGTGCCATCTCCACCTGTAGCACTTGTCCCAGCTCCAGCCTCAGTGACTCCTACCTACATTCTACTCCATTGAAGATGAGCCTAACCTGTCTCCAAGAAACTGACGTCAGAAGATATCCTCATGCTGGAGGAAAAGTTTTTATGCAGAAACAAGGGTCTACTGCCCATCAAATTCCAAGTGCCCAACAGATAAGACAGAATTGAAGCTAAAGGGACAGGTGCTGTTCTTCATCCTCCTACACACAGACCAGATCTCTGACATCCAGGTGAAGATTTATGAAGCCACAGGCATACACCAGGGAAACAAACTGCAGTGTGAGGTCATCTTCATTGAGGATTCCAACTTGCATGTTTACTATAACATAACCAATGGCATAGCCACCCACCTGGCTCTCAAGGAGAGAAGGAGGAAAAAATAGAAAAGAGAAACCTGCTCCCAGCCACTGCCATTTTGCTTCTCTTTTCCCCAAACCCCTGCTGTAGACCCAGAAGACCTATCTGGGGCCTTCATATTTGCTTTTCGTTTACTAAGTTTGGAAATTCAAATTGTCCTGCCAAGTTTCATTCCCCTATCCCCTCTTCACATTGGACAGAGTGGCAGTGTTTTGAAGTCACTCTCCTTCACAAGTTTCTTGAATCCCTTTGCATTGGGATCTTGAGTTGAGAGGATTCATGTTGGGGAGATCCCACTAGGAATTGTGAGCCTAGGGATGTCCTGGAGGATAGTATCATACTGCCAAATGGCACTTGGCTGATCAAATATGATTGTTATAATCATTAGTCATTTTATACCTTCCTATGAGCTGTCTAAAACCTTTTTGGACCCTTAAGTGTCCCTCAAGCCAATCCTCTAGCTTCCACTTTAAAAACCTAGAAAAAAAAAAAGAAAAACAAATCCAAAGCTAGTAGATGGAAGGAAATAACAAATATAAAAGCAGAAATCAATGAAATTGAAAACAAAATAATATAGAGTAAGTCAGTGAAACAGAGAGCTGAAAAGATCAATGAAATTGGCAAACATGTAATAGTATTGACAAATTAAAAAACAGAAGACACAAGTTAGAAGGAATGGAAAAAGACAGATCACTATGAACCTGAAGACGTCGGAAGGATAACAAAGGAATACTAAGAACAAATTTATATGCACACACATTTAACAAATTTTTTTTATTACCATGTTGTACTTTATTTTTTATTTTTTATTTTTTTAATGTTTTTCTATTATATTATGTTAGTCACCATAAAGTACATCCCTGGTTTTTGATGTAAAGTTCGATGATTCATTAGTTGCAACACGCAATACATGCCCTCCTTACTACCCTTCACCAGCCTATCCCATTCCGCCACCCCCGCCCCTCCAAAGCCCTCAGTTTGTTTCTCAGACTCCATAGTCTCTCATGCTTCATTCCCCCTTCTGATTACCCCCCTTTCTTTATCCCTTTCTTCTCCTACCGATCTTCCTAGTTCTTATATTCCATAGATGAGAGAAACCATATGATAGTTGTCTTTCTCTGCTTGACTTATTTCACTTAGCATTATCTCCTCCAGTGCCATCCATGTTGCAGCAAATGTTGAGAAATCATTCTTTTTGAAAGCTGAGTAGTATTCTATTGTATATATGCACAACAACTTCTTAATCCAGTCATCTGTTGAAGGGCATCTCGGCTCCTTCCACGATTTAGCTATTGTTGACAATGCTGCTATGAACATTGGGGTGCATATGGCCCTTCTCTTTACTATGTCTGTATCTTTGGGGTAAACACCCAGTAGTGCAATGGCTGGGTCATAGGGTAGCTCAATTTTTCACTTTTTAAGGGACCTCCACACTGTTTACCAGAGTGTCTGTACCAACTTGCATTCCCACCAACAATGTAGGAGGGATGCCCTTTCTCCATATCTTCTCCAGCAATTGTTGTTTCTTCCCTTGTCCATTTTTGCCATTCTAACTGGAATAAGGTGATATGTCAGTGTGGTTTTGATTTGAATTTCCCTGATGGCTAATGATTTTGAACATTTTTTCATGTGTCTGTTAGCCATTTGTATGTCTTCATTGGAAAAGTGTCTGTTCACATCTTCTGCCCATTTTATGATTTGTTTATTTGTTTCTTGTGTATTGAGTTTGAGAAGTTCTTTGTAGATCTTGGATACCAGTCTTTTATCTGTAGCATCATTTGCAAATATATTCTCCCATTCCGTGGGCTCCCTCTTAATTTTTTTGACTATTTCCTTGGCTGTGCAGAAGCTTTTTATCTTCATGAAGTCCCACAAGTTCATTTTTTCTTTTGTTTCTCTTGCCTTTGGAGATGTGTCATGAAAAAGGTTACTTTGCCTGATGTCGTAGAGGTTGCTGCCTATGTTCTCCTCTAGGATTTTAATGGATTCCTGTCTCACATCAAGGTCTTTCATCCATTTGGAGATTATCTTGGTGTACGGTGCAAGAGAGTGGTCAAGTTTCATTCTTTGCATGTAGCTGTCCAATTTTCCCAGCACCATTTATTGAAGAGACTGTCTTTTTTCCACTGGATGCCTTTTCCTGCTTTATCAAAGATTAGTTGCCCAAAGAGCCCAGAGTCCATTTCTGGCTTCTCTATTCTGTTCCATTGGTCTGTGTGTCTGTTTTTGTGCCAGTACCATGCTGTCTTTGTGATCACAGCTTTGTAGTACAGCTCGAAATCCAGCATTGTGATGCCCCCAGCTTTGTTTTTCCTTTTCAACAGTTCCTTGGAGATTCAGGGCCTTTTCTGTTTCCATACAAATTTAAGGACTATTTGTTACACTTCTTTGAAAACTGTCATTGGTGTTTGATTGGGATAGCATTGAAAATGTAGATTGCTCTGGGTAGCATGGACATTTTAACTATGTTAATTCCTCCGATCCATGAGCATGGAATATTTTTCCATCTTTTTGTGTCTTCTTCAATGTCTTTCAAGAGTGATTTGTACTTTCTAGAGTATAGTTCCTTTACGTCTCTGGTTATATTAATTCCAAGGTAACGTATGGTTTCTGGTGCTATTGTAAATGGGATGGATTCCCTAATTTCTCTTTCTTCAGTCTTATTGTTCATGAATAGAAATACAACTGATTTCTGAGCATTGATTTTGTATCCCGCCACATTACTGAATTGCTCTATAACTTCTAATAGTTTGGGAGTGGATTCTTTTGGTTTTTCCATATAGAGTATCATGTCATCTGCGAAGAGAGACAGTTTGACTTCCTCTTTGCTGATTTGGATACATTTTATCCTTTTTGTTGTCTGATTGCTGTTGCAAGGCCTTCTAGTACTATGTTGAATAATCATGGCAAGAGTAGGCATCCTTGTCATGTTCCTGATCTTAAGGGAAAGGCTTTGAGCTTTTCCCTGTTGAGAATGATATTTGCCCTAGGCTTTTCATAGATGGTTTTTATGAGATTGAGGAATGTACTCTCTATCCCTACTCTCTGAAGGGTTTTAATCAGGAAAGGATGCTGTATTTTGTCAAATACTTTTTCTGCATCTATTGAGAGAATCATATGATTTTTTGGCTCTTTTCTTCTGTAAAAAATCTCAGACACTGATAGATTTGCAAATGTTGAAGCATCCTTGCATCTGAGGGATGAATCCCACTTGGTCATGATGGATAATCCTTTTAATGTACTGTTGGATTATATTAGCCAGGATCTTGTTGAGAATTTTGGCATCCATATTCATTAGGGAAATCGGTCTGTAATTCTCCTTTTTGATGGGGTCTTTGCCTGGTTTGGGGATCAAGGTAATATTGGCCTCATAGAATGAGTTTGGTAGCTTTCCTTCTGTTTCTATTTTTTGAAATAGCTTTAGGAGAATAGGTATTATTTCTTTTTTGAATGTTTGGTGGAATTCCCGGGGAAAACCAGCCAGTCCTAGAGTTTTGTTTTTTGGAAGGTTTTTAATCACTGTTTCAATCTCTTCATAATTAATTGGCCTGTTTAAAAAAAATCAATTTCTTCCAGTTTCAGTCTTGGTAGTTTACAGGTTTCCAGGAAGGCCTCCATCTCTTCCAGATTGCTTAATTTATTGGCATAAATCTGTTGATAAAAGTTTCTAATAATCCTTCCAATTTCATTGGTGTTGGTTGTGACCTCTCCCTTTTCATTCATAATTTTATTAATTTGGGTCTTCTCTATTCTTTTGGATAAGTCTTGCCAGCCGTTTGTCAATTTTATTTACTCTTTCAAAGAACCAGCTTCCAGTTCTGTTGATTTGCTCTACTGTGCTCCTGGTTTCTAATTCATTGATTTCTGCTCTAATCTTGATCTACTGCTTTCTCGTGCGTGGATTAGGCCTGTTTCTCTGTTGCTGTTCCAGCTTCCTGAGGTGAGAATATAAAAACTGCATTTTAGATTTTTCTATTCTTTTGGCTGAGGCTTGGATGGCTGTGTATTTTCCCCTTAGGACTGCCTTTGCCGTATCCCATAGGTTTTGGACCATTCTGTTTTCATTCTCCTGGTTTCCATAAATTGTTTAAATTGATGTTTGATTTCCTGGTTATCGAATCATTCTTGAGCAGGATGGTTCTTAGTCTCCAAGTGTTTTAGTTTCTTCCAAATTTTTCCTTGTGGTTGAGTTCCAATTTCAAAGCATTTTGGTCTGAGAATATGCAGGGAATAATTTCTGTCCTTTGGTATGGGTTGAGACCTGTTTTGTGATCCAGAACATGGTCTATTCTTGAGAATGTTCCATGGGCATTAGAATAGAGTGAGTATTCTTTGGTTCTGGGGTGTAGTGTTCTATATATATCTGTGAGGTCCAACTCGTCGAGTATGGCATTAAAGCTCTTCTTTCTTTGCTGGTTTTCTTCTCCGGTGCTCTGTCTATTGCTGATAGTGGAGTGTTGAGGTCCCCTACTATTAACATATTTTTATCTATATGTCTCTTTATTGTGGTTAAAAGTTGGCTTGTGTATCTTGCTGCTTCCCTGTTGGGAGCATAGATATTTATAATTGTCATATCCACTTGTTGGATACAACCTTTAAGAACAATAAAGTGCCCTTCTGTGTCTCTAACTATAGTCTTTAGTTTAAAATCCAATCTGTCCGATATGAGAATTGCTACCCCAGCTTTCTTTTGAGGTCCGTTGGCGTGAAAGATGGTATTCCATCCCTTTACGTTCAGTCTGAATGTATCTTTAGGTTCAGAATGAGTCTCTTGTAGACAGCAAATGGATGCGTCATGTCTTTTCATCCAATCTGCAACCCTGTGGTGCTTTATGTGAGCATTTAGGCGATTTACATTGAGACTGATTATTGAGAGATATGATTTTAATGATGCCATGTTGCCAGTAAAGTCTTTGTTTCTATAGATTGTGACTTTCCACTCTTTATCACTCTTGGGGCCTTTTTACTTCTATAGAAGCCCCCTTAATGTCTCCTGTAGGGCTAGTTTCATGGTTATGAAATTGGTCAATGACTGGCGATTCTGGAAGGTCTTTATCTCTCCATCAATTCTGAATGACAGCCTTGCTGGATAAAGGATCCTTGGCTGCATGTTTTTCTGAAATAGCTTTAAAAATGCCTCCCCTCCAACCCTTTCTCTCATTCCAGGTATGTGTACACAGGTCTGACATAATTCTGATACATTTGTCTTGGTATGTGAGAAATTTCTTTGCCCTGGCTGTTTTCAATACTGTACTCTTGGATCTAATATTTGTGAATTGCACTATGACGTGACATGGCGTAGGATTATTGTGGTTGAGATTGGGAGGGGTCCTCTCTGCCTCTTGGTCATGAATGCTTCTTTCCTTTGCTAGATTAGGAAAGTTTTCAGCTACAATTTGTTCAAATATCTCTTCTAGACCTCTGTTTTTCTCCACCCCCTCGGGGATGCCAAAAATCTGACATTGGAACGTTTCATTGAGTCAGTAATCTGTAACCTACACTCTTGAGATTGGATTTTTTTGAACCCAGATTCTATTTTAGCTTTCTCTTCTACTAACCCATCCTCCAAATCACTGATAAATTCTTCTGCCTCATTCACCTTGGCCGTCAGAGCCTCTAGTTTTGACTGCATTTGATTCATAGAATTTTTAATTTCTGCCAGATTCTCTCTCATTTCCATCCTTATAGAGTCTATATTCTCATTAACATTTTCATTAATACTTTTTTCAAGTCTACACATCATCTTGACCATTGTTACTCTGAACTCCATTTCTGATAATTTGGTTATATCCATATCCATTAGTTCTGTGGTAGAGGCCACAGACTCATTGTCTTTTCTTTGGGGGGGGGGGGGATTTCTCCTTCTCCTCATTCTGATGAGGAGAGGTTGCGGTGTTGTCCAGAGCCCATATTATTGACCAGGACGCAGGCAGTGCACGCTTGTTTTATAGGGACCTTAGGGATGTGTGCTTCTTGATTTTTCAGCCTACCTTCTGGGGGAGGGGCCTGCCGTGCTGATACTCAGGCAACCCTGTTTGGGTAGAGTCTCCGTGTCCCCTGGGAGGGTGGATGGGGATTGGTACACTGTGAGCCGGTATTTCCAGGCTTTTGTTCTCTGGCGGCTTTCCCTGGCAGATTGCTGTGCCTCTTCTGAGAGTCAGAGCAGCAGTGGCCATATTTCAGCATCTTTCTCAGAACAGAGGGATGGCAGATTGTTCTCTACTGATGTTCTGGCCACTTTAACTATGTTTCTGTTGGTGCTACTCAACCCTGCAGCATCCCTGGACGTGCGCCCCACAGCTGGCGTCCCAGCCCTCACTT
Source organism: Ursus americanus (assembly GCF_024610735.1). Taxonomy (NCBI): domain Eukaryota; kingdom Metazoa; phylum Chordata; class Mammalia; order Carnivora; family Ursidae; genus Ursus; species Ursus americanus. The sequence goes on from NC_142128.1 coordinate 62,640,429, forward strand.
CCAGGGCCAGCGCATCTCTGTCCTTTGTGTTTCTAACACCGCCAGCCACCAGCCACCAGCTGCCTCCGCGTGCTCCCGGAGCTCCCACTCAGTCTGTTTCCAGTCAGCACACCGGAGCTCCGTTTCAGTTTGGTGGCGTGCATTCCCTGGCTCACAGTCTCAGTCTGGTCTCTTGAAGGTGCAGGTCCGCGAGTCCCCCCACTCCCCCGTGCAATTGGCTACCTCTTCCCAGCACCTGAACGTGGCGGCTCCCTCCCCCTTCCGTTTATCTTCTGATATCTTGCTTGGTTTCATGGCTCCATGCTTTGTATGTCAATACTCAGTGCTAGAGATGTTCGTTTGTAGAGATCCAGATGTATCTTCCTGCGTCTCAGGGTGATTCCATGGATGTTCATGATGGTCTGGTACGTATCCAGCTTGCCTCAGGGGACCAGCTGAAAAAGGGGTCCCCTACTCCTCCACCATCTTAACTCCTCTCCCACAAAATTTTTGACCATGTCTTCCAAAAAACAAGCTACCATAACTCATCCAATAAAAGAGATCATTTGAATAGTTCTGTAGCTATTAAGGAAATTGAATTTGCAATTTTAAAACTTGCCAAAAATTAATTTTTAGTTTCAGATTCTTCTATTGGAAAATTAGACCAAATATTTAAATATGAATTAACATTATTTATACACAATCTTTTCCAAAAAATAAAAATGGGGGAATCATTCTCCAATTTGTTTTAGGAAATTAGTATTATCTTCATACAAAAACCAGACAAAACAGTGCATTAAGAGAAAAGTAAAGCCAAATTACTTCATGAATTATTCATAAATATTCCTAACAAAATATTATCAAATAGAAATAAAAATTATATATAGAATGATTCCACAAGACCAAGCAAGGTTTACTCCAAGGGTGCAAGGCTTGTTCAACATTTGAAAAATCAATCAAAGTAATTATTATCAGGATAAAAAAACAGTGAAGAGGGGAACAACTCAGTCATAGCCAACCCATTTCGAAAAGCCTCTTAGACAGGGATCTTTTAACATATATTTGAAAGCAATAACAATGTTTGCCCAGCTAAAAAATCCCCTCTTGTTCATTTTAAAATTCATTTGTTTTATTCTTGTTGAAATGTATCAAATGGATGTTTTGTAAATATTTTTGCCAGGTCTGTGTCTTTTCTTTCTCTTAACTGTCTTTCAAAAACCCAACTTATCATTTTTTTTCTTTTGTGAGTTGTATCATGCTTTTGAATTTGTATCTAAAAATCTCATTACCAAACCCTAAATAAATAATTTTGTTGAAGCTTTAACTATTTTTTCCAACTATAAATATTTAGTGTTGTCTTATTTTGAAAAGCCTGACTTTTTTCATCAAAGTAAATGAAGAAAACAGGCAGATTCATTACTGAGTAAGAAACTAAGAAACCAAGAAAACATGTTGTTTTTGTTAAAGTAACGTCCCATTCCTGCGGGTGTAAAAGATATACACTTTTACGGGTCTGGTTATGCTCAACTGGAAATGAGTCCAAAGTGTCCTGATGAGAAGGTGATAGGAACATTAAGTTAACTTTTGCAAAGCCTCAGAGGAAGTTTGGCCAATTTATAATAGTTAAAGGGGCCCTCTAGTGAACCTTCACTCCACGATTACTGTTTCTAAATCAGTTGGTGGCCATATATGTTCTTGGTTGTATTTTCAGTTAAAAGACATAAAGGTAGTATTGTTTCACTGAGCTTTGCCTCCAGAACAGTGGACCCTGTAAAGAGCTCAATCTCAGAGTCAGGACTTGTTGTCATCAACTGGAAAATTAAGAAGAGTAAATGCCAGATGAAATAGTATTAGAAACAATGCTCTTTCAAGTAATTTTTCTGTTTTTCTATTATTTAATTTAGGGTCTAAGTACTTAGACCTATGTACATATTGATCTTAATCCTACTGTTCCTATAGAGTAATAGTCGATCCTGATTATCTGCCAGTTACCAATATGCACATCCACTCCCCCCCCCCCAAATTAACTTGTTAAACCAAATCAATACTTGCAGTACTTAAACAGTTGTTCTGAAACATGCAGGGAGGGGTAAAAAATTTGAGTTACTCTATGTGCACATTACTAGCTGAGAATGAACAAGATGGTGCTTTCTGTTGTTGATTTCACTCTTTAAAATGGCACCCAAGCCTCGTGGTCTAGTGTTTACAGGCATAAGAAGGCTATGACTGTAATGATGGCTATATTTTGGATACCCCTTGATAAAATCCATATCCGTGATATCCGTGGGTAAAACTGAAGCACACAGAGTTTAAAACACTCACTTGGGTTACATGACTAGTAACTGGAGGAGATGAGATACAAACTCTCCTGTGCTTTCAGTGAGAGAGAAACTGCCCTCTCCAGTAATAAGTTACCCTGATAATTCTAAATAAAATGAAGGAAAGCAAAAATTAGAAAGGAAAAACATCTTATCTTTTTGCAAGTCAAAGTGTATCTTCTGTCACATCATAAATTCATTTTAGGGGCCAAGCATTACTTTTAAAAATAACAGTAAATTCAAATGTTTTAATATTTAGGATCATCGAGATAATTTTTATTTATGTAGAGTTAATTTTAAATCAGTGTCATTTTTAAAATCTGCAATTACAGAAAAAGTTTTGCTATTCTGTTTTATTATGTTAATTTATGTTTATATTTTATTGTTTATTAAATATTTGCAAGCAACTCAGTTAAAAGTTAGAATTGTAGAAATTATTAAGACATATTATTTCATTTAATTTAATTAATTTTACTAAGGCACTTTCAATTTAACATATTAAATAAAAATCTAACATGCTATATCATTACTGTTAAATACTTGCTAAAATATAAAATGATTTTATTAACAAAAAGCTACTCTGAGCATAAATCAAATTTGGATCCACATCTCCATTCACTCCTAAAAAGCCCTACTGAGCAATTCCAAGAATAGGTGAAAGAGTTCACCAGGAGAATACAGCAGCTATAAAATAATCTCATTTATTTAGAAGATATCTTTGCTTTCTTGAATGAAAATAATTGGTGGGCATATGGCTGTGAAACAATATATTATATTCCTCTCCCAGTAGAATCACAAAAAGGAAATAAGATCCATTAAATCAATTTTAGTTTTCAGTTGTGCAAAAAAAAAGAATCTTTCTTTTAATGAAATCATGACCTTTTATTTCCATTATTAATGGAATCTTTTTGGAATGAGTCAATTCTCTTTAAAATTATATTTGAACTCTCAACATCTTGATCTGTAGGTTAAGCAAAATATTCATAGCATATGCCCTAAATTGCATTTTATGATCTTCTAATTGATGAAAATAAGTTAAATTTCAAGCATGCTAAATTACTATTAAGGACCCTTAAATTATGAATATATATCTTCTTTTGCATAAAAAACAACTTTACATGAAATTATAAAAGTCTTCTTATTTTTTAGGGTAAAACTGTGTCATAAAGTTTTGATTATCTTTTGAAAGGAAATCTCATATAATTCTGTTTTTCCTACACTAAAAATAATATGCATACAGTTGGTAAACCCCATCTATTCCACCACCCTACAATGCTGCTACTTTTTGAGAACAAGAGGCAAGGTCACATACTCTCCTCAGAAAATTAGAGTTATTTCTGGGATGAAAAATTTTGGTGTGTGGATGGAGGAAATGGTGCAGGCGCAAAGTAAAGAAAGTTTATTCATAGTTTAGAAAAGTTAAGTTTCTTTTGGAAATGACCTATATTTATTTCCATCTATGACTGTGAAAGAACACCAAATTTCAAACTAGAGTGAATTAAACCTATACAAAGTGAAAAATTAGATGTGAAAATTCCTAAACATATAGTCAGTTAGGTCCACAGCAATCACTCAATATCTGGGGCATTGAATATTACTCAGGGGCAACTTTTTTTGTTTTGATGGTGAAAACTTTAAATGAAACATACTTCAAACTTTTATGCTTTTTAGTCTCATAGTAAATACTTTGGTCTAATATCTTGTATCTTGTGACAAATGAAAATGACCCAGTAAAACTGAATCAGTTGGTTCTCCTTCTCTTAACCACAGGATGCCATTATCATCACCTTGTCATCAGGGAAGCATCTTATATACTTGCAATATTCCAACTGGTGCCAAGCTCTACAGAAACCATAGAGATCGTTTGACTGGAAGTGAATATAAAAAGTTAATGATATACATCCCATCCACCCAAACACAGGTCTACTCTAAATTCATCTCAGAAAATATAAGCAAAGAGTTCAATTAAAACTGTAATCCCAAACCTTCAACCTGGTCAAACACTAGACTGTAGAGCCTTAGGAATGAGGACACCAGTAACACCTATTCTGATGACCTGATGTCAAAACTACTAGAAATCACCAGTCCAAGGACAAGCACTAGGATCTCTATTGGCAGCAAGCACTATGTGAGACTTGCTTTCAAGCTCTGGCTGACGCAATTGGAGCCCAGAAAGTTGGCATGTGAGACACCATCTTGTCATCATCATTATCTTCTATCTAGCTGTTTTCCAACACCATCAACATTTGGAGTTCTCCATTTTATTCTTCTACTCCTTTTCCTAAGAGGTCTTTACTTCTCTCTCTTTCTCTTTCTCTTTCTCTCTCTATCTCTCCCCCACCTTCTTTTTTCTTTACCAGTTCTTGCTTTCATTTGGTATCTGTTGCTTCAGTAAAGACACTTCTCTGTGTGATGGAATTGTTAAACTGATAGTGCCTATACCGGAATTGAATGTAAACATTGGCTGAGCTCAGAACATTTGGAGCTGGGTGAGCATAGGTGTTTTTGCAGTGATTTGAAAGCCCTGGGCACTCCAGGGAGAAGAAGCTGGGCTCCAGAGCATCTCCCACAGCCTGTCGGCAGAGGGCTTAGGAGACTTCCAGCCCACCCATCCACCCAGAGAAAGGTGTGTGCAGTGGCAGCATCTATGGATTCAGGCACCAGCAGCTTTTTTGCTGCACAAGAAGCCAGAGCCCTGAGCACTGGGCAGAGGATGCCTGCAAGGGCCTGGGCATCACCAGAGCAGGCTACTCCAGCCTTTGACAGATAACTATTTTTGATACTTATAAAGTAATGAAGCACTTGTATCCCAAGATCTTGTCAAAGGGCAAAGATGATTCAACTGAAAACAGTAATGGAGGAAAAGATCTCTAATTATTTTGTCTTATTGAATTTAGTTCATTTTAATGGGCTAGTTTCACTAGTAATTATGACCATAATAATTTTTATTTTGGAATTCCTACTAGATAATTTTCATTGATTTTTAAAATGACTTAGGCCCAAATGTTCCTATCCTAGCCATTCTGCTTATTAGCTACATTACCTTGAGCATATGGCTTTAATCTTTTATTACTATTTCCTCATCTGTAAAATGAGAATAATAGTACCAACTTCATACGATTATTGTTAAAAACAAGACAACAGGCCCGAAATGGAGTCAATTATGTCACCAAGCAAAGATTTGACTTAATTACATTTTAGCCTCCCCCAGAAGTGAAGTCTTAAACCAGTCAATCAGGAGTCAGCTGATCAGCACTATTGAGATGATCTGACTGACAGATCTCTGACATCCCCTTAAGGAACGTGACCCTACCACAACCAATCCACTTTTTGCTAGCTTAACTTCCTTGTTTCTTCCATTTTGTACAGCTCCTCAGAGCTCCTTTCTATCTGCTAGATAGGATGCTACCTGATTCATGAATCATTGAATAAAGCCAGTAAGATCTCTAAAATTTACTGTTGAATTTTGTTTTAATATTGTTAAAGTGTAATGAAATGAAATCATATAAACTCTGAACTAATATTAACTACTGTTGTTAATCCACACAATGACACAAGGAAAGATACCATTTTTATAAATAGACAGATATATGAAAATAAAATATTTTTTCTCTACAGAACTCAGTATTTGAATTCAATTTTGTTATGCCAAGTTCTTAAACATTGAATATAGTCTTTGCTTTTAGGTCAGATGCTCAGATGTTAAATGACTAAATCCTGATCAAAAGATTTCTTTCCAGTGCTATGAAGCTATCATGTCAGAAGAGATTCCTGAAATACCCAGGAAAATAGAGAACAAATAATGTTTAGAGCACTGATCCAAAAATGGATCTCCCTCCATGGCATATTTTTAAAAACAAACGAATTTCCAAACACTCCCTTATTTAACACATCTAAATCCAATGTCAATTAATTTTTCTCTTATGTAAACTCTATGCCCAGCATGGAGCTTGAACTGATGACCCTGAGATCAAGAATCTCATGCTCTACCAACCCAGCCAGCCACTCTTCCAATTCATCTTTTAAATTCTCCTACTTCCTAAAACGGATATGATGACTTGAGTCAGATGTATTGCCTTGATATTGGTATGAGTGATAATTCAGGAGAAGTGATTGATTAAAATAAATAGGAAAATATTGCTAATGGACTTTGTTATTTGACATTTCCATAGGTTCATAATCAGAGTTGTTAAAAAGTTTAAAATTTCCTAAGCATGTTTATACAGCAAAACTTTAACTATAGGGTCAGCATGGAGACACAAATTGACTGAAGTCATGTCATTAATGAATGTTCTCTTCCTATGTTTTATGGTTATCCAAATGTTTTATTACAAAACATTTTAAAAATGTAACCAAATTTTAACAGAATAAGAAATTTTACTTTTTTTAAAAGATTTTATTTATTTATTTATTTATTTATTTATTTATTTATTTATCTACCTATTTGTCAGAGAGAGAGAGAAAGCACAAGCAGGGGGAGCAGCAGGCACAGGGAAAAGGGCCTCCCTGCTGAGTAAGGAGCCTGATGTGGGACTACTGGGATCATGACCTGAGCCGAAGGCAGACACTTAACCAACGGAGCCACCCAGACATTCCAGAACAAGAAATTTTATTTATTTATTTATTTTCATAATGATTTTTTATTATATTATGTTAGTCACCATACAGTACATCCCCGGTTTTCGATGTAAGGCTCGATGATTCATTAGTTGTGTATAACACCCAGTGCACCATGCAATATGTGCCCTCCTTACTACCCATCACCGGCCTATCCCATTCCCCCACCCCCCTCCCCTCTGTAGCCCTCAGTTTGTTTCTCATAGTCCATAGTCTCTCGTGTTTCATTCCCCCTTCTGATTACCCCCCCTTTCTTTATCCCTTTCTTCCCCTACTGATCATTCTAGTTCTTATGTTCCATAGATGAGAGAAATCATATGATAGTTGTCTTTCTCTGCTTGACTTATTTCACTTAGCATTATCTCCTCCAGTGCCGTCCATGTTGTAGCAAATGTTGAGAACTCATTCTTTCTGATTGCTGAGTAATATTCCATTGTATATATGGACCACAACTTGTTAATCCAGTCATCTGTTGCAGGGCATCTCGGCTCCTTCCACGATTTAGCTATTGTGGACATTGCTGCTATGAACATTGGTGGGGTGCATATGGCCCTTCTCTTCACTACGTCTGTATCTTTGGGGTAAATACCCAGTAGTGCAATGGCTGGATCATAGGGTAGCTCAATTTTTAACTTTTTAAGGGACCTCCACACTGTTTTCCAGAGTGGCTGTACCAACTTGCATTCCCACCAACAATGTAGGAGGGATCCCCTTTCTCCACATCCTCTCCAACAATTGTTGTTTCTTGCCTTGTCTATTTTTGCCATTCTAACTGGCGTAAGGTGGTATCTCAGTGTGGTTTTGATTTGAATTTCCTTGATGGCTAATGATTTTGAACATTTTTTCATGTGTCTGTTAGCCATTTGTATGTCTTCATTGGAAAAGTGTCTGTTCATATCTTCTGCCATTTTTTGATTTGTTTATTTGTTTCTCATGTATTGAGTTTGAGAAGTTCTTTGTAGATCTTGGATACCAGTCCTTTATCTGTAGTGTCATTTGCAAATATATTCTCCCATTCCGTGGGCTGCCTCTTAGTTTTTCTGACTGTTTCCTTGGATGTGCAGAAACTTTTAATCTTGATGAAGTCCCATAAATTCATTTTATCTTTTGTTTCTCTTGCCTTTGGGGATGTGTCATGAAAAAGGTTGCTTTGGCCGATGTCGTAGAGGTTGTTGCCTATGTTCTCCTCTAGAATTTTGATGGATTCCTGTCTCACATCGAGGTCTTTCATCCATTTGGAGTTTATTTTTGTGTATGGTGTGACAGAGTGGTCAAGTTTCATTCTCTTGCATGTAGCTGTCCAATTTTCCCAGCACCATTTATTGAAGAGACTGTCTTTTTCCCACCGGATGTTTTTTCCTGCTTTATCAAATATTAGTTGCCCAAAGAGCTGAGGGTCCATTTCTGGGCTCTCTATTCTGTTCCAATGGTCTATGTGTCTGTTTTTGTGCCAGTACCATGCTGTCTTTGTGATCACAGCTTTGTAGTACAGCTTGAAGTCCGGCATTGTGATGCCCCCAGCTTTGTTTTTCCTTTTCAACAGTTCCTTGGAGATTCGGGGTCTTTTCTGGTTCCATAGAAATTTAAGGACTATTTGTTCCAGTTCTTTGAAAAACGTTCTCGGTATTTTGATCGGGATAGCATTGAAAGTGTAGATTGCTCTGGGTAGCATGGACATTTTAACTATGTTAATTCTTCTGATCCATGAGCATGGAATATCTTTCCATCTTTTTATGTCTTCCTCAATGTCTTTTAAGAGTGATTTATAGTTTCTAGAATAAAGGTCCTTTACGTCTCTGGTTAAGTTAATTCCAAGGTAACGTATGGTTTTTGGTGCTATTGTAAATGGGATGGATTCCCTAATTTCTCTTTCTTCGTTCTCGTTATTCGTGTACAGAAATGCAACTGATTTATGAGCATTGATTTTGTATCCCGCCACATTACTGAATTGCTCTATAACTTCTAATAGTTTGGGAGTGGCTTCTTTTGGGTTTTCCATATAGAGTATCATGTCATCTGCAAAGAGAGACATTTTGACTTCTTTGCCGATTTGGATACCTTTGATCCCTTTTTGTGGTCTGATTGCTGTTGCAAGGACTTCTAGTACTATGTTGAATAATTTATGGAGACCAATGAGAATGAAAATACAACAGTCCAAAACCTATGGGATACTGCAAAGGCAGTCCTAAGGGGGAAATATATAGCCATCCAAGCCTCACTCAAAAGAATAGAAAAATCTAAAATGCAGTTTTTATATTCTCACCTCAAGAAGCTGGAACAGCAACAGAGGGACAGGCCTAATCCACACACGAGGAAGCAGTTGACCAAAATTAAAGCTGAAATCAATCAAGCAGAAACCAGAAGTACAATAGAGCAGATCAACAGGACTAGAAGCTGGTTCTTGGAGAGAATCAATAAAATTGACAGACCACTGGCAAGACTTATCCAAAAGAAAAGAGAAAGGACCCAGATTATTAAAATTATGAATGAAAAAGGAGAGGTCACGACGAACACCATTGAAATTGGAAGGATTATTAGAAATTTTTATCAACAGCTATATGCCAATAAACTAAGCAATCTGGAAGAGATGGAATCCTTCCTGGAAACCTATAAACTACCAAGATTGAAACAGGAAGAAATTGATTTCTTAAACAGGCCAATTAATTATGAAGAAATTGAGTCAGTGATAAACAACCTTCCAAATAACAAAACTCCAGGCCCGGACGGTTTTCCTGGGGAATTCTACCAAACATTCAAAGAAGAAATAATACCTATTCTCCTAAAGCTATTTCAAAAAACAGAAACAGAAGGAAAGCTACCAAACTCATTTTATGAGGCCAATATTACCTTGATCCCCAAACCAGGCAAAGACCCCCTCAAAAAGGAGAATTACAGACCGATTTCCCTAATGAATATGGACGCCAAAATCCTCAACGAGATACTTGCTAATAGAATCCAACAGTTCATTAAAAGGATTATCCACCACGATCAAGTGGGATTCATATCTGGGATGCAAGCGTGGTTCAATATTCGCAAATCAATCAGCGTGATACCTCGTATCAACAAGAAAAGACTCAAGAACCATATGATCCTCTCAATCAATGCCGAAAAAGCATTTGACAAAATACAGCATCCTTTCCTGATTAAAACCCTTCAGAGTGTAGGAATAGAAGGTACATTTCTCAATCTCATAAAAGCCATCTATGAAAAGCCTACTGCAAATATTATTCTCAATGGGGAAAAGCTGGAAGCCTTTTCCTTAAGATCAGGAACACGACAAGGATGCCCAGAACAAGAAATTTTAAAACAGTCAATATATATTTCACTTTAAAAGCATTGCATTTTTATTACAGAATAAAATAATTTACTTTTCTTTTATCTAATCCTCATTAGCATCATGAAAATTAAATAGAAACAAATATGTTTTAACAATCGAACAAAAAACCTCCAAACTTCTGCCAAAATAAATGAAATCATATTCTGATTCATGGTAGTTTAATTTCTAGCAGATTTTCTATGATTTTTAAATAAATAATTAATGAAATAATTAGCTAAATATTTAGTGAAAAGTTAAAATATGCCAAGAGCTATAATAAGAACCAAGGGTACTAATATCAATTCAAAAGGACTCTTGCCTTGAAGATATCCTATTCTCATTGTTGAGAAAGACACTTGAAGGAATAATTATAATCCATTATGTTAAAGGATCTGATTAATTAAAAAAAAAGAAAAGTTCTATAGGGAAACAGAGAAGGAATTACCTGACTAATTATGGATGTACTATATCCTTATGATAATTACATCTCTCCTAAGAAGACAAGAAAAGACAAAACTCCAAATGGAGAGCTGGGAATTTAAACACAAAATATGATGATTCTGCTTCTGCTGGGAAAACTCATTAGAGCTTGAAGACTGTATCATAATCATAATACAGTAGAAAGTGGGGCAGGACTTCAGTTTTGTGGGTATAGAAATGTAAGCCAGGCCTGAAATCTCTTCTGGCTTGCAGATGCCAGATCACAGCAATGTTTGGAGATGATCTGAAACAAGTCAAGCTGAAGTATTTGCTTTAGACTACCCAGGAACTGATTTGGACAGGTGCTCCTGTGGGGGAGGAGGATAGATGTGAACATCTCTAAGGCAAGTTAGACTGATGCTGGACAATCATATCAACTGATTATGACTTGTATGCTCTCATATTAGGCCAGCAAGTAGTGAGAATCCATAAAAGCCTCTCACAAGGATAGCTACAGGAAGACAAAATCATTCCTCTCTAATACTTTAAGAACGACATGGGTTGAGTTTCTTATAAACAACTTGATGGAATTTACATTCCAAACAATATGTATGCTTTCAAGGGAATTTAAGGCAAGGGACACTTTTGTCTCCAACAAAGAACACATATACCTACTGAACTATGTAACCATTTACCCAGATTAATGGCACTTCTTATCAATAGTTTCCTCTCTGTGGAATGCAAATACTCTTACTACTACTATTACTACTACAACTATTGCTACTGCATACTTCCAGAGTTAATTTGAGTTTTAAATATATAAATCATTAAAAATGCTTAGAATAGTGTCTGACAGATTAAGTGCTATATAAATGTTAGCTGTTATTACTGTTATAATTATTTTATTTATTATTTATTTTATTTATTTATTTCTCATATTATTTTACTTGTGCTTATCTGCTGGTGTCATCATTTTTCATCCAAATTATAATAATCATTTGAGGCATAAAAGCAGTTAGATTCAGATCACAAAGTACTGGGGACTTTACCTTATGTTAGTAGACACATATAAGTTTTAATTTAAAAAAGATGACACCTGGGAACCTGCAGATAGAATTATATGTAACATTAACTATAAGCAAATAGTCTGGTCACAAAGAGTCTAACAAAATAATAAATTAATAATTGAACATATAAACTTAAAACTTAAAGTGAGACAGTGTAATGAAAACTGCAGTGGTTGAGACAGAGTTATCAAATACTGGGCAAAGCCCATCCAAGGAGATGTGGCAGATGAAGCTACTTAGGGTACCTGGCTAGGCAGTAAACTCTAAAGAATTTTCTGTCTTGGGGTGCCCAGCTGGCTCAGTTGGTAGAGCATGCACCTCTTGATTTTGGGGTCATGAGATCAAGCCCCACATTGTGTATAGATATTACTAAAAAAATTAACATTAAAAAAACTTTATAAAAAGAATTTTCTATCTTTATCAAATATTCTTAAGATAAATAATATTACCTTGGACAAGGCAGTTCACTATTTTTTTAACATACTTGAAGTTTAATGAAGTCATTAATTTATATCAAATACAGGCAAAAATAATTTGAAAAAAAGGAGAATTTGAAATACATTTTGGATAATTTGTATATGAGATGATTTGGGAAAATCTAAAATAAAATAAAATCTAAAATAATTTTTTAAAAAGGCTACATATGTTTAACAACAGATTTTGACATCTTCCTGGGTGTTAAAGTGATAAGAATGGATGATATAAATGAATACATCACCAATATTTGATATAAAAATTCAGAATTTCCAATCTGGAGAAACTCGAAGTGCAAATCCTGTTAATGCATTTTTTATATTATCCTGGAACTGATTTGTGAATTATTTAATTCAAAGCATGTCATTTAATCTCTGTGGAACTTATTTTCCTCCTTTGAAAAATAATGTCCTGTGTAACTCACACTCATGCTGTAAAGATAAAATGAGATAAACTTTAGGGAAAAGGTTTAAAAATTAAAATAATATTAATAAGTAATAATGTCATAAGGTTTAATATTAGCATTTAGCAGGCCAAAATCAAATAGAATCAGTTGACTTGCAATGAGAGAATCTCAAATGGCAAATTTCCCTGTCCAACTCATTTAGTATATATATATATTACATCTACTTACTAGTCTTATCCATAGTTCATCAGTTGTTTAACATGTAATTATTAAATGCATACTGCATATTGGTTAAGTTCCAATGATGAAAGGCTTGAAATATGTTTCCCTGTAATTACTTAGAGTTTAGTAGTTAATGATGAGTGTGTGTTTTGATTTTATACCTACATAAAAATATTAAGGTAACCTATTACTGTTTTGCAGAAGACCTAAGACTTACAGCTGAGGGTCAAATGACTTAATTACTCATAGCAAAGTAGGCACCCTAATTGTCATGTTTGCATTGGTTCCCTTTGTCTTCTATGTGAAGACCAGATGAATGTCTGCACATCTAGTGGGTTGCATTGTAGGAGTAAAGTACTGAGCTTGGAAAAAACCCTGTGTTTTATAGCAAGCAGTAAGCAAAACTGTTCTTTGCTCCAGAAGAGACAATATGCTTCATTTCTCAAGGTTACTCTCTGAAAACTACATTTCTTGAGGTTCAATATCATTAGTCATTAGGAAAATGCAAATTAAAAACAATATGATACCACTACACACTTATCAGAAGAGCTAATATAAAAAACAGTGACAATACCAAATACTGGTGAGGATTCTGAGAACCTTGATCACTTATATGTTGTGGGGAAATATAAGATAGAAGAGCCACTCTGGAAGATAATTTGGCAATTTCTCAAATAACAAAACATGAAACTGCCATCTACCTAAAATAATGCTCCCTGTGCCTTTATCCCAGTGATAATGAAAACTTAGGTTCACAAAGAAAACTTCTAGACAGATGTTAATGTTAACCATAGTCATAATAGCAAAAACCTGGAAACAACCCATGTATCCTCCAATGGTTGAATGGTTAAACAGTGGTAAATCCATTCATGCCATGGAATACTAATCAGGAATAAAAATGAAGAAACTATTGTGTATGCAACAACTTAGATGAATCTCCATAGAATTATGCTGAGTGAAGAAAAGGCTAGTCTCAAAGTGTTACATACTGCATGATTTTACTTACACAGCATTCTTGAAATTAAAAGAAAATAGAAATGGGGAATGGATTAGTGGAATTAGTGGTTGCCAGAGGTGAAGAATAGGGGAAGAGAGAGTTGTGTGGCTAGTAAAGGGTAAAAAGAGGGTTCCTGTGGTGATGGAGTTGTTTTGTATCTCGATTTCATCAGGTCAATATCTGGTTGTAATATTAAATTATAATATTGTAAGATATTACCACTGGAGGAACTGAATAAAGGGTAAACAGAATCTCTGCATTATTTCTTACAATGGCATGTGAATCTATCTATCTATCATCTATCTATCTATCTATCTATCATCTATCTATCTATCTATCATCTATCTATCATCTACCTATTTATCTATCATCTATCTATCATCTATCTATCTATCTATCTATCTATCAATCTATCATCTATCTACATCTATCTATCTATATCATGTATCTATTTTTATTTTAATTAAAAAATACGTGTTGTTGGAAATGGTTTATTGTTATCTCTTCACTACTTATTTGAGTTCTGTGTTAATGTGGAACATACCCTTAGTCTTTTTTTTTTTAATGAAATTTTTTGTCCAACTGAATGGACTTCCTAGAAACCACATTACTCTAGAGTTTTAAATAAAGAACATGATGCTCTCATCACTAATTTTGTTTTTAAATAAAATACATGTCCTTTTTTAGTTATCATAGTTAAAAGATAATTGAGAAATTATTTAAGTACCAATATTCATTAGGAGCCAGCTTTTAGTAATTTCATTTTTAATCAGTTGAAGATGGAAAAATGTTCCATGTTTTAACCCTGCAAATTCCAAATTTTGAGGGGCTTGCTATACTCCTCATTTCTGCTTGCAAACTAGCAATTATTTTTTGACATGTTTTTATTAAAATATTTTAAAATATAGCCAATAGCATCCAAAGCTATTTGTGACAAAATATTCTTTAATATAGAAGACAGACTGGAGATGGGAGAAGCATGCTTTTCCTCTTAAACTTCAGCTTAGTCCTGGCACACTGTCATTCCCCCCAAGTTTGACTATTCCATGCATGACACTGCCAATTGACAATAGGTATAATTTATTCTTATAGATTCACATGGCATAAATGTAATTACCATCAATGATCATGTTGTTGTGTTTCTCACCCTGTCCAAATTTATACACATATCTCATTAGCATATATATCTAGGGCTCAGAAATATTTTCTCTTTGCAATGGAGTGAATGAATTGTTCAAAATTCCAAGGATCATGCATTTGATGAAAACGTCTTTTAAATATATATCTATCTTTTTTTTTATTAAGATATCATAAATTTTAGTAGCAATTACTATTCAGATATTGCATGCAGTTTCAGTCCTCTGCTGTCAAGATTCTTCTTGGATGGATTCAAATGTCTGAATAAGGCTAGCTACCTTGTTTTAGCTTAGTTTAAAAAGTTACCCATCCCTACTCAAGCTCCTCCCACATGACCTGGGTGTCACATCTTTCTTCCTAGTTCCCTGACCCATCATTTACAAACAATATAATTAAAATTGATAATACTTGTATACTTTTCCATTTTTATTTCCAGTAGTGATAAATTGATTATCTTAAAGAGATAATAAAATGCAGGAAGCTTAAGAAAAAGTTAAAGGAAAATGTAAGATAAATATCATTGAATTTCTCAAGCTTTTTTATTTACTTTTATAGGTATTTAAATTATACTTGGCACTAGAAAATCCAAAGTCTGGTATAACATGCTCATCTAATCACAATTTGCAATATATATTTCACAGATTAAAGAGTTATTGTCAAATAGTGAATTATGAGGACATCCTCAGGGAAAGCAAAATATTCAAGGGTTCTCTCGTGTTTTTTTACTCATCAATCTTTACTAACAATTGGAAAGAGATGGGCACAGTGCAATTTAAGGATGTTCAAATTCGTGGATTTGAACATTATCTAATTATCTGAAGCAATATGAATGAAGGAGAATGACATCCAGCAACATTTATAAAATAGTGGAATCTAGGCCAACAATGACAATATCGCAAAGCCACAAATTTTTTACCCCATTGTCACAGTGACTTCTATTCACAAGGTTTTAAAATATATATATTTGCTGCAAAGTAGCATTTATTTCCAATATTATGTTATTTCAATCTTACATAGCACCAGATGAAATTGCTTCATTTTTTAAAAATCCATATTAAGATAATCTACAAAGTGAGGTATGTCCAAATTTGCTTCATCCCAATGAGTCCAGGTACGATTTACATGATGTTATGTATCTAGCCTTTACATGCATGATCAAAGCTTTATATTAGTTTTAAGCTATACTATTTTTCCTTCAACCACTGAGCGGTTCCCCATAATTAAGTTCTCCATAGCCTTTCAAACAGTGATGATTATGGGGTACTGGCAATTACATTCATTGGTTTAATTCAAATGACACATTTAATAACTCGATCCATTATTTCCTTACTATCTTATAAAAGATTTAAAATGATATCTGGATTCTCATGCACAGAATGAGGTCATATATTTTTCTAACCCCTGGAAAGGAGTCCAGAGCTCAAAAATGGAATAGGAACATAAATACAGGGGGAACCTGGGTGGCACAGACATTAAGCATCTGCCTTCGGCTCAGGGCGTGATCCCAACGTTATAGGACCAAGCCCCACATCAGGCTCCTCTGCTATGAGCCTGCTTCTTCCTCTCCCACTCCCCCTGCTTGTGTTCCCTCTCTCACTTGGCTGTCTCTATCTCTGTCAAATAAATAAATAAAATCTTTAAAAAAAAAAAGGAACATAAATACAAGTTTGACAATGGTATACACCAGGTAGTGCTGATAATTATGACCGTTAAATTTATACAATTAATTGCAAGAATAGAGGTGAGCCGACATTTCTGAGGATGTATGGACATCGCAGAGTCTTAGACAGATCTCAGTTCTTTTTAGTAATTAGTTGTGTGCAGGTAGAACCAAAATATACTGTATGTGTTGTAACTGGATTCTTTAAGAAATTTGTAATTTTTCTGGAATGGAAGAATGTAGTGTATACCATCACTATTTCATAGTATGATTTTTTTCTCTCTTCAATCTATAAAAGCAAATTTAATGATCCTGCTGATTTTACAAAAAAATGTAAACATTCCTTTTTTTGCATTTTAAAAAGTAATAATTATAAAAGACTTATCTCATTCTCTAGCTTCAGTATTGACAGAGTAGTTTGTTTAAATACCTCTGAAAAGCGATAATCTCACAATGTCCTGTCACTCAGTTCCTTTTAGGAACCATAAAATACATTTTCTAAATTCCCACTGTCTATACTTATTTGCAAAGTAAATTGCAAAAGTTTGACTGTCATTATCTTTATTTTTGAAAAGAAATAATTACTTTCTTTTATACTAAAATTATAAATTATATACAAAATTGTAAGATTTGTAATTTGAACTTTAAGGATTTTAAAAAAACAAAAAAAGTTTATTTTTATTTCTTCTTTAAGCCCTTAGTTTCCATTGCTAGTTCACCATTTTTCCTGCAACCCCACATAGTTAATATGAAGTAAGTTTATATTCAATATATGTATTTATGTGTGTGCTCCTCTCTACTTGGCACAGCTTAGTGACAGTTTGAAGAAAAAGGCAATGAATATCTGGTCCCCATGATGATTTCATTGTAATTCTAAAATGCTGCCAAGGTCTTTGAATTGCAATGCAGTCATGTGTGAATAAAACAATACAACTAATTTATTACATCCAGTAAAAAAAAAGTATAAAAACTAAATATGAAAATCCATGATATACCAGCAAATATTCTGCAGGCAGAGACTCTTTACAGTGAATGATATCAACAGGCTAGTGCTAAATATAGATAAAGGTAATTGAACACATATATTGAAAACTCACAAGGTAATTCAGGAAGCTATCAAATCAAGGGCATGGAAAATAGATTGATGATATAGATTATTCTTTGTGTTTTGCATATGGTTTTTTACTCACGCTTATATAAGATTTAGAGAAGAGGGTCTTGCATATATTATTTACTGTTTTCTTTCTTTGATTTGAAAATTTACCATGGACCTGAGTGTGACTTTGCATACACTGCAAGATATATATTACAGGAAAATAATATTACTTTTAATGTTATTTAACCTATTTTAATTCTTCTTGTCATTGTGGAAGATAGATAAGATTTTTTCCCCCAAGTCCTTTATGTATCTTCTAGCTCTGTCTCTTCATTCCTAATATCTGTACTTCTCCTCTAAGGTAAAATCCCACTTCTTTCTGTTAAAAGTTTTATTGTGTCCTTTTGAACTCCTCTTTGTAATCAATAACATTCCTATACCCTTAACATTATTTTAAAAAATTGCTTCATTGTCTTAACTGGATCCTAGCTAGTTCTGGGAAACAAAGTCTCCCTTAGAACTCTTCTAAATAGTTTCTTTTTTTTTTTTTTAAAGATTTTATCCATTTATTTGACAGAGATAGAGATAGCCAGCGAGAGAGGGAACACAAGCAGGGGAAGTGGGAGAGAAAGAAGCAGGCTCATAGCAGAGGAGCCCGATGTGGGGCTCTATTCCACAACGCCGGGATCACGCCCTGAGCCGAAGGCAGACGCTTACCGCTGTGCCACCCAGGCGCCCCTAAACAGTTTCTTCTTTTCCTCTCACATTTGGCTTATGTCAGTGTGGGAAATTGTGCTCCCTAACTTGCTTCCTCTGTGGTCTAATAAAAACCTACTATACTGCTACGAACTTGCAAAAGTCCCCAAAAAGTTATTGCAGACTCCATATTACTAGTATCTTTGTCTTGGCTAGCACAAAATAGGCTCTAAATAATATCTGTTGAATTGTATAGGGTCATATAATTCTCTAAAACTTCTCATAATTGTCCCTAATTTCCAAAGTAGGTCCCAAATCCAGCTTTGTTACCACATTCATGGCTTGAAGCCTGATCAAAACCATTCTCTATTATCTAAACTATTGCAGAAAACTTTCAGTTGGTCTGTTTATTCCTTTCTTTGCCAACAATCTAGAGATTTACCAGCCGGAAATATATATATATATATTTACAGCTTTGTTAAAGCATAATTTAAATAAAAGAAATTGCACTTATAGTGTACAATGTAAGTTTTGATATATGTATATGCCAATGAAACCGTTACCACAGTCAAGTTAATGTACATATCCATCACTCCACATTCCTTGTGCCCATTTTTTATCACTAAATCCTGCATTCCAGCATCTCATATCAGAATCCCCAGGCAACTAACTACCCATCTATTTTCTGTCACTGTAGGTGAGTTTGTATTTTTGACAATACTATATGAATGCAGTATCGTGTGATGGCTTTTGCATGTGTCAGTTTAGCTACTGTAAACTGTGGTCCTCAGAAATCCCTTTCTAGTAGTATATTTCTGATTGTAGAAAGCTGCAAATTGTTTGGTTCTGTCCCTTCCTCTTGCCATAGCCTTCATATTCTCTCTAAGCAGTAAGCTGCAGCAATTGTAGGGCTCATCTCCTTTGTTTCTTATCTTTCAGGGATTACTGTCCTTCATTGCCTAATGCCCGATGTCTTAAAAACTCTTGATTCATATATTCTGTCCATTTTATTGTTGCTTTAGTCCAGAAGATAACTCCAGTCCCTGTTACTCCACAATGGATAAAAATGGCCATTGATATTTTCTAAATGTGAAATAGCTCAAATAACCCTCCCCTTTAAACTACCAATAGCTTAACAAAACATATAGAATAAAGTCCTTTAGCATAAAATCTATAAACTTACTTCTTTAAATTCATCTATCATGATCTATCAACTCTGTTCTAACCATAATGACTTTTGTCATTGTCTTAGATCAGCCTACTTTTTTTGCTAACCCAGTATTCTTGTATTCACTTTTCCTTCTACATCGTATGCTTTTTCCTCAGATTGTCACATTGCCCTCCCCCATTTTTTAATCATTAAGGTGTCAGTTGTAGTCTTCTGTACCTTGTGAGGATGAAGCAGTTTGCATCAGACTGACAATCCCACAAAGAGATATATGAACTGTAAATGCTGGATACCATATTTGAAACTGATATTTAAAGTTACCAGAGAGCACCAAGGCAGTGAGGACTTGGGGAGCCATGATTTTAGAAAAAAAGTAAGCAACAATTCTCTTATATTTTTTCAATTCTTATCACAAGGAGTAGAAGGTCAACAAAAAGCAGAAGACTGGGGCTTGAACAAGTCATACTTGATAAGAAAGACAGAGCCTGTATACCATGGCTCTATGACATGTATAATATACACAATCGAGAAATTAGAGGAAAATATTTGAAGTCAATGTAATATCTAAAATAGAGCCAATGAAGATTATAGAGATGAATAATATAAGAAAGGAAATTAAGGATCTGCTAGGTAATTTTAATAGGTCAGAAAACCCAGAATAACAGTAGAAAATATCAAAACTGAAGTACATAAAGAAATAGGAAGAAAAATACAGATAACAAGATAAGAGACTGATAGGATAAATGATACCCTACAATAAAAAAGGGAAAGACAAAAAGAAATAGTGATGATGTAATATTGCCACAGAATTTTCCACAATCACATGAAAAAGACATGAAAACACAGTTTAAACTCTGTCAACCAATATAAATACAAAGCAATATAAATACAAAGATATGCAGTGAATGTACCCTTGAAATACAAAGATGAAATAAATGCACTTTCAAAAGGAAACAAAATTTAAGAGAATTAATTTATAGCAAAACTTGCCATAAAGAAATACATTAGATACAAGAATAATGTTCCCAAACAGGAACTTGAAAATGGCAAGATGTAGTGTAAGTCACCAGAAAGTGTAAATATGTGAGAAATCTAAATTACTATTGAATTTTAAAACAACACTAAGAAATGTACTGTGGGATTTAAACTATATGTAGCATTAAAATATTGTACATGCCAATGATAGAACAGAAAGTATGCAAGGGGTAAATGGAATATCATATTTTAAGGTTCTTGAATTATACAGAAAATGGCAGAAGTACTTGGGGTGCCCGGGTGGCTAAGTCGGTTAAGCTTCCAACTCTTGATTTGGCTGAGGTCATGATCTCAGGGTTGTGAGATCCAGCCCTGCCTTGGACTCGGCGCTCAGCAGAGTCTGCTTGAGAATTTCTCTCCCTCTCTCTCTATCCCCTCCCCCATTCTCTCTAAATAAATGAATAAATAAATAAATTAAATACATAAATAAATAAAATATTTTTTAAAATGGCAAAAGTACCAATTAAATAAATAAATAAATAAATAAATAAATAAACAAAATCTTTTTAAAAATGGCAAAAGTACCAATGCCAGGTAGACTGTAATAGGAAAAGGTTGTTTGTTGCTGTAAATATATAGGTAGAAAAATGGAATTGATTAATCAAAAAGAAAGCAAGAAAAATGAAAAGGAGAACAGAAACAAGAGTAAAATAGAAAATGAATATTGATACGGCAGATTTAACCCAAATATAAAAGCAGTTACACAAAGATTGTAGGAATGGATTGCAAACTAGATATAAGCTGCTTATAAGACTAATCTCTTAAACATGATGTGCTGGAAAGTTTGAATATAAATGAATAGGGAAAAAAGATACTCCATACAAATAAAAAATCATTGGTTCAGAGACATATCTCCTCCTCAGAGAGAACGTGTTTTTTTTATTTATTTATTTATTTATTTATTTATTTATTTATTTATTTATCTCACCTGTCCCCCAGCCCTCCTACCTCCACACACAGAAGTATAATCTGCCTGTGGAGATATGTATGTTTATTCCCTACTCCATCCAAAGGAACTACAAGAGTAAATGGACCAAAGGAAGTATTCAATGAATATCTGGGAACATTTCCTTATTTATTATCTTCACATTGGTCTAGTCCCCATTTAACCTCAAAATGCTATATCACTACACTGTTTACCTTGAAACATCTCTTTTATTGTCAACCAGCCTTGTCTTGTACTTTCATGTGATCTTTTGTTCTTTTATTGTACCTTTACGGCTAGACTCTTATCCTCTATATAATCAAGCTTGCCTTTCCCTTCCACCTGGGTGAATCAGTAAGAGTTCCTGATGAGTCTATCATGTTATTCAGCCAATTCAATATGATGTTTTATGACTTTAAAACTCCACTTTTCAGAGAATAACATTGATTTCCTGTAACTGACAAAATAAAAAATAGAAAATAAAAATACAAAACTGCTATCTAAATATGGCCATACACATTCCATACAAGATTTGTATGTACGTGAACAGAATTTAAACATGGAAAATTTCATATAGTCTTATCCATAGCAACTCAAAAATGTTTAGAAAAAATACAGTTCAAATTGATTAAGGGAAAAACAGAAATAGATTCTCCTTCACGACGATTAAAATCAAACTTCAACAAAGTGTTGCATATCATCTCCTACAGCAAGGATATAGAGAATGACATGAAACAGGCTTAGGACTTGCCAGTTAAAGTGTTCAAACTCTAGAGATGGTTAATGCCCAGCCAACGAAGGTCTGTTATGCCAGTGTCAAAAGCAAATTTAGAAAATAATGGAACCCTGATAATTGAGATGGATACACTTCGGTGGATGCTTGTACCAAGAGTTAGCACTAACTTAAAGGTACAAAGATGCACATTTCCCCTTAGGATCAGCCTCATCCTTCCCTGCTGCACACTAGGCATATACTAATATTAAGTTGTGGCATAACCCAGCAGGGAATTTGCTAAGCCTCTTAAGAAAGGAAGGGGATGATGTCTCAAAGGACCTAATTAGCATGTACCAGCAGTAGCTGGTGGAGTCAAATAGAATTTAATTCTGAGAAATCTTGATCCAAGGGTCAAAATATAAGATTGAATATGGTGGAATTTATTTAGGAGAAATTTTTGAAGATATACATTTTAATATCCTGTCAAGGACCCAGAGGATGGTGTGAAATGTGAAATGGCTACAAGGATAGCTCCTAGAAGCTGGAAAAAGCAATGAGCATGCTAAGTGGAGGCAAAATGCCCAGTTCCCATTGCAGATAGTACAGGAAAAAATTCAAAGGCTTGAGAAAGTGGGACTGCTTGAGTGGTTACAATATGTAAGGCAGTAAATCTCACCAGATGATTACATTCCCCAGGAAGGCCTGAAGGATTCAACATTTGCCAAGGCCACAATAAACATGCTTGTAAAAGTGTCACCAACATCATTAAAATGTTCATTAATTGCTCTCCTCTGTAGACCAGGGTTGATTGTAGAAGAGGCAGTTACAGAACCAGGAACAATAATAGAAATAGAGACGATAGCACCCCTAAACCGAAGAGGTGTAGGAAGTGTGCTTACCCATCTGAAGCTGATGGAAGCAATTTTTGTAAATAGCAGAGGTTTGGATTAACTGCCAAGAGGCCTGTCTAACTCACAGATGTTTATGGAGATAGTAAACAGAACACAGTTCCCATAAGTGCATAATCTTTTTTTTTTTTATGTAAAGTTCGATGATTCATTAGTTGCGTATAACACCCAGTGCACCATGCAATATGTGCCGTCCTTACTACCCATCACCAGCCTATCCCCATAAGTGCATAATCTATAGGTAGTCGAAAAGAGAACTACTTAGCTTAAACTTTTGGAGAAATCAGATAGATGACCTTTCGTTGTTTTTCCCTAAAACGTTAACAACCATATGTCCAGATTTCAGACAGACCTGGGCTCATTTTCAGACCCAGAAGGCTTTTATGAAAAAGGAGGCCAGATCTCCAGGAAGAAGGAACCTGCAACACCACTGTAATAGCACATGCTAATGCTTCCTGCAGACCTCCCCTAAAAGACACTTGTGGCCATTGACTTGCATAGATAACTGCACTGGGCAAAGTAGAATACTCATACTTTCATACTTTAGAGAATTGTTTTTCAGAGCCCCTGAGTTGACATGAATACCTGGAGATCTGAAGAATCACCATAATACCCTATTTGACTGGACACACTAGGTAATAAATGTGTTCCTTCACATGATTCAGCAGTCAGTGGGGTTTGACATACCTAGTATGGAGTTGTGGAAATTCCCAAATCAGTTTCATGGCTTATAGGATAAGCATTCTCAGAAAAAGTGATACCAAATGACAGTTTCCGTAACTGACCCCTGAGATAATAAATTAAAAGCAGTATCATATCATGGGGTAAAATGGCAAACATCAGTATATTCTCTAGATTCTAAAGGATACAGAGATGGTGGCCCTCAACATTTTCTTTTATTAAATTTACCATGGTGGACCCTGCAAAAACCAGATTTATCCTGAAGACTGACAATAGACTATCCCAAACTTAATCAAGTTGTAGTCTCAATTGCAGCTGCTGTGTCATGTGTCATATTTTTTTTTTTTAGATTTGGGAAATAAATTATTTTCCATTCTTAGAAGAGAAGAGATCAAAAATGACATTCAAATGAAATGAACAACTATACATATTTACAGTTTTTTTGTTTCTCTCCCTTCTCATCCTTCAGGACTATGTTAACTCTCTGTCATAATATAGCTAGAGTTCTCTCTTCTTCTGGTTTCCACTCTGAACATCACATTGATTTAGATCACATTACCACAGTAAGAGGAAGGGGAATAGGAGATGTGCGTATTTGGACTTTTTTCTTCTAGTTGATATTGTGTCATGTAAAGATTTTAAATAAAAGAATGACTTGGTCAGAGTTGCAATTTAAATAAATTACCCTGGTGGTTTCATGGAGGATAGAATTTTTACTTGGGCACAACTTGAAATAAGATAACTGACCCCCAAAAAGACACTGAAATAGCCCCAGTGAGACATGCTGGATGTTTGTCAGCAAGGCAGAGGACATGGCACACTTAATTGAGGTGAGAATATGGAGACACACTCAACTTGGATAAGGAGAATTTAATGAAGAGGCACTTTCAAAAGGTCTAGGTAAGGTTATGGAAACCCATAGAATTGCAGCATTTATGGACTCCTGGACATGAGAAGCATCACCATATTTAGCCAGGGGTAAGAGGAGGGAACACTGTTAGCAGGGCATCCCGTATGGTGGGAATGTCCAGAGCAACTGCATGTCTTTCAGTCCCCATATGCCAATAATGGAAATCAGGCTTGTTAGCACCATTTAAATTAACTGTTTTCTTTATACTGCATTCTTGCGAGTGTTCTCAAGTAGGAAATACTGAAATGTACCATACAATGCACTTGAACAATTGTTGAATAATGTCTTAAGCTAAGTTTTCCTTGATATCATCCACAGAACAATAGCTATTTTTGAGTGGCTACTGTGTTTAAGACACTGTAATGGGTGCTTTATGCTCTTTATCTGATTCAATTTTCGTCATACTTAGTGGTATATAATATCAACTGTAGTAGTTTCAGCTGAGAAGACCAAAGCCAAGAGAAGATAAATAATCGAAGGTCAAATGCAGAATAAGTGTATGAGCCAGGGTTAAAATCCACTTTTGTCTGTCAACATATTTAAGTTTAAATATAAACAACAATGCTCTTACGACCAGAGTATGCGATGTAATTAGAAAAATAAATTTCCATTTAAGAAAAGAGCTATGCAAGGCAGTATGTAATTAAGTGAAACCAATTTTGCACAGAAATCAAATAATTATGGGGGTAACATTGACAATAATTAGACGTGAAAGTTGATAATAACCAATTTTGCTAGGAATAATCAAAGTGTTAAAGAGCAGAGATATATCTAACTGGAACTTTAATAATGGCTAATTTGCATAAGAATCTTCAAAGATGCAATAGACAGCATTATGGATCAATTGTCTTTGACGTCCTCCTGAAAACTGAGCTCATCTAGGGCACAATTTCGTCTCTGTGATTTCATGTTTTATTGTAACTATGTATCTCCTTATCTTCTTATCAAAATTATTCATTTGTCCTTGACAAATAAGAAAGAGACCATTTATAATTTTGCAAAATTGAGATTTTAAAAATAAATATAAAAAAGAATATTCTCTTTATTTATAGCTGTGCCTTATTTTGTAGAGCTCAGTGAAATTTAATAAATTATGAGGAATGTTTTGGGTCAAAATAATCAGAGAGGTTTTTTTATCAATAGTGGATTGCAATAATCGTAATATACAACTTGCTATTTAAGGGAGTTTGTATAAGATAAATTATAAGCTACAGCATGTAGTAATAAAAAGTTTAATGCTGCTATTTTTATGAGTAAGAGTGTTTTCAAAGTTGAGATTACTTTCCTATGCCTTTGTCTTCACAACTACCTGACAGCTGATTTGTGAGTTTGTGTCACAGTTGGATGGTGTGCACCCATCTAAGAAATAACAAACATAGGGACCTGTTGGAACAGATGGAAGGTACTCATGAATGGTTTCACCTGCTTAGGGGATTGGTAAATTAACTGAGGAGTTTGGGTTCTGATATTGAAATACTTGCTTGCTAGCATTACTGCAGAAGTCATCAATGACAGCTATTTTAAACTCTTAGTGATGCCCGTGTTCTCAAAACTCTTCATTTTACATTTGGAAAATAAATCCCATAATAATTATCAGGGTTTTCTTGCATGCTTTTTGGTGTTTTTTTGTTTGTTTGTTTTTAATTTTCTTAATTAAATGTTCTTATACCGAAGAGAAAAAATGTTGAGTTATGGGTGGGAGTAGAGGGACTTATATTATAGATAAGGAAAATGAGGGGTTATTTATAAAATAAATACCCAATTTTAAGTGTTACAATTTCACACATTTTCCATGAAAAGTTCTCATCATATAAAATTCCCTTTCATTAAAGAAAAGTCAAATTTGACTGAAAATATGAGCACTTACCTGACCCATATTCCTAGTTTTAAGAAGTCCATGATACATGATTTGGCTTCTTTCTGTATCCCACTATATCCTTCCATTTTTCTCAAGAACATCAAAGATTTTTTTTCCTAGAACAGAACAAATTATGTTATGAGACATCATCTTTGTTTGAGTTTTTAAAAATTTCTGGACTCTATGATTATATTTTGATTTTCTTTCTTGATTATATTTTTCCTAAATTAATCCTTTGAAAGTGGAATATATATTTTTAGGAGCAGTATTTCTACTTTCTTGAATTATTTTTCTTATGAGCTACATTTATACTTCATATGCACTTGGACCACATATAAAAACTGATATGGAATATTTTCATATTTTAGCTTTCTACAGTTCCTTTTTAAAGTTATTAATGAACTAGGATATTGATAAGTTTAAGCATTTTTAAAATAGTTGTTCTGCCACAGCTGTTTCCTTTTTTACCTCCCAGTTAATAATATGTAAAGCTATATTGCATACTCATTAAATTCATGGATAATGCTAAATTGGGAGTAGTTAACTGAAGAAAGAGCAATAACACGAAAATAGTATTATGATATGGAAATGTGGGAAGGAAAAAAGTTTAAAGAATGTTCAACTTGAGGAAATGTGGCTTTTTTAGGTAGAGAAAGTTACTGGACTATTACCTGTCTTTGCCTTTATTAAACATGTTTGTAGTTCTACAAATCCTGATTAGAAACCTACAAAGTAATGAACAGGCAGTGACTGTTTACTTGAAGCTTTGGCAAATGGAAACTTTTGGTTGTCGGTATATAATACTTTATCTGCATAAGACCATGTGGAGTAAATTACAGGTATCCTTCACTCTGCTGATTGTTTTCTTTTAGGTTGCATTTAAGGTACAATTTATTTCTAAGCACAACTCCTTCTATTTGGGACAATGTATAAGATCTTTAAGACAGGATATGGAGCTCACACTTTTTTTGGGTAATGTTCGATAATTTATCAGTTGCATATAATACCCAGTGTTCATCACATCATGTGCCTTCCTTAATGTCCATCTCCCAGTTACCCCATCCCCCTACCCACCTCCCCTCCAGCAACCCTCAGTTGTTTCCCATAGTTAAGAGTCTTTCATGGTTTTTCTCCCTCTCTGATGACTTCCCATTCAGTTTTCCCTCCCTTCCCCTAAGATCCTCTGTGCTGTTCCACATATGAATGAAACCATATAATTGTCTTTCTTTAATTGATTTATTTTGCTCAGCATAATACCCTCCAGTTATGTCAATGTAAATGGTGACTATTCATCCTTCTGATGGCTGAGTAATATTCCATTATGTGTGTGTGTGTGTGTGTGTGTGTGTGTGTGTGTGTCTGTATACATACCACATCTTCTTTATCCATTCATCTGTCAATGGACAGCTCATCTCTTTCCACAGTTTTGCTATTGTGGATATTGCTGCTATGAACCTTTTCAACCTCAGAGCTCACGATTTTTAAATTAACTTGATTTATCTTAACAGTAATAACATTTATTTTTGCCTAAACTTCCTTATGAAAGTTGTTTTAAGGAAATAGTGGGGGAACTCATGTTTTATTTACTCATTTTCCCATCGTAGTTATTTCAATTAAAAGCATTAATAGACATCTAGATGAGTAGCATAATTTCCTATGGGATAATAAAATAAGTAGTAATATCAGAACATAACAAGTACATGGTAAGCAATTATGAGTGAGAAAATGGAATATGTACAGCATACATACAACAAATATATGTAAATTGAGATGATTATGAATCAGTCTTCTTTTAAATATGAATAAAAGAGTAAATTCATGTAATGAAATGATGAGAAAGTCATGGAATTTTACACATGGAATAGGTGATTTTCTTTTTAAGATTTGTTATTTATTCATTTGAGAGAGAGAGAACAAGGAGAGCACAAGAGCAGGGTGAGGGACAGAGGGAGAAAAAGACTCCCCACTGAGCAGGGAGCCCGATGTGGGGCTTGATCCCGGGACTTGATCCCATGACCCAAGCTGAAGGCAGACACTCAACCAACTGAACCACCCAGGCACCCCAAGAAATAGGTGATTTTTAAAACAAAGAAATTTCAGAGCTGAAAAAGCTGTAGGGAGAATCTATTCATAGAATAATAAAATCTTATATCAGCAAATAACCCTTGAGGTTTTGGCCAAAGAGATTTGTGGCAAAGAAAAAGGTAAATCATAGTTTATGGGTAGAACTAAAGCTAGAGCTTAAGTATTTTGATTTACATTTTGATGCTTTTGTCACTGTACCCTGTGGCCATTTGCTGCATCTCTCAGGGTCAGTTTATACCTAGATATTAGTAACCTTGCAGTAAAACAGGCATTGCTCTTTGAAACACTGGAAGAGGGATCAATCTATCAACCATAAAAATATCAACTTTTGGGCACCTGGGTGGCTCAGTCGGTTTTGCTTTGGCTTGGGTCATGATCCTGGAGTCCTGGGATCAAATCCCACATTGGGCTTCCTGGTCAGTAGGGAGTCTGCTTCTCCCTCTGCCGTTCACCCTGCTTGTGCTCTCTCTTGCTCATTCTCTCTCTCAAATAAATAAATAAATAAAATATTTTTAAAAATATACCAACTTTTGCTCAGCAACTGCCTAGAGACATTATAATGAACATTATCCAAGTGATGGAGACATGTAGGACGGTATTTCGGTTCTGAGAAACTTATAACTGTACTTGGCAGATTAAAAACATACTCAAAAAGGACAATAATAATAAACACTGTTTAAATGCTGTTTGAATATTAAAGATAAAACATTGCATTTCAGAAGATGAAGAATTCACTGAAATAAGCCCATTGGCTAAGATTTTATTAGATGAATGGGCTTCAAAGCACAAACCCAATGGATCAACAGAAAACAGAAGAAAAGCATTATATGTAGAGGGATTCTTAATTAGAAAATGTTTGGATATTAAGAATGATTTGTTCAGTGTGGATAATTTTATTGAAATAGACATTGTTTTAGATATAACACAAGAACAGTTCATAAGACACTTCTAATTACAGAATCATTTATTACTTTTAACATTCAGACTAAGTAAATTTTGGAAATGTATAAAGCAATGTTCTAAGTATTCAAAGGAACTTGAGAATTTCTTTGTAGGAAGAATTTGTGAGTAAATTTTATAACTTGTTCAAACATACTAGATGGACCTTCAACATTATGAATGATTTCAACAACAATGACTTTGAAACTTGACCCACGAAAGAAAATGAGTTCTTAATTAGGTAGTGGCATTGCCACAGAATATCATTCTTGTAGAGCATGGTGAGTTAAGTAGATATATAACCTGAACCTTCGGTATTTGATCTGATGGATTACTACACCTTAAGACCAAACAAAGCTCCCTAAGAGGAGAGCTGCAAAGGAATTCCATGTCTCTTCAGTAAACTGTGGCATTTAAGAGCAAGGTTCGATCAGTAGAACACACTTTTGGAGCACATATGAACTATTGCTTCTTGTCATCATGTAACTAACTCTTCTTCTGTCTTTCTTCAGTATCATTCTTGACTTGATTTCCATCCTTGACTTATCTGGCTCTTTTTTACTGGCTTCTTTGGTTCTCACCATCCTGAATGAACTTCTGGTACTAGTGTTTTATGTATAACTGTTAAATTTCAAAACTTGGTCCCGTAGGCCAAGACTAAAAATTGCATTTGACATATTTATTACTTGCTTTCTTCACCTGCCTCGTGTTCAAGTACAGCTAAATCTGCAACCATTATTCATTATTCAGCCACTAAACCTGATCTAATAATGTGGAGTCCCTTCTTATTTACAACCAACTAACTTCCAGCTTCTATTAGTAAATTGTCCTAGTTTGAACCTTGACATTTAATGTAGGCATTAAACTTTTGGAGGCATGAGTATGAAACAAAGAAGTGATATTTTATAAGATTAATGTATCTAAACATGCAGAATGGTTTGGAGAAGAGTGGAAAAGACACAAAGGAAACTATTACAGAGGGGTGACATTGCCCTGAGCTAGAGTAAATATAGTGACTACACTAGGAAAGGGATAGACATGGACACAATAATTTAGAGAGAAAAATCAACAGGACCTAGTTATTGACTAAAATAAGAACAAAGCATCATTTTAGAACCCAGTAATTAAGAAACAAGAGTTTCATGAGAAGAAATTAGGAAACCCAGAGAAGAATGTGCTTATGGTAAAACATGGAGTTGATTTTTTGCTTGCTTAATTTGAGGCTAAAACATCCAGATAGAGATATTCTGCATTAAAATTCAAAATCAGAATTCTGAAAAAAAGTTCAGGACTAAATATTTAATTTGGACATTATGAATTCAAGAGTGATAGGTGACTCCATTATGGTAGATGAGACCTAAAAGCAAAAGAAAGAATAATGAAAGGGACTAAAATCTAAGGATTTCATTGACATTAGATGTGAGAATGAACTAGTGAAATATAGAAAGAGTCCAAAAGCATAAGAAAACAAAAATAGCATGACCTCCAGAAGAGAGAGAAAGAGAGACTGAGTAAAAGAGAGGGGAAAAGGGAATGAGGACCAAGGAAAACCGATGTCTATCTAGACACCAAAAATAACACTATAATTTTGAGTAGAATAGTTACAGTTGACCCTTCAACATGCAGGGGTGTTGACACTCTGTGCAATTGAAATCCGTGTATAAATTTTGACTCCCCCAAAGCTTAACTGCTAATAGCCTACTGTTGACCAGAAGTCTTACCAGTAACATAGTCAATTCACACATGTTTTTTATGTTATGTGTATTATATGCTGTATTCCTACAATAAAGTAAGCTAGAGAAAAGAAAACGTCATTAAGAGGTGTCTGGGTGGCTCAGTCAGTTGAGCATCTGCCTTTGGCTCAGATCATGATCCCAGACTCTTGGGATGGAGCCCCACATTGGACTCCCTGCTCTTTGGGGAGTCTGCTTCTCCCTCTGCCCTTTACCCCACTCATGCTCACTCACTCTCTCTCAAATAAATTAAAAAAATTTTTTTTTAATTTAAAAAGAGAAAATGTCATTAAGAAAATCATAAGGAAAAGAAAATACATTTACAGGACTATACTGTGTTTATTAAAAACAATTCACATGTAAGTGGACCCATGCAGTTGCAACCCGTGTTGTTCAAGGGTCAACTGTATGTTTATAATTAAGTCTCCATGTTTGTTGGTGATCATGCCCAGAAAAAAAAGAATAGCTAGCATTAAGACAAAACACACGCGTACGCATGCGCGCACACACACACACACACACACACACACAAGCCTTTACTGTGAGACATAAAATCAATGGTCAGTATTGTATTGGTTGGTTTTTGTCTTACCCCTAACTCTGCTTATTTAAGAAGCTCAAGGATGTCCAATTTTTACAGTGCAAACAACACTAGATTTATGTTAAGAACTTTTTTTCTGTTAGTGCTTTTATTTTCTTTTTAAAAAGTTGTTCTTAATAACAAGATTGTTAACTTAGAAATTCTGAAATTAAATGTAGTAAGCAGCAATTTTAAAACAAGCACATGGAAATACAAATATATTAAATAACAAAAGATATTTTCACATGGAAAGTAGCTAACCACTTTGATATTAGGTTAAAATGAGACAGTCTTGAAATACTTTGAAAAAGAGAAGCCACTGAGTCTTTAATATTTAAATAAATGTATGTTGTCCTTAGTTTGAGAAAACATGTATTATATTTTAAAAATTATATAAGATGACTAAAATATACTTCTAGGTTTAACAAAATGAGCACATAGTAAGGACAAGGTTTTATGTATTCTAGTGAATGTAGCTTACAAGCTGTGATTTATAACTCAAAAAGATTCACCCCCTGATCCACTCTTGAACATACTTTGAATGCCAAGGACACTCCAAAATATAGATAAAATGTTTAAGCAGCAGAATGATGGAAAAGCTTAAAGTCATATCAGAATGTAGAAATTTGATTGCATCTTAAGAAATGATCATATAATTTTTGCTCATAAAAGAAGAATTAAATCTTTGCTGCAGGCCACATCTATCAGTCTCAAACACATATGATAGGCAGACGAAGTTGGACCCAAAAGGGTGCATGCTGCATGATTGCATTTAAATGACATGCTAGGGAAGAAAAATCTTTGGGTACAAGAAACAGAATGGTCATTGTGAAATGATGAGTTTTTGGGGGAGGGGATAGAAAGCAAAGCAGCACAGGGAGCTTTCTGAGGCAATAGGCTTATTCTGTATCTAGATTTGGGTAGTGGCCACATGACTATAGACCGTCAGAACCCAGTGAAAACTCCCTTTAAGGAGCAGTGGAGTTTATTGAATGTAAAATGCAGTTCCATAAAGTTGATTTTATTTTTTTAATTTTTTATTTTAATTCCAGTTGGTTAACATACAGTGTTATACTAGTTTCAGATTTATGATATAGTGATTCTGCAACATAAAGCTCATTTTAAATAAAAAATAAAGACCATATGCTATCAGGCATGAATAGAATGGCTTATCTGAGGTGTTAATTGTGGGTGATATTTATTAGTGGTTATCAGTGACCTTGTACTTATTAAATTTTTGATTATTATATAAGAAAATGGAGAAGAGATAAAAATACACTGCTTTGTATGTAAAATTTGAATGATCCTTTTAGATTAGAAGCTAGACTGCATTTTAAAAATGTTTTTCTTAACAGTTTATATGGTAAAAGGAGCTAATCCCTAAATTGGACCCATATTCTAAACTGTTAGCTGTATTTCCTGGGTTAACACAAATGACTAAACCTAAAGCTTAATAGAAAATTCTGTGTTTCCTTTACAAACTATTTTTTTTTCCTTTCTGCATGCACTAAAGCTTCATTAATTTAATTTCCCTGTAACGTCTTATAAGTAGAAAATGCTATTAATCTATTTTCTTTTAAAGATGAGTAATTTGGTATTGAAAATAGATTTACCATTTGTCCAGGGATCGTTACATGGTTAAACATCATTACTATTATTACAATAGCTTCATAAAAAGCAGGTCAAGACTGGGTTTATTACCATCCACCTAATTATATCAAAGACACTTCATTTAGTGCCTTTTTCCACTGTGGGGGTTCTTTTATTATTGAGGCAGTGTGAGAAAGGTTTTCTCCTAATTTATTCCACATTTTATTTTCAACATGAAGTGCTAAACCTATTGAACCATAGACCATTGGTGAATTGATCTCTTCACTTGCAGTATTTACTGCTCCGGTAAATTAGGTGTACATAATGCCAGCTGTCGACCTCCAGATGCCATAGAGTCAAGCAGCATAAATTCCCATCCTTTCAGACACACATATTTCGATAACTTTATCTGAGAAGTGGTCTGCTGCTGCTGTAAATAATTTCATACTGTGGAAACTCATTCCATGCCATCTTTGTTTTTATTTATTTTAAAATAAGGAATATTTGTGATAAAAGTTCAACCATAGTAGCAGTCAAAGTCTTTTAAAAAGGACATTTTGTCCAACGGAAGTTCACATTTAAAATTACTTCCACTGAAATTATATTCTATCTAATAAGCGAAGACCACCTTTCCTTGATAAAATGATTTCTATCCTGGAGATAGTATTGTCCATTCATTGAGTCATGGCATTGTTTATAAAACTTTGGCAATGAAGACATGACTGGAAGAAAACGTTTTTGTTTTGTTTTGTTTTTAAGTTGGAAAAGTCAGTCTCTGAATAGTGTTGATTGGAAAAATGGGTGATAAAAATGGGTACTCTGGCAAGTAAACTCAATGAGCAAGGAAATAAAATATTCTAAAATTGAAATTTCTTTAAATTTCTAGGTACACTCAGAAGAAACAATGCATTACATACGCACACACATACCTACATCGAATAGTTTGGATTGCCACTAAGGTACAAGGAATAAAATAAGAGAGTAAGTGCACAGTTTGATTGAATCAAACACTGTCAGAAGATATATTTACTTCAAGAGGAGAGCACCATTGAATCTGTTGTAGCTCAGTTGAGAAAGAACCTACATAAGCAAAACACTAACAACATGAAAGACAAAGGTCAGCAGAAAGGACTTAAGTAATTATTAAAAAGTCCAAACTTGGCATTTTGGAACTGTATCTTAATTTGAAAAATTGATGATATTACGGTTATAAATAGATTAATCAATAAATAGCAAAAGTTGACTGAGACAGTCAAGGACTTTCCCAGTCAGAATGATAAATGCAACACAAAACCTTATTGACAATTGCTCCAGGAGGTTTTATGATTGACAATGAAGACATGATGCGAAATGCTATATTATGTAGGTATTTTTAATGATTCTAGAAACATTTTTTAAAGTTATTATTGTGCTAATCATTTAGTAAAAATTGACTTCTCAGCACGGCAGTGATTAGCTGTGTCATTTTAAATAAGGGGTTCCAAAAGGAGGGCATTTAACAAAATTCCTAATATCAATTCTCAAGTAATAAAATTGAATAAAAAGAAGCAATAAGGAAATAATACCTTTATCTATTTCAGACTGCTAATGGAAGAGTAGAGGCAGGCTCTCCACATGGTACTGCTCACAGATAAACCTGTTTCAACACCCACATGACGTTCCTGCATGTGCAGCATAGCATCACTGACTCCATCCTGGAGTTAAGAGAGTAACCTGACTTTATGCATGGATTGAACACCTGGCTGGGGGGCTATTCCTGTCACAAGATAAAAGTTTACAAATACAGAACAAAAACCTAGACAAATAATCATTTCTTGAATGTGCAGAGCTAATGTTTCTAGTTAAGCCATAATTTTCTCTCCAAGGAACTGATAATTGGAAACTTAACAGTGACAGATATAGACTGATTGTGGCAATAATAAACTCTGATTAACTATGTATGCAGGTTTAAACAGAGAGAAGCTAGTAGCCAGTGATTAAGTTTTATGCAAATCAAGTCAGATGATTGATTACCACTATGGCCAAGTCACAAATGTCAAACTAATCTTGCAAGGGTGGTGACCTCAAAATAAGCAGTATGGACAGACAATAATTTAGCACCTCTTTTCTCATTTATACAACACCTAATTTTTTTTATAAAAAATTACACTAACAACATATAGGATTGTATAAAAGACATCTCTCAGTCCACATTTCTCAATATACAGGCTCTTGAAGGTTCTGTATTTAAATACACTGTATAAACAAAATGAAGGAAACATCACATTTTTATATGCTCAGATTCTAATTAGATACTATTGGGATCTTGGTGAAATCCTGTAAGACAAAAAATGTTTGAGTGGAGGAGTTAAGATGGTGGAGGAGTAGGGGGCCCCTTTTTCAGCTGGTCCCCTGAGACCATCCTGAACATCCACAGAATCACCCTGAGATGCAGGAAGATACATTTGGATCTCTACAAGTGAACATCTCCAGCACTGAGTATTGAGGTACGAAGCGGGGAGCCATGAAACTGCACACAGATATCGGAAGATAAACGGTAGGGCGAGGGAGCCACCGCGTTCGGGCACTGGGAAGCAGTAGCCTCCTGCACGGGGGAGGGGGCAGACTCGCGGACCGGCACCCCCAAGAGAGCAGACTGAGACCGTGAGCCAGGGAACGCGCGCCACCAGACTGAAATGGAGCTCCGGTGTGCTCACTGGAACCAGACTGAGACCGGGAGCTCCACGAGTGCACGGGAGCGGCTGGCAGCTGGAGGCTGGTGGTGTTAGAAACACAAAGGACAGAGATGTGCCAGCTCTGGAAGTGAGGGCTGGGACACCGGCTGTGGGGCACACATCCAGGGACGCCGCAGGGTTGAGCAGCACCAAAAGAAACAGAGTTAAAGTGGCCAGAACATCAGTGGAGAACGGTCTGCAATTCATCTGTTCTGAGACAAAGGCTGAGATTTGGCCACTGCTGCTCTGACTTGCAGAAGAGACACAGCAAACCACCAGGGAAAGCCGCCAGAGAACAAAAGCCTGGAAATACTGGCTTACAGTGTGCCCACACTGATCCACCTTCTCAGGGGCCACAGAGACTCTACCCAAACAGGGTTGCCTGAGTATCACCACGGCAGGCCCCTCCCCCAGAAGGTAGGCTGAAAAATCAAAGAAGCCCACATCCCTAAGGTCCCTATAAAACAAGTGCGCACTGCCTGGGTCCAGGTCAATAATTTGGGCTCTGGACAACTCCGCAACCTCTCCTCATCAGAATGACGAGAAGGAGAAATCCCCCCCAGCAAAGAAAAGACAATGAGTCTGTGGCCTCTACCACAGAACTAATGGATATGGATATAACCAAATTATCAGAAATGGAGTTCAGTAACAATGGTCAAGATGATGTGTAGACTTGAAAAAATTATTAATGAAAATGTTAATGAGAATATAGAATCTCTAAGGGTAGAAATGAGAGCAAATCTGGCAGAAATTAAAAATTCTATGAATCAAATGCAGTCAAAACTAGAAGCTCTGAGGGCCAGGGTGAATGAGGCAGAAGAACGTATCAGTGAATTGGAGGATGGGTTAGTAGAAAAGAAAGTTAAAGCTGAAACTTGGTTCAAAAAAATCCAATCTCAAGAATGTAGGTTACGGGAGATTACTGACTCAATGAAACATTCTAATGTCAGAATCATCAGCATCCCCGAGGGAGTGGAGAAAAACAGAGGTCTTGAAGAGATATTTGAACAAATTATAGCTGAAAACTTCCCTAATATAGCAAAGGAAACAAGCTTTCATGTACAAGATGCAGAGAGGACCCCTCCCAATCTCAACCACAATAAACCTATGCCATGTCGGTCATGGTGCAATTCGCAAATATTAGATTCAAGGATACAGTATTGAAAGCCCCCAGGGCAAAGAAATTTCTCACGTACCAAGGCAAAGATTTCAGAATTACATCAGACCTGTCTACACAGACCTGGAATGAGAAAGGGTTTGGGGGGGTGGCATTTTTAAAACTCTTTCAGAGAAGAACATGCAGCCAAGGATCCTTTATCCAGCAAGGCTGTCATTCAGAATTGATGGAGAGATAAAGACTTTCCAGAATTGCAAGTCATTGACCAATTTCGTAACCATGAAACCAGCCCTACAGGAGATATTAAAGGGGGTTCTATAAAAGTAAAAAGGCCCCAAGAGTGATACAGAACAGAAAGTCATAATCTATAGAAAAAAAGACATTACAGGCAACATGGCATCATTGAAATCATATCTCTCAATAATCAGTCTAAATGTAAATGGCCTAAATGCTCCCATAAAGCACCACAGGGTTGCAGATTGGATAAAAAGACATGACCCACCAATTTGCAGTCTACAAGACACTCATTTTGAACCTAAAGGTACATCCAGACTGAAAGTAAAGGGATGGAATACCATCTTTCATGCCAATGGACCTCAAAAGAAAGCTGGGGTAGCAATTCTCATATCAGACAGATTGGATTTTTAACTAAAGACTATAGTTAGAGACACAGAAGGGCACTATATTATTCTTAAAGGATGTATCCAACAAGTGGATATGACAATTATAAATATCTATGCCCCCAACAGGGGAGCAGCAAGATACACAAGCCAACTCTTAACCAGAATAAAAAGACATATAGATAAAAATACGCTAATAGTAGGGGACCTCAACACTCCACTATCAGCAATAGACAGATCACCTAAGCAAGAAATCAGCAAAGAAACAAGAGCTTTGAATGCCATACTCAACGAGTTGGACCTCATAAATATATATAGAACACTACACCCCAGAACCAAAGAATACTCATTCTATTCTAAAGCCCATGGAACATTCTCAAGAATAGACCATGTTCTGGGTCACAAAACAGGTCTCAACCTATACCAAAGGACTGAAATTATTCCCTGCATTCTCAGACCACAACGCTTTGAAATTGGAACTCAACCACAAAGAAAAATTTGGAAGAAACTCAAACACTTGGAAACTAAGAACCATTCTGCTCAAGAATGATTCGATAAACCAGGAAATCAAATATCAATTTAAATATTTATGGAGATGAACGAGAATGAAAACACAACGTTCCAAAACCTATGGGATACTCCAAAGGCAGTCCTAAGGGGAAAATACATAGCCATCCAAGCCTCACTCAAAAGAATAGAAAAATCTAAAATGCAGTTTTTATATTCCCACCTCAAAAGCTGTAACAGCAACAGAGGAACAGGCCTAATCCACGCACAAGAAAGCAGAAATCAATGAATTAGAAACCAGGAGCACAGTAGAGCAGATCAACAGAACTAGAAGCTGGTTCTTTGGAGGAGTAAATAAAATTTACAAACCAGTGGCAAGACTTATCCAAAAGAATAGAGAAAGGACCCAAATTAATAAAATTATGAATGAAAAGGGAAAAGTCACAACCAACACCAAAGAAATTGGAAGGAATATTAGAAACTTTTATCAACAGCTTTAGGCCAATAAATTAAGCAATCTGGAAGAGATAGAGGCCTTCCTGGAAACCTATAAAGTACCAAGACCAAAACAGGAAGAAATTGTTTAAAAACAGACCAATTAATTATGAAGAGATTGAATCAGTGATTAAAAACCTTCCAAAAAACAAAACTCCAGGACTGTCCGGTTTTCCCTGGGAATTCTACCAAACATTCAAAGAAGAAATAATACCTATTCTCCTAAAGGTATTTAAAAAAAATGGAAACAGAAGGAAAGCTACCAAACTAATTCTATGAGGCCAATATTACCTTGATCCCCAAACCAGGCAAAGACCCCATCAAAAAGGAGAATTACAGACCGATGTCCCTAATGAATATGGATGCCAAATTCTCAACAAGATCCTGGCTAATAGAATCCAACAGTACATTAAAAGGATTATCCATCATGCGCAAGTGGGATTCATCCCTGGGATGCAAGGGTGGTTCAACATTTGCAAATCTATCAGTGTCATAGATTTTATCCAGAAGGAAAAAGCCAAAAATCATATGATTCTCTCAATAGATGCAGAAAAAGCATTTGACAAAATACAGCATC
This sequence comes from Ursus americanus, assembly GCF_024610735.1. Lineage (NCBI taxonomy): Eukaryota > Metazoa > Chordata > Mammalia > Carnivora > Ursidae > Ursus > Ursus americanus. The sequence continues at coordinate 62,679,991 of NC_142128.1, forward strand.
CTTTCCTGATTAAAACCCTTCAGAGTGTAGGGATAGAGGGTACATTCCTCAATCTCATAAAAACCATCCATGAAAAGCCTATAGAAAATATCATTCTTAATAGGGAAAAGCTGGAAGCCTTTCCCTTAAGATCAGGAACACGACAAGGATACCCACTCTCGCCATGATTATTCAACATAGTACTAGAAGGCCTTGCAACAGCAATCAGACAATGAAAAGGGATAAAAGATATCCAAATCAGCATAGAAGAAGTCAAACTGTCTCTCTTCGCAGATGACATGAAACTCTATATGGAAAACCCAAAAGAATCCACTCCCAAACATTTAGAAGTTATAGAGCAATTCAGTAATGTGGCAGGATACAAAATCAATGCTCAGAAATCAGTCGTATTTCTATACACGAATAATGAGCCTGAAGAAAGAGAAATTAGGGAATCCATTCCATTCACAATAGCACCAAAAATCATACATTATCTCAGAATTAACTTAAGCAAGACATAAAGGATCTATATTCTAGGAACTACAAATCACTCTTGAAAGACATTGAAGAAGACACAAAAAGATGGAAAAATATTCCATGCTCATGGATTGGAGGAATTAACATAGTTAAAATGTCCATGTTACCCAGAGCAAGCTATACTTTCAATGCTCTCCCGATCAAAATACCGATGACATTTTTCAAAGAACTGGAACAAATAGCCCTTAAATTTCTATGGAACCAGAAAAGGCCCCAAATCACCAAGGAATGGTTGAAAAGGAAAAGCAAAGCTGGGGGCATCACAATGCCGGATTTCGAGCTGTACTACAAAGCTGTGATCACAAAGACAACATGGTACTGGCACAAAAACAGACACATAGACCAATGGAACAGAATAGAGAACCGAGAAATGGACCCTCAGCTCTTGGGGCAACTAATCTTTGACAAAGCAGGAAAAAACATCCAGTGGAAAAAAAGACAGTCTCTTCAATAAATGGTGCTGGGAAAATTGGACAGCTACATGCAAAAGAATGAAACTTGACCACTCTCTCACACCATACACCAAGATAAACTCCAAATGGATGAAAGACCTCGATGTGAGACAGGAATCCATCAAAATCCTAGAGGAGAGCATAGGCAGCAACCTGTACGACATAAGCCACAGCAACTTTTTCATGACACATCTCCAAAGGCAAGAGAAACAAAAGAAAAAATGAACTTGTGGGACTTCATGAAGATAAAAAACTTCTGCACAGCCAAGGAAACAGTCAAAAAAACTAAGAGGCAGCCCACAGAATGGGAGAATATATTTTCAAATGATACTACAGATAAAAGACTGATATTCAAGATCTACAAAGAACTTCTCAAACTCAATACACAAGAAACAAATAAACAAATCCTAAAATGGGAGAAGATATGAACAGACACTTTCCAATGAAGACATACAAATGGCTAACAGACACATGAAAAAATGTTCAAAATCATTAGCCACCCAGGAAATTCAAATCAAAACCACACTGAGATACCACCTTACGCCAGTTAGAATGGCAAAAATTGACAAGGCAAGAAGCAACAATTGTTGGAGAGGATGTGGAGAAAGGGGATCCCTCCTACATTGTTGGTGGGAATGCAAGTTGGTACAGCCACTTTGGAAAACTGTGCGGGTCCCTTAAAAAGTTAAAAATTGTGCTACCATATGATCCAGCTATTGCACTACTGGGTATTTACCCCAAAGAGACAGACATAGTGATGAGAAGGGCCATATGCACCCCAATGTTCATAGCAGCTCTGTCCACAATAGCTAAATCGTGGAAGGAGCTGAGATGCCCTTCAACAGATGACTGGATTAAGAAGTTGTGGTCCATATATACAATGGAATATTATTCAGCTATCAAAAAGAACGATTTCTCAACATTTGCTGCAACATGGACAGCACTGGAGGAGATAATGCTAAGTGAAGTAAGTCAAGCAGAGAAAGACAACTATTATATGATTTCTCTCATCTATGGAACATAAAAACTAGGATGATCAGTAGGAGAAGAAAGGGATAAAGAAAGGGGGGGTAATCAGAAGGGGGAATGAAACATGAGAGACTATGGACTATGAGAAACAAACTGAGGGTTTCAGAGGGGAGGGTGGTGGGGGAATGGGATAGACCGGTGATGGGTAGTAAGGAGGACATGTATTGCATGGTGCACTGGGTGTTATACGCAACTAATGAATCATCGAGCCTTACATCGGAAACCGGGGATGTACTGTATGGTGACTATCATAATATAATAAAAAATCATTAAAAAAAAAGAAATAAGTCAAGCAGAGAAAGATAATTATCATATGGTTTCTCTCATCTATGGAACATAAGAACTAGGAAGATCGGTCGGAGAAGAAAGGGATAATGAAAGGGGCGGTAATCAGAGGGGGGAGTGAAGCATGAGAGACTATGGGCTCTGAGCAACAAACTGAGGGCTTCGGAGGGGAGAGGGGTGGGGGAATGGGATAGGCTGGTGATGGGTAGTAAGGAGGGCACGTATTGCTTGGTGCACTGGGTGTTATACGCAACTAATGAATCATGGAACTTTACATCAAAAACCAGGGATGTACTGTATGTTGATTAACATAATATAATAAAAAATATTTTAAAATAAATGTTTACTAACACCAAAAAACATCCCCCTAACAAAAAATATAATTTGTAAAATTGTTTCAATTTTTAAAATTATAGCAAACCATATTTTCTCACTCTAATGGTATGTAAGCAAGCACACATTGTATAAATCAGTTTAACACTTTTTCTATTCTATTAATAACTTTCTGTGTTCTGAGATACCAGATAAATACTGAAACTGAGATATTTTCAGCATACCCTAGATAAAGTGACTCTGATCACAGAGTCATCATTACCACTCATTTGAAAAATAGCATCCTTTGTTTAAAAAGCAACAAACTCTTTGGATGAATAGTATCAGAAGGTATGAAAGGGGTCAGAATCTGAAATCTTAGTCTTATGAGTAAACTATGTACAGTATTTGTATCATGCATGACTCTCAGTTCTGTTAGAGATTTTGACAAATATGTTTCCACTATACATTTCATTACATCAAAATGCTACAGCAAGCTAGAAGAGCTTGAATATATGAAACAAACTTGTTTGTAGTTAGATATGGGTATATGCTATTTGAACTTCTTTATTCCTCAGACCTTCCTATATGGATTACTATTAGGAAATCGGAAGTGAGGTTGTAAATGGATCTTGGATTGTCTTATCAGATAATAAGTTAAATTCCACAGCCTCTTTTGAAGTGTGTGTGAGTGGGATTACAGAGAGAGGATTCTAGCCTCCATGTTATCACCATATGACCATGATTCAAAAATCAAAAATGTCTGTGTCAGTGACAGATGCATGGTCTAGGATGGCTCAGACAATATCTCTTAGCCTTCTGATGTTGAGGTACAGAGACACTTGACACAATTTAGTCCTTCTGGGTTCTTAACTTGGAATCTGACCACAAAACTCTATTAACATGTTTCTGTGCAGATCTTTGCCACAACTCCCCCTCCCTAACATTTCTTACTAGTATGGATTTATTCCACTTGGCCCATTTTTATCTCATTGGGATTTCAGGAGGTAAGAAGCACGAGTCCAGATCATGGCAAGAAACTGATGGCACAATCAGAATGGTGAGCTGAACATTTAGTAAAGGATCTTTCTGCAAAGACAGGCATAAGGTTAAATCAGTCAACCAGGGGGTTGCATCAGCCCAAGCTAGCAAGATTAGGTAGCCATAATATCTGCTCCTTTGTGGCATGGACCAACAGCATTCAGTTGTTGGATGGGCTAGACTAGAGGGATCCAGCTATTTGCTGCTGCTTTGTTGTCTTTTCACCATATGTGTGGTGTCTTGGTAATTGTACTGGTTTCCCAGGGCTGTGGTAACAAACTACTACAATCTGGGCAGTGGGAAACACAGAAATTTATTTTCAGGAGGCTAGCGGTCTGAAATCAAGGCATTGTCAGTGTTAGGTGGCAAACACATCATTCCAATCTATGCATCCATTGTCAAATGGTTGTCTTCCCAGATTCATTGCATTATATTGTCTTATAAGAATACCAGTCATATTGGGGCGCCTGGGTGGCTCAGTTGTTAAGCGTCTGCCTTCAGCTCAGGGCGTGACCCTGGCGTTATGGGATCGAGCCCCACATCAGGCTCCTCTGCTGGAAGCCTGCTTCTTCCTCTCCCACTCCCCCTGCTTGTGTTCCCTCTCTCACTGGCTGTCTCCCTCTCTGTCAAATGAATAAATAAAATCTTAAAAAAAAAGAATACCAGTCATATTGGATTTAGGGCCTACCCTCCTCCTGTATGACCTCATCTTAACTTTTTATGTCTATAATGACCTATTTCCATATAAGTTCATGTTTTTAGATACACAGAATTAGTACTTCAACATATCTTTCAGAAGGACTCAATTTAATCCATAACAGTAGGGTTGGCTGAAAGCTTGGGCTCAATTTGGACTGTTTACACCTTTTGGTACTTCTTACATTGCAGCTGGCTCCCTCAGGAGTAAGTGTTCCAAAAGACAAGAGGTGGAAGATGACAATTTCTTAAAGTCTGGGCTTGGACTGGTCCAGCTTCATTTCTTCTGTGTTCTATTAATCAAAGGTGTTATTTGCTACAACCAATTCAAAGGAAGGACAATTCTACATCACTTCTCAAAGGGAGAAGGGACAGAGATTTGGAGTCATCTTTAATCTACTACAGACTCAGTTAAGTTAACCTAAAACTTAATTCCAGGATCCCAGATTACAGTGGTCCTATCCTTAATGGCTACTGCAGATTCATACTGACCAGTATTATTGGACAAGGGAACCCTAGGAAGTGCTGAAGTGAACCCCATAAATTCCAGATAAGTACTTCTTACTCTATGAGGCATCAATTCAAATTATTCTTCATATTCAGAATCAAGCAACAAGTCAGTGGAGTAAACCATTTACTCTCTTGGATAAGATGCATAAAAAATTCAGACTGACTTTGTAATGTTAGCTTCTAAATCAACAGAGCCATAGCTGTGTTCCAAAGTACAAGCATCTCTTCCTTGGATACAACTAGGTCATCAAAACCTGTCGATTCTAAATTCACAGGAATGGGAGACAAAATATCTTTAAAGGAATTATTAGATTGAATGGTGAAAGGAGATGCTGCCATTCCTTTCCTTGTTCTCAGAGTAGTGCAATCATATATTTGTCAATAATTAAGAGAAAACATATTCATATCCTGTAGGAAATAACCCTGACTTTACACATGTTGTATCTCATGTGGCATGTTATTCCATTATTCCCTCAAGTCAGTTACTTCTTGCTGATGGGCACATATTAATCTTTGTAAATTTCATAGGCTATACATTGTCATGCAATGAGTTTGGGGGTCAAGGTATTATTGTGTAGGATATCAAATAAGCAATGTATCAGAGTGCAAGAAAATTGATACACTAGAATGGGTGTAATTTCAGATTTAGTTTATAAGACTACCCAGTCATTTTCCATGGCCCTGTTTGACTTTTGCACAGGTAAAATGTGAGGTAAAGAGGTATGAGGTATAAATGATCAATCCTGAAACTTTAAAGTTCTTGATTTTGGCACTAATTTCTGTAGTTTCCCCAGAATTTTTTTTTGAAATTACTGTTTTTTTTTTCTTTTTTAAGTTAAGGGGGTATGGATGGGAGGCGGTTCCAAGGACTTATTCTTTGGTCCTTCCTTCTATAGTATCACTTCCTTCTATAGTATCAAGGTTCATTATCAGAATTTTTCCAGTTTTTCAATTATACCTTTTCTGACTATACCTTCTGGAACTACAGAAATATACTCAGTAGTATATAAGTCATGGGCCCAATGTATCAGCTGAGAAATAGGCTCAGAACAACACTTTATAAATTATGAAACTTCACTTGTGGCTGGTGTTATAGTTTTCAGGGATTGACATCAATTTTGAGTTGTTACTTTATAATTCCATGGGAATTCAAAATATTTTCCTTTTCATAATAAATACTCACTTAGGTAAATGACTGCACATCTTACTGTGGGAAACTTGAAGAAAGATGCATGTGGCCACTTTGCAGAGTCCTTCTTCAAAGGATGTCCTATCCCCTCAATCAAGAAAACCCAGTTCTATAAGCTGGGTCTAATTTGAGAATGTGATAAGGACACAAAAAATTCCTGTATCATCAACTGAGTCAACTTCTTTCAATAGACCTAGAAATTTTTTTTCTGTTTATATATGTAAAATAGCACTTAACATACTACCAACAACTTCTTTCTTATGGACTCCATGATAAATTATACAATGCTACAGATTGCTGGGGGAGATCAAAAGTTCAAGTATTCACTTCATCCATGTGTCTTATTATGACAGTAACCAAGCTCTTTCCTCTCATTCACTCAGTACCCCAGTGATCCCAGTGACAAAACCAGTCAGAAGGCATGAAAGTCTGCTTGGTGCAGAATAAAGAGACTTGTTTTTCTGGGCCACATAATATCGAAAGATGGAATATAGAAATGCAAACATTATTATCCAGCCCAGGTAGTAAGACTTGTCTTTATAATTACATTTCCCTCATTGTAATTAATTTTTTTCAGTTATCTTTTTATATATTTTTTCACTATTATCCTTTGATTATAGTGGAAAGGTAAAATTATATTATTTGTTTCATTTCCTATCCCGAGAGTTTTTCTATTCAGATATAGATCTAAAAAGATCTGTTTGACAGGAATGGACATTCCACCAAAATACTAATATCGTAGCTACATATTCCCTTTTGGAGGTGGTTTTGAATTGCATATGGAATAATTGAATTGGGTTATCTGGGACCATTTTTAATTTGAATTTGAGAGGGGAAAAAAGTTATGTTTCTGTGCATGTATGTGAGTATATATACATGGTGGCCATGGGGTGAACAGTAGTAGACATCTTTATTTTGATTGGTTTTCAAAAATTTAAACTCCTACAAAATGGGGAATCCAGACCTAGTGATAAATATGGAAAATCTGACTGTTGGTAGTATGGCTTCTACATTGCTGGGATGCTCAGTTGATGAAGTGAATAAAGCTATAATACAAATGAAGAAGAAACAACAGCTGGGGGAGAATATGCTCCTTTTTTCCCCAAGTGCCTGTTCTCAGTAATCACTGTGGCCAAACTACCCCCATGTCCTCCCTTGGGAGCAGCAAGCATCCTAATCAAATCACCTGTTTGGCTAAGCTAGTTCAAAGTAGATATCGTCCATTTACATATGGACAGTAATAAACAATTTGTAGAAGGTAAATTAATTAACATTTCTAATTATCATTGTTCAATATTCTTTTTAACTTCCAGGGAACTAACAAATTTATTATATCCCCTCTAATAGATCTCCAAGAGGATAAGGAACAATTAATGAGTTTTTGCTTCTTTAATCTTTGACCTGTTGTATTTTGTTAACTATTTCTAATTAAAATTAAAGATTATTTTTAAATTAATACTACATGGTCAAAGTGTATTTACAGAAAAAGCATGTTTCTTTTTTAAAATTTTTATTCAATTTATTTAAATTTATTTATTTTTTTTATTATAATAACATTTTTTATTACATTATGTTAGTCACCATATAGTACATCCCTGGTTTTTGATGTAAAGTTCGATGATTCATTAGTTGCGTATAACACCCAGTGTACCATGTAATATGTGCCCTCCTTACTACCCATCACCACACTGAGGGCTTCAAAAGGGAGGAGGGTTGGGGAATGGGATAGGCTGGTGATGGGTAGTAAGGAGGGCACGTATTCAATTTATTTAAATTTAAAACAAAAAAGTTCATCCATTTCTCTTCACTGGCCCCCACATCTTGCAACCACCCCAATCTGTTCTCTGTATCTATAAGCTTGTTTTTCATTGTTGTTTTTGGGGTTTTGGGTTTTTTTTAGATTCCACATGTAAAATAAATCATATGCTGTTTGTCTTTCTCTGTCTGACTGATTTCACCTAAAATAATGCTCTCAAGGTCCATACATGTTTTGTATCCCAAACTGCAAGATTTTATTCTTTGCTATGACTAATAATCTTATATATAACATGTCAATGGGAAATGTGAGAGTAAGTATTTTAGAATGTAAGATTATCATTAGGACATCTGTACAACAATAGAAATTAAGCAACTCCACTAGCTATCAGAGTTTTGATCTAAGGAATAGACAACTAGCATGCACATAGTCTGGAAGACTAATATTGTACACTAAAGAAGGCTTAGACATACAAACTGACATCTAGCTGTATAATATGAGCTGTAGGAAACACAAATAAGAAAAAAAAAGTAAGCTTATTTGTTAGAACCAAGTTGCAAGAACAAAATTGAAAGACAAAATTTTGGTCCCTCCATTGCAAACTGTTCCTGTTTATAATTTAGTTCCCCCAACCTCAAAGACTTATTGTCAAAAGACAAGATTAGTTGCACCATATAGTAGAAGCTGAGTCTATAAGTCAATAGAAACTGGTAGGAATTAACAAAAGGATTATCAAGCAATATTTAATCCTCTATCAAATTAGAGAGCATGAACTTATAGTGAGTTAGCTTTTAAAAAGGTGGTTTTTTGTTTTTTGTTTTTGCTGTTGCTTGTTTAGGGATTGATATCTGAATTGGCAGACTAGATGTATATTTAAAGGGCTAAGGAAAGGTTTTTCTAGAAAAATGCAGCCGTGGTAGTAACAGTTTTAAGTATTCGTGATTATCACATTAAAATAGACAAGCAATTAGGTATCAAAAACAAAACCCCATGGACAATATTTACAATAACCACCAACAGCTACAAGACCAGCATGTTATTGATGTTCATAATGGAAAAACAGAGGGAAGCAATGGGACATCTGATGAAAATAGAAAAACTATAAAAGGGCTAAAGGATAGTCACGGGGAAGTACAATGGTCCAAAGGAAAAGAGCAGCTGAAACCAGAGGGTGTTTCTCCTAATCCGGTAGTGGATGAGTTGAGTGGTTATGCAGTGAAAACAAGTGGGCTAGAATAATCTAGCTCCCATAAACTTTCAGGGCTCATGCCTCCCGTTCAGGAAAATTTTAAATGGCTGAGAGTAGAATTAAAATTGAGTACTACAAGGAAAATAGCAACAAATTAAAGAGAAATCCGAATAAAAATGGTAGAGGGAAATAGCCATGACGCCACAGAAGGCAATTCACTAAATTGTTTATCACACACACACACACACACACACACACACACTCACTGATGCACACATATGCACAAGGATACATACATGAAGGGCGCTATGAAGTTAGAAAGGATATTATCTGCTAAAAGTATGAGAAAACTAGATCTACATAAAAATAGGAAACATGAAAGTATCAAGGTCAAATAAAAAAATTGGTAAAGAAAAACAAGAGTAAGAAGGGAAGTAACATCCTTACAGACGATGAACGCATATCAGAAAAACATGCTGAAATTTAAAAAAGATCAAATCTGTAACAGTGAGATATTAAGAAAATTATACAATATAAAAAATATAAATGATACCTAGAAAATGTAAAAACAAAGATGTGGCAAAACTTTGGAAAGAATTAGAGTTCAAAGAAAAACAATTATTTTAGAAATGAAAGCTAAACTAGAAGCATGTAAGTACAGCAGATAATGCATTATAAACAGTAAAGGTGTAAAGGAAGAGAGGTTTAAGTATTCAAAAATAAAAAGAAGTAAAATTTATTATATAGAAAGTAATAAGACAGAAGATAGAGAAAATTCAGCATAAATATAGCAGGGTACTTGAAGAGAGGGGGAAAAAGCAAAAGGACAGAAAAAAAATACTAAAACTAATTAAATAGAGCTTTCTAAAAAAAATGACTTAAACCTGCATATTGAAAAAGCAATATTTACATGACAATATTGACCAAGAACAGCCAACACTAATAGACATTCTAGTAAGATTATTGGACTCAAGATAAGGGAAAAAATATTTTGGGTATTTAGGCAAAAAGACTCAGGCCAACCTGAAGAGACTCCTGATGGCTAAAATTGTAACACTTTTAGATTTCATAAACAGAAGAATTGCAATATGTTTAAATTCACGAATTAAAAAAAATTAGGAAAATAAACTAACCAGTAAACTTTGAGGATGACATAGAAACAATTCATTATCTGGGGCGCCTGGGTGGCACAGCGGTTAAGCGTCTGCCTTCAGCTCAGGGCGTGATCCCGGCGTTATGGGATCAAGCCCCACATCAGGGTCCTCCGCTATGAGCCTGTTTCTTCCTCTCCCACTCCCCCTGCTTGTGTTCTCTCTCTCGCTGGCTGTCTCTATCTCTGTCAAATAAATAAATAAAATCTTTAAAAAAAAAAAAGAAACAATTCATTATCTTCAAAGCTGGATAATTCAAGAAAAGAATCCAGCATTTATTCTGCTATTCTTATATGAGTTACACTGTTGCAGAGTCAAATAGCAGATGAAGAACACATATTCTTATTAAATTCTTATAGGTAATAAATAAAATCAAACATAGAAGTTGAATATCATAAGTTTTACCTCCTCCATAAATTAATGGATCTGGACACTTGAGCATCAGTAACTGGGCATGAAGAGAGAAACCCAGATATTACATGCCTCCTGATGGAAGAACACTCCAGAAACTCCAGTCTTGTCACAGGGATGTAACCTGACAACTTGAAGATTATACAGAGAATAGACAGTTACATTCATCTGCAAAATGGCTATAGAATATGCAAAATCATGACGAATGTGGGAAACTCTGTGGAACAAATGTCCCAAATTCTTCTTCAGATAAAATTTAAGGAAATAACAGGGAGAGGTAAGGGGAAATTTGTTTTAATGGAAATCATACCATGGAAGTAAAAATAATAATAGTAATTGCAATAAGTAAATAAAATAATAAAATTTATTATTATTATTTCTCTCTGAAGGATTATACACTCTTTATGTATTTAAAATATTCCTTTCAGGGGTGCCTGAATGGCTTAGTTGGTTAAGCATCTGCCTTTGGTTCAGCTCACAATCTCAGGGTCCTGGGATTGAGCCCCACATTGGGCTCCCTGCTCAGTGGGGAGTCTACTTCTCTCTCTCCCTCTGCCCCCCACTCATGCTTGCTCTCTCTTTCTAGTGCTCTCTCACATAAATAAATAAATAAAACCTTTTAAAAAATAAAATATTCCTTTCAAGTATTAGTTCCATCGCTCCCAGGAATTTGTTTACTAATAAAAGGGGGGGAGCAGTGGGGTGTCTGGGTGGCACAGCAGTTAAGCATCTGCCTTCGGCTCAGGGCGTAATCCCAGCGTTATGGGATCAAGCCCCACATCAGGCTCCCCCGCTATGAGCTTGCTTCTTCCTCTCCCACTCCCCCTGCTTGTGTTCCCTCTCTTGCTGGCTGTCTCTATCTCTGTCAAATAAATAAATAAAATCTTTAAAAAAAAACAGAAGTATTTTAAAAGAAAGGGGGGGAGCACTATCACATTTGAATAAATTAAAAAAGATTAAGACTTTTGAAATCTGTATAACTGGAAAATTTATTGGACAGATATCTAAATGTGATTCCTTGATGAATGTTTGAAACTCAATATTTAACAAAAATGTTTGTCAGAATTGTATCCTGTTAGTCAGTTACTGCACTTTTCTTTTAATATTTACCAATAGGACTATATGAATGAAATGTAAAACTTGATATGATAAAACAAGAGAATAATTTCAACCCTTCTTTATTTTTCTTAAAAAGCCATGTTGATCATTGTGGGGGAGACCTTAATATTCTAACCTCATTTTAAAACTTTATTGGTGGGTTAAAAAGTATTTTGAGCTACTGAATCAAATTTCCTTGGTACAATATTATAGCGAGAATAGTAAATATTTCTTTTTCTATATCCTACGTTAAATTGTAATTGAATAAATGACATGGAGACATGGCAAGCTTATTGTAGGTTCAAACAACAACATCAAAATTACTTGATAGATTAAAGAATAAGAAGTAAGAAAATAGTTAATGGCTTCTAAATGAATAATCATGAAAGAAAATGAGAGATTAAAAAGATTTCACTACATTTTAAATTATAGGAGTAATATTTCTATGATCACCAGTATCATTGAATATTAGCAAGTAACTGCTCATCTTTTTTTTTTTTTACATTTTATTTATTTATTTGACAGAGAAAGACACAGCCAGCGAGAGAGGGAACACAAGCAGGGGGAGCAGGGGAGGAAGAAGCAGGCTTCCCAGCAGAACACTAGGATCACACCCTGAGCCGAAGGCAGAGGTTTAACGACTGAGCCACCCAGGCACCCTCGTAACAGCTCATCTTTAAAGAGTAATTGCAATAAGATAAAAAATCTTTTAGTTGTTATAAAACCTGAAAATTTTTCTGAAATAAGTTAAAATGCAATTGTCTTATGTAGCATCAGACCATAAGGCTGGCTTAATTATAATTGTCTTAAAATTGAGTTTTGGAGATAGAATTGAGATGACAATGTTGTTTTAAAGACTATATTATTTATACTCAAAATTAAACTTACTGTTTTGCTCTTGTATTTTTTCACCAATAAAATCTAGCTCTTCACATTTATGAGGATTTTCCCTCTTTTATTAGTAAATAATATGTACATCTCTTGAGATGAATAAATATGTATTATTTTCTCTATTTTTATTTTTTTAAAGATTTTATTTATTTATTTGAGGGGGAGAGAGAGAGAGCACACACAAGCAGGTGGAAGGGTAGAGGAAGAAGCAGACTCCCCCTGAGCAGGGAGCCCAATGCAGGACTCGATCCCAGGACCCCAGGATAGTGACCTGAGTGAAGGTGGACACTTAACTGACTGAGCCACCCACACGCCCTATTTTCTCTACTTTTGAAATTATCATGACTGAGAGTGCACACTGCACATATCTTATAAATAACCTCTTGACTACGATTTAAAGTTTTATTTTGACTATTATTTTGTGTAATTTAAGAATGAGTTCATAAAGATGATTCACCTAAACACACAGGAATTCACTGGGATATTTGTACTGCTAAGAAAGAATTAGACTTAGTCTTCGTGTGTATATAATTTCCCAAGAGAGTGGGAAGTAGGTTGAATAGCTTTCAGTGACTTGGAATTCTCTGGAGTGGTTAAAGAAAGAGTATAACTTTAAAGAATAGAAGAAATATTTCTTGCCCTATAAAATTACAAAGGAAAGAAAAATTACTGCCTACAGTGCTGATATTCTTATACTGGCTCTGGAGCAAACAACCACAGGAACAAGAAAATTGGTTAGTTTTACAATTTAATAGACCCAATTCATCAATTAAACACCTTGACAAAAGAAGAGTTGCAGATTTTTCTTTAACTCAAAGTCATAGGCAGTGATTCTCTGCCCTTCAGAAAATTTAAGATATCAAAGAAAACAATATCTGTCCACAGTTAGAAAATACTGCTGTGCGTCTGAGTTAAACTGCAGAACAGAAATATTCCAAAAGCAGTTTATAATACAAATACAGATACATTTTGTGAAGTTTTTGAAAAACAGCTCAAACATACAAATGATACAGGAGATAGTTAAACTATTACCTTTATCAAATAATTTGCTCATATTTTGCAAGCATACTTAAAATATAAATTAATGATATTTTTGTCCTTTGTGATTATTTTCTGCTTGATAACTTCCTTAAGTAATTGAAAAAATCTGTTAGATATTTGTTTTTTCATCTGTCTTTGCTTCTTGGTTCTCTTTTAGATGCTCTTGATCCAATTGCACATCGTGCCTAAACTGCTGATGATTTCACTGTAACCTTGAAATCTATACTTTCTCATTTCTAATCTGTGTGATCTATTTCACCAAAATTGTCAGTTCTGAAGAGTTTGGGTATAAAATCCCCATTTACAGGTTTATAACTCTTGCCCGGGCATAATCACACAGAGTACTCTGTTTCATTCTGAAAGTACCATGATACTCAGTTTTGTTGATAAATTATATTGTTGCCCTAATTCATAAGCAAGGATGTCACTCTTAAACCAGACTCCTGAAATTCTGCCACATTTTTTTCCAAGTACAAAATCATACAATGATATTCAAAACTAGAGTTTTGTTTTGTTTGTTTTTGTACCTTCCATTGTTCTGTAAAAAATACATGGATCACTTGGACTTCACACTATTTTCCATTCTCCGGTATGTGTTGTAGGATATTCAACAAAACTAGATCTCCATTCTCCATTTTTAAAGGACTGTTTATTCACTAAACAGTCATTAAAACTTTCCTCATTTATAGCTCCTGATTTTCCAAGTAGGTATCCAAGAGTGTGATAGCTAAGAACTCATCTGATCTTATCACCACTTTTCAGCTCCATGGTGGTTTCAAATCAGCCTGTGCTACTGTGACATTTAACATCGTCCAGATTTCTCTTAGAGCAGGTACATTTTTATCTTAAATTTTAGGTAAAAGTTTTTTTAAATATAAAAACTAGAGAGGATAATAAACAAAAATAATCATATTTCTGTCATCCAGAATTATTTTAACAATATTTATGCTTTGTTCAAATAACTTTTTAAATGAATAAACTAAGATATTATAGATACATTTGAAGTGATCTTTGACCATTATTTCTAATTATTTCCATTTCATCCTCTCCTCAAAAAATCTTCTATCTTCTCTTCAAACAAACAAACAAACAAACAAAAATCAACTAAAATAAATTTGGGGTATATCCTCCCAATCATATTTTTTAAATTTTTTTAAGATTTTATTTACTTATTTGACACACACACACAGAGAGAGAGCATGAGCAGGCAGAGCTGCAGGCAGAGGGAGAAGGAGAAGCAGGCTTTCCACTGAGCAGAGAGCCTGACATGGGGCTCGATCACAGGACCCTGGGATCATGACCTAAGCTGAAGCAGATGCTTAACCAACTGAGCTACCCAGGAGCCCCCAATCATATTTTTAATATCTCATATTTGCATCTATGCAGAATATGTAATACTATGTAACTCTGCATTTGTATGATGGTTTTCAAAATACAGTTGAGGAAATGTACACTTTTTTTACTCACAATTTAATTTTTGAGCTGTAACTTTATTTAGTGTTGGGCTGGAACTGGCAAGAATTGACTTGAAAAAGCTCATTACTGCCTTTTCACATCAGTAGCTTGAAATCAGCCATAGTGGGAGTATTTACAACATGCAAATTGTCAAACAACACAAACTGGGACTTTTTTTTATCAGATAGATTATAAACTGACTATATTTCTAATCCACCTCATTTTCCATTTTTCTGTTATATTTTATCTTTTATAAATATACCAAAATTAAATCAGCTATTGCCTTATTAATGGAACTTCATGATCTTTCCTTCCCCCCCCTCCTTTTTTATCTCTCTTTCTAACTTGCTATTATACACAATGTACACCATGAACATATCCCCTGGGACCATGTACAGCAAGTGGAATTGCTGAGTTCTGGAGTGTGCTTCCTTGGTTTCAAGATGATTGTAGCTAAATCAGTGTCAATATACCAGCTCTCATTTCTCACATCCTTGACAAAACATGACAGTTTTATGCTCAACTGTATTCTGCTGGTCTCCTGGATGAAACACTGTATTATTTTTGTTTCATTCCTATTTCTCTGATAATAATAAAGTTGATCTCCTCTTCATTTACTTATTTTAAATTTGTTTTTCCCCTGTTGCATGTAAGAAGAAAATCACTTTCGTAATGTCAAAATAGTTTCATTTTCTTTAAGCATATGCAAGTTAACTCTTACCCTCCATGTCTGAATTGCTTGAAATCAAGAAATGTTTTTAGTATGGTTTTCTTAAGCATGCTTTTAGTTTTGTTTGTTTTTCATTAGGGGATAGTGTTAGTTTATGAAAGAGCTACTCTTCACTACTTACAGAATACCATAACGATTATTTATCCTTTCACGGTTCACTTATTCATTCAATGAATATTTAATGAGCACTTTCTATGCCAGGCACTATTTCAGATGCTGGGGATCTGATCGAGAACAACAATAACACATTTTTAAAAAAGGAAATTTCTGAATGGAGTTTCCAAACTTGTGATGGAAGTCAGTCTGTAAGTAAGATGTATAAGAAAAACACATTGTATCTTAAATAGTGGTGAGAATTTTAAGAGAAACATAAAACAGGAGCAAAGATGTTGGGGAGGGCTAAAATGGGAGTGGCCAAGGAATATGTCACAATAAAAGTGGCAAAATTGAGTAAAGCCTTGAAGGATGAGATGAAGCAAGTTATCTGCATGAGGTAGTACCTGCTAGAAAGAATGATCAGCAAGTTCAAATGCACTGTGCACAAGTTTTGTTTTTAGAATTTTCGGCAGTGATTGTACAATATCTCTCTTTTGAGACAAAAAGTTAAAAATATGTCCTAAAAAACAAGTGCAATTCTGCTGAGAGATCAAAAACCTCACCGTGAAAATGAGATACATTTATTCATCATTACTATGGACATATTTGGGGAAAAAAAGAAATTCCTCTGTGCCATGCCCATACTCCTGCTTCACACTGTTTAACCAATAGATTATTCCTCTAGGTGGAGGTAGCTATTGTAGTAAAACTAGTCTCAAATTAAAACATCATTTTATCCATTATGGTTAAGGTCAAGTAACATATAAACAATTATTCTTTATGAAAGTATTATCCTATACCTTTCAGCTATGTCAGTCAAACTTCTGATAGTTTACCATCAAAGGGAACATTTATATATAGCTCTTCAAAATTATGTTATAATAAAGGAAGAGGAACATTCCTCTCCCCCACCCTTATGTATCTAAATGTTCCTCTAATTTCTGATTACTTATCTTTCATCTAAATTTTTTGGCTTTGTCCTTCCTGTTTCTCTGGGAAGAATTGTCTGAAGGATAAGGACAACAAGGAACTAAAACTTCTCTGTCCAATCTGGGTACTTACAAGACTCAGCATCCAATCATCCTTGCTTCTAACTCTGCTGTGGATGTGTACTTTTATTTTGCAAAGCCCTAAATGCATTCGGTCATTGGGAGTATGTTTGGAAAATGTGATCAGTACTAGAGTTCGTTGCACAGTTGTTTTTTTTTTTCTTTCTACTTCCTCTTTTTCAGATGTATGACTTCATTTCTACCAAGAAAATGTGATTAAGATACTCTTATTGGTTGCTTGGAGCTATTTAACTGCCTACTGGACTTCATCTTTGCATCACCTCTAGCTGAACAAAATAACCACTAACAGCTAGCATCAAGAGCTTTCAACTGCCTGGTGTCACACTTTCCAACACACTGCCTTGCCCCTAAATACACTATTTCTCCATACCCTGAAACACAGTCTGTTAGACACATCTAATTTTCAAAACATGGTTCTATTTTTGCTGTCCTTAGGTCAGATATAAGATACTATACCTTCTTCCAATAAATTTTAAGGCATTTATATACCTAAAGAAGAATACTTAAAAAGAATTTTCATCACTTCCCCAAACTATTATGAATTCTCTTAAAATTGTCCCCTCATATTAAATTCCCTGCTTAAAATAAGAAAGTTATTAGGAAAAAATAGTCTGAAATTAATATTTCCCTTTTAAAACAGAACATTTATCATATATTTTATTAATTCACTTTTCCACATGATACTAATGGTTATAAAATATGAATTCTAGTTTTATATGTGTGTGCACACACACCTATATTTGAAGGGTTTGTATTGGTTCAAATTGATAGTAACATATAATGTTTTCTTTCAAAATCATTTAGAATAATGAAATAAATTATGGTAAAATATAATCCAAATAATTGTATGTTGTTTTCTCAGTTTACTTTAAAATAGGTGAAGATTAATGAGGATTATTTCTTCCACACTCTCTTGGTAGCATGATAAAATGAACTGTGTGACTGCTATATTTTAGAGGAATCAAGATGAATATTAAAGATTGAACCATTGAAAGTAGGCCACTGTTATTTATAGGTTATTATGCAAATCACAATTCAGCTTTAGATGTTATAGAACATTGTATTAGTGAGTCCCTTCCTTACTCTAAATGAAAGTTCTAACCTAATTTACTTTCATTGACTACAAAAATTCATTGAAATGTCTGTAAATTCAACACAAAATTAAAGTTCAGAGTACTTATCTTTCTATTCCTTGGCATCTATAGATGACTCTACAATACAGTGTAGAAAGTTAGTTCACACAGAATTCACTTGGAAGATTTTTGCCTTTTAAAAGCAAAGACTTCATTGGGGAAAGACTTTAGACTTTGGCCCACCCTCCCCCACCGTCTTTTTCCAAGTAAAGCTTAGATCTGTTACAATGTTTTATTGTATGATTATGTTGGTTATGTTGTTACAATTTTAATTTACATATGTTATAGGAACTTGAATGACGTTTATGAAGTTGAGATGACAAAATATAAATAAGTGGCATTTCTTATTTCAAAAACAGAAATATTAAATCATCAATAATAAAATACATGTTGAACAATATTTCTAGTGATGATAAATGGCAAGTATGTATGGAACGAAACAGACATGTAGCAGATAGCAATTATTATATTGATTATTTGTAACAAAATTTATAAATACATGTTTTATGACTATGATAGACCTTCATGTAATCAAATTTTTACATAATAAATATGGAGCTGTACTCTGTAAACTAGTGTCCCACTTAGTCTGAAGAGGAACTTTAGTGAGAAAAATATACCAGGTATACTTGTGGTTCAGCATGAAACCTACAAAATTCTGACACTAATCAGTTCTTCCAATGCTAGACAGTACAAGGTAGAAATTTAAGTCGTTTGCAAGTGTATCATTTTTGTTATTTATACTTTGTGTTTAATAATACTTTTTATTGAGATATAACTGACATATTAGTTTCTGGTTTACAACATAATGATTTGACATCTGTATATATTGAAGAATGATCACCACAATAATTCTAGTTAACATTCATCACCACACATAGTTAAATTTTTTTTTGTAATGAAAACTTTTGAGATCTACTCTCTTAGCAAATTCCAAATATATAATACAGTATTATTAACTATAGTCACCATGCTGTACATTATATCCCAGGTCTTATTTTATAACTGGAAGTTTGTATTTTTTTACCTCCTTCACTTATATTGCCTGCTTTCCTACCACTCACCTCTGGCAAACACCAATCTGTTCTCTGTGAATTCCATTTTTCTTTGTTTGTTTGATTTCATTTGTTTGTTTAGATTCCACATATAAGTGAGATCTTATGACATTTACCTTTCTGTGTCTCATTTTTTTCACTTAGTATGATGTCCTCATGGTCCACCCATGTAGTTGCAAATTGCAGGATTCCCATCCTTTCATGGTGGATAATATTCCACTGTGTGTACATGTGTGTGTTCATCACATTTTCCTTAATAATTTATCCATTGATGAATGCTTAGGCTATTTCCATGCCTTGGTTATTATAAATAATGCTGCTATAAAAATGGAAATGTATATATAATTTTGATTAGTGTTTTCATTTCCTTGTAATAAATACCCAGAAGTGGAACTGCTGGATCATATGGTAGTTCTAGTTTTAATTTTGTGAGGAAACTTTGTACTGCATCAATTTACATTTCTACCAACAGTGAACAAGGGTTCCCCTTAATCTACATCCTTGCCAAAACTTACCTTTTGTTGTTTTGATAATAACCATTCTAGGGATGAAGTGATATCTCTTTGTGATTTTTTAAAATAATATTTATTTTGTTATATTAGTCACCATAGAGTACATCCCAGTTCTTGATGCAATATTCCATGATTCATTACTTGCATGTAACACCCAGTGCACCATGCAATATGTGCCCTCCTTAATACCCATCACTGGCCTATCCCAATCCCCCACCCCACACCTCTGAAGCCCTCATTTTGTTTCCCAGAGTCCACAGACTCTCATGGTTCATTCCCCCTTCTGTTTACCCCTCCTTCATTCTTCCCTTCCTTCTCCTACCAATCTTCCTATTTCTTATGTTCCATAAATGAGTGAAACCATATGATAACTGTCTTTCTCTGCTTGACTTATTGCACTTGGCATAATCTCCTCCAGTCCCATCCATGTTGCTGCAACTGTTGTGTAATCATTCTTTCTAATGGCTGAGTAATATTCCATTGTATATAAGGACCACATCTTCTTAATCCAGTCATCTGTTGAAGGGCATCTCGGCTCCGTCCACAATTTAGCTATTGTGGACAATGTTGCTATGAATATAGGGGTGCATATGGCCCTTCTCTTCACTACATCTGTATCTTTGGGGTAAATACCCAGTAGTGCAACGGCTGGATCATAGGGTAGCTCAATTTTTAACTTTTTAAGGGACCTCCACACGGTTTTACAAAGATGCTGTACCAACTTGCATTCCCACCAACAGTGTAAGAGGGTTCCCCTTTCTCCACATCCTCTCCAACATTTGTTGTTTCCTGCCTTGTCCATTTCTGCCATTCTAACTGGAGTAAGGTGGTATCTGAAGATGGTTTTGATTTGAATTTCCCTGATGGTTAATGATTTTGAACATTTTTTCATGTGTCTGTTAGCCATTTGAATATCTTCATTGGAAAAGTGTCTGTTCACATCTTCTGCCCATTTATTATTTGATTTGATTATTTGTTTCATGTGTATTGAGTTTGAGAAGTTCTTTGTAGATCTTGGATACCAGTCTTCTATCTGTAGCATCATTTGCAAATATCTTCTCCCATTCCCTGGGCTGCCTGTTAGTTTGACTGTTTCCTCGGCTGTGCAGAAGCTTTTTATCTTGATGAAGTCCCACAAGTTCATTTTTTCATTTGTTTCTCTTGACTTTGAAGATGTGTCATGAAAACAGTTGCTGTGGCCGATGTCAAAGAGGTTGCAGCCTATGTTCTCCTCTAGGATTTTGATGTATTCCTGTCTCACATCGAGGTCTTTCATCCATTTGGAGTTTATCTTTGTGTATGGTGTGAGAGAGTGGTCAAGTTTCATTCTTTTCATGTAGCTGTACATTTCCCCAGCACCATTTATTGAAGAGACTGTCTTTTTTCCACTGGATGTTTTATCCTGCTTTGTCAAAGATTAGTTGCCCCAAGAGCCGAGGGTCCATTTCTCGGTTCTCTATTCTGTTCCATTGGTCTATGCGTCTGTTTTTGTGCCAGTACCATGTTGTCTTTGTGATCACAGCTTTGTAGTATAGCTTGAAGTCAGGCACACGATGCCCCCAGCTTTGCTTTTCCTTTTCAACAATTCCTTGGAGATTTGGGGTCTTTTCTGGTTCCACACAAATTTAAGGGCAATTTGTTCCAGTTCTTTGAAAAATGTCATTGGTATTTTGATTGGGATGGCACTGAACGTGTAGATTGCTCTGGGTAGCATAGACATTTTAACTATGTTTATTCTTCTGATCCATGAACATGGAATATTTTTCCATCTTTTTGTGTCTTCTTCATTCTCTTTCAAGAGTGATTTGTAGTTTCTAGAATATAGCTCCTTTACGTCTCTGGTTAAGTTAATTCCAAGATAATGTATGATTTTTGGTGCTATTGTAAATGGAATGGATTCCCTAATTTCTCTTTCTTCAGTCTCATTGTTCGTGTATAGAAATGCAACTGATTTTTGAGCATTGATTTTGTATCTCACCACATTACTGAATTGTTCTATAAGTTCTAATAGTTTGGGGGTGGAGTCTTTTGGGTTTTCTATATAGAGTATCATGTTATCTGCAAAGAGAGACAGTTTGACTTCTTCTTTGCCGATTTGGATACATTTTATCCTTTTTTGTTGTCTGATTGCTGTTGCAAGGACTTCTAGTACTATGCTGAATAATAATGGGGAGAGTGGACATCCTTGTCATGTTCCTGATCTTAAGGGAAAGGCTTCCAGCTTTTCCCCATTGAGAATGATATTCGCTGTAGGCTTTTCATAGATAGTTTTTATAAGATTGAGGAATGTACCCTCTATCCCTACACTCTGAAGTGTTTTAATCAGGAAAGGTTGCTGTATTTTGTCAAATGCTTTTTCTGTATCTATTGAGAGGATCATATGGTTCTTGACTCTTTTCTTGTTGATATGATCTATCACGCTGATAGATTTGTGATGTTGAGCTACCCTTGCATCCCAGGGATGAATCCCACTTGCGCATGATGGATAATCCTTTTAATGTACTTTTGGATCCTATTAGCTAGGATCTTGTTGAGAATTTTGGCATCCATATTCATCAGGGAAATCAGTCTGTAATTCTCCTTTTTGATGGGGTCTTTGCCTGGTTTGGGGATCAAGGTAATATTGGCCTCATAGAATGAGTTTGGTAGTTTTCCTTCTGTTTGTATATTTTGAAACAGCTTCAGGACAATAGGTATTATTTCTTCTTTGAATGTTTGGTAGAATTCCCCGGGGAATCCATCAGGTCCTGGACTCTTGTTTTTGGGGAGGTTTTTGATCACTGCTTCAATCCCTTCATAATTAATCAGTCTGTTAAAATAATCAATTTCTTCCTGTTTTGGTCTTGGTAGTTTATAAGTTAC
This sequence comes from Ursus americanus, assembly GCF_024610735.1. NCBI lineage: Eukaryota > Metazoa > Chordata > Mammalia > Carnivora > Ursidae > Ursus > Ursus americanus. The sequence continues at coordinate 62,702,471 of NC_142128.1, forward strand.
CAGCAAGGCATCCATTTCTTCCAGGTTGTTTAATTTATTGGCATAAAGCTGTTGATAAAAGTTTCTAATGATCCTTCCTATTTCATTAGTGTTGGTTGTGATCTCTCCCCTTTCATTCATAATTTTATTAATTTGGGTCCTTTCTCTATTATTTTGGATAAGTCTGGCTAGTGGCTTATCGATCTTATTTATTCTTTCAAAGAACCAGCTTCTAGTTCTGTTGATCTGCTCTACTGTGCTCCTGGTTTCTAATTCATTGATCTCTGCTCTAATCTTGATCACCTGCCTTCTCGTGCGTGGGTTAGGCCTGTTCTTCTGTTCCAGCTCCAGCTTCTTTAGGTGAGACTATAAAAACTGCATTTTAGATTTTTCTATTCTTTTGAGCGAGGCTTGGATGGCTATGTATTTTCCCCTTAGTACTCCTTTTGCAGTGTCCCACAGGTTTGGGACCAATGTGTTTTCATTCTCATTGGTCTCCATTAATTGTTTAAATTTATTTTTAATTTCCTGGTTTACCCAGTCATTTTTGAGCATGATGGTTCTTAGTTTCCAAGTGTTGCAGTTTCTTCCAAGTTTTCCTTGTGGTTGAGTTCCAGTTTCAAAGCATTGTGGTCTGAGAATTTGCAGGGAATATTCTCAGTCTTTTGGTATTGGTTAAGACCTGTTTTGTGACCCTGTATATGGTCTATTCCAGAGAAATTTCCATGTGCATTTGTAAAGAAGGAGTATTCTGTTGTTCTGGGGTGTAGTGTTCTATATATATCTATGAGGTCCGTCTGTTCCAGTATGTCATTCCAAGCTCTTGTTTCTTTGTTGATTTTCTGCTTAGGTGATCTGTCTATTGCTGATTGTGGAGTGTTGAGGTCCTCTAATATTAATGTATTATTATCTATATGTCTCTTTATTCTGGTTAAGAGTTGGCTTGTGTATCTAGCTGCTCCCCTGGTGGGGGCATAAATATTTATAATTGTCATATCCACTTGTTGGATACATCCTTTAAGAATAATATAGTGACCTTTTGTATCTCTCACTACAGTCTTTAGTCTAAAATCTAATCTGTCTGATATAAAAATTGCTACCCCAGCTTTCTTTTGAGGTCCATTGGCATGAAAAATGGTTTTCCATCACTTAACTTTCAGTCTGAATGTATCTTTAGGTTCAAAATGAGTCTCTTGTAGACGGCAAATGGATGGGTCATGTCTTTTTATCCAATCTGCAACCCCGTGGCATTTTATGGGAGCATTTAGGCCATTCACATTGAGAATGATGTTGAGAGATATGATTTTAATGATGTCATGTTTCCTGTGAGGTCTTTGTTTCTATAGATTGTGACTTTCTGTTCTATATCACTCTTGGGGCCTTTTTACTTTTATAGAACCCTCCTTAGTATCTCCTGTAGGGCTGGTTTGGTGGTTATGAAATCCTTCAGTTTCTGCCGATCCTGGAAGGTCCTTATCTCTCCATCAATTCTGAGTGACAGCCTTGCTGGATAAAGGATCCTTGGCTACATGTTCTTCTCAGAGAGAGCTTTGAAAATACCCTGCCAATCCTTCCTAGCCTGCCAGGTCTCTGTAGACAGGTTTGACGTTATTCTGATATTTTTCCCTCTGTACATAAGTATATTCTTCCCCCTGGCTGCTTTCAATACTGTATCCTTGGATCTAATATTTGTGAATTGCACTATGACGTGATGTGGTGTAGGTCTGTTCTCATTGACCTTGGGAGGGGTCCTCTCTGCTTCCTGGACACGAATGCTTCTTTCCTTTGCTAGATTAGGAAAGTTTTCAGCTACAATTTGTTCAAATATCTCATCTAGACCTCTGTTTTTCTCCACCCCATCGGGGATGCTGATGATTCTGACATTGGAACATCTCTTTCAGTCAGTAATCTCCCATAATCTACATTCTTGAGATTGGAAATTTTTGAGGCAAGTTTCTGTTTTAACTTTCTCTTCTACCGTCCCATCCTCCAAGTCACTAATTCGTTCTTCTGCCTCATTTACCCTGGCCGTCAGAACGTCTAGTTTAGATTGCATTTGATTGATAGCATTTTTAATTTCTGCCAGACTCGCTCTCATTTCTGCCCTTAGAGATTATATATTCTCATTAATATTTTCATTAATAGTTTTTTCAAACCTACACATCATCTTGACCATTGTTACTCTGAAATCCATTTCTGACAATTTTGTTATATCCATATCCATCAGTTCTGTGGCAGAGGCCACAGACTCATTATCTTTTCTTTGCTGGATGGGATTTCTCCTTCTAGTCATTCTGATGAGGAGAGGTTGTGGGGATGCCCAGAGCTCAAGTTACTGACAAGGACACAGACAGTGTGCACTTGTTTTATAGGGACCTTAGGGATGTCGGCTTCCTGATTTTTCAGCCAGCAGCAAGGGGCCTGCTGCACTGATATGCAGGAAACCCTGTTTGGGTAGAGTTGCCCCGTCCCCTGGGAGGGTGGATGGGGATGGGCACAATGTGAGCTGGTATTTCCAGGCTTTTGTTGTTTGGCGGCTTTCCCTGGCAGTTTTCTGTGCCTCTTCTGAGAGTCAGAGCAGCAGTGGCTGTATCCTAGCCTCTGTCTCAGAACAGAAAGATCTCAGTCCGCTCTCCACTGAGCTCTCTTGGCCACTTTAACTCTGTTTCTGTCGGTGCTGCTAAAAACCCTGCAGCATCCTGGGTTGTGCGCCCCACAGCCTGTGTCCCAGCCCTCACTTCCAGGGCCAGTGCGTCTCTTTCCTTTGTGCTTCTAACACTGCCAGCCACCTCTGGTTCCCATGCATGCTCCCAAGCTCCGGAGCTCCCTGTTTCAGTGTGGTTCATGTGCACTCCGGAGTGCCGGTTTTCAGTCTGGTCACGTGCACACTCCCGAGCTCTCAGTTTCAGTCTAGTTCGAGTGTGCAGTCTGGAGCTCCGATTTTCAGTTTGGACACACATGTGCTCCCGAGTTCCCGGATTTAATCTGGTTCCAGTGAGCACTCCTGAGCTCCAGTTTTCAGTCTGGTCACGCACGTTCCCAGGCTCACGGTCTCAGTCTGCTCTCCCATGGATGCTGGTCTGTTAGTTTGGCACACTCCCCAGCACAAGTGGCTACTGCTTCCCAGTGCCCCAGCATGGAGGCTCCCTCCCCCTTCCATTTATCTTCCTATATCTATGCGCGGATTCACGGCTCCCCATTTCGTACCTCAATACTCAGTGCTGGAGATATTTGTTTGTAGAGATCCAGGTGTATCTTCCTCTGTCTCAGGCTGATTCCGTGGGTGTTCAGGATAGTCTGGTAGATATCCAGCTCGACTCAGCGGACCAGCTGAGAAAGGGTCTCCTACTCCTCCGCCATCTTTTCCCCTCCTTACAGAAAGTGGTCGCTTTTCTGTTCATAGAGTTTCTGCCACTCTTTTCTTTGTTCTCCAGTTGCGTACATAGGTATTCAGAATGGTTTGGTAGCTCTCTTGCTGAATTCCTGGGACCAGACGAACATTAGGTCTCGTGCTCCTCTGCCATCTTGGAACACCAAGCTGGAGCTCAACACCTGTTTTAAACTGGGTTCCTTGAAGAAAGTGGTCGCTTTCTGTTCATAGAGTTGCTGCTATTCATTTCTTCATTCTCTAGTTGAGTTTGTAGGTGTTCAGAATGGTCTGATAGCTATCTAGCTGAATTCCTGAGACCAGACAAAATTTAAGCCTCCTGCTCCTCCGCCATCTTGGACTCCTCTCTTTGTGATTTTGATTTGCATTTCCCTGAGTAATCTTTATACTATTTGAAATCCAAGCATAGTATCAATGTGTTTTTAAAATACTTATTTAAATCTATTACTTGAATTTTCTAGGGTTCTATAATAGTATAATATTATAAACTAAAGGATTCGGTAACCGTGTTTTGAAAGTTCATTCAATAATCAGCCAATGCACAAGAATACAATTCCACCTAGACTGATTTTTGTGCTAAAGTTTAAAAGTTAGTGAAACATCATTAGTTTATTCATGAAGACGGTTAGTTGTAGATTGATTAAAAAGTAAATAACTGAATGCAATTATTCAGCTTAGCATAAGATAGTAAGATTAGGCTTTTTTATTAGATTTTAAGTTCTACAGGAGAGAAATACATAATTGAAATATTCAATACTAATAATTCAATTTTATTATCCAACTACTTATATAAATAACATAGCCACTATAATTAAATTTATATTATTAATTGAATATAATGTGGGGTGCATATGAAATCATATATTTCATAATGTTTATTTTATTTTAGTTTTAAAAATAAACAATATGAATTCTACTAGTCAATCAATAGGCCTGTACTGTTGTGGTTCTGGGTATGAAATATAGTCTTTCTTTGATAGCAAATAATCTGGTTTATGAGATTAAAAACATGCACTAGAGATAATGAAAAAGTAATATAAGTCAATGTATAATTTTGCGATTTTGTATGCAGTAGAATGTTAATTGCATATTATGTATTAGATATCTTTCTGGGTTTTGAAGTAACATCAGATAAAGGTCAGAATTAGCCATCAAGAAGCTTAGAGACCATAAAGAGGAAAACAGCAGTCAAGCAGATTCAAAATGCTGAGTTACAGAAAATTGGCAGAGGTGAGTGCTGACTGCAAAGGGAACAAAGGAGGCCTTGTAACTAGAAGACTTTGAAGGAGGGAAGTTTACAGAAGATTCCCCTGGGTAAGCATTAATCAGAACCAATATTTAAGCCAAAGAGGATTTCAAGGAGAACATGCAAAAAACTGGAGTTAAATACATGTGTAATTTCTACAGATCCTAAATACATGAATACATCATGCTCATTCAATCATACCTTCTAGACCTGGTTCTGACATTACTTAATTACATGTGCTTGGGAAAGACACTCAAACATTTTGAAACTGAATTTATTCATCTATATTAAAAAATGATTAGATTAAGTTACTTTTCATTTCCTTCCAGGCTCTTAGTTGTTCCCTTTTCTATTAAGAAGAAGAAAGAAAAGAGATATTAGGACTCATGAAGTCAATTTTAGTTTTATATTGACCTTAGATAACCTGAAACGACCATAATGAAAGTTTTCTCTTCTGGCTAGTCCTTAACCAGTTCTGCATTTACCTCTTAAGCTCCAAACAAAAAGCTGTCTCTTTGTGATACCTTCCCTCATCCGAAGGCAGGTGCAATGATCCTGTCCTCGAGTCTGTGTAGGTGGAGTTCACGCTTCCTGTAAGACATGTCTCAAATTCTCCCTGGTATGATAGTTATTTTTTACAGGTCTTCCCCCCTTCCCAGGGGAGATTGGACACTCCTCCTGAGTAAATCACTAAGGGCCTGATTCATCTTTACATCTTGTAGAGCAAAATACCCCTAAATAAGTGTTTGTAGAAGAATAAATGGCTAACCACTTATACTCACTTCTTAATGACATATTTATATTTAATCTTTTAACCACAAGTGAATTATGAGGCATATCTGTTGACAAAATATAACTAAAATAGCAAAGACAACACTTGTTCAATTAATGATTTAATAAGATTGGCTAGTGCCATTTTGAGAAATGTTTGTATTATAGATTTTTAAAATGATCAAGATAGCTGAATGAAACCAGGTTCAAGTAATAGTGTAATTAGCTAACTTGAATTCAATAGAACACATATCCAATATCGTTTCTCCAGTACTTCTTTAAATTAATTTTTCTTGTATTGATGCATGTTAGTAATTCAACTCATTTGTTTTATTACGGCCTTGCTTCCAATAAAACTCTAGAGGTTCCATGAATATAGATTGAGTGAATATACTTTTAAACCATTATGTGTAGTCATATTAAAAAGCAGGGGATGAGAGGAAAGTGTTGATAATTGTACTCCACCCATTACAAAATTTAAATTGATTTGACTTCAATGTGAGGGCTAAAAGCATATTCAAAATATTAAAAAGCACAAATCTATAGGCTATTGTTCAGCACACTGTTATTACTACTAATACATCATTTTCCCTTCAGACTTTCACTGCAGAAAGTTCTAAGAAAATGATTGCAATCAATCTTTTAATAACTTGAGTGTAGGTCTAAAATTTAATATCCATAGCCGAAGGAAAGATAGTCTTTCTTTGCTTCAGTTTCCTTATGCAAAAAGATAACAATTTTAACTAGATCACTAATTCAAAACTCACTTCTTTCTTTCTTTTTTCCTCCCAGAATTATACCTTAACCTTCACATCCAGCAATGTATATTGGTAGAAAAGAAAAGAGAACTGAAAGGACAGTAATTTACTACCTTCCTAACCTTGTCCATTTCAAACCAAGAAGCTCTTCATACTTTTATTTCATTGAAAGTCGGGATAAGATTTATTGATTACTAGTTTCTGTGGAAAGAAAAAAAAAGAAATAAAAAGAGGGAAAGAGAATGGTAATTTAAACCACTTTTTTCAGTCGTTTATCTCAGATTTAAGATATTATTATTTAATTAATAATTATTTAATTAATAACAAATTAGCAATTGAGTTTTGTTGATATTTCCCAAATGATTAAGTTAATGTTACTCATTTTATATATGATTAAAGATTATTTACATCATAAAAGTATATTTTATATTTCAGTACTTTGATTTTTCAGTAATAAAAATATATTTTATATTTCATTTAAAAAAAAGTTAACAAAAATACATTGTCTTTGTTTTAGTTATTTTGTATATTGCTCTGGGATGTTAAATACCAGAATTAACCTGCCAATTAAACTGGGTAACATTTCATGTTAATAATTTTGATCCCATCAGCTTTATCCATTGTTGTCTTTTTTTTTTTTTGGCACAGAACAGGGAATTTATACAATGCTATTCAATATTTAACTGTGATTCTTAAAAGTAATTTTATGCATATAGCCTTTTTCCTCCAATTTTCCAAAAAGAAACATATATATAAATACACACATCAACACTTTTCTTCTTCTTCTGTGTGTATGATTTTTTTTTTTTTTTAAATATTTAGTTAGGCAGAAACTGGGGGAAAGTAGCGGTCTGGAGAGCAAACACAGAAAATCGTTAGCAGTTTATCACTCTCCTCTTTCCTCATTTTGATCTTCATAACGCTGGAATTTTTGGATCCCTGATGTTTGAAAACAGTTGAAGAATGTTTACCTAGGTTGTCAATGTGATAGCACTGTGTCTGGCTGCTTTAAGGGAAGCAAATCAGAGGACATGGTATCTAATCTAAAACATTAAGTGGGTCTTAGAAGTGTATCTGACTTTCTGTTCTGATGATTTGACTTGTTGGATAAGAAGGAAGGGTGGAGAAGAGCTGTCTGCCTTGCACAGGTGGGACCATTCCTGCCTCATTTTGAACTTCTCAAGGATATACTTGCATCTTGAACCTGAAGACAACCATATCCTGTTAGTTTCTAAGTTTACTTTCTTTCCTTTTTCATACATTATTCGACAGTCAGATTTCAAATGATTTTTCACAGTTGCAACATAGTCCAATATTTATTCATAGTTGTTAATCACTCCAGTGCAAACACTATTATGCCTGAAATGTTCATTTTACCTATTGTCTCTTGTTAGGCATGCTAATAATTCCTTTATTAAAACCCATGTCCCCAGACCACTAGTGATACTTTATGAATTTTATGTATCAATTCCTCACATGAACTCCTTCTATGAGTCAGTTTTATAAAGATACCAGGATTTAAGACATTAAATCCTAAATAGCTTTAACATAGAGGTCTATGCTAATGGTATTATTTCTCTGCTATACATGGTATTAACCCTTCCATCATATGCAAATTTTCTATGTGCCTGAACATGGTACTTTCAGAGAATTGATGCTTCTCCCCACCCCAACCCATTATGTAGTCATGGTCAATAGACTCAAATAGAAGCCATGAGGTAATCTGAGATAATGAAACACTAACCATCTCGCCTTCAAAGATGACAGTGATTGCTTAAGGTCTTAGGTGTCAATGACTTGTAATTTAAAATAACCTAACAAAAAAACCTAAAAAAACAAACAAACAAAAAACCCTTTCTAGTCCAAAATATATTGTTTGCATGTCTCCGGACTTTTCAGAGGTACTTCCTTCTAATTTTTATGTCATTGCTATATAAAGTTATTTAACAAAGTCTCTTCTGCCTTACCTATAGAAAAAAGAGGTTATTCTCTTTCAAGTATAAAATTCTTAAAGACAATTCCAAATCCATAAAATTTCTGAATGGTAGATTCAAATAATGTAGTATTTGAATGACATAGATATATATCTTTATGTATATAAATAAATTACTTATAAATAATAAATTATTTTATTATTTATATAAATTATTAACAAATAATTTATATACATAAACATATATGTCGATACGTATGTGTATATATTAACATATACATATATGTTAATATGTTACATACATATTATCTATTATTTCATTATCTGAATCAGTATTATTACTTTAGCAGACTGAATAAAAAGTTGATTTATATAAGTTAAGCATTTACATTTTAAAATTATTTTTAAATTCTTATGGAAGGCTAAGAAGGCAAACAGCCTTCTTAATGATGCTTTTCTACAATGCATTTTGCAGTTTGTCTTTGAGATGACTTCTATTTCCAAATAATATCTGTGGACTTCAAGAGGTACTTACTAAGAATCCACTATGGCCTTAGTTCTAAACTTACCTACTTATTGCCATCTCTTCCCCAGACACTGATGTTATATGTTTTATCATATTCTTGTTTTCTATTGGTGAATCTTAGAAGTTTAACTATAACTCTCTGGGTCTTGTCCCATCTACTTTAGACATTATATCTTTATTAATTTTTAATATTATGAAGTTGAATGCCTCTACTCTTCACTCTCTTTTCCCCCATCCTCTTCTGAATTTGAATGGGACAGAATTTCTTTTATGTATTCTTTTGTTTTGATCCAACCTCTTATCTAGGACTTAACAGTTAACAGAGGAATTGCTTTGAAATAGAGAAAAAACTATGATTTGTGTTTCCCAAACTTATTCTAAAACCATTAAATTTCATTTCCGCAATCTCCTTTGTCATACAGATAAGTATATTAGAGACCAGGTGCTGAATAAAACATAATTTGAGTGTGGGAGAACAAGTAAATAGAATACATTAACTTATTATTTCCCTACTTATGTCAATATTAAACTTTCCTCAGATTTGTGCAATTGCTTTGTGAGACGATGGGAACCAAGGGAGATGGCATCTTTGGAACTGGGTGACAAGGTTGAAGCATTTCCAGAATTTGATGAAATACAAACCAGAGGAGAAGTGTATTGGAACATTTAGTGAAATTTTTGACTTCAACTTTAAAAATACAGTGTTAGACAATGTGTTTTCTATGATCATAACTAATATATAGTGGAATATAAATCCCACTTGAGAACCTAACAAATTCTAAGGAACTTAGTGACAGTGTTTACTTTCCACAAGTTTACATTAAGAAATGGAGGAAGATGTTCTTTCAACACCTATATCTGCATTTCAGTAACATCATTTCTCATATTGACCCTAAAATATTGTCTCTTTATGTGCTGTGGGTTTCATTCTCTCTGTTTTATTAGCAAATCATTTAGTCTTCATGATCCTTACCAGGATTATATTTTGTAAATCAATATACCAAATTTTTATTTCCCAAATATAAAATGTTGAATGGTAAATTGATCATAATATCATCATGTGTTTTCAATGTAAAAATTAAATTCATATATACTTTATGTACAATTTGGATATGAACGGGATATTTATTATGAATCATGTTAAGGTCAATATTGTATTATGCAATTTTAAATTATACTCCAGTAACATGGTCTACTGGAATTATTGGAATAGGATAGTTAGAGACTATTTCTTGGTATGAGAAAGATCCTCTACTGTATTTTATATCACTTCAGAATGGGAGAAAAAATCAATTCAAAGTGCATTTTCTTCTAAGACTTCTATCTCATGTTTGCATAAGAAGAAAATGAATTTTGTATTAATAACAAGATCATTGAACAGTAGTGCCTAAAGATAATAACAGCCAGCACTTCACTTCCTCCGTCTTAGTAATCCTAGACAGATGGATACCAACAAACAAGCAAATGGAACTAGCTAATTAATAAGCATATTGTTCTGAACATCAGACTCTTTGTTTAATAAAGTCCATCATTCATTTATTCATATAATAAATATTTAGCCCCTAATGTTGGTCAGGCAATATGCTAGCTACTAAAAATGAATAAAGATAGGGGCAATACAGTATGGTGGGAAGACAGATACATATAAAATAATCACACAAATACAGGCAAAATAGATACCTGAGCAATGCTGCAGATGACAGTAATAAGGTGACATGAGATTTTAATAAATGACCAAAGACATATTATATGATGTACTTAGCCAAAGGTGTCAGAAAGAACCCTGCAAAATCTGATAGCATAATATATTTCATTCCTTAAATATGGCAAAAGCTATGTTTATTTGTCTTTAATTTGTTGAGTATTTCACCAAGCCAAGTACTTTTGAGAAATAAAGATATTTCAAAATACACATAATGCATAAAGTACCACAATGGAGATAAAGCTTCTCCAGGGCTAGAGTTCAGACACGTGGCACACATCCTTGCAAACTGATTGTCATGTTGGTAGAAATCTATCTTCATGAAAAAACTTTGATCCCCAAACAAAGCTTTTGTTATCTCAGGACAATAATGATTCTAAATGCAATGCCATTCAAATTTGTCTTCAGGCTAAATCTTTAAAGGTATATACAGGACTGCAGGAAGGCAAAGAAGTATGACAAACAGAAAGAAGGATTCCACTAATAACTAGGAAACACTGGAGACCAAATGACATTTTATGACCCCGTGCCATACAAATCCAGGGGAGGAAATGACACGGTAATTTTTTTAGTTATTAGCGAAATTTTTAATCATAATATTAATATAGAGATCTATTATAATTTTTAATTTGTTTATAAACCACCTAACTGGCTCCTAATCCCTTCTCCAAACTTGCTTCTCCTCCTGAATTTCCCAGCAAATTGAATTGTCCCATTATTAATTACAGCAATTCAAAACCTGGGCTTCGTATTTTCCTTTTCCTTTTTTTTATTACTTGAATATTAAGTCACTGATTAAGATTCTACCTCCTTACATCCCTTTAAATACCATACTATTTTGGGGCACCTGGATGGCTCAGTTGGTTAAGCATCTATGTTTGACTCAGATCATGATCCCCAGATCCTGGGACTGGGCTCAGGTCACGATCTCAGGGTCCTGGGATTGGTCTGCTCCCTGCTCAGCAGGGAGTCTGCTTCTCCCTCTCCCTCTGTCTCTCCCTGACCCCCACTTGCGCTCTCTCGTCCTCTCTCTCACACAAAAATAAAATAAAATCCTTATAAATAAATAAATAAATAAATAAATAAATAAATACCATACTATTTTAAATATTCTATTCCACTTCTGGAATTTTCACCGAACTCAGTACTTCCCTAACTATCTGTGGTGAAGGATCAGTCAACCCCTCCCCAATTCAATGTGGAAAAATAATTTTGTAAAATGCAATAAATATAAACACCAGAAAAGTAAAATACAAATTACAAAGACATAAAATGCAAATTCTATTTTTATTAGATGCAAGAGAGAAAATCACATTACAGTAAATATATTCAGGACAAATATGAGAAGAAAGTGTATAAACATTTTATAAATTGTTCATGGAAACTATGCATACAGGTTATTAATATAGATAATTGCTTTTACAGTTGATACATCTTGCCTCTTTCTGTGATATTAAACACCTACGTGCACACATTGAACAAGTCCATCTATCACATTAAAACTCAAAATATTGATATACACTCAATGTATTGATATACATTCTGTTTGTCCAATCTGTGCATATAATTTGACAACTGTAACTCTCAAAAGTGTATAAAATTTTGCTCGTTGACGTAACTGTTAGGTTGAAGATAACATCACTCCTAGAAAAAACATATCTATACTCTAGTTATGTCTTGTTTTAGTAACACATATTAAAACAATCAGTCTCACAGAAACATATTGATGGGTAATGTATGTGATTTTAAAGCATGTTCAGCGAGCTTGTGCTATTCACTTTTAACTGTAATGCAAAATGAGGCAAGTGTTGCCATATTTTCAAAATTCATCTTTAATCATCCATCCAGTTCCAATAATGTTTCTGTTAGGGGTATGAGAGTGTTTTGGATAAATGAAGGTCTTGGTCCTTAGATCCCCCACAAGAAAATTTCAGGATCTGCCCTGAAATGAAGACAGACAGAAGGAAAGTAGGAAGCACAAAGCAGTTTATGAAAGCAAAAGTACACTCTCAACCAGCCCTAGGTTGTTTTCTAATCGTATATTATTAGGTCTCTCTGGGCTGGGAGGAACTGTGAGGTGGTCTCTAAAGGAGGCTGCTTCCAATCATTTGGGAATCTCTTCCCACAGGTTGTGAGGGGGAGTTTTTGACCCTACAAGGTTTGCACCTGAATTGTCTGGGCAGCCTTGCTCCATTGGGTGGGCTGTACCTACAATGTAAATGAATTATAATGAGCATAGGCGTTACACTGGAGCAGAGGTGGAAAAGGAGAGCTTTGTTCTGCACCTATGGCTCTAGATCTGTCAGTCCTAAGGTCTTGCAAGTCACAAGGTCAGGATGTTGTTTCAGCCAGCTTTTAATGCGTAGCTTAATTATCACCATCCCAGGCTTCAGCTCTTGCCTCTGTCATTCCCTTTCAAGGACTTGGGATTCTGCCTTGGGGCATTCCTTCCACTGCTCTGGTCTAGCTTCTACCTAACATTTCCATCCAGTTTCAGTAATGTTTCTTATATAACCATAATTAAGTTTAAAGTATCTTTCCTTGAAAGAAATGAATACCAGATTTTATATACTTTTGAGTTACAGTTATCAAACTGACCTCTAACTATTACAAATTAAAGCATGATCCTACTACTGGTTTCTAGTAAGAATATCTTGCCACATACAACTGTCAAACTGCTGTAGAAGTTTCCAAATGTTTACTCCCAATTTCTGTACTTATGCCCTTGCAATAACAAACTGTTTGTGGACCAGCAATAATTTATGAATCTTACGTTGAATAGCACTGACCTAGAACACAAACTCAGCTTTTGTTTTTTGCTTTCTTCATTGTACTGCTTTGAGTTTTTGAGTGATTATAAAACTGTAGTTAGAGTTTCCATTTCACTCCTCAAGTTCAAATCCTTAAGGGGCTCTGTAGAAGGTGGCATCTTTGGCATGTATAGATGGTAAAGTTTGCCTTCTGTTAGAAAAGTTACAAATACAACACAAAGAGTGTGCTTTAGTATATCTCAGTGCCACTCTGTTTTTTTTTAATGTTTTTTTATTATGTTAGTCACCATACAGTACATCCCTAGTTTCTTTCTTTTTTTTTTAATATTTTATTTATTTATTTGAGAGAGGGAGACAGCCAGCGAGAGAGGGAACACAAGCAGGGGGAGAGGAAGAAGCAGGCTCCCAGTGGAGGAGCCTGATGTGGGGCTCGATCCCAGAACGCTGGGATCACGCCCTGAGCCAAAGGTAGACGCTTAAGGACTGCGCCACCCAGGCGCCCCCATCCCTGGTTTCTGATGCAAAGTTCAATGATTCATCAGTTGCGTATACTCTGGTTCTTGACAGTAAACACACCTGGGAAAGTAGGTCAATTTCTTAAATAAAGACATCTTTAGACTGTGCTAGTTTTTTTCCCCTGGAAGTGGGGACAGAAGCAGTCTAAGAATGATGAATTTCTGTGCCATTAATGGTTGTAAGTTCTCCATTATTATATGCCTGCTTTGATCAGCCAGATATTCTACATTCTTCCATTCTTTTCTTATTTAGTTCTCAGTTCGATTTCATTGTAATTCTTGTGTGCATATTAATTACAGGAAATAGGGAGAACATGGGCTAAGGCGTTAGTGGTGGGACTCAATAAATGAAGTCATTCTGCTTCCTTTAAACTGACTAATTAGCATAAGTCATACTAAAATCCTTCCTCTTTGTGATCAGTGATGCCCTGGAATTACCAAGTTTTTAAACTAAAACTAAAAGGAAGTTTCAACTTAGGTCAAATGTATGATGCTTCCCTGGGCTAACATTATTCTTATTTTGGTGTTGAGGATAAATTATTGCAGGCCTCTTATATCATTTTTGTATTGGATAACTCCCATTTTTCCCATCAGGTTCCCACTGTACCCTTCTAGAAACCGAACATGGCTTCACAAAGCAGCCCACTAGGGACTGTGTAAATATGTGCCTTCTGTGTTCCTTGTTATGTTTGTTCAGTGAAAGGAACCTGCAGGAGATGGGAAAGGAGAGTGAGCTTGAATTATTTCCTTACTTATCAGCAATGTCACCATGTGCTGACTACACCGTATCTTGGCTTCTGTTAAGCAACCTTCTTACAGAACTTTCTTTTGTTCTGTGTTCCAATAATTGTTTCCTATTCTTACTCCTTCAGGCCTAAAGATGGTTAAAAAAAAAATTCTACTGTTAGTAGTCCCAGAATACCACATTTGTTCTTGTGGTTTCCCTATACTCTGCCAACAATGTATATAAAATGAAATGCTCTATGAATTCTCCAATTTGATTCTGCCATCTACATCTCAGCAGGTCACTGCCTGACACAGAAATTAATATGAGGAGTGATCTCAGGGGAAAAAATCCCCCAATTAGATTATGTACTTGGTTACATACATATTTTAAGTTCACAGAGATACATTTCTTATATATTACCTATAATAAACAGTGCAGTGTTGGCCCAAGTATAGAAAAAGAGACCCATAGAAAAGAGAATCAAGAATGATTGGCATAAATACAGTAACCTGATTTATGACCAGGAGCCACTAAATTCAAGGAGGAAGGAATGATGTTACAATAAATGTTGGACATGAGTCACAGACTCAAATGTGAATGATTAACTGTAGTCTTCATTAGCATTATTTTGTAGGTCCTTTTTTAGCATATGAAAGTTCTTTTGAAACCTTCCTTTTCCTTACTTCCCCCAACTCCTGAGTATATAATCAGCCACTCCTCAAGACCCAAGTGCAGCAGCTCTTTCTTTTTTTTTTTTTTTAAGATTTTATTTATCCATTCGACAGAGATAGAGACAGCCAGTGAGAGAGGGAACACAAGCAGGGGGAGTGGGAGAGGAAGAAGCAGGCTCCCAGCAGAGGAGCCCGACGTGGGGCTCGATCCCAGAACGCCGGGATCACACCCTGAGCCGAAGGCAGACGCCTAACCGCTGTGCCACCCAGGCACCCCAACAGCTCTTTCTGCCAAGGGTCCTGTCCCCACGCTTTAATAAACCACCATTTTGCACCAAAGATGTCTCAAGAATTCTTTCATGGTGGTTGGCTACGGATCTCACCCCACCGAACCTCACATATATTCCAAAACCACATCAAAGGCATTGGAAAATATAAGGAGATTTGCATAGGAAAACATTTTAAAATAGGTCATAAAATGTACTATATGTAAAACAAAAGACTAATGAGTTTGACATTGATAGAACATAGTTGCAAAGCATTAATTGGGGAAAAAGGACTGGAATATAAATTTATAAAGAATGCCTATAAATCGAAAATACAATGCCTGACTACAATGGCAAGTTTTATATATCAACCAGGCTAGGCTATAGTACCCAATTATTAAAATCAAGCACAAATCTAGTTGATGCAGTAAAAGTATTTTGTACATATGATTAACATCTACTATCAGTTTAAGTAAAGATTACCTTCAATAATTTAGGTGGGCCTCATCTACTCAGTTGAGGAATTAGGGAAAGAAATTTCTCTGAGCAGAAATTCTGCTCTGACACTACAGCATCAACTTCCGCCTGAGTTTCCAGTCTTCGACATCCAGATTGTCAGCCTCCACAATCATGTGAGCCAATGTCTCTGCAGAGAACCCTATCTAATACAGATTTTGTAGTAGTGATTCAGAAAGCTTAACCATGGGCTGCCGAGTTACCATACATCCTGAGCTGCCCAACACTAACTAGCTATTGTTTGACCCAAGAAAGCAGAGGTTCAGTATGCATAGTAACACTCCATTAACCCATGGAAGTGGTATATGCAAGATCAAGTTCAAGCAGACCATGAAGGCACAAGCAAGTTACTGCAGGAAGTGGCCAAAATAACCTTAGCCCCAATCTTACTCTACTTCCTCTTCTTTCCTAGCCTGCACCTGTGGTTACATGAGGAGATCTTTACAGTTCATTGGTTTATAGATGGCTCTGTGTGACACTGAGATAGCACACAAAAGTGGACAGCAACTTCGTGGGACATCCCTGAATAACAGTGGGGAACATGTAAATCAGTTAATTTTAAGTTAAGGCAATTATCCTTGGGTGGGTCTCATCAGATTAGTTGAAGGTCTTAAAGCATAAATGAAAATTTCCTAGAGAAAAATTCTGCTTCAAGATTGTAACACAGAAATTCTGCTTAAATTGCAAGGCTACTACACTGCCCCACAGATTTCAGACTTGCCAGTCCTCACAATCATATGGGTCAACTCCTTAACATAAATATCCTAATTGTGTGTGTGTGTGTGCGCGCACGCACGCGCACACGCACGTGCCTGCACATGCATGTATGCATGCACAATGTTCCTCTGGAGAATCTTAATTGATATACTAACAATCCAAAAAAAAAAAAAAAGGGAGGTAGGGAAAAAGATAAAAAATGAAACATTGAAACACAACCACTTCAGAAAAGAGGATATATAAATGGTCAATAAACACCTGAAAATGTGCTATAACTCATCAGTTATCAGTAAATGCAAACTAAATGCAGTAAAATGTCATTGTACACGAATGAGAATATCCAAACTTAAAAAGACAATATCAACTGCCACTAAATATGTTAATTATATTTTTGATGTCAGGTGCAGTAGAATGAATGCATATATTCACCAAAAGACATGTAAGAATATTCAGAAGCATGTTCAGTATAACCACAGACATGATACAGCCTATATGTTGGTCAACACAATTACATGTCCATATTATCTCTCTCCCTCTCTCTCTCTCTCTCTCCCCCCCCACCTCTCTGTCCCCACCCATCTGTCAGTCTCTGTATATCCCTTCTCTCAACTTTTAGACTTGAGTAGAAACCCCTCTGTTGTTACTGTATCTGGGGTACCAAACTATTCTTTGTGGTTCCTTTATACTCTTCCCAAACCTTTGTAAATAATCCCTTAATAATCTCTCCTCAAATTAACCAATTTGAGTGTGCCTTATCTTTCCTAACAGGACACTGACTACTATAATATCTATAGTTTCCCAAGTTTGATCAGATGCTTTCAACAGAATATTCCTGTGACGTGTTCTTCCAGATGTAGTTTCAATTTTTACTATTTTGTTCAAGTAAAATGGATTTGGTAGTCCCACCCTGAATGTCACCTGATTTATACTCCACACTACTTAGTTTTAATCTATTGTTTCTGCATTTACCAATCCATATGAGAAATTATTGATTAAAAGTTGATGAATATTAAAAAGCTGATGAATTAATATCATGTTAAAATTGTTTTGATTCGTAGATGCTTTGCTTTTGAAAAATATTATGGTTCTGAAGTTGGAAGAACAATATCACAAATTTTACTAATTGAACTCATCAATGTAGAAGATTTCATTTTTCATTCTATGAGAAAAAAAATGAAGAGGAAATTATTTCCCCTGAATTCAAGTGTTCCTAAACATTGTACTATTCAAAGTGTTGTTTTATGTTTTTATTTAAAGATTCAGCTTTATGTTTATACACTTAGAAACAGAAGCAAAATTTATAAGACAATCATTTCAATTTTCAAGGTAAGTCCAAGGTCCATAGCAGTTGGAAAGCAAAGCAAAAAATGATCACAGAATCTAGATGTCCCCCTGATGACCAAATGTTAGACACTGAGGATGAATAGACAGTATAGTAGGGAACCTGTTCTAATTATGACCTGTTACAAATATTGGTGCTTGAGCAGTGTGTGTGTTTGTGTGTGGAGGGGGTGTGTATGGTGACCCAGCAAGGCAGGATACCTGATGTCCTCTCAGGTTTCAGATTTTAACACTACCAAGTTAAAAATAGAACCACCATACGATTCAGCAAACCCACTACTAAGTATATATCAAAAGGAAATGAAAAGTGGATCATTAAGAGGTATTTACACCCCCATGTTCACTGCAACATTATTCACAATAACCAAGATATGGAAACACCTAAATGGCCATCAATGAACAAGTGGATAAAAATTATGGCATATACATATAATGGAATATTATTCAGGTAAAAAAAAAAAAAAGGAAATCCTATCATTTGAGACAACATGGATGAGCCTGGAGGGCATTATGCTGAATGAAATAAGCCAGACACAGAAAGACAAATTCTGTTTGAACTCACATGTGGAATCTAAAATAGATTCACAGAAGCAGAGTAGAATAGTGGTTACCAGTGGAGGAGCAAGGAGGGAATGAGATGGTCAAAGGATATAATATTTCAATCACGCAAGATAAATGAGTTCTGGAGGGGTAAGTACAGCATGGTGACCATAGCTAACAATACTGAATTGTATACTTGAAATTTGGTAAGAGGACAGATCTTAAAATAAATCCTTTCAACACACACATGCATACACACACACATTAAATATAGAGACAATGGATGTGTTATTTAACCTGATTGTGGTGATTTTTTCACAATGTGTACATATGTGAAAACTTCAGTTGTATAGCTTAGATATATACAATTTCTATATGTACACAAAAATTTGTTAACATTACTAAGCTGTCCTTTCTACCCTTCCTCTCACACACATCACTTTTATATTCTCCACATTTCTCAAAAACAATGAAAGTGTGTGTGTGTGTGTGTGTGTGTGTGTGTGTGCACATGCATGTATGTTTGTGTTTGATGGGACTACTTTCTTCCATATCTTCTCTTCAGTTCAAATTTAATGGGAATAAAATTCATGAGATAGACACTGCTAGGTTCTCATACAATCTAGATGACTGAGAAATTATTTCCATCTTGTACACCCAAGCTCCCTATTACCTATACTAAGGCTTTGAGACTTCTTTGGTCAATAGAAAAATTTAGTTTTCATTGATCGTTTTAAAGATTGCTTTAGAAAGAAACTAATCATAGAGCAGCAAGCCAGTTAACATAATGTAACCTAAGGACATGCTTAATGCCGCTAGAAATAACATTAAAATCATCAAGTTAGAGAAATATTATGGAAGAAATTATCTTCCATTTTCCTTAAGTTTGAACCTATGACTTTTGTCTTCCAGTTTAAAACTTGGTAATCCTTTGTCTGCAGGTCTACTCTATTATTGCTATTAAAAACTTTATTATTTTTTAAAGATTTTATTTATTTATTTATTTATTTATTTATTTATTTATTTATTTATTTATTTGACAGAGAGAGAGACAGCCAGTGAGAGAGGGAACACAAGCAGGGGGAGTGGGAGAGGAAGTAGCAAGCTCCCAGCAAAGGAGCCTGATACGGGACTCGGTCCCAGAACGCTGGGATCACGCCCTGAGCCAAAGGCAGATGCTCAACAACTGAGCCACCCAAGTGTCCCTGCTATTAAAAACTTTAAATAAGCTCTGGAGATGTGCTATACAACACTGTACCTATAGTCAACAATAATATATTGTACACTTAAAAATTTGTTAGGAGGGTAGATAGAACGTTAGGTGCTCATATCACAATAAAATAAAATTTTAAAAACTCACATTAATTATGTTTACCTCAGGCCTAGAAAATTATATTCAATTTGCTTTTGATGTTATCTAGAAAAAAAATAATTTTTAACTGTTTAATGGAAGAGAGAGACTGGTAGTTGTATGTAATGTTAATGTTCCCATTCTCATTAATAGATTACCATTTTACATCATTCCAGTGATATGCCTAAGTAAAGCACTCCATTTTCCAGCCTCTCATTTTACCATGTGAGCATATCGTGACCAGTTAGATGAATTTGAATAGGTTATGTGCTACTGTTCCTTAAAAATAGGTATCATTCTTTTCTGTTCCAGCTTTGCATATAAAATTCATTTACTTTTCACTTAAGCTTTACCAAACAAATTTGGAGATTTTATGTATTTTTCTGGTTTTTGACATATCTCCTATTGTTAACTTGTGAAAAAGGAGTGAAACAACTAATGACTGTAAGATTTAATTAACAGTTGGGCAAATATTGGATGCCAGTCATTGTATTTTATGCTTTTGAAAACAGGTTATTTATTAAAGATAGATATTATTGTCCACATAATACAAATGCAAGATCGCTGCATGAACTACTTTCAAAAATTAATCAAACAAAGCTAAACAACTTAAAAACATTATTAAGAAACTTAGTATTCTAGTTGAAGCAAAGGTAATTTAAAAAGATAAATTTGTAAAAATAAACCTATATCTTTTACTGAAAAAGGTATATAAAAAAGTTACACTTTTATAATACTAAAATATGCTAGCCCTATTATCTAAAAATGGAAGTGTTTCTTTCAAAAAATAGTAATGTCCTTGATATTCTATATGGAAAACCCAAAAGAATCCACCCCAAACTATTAGAAGTTATAGAGCAACTCAGTAATGTGGCTGGATACGAAATCAATGCTCAGAAATCAGTTGCATTTCTATACACGAACAATGAGACTGAAGAAAGAGAAATTAGGGAATCCATCCCATTCACAATAGCACCAAAAATCATACGTTATCTCGGAATTAACTTAAGCAAAGTCATAAAGGATCTATATTCTAGGAACTACAGATCACTCTTGAAAGACATTGAAGAAGACACAAAAAGATGGAAAAATATTCCATGCTCATGGATCGGAAGAATTAACATAGTTAAAATGCCCATGCTACCCAGAGCAAGCTACACTTTCAATGCTATCCCGATCAAAATACCAATGACATTTTTCAAAGAACTGGAACAAATAGCCCTTAAATTTGTGTGGAACCAGAAAAGGCCCCGAATCACCAAGGAATTGTTGAAAAGGAAGAACAAAGCTGAGGGCGTCACAATGCCGGATTTCAAGCTATACTACAAAGCTGTGATCATAAAGACAGCATAGTACTGGCACAAAAACAGACACATAGACCAATGGAACAGAATAGAGAACCCAGAAATGGACCCTCAGCTCTTCGGGCAACTAGTCTTTGATAAAGCAGGTAAAAACATCCAGTGGGAAAAAGACAGTCTCTTCAATAAATGGTGCTGGGAAAATTGGACAGCTACATGCAAAAGAATGAAACTTGACCACTCTCTCACACCATACACCAAGATAAACTCCAAATGGATGAAAGACCTCGATGTGAGACAGGAATCCATCAAAATCCTAGAGGAGAGCATAGGCAGCAACCTCTACGACATCAGGCAAAGTAACCTTTTTCATGACACATCTCCAAAGGCAAGAGAAACAAAAGATAAAATGAACTTGTGGGACTTCATGAAGATAAAAAGCTTCTGCACAGCCAAGGAAACAGTCAAAAAAACTAAGAGGCAGCCCATAGAATGGGAAGATATATTTTCAAATGGCACTACAGATAAAAGACTGATATCCAAGATTTACAAAGAACTTCTCAAACTCAATACACAAGAAACAAATAAACAAATCCTAAAATGGGCAGAAGATGTGAACAGACACTTTTCCAATGAAGACATTCAAATGGCTAACAGACACATGAAAAAATGTTCAAAATCATTAGCCACCCGGGAAATTCAAATCAAAACCACACTGAGATACCACCTTACGCCAGTTAGAATGGCAAAAATTGACAAGGGAAGAAGCAACAATTGTTGGAGAGGATGTGGAGAAAGGGGATCCTTCCTACATTGTTGGTGGGAATGCAAGTTGGTACAGCCACTCTGGAAAACAGTGTGGAGGTCCCTTAGAAAGTGAAAAATTGAGCTACCCTATGATCCAGCCGTTGCACTACTGGGTATTTACCCCAAAGATACAGACGTAGTGAAGAGAAGGGCCATATGCACCCCAATGTTCATAGCAGCATTGTCCACAACAGCTAAATCGTGGAAGGAGCCGAGATGCTCTTCAACAGATGACTGGATTAAGAAGATGTGGTCCATATATACAATGGAACATTATTCAGCTATCAAAAAGAACGATTTCTCAACATTTGCTGCAACATGGATGGCACTGGAGGAGATAATGCTAAGTGAAATAAGTCAAGCAGAGAAAGATAATTATCATATGGTTTCTTTCATCTATGGAACATAATAACTAGGAAGATTGGTAGGAGAAGAAAGGGATAAAGAAAGGGGGGTAATCAGAGGGGGGAGTGAAGCATGAGAGACCATGGACTCTGAGAAACAAACTGAGGGCTTCGGAGGGGAGGGGGTGGGGGAATGGGATAGGCTGGTGATGGGTTAGTAAGGAGGGCACGTATTGCATGGTGCACTGGGTGTTATACTCAACTAATGAATCATCGAACTTTACATCAAAAACCAGGGATGTACTGTATGGTGACTAACATAATATAATAAAAAAATTATTATAAAAAAATAAAAAGAAAAAAGAAAAAAATAGTAATGTCTTTATTTGAATGCTTCAAAATAGGTGTATGCAAAATATGCCATGGATTAGTTGATATTTAAAATATTTCTTAATTTCTGTATATATTACCTAATTACCAATAATTTTAATTTCAGTAATACACATTTGTTGATAGCAAACAATGTTCTAGATACATGCAAGGTAACTAATACTAGTTTCATTCATATAATTTCATTGCTTATGAAGACTTAAGATTTTTGTTTTGTTTTTTAATAACAATAATAAAAAATAACAATGACTTAAATTTAATTTTTAAAACTCAGTCTTTCAGACAAATACCATCCTCATACTGTATTCCTCTTGTAAGACTTCTTCATCTGGATAATTTTCATCACAGCTCAGTTGATACAATCAACCTATAGTTATTTTCCTTGTAAGTACTTCTTCCAAGTTTCCATATCTTAAGTTAGGAATTTCTCAGTTTTCAGTATAAACCAAGCACTCCCATAAAGCCCATGCTTTTGTGAGATACACTTTGCAATACATCTTTACTCTACCCTTCCTTCATGTCAATATTCTGAACTACATAGAATACTGATCTGCTATTTCCTTTCCATGTTCATTGTAACACCTTGATGGATATGTACACAAAAGCAACTATTTTCTAATTAATTTTCTTCTTTAGCCTCCTATCCAACAATTCCATTCTAACATGAATATTGCATCCTGTCATTTACCTGCTTAAATAGTACCAATATCTCTTGTTCCAAAAATACCCAGGTCAAACTACTCAACTTACAAATTAACACTCTCCAAAAGTGAATCCATTCTTTTTAACCAATCTTCTACTATTCCCTAAAATAAAACCTTCTTTCCAACTCTTTCAATTTACCCCTTAAAAATGACATACCTGAATCCAGGCCTTTCTTGAAAGTCTTGAATGTCTATCTTGAATATCTATCTGTGGACCTTTGCTTAACCAAATGCAAACTTCAAGTTTTTATTTAAATATTATTTTAGTTATTCCCAATTTTATAATATTCAACTATACTAATCTCCATATATTCAATCTCAGGTTACATTTTTCATATATACCAAGACTTTGGGCCCTTAATTACTTTGGGTTATTAAATGACTAATTGAAGTCTTATATACTCTATCAGATTGGACAAATGGACCCGTGTTCTATTTATTTTATTTTCATTATCACAGAATATAATTTATTTGGTTTTTAATCAACAAAGAACTTGTTGAATAATTTATTAATGATACAAAGCATGTTAAGCCTGTTTATACTTAACACAGTACGTCACTTGCTCTCTTTTTCTTCTTTAAACTACTTTATAGAGATTTTTTTTTAAAAAGCTGTATGTAATTAATGCATACAACCTGATGGGTTTGAAGATAAGTATACATCTGTGAAAGCATCACCACAATTTATGCCAGGAACTTATCCATCACCTCCAAAAGTTCCTGCCTGTAGACCCTCAGGATCTCTGACCAAACGGACTGGTGAAGGGCTTACTCTCTTCTATATACATATTTTCCCTCAAAAAACTTTCATGTCAAAGTGGATGTAAGATTTTAAAGGCAAATTTTATAATGTAATCTAATTTGATAAATGTATATGTCATATTCAAATGCTATAAATGACATTTTAATTCAATCTGTTCTGTTGCATTTGCTTATTTTCATTGACATTGCTTTCTAAGTCACATAGGCTTTTGAAATCAATTTGTCTCTTCCATATTCCACAGGCGTTATAAACATCTAGTGAATTGCCAAGATCCATAGTTTCTATCTTCACAATACTTTTACTGGCTTTCTCCTATGTGGAACCCAAGGTGAAAGTTCATCAGTCTGAGTATCAATGCCATGTACTTACTCTAAACTCAAACTAAATGCCCCAGTCACTGTTTTAAGATAAGTTATTTATATTAATATATGCCACTACTTATTCCATTTCATATTTGAATCCAAATATCTATCATATTTCTACCTATTATTTGGACTGTATTTGAAATTCTATCCCTATTGTGAAGCCATTCCTGATAGTTCAACCAGACAGGAGTAACCCAATATTTAAGTTCACATTTGAGGCAAATCATAATAATGGTGTTCACTATTTTTACCTGTACATTCTGTTCCCTTATATAATTTTATTGCCAAAATAATGAAGTTGATACAACAACGAAGAATCACAAAACAACAGTAAGTAATCACAAAACCTTAGTGGTGTACAGTAGTACACATTTATTGTGCTCACAAATGTGTGATCTGATCTGGGTTTAGCTTGGTTAACCTTTTGCTCATGTGTCTACAGGCAGATGCAGAATTTAAGAATCTAAAATGCTGGTTCACATGCAGACATGCAGGATCCAACTGATGTGTACCATTGTCTCATCACTATTGAGATTTAAGTTCTTATAAACTTAGAAAAAGACTGATTGTTCTATATTCATGGTACCATTATAGCCTCCATGTAGTTCAATCAAATAATAACAACTTGTCTCAGTGAATACACTGTGCGCTATCAGTCCCTCACTTTGAATGTCAATCAGGAAGAGTCACACTAATGAACAAGTCTCCAAGTACCAACCAGTGACAAAGAATGGTCTCACAAGAGTAACAGTATCTCCAGATGATATCAGCTCACACCTTTAAAATCACCCAACCAATGAACTCCACATAAACCCACATTCCTTCATAAGATCCACCAGCTGCTCAGCTTAGAGCAACATAGCTCTTCCTTACCCTTGGAGATCCTGTCATCATGGGTGAGTAGCTGCATAGTATGACTATGCCTCTACCTACAGCAATGCCCTCCTCTTGCTACATCTGGATAGCAACTAACTGCATAGATTTGAAGGTAGAAGTCTACTGTAGCCTTCCTCTCTTTATTCATCATATTTCTAACAATTTTCTAAGCTTATATAGTCTCTGAATTAAATCCCTTTAAGTCAGAAACGACTAACGCCTTTTATTTTCTTGCACTGAATTCTTAAGGCTATATTCTAAGTAGTATTTGATTGTCATTTCCACACTTTAAAAAATTTATTATTCACATAGACTTGATTGACAAGTCAAATATTATCTTTAATTTTTTTTATTTAGATAGCTGCTGTTTATCTTCCTTTTCCATTTTTTTTCTAATCTACCTTTCAGTCAATTCTCCTAGCCAGTTTTCTCTTCAATTCAAATGCCATCTTGCTGAATGTCCTAGCTTCAGGTCCCACAAAAGTTGTATCATGTTATCTAAGACATCCATGCACAGAATTAATAAGCAAGAAAGTTGCAGGTCCTCTCATTTGATTTCAAAAACAAATGACATTCTCAGTATAATTCTAGTCCACCTTGTGTACATATGTCTGTCCACACAAGTTGTAATATACAGCAGTAACAGAAAAATAAAATTAAATAAATATTTAAATTGCCCAACTCAATTTCTAATTCTCATGAAGTGTGAAAGGAAAACTTCACGATGATATTTGTCCTAATATAAATGAACTACTAGCATATGTTTTTGTTGAATTACAGTTTTTGTATTTGATTTTGTAGCTAGTTTTACTACACATACTTTGCAGAGATACATAGGACACCTGAACTAACTATGATATAAAATAAACACATAAACTTTGTATCTCTTACAAATGAACTTATTAGTTGATCTTTTTTTTTCTTAGAGAGAGAGAGTGAGCATGAGTAGTGGGGGAGGGGCAGAGAGAGCAGGAGAGACAGAATCTTAAGTGGGCTCCATGCTTGGTGAAGAGCCTGATGCCAGTGTGCAGAGCCAGACACGGGGCTCAATCTCATGACACTGAGATCATGATCTGAGCCAAAATCTAGAGTCAGATGCTTAACCAATTGAGGCACTCAGTCAGCCTTCTTATTTGATCTTAACTAAAAGATCTTATTCTCTTAACTATGACCAGATGCAGTAATTTCTGATAAACTTTTAAAAACAAATTTTAAACTCTCAATGTTACCTCATATTAATTTATAGATATACATACAAAATCATAAATAAATATTTATAAATTTACAATATAGAATTGTAACACATTGTCAGTGTGAATTCCTGCTTTATATTCAAATAAAATGTGATACCTAAAAAATGCTTTTTTCATTTATGATTTTGAGAGAATAATGATATAGATATTTGGAGAGTTGTTGGGCATAGAAAAGTAAACAATTGCCCTCTTACGAGAATTTTTGTATATTGCATTGAAGTCAGGGAAAAGCAACTATCTTTGGACAGGTCACTCTGAACAAGTAATCAATGGAAAAGTATGAAGCTATCTCTTCTGACAATACAGGAGAAAATATTGTCCCTCTTGTTCCAGACGCAGTAGGAGTAGCAATCTTGTGTATAGAAGCCAAAGCAGAGAGATTAATCCAGTCAATAAGATCCTAAAAGGCAGTAAGGAGCAACAGCAAAAGGCAGTTTGTCTTTGGCTTGAGAGATATTATGCTGCGAAGTTCCTCTTAGACATAGTTTGGTTTAGTTTTCTGTGGTGTGGTGGCTGAACTATGCTATAGGAAACGGATAAATTCAATAAATAGGAAAATGTTGACTCTTGGAATGATAAATACAAAACTAATTTAAAGTATTCTTTATTTATATAAGAATAAGATAAATTAACTTCAACAAGCTGTAATTATGGAAAAACATGTGAGTATTATTCAGAGGATAAAATGTGAACTCCCAAGTAGTAACACCACTTCTATGTACTTCTATATAGCACAGTGTACAACTACTAAAATGAATCACTGCAATTGTTTAATATTGTCACACTGCCTCCATGGCAACAGCTTGTGTTTTTATTGTTTACATCCTGTAAAGAAGGATGGGAGGTTCAGTTTTATGTTATATCTCCAGAGCAGCTGATGAGTCTTAATTTTAATCAAAGTATCCCTTATGAAAATAACTGAAAAGATTGGAGACTATTGAGAGAACAAAGAATGGACAATGAAAGCCCCAGGCAAAAAATTTGCTATTGACAGAGACATTTAACATACAATCTTTGGGTAGTAATTTCATTAAGAGAAGATTAAAACTAGGGCACATTTGTTATTTTTATCTAAGTCAAGATTTAATGTTTTGAATCAAAATTTGAATCGAATATTGCTTGATGTTTCATTTTTTAAAAGCTAATGTCTTTGAGCCAGATAATGTGCTATGCATGCTCTAGTCATGATGCTGTTGAACCCTCACATCGATTCTATGAAGTTGTTACAATTATGTATACCTTTTCTTTTCATTTTTTTCTTTTTTAATTTTTTTATTATGTTCAGTTAGCCAGCATATAGTACATCATTAGTTTTTGATGTAGTGTTCAACAATTCATTAGTTGCTTACAACACCCAGTGCTCATCACAACACGTGCCCTCCTTAATACCCATCACCCAATTACCCCATCCCCCCACCCTCCTCCCTTCTGTAACCCTCAGTTTGTTTCCCAGAGTCCAGGGTCCTTAATGGTTTTTTTCCCTCTCGGATTTCTTCCCATTCAGTTTTCCCTCCCTTCCCCTGTGGTACTTCACCCTATTCCTTATGTTCCACATATGAGCGAAACCATATGATAATTGTATTTCTCTGCTTGACTTATTTCACTCAGCATAATCCCTTCCAGTCCCATCCATGTAAACTTTTTCAATGAACATTGTGATTGCACAGAGGTTATCTAATCTGCCTAACATAACGTTGTTAAATTATAGACTCAGATTATGAATTTAGGCAGCCTCCAGAATCTCTGTTTTTGTCAAATATTCTATTATTGCTTAAAATATTCATTGATTTCCTAACACCCTTTTGAATTCAAGAGTGGTCCTATAACTTGCCTCGTTAATAGATTTGGTAAAAATGACATGTGCCACTTCTAATGGAAAGCTTGCTTTAAGAGCTAGTCCAAGATAGTCAAGCATCTCCCCTTTTCCATGAAACTAGTGAGTTACAGATAAAGGCCATTCAGTCAGCCTGATCCCAACATGAAGACTAATTATGGAGCATAATTACTGCCAATCTGAGACTGATGTGGTTTTGGAATATAGGCGAGGTTCAATGGGGTGGAGTCCAGAGCTAACAACCAAGAAAGAATTCTTGAGACATCTTTGGTGCAAAATGGTGGTTTATTAAAGCATGAGGACAGGACCTACAGGCAGGAAGAGCTGCTGCCCCAGGTTGTGCAGTTTGGCTGATTGTATACCCCATATTCATCTGAATATGGGGTTGGGGGAGGTAAGGAAAAAAGGAGGTTTCAAAAGAACTTTCATATGCTAAAGAGTACCCACAAGATACCAGAGGCCTTCCCATTGTCAAGTTAAGGTGGTTTTTCCTCTAGTAAGGCATTAACAGTAAGATAATTGGGAGCTTCCTGGAGGAACACTACACTCTTCCCCCTTCAAGTATCTGTCAATGGGCTGCAGGTTATAAGGACATTTAATTGTATCCACATTCCCTTCTGGAAGCTAGGTTATTGATAGAAATGCTTTGTTCTTGTAGATTGCTAAGACATTTGTAAACTCTGGGAGAATCATGTCTTGCAGGATTGTGATCTCTACAAGTTAACTATTTGTTTTTCCCTTCCTTAGCTTTAGGGCAGCCAAGAGTGTCTGAAGAATGTCACATTTATCCCATGGGGGGGGAGGTGTGGGGTGTCAGCTTCTGCTTTGTCCTCAGCTTGCCTTTCTGTTCCCTTATCAAGATGAACCCATAGGATAAAAATATTCATAGCTATAAGACACTAATAATTTGTATTATTGATTATTGTGGTACAACCTAGCTTATCTCAACTGATACAGCTCATAACCACTATATTATTTGGTTTTCCACCACAGTATGCATATACCTAGTGCCAAATCACATTCAATGTGATAAAGATGATGCTTGGTTACTTTCTTTATCTGAGAAAATAGTATAAATTGTAAGCCAATATTAACTAGGGTATATGTCCTTCTGTTTGATCTACTGATCAAAATTAGAGAAAGTCAAACAAATAAGCTAAGTCAAAAAGAGAGAGAGAGAGAGAAAATTTCATGTTACATAGTAAGACAAAGAATGTTTAAATAACCCAAAGCAATCAGATCAGATTTTGCAGCTAAGTCTCAGAAACAAATGGCTTATTCTTGGCTTTCATTATATATCAACTTGGTTCTCTCTTATCTGGACATATATTAACTATATGCATTAGGCTTTTAGCACCAGAGAGAGACTGACTTGCTTTATCAGTTTTACTATGAAAAACTCAAAAATGTTCCCACTTGATTCAGATGCACAACTCCGGACCACTCACCTGTGCTATAGAGAATGGGGTATTTAGGCAGCTCATTTTAATAAAAGTCTTCCTCCCCCAACACACATACAGAACAACCCACTATGCTCAGACAGGTGGGTCAACATAAAAACAGTACAGGCCTCACAGTAGTCACATAAATAGTTGTAAAGTTCCAGTTCCCAAGTGAGAAGCAGGATCCTTAAGCAAGTAATCTGCCAATGTATAAATTAAAGAACAATTTTGCAATGATTATCAATAATTTAGAAGTTTTTTCACATTATAGTAAAGAATGATCATTTAAAAGAATAACTTGCCATTAATTGGAACTCTATGATTTTATTTTCTGAATAGGCAATTATGGCAGTTTAACTAGTGTTCTAGTAAGCTGTAATTCTCCACTTCCTTCTTCCTGAAAAAAGCATTGTATTTCTGGGTTTTAATTTTTGCACTTATCAATATCTTTCCAGATCCTATTTGCAACTAAAGGTGATCTTGTGGCACAGTTTTGGCAAAACTATGTAAGCGTAAGTAAATAGAAGGGAATTGAGCAAGTATGTAAGTGTAAGTAACTTAGAGGAAATATCTTAAATAGTATATTTTTGGCACAAACTCCTTAGGATTTTAGCAATCTCATTTTATTTTTTTTCCCGGAATACACATGCAAAACCTGGAGAAGCTGGAGCCCTCTTCATGTCTCGAGAATGAGGATCTTGCAGTAGAATTCTAGTGGCCACCGAGACCATTAGTGACAAACCTTAACTGACACACTAGTCCTGACCTGCCTATTCACCTACTTGGAGACTTCTAATGGCACAAGTCACATAAATGCTGGTATATTTAAGTCACTCTTAATTGGATTCTCTGTAACTTACAACCAAACGTAAATCCTAGCCAAAGAGTAGTTTACAAAGAGATTCTTTATAAATTATAATTGTGGCAATGGATCTTGCTTTTATATCTCAAATAAATCTTATTTAAAATAGTCTGTTGTTTTGTGTAAGTGAAGATGCCATATTAAACTGAAAATGTGTTCATCTTTTTCCCAAGTGAAGTCCAGTTATTACATCTAGAGATAATTATCTATTTTTCTCTGAGTTCACATTTTCCAGATGACATTTATTTCTTCGTTAGTGTCTTCATAATGCCAATTTAGACTTTCCACAGTCTTTAGACTAAGTGTTATGTTTAACAACTCCAATACACACAACACAAAAAGAGGAATTACAGGACAGTCATAACATTTCCATTTAAGGGGAAAAGGGCAAGATTTTCACAAAGATGGCACTAAATGTGAAGAAGGAAGCTCCTGTCCCTCCTGAAGCTGAAGCCAAAGCAAAGATTTTGAAGGCCAAGAAAGTGGCATTTAGAGCCAGAAGAAAAAGGAAAAGGAGGGGAAGAAGGAGAAGGAGGAGAAGAAGAGGAGAAGAAGGAAAGAAGAAGAGGAAGAGGAAGAAGAGGAGGAAGAGGGGGAGGGGGAGGGGCAAGAGAAGGTGGAGGGGACAAAAAAAGATTCACACATCACCCATCTTCTAGAAGCCCAAGACAGGAGTACTTTGAAGGGAGCCCAAATATTCCTGGGAAGAGCAGCCCCCAGGAAAAGCAAGCTTGACCACTATGCCCTTGTCAAATTTTTCCTCACCACTAAGTCACAGTTAAGACGATAGAAGACAACAACACACTGTGTTGTCCACACACTGTGAATGTCAACACCAACAAGCACTAATTCCAGCAAGCTGTGAAGAAACTCTCTGATATTGATGTGGCCGAAGTCAATACCCTGATCAGTCTGATGGTTTGAAGAAGGCATATGTTTCCCTAGCTCCTGAATATGATGTTTTGCGCGTTACCAACAAAATTGG
Source organism: Ursus americanus (assembly GCF_024610735.1). NCBI lineage: Eukaryota > Metazoa > Chordata > Mammalia > Carnivora > Ursidae > Ursus > Ursus americanus. The sequence continues at coordinate 62,734,115 of NC_142128.1, forward strand.
GATCATCTAAACTGAGCCTAGCTGGCTAATTCCAAGTGTAAACTTTTTCACCATAAAAAAAAAAGAAAAAGAAAAGAACACAGAGTGGTCAAAACTTCATAGCACATACCACATTGTGCTAGAGTAAAATACCAAGATCTTCCAGCTATGAAGTAAAGTGGGTGCCTTCACCAGAAATCTATCCACTCTTTGTAATTCTCTCTGAGTGGGTACTTTCTGTCATGATGCTGCCCCATGTTTTCTAAAAGGAATATACAGGAGGACTTGACTTCAGCTCCATGGTATGAAGAGTGAAACATGTTTTTTTCTTTTCCAGTAACAAGAACTGGGTCATATTCAGAGATGGGAAAATTCTAGATTCCTTTTTGCCAATCTTTGTCAATAATTTTTTTAAAATCTTACTAGCTACATAGAATTAACGTCAAATAATTCAGAACTAGTAACGTCAATGATAATATTTATTTAATCATATTTTGAATATGGACCTTTTCCCCTCTCTGTTATCAATAGACATACCCTTTCCACAGTGGATAAAGAGTAAATTAGGTTTTTTTCCCTAACCCAGTCTGAGAACAAAATCTATAACATTTTAAAATGAGGGCTATGCTGTAGTAGAATGAACAGAGTACCAATTTAACATACAAAAATAAGGGAATTCTCATTGTCTTCTGCCCACTTTGACACAGTCCATTCCTGACTTTATGGTTTGCCATTTACGGTGACCCATTCTGAAGTCCAATTTCTATAGTAAAGGCCTTGGGCATCATGCATGTCTAGATCTAGGAGCTCAAGTAATTTTATTAAAGCTCTACTTCCTTATTTTATGGTTGTCCTTGTCATTTCTTGCATTGGATGTGATTTTAGATTCTCTCCAATTGTAGCAAAAGTTATGCTATCAGCTGTACATTCCTCCACATACAGAACTTTTAACCTAAAATAGAAATTGGGGCACCTGGGTGAGTCAGTTGATTAAGTGTCTGACTCTTGATTTCAGCTCAGGTTGTGGTCTTGCACTTGTAAGATCGAGTCCCACTTTAGGCTCCGCTCAGTGCAGGGTCTGTTCAGATTCTTTCTCACTCTCCCTCTGTCTCCGCTCCTCCTTGCTCACATAAGCATGCACACGTGCTCTCTCTGTCTCTAAAATAATGAATAAAATCTTTTAAAAAAATAAATTATCTTTCACAATGTCTATAAATTAATTCCAAGGAAGATTTGGATGATCTTTGCTTGTGTTCCATGTTTACTTCTATAGAAAGGATTGGAAGCAACATAATTTATGACCTGTCCAAGCTACAGATTGCCGCCTATAGAAGAACCTTGGAAAAGGTAAGGGACACCTGCTTTCCATCCTTCTTTTCTTTCCCCTCCCTCCTCCTTTCTTCTTCCTTCTCTCCTTCCTTCCTCCTCCCACCCTCCTTCCTTTCTCTTTCTTTCCCATCCTTCCTCCCTACCCCCTCCTTCCTTCCTTTCTCTTTCTTCTCCTTCCTTTCTTCCTTCCTTCCTTCCTTCCTTTCCTTCTCTTTTTGTATTTCAGCTTTATTTAGGTATAAAACTGGCACATAAAATTGTAAGATATTTAAAGTGTACATTGCGATAATATGATATACATTGTGGTATACACTGTGAAAAATATTCCCTCCATCTAGTTAATTAACACATCTACTACCTCACATGTTTATCTTTTTTGGGTATGTGTATGAGAACATTTAAGTAACAAGAAATAAATTGAGCAATCACTGCAACAAGGGAGAATACCAAAGGCTTCAGTCTATAAACTAGGGGCCAAAGTCTGAATGTCAAGGACAGTGGCAATAGCCTTAAAGAGACTGAGCATGATTAGAACTTTAAAATCAAAGATCCTGCTGTCTGTCTATTTGTAGAGAGCATAGTCTCCTGAATGAGTCTGTTGCCAAGAGTTCTTTATCTAGCACATTGAGTATGTCACACTGAGTATGGACTCTATTTTTTTTTAATTTGAAGACAGCTGTTAATAGTATCTTTCTTTCTTGCTATTTTAACTATTTGTCTTTGCTTTTGACTTTTACCAGTTTTGCTATGATATGAATATATATATATATATATATATATATAAATTTCCTACAGTGGCTTTAACAAATTACCACAAACCTAGTGGCTGAAAACAACACAAATTTATCATCTCATCATTCTTGAGGTCATAAGTCTGAAATGAGTCTTATGGGGCTGGAATCAAGGTGTTGAGGGAGCTGTGTTCCTTCTGGAGGATTTAGGGGAGAGCGTGCTTCCTTGCTTACCAATTTATGGAGACCATCTGCATTCCTTGGGCTTCTGGTTCTTTCATCTATTTTCAAAGGGACTCATTCCAGATCTACTTCTATTGTCATGTCTCCTTTTTCTTATTCTGGCCTTCCTGTCTCCCTCTTACAAGGACCCTTATGATTATATTGGACCCTTCTGGATAATGCAGGATAATTTTCACATCTCAAAAATTATCAATTCAAGCACTTCTGCAAAGTCCCTTTTGTCGAATAAAGTGACATAGTCATAGATTCTGGAGATTAGGACATGAAAATCTTTAGGGGGTATTAGTCAACCTACCACACCTACCATATGGATGTTTAAATTGGTGTTTTAAACAAATCTGGGAATTTTTTAGCCATTATTTTGAGCAATATTTCTATGTCTTTTTTCTCCTCTTTTTTGCAACTACAATTTCACAAGTGTTGAAATACTTGATATGACTTAACATATCAAGATTTGTGAGATTTTGTTCATTTTCTTTCCATCTTTATTTCTTTGTTCTCCAGATTGGATACCTGATCTATAGAAAAATGCATTGCTGCTTTCTTCTGCAATCTCAGATTTCCTGTTGATTTTACCTGGTGAAATTTTCATTTCCATCATCATACTCTTTATCTCTGGAATTTCCATTTGGTTGTTTCTCATAGTTTACATTTTATGTTAACTTTCTCTATTTGTTGACTTGATAATAGAATAATTTCCTCTCCTCTATGGACACCTTTATAATATTTCCCTTGAGGATTCTTCTCTGCTAAATCAATTGTCTGATCCCACTCAGAAGCAGTCTCTGCTCACTGCTTTTATTCCTGAGTATGGTTTTCAATTCCTGTGCCTGTCCATGCCAATTTTTTTTAAAGATTTTATTTATTTATTTGACACAGAGAGAGAGAACAAGCAGGGGGAGCAGCAGCAGAGGGAGGGGGAGAAAAACAGGCTTTCTACTGAGCAGAGACCCTGACGTGGGGCTCAATTCCAGGACCCTCAGATCACGACCTGAGCCGAAGGCAGACACTTAACCAACTGAGCCACCCATGTGCACAACATGCCAATTTTTTTGAGTTAAAACTGTCATTACAAATAAGTTATTTGGCTTCAATTGTAATTTGCTCTTTTGAGGGTTATTAGTATTTATCTCAGTAGGCAATTGTTTTGTCCTTGTTGCAATGTACAGCCATTGGTACCTCTTCTCAGATTTTGTTTCTGCAGCTCCCTAGTCTTCTCTTCTATGTCTGCATAGTTTAGAAGTCACCCAAGACCCATAAAGGACTTGTATTTTAGTCTCACAAATTTCCACTTCATGCTGCGTAATGTGTTGCTTGAGAAATGCATTCAGAAGTACATCAAATCTGCAAACTCCCCAGTTTTTCAATTTTCATTAGCATTCTGTAGGGTCCCTCACCCATGTTTCTAATTCAGCCATAGTGGAAGACTGTGAGAAGGGCTGTCACTTTTGCTGCTGCCATTGCAGTTGCCATTTTTTACCTCAGTCTTTCTATAGATCTCTCACTTCCCAAATCTCTCCATTAAAGATTTTTGTTCTCTGTCCACCTACTCTGGATCAAGACAGCCACTCCTGGAAGTTTGGGAATAGTCTAAGACAAAAAGCCCTCAGACACAGTCGTTACTGGAAGCAGTAGCTCCTCATGAGGAAACACCTCTCAAGATATTGTCTATCTTGGTCATTTTCTAGTGTCATGTCATAGCTGTTCTTGATAATTTGCCCAATTTTATACTTAGGTACTACTCACTGGGATCACCTACTATTATGGGAATTCATGTCATCTTTGCTGGAGGTATTGTCTGAGTTACAGGGTTTGTTTGGTTGTCTTTTTTCTTTATTTTAAGTATATTAATGTCAGATATGCATTTTGGTAAATTTAGTAATATTGTAAGAAAACATAATTGTAGCTTAAATATGTTTTCATTTGTTTTTAAGGAGGAAATATATGACTTAGTTAATATTGGAAAAACTTAAGCCTCGGGCTATTAGAAAATACATGGTGATTATGATTTTATATGCAGTATCATAAAATTTCTTACTTCTGAATAGGTAATTCCTTTTAGCTTCCTGCTTATCCTTATCATCCGGTGAACTAGGATTCTGAACTATTGGTATGCCTTAACATGAAGTAAAACAACCAAATATTAGTTGATCAAAAATTTTTCATCTGAGAGGGAATAGTCCTTCAAGACACCAGGGATAAAATGTTAATAGTCATACAATCTGCAATTATCAGGACCATAGTTTGAAGGCACAAAAATATGTAGGCAAAATCAGGACTGGAGGATAATCACAGTAATTTGTGTTATTTATTCACAATTATTTGATGTCCTTTTATTTGTCATGCTTCTTTGCAGGCATAATACACTTTCCTAAACCATTGAATTGGAACTCTGGGACATTTCACATGCTTTGATTAATGAGGTATAAAAGGATGTGACATTTGCTTTATCTGAGCAAAAGGCCTTACTGTACTTTTGTTAAATTTCGTTCTCCTGCCTTTCACCATAAAAATATGACCCGTATGGTCACTACTCCTTTACACTGAGTTCCACAATAAGAAGACATGTACAGGTGAGTCCAGCGAAGCCTAGAGATACCAGGAGAGACCAGAAGAAGAGTTGTATTTGACTCATATCTCTTATGTAATATGGGCAAAGAAAAAATTTGCAGTTGTAATCCACTGAGCTATTGGTATTTCTGTGACTATAGCAGAAAAATGACTAAAATAGCAATCTCCTATATCTCTTTAAAGGTTTAAAATAGAGTACATACTGCTTCCTACGTTAAAAGGTAAATAATAAGAATATTATGAAATTAAATGTATAAGTAAGAATTTGGAGTAATGGACTGTTTCTTGTTTGTTTGGGTTTTTTGTGATTGTTATTGAGTAATGGAACGTTTGAATGTGGATAAGTCATCACTAAAATTGAGGTAAAATTATTAAAGATTTCTATCTTATTATTGGCTTATAATTATCTTACATAATTTAGAGGGGAAGTATAATGGTGTTATCTGGATATTTATTAAATTTTTATTGCAGTTAGATATAGCATATTTATATACACTCACTGGGTATTTATATAATAAATCTAATAAACCTATGATAATTATCCGTGCCCTGCTGTTAGTAACAATAACTTATACTCAAGGTGTTTCTTAGATAGTGGAATAGAACAAATAGTAAATTAGAAATAAGAATCGGGGGAGGGGGCACCTGGTGTCTCAGTCGGTTGAGTGGCTGCCTTCAGCTCAAGTCATGGTCCTGGAGTCCAGGGATTGAGCCCCATGGCTGCCTTCCTGCTCAGCGGGAAGTCTCCTTCTCCCTCTGCTCCTCTCCCTGCTTGTGCTCTCTCTCAGACTCACTTTCTCTCTCAAATAAATAAAACAAAATCTTAAAAAAAAAAAAAAGAAAGAAAGAAGAATTGGGGGAAAATGACATCTAAAGTGAAATGTTTAGCTTAGAATATTTCAAGTTAATCATTACTCAAGCAATATTTTTTCAACAACTTTTTTTGCTGTAGTTCTTTGTTTATGATACTGAGAAGTTCTGTGGCAGGCACAAATAATTGCATTATTAAAGGACAGAAACAAAAAGTATACAGTACACAAAACACATTCTTAGACAAAATTTAGGACAAATAATTTCTAATCATGGCTCTGTCAATGGCAAGTTCACCTATCTGATTAAGGACCTATTTCCCCCCAAATATTTTCCTTCAAAAAATTACAAGTCAACAGAAACGGTAGAATGTAAATAATAACAACAAAAAATTATACATACCCTTCAACTTGATTTTATAACTATTAATTAAACATTAGTTGATTTACACAACTAAAATTTATTAAAAAATTTGAATCACTGAGAAAACTGGTTACTCTATATCATATAAAATATAAAAAATATGCATTTTTGGCATTTGTATAATAAAAAAACCTATCTCATCTGATTCTCCCTGGATATTTTCCATACTAGAAGAGGAAAAAATCTTATGATCTATTTGTATGCAGTTCCACACAAGATTTAATATCAATTTCTCAAACAGTGTATACTCGGGGTGTTTTTTCAGAGAGTCTCATTCTTTGAGGGACTGTATCTGAGATAATTTTACTTACGCTCTATAATCTCTACAAATGAAGAGAAAGCAAGTAGCAACAAGTATTGCACTTCCCCCTGTGGGGTGGCAAATACAATAGTAAGAAAATAAATTGCCTTCACTGTGCTATCTTTTGATGTACTGCTTAGCAGTAGGTGGCTCTCCTCTGATCATTGATTGACTGCCTTTAGGAGTAGTTCATGGCAGTTCAGAGAGACACTCCTAGGAATTTTATAATTGGAGCAGAATACAAGGACTCTACAAAGAGTAATACACTGAGGAAAATCTGAGAAAACTGGAATAGTCAGAGACTATTTATTACAGGCCAAAAAACAAAATAAAAAAAACCTGAGAACAACTTAAAGTGATCATCTTCTAACATATTTTTCCCTCATACACGATATCATTGTAGGTAAATAAACTTAGACAGCAGTTTTTTGTGCTCAAGTTATTATGATCTTCATTATATAACTCAATTATTATATATGGAAAACTATAAAAAAGTTTATTCATGGTTTCTGCACACCCATTAGGTACTGTTGAATAATATTATAATCTTTCTTTACTTCACTCCAGGAGAATTAATCAGAAAATGATAAGCACATCTGTGTGTGTGTGTGTGTGTGTGTGTGTGTGTGTGTGTATGTATATATATATAATATGTATATATATATATAATATATATATATATATATATATATATATATATATATATATATATATATTATGTCCTGGGTAATAAAATATTTATACGATATAATTTTTTTGCCAGGTTCCTGTTAGGAATTTTAAATATGTCATTTTTCTCACTTTAAACCTCCTTTTCTAGTTTGAGAAAATCAGAGCAGAAGCAAGGTTGACCAGCTAGAAATTGCCAAAAATCAGGTTTTAAGCATTAATAAGTTAGACTATAAATTCATATTATTGTCATATTAACCCAATTGTTAACAGGATGCAATACTTTCATATGCATCATTAAACTGGGAATATGGATGGAGATATACACACAAACACACACAGACATTTGTAAATTATATTGTACCTCAAGTAAAAGAACCTCAAATTTTCACATTTTAAGAAAAAAGATTTTTGAATTGCTGATCGTATAGTAAATATTAATAAATACCATAGATACTATAGACAAAAAAATCCATGTTAACTGATTGTTTTGTTTCTTGCTATGAGAGGAAGCTCAGACCGATGATTATAACCGTATTCAGCAATTGAAGAGTAAATTATGGGGACTCCTGAGTGGCTCAGTCGGGTAAGCCTCTGCCCTTCCACTCAGGTCATGATCCCCACAGCCTAGGAAGAATCCCCATGTCAGGCTCCCTGCTCAATGGGGAGTCTGCTTCTCCCTCTGCCTGCTGCTCCCCCTGCTTATGCTCTCTCTTTCTCTCTCACTCTCTCTCTGGCAAATAAGTAAATAAAATTAAAAAAAAAAAGTAAGGTAATTATGGTGTGTTCCTTGTGTGGTCTTGTTTGGTGTAGGATTTAAATAAATAAATTTATTTATTTTTTAATATTTCCCTTCTTATATACCACTTCCAGTATGACATCAGTTTATTTTGTTTTATCTCATTCTAGGAAAAAATACATAGCAGTATCTTTGGAATCTAGGGGTAGACATAGAGTTATTAAACTTGACACAGAAAGTATAATCTATAAAAGGAAAAACTGATATATTATACTTCCAAACATTTGCTCTGCAAAAGGACAGGATAAGAGAACAAAAAGGAAAACAACACACTGGGAAAAATATATACAAACTACATGTCCAACAAAGGACTAATGTCAAGAGTAAACAAGTAGTTGCCAAAAATCAAGAACAAAAACAACCCAATTAACAAATGGCTAAAGAATGAGAAGGGATATTTCTGTGAAGATTGTATACCAATGGAAATCAGCACATGAAAAGATGCTCTACTTCACTAGCCAGTGGGAACATGCAAATTAAAAACACAATGAGATAGCACTAACACACCTGTCACAATGGCTTAAAAAAATAGTCACAACACCAAATGTTGATAGGAATGGACAGAAGCTAGATTACTCATACATTGTGGATAACAATGTAAAACAGATTCCTCTGAAAAACAGTTTAGCAGTTTTTAAAAAATAATTCAACATGCAGCTACCATGTAATCTAGTCATTGCACTCTTGGGCATTTATCCTAGAGAAATAAAAATTGCCAAATTTTTGTCTACAGAAAAAATTGAACAGAAATGTTAATAGCAGATTTATTCATAATAGTAAAAAACTAGAAACAACTTAGATGTCCTTCAATAGAATAGTTAGTTAAACACGCTCTCCTAAGAGATGGCATCAGTATCATGGCAGCATAGAGCATCCCTCCTTTCTGCTCTCCCTCCCTACCCCCTGCCTTAACAACTAAATTTGGCATCCATCCATAAACAAAAGTGCCTCTGTGGGAGTTGTGGGATCCAGCACCATACACCAATGACCCAGGAGGATTCTCATCTACCTGTGCATTGGGTAATAGGCAGACAATCTTGGTACAAGCTGTGAAACCAGCAGGAACCCGCGAGCCAGCCTCAGCCTCTCTTGGCTGAAGTCAGGGAACACTGAGAGAGCACTGACTTGGGCAGACACCCACAAATGAGAGAGCCTTTGTAGAAGACCAGGTTTCCTGAGGAGAGATTCCAGCACTCTGTTGGGGGGGGGAGCACAAGTTTGGATGTGCTGGTGAGAATAACAGAAACTTTGCCAGCACCACCCCTTCCTGATCATATATAGGATCAAGGGTTGATATTGAAAATATTTATAGAACTCATACAATGAAATAACAAGGAAAAAATAATCTGACTTGAAAATAGGCAGAGGAACTGAATAGGCATTTTTTTCAAGGAAAATGGCCAACAGGTACATGAAAAGATGTTCAACATCACTAATCATCTGGGAAATGCAAACCAAAACCACCATGAGATATCACCTCACATCTGCTAGAATGTCTACCATCAAGAAGATTGCACCATTAGTGGGAATTTAAAATGGTATAGCCACTATAGAAAATAGTTTAAAGGGTTCTCAAAAAATAAAAAAATTAGAACTACAATGTGATCCAGAAATCGAGACCATTTAGAAACTAGATCTTAAATGTTTTCACCACAAAAACAAAATTATGATTATTTGATGTGATAGAGGTGTTAGCTAATGCTGTGATGGTAAAATAAGTTGTTGACTGCTGCCTTTCATATGATAAAGCACTGCCCATGACATTAGAGTGAGCAAATATTTTTAATACTGTCCCTGCCCAAACTGAATTTACAGCACTGAAAGTCCGTTCTCAGGTGAATAGTTGATAAAGTCTTGCACTTGTCTAAGACTGTGGACTGTTTATAACAAAAAATACCGTAGTCTGGACAGCTAATATACAGCAGAAATTTCTTTCTCACAGTTCTGGAGACTTGAAGTCAATATCAGGGTGCCAGCAAAGTCAGGTCTTTTTGCTTTTTGGGTCATAGACAACACCTCTAGTTGTAACTTCACATAGTGGAAGTAAGGAGGGAATTCTTTCAGGACGCTTGTATAAGGACACCAATCCCATTCATGAAGACTCCCCACCATGAACCAATCACATCCCAAAGATTCTACTTCCTAATACCATTACCTTAGAGGTTAGGATTTCAAATATGAAGTTTGAGGAGACACAAATATTCAGACTAGAGCAAGTAGACACGTCCAAAAATATAGCATAGTTTTTTCTTTAATAGGAAAGATTTGAAACAAACAAAAGGATTATCTAGAAAAGAACAGAAAATTAAATTATTATATATTTCTATATTGTAATACTATACAAAAGAAACTAGTCACAGAAAACATATAAACAGTTTGATATTTATATAAATGATTATAGCACAGTACATATCTTGATTCATTTATCATTTTGTTATTAGTGATAGTGTCATCTATGATATGATCCTTTTTCCTCAACTGCAAACAACTTTTGTTAAAGCTCTAAATCAAACAATGGACAAGCTTATTTCAACATGCATTCCTGGAAAACTCAGTGGATATTAAAGCTGTGCAAACAAACAAACAAAAAAAGTGTTTTCATGAGTTAAATGAAGTTAGGATTTAGCATCAGATCATTATAAACAATTTTTTTACCTACATGGAACCTGTATTTATATGACTTTGCTGAGCACTTCAGGAACTTTAGAATTCCTGGCCCCTGCAAACACATTGTCAATAATGATTTCCTAATTACGATAACCACAAAAGGTTGCCTAAATATTCCAACATGATCTCAAGTGGTGCTAACATCCTCACGGAGAGCCTCTGCACTAGTTACCAAATAAATTGTAGGTGATTTGGGTTTTTTAATGAACAGAATATGGCAACTAGTGAGGCGGCTACAGAGAAATATCAATAGACAAGAAAAGACCTACGGACATTCTAAACATTAGAGATCTTTCCTCGGGGAATTTTTATTTTGGGGTTGCCATGGAAATAAGATTGAAGAAGATATTTTAAGGTTTGCAAAAAAATGTGTAAATTTACCTCTCTTAGACTAATTTGTGCTAGGCATTGCTTGATATCCATAGTTTGGTAGCTGAAATTTAGGCAATAATATATTCTGAGACTCAGCCAGATCCTGTCTGTCTACCCTTTACTATTCTGAGCCCTTATGTTGCCAGGGTTAATGGCAGGATGAGTGGTACTTCTGGAAATACCTGGGGTTTCCACCCTCTGAGATCCAGTAACACTGATCCAAGGATTTCTAGGAAATTACATCTACTTTACATAACAATGTCAAAAACTGAAAAGAAGATACAGGCATGAAACTTAAAAGAATTAAGACTGAAACATGAAAAGAAAGAGGAAAGAAAGAAAGAAAGAAAGAAAGAAAGAAAGAAAGAAAGAAAGAAAGAGAGAGAGAGAGAGAGAGAGAGAGAGAGAGAGAGAAAGAAAGAAAGAAAGAAAGAAAGAAAGAAAGAAAGAAAGAAGAAAGAAAGAAAGAGAAAGAAAGAAACTGTTGCACCCTAGGCATGGCAGAATGATAAGCTGGCAAGGACCTAAGTCTCTTGTGACTTATGTTCTATCCGCCCTGGATAGGTGACTTCTGAATTTTTAATTGAAAGTCTTAAATCTCATCACTTTAAACTTCTATTATTTGACTTATTTTTTCACTCATAGCCAAACCTAGTCCTAATTAATACAGAATTCCATACCTGGACATAGGTTATTATAAATGACTGTATTCCACATACAAAATGCTACACTTAACTAAAAATCCATGGCATTCACTTGGTAGGTAACAAGGACTTAAATATTGTAAACTGATGAAATGATAAATTTATTGCATTGTAGAAAAATATTTGATCAAAATTTTAGTTGTCCCTACCACGGTGCTATGGTCTGAATGTCTACTCCTATTTTTGTAAAATCCTGGAACAGTCAGTTTGTGAACAGAGATGAAAGGAATGTATGTGCTCAGGGTGATCTCTGGTCTATGATCTGTGTTGGTGTTTTAAAACCATCTCTATTCCAAATAGAAACAATAATAATCAGTAGCTCATAGTGGCATCAATAACAAAATGATGCCTTAGAAATTTTTTGATCACCTTCCTAAGAACTCTGTACTAGACAGCAGGGGCCAGCATAGCAGCAAAGATTATTTTAAGAGTGCTTTTTGCTTTAGATGGCCTCAAAAGAGCTACCAGTCAGATGGTGGTGGAGTGGGCATAACACGAGCTCAATAAGTAAAAGACCAGATCTTCAGTCTTTATGTCTGGACAATTATTTGTCTTGGTTGCTTATTTATAAAACTGACTAGAAGCAAAGAAATTTAAGCCTGTTAATTTTGTGGAAATTTATTGCCACAGAGACATCTAACCTGAAATCTTTGTGATTGTTCAGACCCTGAAGAAACTCTTGAAATCTCAAAAATATACCAGCAGGATATAAGTTGTAAAGGCTTTGTAGCTACAAAGTCAGTGCCCATACTACTCAGTGCCCACCTCAGATACAACCATGGACTTACAGAGCTATAGAGACCTTTCCAGAAAGCAGAGTCACAGTCCCTGGAAGATGTCTACAAAGGGATTTCTTCCCAGAAAAGAAGCAGGCTGTGCCAGATGGGCTAAACAAGGAATTTCTTCTGCTGACTTAGAAAGGGACCTTTACTATTTCAGCTCAATGGGATGTGATAAGGTGTACGGACCATTAAGTGCTCTGTGTTTCTTATTTTCCTGTGTTCCAGACAGATCTTTGCAAGCACAGTTATTCTTTTACTCAGTGTTAGAGACAAATGTATTTATGTCCTTTATTATATAGATCACAAGACCATAGGGTGTTACACCTTATGACAGAGAAAACTAAATATAATCCTGAGATCATGAACTTCAAGCAGAATGTGGTAATCCAATGGGTGTCTTCCTTGGGAAATTGAGAGCAGAGATTTATGGGTGTCTAAATGGGCTATGGCAGAGATAGCTAACTGTTCCACAATCTCTGCTCTCTTCTAAAATCCCAGAATTCTTTCTGAGCAGGTGGCTGCCCCAAATAAAAGTCCACTCCTTAGCTTTCTTAGCAGCTGGATGTAATCATGTGACAAAGTTCTGGCCAATTATTGGTAAGCAGATTTGATATGAGTAACTTCTAGAAAGCATTTATTTAAAAAAAAGGGAAATGTCCTACTCTTCTCTTTCTGCCTTCCTGAGAAATGGAATGTGGGCGTGAAGCCTGGAGCTGCCATAGTCATTTGAAGCAGGAGAATAACTGCCGTAGCTTAATTATGACAGAGTAGAAAAGTAGACAATTCTTGGTTCTTTGAGGTCCTGTGTAACTGCCATAACTGGCCATAGAAGAGTAATCTCTGGACATGAGAAAATTAAAATTTTAAAAAGGAAAAGAAGAAAAAAGATGGTTTTCCGCAATTTCCAACCAAACAGTGGACTATATTTCTTTTGGTTTCTCATGATTCAAAAAAGCTCTGGAAAAAAAAATCTCTTAGCAATATCAGCAGGAGACAGCTACTTAAGCAATTTGACATCGGTCAGTATTTATAAATTTCAGTACCATTTGTTTAGAACATTTATTCAGGATCTATAAATGAGGTGTGACAGAAACCCTGTGGTTATTATTGATAAACAGTTTTGAAAGCTCATATTTTTATTTTGTTGTGCTAAATTAGCAAAAACAGTGACTATCACTAAGGTAATGTGTCATCCAAAATGGAACATAGTATTGAGCTTAAGAGGATTTGTGTGTGTATTTATATTTTTTCTCCCTTAAAAAAAAAGTGTATGGTGTCTTGCCTATTAATTTTATATGATGAGTTCCCCAAACAGTCAGACTAGAAATATATACTAAGCGATGGTGTTTTCATTAAAATATTTACCTACGTTCATGGGTAAATAAATAAAGCATAGGACAGTCCTTACATTCCCTCTCTGCTGTGCCTTTCAACTCTACCATATTTCTTCTTTTACTCTGCCTGTTTATTTATTTATTTATTTTTATTTTTCGAGTCGCAGATTCTAACTCTAGCTTCAGGAAGATAATGAATCTATGGCTCTAAGAATAGTTCAAAAGGAACTGCCAATAGCAGTTATTATATTTAAAACCACTAGATGCAGTAGAATATGAAGTTTCATAAAAATCTCAAATGCTTCTCAACTTTTGATTTAGATAGCTCAACTTCAAATACGATAGGGCAGAGCAGTGTAATGAGCAGCCTTTGGAACAAATATACTATATAATTCACTCTTTTGCTCACCCAGAAAATTCGTACTGCTGGTATTAAAAGTTCTTCTGGTTTCCAAATTAAATTATTTTTGAAAGTTCAAGTAAGTCTTTTCACAACTCAAAGGGTTTAAAATAATGATGAGAGGATGAAGAGCGAGATGAGAAAAATATAGGTATACAGTAGACTGGTCTTATTTCATTTATATCTGCATATACTGATCAGGTACATATTCCTAATTTATAAAAAAGGTCCTTCCCTGAAATTTTTGGCAGCCCAAAATGGATGTGATTTGTGATTTTTGAGATTTTCCTTGCTGTCATTTATAAGGATTATAGTCATGGAGTATGGTAGAAATTATGAAGCCATAATTTTAGATACACTTAATACTAAAACTGAAGGCAAAACTCACACCATTTTCAGTAGCAAATTCCTTGAGAGAATGGGAATCTTAATGTTTTTACTACAAGTGACTTGATACATACAAATAGAGGTAAAAGCTACAGAATAATCCACCTTAGAGACACTCAGGTATGAACATTAGCTACAGAGGGACAAAAATACTTCCTTGTTAGATTAATCGTACTTATTTTGCATCTTTACACCACAATACTCAGCCTTGGCTAATTTTGTGAGTAATAAGTTCCTCTCCAAGTCTCTATGTTGATTTTGTAGTTGCTTTTTTGTTGTTGTTCTGCAACGTTTGTTTTTGAGACTATGATGCTTGTATGTATATATATTCCTTGCAGAAACTTCTATTTATTAACTGTTTTAAATAGGAAATTTGCTTTTAATTTACTCATTAACCTTGTAATTTTTAACCCCTTGTAACTCTCAGATCTTATAATAACTAAATTAATTAATAAAATATTGTTCATATTATCTTGGTGTTGGTGGAAATGCTTACTGCTCTTCCATCTGCTATCAATTGCAGTGAACATTTTTTAACATTATAGTTCTAGAAAATACATTTAAAAAATACCATACAGACCTTCCATTTTTGCTTGATAAATAGAGGGATGGAATTACCTGGAATTGCAGGCTCTCCTTAAGGTATAGAGTAGTATCTCTTAAACTTTAAATTAACCTGGAAACAAAACAAAATGTAGAGTGCAGGCAGCAACCATACTAACTGATGGAAATCTTTATTCCATGGGCCAAAAATCTGTATTTGTACAAACTCTCAGGTTCATCATGAGGTCCACTGAATTTGAAGAATAATCTTTAAAATGCAAAAATCATCTTTTGTTGTTGCTTCCCCCCCATCTTATTATTTTATTCTCTGTGGGCCAATACTACTCAAACACTGTAATCTCCTCCAGGAGAAGGAAGATCCCTCCACATACTTCACTACTCATATGCCATGTGTGTATGCCCCTGTGTTTGTTTTTCCTATTCTTTATTCCCTCCCCTCTACCTAATTATGCATTTAACAAACATCCCCAGAATGGGATCTAACTTGATTGTAGCTGGGGGAAATCTCACCCTGACTTTAAGGGCAAGAGTAGACTCTCAAAGGAAGGGTTAATTTGGAAGGGAAAGCTCTATAAGTACATATAATATTTCATATCTTACTCATCTATTCCTAGTCTGTTATTTGTACGTAAAATCATGAAATTTATTTTTATAAAATAAGTTGCCACAAGTTGGCATAAAACTGTTAAACACATATCTTTTAACATGAATTATTCAATACTGATACTTCATGTTTTATCTGATTGTTAAATTCTTTAACTTTAGGTTTTTGAATTAATCTTAAATCTCATATAGACATTCTTATTTTTTTAAAGATTTTATTTATTTATTTGAGAGAGAGAGAATGAGTGGGAGGCAGAGGCAGAGAGAGAGGGAAAAGCAGACTCCCTGCTGAATAGACAGCCCCGCATGGGGCTCGATCCCAGGACCCTGAGATCATGACGTGAACTAAAGGCAGACACTTACATGACTGAGCCACCCAGGGGCCCCGACATTCTTATTTTTTTAATTAAACTTTAATCCCTATCAGAAGATGACCAATGCTTTTATAATAAATGCCATTTTAATTTTTAAAGATATTTTTCTTTCTACTTTTTTCTGTAATTTTGTCAACTTCTAATTCTCCATTTATAGTTTTAAAAAAATTTTCCCGTATCTTATTTTTTCCTTTTATTTGTACACATTGATTTTTTTGTTCTTGTTTTGCATTTTGGTTTTTGTTTTTAACAAAAGATGACAAGACACAAAACCAGAGTCATGGTGGCAAAGGTAGTAACTGACATCATGAATTATAAAGTCTTTATTCCCTCAGGTTCCTCTTTTGCTTTTTCTTAGTGGTTTTGCAAGAAAATAATATAGTTTTTAAAAAAATCACTACTACTCTAAAGACTCACCATTCATCCCAGTCAACTGTATTTCTTCTTGGAATTGGACATACTGTTTGTTAATACAGTGATTTTTTTTTTCAGATATTTCAGCCTGTCCAACCATTACAAATAGAGCATCCGAGTCAAACTCCATCCTCTTCAATAAGTACAGTGAAGATTACAAAAGCTGACAAAATATCTCCAAAAAGGTCTTACATGCAAAGTATTTTAAAGACAAGTTCTATCAAACATTTAATCAAGGATATTGCTGATATTGCTGTTATTTAAATTATTAGACATCTTGAGAGGGGAGAGAGACAATCATGATAATTTTGTTGGTTCATTTTTTTTGTCCTTCTTTATTAGCTTAACAGAGAAATGGTTCAGCAAGTTTGCGCTGAATCAAGAGGAGATCAGGCTGATTCCAGGTGCTGGGGTCAGAATGCCCATTATTCATGAGGTTACTCCTTGGAACAAGGACTTCCACTGGTGTGATTCTAAATGTTTCCTCCTCCCACCAGTATATACATGTAGATCATTATGGAGCAGAGTCTCTTTCAGTTGGGATAATGGTCATGGTCCCTACAGATCATCTACAGGGTAATGAAAGTTTGGGAGCTTGTGTGCTCTACTGATTTATGACTAGTAACATTTTCTGCAATAAAACCCATTTTATATGTGTATTGTGTAGTGCTAGTGGGTGTATGTATGCTCTGACCCATATGTAAAAAAGAAATAAAAAGATTAACTTCTTTGAGACTCATCTGCTAAGCTCACCTCTCAAAGCACATGCTATCACCCTCCCTAATGAGACGAGTCAGTATCTGAAAACCACAAGACTTTGACTGTCAATCATTTTGATAGAATATGAGGCTGTAAAGCAGGTTTGGAGACTGAGGGTCTAACCTGCCATAAAGTGCCAACCCCCTAGGCAAGGACTCCAGCCCCTGATATATTAAAGAAGCAATTGGAGCTGCCTCAATGGAGGAGATTGAAAACCTGACAGCCTGAGGTAGAACACCATGTGTTACTCAGAATGCAATGGTATATCTGCTACTGCTCCTGACCCTATAAGATTTTCCCAATAAAAGCCTCATGGGGAACATGTGCCACATGATAATTCACCATGGTTTGCTTGACAAGATATCTAACAATTTATGTACCAACATGTTAGTTCAATCAGAGTTTGTAGCTGCCCAAAACTGAAATGAATGTTTGACAATAAAAAGCTAATACAATAAATAATTATGCATTCATTCATTAAAATCCTATGAAGCTGTTAAAATAATGTTAATGACATACACTATATTTTAAATATAATCAAATTCTACAGATAAAAGTATTAGATGGAAAACTAGTATGTGTTTTATGAGTCTATATAGAGAAAGTGATTACACAAAGTTTTGTACCAAAATATTAACACTTGGCTGGAGGCAGATTTCCATTTTGCAATAAAAGATGGAATACTAGCAGAAATTGGTAGCATACATCCTTAATAATAATTTAACTAATATTTTTTTAGGGCATTCACCTTCCTAGTTTGCCTAAGATCATTTCACTTTTACACTGAAAGTCCCAAGAAACCTCATCAGTGCCAAGCAAACCAGGTGGCTCATTACCCTATACACATAGGACAGTTAATAAGCATTCCAAGTACTAGAAGTCACTTAATTAACATTTGTTGAGTGACTTATTGCTAAATTAACTCATTAGTCACCTCTGGAAACTAAAGTAACAAGATTGGAAGCAGATCCAATAAAATATAAGATCAGAAATTACCATAATATGTGACCCAGACTGCTATGTGCTCACAAGACCACTTTCCTCTCTTTTCCCAGACACATAACCACATTATGTTTGCAAGCCTACTTTGTCGAGCCTGGGGTGATAAAATATGAATGTAAGTGATGTGCTCCATGCTAGGGTCTGGTGCCTAAAAACCTTTGGTAAGTTCTACCATGTTTAATTGCCCTATCTTTTGGCCAGATGCAGAGTATCTAGCCCTAGCAGAGGGCTCTGAAATTCCAGGTGACAGCAAAGCCCAAGTTGGAGGGACTCTGTGTCTCTGAGTGACTGTGTAAAATGCCATAAGCAAATCAAGAACAACAGATTAGACTTTGCATGAGGGAAAAATGAACTTTAATTAATATTAGTTACTGACATTTAGGACTTGGTTAGTTCAGAAACTAAAGTTATATATGTACTTATAGAATCATTGGGACTTGCCGTCTTAAGAACAAATGAGTGTTCCTAATTATGACAGATAATTTATTTTTAATTGAAATATTTATGATTATGTGATCTATGAGAGTAGTTTATAATTAGTGTCAATATTTCCCTTTTCTGCTTTTGCTTTTCACAAAGTATAAAATAACTGGTTCAATATTTTTATCTCTATGTGTCTATGAATCTGACCTTTGTAAACATATTCTTATTTAACAATCAGAAAATTAATTCAGCTTTATCTTCAAAGATGCTCTGTCTACAGAATGTGAGTAGAACCGTTTACACCTGATCTGTCCAATTAGATCAAAGAAGACGGACTGGACAATTTGCATAATTTTTATCTAAAATCAAACAAATCTATAGGCTCTCAGCTCTTGAAATGTTTGCAACATGGCCCATTTGAAAAAAGCAGCAATAGTATTAAGGTCACGACAAATTAAATGAGACAATTTTAAATGTTTTAAGTGACCCACCTTGCTATTCATATATCCTAATATAGGTGCTGAATGACTCCTCTTTTTCTGTGTTGTTTGAATTTAATTTTAAGATTTGATTTCCATAAAGCCTAGCCATTTTGCCCTTTGTCAAGCTCTCTAGCCAAAAGGTTGTCTGCTTCATTTCCATTAATAAAAAGAACGTGTATTTAAAGTTTAACTAGATTATCTTAAGGGCAAAAAATGAATGAATATAACTGCGAACTGTGTTTTTCAAGTAGCTAGATTTCCAACTCAGAATGACTGATTGCTCAATAAATGCAAGTAGTTTTATATTATTTCCATTTTTATTAATTTTTCAGTTTTTAATTTATGATTAAGGAAAACGTATACGTAGTGATTTTCAAATTTGGGTTCTAATCAAATAATGTAATCAATCAAAATCTAACATAATAACATGAGTACCTTTACAAGTATAGTTATTTTTATTGTTACTGTTATGTAAATATTCATATTTTACATTTGCCAGTAGGAACAACTGAGTTGAGTTGTATTCTGTAAGGATAAAAAAAAACTTAAAAGTTCAAGGCCAGGACTTTCCATATGGGATAATTTCATTAAATGTATGCCTTCTTAACCATTTCCTCATTACAAATAGATCTAATCTTATACCACTTCCCCATTTGTAGGGACATACCATAAATATTTATTTTTAAATGAATCACAAGTATATCATTTATATTGGTTGTCCTGGTGTTTACAATACACTTCTCTAACTTGCCGTACTTCTTATGGATCCTCAGTTGAGGTAAATAATCTTTATACTTGGATATGAGCATTTCTATCAGGTTGTTAGGGTGAGGATTGAGTCGATACAATCAGTTGAGCCAGGTTTAGATTGTGTTGTTACCTGATCACCTTCAGCGCAGCACATGTTCCAGTGTCCTCTAATGGCTAGCTGTCCTTCCTTGTGCTTAGGGTGGGGGCTGGGGTCCTGACGGTTTTCTCTCCATTTTGCTGCTTCCCCACTCAGCGTTCAGTGGGGTAGTTAATGGTTGTTTATTATTTGATGCAAAGGTTGTGGTGAGGGCAGGGACATTCTCTGTTGTCATGGTACAGCTACAATCTTAAGTTGAGTCCAAATTCCTTCCTGACATTAATTTTCCCCTTCCCCTTCCTCAAGCCAATGGTAGTCAAACTATTGTGTTTCTGTTTGAAAGCAAGAGATTCCTGCTCTTCCTACAGTAATAGAAGACCCCCACTTGGTTTAGGTATAGTATGTTTCACCTAAGATCCTTTGCTGTCCCTTCCCCAGAAGAGGTATTTTATTTTCTTTCTTCCTCCGAGCTTCAAAAGAAGTTTGATTTTATCCTGGGTGCCGGAGAGTTACCTATCTGTCCTACAGAAGTCGACCAGCTTTGTTTTTACTCATTTTATAGAACCAATTAATTTTTTTTTCTCTCTCCTGGGTTCTGAAAGACAATTTACAGCTTCCTCCACCACAGCTTAAGAATTTTACTTCTTAGGAGAAAAGGTCATAGATATATGAAGAGGGTTTTGTGCTCATTCCCTTGCAACCACCAATCACCTACTCAACATTTGTGTCACGTAGGGAGACTCTCCATGGACTCCTGCATTAACCACAGTCTTTTTCATGAGCCTTTGGTAAAAAACCATAGAAAAGAACGTTGTGACTGTTTGTGATCTCTGTCTTGTATTTGTGACCCCCAGTTTTTGCTAACTCTCATAACAACTCAACCTTGGCTTTAACATGATCTTTAATATTTTTACTGATTTCTTCTAATTTGCTTTTAAGATGGCTGCCACTTTCTCCCTTGCTCTGGCAAAATTGAAATGTACCTGCCACTATTTCAAAAACTTCTTCCCCTTTGGAAGTCAGGGTGTTGATTGTCCTCTGAAGTCAGCTGTCAGCTCTCTGATATATTCAAGATACTATATATATATATATATATATATATATATATATATATATATATATATATATATATTATAATTTTTTTCTTCCTCATGGTTGAATTAGAAGCAACATTATATATAATGTTCCATACCCTAAATTTCTGGTTGCCTTTTAGTTTTGTTTTTTTCTCCTCTAATTTTAGTAATTTGATTATGATGTGTCTTCCTGTGGTTTTGTTCACGCTCCTTCTGCTTGAGGTATGTTACACTTATTGAATCTATAAGAGTGATAGGCAGAATAATGGGCTCCCAAGACATCCAAGTCCAAATACAAACTGTTATGTGGAAAAGGAGAATTAAGGTTGCAGATGGAATCAAGTTTGCTAATAATCTTTCAGATAGGGAGATTATCATAGATAATCCAGAAGGGGCCAATGTAATGTTAAATTAACTGTGAAATGGAGATTGGATTTGAGAATTCCCTAAGCAGACAAATCTTTAAGCAAAAGGAAATGTAGCTTATTTTATGAACAGAAGCTTATTTTATGAAACTTTACTTAGGTTATTTCTTGTAAATGCCTCTGATAAGCATAAAAGAAACTTGTCATTTCCCTGAAAATGGTATAAAATAATCACTTTTAACCAATCCCCTGTCATCTGGAAATCCCCACTGGAATAACCATTCATTGTAAAGATTACACAACTTCCTCATTTTCACTTTATAAGCCACCTTGTAAATTCATGCCTCTAACCTTCATCAGAGTTTTTATTTTTTGAAAGCACCCATTTTGAACTCCCATTTTGTTCTTATATGCACAATAAACTCTTACTAAATATTATTTATTGATTCGGTGGTTTAAAGTTTGCTATTTCTGGATTTTTGACAACAATTACAAGGGTTCTTAAAAGTAGAAGCTGGAAGACGAGTCAGTGTCAGGGTGAGGCAGTATGAAAAAGATTAGACTGTCCATAGCTGGCATTGAAGATGGAACTGGTACCAGCCAAGGAATGCCGGCAGCCTCTAGAAGCTGGAAAAGGCAAGAAAAGTGATTTTCCCTTATGGCCTCCAGAAGGGAATGTGATACTTCTGACACCTTGATATTAGCCCAGACCCACTTCAGAATTGATCTCTAGAAATTTTAGATAACAAATTTGTGTCATTTTAAGCCACTGGGTTTGTGATAATTTGTTACACTAGCAATGTGAACCTAATACAGTGGGTTAATACATTTTCAAAAAGATATCTATTTTTCTTCAAACAATATATTCATTATTAATTCAAATATATTTTCCTCTCTCCTTTCCCCACTCTCTTCTTCTTAGATTCCAGTTATGTGATGCCAGAGCAGTTGATGTTAACACACAACTCATTGGTGTTCTGCTCACTTTTTCCTTTTCTTTTTTTTTCTTTTTTTTTGTAGTTTATTACATCTCTGTGATTTATTTGGCTAGGTTCTTTTGCAATATCCTTTAAGTAATCTTTTTTTCCTGTGGTGTTTAATCTGCTGTTATCCCAATTCAGTGTATTTTTTCATTTCAGATATTGTATTTTGCACCACAGTTTTATTTTTCTCCTCATCACATTTATGTTTTCTTCTACTTTCTATTTTTTTCTTTTTTTTTAAGATTTTATTTATTTATTTAATAGAGATAGAGACAGCCAGTGAGAGAGAGAACACAAGCAGGGGAGTGGGAGAGGAAGAAGCAGGCTCATAGCAGAGGAGCCTGATGTGGGGCTCGAACCCAGAACGCCGGGATCACGCCCTGAGCCAAAGGCAGACGCTTAACTGCTGTGCCCCCCAGGCGCCCCTATTTTTTTTCTTTTTTTAAGATTTATTTATTTATTTGGGGGTGCAGAGAGAGAGAGAGTCTTTTAAGCAGACTCTGCACAATGCTGGGCTCAATCTCACAACCCAGGGATCGTGACCTGAGCTGAAACAAAGAGTCAGATGCTTAACTGACTGTGCCACCCAGGCACCCCCTCTTCTATTTTCTTAAACATATGAGTTATATTTATAATAGGTTTATTAATAGCTGATATCTAGCTCTCTTTTCTACTATCTGGGTTTTTTTCTATGTCGATTTCTGTTGATTGATTTTTATCCTGGTTATGGGTCTATTCTGTTTCTTCTTTGGATGCCTGTTTATTTTTTATTGGAGGCCATACATGGTGGATTTTACTCTGGGTGGTGCTAAATTTTGTTATATTTCTGAAAATGTCACTGGACTTTTAAAGTATAACAATTTGTTATAAAGATAACAAATCTCTAAATATAATCAAAAATCTTAATATATTTCAAAACCACATAATGATTCCATTTATTTTTATAAAAGCCTAGATTAGAAACCGGAGAAATGTACTATTCTAGTGTAACACATATATGCTAATTTATTTTACAGAATATGTCATATTAATAAGCCCCAAGAGTGTGTCTCTTTCCCAAAGAGAACAGAAAAGATGCACAGTGACACTAAAAAAATTCTTGAATTATGAGTGTCAAAAAGTTAACCTATTTTTCTAGTAATTTAAACTATGTATATGTAAATTGAGAAATCCTATTAATATTGATTATCATCTAAAAATATTATCTAAATCTAGTGGGGCCTATCACCAAAGGTATTATACAGTTTTAATAGCTATAATGTGTGAAATTAAGCTATTATATCATAATAGCTATTATTACATTATAATAATAGCCAGCTATGAGTAAAATAAACACCAATCATAAAAACACTGTGTTCAAAAATATTCTCATTTATAAGGCCATTTCTCTTAGTAGAAAATGGGGCAAAACAACTACTTAAGTAGCATCATTGATAAAATTAATGATTATTATACTAGACAAAAACTGAGTTTTGGTTTTCCTAAGTTGTATTAGATACAATTATTACAGAACACTGACATATATAATAATCTCACTAAGATAATGTTACAAAAATGACACGTTAGCTTTGTAAAGGTTACTTCTATTTTTATCAGACTTGAGTAATTAAAAGGCTTATAAAAAATTCCTAAACTCAGAAATTAGCAGTGCAGACAGAAAATATAATTGCCTAGGAGACATTCTTCTATGACTATTAATAAATAAATTGTTTGTAGGGGAAAAACATCCTTAATTTGTTTAAATCTTTCTGAACCTACCAATTTCATTATGACTTTATATGAGCCAAAATGCAGAGATAATCAAATTAAGTCACTGGAATTTTAAAAGTCATACTACTTTCTAGTCATTGGACCTCAGCTATAGCTAATTGATTGACTCTTTTGTTATTAAGGGCACATAAAGCTGTATCTAATGGTAATAGCCAAACAAGTTGAATACTTTCCTCTCTCTGTAAAGGTTTCCAGTGTTTTAGCATTGTCTAAACCTTTGTCAAATATCTATTAGTGCTATAAATCTAAATACTTATCTGAACAAGAAAAAGAAAACAAAATTATTCTTACTATGGATCCTAATGATGAGTATGCTTTTCCTTCTCTTTTCTGTTTTCTTTATCTTTCCAAGAAAATCTGTATTTTCTAGTGAATTCTGAGTGTATTCTCTGAAGGCAAATTTTGTGTTTTCAGACTGCTTGAAATGAAATTCGTAAAAGTATTTTGGAAATCCTGAGGGAGAAGATGTAGGGAAGTGAGGAGAAATGAATCCAAATGACAGAAAATGTTCTCAAACCCAACTATTCTTTCAAGAATCAGATTTGTCAATTCTTTGCCAAGATATAATTTGTGAGATATTCTTTTGTGAATACTTTCCCTTCAGGAAAATGTTATCTTCCACTCCATTTAAAATTTGCATTTTTATGGCATTGTTTGAGAGAAGTTGGTAAAGATTTCAGAATAAAATATATCATTCTTGGTGGATCTTCATGGTGAAAACTTGAGATCTCCAGCTGACACCGGAAAGGATGTAAGCCCTGCAGAAAACCACATCAGGGAGCTTACAAGCAGATCTTTCCAGCTCAGTTGAGTCCCAGGATGACTGCAATTAGCTGATAGATTTCCACCTCATAAGAGACTCTGAACCACAGTCAGCTAATCTGACCTTCAAAAAGTGTGAGACTCTGGATGTCTGTTGTTTTAAGCTATTGAATTTTGGGATATCTTTTATGTATCAATAGATAATTAATACAACTCATAATTTATAAAGAAACTGAGGCAGAGAATGATTAAGTTACTTGCCAAGGTTATTCAGGAGTCAATGACTACCAAAATATCCATTTCCCCTACCACATCCTGCACTGATATAAACCCTAGTAAGTTGTGCTTCAGAGAAAAACGAGCCTTTCACAAACCCAGGCAGTGAATCTTGATTGATCTAAATCAATCATGGTGAATTCCACTAGCTATACTGGTTGAAATTTTAGAGAATCAGATGTGCTAAAATACTGGCCAACGAGGGAAATTTGTTGAAGGGCATATGAGTAAGGTTTTCTTTGATAAAAAGAGGTGCTAAGGTAGAAAAGCTTATTTTACTTCTTCTTGACATTATTATATATCCGTTTGATAGCCAGAAATTATGTCAGGCACCTGGAGACATTAAGTAGCAGACTTCGTATGGACTGAATATTTGTTATCCCCCAAATTCATATATTGAAGCCCCTATCTTGAGCATGTTGGTATTTGGATGTGGGGTCTTCAGGAGATAATTCAGTTTAGATGAAGTCATGAGGGTGGGTCTCCCATGATGAGATTTGTATCCTTATAAGAGAAGGAAGAAACCAGAGTTCATTCTCTCTCTCCACTGACTTACAGTGAGGAAAAGTCACCAGGGCACATAATGAGAAGGTAGACATTTGAAAGCCAGGAATAGAGCTCTCCTCAGGAACTGAATCAGCTGGCATCTTGGACTTCCTAGTCTCCAGAACTGTGAGAAATCAATGTTGGGTTTTTTTAAAGCCACTCAATCTATGGTATTTATTATGGTAGCCTGAGCTAAGACAAGACTTAATAAGAAACATAGAGTGAAAAAATACAAAGAATTTAAGGTTTGCTGATATTGGGTACGTTAAATGATCTAATCATGGAATAACTCTATGTCTATCAGATTGGCACATTGGTTAAGCCATTTTTGTTTGTGTCTTTTGTTACTCAGCTGAAAATATCTTCATGGATAAAAATGTTAGAGTCACGAGAAGAAATAACTACTAATTTGGCTACATTTTTCTTATTTTACCACTTTTCCTGTACTCCAGCATTCTTGGGTTGTAGCAAACAATTGGCAATTTTCTGCAAAATGCAGATATTACAAGCAAAAACAAATACATACAGGCATTACGTGTCATAGACTCATCAGCTAGCTTTGTAAAAATAGACTGTCTAGAGTGGCTAGCCCATCTGCTCACTCTCCTGCTGGTGAGAAGCCAGGCAGCCTGGAGCAAACCAGAGTGCCCAGGTTGACCCAAGGGAAGGCTGGGGTCCCCCCAAGGGGTCTATGAGCAGTGGCCACAGCCCCCAGCCCGTCTCCTGGGTGTCTGGGTAAGCACAAGTACAAACACAAATGCTAGGGGATGCAGGATGACCTGAGACAGACCAAATCACGGGCCGCTATCATGACCATGCAGACTGGACTCTGGTGTCATCCTAGAGCCTCAGTGCCCGGAGTCCCGGAGCCGTCCCTCTCCATATGCTTTCACTCCCTTGGCCTGAAAGCATCAGATTTGCCATCAAAACAACAACCTCTACTTTTTTCTTTTGTATTTTGATAAACACTGAAGAAACTGAAGCTGTTTGACAATATCTTGGGGAAATTTTCGGCATTGGTTTATTTGGTGTCCTGGAACCTCTTACTATTTTCAATACACGATGAACAATCAACCGTTTTGTATACTTGTTCTCAGTTATCATTTTGACAAGCAAGCACTGTAATTACAAGCTACTAGAATAAAATCTCTGAACTATTTAAAAAATAAAATAATTAAAAATAGTCGTCTATTATCTAATAGTTGACGTCTTGTGTATACACCTACCTCTGTTGGCTTCTTTGTGTTTTTGCTCTTATTGAGACTAGTTTCTTTGTGTTTTGACTGTGAACTGACCATTGAATTAGACATTATACATTTGTTTGGTTTTCTTTGTTGTTTTAAACCTTATAGGAATTTAATTAAATATTTAGATGTGGAGGTTGATGTCTTTTGCCAAAATTGGGAAAAGATGTTTTTATGTTTCTTTTTCTCAAGAAGTCAAGATTTTTTATCTACATTTCTGAAATGTCAGCTATAATTCTGATGAGTTTACATTCTGCTATTATTTTTCCTTTCTGACTTTTCATGATAAAACACATACATCATTACCTAGCCATAAAGACAGATTTCCACATACATCCATTAGGAGCCTCAAAAAAAGAAGACAGTCAAATGGGGTAGAAAAATGTTAGATGTACTAATAGCTGAAAATATTATCTGGGTATATATATATATATATATATATATATGTATGTATGTATATATATGTATATGTATATATATATGTATCAACTTTACTTTTTTTTTAAATTTCTGCTTCAGTATAAATAAACTGATGAATTTTAATGAGGGCAGAGTGATTTCAAATTTTTCTTATTAATTCTGGTAGTAAATCTTGTTTCGAAACTATAAATGTACTCATCTTTGATGCACAGCTCTCTTTTTCTATTTTGTAATCCATTTTTAATTTCAACAAATTTTATCGTATTTAATTTTTAACTTAATTTTTTGACATTAAACATTTTTTCCTTCAATTTATGTCATAATTCATTGCTATGGTAGTAAAATCTTTTCCTTCTGAACAAAATATTAGTGGTGGTTTCAGCAATATATATATTCAGAAGGAAAAGATTTATATATATATAATCTTATATATACACACACACACACACAATGGATATATTAGGGATATGAATAATATATATGCAAAATATTATATATTATATATATGAATTCAACAATTATTAACTAGAATTGCTCTGTATAAGTTCAAGAGTATGGCTAAAATATGTTAGATGATATATTCTATAAGTGAAAGAGTGTTTAGATCTTCCAACAACAGATGTACAAGTAACAACCCCTACTGTGCACCATTCCTGCAATACCTCTTCCCTTAAGTATTCCCAACTTGATATTTCAGCATATCCTGATTTAATATCTGCCCATTTTAACTCAAGTGTAAGTTATAGAATTTTGATAGAGAATTTTGTTTCTAGTTTTATTGTAATTTGGAGGTTTTTTGTTTGTTTGTTTTAACTTTCCTGGGTGTCCTATTCAATTTAGGATGCTATAACAGAAGACCATAGTCTGGGTGGCTTATAAATAATGGAAATGTATTTCTCAAATTCTGGAGGCTTCAAATCTGAGATCAAGGTGCCAGCAGATTCCCTGTTTGGTGGGGTCCAAGTCCTAATTGCACACTGCCAACCTTTCATTGGGTCCTCACATAACAGAAAGAAGATGAGAGGGATCTTTTTTTATGAGGGCAATAATCCCATTCATGAGGGCTCAACCCCTGTGACTTTATCAGCTACCAAAAGCCCCACCTCCTAATACCATCACCATGTGTGGTAGGATTTCAACATATTCATTTTGGGGGACACAAATATTCATTCCATTGCATTGGGTATTTTTCTGACATACAAAGGGAGGCCATTGGGATGGTAAACTATTATCTAAACCCACACATTTTCTGCTGATTGTTTTCAGCTGCATTTCAACAGACACTTCTATGTCCATACGGCAATGAGTAATTGTTGTGTTTAGCACTGCTGAATGAAAGCCCTGATACAAAAGGCAATTCTTACTAAAAGGTAAGAGGACTGTTTCTGCAAGGACTCCTTGTATTCAAGTCTCAGTTCCATCATGTTATTAATTGGATGATATGACACAAGATAACTAATTCTTTTGAAATTCAGTCTTCTCATCTGGGTAATGGGTAACCAGAACATGGTTGGCTCTTAATATTAGTAGTTACTATTTTTTTAATGTTTGATTTATATTTTTTTATTATTGTGGAAGCCTTATCAGCCTCAGTGGAAGGATGGTCTTCGGTGAGAGATATATTTCTTCATTCTTCCCATGGCTAAGCAAAAGCAAACAAACATTTCTTCAGATATTATTGGCTTGACTGTGTTCAGTAACTGAACCATTTTAAATGCTAGGAAACAATTTTGTACATGGTTTATACACACCCATAATTAGACATACTAGTAGCAAAAGAAAAAAAATGAAAAACAGGACTTAAATTTACTTTATACATAGTATCATATAAACTTATAAATCAAAACATAATATGTACCTTGGAATTGGTAAAAGATTTGTTATTTTTACAAGAAAATAACATTATTTTTTCATTGTTTTTTGATCTACCATGTCAAAATTTTTATCATAAAATGATTGATAAAAATTAATGTTCCCATCCACACTTTTGAGAAAGTTGCCTTCACCTGGAGAAAAAGCTTTTTAATTGTTTAAAATGTGTTTACTTTACAATCATAATTTTCAAAAGTTCAATTCAACTTTATAGAGGTTTAAAATACAGTATTAATAGTTGACTCTTTCAGTTGGTTAAAAGAATTTAAAACTATTATTTTTCTTTTACTTATAAGAAATACTTTTTATATATCTGTTGTTAAGTCATGGTAAAAATAAATCTTTCCAAATGGGCAAGCATTTTGTTATTAGACATGTAAATTCATATAAAAGTGATCAGTTATATCATCAAATAAATGGATGAAACTTGCTACAAAAAATATTAAGGCAAGGTTTTAGATTTTTTTTCAGAAACCAACGAAGTAGAAAGTGGACTTAATTAGGTCCATGCATAGAATATTTCTAGTTACATTTAAATATTTTGCTGATCAGTAAACATTTTTGAACTGATCATTTCTGACCTGTCTATGAAAGAAAAAAACAGTCTTTCATAGAAACTCAAGAGGGTTATTTTTCTGTTGCCTCTAAGAATTTATCCATTCTTTCCTTTATCTGATAAATAACTAGCATTACTTTATCTGACAAATACTTGTTGAATGCATACTACTTCATGGCAAGCACTGTTACAGGCAGTGGTTATACTGTAATAATACACTTTAATCTTCTGGCTCCTGGCATTTCCAATTTAATGGAGGAGAAATAAAATATACAAATAAAATATAAATATCAAGTTCCAAGTGCAACAAAGTGAAATGAAACAAGGTAAGTTGATAATGATTGCCAGAGAAGGAAATTATAATTTATATTCGGTGGTGAGAACAAGTATTTCATAAGTGACTATTAATAATAGGGTGAAAAGAAGAGAAGGAAAATCTATTAAGGAGATATTTGGGAGAAGAGTATTCCATACAAAGTAACAGACAGTGAAAATATGCTACAATATTTTAGATGAAAGGGTAAACCTTAGCAACTTGAGTGTAAAACATAACCAGCTGTTTTATTTAGTATCTGGTGTATCACTTGGAAAGGACTGATACTGTGAAATTGATACATTCATAGGAGCTCACCAGTGGTACAATGAGAGTGTGCAGCTATGGAAAATGTTATGGGATCAGGGCCTGATAGCATGACCAAGGGAAGAAAAACTACCTGCTTGGTCATCAAGCATGGTGAGTAAAGCAAGTTGATAACTGAAAAAGACCCACAATACTCAGGCTTCCCATGCAACTTGCTGTGTGAAATAGGATTGTCTAGTAATTAAACTTCTGAATACCATTCAATGCTGGAACTGCAAAACACTGCCCTAGATATATCCAAATATCAAATGTACACTGGAAGAATTCACAACCTGGTGAGGCAACCCATGGAATGGGAGAAGATATTTGCAAATGACACTACAGATAAAAGGCTGGTATCCAAGATCTATAAAGAACTTCTCAAACTCAACACCCAAGAAACAAATAATCAAATCAAAAAATGGGCAGAAGATATGAACAGACACTTTTCCAATGAAAACATACAAATGGCTAACAGACACATGAAAGAATGTTCAACATCATTAGCCATCAGGGAAGTTCAAATCAAAACCACATTGAGATACCGCCTTACACCAGTTAGAATGGCAAAAATTGACAAGACAAGAAACAACAAATGTTGGAGAGGGATGGAGAAAGGGGAACCCTCTTACACTGTGGTGGGAATGCAAGTTGGTACAGTCCCTCTGGAAAACAGTGTGGAGGTCCCTTAAAAAGTTAAAAATTGAGCTACTCTATGACCCAGCATTTGCACTACTAGGTATTTACCCCAAAGATACAGACATAGTGAAGAGAAGGGCCATATGCACCCCAAAGTTCATAGCACCGTTGTCCACAATAGCCAAACTGTGGAAGGAGCCGAGATGCCCATCAACAGACGAATGGATAAAGAAGATGTGGTCCATATATACATGGAATATTACTTAGCCATCAGAAAGAGTGATCACCCAACATTTGCCTCAACATGGTTGGGATTGGAGGCGATTATGCCAAGTGAAATAAGTTAAGCAGAGAAAGACAATTATCATATGGTTTCACTCATTTGTGGAACATAAGGAATAGAAGGGAGATTCGTAGGAGAAGGAAGGAAAAAATGAAGGGGGAGTAAACAGAGGGGGAAATGAACTACGAGAGACTATAGACTCCAGGAAACAATCTGAAGGTTTTAGAGGGGAGGGGCGGTGGGGTGATGGGCTAGCCCAGTGATGGGTATTAAAGAGGGCACATTTTGCATGGAGCACTGGGTATTATGCACAAACAATGAATCATGGAACACTAAAATGAAAAAAAAATAAATAAAAATAAAAAACCTGGGGCCTTCATAGCATACTTGTTAAATGTCTTTCATTGGGGATGCTCCCAAAGTGAGTACATTAACTACTAAAATATTCTTAAGTATCCTATTTATATATATTTTAATTTAGCTTTATGCTCTTACAGCAAATGTGCAAGTACCCACTCTCTTGTAAGGGCAATCTTGCATTCTATTTAACCATTAGAGTGATTGGAATGCCTTCATGTTCAGAATATAAATGAAAATAACTCATGAAAATGTGGAATATTTTCTCTCATGGCTTTATTTGTCATATTCATGTCATTCCGGCACAACCTGTACCAAAGTAATTGCCTCTTTAATGACTAAGGAGCTAACTTAATTCCCTGTGATTAAAGGATTTCAGCAGGACTTCAAAAACTTTATTAAGCAGAAAGTCACCATATTGTTCTAGCTAAACTTTTGATGAAAATTTGTAGTTTTTTAAAAATCTAGATTAATGTTTGGGGTTTGCCCTTTTTGTTTTGGGTTATTGGGTGCCATTTTTATTGAAATTAAAATGTAAAGCCCAATATACCTTATTTATAAGTTATTGGGTATCCCTCTATTACCTGTTCACCACTTAGTACTTGGGTATTCCTAACTTTTGGCAAGAATACTATATAGTATTATGTCCTATGGCATCTATTTAAAAGAAAATATTAAACCTCTCCTTATCGATGGACATACTATGAGACAAAAATGCTTGGAGCATTCTCAGAGTGTTCTTCCACAGTTTCATAATATTTAAACATTTCCATCGTATATCATTATATAATCTGAAATCAACTTTACGCAAACATTGTAATCAGCCCAGTGCTTTTTTTGGTCTTCTTCTTCCACATTCTGTAACCATGGTTATCCCATTAAATAATACTGGCACAAGATCACAGAAATTACCTTCTAGTTTCAAGTCCACCATTTATTAGCATTATTAGCTTAGATTTCTCCAAGTCTCTTCTATAAAATGAGGTGATAATAACTAACATATAGAAATAAATGAGATATTTTTTGTTACAAATCATACATAGAAAAATAAATGGTACTTCTCTTTTCACCTCAAACATTGAATAAATATTCTATGAAATCTTTGTCTTTGCTAATTTAAATTTCTGTACTTGTACAGTATATCTTACTAAACATCTCTTATAAATACTCAAAAAAGATAAATCCCTCTCCTCTTCACACATTGCTTTCAGAACTCTGATCACCCCTTCCTAAAGTCTTGACTAGTTTCTAACCTAGTGACATTGAAGGTATTGGTCTTTGGAAAGAAAACTGGGTTATTACAGATTGGATTATGGGATACAGCCACTCACTTCACTTTTTTGAGATTTCAATCTATCCCTTGTTAGTCCTGTTAACAATGTTTATCCATTTATGGCTTGATTCAATTTTAAAACTGAGGCTGTTTCTGAGAGTTCAAGGTGCCTTTAAAGTCTACTTGATTCCAGGTACCGTAGATGTTTGCAAAAGAATTATATTGTCTTCCAGTTTGGGAGATGTTGAGAGGAACCATATTTAAGGAAAAAAAGCAATGTTTAAGTGTTTTAAATTAAAATATTTTAATTATCAGCATTTTTATCTAATTAATAATAATTATTAGTATAGTAAATCTTTACAAATTAAATATTTATTATTAAACATGTAATGTCTAAGCAGAGTACCATTGAAAATTAAATGTAAGCCATAATTTCAGTAAAAAATTCCTTTGCCCACTTTGCATTCTTTCATTTAACACATGGATAATGTACCTCTAAACCACAGTTATTGAATTTGGTAAACTTTTCTCCAAAATCAATACTTTGTGAAGTGTTATTTGTTGATCTTGCTCTATGAAACAAATTAATTATCCCATATATGATAAAATGATATGATAAAATAATTATTTTTTAAAAGATTTTATTTATTTATTTGACAGAGAGAGAGACAGCCAGTGAGAGAGGGAACACAAGCAGTGGGAGTGGGAGAGGAAGAAGCAGGCTCCCAGGGGGCATGGAGCCAGATGCGGGGCTCAATCCCAGAACGCTGGGATCACACCCCGAGCTGAAGGCAGACACTTAATGACTGAGCCACCCAGGTGGCCCTAAAATAATTATTTTTTAAAAGATTTATTTATTGAAGGGGGGAGTGCACAAGCAGGGGAAGGGCAGAAGGAGAGGGAGAGAATCTCAAGCAGACTCCCCACTGAGTGTGGAGTCCAACCTGAGGCTCTGTCTCACAACCCTGAGATCGTGACCTTAGCCAAAACCAAGAGTCTGATGCTTAACCGACTGAGCTACCCAGGAGCCCCAAAATAATTATTGACATATTACTAAAAGTATGCAAACTGTTGATTAAAAAAAGTCAGCAACATTATACAATAAAAGTTTATTTCTCATTATGCAACAATTCAGTGTAAGAATTTGTAGTCAAGCAGCTTTAGGAGAGGCTCTCCTGCCACTTCGAATTCCTAACCTCCTATAGATCTGACCTGATCAGGCTACAGAAAAGTACAACCTCATTCAACTGTTCTGGACAAGTAGTTTTTCCCAAAAGTCAGGCACAAAGCCTCAAATAACTGTGCAAAAATATGAAAAAGATAAACTGACTGTATGTCCAGGATGAAGAGAAGACAAATATTGACAGTAGAGCTACCTCTGTCATGCATATAAAAAGATATATCTAAAGCCTCATTTACTGCAATATTAGTGATCATTTTCATTGAATGCTAGGCTTATAGCCAATTTTTATTTTATTATTAGACATTTTGGTGTTCTCCAAATATTCCACAGTTAATGCTTATTACTTTTGTTACTAAATACAAATGCATCTCTCTCCTCTTTCCTCCCTCCCCCTCCTCTTTTCATACTCCTGCTTTTCTCCTCCTTCTTGCTTTTTCACCCTTCTTATCCCCTTCTTCCTCGTCTTCCCCTCCCCTCTCTCTTTCTCTGCAGTAAGGACAGATTTCCTTCTTTTCTTAAATCACTTTTAGCTAATAGCATTTTTTTTTCCTTTGTGATATTTTGGAACTTTTCTCTAATCTTGTACTGGAACCCCTTTTCATGCCTTACAGTAGAAACTGCAACATTTTTTGATATTCCAGGAAGTGATAGGAAAAAGACTCTTCATTAACAAATAGCTCTTAAGCTGAACCGTCTTTCACTTGAAGCTGCTAATTGACACTCAGACATATTGGACTTACCATCATTGAACTTGTTCTCAATTCAGTTCTTCCTTGTCAGTTCAATTTACTCTCTAGCCTATAAATTTTCTGTTGGAACTTAACTTACTTGATATGTGTACTACTAAGTCATGAGCTCCTTGAAAACAAAAAAATACATATATTTCATTTGGTATATACTCAATGCCTAAGTCAGGCACTGCTGTAAAACACACACACACACACACACACACACACACACACACACACACAAATTATTAAACAGTAGAGTACATAGAAGTCATTTCCTAAATCTTTGTTTGATAAATGAATAAATAAAAGACACACATTCTGTCACTTAAATCATCCTTACTTATGAAAATAATCACTTTTTATTTTAACTGAGAAGCTAAATACTAAAAAGACCTTATAAAAAACTTGTCTTATTTAATCACATCTGAATTTCATGTAAAATTGCTACATATGTGCCCCATTATATTAATAATGAAAGTTTCATACATCACAGTGAGATGTCCTTATAGCTAAAGTCTTAAGGATTCATAGTTTCTTATTTTTTATTTGACTATAAAATTTTACACTTTTAAGAAATACCTCAACATAGTCTTTGAGAGTCTATTTTTTTTCCATCTAATTAGAGACATGATGAGTCAAATAACAGCCTATGGGTTCAAAAAGGACCTCTGCTTTCTCCACATATGTAGCTAATATTCTGGTGCTTTTAATATTCTCTCATTTTTTGACAGAAAAGAAACTTTCACACAATAGAACTTAATTTGAAAAAATATAATTACACTTATGCATAAGAAATCATAAGTATAGATTTTATTTTTTTAAAGATTTTATTTATTTATTTGACAGAGAGAGAGAGACAGCCAGCAAGAGAGGGAACACAAGCAGGGGGAGTGGGAGAGGAAGAAGCAGGCTCCTGCTAGCCTGATGCAAGGCTCAATCCCAGGACACTGGGATCATGCCCTGAGCCAAAGGCAGATGCTTAACAACTGAGCCACCCAGGCATCCCCCAATGATGTAATTTCTGTTCCTGGATCCAGACAGACTTTGAGGGTATCTATTCTTGGGCTTCCCAATCATGGAAGTAAAATCTCATCCTTTGTTGTTCAGTCTGGTCGGGGTGCGGTTTCTGCAACTTGCAGGAACAACATAATTCACTGCTTCTCCCAGCTATTTCCCACTCCCGGGTCTGGCTCTGCTTGCACCCACCCCCATCTCTACCTATTTCTTTTTTAATAATATTTTTTATTGTATTATGTTACTCACTATACAGTACATCCCTGGTTTCTGATGTAAAGTTCGATGATTCATTAGTTGCATATAACACCCAATGCACAATGCAATACGTGCCCTCCTTACTACCCATCACCAGCCTATCCCACTCCCCCACCCCTTTCCCCTCTGAAGCCCTCAGTTTGTTTCTCAGAGTCCATAGTCTCTCATGCTTCATTCTACCTTCTAATTACCCCCCTTTCTTTATCCCTTTTCTTCTCCTACCGATCTTCCTACTTCTTATATTCCATAGATGAGAGAAACCATATGACAATTGTCTTTCTCTGCTTGACTTACCTCACTTAGCATTATCTCCTCCAGTGCCATCCATGTTGCAGCTAATGTTGAGAAATCGTTCTTTTTGATAGCTGAGTAATATTCCATTGTATATATGGACCACATCTTCTTAATCTAGTCATCTGTTGAAGGGCATCTCGGCTCCTTCCACGATTTACCTATTGTGGACACAGCTGCTATGAACATTGAGGTGCATATGGCCCTTCTCTTCACTACGTCTGTATCTTTGGGGTAAATACCCAGTAGTGCAATGGCTGGATCATAGGGTAGCTCAATTTTTCACTTTTTAAGGGACCTCCACGCTGTTTTCCAGAGTGGCTGTACCAACTTGCATTCCCACCAACAATGTAGGAGGAATCCCCTTTCTCCACATCCTCTCCAGCAATTGTTGTTTCCTGCCTTGTCCATTTTTGCCATTCTAACTGGCATAAGGTGGTATCTTAGTGTGGTTTTGATTTGAATTTCCCTGATGGCTAATGATTTTGGACATTTTTTCATGTGTCTGTTAGCCATTTGAATGTCTTCATTGGAAAAGTGTCTGTTCATATCTTCTGCCCATTTTAGGATTTGTTTATTTGTTTCTTGTGTATTGAGTTTGAGAAGTTCTTTGTAGATCTTGGATACCAGTCTTTTATCTGCAGTTTCATTTGCAAATATATTCTCCCATTCAGTGGGTTGCCTCTTAGTTTTTTGACTGTTTCCTTGGCTGTGCAGAAGCTTTTTATCTTCATGAAGTCCCACAAGTTCATTTTTTCTTTTGTTTCTCTTGCCTTTGGAGATGTGTCATGAAAAAGGTTGCTGTGGCCAAAGTCGTAGAGGTTGCTGCCTATGCTCTCCTCTAGGATTTTGATGGATTCCTGTCTCACACCGAGGTCTTTCATCCATTTGGAGTTTATCTTTGTGTATGGTGTGAGAGAGTGGTCAAGTTTCATTCTTTTGCATGTAGCTGTCCAATTTTCCCAGCACCATTTATTGAAGAGACTGTCTTTTTTCCAACGGATGTTTTTTCCTGCTTTATCAAAGATTAGTTGCCCAAAGAGCCAAGGGTCCATTTCTGAGTTCTCTATTCTGTTCCATTGAGGAATTGTTGAAAAGGAAAAACAAAGCTGGGGGCATAAGTATAGATTTTAAAAAGAGCTGCTTTTAAAGAAGGTACACAGTAAAAGCATCCTGACTCTTCCTCTCAGGATTTTAAGAAAGCAACTTTTGAATGCTTCCAAAGACTAAGTCAACAAGAGTAACAATAAGTTATTTGGAATCTAAGGATATGTGCAGATATGTATTCTCATTTCTCTTAGGTAAATACCCAGACATGAAACTGTTGGGTAATAAAGTGTATTATGTTTATCTTTATAGGAAACCTCCAACCTATTTTCCAAAGTGGTGCTACATTTTGACCCTCTTAACAAATGCACAAGCTTACTAGCATCAGTTCTTTTACTCTTAGCCTCTGGAATGGTGTGTAAGGGTATGATACTGTGGTTTTAATTTTCACTTCTCTAATGACTAATGATTTGAGCATTTTTCACTGTCCTTTGGCCAACTGTATATCTTCTTTGGTGACGTGTAGGAGATGTAGGCATTCCTTCTATATTTTGGATACAGGGCTTTTATCAAACATAAATTCTTATATCAAACATATATTCTTCTCATTGTAAAGTGTACTATTATAAGGCTTTCCCTTCTCAGAAGTTTGTTTTGTTTTGGTTTGGTTTGGTTTGGTTTTTGCTTTATCTGTCCTCGTACTTTATTGGTCACTTCTGGGCCTGTGCCCAGCTAGGTGGGCTCCAGGGAAGGGGTCATCATTCACCAGCTCCCAGCTGGGAGAAGGCTTTGAGCAAGCTCTCCAGTATAATGGATTATGGAGTTTAAAGGGGCACATCTGGCCTTTCCTGGGTCAGCAGGGCGTATCCAGGTGGTGCCAGCAGCCCAAGCTTTCTACTTGTCTGCCAGCCTCACTGTGTTTGGAGAAGTACTCCTTGCTCTTGTCCACGTTGGGCTTGACTGTGCTGCTGCCTGGCTTCCAGCCAGTGGAACAGACTTCCCCATGCTCAGGGATGTACTAGAAGGCCTGGACCAGCCACAGGGCTTTGTCCACGGAGCACACCATAGGCAAATCATTGACAGTCATCTGGTGAGGGGCGCCCTTGC
This sequence comes from Ursus americanus, assembly GCF_024610735.1. Lineage (NCBI taxonomy): Eukaryota > Metazoa > Chordata > Mammalia > Carnivora > Ursidae > Ursus > Ursus americanus. The sequence continues at coordinate 62,772,756 of NC_142128.1, forward strand.
CATCCATGATAAAGATGCCCCTATAGGCAATGCCTTCATCTTGCTTTAACGCGCCATAATCTCGGGACAGGCTTCCGGTTACATCAGCCAGCACGGGGATGTTCAGAGAGCCCAAACCTCTTTCCTTCCTTGGAGTATTGATCCAAGCCAGGTGGGTGATCGGGGAGTCAACAGAGACCCCCAACAGCTCACAGCACGGCTTGCCAAAGTCCTTGGCATGTTCACTGGAAGGCATGATCTCCGAGGGACAGACAAAGGTGAAGTACAGCTGGTAGAAAAAGAGGACCAAGTATTTCCCTCTGTAGTCGGAAAACTTCAGCTCCTTGAAGGTGGCCTGGAAGCTCTGGGCAGGCTTTCCCAGTGCACGTTGCTGGGAGGTCATGACTCAAAGCTGTGTGGGCAAGAGCAGGACACACGTATTGGCAGACTCACCAACATGTGTTAGCACCCCGTTCTCGAAATTGCTTTAATGCTACTACAATTTCTCCTTTCTTTATAGGCATTATTTAAAATAGTTTAATTTAAATTTAAGCCTAAATTCCAGATCAATGAATACTTGCATGTAAATATGACAAAACTGATTTTTTTAGGTAACTGGTTTTGCGTTGTATTCGATTAAAATCCACTATGCTGAGATTTTTAAATGGCATGTATATACATAGGGTTATTCTCAGCTGCTTTGTTGCAAGCCTGAATTTCTCTCTAGACATGCCTGAACCATGAAGCTGATTCATGGCCAATAAAAGATTACATGTGCTGCTTAGTGATTAAAATAATTCTGTAGTAAAGTTTGAAACATATCATGGGCCAGCCTGTATCCAACTTATATAAATACACACACATGCGTGCATGTACACACACACACACACACACACACACACCCCTAATATAAATTTCAGACTCATGGTTTTTGTTATCTTTTAGTTGTTTGAGCTAACTTTTAGTTTTAGGTTTTGATTTATTGAGCCAGATCATGTAGCCAAGCTTGGACTGTAAATACTAAATACCCAGCGTACTCAATACCCATTCTCAGATGAGACTGTAGCTTCTGAGACCACGGTAACTAATATCTATCTTGGTGGTTTATGGCCCATAGATAAAGTGTGTTCTGTGCCAATGAGGTGACAATTTGAAAGCTGTTTTTGAATGTCTCACTCTTGCCTGATAATTGCTTGTGCTTTCCTCCTACTACTGAATAATATCCTTTACATTCATGTATACTCTGTAGGGTGTTATAAATCCTTCCAATCATTCAAGAAAGCATAATTATTGCACATGGCATAGCATATTATCATATTTTTGTGTGTTTGGTGCATAATTATTTGTTGAACAAGACAATTCCAATTAAGGTTGGAATGAAATTGAATATTAGGTTATACTTGATAACAGACTTCTAATCATATGGAGGAAATTATTAAATATACTATTTTATGTGTTTTCCTTATTTTTTCTGTATGTCCAATAATATTCTATGAAAATAAATTTTAAGGCTTTTTTAATTCTACATATTTTGCTTTAATTTTAAACACTGATTAATATCAATAATAGATATTCATAAAATATGAACAATAGTTCAATAATAAACAGTCAATTGTCAAATAAGTCTTTTGATAATTTTCTAGGGGAGTTTTTTTTTAATTATGGTAATAAAATTATTCAAAAATCAAATGTATCATGGCTTGCATCTTCACGATTGCTGTTTTTCCTCAAATTCCTTAATTTTCCTTAATTTTGTTGTGTTCACAAAGTTAATATTCTGAGCCAGTTATCATCCAGACAAAACAAAGGAAAACACCTGCGATGTTAGTTTCATTAAAAAGATACAGAGTGTGTAGGGTCCCAAATTAATTAATCATTGTCTACAGAATGTAGTAAATGAGTGGTTGGATTTTGGAGACGTGAAGATCTGTGCTGAACCCATTCTGCTGCAGGTGACATGTTCTGTGACTCTGGACAAATTACCAAACTATCTAAATCCAGTGTTCTCATATATAAGATGGCAGTAATTTTTTTTTAAGATTTTATTTATTTATTTATTTGACAGAGAGAAAGAGACAGCCAGCAAGAGAGGGAACACAAGCAGGGGGAGCGGGAGAGGAAGAAGCAGGCTCCCAGCAGAGCAGGGAGCCCCATGCTGGGCTCGACCCAGAAAGCTGGGATCACGCCTTGAGCCAAAGGCAGATGCTTAAGGACTGAGCCACCCAGGCGCCCCAAGATGGCAATAATTTTATTTGAAGGTAGAAGAGAATATAAAACATACATATTGCTTTGTCATTTTCTGGCACAGAGTAAACAATTACAAAATATTAGCTATTTTTTATTGTAGTAATTCTCCAGGCTTTACCATGCTTTGTGAGAAAAGGCTCCATTCTAAGGCTCTTTTCTTGCCTCTCTCACTATCTATTCTTTTGTCCCAATAATTTCTCACTTTTCTTAATAGAATAGCTTCTCTGTATGTATATTACCATATATCTGATTGTGAATAAACTAATTGTTAAATTTTAGAGCCTTCTCTTTCTTCCTGACTAAAATTTGTAGGAACTTATTAAAAATAATCATGGTTTTTATTGGTTTTTTTTTTTAGGTTTTGCTGGTTTGCTATTGTTTTTATAACTAGACTCCTAGTGCCCGCATAACTTACAAGTGGTCTTTAATTTTACTGTGCAATTGAACCAAAACAATACCATAGTAGAGTAGAGTAGAGTAGAGACTATTTTTGTTTTCTTCTATTCACTAGTATTTGTCAGTGGCCTAGCACAGTGCCTGGAACATGGTAGCTGTAGAATACCTGTTGTATGTATGGATGAAACTAGCAAAACTATACTACTCTTTTGGGAGAGAATCTTAAAGAAAATGTGTCTAGATCTTCAAAGTTATTTTTTTTAGGCTTCTTTGAATATGTTATAGAAACTTTCATAGATATAGATATTATAGATAACTTGCCAATGTAATTTGCCTAAACTCTTTGAATAAATAATTTTTTAAAGATTTATGTGTTTATTTTAGAGAGAGAGAGAGAGCATTAGTGAGAGGGGCAGAGGGAGAGAGAATCTCAAGCCAACTCTGCACTTAGTGCAGATCCCGACGTGGGGCTTGATCTCATGACCCTGAGATCAGGACCTGAGCCAAACCAACAGTCAGGAGCTTATCTGTCCCGCCTAGGTGCCCCAATATTTTAATTTTTTAAAAATTATCATACAATGAAATAGTGTTGATAATTTTAAGTTGACATTAACTTAGTTAATTTGCCGTGTGCAGTAAACTGTGTCTTGCTTTACATATTAGTTCACATAATATTTAAAATGACTTTGTGATCCAGTTTGTATTATGCCCATTTTATAACAATGTACATTTGTTTATCAAAGTTTATGCAATTATAACTGTGATTTAAATTTAATTTTATATGACTTCAAATTGTTCAAAACCTTAGCCACTTTACCACTAGATTTCTTTAAATGCTTCTAAAAATGAATTAATTTCTGAGCCCATATATTTTCAATCAATATACACTCATCAATAGCTAGAAAAAAAGATATTTTTCTGAAACTGCACTATCATTTTTAATATAAAATAAATGTCCCTTTAGTCTGTAGGTTTTTGTTGGTCTTAGTTTTTGTGACACTTTTTAATTAAGAAAAAGTATCTTTTATACCAAAGCGAAATACATAGACGTATTTAGTGATTTATAAATCCTAGGAAGATGCATTTCTTTCTTTTTTATTTTTTAAACCAGAACACACCATTTATAAGTATTGAAGTATATAATTATTTTGAAACAATAGTTAGTAGGAGTTTCTCTTTCCTGACCCAGATTATTTTAGAGAACTTTCATTTCTGAAAAAAAGAAAAAAATGAAAAAGCTCCTTTTGAGTTAAATGGGACAGAACATTCGACATAGCGCAGGTGCACTGCTGTCTCTTGAGTATGGCGACACACCAAACTGCACATCAGAGAAGCTGACTGCGTTTTAAACCAGGAAGCGAGCTGGTATTCCATTGGTATTTATACTAATAAGAAGCACCTGGAATGAAGAATCAAAGTAAAAGATAAATCTCTGCATCATGTTTTCTTATTTTCTCTTGATTTAAAGAGAGACTGTACACCAATTTTATGTCATTTTTCTATTTGTCGTACTTAACCTCTTTGTCTCAGCTTACTAGCCCTTTAAAAGGGTAGTGACAATGTGGTTCAGTGTCATCAGAAACACTAAGTGCTTCAGTAGTAGTCGTGATGGTAAGAGTAGTAGTGATGTTATTTAGGAGTAAGGGGGAAAAACACTTTATATTCAATGCTCATGGAAGGACATTTAGAAATATTTATAAAACAATCTTTGTGGCATTGCATGGGACTGGAGTGTGGGGTTGGGGAAGGAGGGAGCCCTTTCTCACCCAGCTCTATCCCATTATAGCATGGATCCTCCAGAAGAGAGGGAGTTCCATGCATAAAAATAAGTCTTCCTTTTAAAAATGTGTGTTGCATAAATAGTGCAAGAGGACGCATGGGACTTCTTTTGAACTGTTATGAATATGCTTGAGGTTCATTAGGCTTTCAAGATGCTGTTCAAGCACTGCGTGAGAACCTAGGGACAGTGGTGTTTAGTTAAAGCGCCGGTGCAGGGGGACCACTTGGCTTTCTCATGAAGTGAAACCAACTGCTCAGACTGAACATTCCACTTCTAAGCTAAAAAAAGGGAACTACCCCACCTAAGGAGAAGATACTGTTTTAATTTTATTTGTGATCGTATTGTTACCGGTTTTGTTAATTCAAAGCTGAATACAAAACTATCCTGGGAACAATAACCTAGACCTTTGACCCTTGTAATATGTGGGAAATAGATTGTAGTTTGTCTCAAACGAGATTCATTAGATCAAAACCTTAAAGTGAGAAATTGAATAAAAATTAAGTAATTGTTAGTTTATAAATACAAAAGTTTAGAAACTAAATGTGTCATGGCTTAAAGATGAATAGTATTACATTGAATCATGCAGTATTATACTTGGGACTTGCTCCTTGAAGCCATACTGTTATTAGCTCTGTAAAAAAAATGAAAGGTGTGCAGGACATTTCTTTGTCAAAAAAAATGTACTTGCATTCTTTCTATTGTCTTTGAGAAATTGAAACTTAGTTTTCAATGGTATATACTTTTAGAAAAAGAATTTTAGTTTAGGTCACAATGATCCTGATAAAATCACGGTATTACCTTTTACGAAAGAAGTATGAGGGTCATGTAGCACAATTCACCCCCAGTGCTAGCTCTTCTCTTCCCCCTGTGTTGTGTAGCTGTCATTTGACAACTGTCATGATGCACTAGTTTACACCATAGCATATTCCAGAATTATTCTTTTTAGAAAACAAAATTAAGAAAGGAGCAATGCAAGAATGTATGGCCATGTTAATAATTGATCATAATATAGTTCAACTTCCATCACAGTATCTTGATGTAACAACTACATATCATTTACTCCATTTCTGTTTTATGATTTTCAAATAAAATTTATTTCTGCATCTTTTAGGGTTCATTTTTTGGTTTGTTTTCTAACTATCATGAACAGGTTTTTATTTTTCTTTCTACTAGCAATAAGAGCAAGCATTTCCTTTATTTTAAATATTCGTAATACACTTTCACAGCCCAGTGAAACAACCTTATATTCAGGACCCTTCAATGTGTTGGTTTTTTCTGGCTGGATGCAGGGTGGGGTGTTTGTATTTTATAAGGTGAAGGGGGTAGCATGTGGAAAACAAACATATTCACTCCACAAATTATTTTAAGCAGCTCTGAAATATAAGACACTGCGGTAGATAATAGCAAAGATAAAAAGAAATAAGAGGTACATTTACTCATTCTTGAAGTAATTTGCTACAAATAGGATTAAGAAATACACAAAGGAGTAAAAAAAAATAAGCCAAAAAATATGCTACAGACCACATGGCTGGAACACTTACTTTATAATTTAAAATTTAGGGAATTTGGGGGTTGAATCAACAACAAAAATGTATTATACACCTAATATGTATTAGAATTTAAATACAGGTATCTCCCTGAGTCTGCACAAGAAACCTGTTAAATAGGTATCACCACTCATAAACCTAGACACAGACTGCCCGGCAACATAACAGCAGGGCCGGATTGTGGTTCCAGGTCGCACTGAAGGAATTTAGGAAACTTTTATGGTGAAAATTAACCTTACATAGTAAATAGGAGTAAGGTATATAGAAAGAGTTTGAGAGGATATATTTTACTACTAATGCAATCATTTACCAAGGAATCATTTAATCATTTACTAATGTAATCATAATTTTACTGAATCTTTCATATATATATATGCTACACATACATGTTCATATATATGTATATGTTTCTAAAGTCTGCTAAAGGTTGATTCTGTGAATAAGGGGGAAAGGTCAAATTGTATATAAGATTGTGATTCCCAAGAGTTTGTCTTATTCATCTTCAAATACCCTAATCCTATCAAAGGACATTCTTATTAATTATTTCCTGACTAAATACCTGAACTCAGATGAGGGAGACAGATATAAAAACAAATAAATTTAATAGGATATTTTAGGGGCATCCTGTAGCGAGGTCACAAAGGAAGAATTAATTATTTCATTTGAAGAGTTCAGGGAAGGTAACAAATAGTTGAATATTGATAGATGAGTAGTTGCTGGCCAGTAAATAAAGTTATTTTGGAAATTAAAAATAACCCCAAAAGGCACCTGAGTCATTAAATAAGGTGCCCTGCAGAACTATAGATATTTTGATAAGATTGGTTTTGAAAAAGTGGGGGTAAAATGATAAAAAGCCCACCTGGGCAGGGGAGCTTCCCAATCATGGAAGCCCTGGCATAATATACTAAGAAATTTGGGCTTCATCCTGTAAAAAACTATGATCCATTGAAGATTTTTAAGCAATGGAGCAATATGGTAATCTTGCTTCTTAGAAAAATCACTCTGGCAGCCATAGAAAAGATAAATGGAGAAAAACAAGTCAGGAGGTAGGGGGATGAGGTTGGAGAATACAACAATAGTTGAGAGAAGAGAAAATGGGAGTCTGAACTAAGGCATTAACTGTAGAATTAAAACTGAACACATGAACAAAAGGTGAAAAAATACAAAAGTTGGACCCTATAGGAACAGGGATTAAAAACATAATCAAGGTTAAAAGAGAGCTCCCAGGTTTATTTCCTAAATTATTGATGTGGAGGAAATATCTGTAGTCAAGAAAAGAAAAAGAGGAATAATAGAGTGATATCTATGGCATATTTTATCAAGCACCGGGATACAGAAGACAAAACTTCTGAAGAGGCAATGGGCAAAATAAATAATCTTTAAAATCACCAAAAAGAGATGGAATTTGAAACATAGGAGAAAACAAGTGCACAAATGAGGAGTGCATTAGAACAGGTTAAAAAGAGGTCTTAGGGAAGAACATGGGGCATAGCAATACATAAAAGAACCAAGCGAAGAAAGAACATCCTGTATGAATGAGACTGAAAATTAATAATAAGAGAGAAAGTAGGAGATGAGACAGAATACATTATACCAGAAGGCAAACAAGGGCATCATTTCAGGAATACAGATCTCTCAGGAATAAAATCTCTCAAGGCATCTACTGACCAAACCAGAGGCAGTAATAACACCTGTGATTAAGACATCTGAAAGTGAAATTCTGTGTGCAGAGAATGCTTGAGATCTCTTTTTTTTTTTTCCATGCTAGAATCCACTAACATCTCATTGATTTGTTAAATCCTTCTGAGATTAAATGGATCCCTTTGATCATTACAAAAATAACATAAAAGTAGAAGAGACTCCATCATTCCAGATGCTTAACATCATCTCATTAAGTAATGGGATTATCAGTTGCTTATAGAAAAGTAAGAACAATAGAATATGATTAAACACCAAAATATGTTCTACGAGTAAGTGCAGAAGAAGTCCCGGGGCCTGAGAAGTCAATTTCAGACGAATCTGATTGAACAAAAACAAGAAGTGAATGCCATTGTTTCCTTGGGAAAAGTGTTCAGTGGAATTATTGGATAGATATCTGGGACTCATAGGTGGAATAAGTGAACTAAACAGAACACAGTAGAAAAGAAGTATAGGAAATAATAGGAAAGAATAGTTCTGAGAAATGAAATGACTTGACTTTCAGTGCTAATTATTCAAATTCTCATCCCCACTGAAATGAGTCACACCACGTATAAAAGCAAATCCACATTCATTCTTGAAACTCTGTACATTTTGCATTGTACACACAAACAAGGTTAAAAAATAATGCCAAGACTGACAATGTGCCCCTTAATAAAGAATGATGTCTCAGAAAGTAATTGAAAAACCTTTGTAAGCATTCCACTAATAAACAGTTTTGACAGATGTGATTAGATGGTGAGAACAGCCAAAATACAGGCAAATGCAGGAACAAGATTTGAATTCTTTAATGCTGTAAAGGAGACACACGGCTCGAGTGGTGCTGGATCAGGTGGGGTTTGCCCAGTTACTTTCCTAAACAGGGATTAGACAAAGGCGAGTGGAAAAGATGTCCTTTTTAAAAAGAATGGTGGAATAAACCCACAGGAAAACTGGATTTTCACATAATTACGACCTGGTAGGGGAAAAGTTTTAAAAGAAAGCTGTATGCAGAAACTGGCCATACTACAGAGTTCTGCAGATGATGATAAAAGTGTAATGAAGATAAATGCATCCAACATCTTCAAACTGCTGTACCCTTTAATTTTTTCTCAGGGTACTTAAGCCCTTGCCAGATAAATAAACAAAAATTAGCAAATCTCCTATCCAGAAACTATGGTGTTATTCTTAACTCTTACTTTCTCATAAACCCCAAAAGATGCTATGGTTCCATGACCCAAATCCAAGCCTCAGCCATCCAGCAAGTTTAATGCAGACTCGATTTGATCAATTGTGTTTCCATCTTATGGTCTTACAATACATTAATCATGAACACAAAGAAAATTTCTTTAAGCGTAATAAGGATATTACTTGTCCGCTCAAAATTCAGTGATTCCCTGATGCTCAGGGTTAAGTCTCAACAGCTTAATGTTGTTTGCAAGTCCTTCCTGAGTTTGCTGTTGAATATCAACACAGCCTCATTTTTAGTAAATGTGCACTTTGAAGTTTATCCCCTAACCCTATACAGATCTCCTCATAGATCAAAGCCATGCTCTTGGCGCTCTTCATGCCTTTGAACATCCTCTTTTTACTTTCTTGGACACTTTCTTCATACTCTCAACATCCTAAGCTATATGAATTCCTATGCTTTGAGGGTAATATAGAAGTATTAGAGAATGAAAGCTTGTGGAACAGTCGGATCTGGTTTTGATTTTTAGGTCTTTCATTTGTTAGATATGTCACCAACCCATGTTTTCTTGTGAAGATTGAAATAGATTAAATTAGAAAGTGAAGGATTGCGCCTGGCACAAAGCAAGCCCTCAAGAGTACGGTAGTAGTAGTAGTAGTAATATGATTACTACTAATTGGTTTTGTGAAAAGTGCTGAGACTTATTGGAGTGCAAAGCAGAGTTTGACCTTAATAATATATTTCATGTTGATTTGGATTATTTGATTTATTAGAGGAGTTGAAGAAGTATATGTAAAGTAGTTTATGAAAAATAATGTGTAAAATCACCAAGCGCCCTGTTTTCACAGTACTCTTTGTAGTTTAAAGCATGGGAAAGTTAAAAAAAACCTATCACTTATTATTAGTCAGTTATAATCTTTTATTACCAAATCTATGAGGGCAAGGCTAATACGATCATCTATAGGGAAAGTCTACTTATCTCAACTGAGGGATGAGCTGTTGTGACTTTTTAAATCATTATCATCAGTATAAGTCAAGTAAATAAAAACACCATTTAGTGAGCAGAAAAATAAGAGAAATGGCTTTTCTAAACCCATTAATATAATATTTATATCAAGCTGTCCTCTCTGCAAAAGAAAATTTTTATATAGTAGATTTTTCCCTTGTTGATTGTCCCAGGTGAGCTGTTCCAGTTATGAAAAAAACAGAAATGTGTTTTTGTGAACCATAATGACAGATTATTTCACAGAGACGAAATAATGATGAGACCAGACTGTCCAGTGCAGCTGGTCTAAATTGCTACCTCAAAAACTATCATTATTAAGTGATTATCAAATGGTTCACAATTTGCCCACCACCACCAATCAAGAGACATTTGCTCAAGCCGCATTCCCTTAGACAGAAACTAAAAAGTAATTATTTTCTTTTAAAAACGCATCAGTTTCACCACAATAAAAGTTACAAATATGAAGGAGGGGGACTTTTTTTTCCTAATGTTCTGCTGTTATTAGCCTGCAAATAGAGATGACTATGATGCAAGAAAACCCCCAGATCTCCAATATTAGTAATGGCTAACCTGAACTACTGTAAGCACACACACACACACACACACACACACACAGAAAGAAGAAAGCTAAATTGAAATACCAATTTACTGGTAAGTACTTTCTCCTGAATGTATTCTTTACATAAAGTAATTAATTCAAAGAGACAAAGTAAAATGAATGAATAATTATCACATTTTACAATGGGTAAAATAGGATTGAGAACAAGCAAATCTAAAATATGTTAAATGCAAATACCTAACTTAAGAAATAATTATAATATTTATGTTTCTTTAAATCCGTTATTTTCAATAGGAGGAATTGTTATCCCCAACAGGCATTTAAACATTTCTGATGGAAGGGCATCTTGGTGGCTCAGTCAGTTAAGTATCCAACTCTTGACTTTGGCTCCTGTCATGATCTCTGCCACGTGGAATGGAGCCCTACGTCAGGCTCAGACTGGGCCTGGAGACTGTTTTTCTTTCTCTCCCTTTCCCTCTGCCTCTGCCATTCCTCCACCCGCATCTCCAGCTTTTATGCATGTTCTCTCTCTCTCATTTCTGAGGGAAATCTAAATATCATTGCAAAATTATTGTTGTAAACTACTGGCATTCAGTGGGCAGAAGACCCAGATGCTAGACATTCTCCAATGCATAAAACAATTCTACACAGCAAAGAATTGATCCACATGATTTAGCAATGCCCTCATCTACCTCTAAGATAGATCACATTCTAGGTCACAAAACAAACCTTATTAAATTTAAAGAATCAAAATTGCTCAAACTATGTTCTCTGACAAAAAGAGAATTAAACAGAAATAGAAGGATATCTGATAGACCTAAAAATATTTAAAATCAAGCAACGCTCTACTACATAATCCACAGATCAAAGAAGAATTCTCAAGGGAAAATAGAAAATGTTTTGAACAAAATAAAAATGAAAATACAAACATATCAAATCTGAAGAACACACTTAAAACAAGATTAGAGGTAAACAAATGAATGTTTATTGGAGAAAATAAAGATCTCAAGTCAATAATGTAAGCTTTTACCTCAAGAAACTATAAAACAATAACAGAAAATTAAACAAAGCAAACAGAAAGAAGAGATTAATTTTTATATATAAGATCAGAAATCAATAAAATTGAAAATGAAGAAACAGTGCAGAAAACCCAAGAAACCAAAAACTTCTTGTTTGAAAAAAAAATCTCTAAAATTGATTAAATGTCCAGTTAGTTTGATCAAGAAAAAAAAAAAAAGAGAAGACACAAATCACCTACATCAAGACTGAAATAGGAATTATCACTGTAGATTCTATGGATATTTGAAGGAAAATGAAGGAATATTACAGATAACCCAATTGACAAAATTTGATAACTTAGATGAAATGGATCAATTCCTTGAAAAACACAAACTGAATACTCACCCAAGAAGAAATGATAAACTCAGTTGCACTAAATTTGTAGATAAACCCTTTCTAGCGGGGGTGGGGGGCGCGTAAGGGCTAGATGGTCTCACTGGTGAATTATACCAAGCATTTAAAAAAGAATTAGTTCCAGTTCTTAAAAATGTCTTCCAGAAAATGTAAGAGAAAACAACACTTTTCATCTCACTTTATGAGGCCAGTATATCCTGACACATCAGAGATCATTTAAAAAAATCAATATTATTCATAAAAATAAATGTAAGAGTTCTGAAAAAATACCAACAAATTGTAATAATTTATAAAAACAATAATATATCAAAATCAAGAGGGTTTATCCTAGGAATGCAAAGGTTAGTTCAACATTTAAAAATCAACACAACCCATCATGTTAACAGAGTAAACAAACAAAAACATAAGATCATGGAAATAGGTGGAAAAAAGTACTTGGCAAAATTCAACATTCAGTCATGATTTTTAAAAAAAATCTCTACAAACTTCGAATAGAAGGGAACTTCTTCAATCTGATGAAGAAAAACTACAAATATCTACAGCTAACATCATACTTAATCTTGAAAGGCAATGCCTTTTGCCTACAATCCATATGTAGGCAAAGACATCTTTCTTAACCACTCCTATTCAGACCTTTTTAAAGTTCTTACATCTAATTTTCTTCTTCTTCTTCTTCTTCTTATTATTATTATTATTATTATTACTCAAGAAACCCCCAAAATAATATTGTACAAAAGAAATACTTTTGTAGTCTATAGGCAAATATCTAAAATTTGAATGATAGTCTTAGTATCTGTTCTATCCGAATCTTGCATTCTGCATCTGTAAAAAAGAAACTAATTAGCTGAAAGTATTGTTAAAAGAGAGAGAATGCTTTGTATATTGTAATAATGTGTTACAGAAAAGAAAAATGAAGTTCTTTTCATGTGAAAATTATATTATAAAAACTCCCAAGTTCAATTCAAATTTTTTTCTGTCCACTGGAAAAGTCATGATAGAAAAGAAAACTAATTATAAGATTTTCAGCAAATATTGAATGTGCTGACTCCATTGGCAATTAAAATGAAGGAGAATTAAATTTTTCATAGTGGTGTGGTAAGAGATATATCAATTAAGAGGAAGAAAGGTAAAGTTTGAGGGAAAAAGTTATCTTGAGTATGTCAGGATTTTTAACTCACTGTTTTTAGGTACAAAAGATAAAATACCCTGAAGCTATCAAGTCTAAATGAACAAAATAATGGTAAAGTAAATGAGTATTTGTGCTATTGACCTTTTCCCCCAAAAAATGGAACAAATAAATACACGTTCTGGGGAAAAAAGTCATCAGCCACTTCAAGTGTTAAGCATGATAACAGAAATAATTTCAATTAAATGCTGTTCAGTGCTTAGAGTTTTCTCTTTGCAAATAAAATTCTATCACTTTAATTCAGATATTCTCACAGTCGTATTTTTGTAGTAATCTAGTTAAACTTTAGGAGAAAATTGTTAAATCATTCATCAATTTCACATTGACAAATTTTCGACAAATTGTCAGTTCTAATTTTATAGACTATATGCACTGTTAAGTCAGGAATTCCAAATACAATGTTCTATCTCACATTGTTTTACATTAAATATATTTTCAAAATATGATGTTTTAAAAAGTATCAAATGTATTTATCTTAGAGCACAAGAAAATATGAGACAATATTCAGGAGGAATCTACCAAATTGAGAAGCAGGTGTCCAACGTAGAGGATTATTCTTTCCTTATAGGCCCTTTTGAGGGAAAAAAAAATTAAAAGGCCACTATACATCAAAGCTTAGTGCAATCACTTTGGAATTATTTATTAAATATGACTGTCTTCCTATAGTTTTTAATTTTTCTGCTACAAATGGACTGTGCTTTTATTCTCTATGGTTTAAGAAAAAGTATTAAGCAGTTTTTGGAGAATAATGATAATTCAAATTTAAGAACTTCTAGATTAAAATGGTCATTTCTAATTTGATCATTCCTCTTCAATGCTTATCAAATCAACTAAAAATTTCAATTATATATGGAGAATTAATAAACTATTAAATTTATGATGGTCATTAAACTGATCATGAAAGTTTTGAGATATAGCTTAGAGCTCTGAAATTCCCCCCAAATAGTCAATCTAATATAATATTCAATAATAAACTTAATTATATTCTATTATGTTTGAAACCCAATTTGAATGGAGTCACTTATTTAGCAATTAATAACACCATTAATGGCATATTGTTATATACAGATTACATTATCAGTTTGTTAAATACAAGAAAATACAAGCAATAATCAATGAATAATTTTCTTTTATAACCATTCCAATTTCAAACTTACCAAAGAAAATTCCAGTTGTTTTGTTTAGAAAACAGTGTAAAAAACAATAGGGTGTTTTCAAACTAAGTTTGAAACTTCGTTATTTTCTTGCTACAGCGTGAGGTATTACAGATATCATTAACACATTTAGTCTTGGGAGAAACCTGGAAGGATGTGGCACAAAATTCTCACTAGTTTTAGGAGGTGAAAATTGTGAAAATCTGAATAAATAGTGTTAATTGCATTTTTAAACATTGGCATGCTACATTTTACCACCAAGAGAAAGGAGTGAGTTGAAGAAAAAAAAATTCCAAATACTTCTCATGCATAATTTATCCATTTTTATTATGAATTATTTCTCAACAAAAGAAAAGTTGAGTGACTACAAGTTAGAAGGAAGAGAAATTTGGAAAAATATTATTCAAACTATCCATAAACATGGAAACACATCCTCCATTTTATTTGCATTAAGGTAGCATAAAGGAAAATTCTGAGTATGTTGGGCATTTGCATCTACAGGATCCTGATATGAGACCAGCCCTTAGCATCTACAGGGTTGGGTAAAGTATAAAAAATGAAGGCCTACATACCATGTGTCTTGATATTTAAAATATATAAATCTAGTCATTAAAACATTACATAAAATATATTCTATCGTCCCACCTTGAAAATTATACTTTCATAACAACCTGGAAGGCTAAGCTAGGGTTTAGAATTCTTGGACCCTCAGAATTCTGGACTGGAATTGGAGGCACAAAGAGAACCACACAAAGTGGATATTATCTCTTTAACCCTAGATTCCTCATCAATAAAGAGTAGCAGGGCTGGAGGAGGACCAGAGAGAAATCCTTCCAATGATAGAGTACTGCCGAAAAAAAATGGTGTTACTTATCTTAATAATTTATTAGAGAACTATGAGGGACTAGAACTAATTATATTTCATGAGGGTTTGATATTGGGTTCAAAAGCATGTATCTTTTATAGTTTTGGTAACATAGTTCTTGATTTATATACTTTCATCACTCTACCACCCTATTAAAAAGTCCTAGAAATTTTTGATGGTTTATTATCAAATTTGTTTAAAGTCTATTATGAATGACAGTATGCAGAAACAATGAAGATTAATACATCAAGAAATTGGGATAAATGAACAATTCAAAATAGAGTGGGTAAATCCACATTAAAATTAAGTAATATGAATGAAAGGCATAAATTGTGTATCTAATCAGACTGCTGAAATAATGCCAAAGATACTAGCAGAAAAGTTTAACATTTGACTCCAGTTTTAAGGAAAAGTAGGGGAATGTTTGTCCTTAATGAAGTTCTTTGAAATACTCATTGAAGCCATAGACTCAGTTGGAGACAAATGAGTATCCTCCTGAGGTTACTATGTATTGATTATTGAGTCAAGAATGTTTCTAAATTCTTAAAAACTGTTATTAATATTTTTTAGAAGTTTAACATGTAATTTATGACTTCAGCAGCACTAAAATGGTCTCTACCCCTTAGAGTTCAAATCCACTAGCAAGAGGTTTATGTTGGGAGCATCTAGGCTCTTTAGCTTTGCTGTGTTAATGCAATCCTCACTCCCGTTAGGTCTCGTCTCAAGATCAAACACAACTTGTTTGGTGGCAGTGACACTGGGAACCATATTTATATACACGAGGCCTCTATGATGCTCTTTGGTGCTATTGCTGAGAGTTGTTCTGCTTCCTATTGCATAAAATTTCTAAAAATTTTCCTGGGTAAGACTGGTGTTAGCTTGATTAACATGAAACTGAAACCCATGCCAGTGATCTTCTAGCTACTCCCTTGTTACCTGGAAGAAAAACCTAAAGAGAGGGGTGCCTGGGTGGCGCAGATGTTAAGCGTCTGCCTTCGGCTCAGGGCGTGATCCCAGTATTCTGGGATTGAGCCCCACATCAGGCTCTTCCATTGGCCTGCTTCTTCCTCTCCCACTCCCCCTGCTTGTGTTCCCTCTCTTGCTGGCTATCTCTCTCTTTGTCAAATAAATAAATAAAATCTTTAAAAAAAAAAAAGAAAAAGAAAAACCTAAAGAGAGAATCGCTACTTTTTTAAGAAATGTGGCATCATCAGTGCTGCTGGTGACACAAAAGATGGTATCCAGAGCAAATGTCAGAATCAGCTATGGGAAAGTTATTCAGGGGGCTCCTGGGTGGCTCAGTTGGTTAAGCGTCTGCCTTTGGCTCAGGTCAATCTCAGGATCCTGGGATCCACCCTGTGTGGGGCTCCTTGCTCAGCAGGGACTCTGCTTCTCCTTCTCTTTCTGCCCCTCCCCACCCTGTTCTCTCTCTCTCAAATGAATAAATAAAATCTTTTTTAAAAAGTTATTCAGAAGAGATGGACTTTGTGCTTGCATTTCAGAAGTATTTAATTTAACTCATATAGATTTTCTTTTTATTTTTGTAGAAAACCCTGAATACCTCAAAAGAATGATATCAAATAAAGAAAATATATAACTAGGGGTGCCTGGGTGGCTCAGTCGTTAACGTCTGCCTTCGGCTCAGGGCGTAATCCCAGGGTCCTGGGCTCCTTGTTCAGCGGGAAGCCTGCTTCTTCCTCTCCCACTCCCCCTGCTTGTGTTCCCTCTCTCACTGGCTGTCTCCCTCTCTGTCAAATAAATAAATAAGATCTTTAAATATATATATACACACACACATATACATATATATATAAAACTAATAATGAAACATTGTTACATAGTTTAATTTGCAGCTGGTTTCCTTTCAGAATGTATATGAAATAATGACACATCTTATAATTGGCAGTGTTTTAGAGTTAATGAAATATAATATATTCATCTCATAAGCACTACTTGAATACATTTCTCTTTGTAGAGTACGATGATTAGTAATGAGTTGATTATCAGTTCTTCCAGAAAAACTTAGGTAAAAATATAACCTGCTTATATGAATATGCCATGAGTTTCAACATTGCACTCTTTACGTGTCTGCATAATTTGTTTTGTCTCTTGCCAGTCCTGACACATTTTAGACTCACTATATAGAGAAGCTTGAATTGGGTTCATGGAAATATTGAGTAGACTTGTAGACAAAGAACAATAGTTACTGATGGAGTTAAGTCACCAGATTAAAAAGATCAAAATCGATTTCAAGATGAAAGCTAATCAAATAAGCATTATTTTAAATTTTAAAATTCAATAAATACTGAAAATGTTATTAATAAATCTCTGAAACTATATTCCATAGTGATAAGACCATGTTACTTTAATATGAGGAGCATACTACCATCTTGGGGCATTTTGACTGCTTTATTAACTTAAATTTGTAAAACCATTTGAGAGTTTTTAAGATAAAGCACATGTCTACTCATTTAGCATCTTTATCTCTAAAAGAATAACTCAATATAGTTTAACTGTCTGTGTAGGGTAAAGAATGTAAAACATTTAGAACTAAAATATACACAAAAACAACGCCAGAATGATCAAAGCATATAAATTGTCCTTTTGATTCTTACACATTTTCTTGCTATGGGATGGTTATGGTAGACTCATCTATTTTTTATTGATTTACTTGGAACACAGGATTAACCAATAGTAATGGCATCACGGACATAAATTTTGTGATCAACGTGGAAAATCACAGAAAAAATATTTTAGTTTGACTCATTGCTTCATACTATTGCTATGACCATATTAATTTGATCCCATAGGAATACTATGACAGAAACTGAAGCTATGCCTACAACACTAATTAGTTTCTAGTACTTTATCAAGTTTCTTTCCATTTTGCTGTATGCTAAACCAAGGAATTAACTGGGAAGTAATGGGAATAACCATACTCACATCTCAAACATATCAATGTGATATTACCTGATATTCACTTGTTTTATATGTATATTTAAATTTATGTTATACATTTGCATGAATATCTTACTCCTCAACACTTTTGTTTGCTTCTACCTACTGGAATAGTTCCTTTTTCTTTTAATCATGAATTCATCATGTAGTTTCTACAATTTTCTTAGTAAATCCAGTACCAACAAAATGTTTGATGTATGACTTCAATAATTTTAAAATATTGCCCCCCCCCCCATTCCTCAGTACAGCTGATTGCTTCAATCAGTAGACTACAGTGGAAGAGAGGCTATGTGAACTCTGAGGCCATTTGGGCAGCTTAACTGGTGATTCCTATAAATATTCTTGATTTTTTAAAAATTATTCTTCCTTACAAGTTAAGCTATGTGGAAACTGTTCATTATGCATCTTGATTTTATAGTTTGTTAGGCAGTTCCATAGAATTACTCAACATAGGGCTAATTATTACCCACTACTGAAACAAGATCTTCTTGAAAACTCTACTCAACACTCTCTGATTTGAGTTTGCTTAGTCTCGGTGGTGGGAACAGGCACTATTCCCGACCCCGTATAGGCATTGGAAACTGTTCCCTCTAATCCTTCCAGATCATTCTTTCCCAGACTCCTCATTACATGCACATGCTGACCAGTTGCATCATAGGCTGCATATCTGAAGGGAAGTCTCCTCAGATTTCTGGGGTTTTCTCTCTGCACAGCTGTCTTTTCTCTGATACTCTGTTCTCCTAACTCTGGCCACCTTGGTCTCCCTAGAGTCTCCGTTCTGTCTCCTCAGCTTAGAGAAACCAACTTTGGGCTTCTCTTGGATTCCACCCTTCCTAAGTGAAGTCCTGGAAACTGTTAAAACAATAGTCAGGGCAAATGTTGGCCTAACCTCTCATTTTCCTTTTCTCACGTCTCGCTTGACTTACTATGTTGCCTGATGCTCAGCACCTAAAATACCATTGTTTTATATGTTTCAGTGCTTTTTATTTATTTGCTTGTTTCAAGCAGGAAGATAAATCTCATCCCCGTTAGTTCATTTTGGCCAGAAATAGCAGTCTTGGCAACCTTGATTTGGTTCTTGATTTTACTTCTCTGCTGCTACAATGAGAAGAAGTAGAATTAGGACCAAAGAATTTTACTAACGATTTAATACCTGTATTTCAGATTAATTGGAACATAGTACATTAAAAGCATGAAGCAATAAATCCATGACCTTTATATGCTATTTAAAAAGTATATATAAAAATACATACACATGCAATTTTCTTTCAAGGCAAAAATTACACATTTAAAAACATTTGAAACTAACATTAAAAAATTAAAAATGGAAATATTAAGTGATGAAATGTCATTAATTATGCTTCTTGGAAATCTTGCTATTAACATTTTACTAAATGTATAGACATTTCGTACAAAACAGTTTTCCCATGTTTTCTGACAAAGACAATGATTGCAGAACAGGGAAAAGATGGTGATAATTTTAAAAAATATATGTGTGATAACAATGATTTAACACAGACTTTTCTGGAAGTGGGTAGGCAATGTAGAGTAGAGGACATTGTTATCGGAAGTGAGAAACCTAAGAGACTGGTAAACCAGATGCATGGAGAGATCCTCTTTTGTGGATTTTTAAGTTACCAAAGTAAAGACATTATTAATGTTGGAGAGTATAAGAGTAAGCCAGGGGTTATGAATGAGGGGCCCTGGCCAGAATGAAGTACATGATTGCATTAGGATGGACTAGTATGGAATGTATTTTCAGAACCTTTTTATTTATTTACTTACTTACTTACTTATTTAAATTTATTTATTTTTTAAAATTTTTTATTCAGTTCAATTAGCCAACATGATTCATTAGTTGTGCACAACACCCAGTGCTCATCACATCACATGCCCTCCCCAATACCCATCACCAAGTTACCCCTCCCCCTACTCCCCAAACCTTTTTATTTTTTTAAAAAGGGTGCATCACAGGAAGTATCTGGAAGTGATAATTCCAAGCAAGAAAAACATCCACTCTTCCCCAGGACTGGAAGTGTAAAGATAACAGGAAAAGTAAAATAAAATTGTACTGAGTGAGCCACAGGGATTTGTGATTGCCAAAGGGGATGGGAGTCAGGGAGGAAGCCTAGTTTCAGAGAGACCAAAAAAGTCAAAGAAAAGATTCTGCAAAGTGATCGTTGTTAGAGGATTTTGTTTCTGACAGACCTTCAGCTTCAGAGGGGAGAGTGGATGCATTGTCACCACCCAGAGTGAGGGGTGATGTTGTGGCCAGAACTCAGTGTGTCCCAAAGTACCCAGACGTAAGTGTCTAGGAGATGAGAGATCATATACTCTGTGGGAATGGAAAGATGGATCCTGATGGTCTCACAGGAAGAGGTGGAAAATCAACTTTAAATTATTCATTTTTGGGACAGGGTTCTCAGGCAACATGTATTTTTAATAAACAAAATGGCTATACTGTCATAAGGAGAACTCAGTATCCATGGAGAACCCTTCAATCCTGTTGTATGCTGGGATTGAGGCCTACATAACAGGCATGCTGGGGACGTTGTTGTCGGATATTTAAAATTTATTGAAAATTTAACATGAAAATGTCAGAACTTAACTTTTTGCAGTCTTTTTTCTTTTCTTTTTCCTATTTACTTTAAAAATATTTACGACTACATCATATACTTCATTTTTTAGGAGAATTTTATAGTTATGTAGTGATATTAATTTGCAAACAAGTGATAATGGCTTGGTCATGAGCAAAAAGAAGATAAACAGACAGATATTTATTAAACTCCTGCCAAGATGCTGGCAAACCAATAATTTGCAGCGACATTAACATCACTGAAGAGCTTGTTAAAAAGATGTATTCTGGAGCTCCAACCCAATGATCATCATTTAACTGTTATGGGATAAGATCTCAAATTTGCATTTATACCAATCTCTCTTGGCAATTCTGATGCAAGTGTTCAGGAGATCAGATTTTGAAAAAACTCCATGCCCCAAAACACTGTAAGGCATTTAATAGAAGGAGACAAAGTGTGTGTAGTGCTCCCCAGTAAATCATCAGCTTCCTTGAAAGGTAAAAGTTTTCTCAAAGAGTTAGACACCAACATATGACAGAATAAAATCAGTCCCTATTATATTTGCAAACACGTTGGGAGATGAGCTCTGACGTGAGCATCTGCTTGCCCTTGTCTATGTATCTCAGTGTTACTCCTATAGAGCCCTCAGAGTTTCCAATCCCTAATAATCCACATTTTCTGTCTGATCAACTAAAAAAAGAGCAAAAACTAGGAGGGATTGGAACCTTGGAGGAAATAAAGGGGTAATAGAAAGACATGTATAAAATAAACCCTATGATCCATTTGTCCTTGAGACTTATTTAAAAACTGGCTATTGCAGTGTACGTATGTAATTGAACAATTCCTCTTTCTAAGCTGCTTCCTATAACACAGGAAGAAACAACTTAGGCATGATAAACACATTTACATAGAGCAGTTACAGAAAAACTGTAGGTCATATCAAAGTCAGTACAAGCCATTGAAACCATATTTTGTATGCGCCCCTCAAGGCATTTAGCAACCAATAAAGATCTTTTCACTCTGGAGTTTCTCTCCACATTTATTTGTGAAATACTGCCAAAAGAAATCATACTGATTTGGTTTTACTGTGCTTGCAAATGTCCCCAACATAATATTTCAAAAGTCCTACGAGTTATTTTCTCAATCACATAAAAATGTAGACCATAATATTGAATTATAAGAAATGACATAGTGTAACATTTGAACAAAAATGAAGAATTACACTGTAAAAAATAATACATTTTTCATTTTTGACAGGTTTAATCACCAACATACTGTATGTGCTTTTTGATGTATAAATAATTACATTGTTAAGGTGTTCTCAAACAAACAAACAAAAAAAAAACCTCTTAATTAAATTACTTTCTTTCATTCAACAAACTTTTTAAAGTGCCTACTGTGTCCATTGATGGTTGTATAAGAAATAATACTAGGCCCTGACTGAGTTTTTACTTTCAAGTCAGGGTGATAGATTAGTAGACACAGAATAAAAATATACATTAAAAACTGCATGATAAATATTAACTATAGGGTATGACAAGACTCTTCGAAATTAAACCGAGTCAATAACTTGGCACTCAGGGAAAGTCGAAATCAGAAAGATAATTAGAAGCTTATTCTGGGGAAGAGATGGGGGAGGGGAGGGAATGGATTTCAGGAGAGGGGGCTTCTTGTACAAAAGCCGCAGATGCATTAAAGAATAAGGCGTATTCTCATAAAGACAGGTTTCTAGAATGTTTAGTATTTAATGTAAAAGTTGAAGTAACTAAAAGAAAAGAGGTAGTTAAGTGTGGCCTGGATTTTGAATCACCTTGTGGACAATGAAGCTGACAATTTCTCATAAAGTCTACAGTGAATCATTTCCAACCATCCTGTTATCTGGAGGTGGTTTTTCCCCCTTCTGAATGTGTTGTACCTCTTTAACCGATATCAGTTACTCTTCCACTGGTTTTTATAAGAAATCCTCATATGTAAAACATATTTCTTACCTATTATAGATTTTACTGAAATTTTGAGAAAAATAAGATGACATCAGTTCACATATTTAAAAGAATTCTTTCACATTGCTTCTCCTCTCATCTCTCTTTCTCCTTTTCCAGATTTGTTTCCTTCTGTCATACAAATTAGTTTCCTTTCTAACTTGGTGCAAGTCCTCCCAGAATTTAAAAACTTGTGGCTCAGTTGGTTAAGCATCTGCCTTTGGCTCAGGTCATGATCCCAGGGTCCTGGGATTCAGGCCCAAATTAGGCTCCTTGATCAGCAGGGTGCCTGCTTCTGCCTCTTCCTCTGTCTCTCCCCCTCTGCTCATGCGCTCACTCTCTCTCCCTCTCTCGAAATAAATAAATAAATAAATAAATAAATAAATAAATAAATAAATAACAAAAAATAAGTAAAAACTTGAAAACTAGAAGACTTATCAAAATATTTGCTCTCAAATGTGGGATTCCACCTAAACAAAATATTTGAGCCACCCGTTCAGAGAATACTTTCTAATCCAACTTATTATTTTGCAGAAAGAAATTTAACTTTGGATCTTCCAAAATATACTCCTGTTTAAACTCACAAATGTTCCAATGAAATCTTTAACTAAGAGAGTTTCATTAAAGAAACAAACAAGAAAACAAAAGAAAACAAAACAAAAAAAACCTTCCATGAAAACAGATGGGTTCTTAGGTTTGGTATATTCTTCACCGTTACCTAATTTCAGAGGCTTGGTTTCCATATTTGTAATATGATATAATACCTACACTGGAGAATGATTGTAGAATTACTGATAAGGTATACATACTGTCTAAGAGAGGGAGTGCTCAATAATAGAATAAAAATATTTAAAATTTAATAAAATTTAATTTAAAAATCCCCCAAATTCTCACACTCTCACACACTCACACACACACACACACACACACACACAATGACACCATTTTACTGAACGCATTTGTAGAAAAAAAAAATTAAACCAAATAAGTAACTGGACACATGCCCAAAGAAAAACCATCAATTTCAAAATGTACTTTATCAGATTAGATATATTGGTTTTCTAATTTACTGTTCCACATGTAAGCCAAGCAATATAATCAATACAGCTATATATTAACACTCCGTTATTCTATATATATATACAGTGACCATCTTTTCCCATATATTTCAGCTCTGCAGTAGTATTTAGCTGTCAATAAACTAACCGATTAGAGCTATAGCTGCTACATAGAATTAGAGCCATTCTTTAGAGAGGCTAATTATTTTAATTCTAGGCTTCAGATTCGCCTGTCTAAAGTGAACCACTTTCTGTTGTGATTGCAAGTTCATTTCCATTCTGAAACAGTGGTCATCCATTTTCTGTTTCGCTCTTTGAGCAGAGCTGTTTGAGTGTATTTAGCTCAATTGACTTTACATGTGCAGCAGGTGCCTGTTCCTGCTCAGCTGCGCTCTGCTGCTTACGGATGAAGCTCTGCCTAAGCGCTGTTTAATTCTCTAACGAGCTATCATCTGGGCCTTGCATGTATTTTGAAATGAACTACCTCAAAACACACAGTGCAATGATACATCACATTAAATAAAGGTCTATTCTGATTTAAATTAGATTAGTATTTCCAGAAAGCAAAAGCGGGAAATAAATGGGAGGCTTTCAAGCTCTTAGGCCATCTAGACCTCTGGACGTTGATTATGGAGCCGATGCTGCCATGCAGTCTGGTTGTCAAAAAATGGCAAAAATTTTAAAACCATCCCCTTTAAAAGACTAACCAGTGCACTAAATTTTTATTAATGAAAGCATATTAAATAAAAAGGTCCATTGTTTTTTAAAGGACTAAAAATATTACCTTTACAAAGTGCTTTTAGCATCAGAGTCCTTTTGTTGTGAAAACCATCAAGAACTAGAATCAAAACACCTCTCATTGTTTTGTGAATATTCATTTTCTAGAATAGCATTAGCTATTCCGGCATTATGAAGTAGTTTATTGCAATTTTGAGGTTTTTCATTTCCCTGCAGCCGAAGGAATTCCACTAAGATATTGTACTTTCTCCCTTATCGTTTGATTCTATATTAATGGGGACTAACACATCCAAGATGCATTCCTTGGGCTCCAATGTCATCTAGCTTCCAGCTAGATCCACCACTGGGAGGTGTTGACTAAAGATTGGAGTATGGAGCAAGAGAAGCCATAGCATTTTCCCTCTTCTTTATTTAGATGGTGTTTTTGGCAGTGGCTCTGTCTAACCATGACTCCAGTTCCTGCTCTGCAGACCATGCACTAGATTCTATTGGGTGGTCCCTGCTCTTGGGATCTTATAATCCACTGTAGTATATTGAATAATGCCCTTCCCCCAAAGATTTCCATGTCTTAATCCCTGGAACCTGTGACAGTGTTATGTTCCATAGCAAAATAAACTTTGTAGGCATGATTATGCTAAAGATATTGAGATGGAGAGGTTATCTTGAATAATTTGGATAGGACACATGTAATCATAGGGGCCTCTGTAAGGCAAAGGCAGGAGGATCAGGGGAATGAAATAATACATTGAGCTGAATGAAGATGAAATAACAACATATCAAAATAGGCAAGATAGACTTAAAGTGTGTCAGAGAGGGAAATTTATAGTATTATATACTTCTATTTTAAAAAGAATAAATATCTAAAATCAATATTCTTAGCTCCCTTTCTCAAAAGCCTTGAAAAAGAAAAGCAAAATAGAAGAGCAAAATAAACCCAATGGAGAATAAGAGAAAAACAATAAGATAAGAGAAGGAATAAATTAGGGAAACAGAAAAGCAATAGAAAAAAAGAGTGATGTGTTTCTTTGAAAAGAAAGATAAAAAAAATTGACAAACCTCTATGAAAACTGGCAAACAAACAAAGAGAGAAGACACTAATACCAATGTTAGGAAGGAAATGGGATATCATTACAGATTCTGCAGAAATCAAAAGATAATAGGAAATGCAAATAAAATCTCCACACATAAAAACTAAACAACCTAGATTAAATGGATTGATTTTACAAAAAAAGAAAAAGAAAAAGAAAAAAAATCCCACAAATTACCAACCTCACCAATATGCAAGAGAATATTGGTATGGTATTAAATCTGTAATTTAAAAGCCTCCACCCCCCCCAAAAAAAATTTTCTAGGTCCAGATTCTTTCCCTTGAAAATTCCATCAAAAGACTAAAGAATTGACACCAATTGTACACAATCTCTCCAGAAAATAGAAAAGGAGATAATACAGGGGAATGCGTTTATTTGATAAAGAGCACCTTTAAAAAAGAGGTGCTCATACCTCATGGTAAAAAATGTTTTGGCTCATACAGACCATATGGACATTAAAAAGATAAAAACGATAAAAAAGGTATACTATAAATAATGCTATGCCCACAAATTTGATAAACTAGAAGAAATGGATCAATTCCTTGGAAGACACAATTTGCCAAAACTCACACAAGAAGAAATAGTCAATCTGAATACTTCTAAATTTATTAAAGAAATTGAATCAGTAATTAACAACCTTTCAAAACGGAAAGGACTAGGACCAACTGGGTTCACTGGTGAATTTTATTAAATATTTAAGGAACAACTGGGGTTCCTGGGTGGCTCAGTTGGTTAAGCATCTGGCTCTTTACTTTGGCTCAGGTCATGATCTCAGGTCATGAGATCAAGACCCACATCAGGCTCTGCACTCGGAGAGGAGTCTGCTTGACTCCCTCTCCCTCTGCCCCCACCTCATCCTCTCTCTAAAATAAATTAATAAATCTTAAAAAAAAAATTAAAGAACAACCAAAAAAATATTTAATGAACAAATTATACCTGTTCTCTACAATCTTTTTCAGAAGACAGAAGTGGAGATAATACTTTTTAACTCATTTTATAAGGCCAGATTTACCCTAACACTAGAACTAGACAATGACATACAAAAAAAGATAACTACACAACAATGTCTCTCATGAGCATAGATGTAAAAATCCTCAACAACATATCAAAATGGAGTGCAAAAGTGTATAAAAAGAATTATACACCGGGGCACCTGGGTGGCTCAGTCGTTAAGCGTCTGCCTTTGGCTCAGGTCATGATCCTAGGGTCCTGGGATCGAGTCCCGCATTGGGCTCCCTGCTCTACTGGAAGCTTGCTTCTCCCTCTCCCTCTCCTGCTGCTTGTGTTCCCTCTCTTGCTGCCTCTCTAAAAAAAATAAATAAATAAATAAATAAATAAATAAATATACACACACACCATGACTGAAAGGGATGTATGCAAGACTGGTTCAACATTTGAAAATCAATTAATATGCATCATAACAACAGGATAAAAAAAGAAGAAAAATCACATGATCATACAAATGCAGAGACAATGATGGGGAGAGCAAAGGCAAAAGAAATGTAGAAAAAAAATAAATTTCCTTACAACTTTCAGCCTATTGACCTGTACTTGAGACAGGCAGAGTGAACTTCTCAAGGAGCTCAACTGCCTCAGCGTTAATACTTTGCTAGAGGCAAAGGCAATCTTAGCTTAACATTAGCCAAACTCCAGGATCCTGTAAGTTTTCTTCAACATATAAAAATTCCTTTGTCTTCCTTTATCTCTGCCCCCCAAGATATATATGTTAGTAATTATCCTTCAAACATATGGCCCACTGATATGCATCTCATGACTACTATTTTACTAGACAGTAGTAAATGACTTTATCCTAACAATAGCTAGCTTCAAGGTCCAGGAAGCCTTGCTTCCAAATTACTTAGAGACTTACACTATTCTTTAACCCTTGTTAACTAAAAAGCATATAATCAGTCATTCCTCACAATCCTAGTGCAGCTCTTTCTGCCCATAGGTCACGTCCCTGTACTTTAATAAAACCACCTTTTTTGCACCAAGAATTCTTTTTTGACCATTCACTCCCGGACCCTAATATTTCACATCAGAAAACATTTGGCAAAATCTAACACAAGTCATGATAAAAACTCTTAGTAAGCTAGGAATAAAGGGGAACTTCCACAATTTGATAAAGAATATCTACAAAACCTAAAACTAACATTATACTTAATAGCAAGAAACTCAAAACTTTCCCACCAAGATCAGGTACAAAGCAAGGATGCGCCCCTCACTATTGTTTTTCAAAAGTCTATCAGAAGTTCTAGCTAATACAATAAGATAAGAAAAGATATTAAATGTATACATATTGATAAGAAAGAAAGAAATATATTTTTTCACAAATAACATGATTATCTACATAGGAAATCCAAAAGAACTGACAAAGAAATAAACTTCTGGAAACTAGTAAATGATTATAACAAGGTTTGCAAAATTCTAGGTTAATATGCACAAGTCAGTCATTTTCATACATACCAGGAATGAACAAGTGGAACTTGAAATTAAGAAACACAATGCCATTTATATTAGCATGCAGAAAAAAGAAATATTCATGATATATCTAACAAAATATGTATAAGATCTATATAAGGAAAACTACAAAACTCTGATCAATGAAATCCAAAGAACTAAATAAGTGAGATATTCCATGTTTATGGATAGAAACAACATTGTTCCATTTTAATAGCATACTTGTAATAATAAAACTGTACAGATGGAGAACAGTTGAGAAGGAAAGTGTCTGGCAGTAAAAGGGAAACATAAGGGATCCTCTTCATGATAGAAATGTTCTATATCTTCAATGTATCAATATCAGTTCCTGGTTGTGATACTGTACTATACTTTCTTTTGCAAGATGTTCCGTCTGGTAAAACTAGTAGAGTGTACATGGGATCTCACTATTTCTTACAACTGCATTTGAATCTAAAACGACCTCAAGTGAAAACTTTAAATGAAAATGGACAAAAATGTAATATCCAATGGAGAAGAATGATGAGAAAATATAAACCTTTTCTGAGAAAAAAAATTACAAAAAATTATTACCAACAACCTGCAGGAAAAGATACATTAGAAATTTTCGGGTGCATCCAAAATAACCCCGGATGCTTGTGCGGGACATCTGGTTTGCACCACTTTTCATTTATTTGGTTGTTCCCCTTTATTCATATTGCATCTTTTCCTTTTTTTGGTTTACTTCTTTTTAAATACCCAGTTTGATCATTCTTCTTTATAACTGAAATATTTGATGACATTTACATTTTTTCTGACATATTTGAATATAAAGTTACCATAATAGTATTTATTCTATACAATCTAATAATTTTTTGTTTCTCTCACTGCATTTTTCTGCCTTCTGTAGGAGAAATTAAATAATTTTGAATTATTTCACCCTTCTACCTTATTTATTGTATCATCTCTTAGTAGTTGTACTAGAAATTACAACATACAGAAGTGACTCTTAAAATATTCCATATAATATGCTTTACCAAAATACCACAGGAATTTACAATATTTTAAAACTATTCATGGTTTCTCTTATATTGTTTTGCTACTATCTGACTTTAAACGTCAAATACAGTATAAACTCAAAAGCACATTGTTATTTTTAACAGATCATTATTTTATATTTTACTTTTACCCATATGTTACCTTATATAGGGCTATTCATTCCTTCTTGCAGTTCTAGGTTGAATTCTGAGTATCTGAGCAAGCCATTACCCTGAATAAATGAGCTAAAATTTGCAGCTCATCTGAAATAATGCAAAGAAAGTAAACATGTGAAAAGGATAAATGGAAGGGAAGAAATGTGGAAGAACAAGTGGAAACTGGTAGTAAAGACCTCATGAAAATAACATTGAAGAAATTGGAATTACTGTAAAAGCAGAGAGTGGAAAGGGAAAACGCTGAATATACCTTAAGCAGAAAAAACTAACTGGCCTGAAGATGTTATGTAACTGTAACTGAGCCAATATGTGATATGTGATGACAAATCGTATTTTCTTCACAGATATATTTGTGTGTTTCTAAGTGATTATTTATTGGAAACCCAAGCAGAGGAACCAAAAAATCTTGATTGAAACAGATAACTAAAAATAGAACGTTAATCTAAACTATACAATCAGACCCAGCAGCTCTGATTTTATTTGGTTTATGTTTGAATCACAAACATTTTAGAAACTTGAATTATAATAATTGAACATCCCTTAAAAATACTGATTAAAGTTTTAAGCAAACATTTATCTTTTAAAATACATTTTATACAGCATTTGCAATATTTTAAAATTTAAATGCCCTTTAAGAATGTTTTAGGGGGAAAAAGAATGTTTTAGAAATTCTTGATAGAGATTTGAAGACAAAAAAATGTTTTTGAAATCCATTTTTTCATAAGCTTTATAAAATATTGTATTCCTCCAGAATTCTAATATAGTAGAAAACCCCCATGGAGTACAATAAAAAGATTTCTATATAGTTCATATGTGTTTTTTTCCCCTAACTAATGGAAAACAAATGAAATGATGAAAAAGTCACATTAGAGTCAGTCACACATCATTAATTGCCTTTCTTAGTGTGTCATTGTATAAAATGACTTGATGTGCCCCAGGGGAGAATTCCATTAGAATACATACCCTTTTCATTCAGAACCTTAGCTTCATGTAGCAGGAATGATAGCAAAGTGTAGTAACCCTCATCTGAACAGCTTGATGTTATAATAGATGTAGGCAAGTATAGTTGGAAATCAGTGAAAAGT
Organism: Ursus americanus; assembly: GCF_024610735.1. Taxonomy (NCBI): domain Eukaryota; kingdom Metazoa; phylum Chordata; class Mammalia; order Carnivora; family Ursidae; genus Ursus; species Ursus americanus. The sequence goes on from NC_142128.1 coordinate 62,802,889, forward strand.
TATTAAAAAAATGGATAACATCCCTTCTATAACAGTCGCTGTGTAACTAAAAGATTAACAGATTTTCCAAGGTCTTATTTTCTATTATTAGACTGCTTAAGAATACTCGCCAATTACCTTAAAACATATACAAGTTCTTTTGTAAGTGAATAGTAACAATATTGTGCACATTAGTCATAAAAATATTAAATTTTCTCTTTCTGTAAACTCATCATATGAATGGTTTAAAGTGATGGGCTCAATGCCAACGAACCCTCCCTTGAATACTATATTTGCCTAATTCTAAATGGTTCCCTGTCTCACACACACACACACACACACACACACACACACTTTTAAAATCCTCTCAAAATGAAATCAAATGGAACACATTTTTGCATTTATACTATCTGCTACATAATACTTACAACTCATTTAACATAACTCCCCCCTCAGCTTTGCAAAATGACCCCCACTGGTTTGTACACCATATAAACCCAGCAGACACCATTCATATAGAATTTAACTTGCATGACCACGTTTCACAACCTTAGTATCTTTCCTACTATTTACTTTTCATTATAATGAAGAAAACTTTTCATATCGCTATTGATGAACACTTTTACATGAGGCAAAATTGTAAAAGTGGTTTCCATACTGGTGGCAGTAAAATTTAATTTAAGATAATAGCTAAACACAGCAGGTACCATTATTTGATCCTTTGTCATCTGAAATATGTGTGCAGTCTCTCCTTACACAAAGCTACTTCTAAACCTATCCTTTTATTGATAGCTATTGTTTAGAAAACCCATCCCTTAGTTGTGAAAGACACAAACATAAGAACATTACATTAGTAATATGAGGATACATTGTTACTATCCTTATTTCTACTCCCACACCATTTCTACTCCATTTTTATGGAACTTCAAATCCTTTAAAGAATATTTTCTCATTTTTCCCACTCCATTTGCCTACCTTTTAGCTGTTGCTTAGTGGCTCCTTTCATGAGTATTCGATTTACTATCTTTTTGTCTACCACATATATTGTGATTTTGTGGCACAAACATATTTTCAACACAGTAATTTTCCCAGCATTTCCTACACTCCACAAATTGAACAATCTTTTTCTTCAACTTTTTTTAGCTTACCATGCTGGTGGTTAGACTCTGGCCAAGCATCATTGAATAGAAATACAATATAACCAGACTAAAACACACACACATGCACATGCAGGATAAAGAAACAGGTGAGAAACAAACTGAGGGCTTCAGAGGGAAGGGGGTGGGGGAATGGGATAGACTGGTGATGGGTGGTAAGGAGGGCATGTATTGCATGGTGCACTGGGTGTTGTACGCAACTAATGAATCATCGAACTTTACATCAGAAACCAGGAATGTACTGTATGGTGACTAACAATATAATAAAAAAAAATTTAAAAAAATAATAAAATAAAATAGCTTTTTTAAAAAAGAAAAGAAACAGGTGAAATTAATTTTACCTGTGTATTATTTTTAATACATACCAATGTATCCCAAATATTTTGGACCTTGTTGAAAATTCCTCTGTAGACAATGCCATTACTTACAGTATGTTTCATCCATTTCAAGACTAACAAGACAATCTGTCATATATAAGTACCCTGAAATTCAGGAACACCTGGGAATTGAGAAATTACAAGTGGAACAAAATCTATGTTCAGCCACTCTGATAAAAAGTTTTTTGAAACAGGAATCAACTGAACTATAAAAAGTGGAATATTTTCTTTCACAAGAGGAATGAGATGAATACTTAAAATAGTATTAACAAGAGAAAACATGTTTATTCTTTTATTGTACTGTAATATAATTATTTTTGGCATTTCAGTGAAATGCTCATTTCTTTGAAATAATCTCAATAATTATGATTATAGAATACGGCTCTCAAAAAAAGCTCATAATCTTAATAAGATGTTGAAACACGCAAATTATAACAAATAAGACTATTGTTCCTTCATCTGTTACACTTTTACTTATTATCACATCATATTTTTCGCACATTAGTATATTTTTGGGAAGTTTCAGGAATGCCTATTACTACTTTCTTTTGCTCTTAAAGTAATTGACAGCAGCTTTTTTCTGTGTCTCTGTTTTGAAAAATTCTAAAACTCCATGTTATGTCCCTAATTTCCACATGTCCATTATCAGTTCCCTTTAGTAACAAAAATTTTATGCTTTATCTTTTAAACTGTTTGTATTCCCTTTTCAGTCAAAAATATTTTAGTATATGAAGACATAATAATTGATTTAAAAGAAACATACCTAAAGAGAGACTGCCAAAAATTGACAGTTCTAATTTCTTAGTAGCTATTGAACTTCCTAAAATTATGAGATTAAAATAGAAGTGTATTATAATATAATATAAAAATAAAAATAATAAAATAATATAGACAGAAATAAAAACATCTCAATTTTTAAAACTCCCTTTAAGCATGTCTTTATTGAGAAATTAAAATATATATGTAAATTCTGTAAAAATGTAAATTGTACATTTATCTCAATTTCCAAGACTAAAAGGAAAAAGCAAACTAACAAGTGGGGAGAAAAGTGTTGCTGCAGGAGAGTAGCCCATTTTCCTAGCTTGATAATGCCTGAAGAGAAGACAATGAAGAAATGACTTTGTCAAGTTAGAGAAGGACAAATACCAGATCATCTCACTCATATGTGTAATTTAAGAAACAAAACAAACGAACATAGAGGGGGAAAAAGAGAGGGGAGGCAACTAAGAAACAGACTCTTAACTATGGAGAACAAATTGGTGATTACCGGAGGGGAGCTGGGTGGGAGGATGGCAGAAATAGGTGTTGGGGATTAAGGAGCACAATTTCTGTGATGCGCACTGAGGTTGTATGAAAGTGTTGAATCACTGTATTGTACACCTGAGACTAATATTACACTGAATGTTAACTAACTGGAATTAAAATTAAAAAAAGAAAAAGAAAAAATGACTTTGTCATGTTTGTAAGGATGCTAATCAATCCTCCTAATTGTTTCTAATAGAGAAAAATACTGTAAAATCTTAATCTATAGAATGCTTTTAGCATGATGCTTCCAGCCTGTCTGCGCTACTTATGATAAACAAACCTGGAATTTATGTATTTATGAGACATAGCCAGTGGTATGGTGGAGCTGGCTCAAACCCATTCATTGAGCACCAGTCGTATTCTTGCCTTTCCCACTCCAAATCCACTGGCAACTTAAAATCATCCGTGATGTATTTACATCACAAAAATTAGCATATGCTAGAAATCAAGACTATTGTGCCATCACCCCCTGCCCATGAGCAAGTTGTTAGACAACAGCAGGTCATATCTGTTTTCCCCCTTATATTTGGTACTATTTTAAAGAAACACCCCCATCTTTCAAAAGAGTTCCTTCTCCCTCTTTGTCTGAACTAAAATAACCAACTTCTGTTAGGTCATTGTTTCTCATGTGCTCTCCAGAGAATTTGCTAATCTTCCTGTTGCCCATTCATCTAATCCCCACTGGACATGGCCCGCTAGAAAATGTCAGATTCAACTGTGTAATCATTGGAGTAGAAAAAGGAGATATTTCAAGACCAACATAACTCCCTTTATGTAAAACGATTGTCACATGCATTACTTAGAGATTTGTTGTTTTAAACATGGAGCAGGAAACAAGGAAGAACTAGGAAGTTGTATTGATGCTCTTCAAATCCATGATAGCTTACCTCTAAGGCATGTGCACATGTATATTTTGGGTGATTAGGAAAGTTTGAAAATGGGTAACATCTTTGCTTCTTGGAGCCAGATTTGACCATCTGACTCAGGATATTTTAGTAGCATGTGCTGTTCTATCTTCCACTCTGCAGTTCACCGACTCAACCCTCAAAAGCCAAAAAAGAAGCAAGAATCTGAAGAATTAATAACAACTACAGAACATTTTGAACAGTCAATAAATCAGTATAGGCTCCTTGGAAGAAGTCGGCATGATGGACTGGGGTATGTGGTTGTCACGGGGCAGAGCTGGCTGTGAGGCAGCACTGAACCGTCACGCTGGGGAAGAACACTTCTGCTCTTTTCTTGCCTTCCACAATTTGGTATGAAGATAATCATGGCCTTAAGCTGTACTAACAGCACAAGCCTTTGGTGGCTATGGGATAAGATCAGGGCATTGTAAGAGCCCTGCTGAGATGAGGATTTAATAAAAAGTGAGGGTTGACACCAGCAACCTTTGGAAATTAACTTGACAAAAACTGTTTTCTTTCAAACCCCAAAGCTTTGACCAAGGATGAATCTCTGACCAAAGTTGCCACCTGCTGTGGATGCAAAGAGAAAAAGATATGGGGCGCGGGCGGGGGGGGGAGGATCTTCCAAGATGGTTGAGCAAAGAGCTAGCACACCCTCTCTGAGACAAGCAAGAAAAAAAAAAAAACGGTTGGGGCGCCTGGGTGGCACAGCGGTTAAGCATCTGCCTTCGGCTCAGGGCATGATCCCGGCGTTGTGGGATCGAGCCCCACATCAGGCTCCTCTGCTGGAGCCTGCTTCTTCCTCTCCCACTCCCCCTGCTTGTGTTCCCTCTCTTGCTGGCTGTCTCTGTCTCTGTCGAATAAATAAATAAATAAATCTTTAAAAACAAAACAAAACAAAATGGGCAAAGTGGTCAGAAACAATCATTTAAAGATGAAGGAAAGTGACGAAAAGACCCGTAACACTTTAGAAACATATTTTCAAGAATATCTACTAACTCTCAGTAACAACAATAGGACTATGGCATTTTAACCAGGGGCTGCTCCCCAGATCCGTGGTGCAGATATTCTAAGTGACCAAGCAGGACCGAGGATGAGTATTAGCAGTGCTGCTCTCTGGCTGCAGGAGGTTGACTATGGCGTGGAAAAAAATCCATGTCAAGATCTTAAAAGATTTATTTAGGCCTACATAGCTAGTAGTGGATCAGACCAGCTAAAAGATCTGAGAATAATTTTATGCTACTCAGTCCTGTCTCAATTTCTCTATAATGCAAACCTTAGCATGGGGCAGATCACTTAATTTTTCCAATTTTCTTAACTCCAGATTCTAAGACTGGTTCATTTTGAACATTAGTCTACAAACAGAAGGATCTCTTAGAAAAATCTGTAATTTCTTTCCTCGCAGCTTTTTCACCACTTTACCTCACTCCATCCCTTCCTTAGATCATCACTGGTAGCTCGTAGAAGTATCCAATACACATCAGACTCATTTTGTTGCTGCTGTTGTTCTTCTAAACTCCCTGATGCTACAGCTTCTGTAGGTAAACAGTCTGAGTCTCAGTATAAAAGTGACCACAGTGTAAACCACCATTTCACCTTTGTAGAAAGTACAGCACTTTCACATTCCCCATGAGAAGAGCGTGTCACCATTGTCGTCCGGCCCACCTCCATGGCTCAGCTAATCTTACACCTCGAGATCTATTGCTTCTCATACTGACTGAATTTCCTATTCACAATTTTATACAAAATAGTATGCATTGGCTTGAAAGTAACAGAAAACACAATTTTAACTGGCATAACCAATAAGTGGATCAAAGTTCAAAAATGTTTCAATCAAAGTTTCCTGTGTTTTTTTTTTGTTTTTTTGTTTTTTGTTTGTTTTTTTTTTTTTTACCATCTATCACTTAGCTCTCCTCTTTGTCATATATCCATGTTTGTCTTCCTGATAACAAACTGGGTTCAGCTGTTCATGTGCCGTATGCAACTCAGAGGAAATGTGTCCTGGGATTTCTACCACCGATCTGGATCACACCTAACCAATTCTTAGGTCCTATGAGGGAAAATACAATATCAGTTTAGGGCTTAGTGATCTGGAGTAATCACACATGTCAGAGGAGAAAGATTTGCTCCTACAGACTTCTTGGGGGGGGGGAGCAACACTATAAAGCAAAGGGGGAAAGTTTTGCAGAGAAGACCCTAGGTACTATTAGGAAAGAAGAAGGTGAATAGAGTCTGTGTAGAGAAAGCACAGAATGTACTCTATGCCCTGATTTGTGCTTTCTTTTTTTTTTTTTAAGATTTATTTATTTATTTTTAGGGAGATCGAGAAAGAGAGAGCAAGTGCCAACAGGAGAGGCAGAGAGAGAGAAAGAGAAAGTCTCAAGCAGACTCCACGCTGAGGCTCAGCCTGACACAGGGCTCTGATCAGGACCTGAGCTGAAACCAAGAGTTGGACACTTAACCTACCGCACTGCACAGGTGCCCCTATGTTTTCTTTCTCATGAAGCAAACACGGATATAATGCACCTGAAGTAAGAAAATAAAGTTATCCAAATTCAAGAAAGTTTGTATTTTATAAAGCAACTTTATAACAAATTCAGACTTGATCTAAATTTGTATTTGCTAATAATAATGCTTTTAGTTTTGTATGCTCCATAATTTTAAAATTACACTAATACATATTTAATTCAGAGAGGCAGCAGGGTTATTACACCATTAATTTTGCCATTTCCACTGTATCAATACGTTAACAGAAGGTAGAACTTATATAGCAAAACAAAACATAAATGATAAGTCACTCTTAAGATTTTAATGAGTAAGCTTTTGAGAAGTTTAAGCAAAACACTACTTAAGTGAACTCTAAAGTTTAAATTCATCTCAACATAAAGAACACCTAGTTTCCATGCAAAAGCCATTAAAATGAAGAATAAGGAAAAAGTTTTCATTCTTTTATAAAATCAGAGGCATTCAGTTAGGTTTGGAAATTATACAAATTCAAAATAGGATTTTTTGTTTGCTTTTCTATAAAGAAAATAAATTGAAACATAATAAAAAATAAAGATGCTATACATAAAGCAAAAAAATGTATCAAAGTATAATACCATACTAAGCCTACAGTAAGTGCTTCCTGAATTAATGAGTGAACCAATTATGCTTTTGTTTAATTTTATAGTGTCCCAAATATAAAGTCATTTTTATTATAATTTTAATGAGAAAACAAACTCTGGAGAAAAATGAGTTATAGTACTTAGTGAGGATGATGTATAAACACTATTTTTTAAAGAAAAATCTCAAAATACTATTAGAATTTAGTATGTCCTTTTTGAGTTTGCATATCTAATTACAATACTTTGCAAAATTTTCTCTTTGGGGCTTTGTGGGAACAGATGAAAATGGGAGAAATACGTTTTTAAAACCCTTAGGTGATTTTTAGGAAGGTTTGAAGCACAACAAAGCAACTAATTATTGAAGACATAAGAGAAATAATAATACCATAAAAATTAGTGCATTGTTGGCAAGGATATTTTCCTATATAAATTTAATTTTCATAAGGCTGGCTAAGATATACTGTGGTTTCTTGTGGTCAGAAATATTATGCTGCTGGTGGTTTTAATAAGGTTAAAATCATAATTTTAATGAAGATTATATTTTCCAATGGCAATAAAATTCATTTTAATTTAAAAAGAACATGTGAGAAAAGATTCAATATTCTGTACACTCATTTCTTTTTAGTTCTCAAGTTCAATTGTTGCTTCTCTCATTTAATATCAGAAATTGACTGGATTCTGTTTCTTTCTTATGAATATGTTAAAGCATTTATCTGTCCCAGGATTTTTAACTAAATAGGCCATACATATCATACAAATAATAATATGAGTAGTGACCTGTTGGCATTTTTTAAAAAAAATATTTGCTATAAGCTTATAAACTGCAGAATTAATATCAACTATGATCAAGACGGGTATCAATATCAAGTAGTAAAATTTCTAGAAATTGGTCTGAAAAGCAAGCTGAATACTTAAGGATTCCTACACTTCTATTTACAGAGCTGAAAATAGAAGTTAATGTCTTTCTACGTACATACAGAATCTATGCTGCCCAATATGGAAAGAAATTAAATTTGAAAGGTAAAAAACACTGTAAGAATATCCTTAAGGTTAAGTCAAGTTCTCAGAAATCTCTAATGGTTTAATGGTGCCAAAACAGTGGCTTTGAAGGAAATAATGAAAATCACCTAGGTCAAATATTTACAATATTTGCAAAAGAAGGTAGTAGATGGTATTTTGAATAAGTGACGCTGATGATATATGGATTAACATGTTAGTAACAGTTACCATATTTGGAGTGGTTTTTCACAAAGAGGGTAATATTACAATGAATCCCCAGTGAGTAACTAGAATACTCATAAGCAGAGTGAAAAGGGAAAAATCCTCCTATGGTTAGAGAAAGAGATGAAAATTAAATGTACTCACTGTGTATTGAAGGAAATGTGTGCACTAGTAAGACTGGAGATCAGGATTTCATCAATTTATTCATGCAAGAAATATTTATGGTAAATATAGTAAATGCACAATGCATAATCTCTGTGGGTGGTACAAGAATGAATACTACCTAGTCGCTGGATAGTATGAAATGAAGGAGAATTATTGGGAAAAAAAGCAAGTATATGATATAGAACAGGGGTCAGAAAATATGCCCAGTGGGCCAAATACAGACCGCCAGTTTTTATAAATAAAGCTTTATTGGCACACAATGCTCATTCTTTTACATATTGTTTCTAGCTGCTTGCATACTACAATGGCAGATATGAGTCCTTTTGACAAAAACCATATAGCTGACAAAGCCCAAGATAGTCTCAGTCTGGGCTATTCCAGAAACAGCTTGCCAACCATTAGAATAAAATATAAACAGTTTCAACAGGCCAAAGTTGAGAGTGCCTTAAGGGCAGGCCAAGGAATATTATTTCAATCATTGGATCACTAAAAGCTTTTGATTGGTGTGTTGGTTTCCTTTGGCTACGGTAACACATTACAACAGAAACAACAAATTACACCAAAAAGCAACAGAAATTTATTTTGTCATAGTTCTGTAGGCCAAAAGTCCAAAATCAGCATCACTGAGCCAAAATCAAGGTTTTGGCAAGATGGCACTTCCTTCAGAGGCCCTAGAAGAGAACCAATTCCTTTTCTTCCAGCTTCTGGTGGCTGCCAGCATTCCTTGGGCTAAGCCTCATCACTCCAAACTTCAAGGCCAGGACTTCGAATATCTTTCTGCTGCATCTTCACATCACCTTTTCCTGTGTGTGCTTGTGTGTATGTGTGTTTCTGTGTGAAATCTCTCTCTCTCTTATAAGGATACATATAATAGAATTTAAGAACCACATGGATAATTCAGGATAATCTCTCCATCTTGAGACCCTTAATTTAGTCATATTTGCAAAGCTTCACCAAATTAGGTTGCATTCATTGGTTCCAGGGGATCAGGATGTGGATATATTTTTTTCATTGGTAGGGAGATATTTTTCAGTCCAATATGTACAATCAGTGACTTGAGAAAAGTAACACTCTAATCTATTGATCAAAGAGAGTACTGATTATAGTGATGTGAGACTATAGGAAGATAAAAGGAAAGGTAGACTATATTGTAGTAAATACAATGCATGTACTAGTGCCTGAAATATGGCTTTGAAAATGTGAATGAAGGGGCGCCTGGGTGGCACAGCGGTTAAGCGTCTGCCTTCGGCTCAGGGCGTGGTCCCAGCGTTATGGGATCAAGCCCCACGTCAGGCTCCTCCGCTATGAGCCTGCTTCTTCCTCTCCCACTCCCCCTGCTTGTGTTCCCTCTCTCGCTGGCTGTCTCTATCTCTGTCTAATAAATAAATAAAATCTTTAAAAAAAAAAAGAAAATGTGAATGAAGAGGAGAGAGATGTGTTTGTAACTAAAAAGAAAAATTTAGTGATAGTATTTTATATTTTGCTATCTTTTAAGCTTTATAGATACAATTCCACTGATTTACCTAATCCAATGATCATCAATACTATTCATTGTCTAACCTTCTCCTTCCTAATCTGAACAATTACTATATGATTAAAAATTGCTACATGAGTAAGAAATGTTACCGATATGAGGTAGGTTAAGATTATGGAGACAAAATTTTTTTAAGCTTGAGATTCATTATTTTAATCAAAATTTTACTATATCAGAATGATATAGATGGTTTGAGATACAGAATTCTTAGAAGAGGAATCTATGACCTAGAGATTTTAAATAATACACCTTTTGTTCTCAAGTCCAAGCACAAGTTTTCTATTTCAGAAACAAACTATTTTTGTGGTCCCCTAAAATAAAATCACAGGGATATGTCCCTTTTTTTTTTCTTCCAATTATATGCCCTAACACCTGCATGGATTAGTCCAACTAGTTGATTGACTAACTGAGGTAATGAAAGGCTCAATCAACCTGGACTTGATTTAGATACAAGATTCTGGACTTGGAGCTGATGCTGTCAAGGAGTAAGATATTTGTGTACCTCAGCAGATGATTATAATCTGTATGTGGGAAGGACATGGAACACTGTGGGCCAGAAGACAGACTGTGGTAGCCAACCTCAACAATGACCTCACAGTCCCCTCTTCTTGTCTTTCACACCCTGTGTAGGCTCCTTCTATATTGTGCCAGAGTTGCTGTAGATAAACAGCAACATATGGCAGAACTGATGTTATGTCTCTTCAAAGAAGAAGTTATTAAAAACTGTGACTCCTGTCTTATTTTTCTCTTTTCACTCTTTCTTCCTCAGGTGACTCAACTGTGAGGAAACAAGCTGCCATGTTTTGAGCAACCCATGGGGAGACCCAGCTGCCAGTGAACTGAAGCCTTGAGCCAATAGCCAGGGAGGAACGATGGCATGCCAACAACCAGGTGAGTGAGTTCAGAAGGAATCGTTCAGCCCCAGTTGAGCCTTCAGATGTCTTCAGAGCTCCTGAGAGCTGCACTCCTTGATTCTAGGCACTCAGAAAATGATGAGAGGGATAATAAATAGTTGGTGTTTTAAGCTGCCAAAGTTCATGTAATTTTGTTATGTGGTAATATATAACTAAAAATTTTACATATATATTTATATGTATTTTTACACACACATGCATACACACATGCATGTTAACACAGAATTTTTAACTAACCAAGCTCAATCTAAAGTTATATAAAATTAATCATGCATAGAAGTGTAAGGGAAGTTCAGAAAGGAAGTGGGGGAGTTAAGATGGCGGAGGAGTAGGAGACGCCTTTTTCAGCCGGTCTCCTGAGTCAAGCTGGATAGGTACCAGACCAGCCTAAACAACCACGGAATCAGCCTGAGACGCCAGAAGATACATCTGGATCTCTACAAATGAACATCTCCAGTGCTGAGTATTGAGGTATGAAGCAGGGAGCCGTGAAACCGCGCACAGATATCGGAAGATAAACTGAGGGGGAGGGAGCCGCCGCGTTTGGGCACCCGGAAGTGGTAGACACCTGCACGGGGGAGCGGGTGGACTCACGGACGACACCCGCGAAACAGCAGACTGAGACCGTGAGCCGAGAGCGAGCGCCACCAGGCATCTCGAGGAACTCCAGAATCCCGGTGTGCTCACTGGAACCAGACTGAGACCGGGAGCTCTGGGAGCACGCAGGGGCGGCTGGCGGCTGGCGGCTGGCGGCATTAGAAACACAAAGGACAGAGACGCGCTGGCCCTGGAAGTGAGGGCTGGGACACCGGGTATGGGGCGCACATCCAGGGACTCTGCAGGGTTGAGCAGCACCAACAGAAACAGAGTTAAAGAGTCCAGAACATCAGTGGAGAATGGGCCGCAATCCCTCTGTTCTGTGACAGAGGCTGAAATTCGGCCGCTGCTGCTCTGACTCTCAGAAGAGGCACAGCAAACCGCCAGGGAAAGCCGCCAGAAAACAAAAGCCTGGAAATACCAGCGCACAGCATGCCCGTCCCCATCCCCCCTCACAGGGGACACAGAGACTCTACCCAAACAGGGTTGTCTGAGTATCGGCGCGGCAGGCCCCTCCCACAGAACACAGAAGGCAGGCTGAAAAATAAAGAAGCCCACAACCCAGGGCGCCTGGGTGGTGCGGTTGTTGAGCACCTGTCTCCAGCTTAGGGCGTGATCCCGGCGTTCCGGAAAGGAGTCCATCATCAGGCTCCTCCGCTGGGAGCCTGCTTCTTCCTCTCCCACTCCCCTGCTTGTGTTCCCTCTATTGCTGGTTGGCTCTCTGCCACATAAATAAATAAATAAAATCTTTAAAGAAGAAGCCCACATCCCTAAGATCCCTATAAAACAAGGGGCACAGCCTGGCACCCCGTCAATAATTTGGGCTCTGGACAACCCCGCAACCTCTTCTCATCAGAATGACGAGAAGGAGAAGCCCCCCCCCAGCAAAGAAAAGACAGTGAGTCTGTGGCCTCTACCACAGATATAATGGATATGGATGTAACCAAATTATCAGAAATGGAATTCAGAGCAACAATGGTCAAAATGATGAGTAGAATTGAAAAAAGTATGAACGAAAAGGTTACTGAGAACATAGAATACCTAAGGACAGAAATGAGAGCGAATCTGACAGAAATTAAAAATTCTATGAGCCAAATGCAGGCAAAACTAGAGGCTCTGACGGCCAGGGTCACCGAAGCAGAGGAACGTATTAGTGAATTGGAGGATGGGTTAATAGAGGAAAAAATGAAAATAGAAGCTGGTCTTAAAAAAATCCATGCCCACGAATGTAGGTTACGGGAGATTACTGACTCAATGAAATGATCCAATGTCAGAATCATCGGCATCCCTGAGGGGTTGGAGAAAAACAGAGGTTTAGAAGAGATATTTGAACAAATTGTAGCTGAAAACTTCCCTAATCTAGCAAAGGAAACAAGGTTTCATGTCCAAGAGGCAGAGAGGACCCCTCCCAAGCTCAACCACGACAAACCTACGCCACGTCACGTCATAGTGCATTTCGCAAATATTAGATCCAAGGATACAGTATTGAAAGCGGCCAGGGCAAAGAATTTCTCACGTACCAAGGCAAAGGCATCAGAATTACGTCAGACCTTTCTACACAGACCTGGAATGAAAGAAAGGGTTGGGGGGGGGGCATTTTTAAAGCTCTTTCAGAGAAAGACATGCAGCCAAGGATGCTTTATCCAGCAAGGCTGTCATTCAGAATTGATGGAGAAATAAAGACATTCCAGAATCGCCAGTCATTAACCAATTTCGTAACCATGAAGCCAGCCCTACAGGAGATATTAAGGGGGTTCTATAAAGGTGAAAAGGCCCCAAGAGTGATACAGAACAGAAAGTCACAACCGATACAAGCAAAGACTTTACTGGCAACATGGCATCATTAAAATTCTATCTCTCAGTTCTTAGTATCAATGTAAATGGTTTAAACGCTCCCATAATGCCACAGGGTTGCAGATTGGATAAAAAGACATGACCCATCCATTTGCTGTCTACAAGAGACTCATTTCAAACACAAAGATGCATTCAGACTGAGAGTAAGGGGATGGAGTACCATCTTTCAAGCAAATGGACCTCAAAAGAAAGCTGGGGTAGCAATTCTCATATCAGATAGATTGGACTTTAAACTAGAGACTATAGTTAGAGAGGCAGAAGGGCACTATATTATTCTTAAAGGAAGTATTCAATAAGTGGATATGACAATTATAAATATATATGCCCCCAACAGGGGAGCAACAAGGTACACAAGCCAACTCTTAACCAGAATAAAGAGACATATAGATAAAAATACACTAATAGTAGGGGACCTCAACACTCCACTATCAGAAATAGACAGAACACCCTGGCAAAAACTAAGCAAAGAATCAAAGACTTTGAATGCCATACTCGACGAGTTGGACCTCATAGATATATATAGAACACTACACCCCAGAATCAAAGAATAGTCATTCTATTCTAATGCCCATGGAACATTCTCAAGAATAGACCATGTTGTGGGACACAAAACAGGTTGCATTTCTATACAAGAATAACAAGACTGAAGAAAGAGAAATTAGGGAATCCATCCCATTTACAATAGCACCAAAAACCATACGTTACCTTGGAATTAACTTAACCAGAGACGTAAAGGACCTATATTCTAGAAACTATAAATCACTCTTGAAAGACATTGAGGAAGATAAAAAGATGGAAAAATATTCCATGCTCATGGATCGGAAGAATTAACATAGTTAAAATGTCCATGCTACCCAGAGCAATCTACACTTTCAATGCTATCCCGATCAAAAGACCCATGACATTTTTCAAAGAACTGGAACAAATAGTCCTTAAATTTGTATGGAACCAGAAAAGGCCCCAAATTGCCAAGGAATTGTTGAAAAGGAAAAACAAAGCTGGGAGCATCACAATGCCGGATTTCGAGCTGTACTACAAAGCTGTGATCACAAAGATAGCATGGTACTGGCACAAAAACAGACACATAGACCAATGGAACAGAATAGAGAGCCCAGAAATGGACCCTCGGCTCTTTGGGCAACTAATATTTGATAAAGCAGGAAAAAACGTCCGGTGTAAAAAAGACAGTCTCTTCAATAAATGGTGCTGGGAAAACTGGACAGCTACATGCAAAGAATGAAACTTGACCACTCTGTCACACCATACACAAAAATAAACTCCAAATGGATGAAAGACCTCGATGTGAGACAGGAATCCATCAAAATTCTAGAGGAGAACATAGGCAGCAACCTCCATGACATCGGCCAAAGCAACCTTTTTCATGACACATCTCCAAAGGCAAGAGAAACAAAAGATAAAATGAACTTATTGGACTTCATCAAGATAAAAAGCTTCTGCACAGCCAAGGAAACAGTCAAAAAAACTAAGAGGCAGCGCACGGAGTCGGAGAATATATTTGCAAATGACACTACAGATAAAGGACTGGTATCCAAGATCTATAAAGAACTTCTCAAACTCAATACACAAGAAACAAACAAACAAATCATAAAATGGGCAGAAGATATGAACAGACACTTTTCCAATGAAGACATACAAATGGCAAACAAACACATGAAAAAATGTTCAAAATCATTAGCCATCAGGGAAATTCAAATCAAAACCACACTGAGATACCACCTTACGCCAGTTAGAATGGCAAAAATAGACAAGGCAAGAAACAACAATTGTTGGAGAGGATGTGGAGAAAAGGGATTCCTCCTACATTGTTGGTGGGAATGCAAGTTGGTACAGCCACTCTGGAAAACAGTGTGGAGGTCCCTTAAAAAGTTAAAAATTGAGCTACCCTATGATCCAGCCATTGCACTACTGGGTATTTACCCCAAAGATACAGACGTAGTGAAGAGAAGGGCCATATGCACCCCTATGTTCATAGCAGCAATGTCCACAATAGCTAAATTGTGGAAGGAGCAGAGATGCCCTTCAACAGATGACTGGATTAAGAAGTTGTGGTCCATATATACAATGGAATATTACTCAGCTATCAGAAAGAATGATTTCTCAACATTTGCTGCAACATGGACGGCACTAGAGGAGATATGCTAAGTGAAATAAGTCAAGCAGAGAAAGACAACTATCATATGATTTCTCTCATCTATGGAACATAAGAACTAGGATGATCAGTAGGGGAAGAAAGGGATAAAGAAGGGGGGGTAATCAGAAGGGGGAATGAAACATGAGAGACTTGGACTATGAGAAACAAACTGAGGGCCTCAGAGGGGAGGGGCGTGGGGAATGGGATAGACCAGTGATGGGTAGTAAGGAGGGCACATATTGCATGGTGCACTGGGTGTTATACGCAACTAATGAATCATCGAGCTTTACATCGGAAACCGGGGATGTACTGTATGGTGACTAACATAATATAATAAAAAAATCATTAAAAAAAAAGAAAGAAAGGAAGTGTAATGAAAAACCACTAGTCTTTCTAAATATTTAAACATATTATAAAATCACAATATTTAATACAGAGTGATTCTGATGCATGAATAAAAAGAAAAAGTAGTGAACAGAAGAAAGGCAAGTTCAGAAATACAGTAAATTTGACATTTCAAATAATTGGAGAAAATATAATTATTTAAACAGATTTTATTGATCTGTTAGAAACTTGGGGAAACAAAATTTAATTCTTAGCAAATATCTTATCCAATTCAGTTATGAGTGTATTAAAGATTCACTGTAGAAAATTAAATTGTAACAAAAACACAGGAAGAGGATCTGCTGTTTTCTTGTAGTTGTTTGAATAAATTCATAATTTAATTAACTTAATAACAATAATTTTATGGCAAAAAGGACTCAAAAAAGGACTCAAAACTAAGAAGCCAAAAAAATTTGAAATTTAAAAATTTGGTTACAAAATTTAGACCTATTTGGCAAAGCCCAATTACAAATAAACTGTAATCAAGGTTTTCAAAAGACAGAACAACAAGCTATACTCAAAGAAAATTTCAACTCATTCCCCAAGAAAAATGACAGTTTTAATATTAGGTTGATCTGTATGAGATTTCTCTTACTGCAGACCAATAAATCAAATATCAGTAATTTTCATTACATATATATTTCATAGATAGATAGATGATAGATAGATAGATGATAGATAGATAGATGATAGATGATATAGATAGATAGATAGATAGATAGATAGATAGATAGATAGATAGATGATAGATAGATAGATGATGATAGATAGATAGATAGATAGATAGATAGATGATAGATAGATAGATGATAGATAGATGATAGATAGATAGATGATATAGATAGATGATAGATGATAGATAGATAGATAGATAGATAGATAGATAGATAGATAGATAGATAGATGATAGATAGATGATAGATAGATAGATAGATGATAGATAGATAGATAGATAGATAGATAGATAGATAGATAGATAGATAGATAGATAGATAGTTATAGATAGATAGGAATGTTCTTGAAAATCACTATGACCAATTTCAATAATGCAATTGGGGAAGTAAATGGAAAGGATCCTTAATAATCCTTTTATGGGAAATCAAACATAAATCATTAATTTAAACAAAATGCTAAATTTCCATCACAATGAGAGAAAGAAATGAAAGAAATGCTAAATTAAAGATACAATTTTTACCTTATTATGTTGACAAATATTAATAACTCACTATTTTGCTGAGTTATTTCACATGTCGGTGGGAATGAAATTGAAAATTTATGGGGAAGTCATTAAGAATTTCTCTCAAAACTGAAGTATAACTTTTTGTTTAGAAATTCCATAATTAGTTCATTTCCCATAGATACAAATGAATGTTTGAAACATAATGTATATGTAATATTATTCATAAGGAATTTTTTTCTTCTAAAAAATATTGGAAGCAATATAATGTCCAGAGCTTCATGAATCATGCCAAACACCTGAAATTTCTCCATAACCATTACAGGAGAAAATTACATATATTCTAGTGTCAAAAGATCTGTAAAAGAGTATTAAGTATAAATAACAAGTGTAAAACAACATGTTTAGTTTAATATGATTTGTCCCAAACAAAACGAGCAACAACAAAAATACAGCATGCATAAATTTATTGTGTGATTCATAGAATCGAGGTGAAGGGATAGAAAGCAAGTCATATTTGCAGCTGTCTCTGGGAGCAAAACTGGGGACATAGGGGCAAAATTCAAGAGAAATACATCCTAGTGCTTGTGAATTTTGTGACATAAGCATTAACTACTGAGAATTATGTAAGTCTCTAAACTAAAAAAAATAAAATATGTAAGGTTTGAATAAAATGAATCAAATGTATAAATAAGGAAGGGGTTTCATATTTTTTAAGTCTCCAGACTAAAAAATAAAATATGTAGGGTTTGAATGAAATGTATCAAATGCTAAATAAGGAAGGGGTTTCATATTTTTAAACAGCCCCTCTTAGGATTTTTAACATAAAATATATGTATTTATATATCCATTAAAGTACAGCTCCATGTCATAAATACTTCTCTTCAGTGCAAGGGAGATAAAGGATGTGACCTGTAAAGAATAATTTTTCACATGAAAAATTAAATTGTCAAAATTAGCCTAATTTTTCATTTTTAAAAGGAAAAAGAATAATTAAAAACTATTTAGATTACTTATTAATGAAAGAAAAAAGTCTTTGCTCCTAATTAAACTTCGAGAAGCTATGTGCTATTATCACGTAATACTTCAGTGAGAAAAAGTGTCAAAAAGAAATGAAATGAGAGAAACAAGGGGCGGAAATGAGAATTTACTCCTCAAACATGCATGGCAGCCTAGATCATTTAATGCCATCACAGTAGACATCTGTGGGCTGTTAATTAATTTGAACGTTTTGTGCTAGTCTTTTATACTGAGCATTTAAAAAACACATTCTTGTGACTTCAACTTCAGATACGTCACTAACACATTTTAGCTTTCTATTTGACATTAGAGCAGTATAATAAACAACTTATTTGGACAATTTATTCTATACATTTGTTTCCTAGAAGCCAAAAAAAAGGGGAGGAGAATGAAAATTATAGGGGTTATAGTTATTGAAATAAATTCAGAGATATTCCTTTAAAAGAGCATCTTTAGGAATGTTTTTGTTTGCAACACTAATAAATATTCCGCTAATTTTTTTTTTTCCGAGCTTCACTTCAATGATTTTTTATTATATTATGTTAGTCACCATACAGTACATCCCCGGTTTCCGATGTAAGGCTCAATGATTCATTACTTGTGTATAACACCCAGTGCACCATGCAATACGTGCCCTCCTTACTACCCATCACCGGTCTATCCCATTCCCCCACCCCCCTCCCCTCTGAAGTCCTCAGTTTGTTTCTCATAGTCCATAGTCTCTCATGTTTCATTCCCCCTTCTGATTACCCCCCCTTTCTTTATCCCTTTCTTCCCCTACCGATCATCCTAGTTCTTATGTTCCATAGATGAGAGAAATCATATGATAGTTGTCTTTCTCTGCTTGACTTATTTCACTTAGCATTATCTCCTCCAGTGCTGTCCATGTTGTAGCAAATGTTGAGAACTCGTTCTTTCTGATAGCTGAGTAATATTCCATTGTATATATGGACGACAACTTCTTAATCCAGTCATCTGTTGAAGGGCATCTCGGCTCCTTCCACAATTTAGCTATTGTGGACATTGCTGCTATGAACATTGGGGTGCATATGGCCCTTCTCTTCACTACGTCTGTATCTTTGGGGTAAATACCCAGTAGTGCAATGGCTGGATCATAGGGTGGCTCAATTTTTAACTTTTTAAGGGACCTCCACACTGTTTTCCAGAGTGGCTGTACCAACTTGCATTCCCACCAACAATGTAGGAGGGATCCCCTTTCTCCACATCCTCTCCAACAATTGTTGTTTCTTGCCTTGTCTATTTTTGCCATTCTAACTGGCGTAAGGTGGTATCTCAGTGTGGTTTTGATTTGAATTTCCTTGATGGCTAATGATTTTGAACATTTTTTCATGTGTCTGTTAGCCATTTGTATGTCTTCATTGGAAAAGTGTCTGTTCATATCTTCTGTCCATTTTTTGATTTGTTTATTTGTTTCTCGTGTATTGAGTTTGAGAAGTTCTTTGTAGATCTTGGATACCAGTCCTTTATCTGTAGTGTCATTTGCAAATATCTTCTCCCATTCCGTGGGCTGCCTCTTAGTTTTTCTGACTGTTTCCTTGGATGTGCAGAAACTTTTAATCTTGATGAAGTCCCATAAATTCATTTTATCTTTTGTTTCTCTTGCCTTTGGGGATGTGTCATGAAAAAGGTTGCTTTGGCCGATGTCGTAGAGGTTGTTGCCTATGTTCTCCTCTAGAATTTTGATGGATTCCTGTCTCACATCGAGGTCTTTCATCCATTTGGAGTTTATTTTTGTGTATGGTGTGACAGAGTGGTCAAGTTTCATTCTCTTGCATGTAGCTGTCCAATTTTCCCAGCACCATTTATTGAAGAGACTGTCTTTTTCCCACCGGACGTTTTTTCCTGCTTTATCAAATATTAGTTGCCCAAAGAGCCGAGGGTCCATTTCTGGGCTCTCTGTTCTGTTCCATTGGTCTATGTGTCTGTTTTTGTGCCAGTACCATGCTGTCTTTGTGATCACAGCTTTGTAGTACAGCTCGAAATCTGGCATTGTGATGCCCCCAGCTTTGTTTTTCCTTTTCAACAGTTCCTTGGAGATTCGGGGCCTTTTCTGTTTCCATACAAATTTAAGGACTGTTTGTTCCAGTTCTTTGAAAAATGTCCTTGGTATTTTGATCGGGATAGCATTGTAAGTGTAGATTGCTCTGGGTAGCATGGACATTTTAACTATGTTAATTCTTCCGATCCATGAGCATGGAATATCTTTCCATCTTTTTATGTCTTCCTCAATGTCTTTTAAGAGTGATTTATAGTTTCTAGAATATAGGTCCTTTACGTCTCTGGTTAAGTTAATTCCAAGGTAACGTATGGTTTTTGGTGCTATTGTAAATGGGATGGATTCCCTAATTTCTCTTTCTTCGGTCTCGTTATTCGTGTATAGAAATGCAACTGATTTCTGAGCATTTATTTTGTATCCTGCCACGTTACTGAATTGCTCTATAACTTCTAATAGTTTGGGAGTGGCTTCTTTTGGGTTTTCCATATAGAGTATCATGTCATCTGCAAAGAGAGACATTTTGACTTCTTCTTTGCCAATTTGAATACCTTTGATCCCTTTTTGTCGTCTGATTGCTGTTGCAAGGACTTCTAGTACTATGTTGAATGATAGTGGCGAGAGTGGGCATCCTTGTCGAGTTCCTGATCTTAAGGGAAAGGCTTCCAGCTTTTCCCCATTGAGAATAATATTTGCAGTAGGCTTTTCATAGATGGCTTTTATGAGATTGAGAAATGTACCTTCTATTCCTACACTCTGAAGGGTTTTAATCAGGAAAGGATGCTGTATTTTGTCAAATGCTTTTTCGGCATCGATTGAGAGGATCATATGGTTCCTGAGTCTTTTCTTGTTGATATGATGTATCACGCTGATTGATTTGCGAATATTGAACCACGCTTGCATTCCAGGTATGAATCCCAATTGATCGTGATGGATAATCCTTTTAATGTACTGTTGGATTCTATTAGCAAGTATCTTGTTGAGGATTTTGGCGTCCATATTCATTAGGGAAATCGGTCTGTAATTCTCCTTTTTGATGGGGTCTTTGCCTGGTTTGGGGATCAAGGTAATATTGGCCTCATAAAATGAGTTTGGTAGCTTTCCTTCTGTTTCTATTTTTTGAAATAGCTTTAGGAGAATAGGTATTATTTCTTCTTTGAATGTTTGGTAGAATTCCCCAGGAAAACCGTCCGGGCCTGGAGTTTTGTTATTTGGAAGGTTGTTTATCACTGACTCAATTTCTTCATAATTAATTGGCCTGTTTAAGGAATCAATTTCTTCCGGTTTCAATCTTGGTAGTTTATAGGTTTCCAGGAAGGATTCCATCTCTTCCAGATTGCTTAGTTTATTGGCATATAGCTGTTGATAAAAATTTCTAATAATCCTTCCAATTTCAATGGTGTTCGTCGTGACCTCTCCTTTTTCGTTCATAATTTTAATAATCTGGGTCCTTTCTCTTTTCTTTTGGATAAGTCTTGCCAGGGGTCTGTCAATTTTATTGATTCTCTCCAAGAACCAGCTTCTAGTCCTGTTGATCTGCTCTACTGTACTTCTGGTTTCTGCTTGATTGATTTCAGCTCTAATTTTGGTCAACTGCTTCCTCGTGCGTGGATTAGGCCTGTCCCTCTGTTGCTGTTCCAGCTTCTTGAGGTGAGAATATAAAAACTGCATTTTAGATTTTTCTATTCTTTTGAGTGAGGCTTGGATGGCTATGTATTTCCCCCTTAGGACTGCCTTTGCAGTATCCCATAGGTTTTGGACTGTTGTATTTTCATTCTCATTGGTCTCCATAAATTGTTTAATTTGATTTTTGATTTCCTGGTTTATCGAGTCATTCCTGAGCAGTATGGTTCTTAGTCTCCAAGTGTTTGAGTTTCTTCCAAATTTTTCCTTGTGGTTGAGTTCCAATTTCAGAGCGTTGTGGTCTGAGAATATGCAGGGGATAATTTCAATCTTTTGGTATCGGTTGAGACCTGTTTTGTGTCCCAGAACATGGTCTATTCTTGAGAATGTTCCATGGGCATTAGAATAGAATGAGTATTCTTTGGTTCTGGGGTGTAGTGTTCTATATATATCTATGAGGTCCAACTCGTCGAGTATGGCATTCAAAGCCTTTGATTCTTTGCTTAGTTTTTGCCAGGGTGTTCTGTCTATTTCTGATAGTGGAGTGTTGAGGTCCCCTACTATTAGTGTATTTTTATTTATATGTCTCTTTATTCTGGTTAAGAGTTGGCTTGTGTATCTTGCTGCTCCCCTGTTGGGGGCATATATATTTATAATTGTCATATCCACTTGTTGAATACTTCCCTTAAGAATAATATAGTGCCCTTCTGCATCTCTAACTATAGTCTGTAGTTTAAAATCCAATTTATCTGATATGAGAATTGCTACCCCAGCTTTCTTTTGAGGTCCATTTGCGTGAAAGATGGTACTCCATCCCCTTACTCTCAGTCTGAATGCATCTTTGGGTTTGAAATGAGTCTCTTGTAGACAGCAAATGGATGGGTCATTTCTTTTTATCCAATCTGCAACCCTGTGGCGTTTTATGGGATGGTTCAAACCATTTACATTAAGACTGATTACTGAGAGATATGATTTTAATGTTGCCATGTTGCCAGTAAAGTCTTTGTTTGTATTGGCTGTGACTTTCTGTTCTGTATCACTCTTGGGGCCTTTTTACTTTTATAGAACCCCCCGTAATATCTCCTGTAGGGCTGGTTTTGTGGTTACGAAATTGGTTAGTGACTGGCGATTCTGAAATGTCTTTATTTCTCCATCAATTCTGAATGACAGCCTTGCTGGATAAAGGATCCTTGGCTGCATGTTTTTCTCTGAAAGAGCTTTAAATATGCTCCCCCAACCCTTTCTCTCATTCCAGGTCTGTGTAGACAGGTCTGACGTAATTCTGATGCTTTTGCCTTGGTACGTGAGAAATTTCTTTGCCCTGGCCGCTTTCAATACTGTATCCTTGCATCTAATATTTGCGAAATGCACTATGACGTGACGTGGCGTAGGTTTGTCGTGGTTGAGCTTGGGAGGGGTCCTCTCTGCCTTGGACACGAATGTTTGTTTCCCTTGCTAGATTAGGGAAGTTTTCAGCTACAATTTGTTCAAATATCTCTTCTAGACCTCTGTTTTTCTCCACCCCCTCGGGGATGCTGATGATTCTAACATTGGATCGTTTCATTGAGTCAGTAATCTCCCATAACCTACATTCGTGGGCATGGATTTTTTTAAGACCATCTTCTATTTTCATTTTTTCCTCTATTAACCCATCCTCCAATTCACTAACCCGTTCCTCTGCTTCTGCGACCCTGGCCGTCAGAGCCTCTAGTTTTGCCTGCATTTGGCTCATAGAATTTTTAATTTCTGTCAGATTCGCTCTCATTTCTGTCCTTAGGGATTCTATATTCTCAGTAACCTTTTCGTTAATAGTTTTTTCAATTCTACTCATCATTTTGACCATCGTTACTCTGAATTCCATTTCTGATAATTTGGTTACATCCATATCCATTATTTCTGTGGCAGAGGCCACAGATTCACTGTCTTTTCTTTGCTGGGGGGGGGCTTCTCCTTCTTGTCATTCTGATGAAGAGAGGTTGCGGGGTTTCCAGAGCCCAAATTATTGACTGGGTCCCAGGCCGTGCCCCTTGTTTTATAGGGATCTTAGGGATGTGGGCTTCTTCTTTAAAGATTTTATTTATTTATTTATGTGGCAGCCAACCAGCGAGAGAGGGAACAGAAGCAGGGGAGTGGGAGAGGAAGAAGCAGGCTCCCAGCGGAGGAGCCTGATGATGGACTCCTTTCCGGAACGCCGGGATCACGCCCTAAGCCGAAGGCAGGCGCTCAATGACTGCGCCACCCAGGCGCCCGGGTTGTGGGCTTCTTGATTTTTCAGCCTGCCTTCTGTGTTCTGGGGGAGGGGCCTGCCGCGCCGATACTCAGGCAGCCATGTTTGGGTAGAGTCTCGGCGTCCCCTGCGAGGGGGATGGGGATGGGCACTCCCTGAGCCGGTATTTCCAGGCTTTTGTTTTCTGGCGGCTTTCCCTGGAGGTTTGCTGTGCCTCTTCTGAGAGTCAGAGCAGCAGCGGCCGAATTTCAGCCTCTGTCACAGAACAGAGGGATTGCGGCCCGTTCTCTACTAATGTTCTGGCCACTTTAACTCTGTTTCTGTTGGTGCTGCTCAACCCTGCAGCGTCCCGGGATGTGCGCCCCACACCCTGCGTCCCAGCCCTCACTTCCAGGGCCGGCGCCTCTCTGTCCTTTGTGTTTCTAATGCCGCCAGCCGCCCCGTGCGCTCCCGGATCTCCCGGTCTCAGTCTGGATCCAGTGAGCGCACCGGGATTCCGGTGTTCCGCAAGATGCCTGGTGGCGCGCGCACCCAGCTCACGGTCTCAGTCTGCTGTTTTGTGGGTGCCGACCACGAGCCCGCCCGCTCTCCCGTGCAAGTGGCTACCACTTCCGGGTGCCCAAACGCGGCGGCTCCCTCCCCCTTCCGTTTATCTTCCGATATCTGTGCACAGTTTCATGGCTCCCCGCTTCGTACCTCAATACTCAGCGCTGGAGATGTTCATTTGTAGAGATCCAGATGCGTCTTCTGCGTCTCAGGCTGGTTCCGTGGTTGTTTAGGCTGGTCTGGTACCTATCCAGCTCGACTCGGAGGACCGGCTGAAAACGGTGTCTCCTACTCCTCCGCCATCTTAACTCCTCCCCGCTAAAATTATTATGTGGGAAATTGAGCAGAATGTCAAGTGAGGGAAACCTGAATGTGTATTAAGAGCTTTCCATGAAGTTACTAATTACAACTGTAGTGAAGTGGATTATAAAT
Source organism: Ursus americanus (assembly GCF_024610735.1). NCBI lineage: Eukaryota > Metazoa > Chordata > Mammalia > Carnivora > Ursidae > Ursus > Ursus americanus. Next base: position 62,827,579 of record NC_142128.1, read on the forward strand.
TCAACTGTACATTTTTGTCAGTAAAATTGAAAAAGAAAACAATGATAAAAGGTGAATAATAAGTATGGTTTACAGAGAAAAGTATAATTATGAAATTAATACATCAGGTCATCCAATAATGTCATATAAAGGCAAATTACATTGAGAAATATTTGTGTGGAGGAGCTAATTTTCCCCATCTTTTTCATGATTATTGTAATCCTTCACACTCTCTGCATTCTTGTTTCTTATTGACATCTTGAGTGCAGTCTCTCCAATCATACATCTTTTGAACTACAAGAGGAAAAAAAAAAAAAACCTGAGTTCATAATACAGCTATTCACCTGGCTCTTTTCACCATAGTTCCAGAGAGCTAATTGAGTGTGACACCCCTTTTCTGCTTGGAGGACACTGCCTGCTGTCAGCATGATTTCATTCCTTATAAAATTGTCATTGTGGCTTTTCCTGTCTCATTCTGAAAAGATGCCCTGTCTTAAAGGGGGCCAGTCCAGAAAATTATTTTGTTAATACATTCGAGATTTATGGTCCCTCTTGGAATGTATGAGGACTGGAATGATTATATTAAGCCATAGTTCATTAAGAAAGATGATAGATAGATAGATGATAGATAGATAGATGATAGATAGATAGATAGATAGATAGATAGATAGATAGATGATAGATAGATGATAGATAGATAGATAGATAGATAGATGATAGATAGATAGATAGATAGATAGATAGATAGATAGATGATAGATAGATAGATAGATAGATAGATAGATAGATAGATGATAGATAGATAGATGATAGATGATAGATAGATAGATAGATAGATAGATAGATAGATAGATAGATAGATGATAGATAGATGATAGATAGATAGATAGATAGATAGATAGATAGATAGATAGATGATAGATAGATGATAGATAGATGATACATACATACATACATACACACACTATTTGGAGATTTCACAATATTGTATGGAAATATTATACGGCAGCAAGGTTCTCAAAATGCATTTCTCAAACCAGAGGTGTCAGCATCAGCATCTCCAGGGAGCTTGTTAGAAATATAAATTATTAGGCCACACCCCAGATGAACTGAATCAGAATTTCTGGGCATGAGACCCAGCCATCCGTATGTAATAAACTCTCCAGGTGTCTGATTCATGTTCAAGTTTTGAGAAATAAATTGAAGAGAAATAGCCTGGGATAGTGGGAAAATAACTGAGCCCTAGAATTGTGAATACTTGCTCTCCTAAAGGAAGTAGTTGATTATAATTGTTTAATATCTTGGTCTGTGAATCTATCAACTGTGTTGAAATTCTGTCCATCGACTAAGGGCTGTGAAAGCTCAAGCAAGATACTCAGTATACTCATGCTAATTGTTATCCTCTGGAATGAAATAATAATGGTAGTCTTTAATGGTTGTTTAATAAGGGCTTAATATATTCTTGTTATTGTATTTTGTTTTTAGTATTCTTGATATCGTATGTCCTCTTAGGCTAAATACTTCATCTTCTGAGTACCAGTCTCTTGTATGAAAAAAATAAAAACCCAAAACAAAATAAAAATTTGGAAAATAATGTCTGCCTTGGAAGAACTACTATACAAATCAAATTTGAAAAGACGTGTGCAGCATTTAAGACTGTGGTCCAGACAATTCAGGGTGACTTTCTATTTGTTTGAAATTATAATCTCTTAACTTGCTTTTACCTTTTGAGAGCTTTCATTGCTAAACATTAACTTCAGTACTTTCTTCATTCTCTCTCTTGCTTAAAGTCAGCTCCAATTTGACATTCTTCATTTAGCTGCAGAACGGGTCTCTCAAAATGAATATGCTCCAGGCTGAGCTGCTGACTGGCATTCTGTAAGCTAAGACTGCCCCCTCCCAATTTACTTAGTAAAAGGCTCTGTCTTCTGCTTGCTCAGGGAGAACTTTTATGATTTGATGATTCTTCTCTTTCTCTTCATCTTACATTTCATATGTGATCTTTCTAATTTTTTTCTCTTTATTTACAAAAACATATCTAGAACCCGAGCACATCTCACTACCTCCACTCTGGCCTGAGGGACCCTCATCCTCCCTCACCTGTTTCTTCAACAGGCACCTAACTCATGTCCACCATTAGCTGCTGTCCTCCTTTGATCATTTGCCAGCACAGAAGCCAGACTGATCTTCCTAATAAGTAGGCCGTATCCTGTGTGTCCTCTTCTTAAATACCAATTGTTGCCCATCTTACTCAGAGAAAGAATCACAGTCTCCTAACTCAGTGCTTCTCAAACTATCTGTAGGGCAAAGAACCATTCCCCCCCTCCCAAGTTTTCATGGATCAATGCTGTTGTAAAATTAATAAATTTAAAAAAATGAATTCATGGAAATTTAAAATTGTTCCCCATTTTACTCAGAGAAAGAATCACAGTCTCCCCACTCAATGCTTTTCTAACTATCTGTGGGGCAAAGAACCATTACCCCCCACCCAAGTTTTCATGGATCAATGCTGTTATAAAATTAATAAATTTTAAAAAATGAATTCATAGAAATTTTTAAAAATCAGACAGATAACATGCTTGAATGTCATGGGAATGTCCAATAGCCATAAAAATGTTTAAACACTTTTAATATCTGTGCTTATCTTGGCACTAATTCATGGATCGCTTTTGGAACAGCCCTGCAGCAAGTAATCTGTCCATACCCTTGTTTGCCCTCATCTCCTACAGCTCTTCCCCCTTGCTCAATCTGCTAACTGCTATGTGTATCTCCTCCAGAAAGGCAGGTACATTTCTACTATACTTTTGCCTTTGCTATGTCTCCACTTACAGAGTTTTTCTCCCTGAAGTCTGTATATGTAGATCCTCACTTGCTTTACTAAAATGTCAATTTCTCATTGAAACCTTTTTCTGGTTGCCTACCTAAAATTGCACCACCCCAAACATTTCCCGTCCCCTGCCTCTGTTCCCCCTTCCCTGTTATCATTATTAGCATATCAAGTTTTTGCCTACTTATATTGTTTATTGTCTGTCTCTTCAATTAGAATGTAAGCTCCACATAGGGTAGAAATTTGTGTTTGTTCATTGCTGTGCCAAGTGGCTAGAAACATGCCTGACACAAAATAAGTGTTCAATACATTTTCATTGAATAGGTGAAGGAATGAGTAAGTGATATTACACTTGTAATAACATACAGATTCTTAAAGTGCCAATGAAATTATGGCAGTTATGGGAATCCCCAGTAGAAAACACATTTAAACAAGATAGGTATGATGAAAAGGGTACTTAATAAAGCCAAGGCTCATTGATAAACTGTATCATTTCTCAAATTGCGAAAGAATATACTAGTTCTAAATTATTTGAATTAATGCACATTATACTAAAAGAGATAGTTAAAATTCAATAGAAACACTTCAGGAAATGGTAACGTGGAATAGTTTTCAGGAGTGATGCGATTTCTTGTTTTAAATGAAATTAACTCTGTCATTTAGATTTTGTTTGCTCATGGGTTGAACTCCTTTATTAGTTCTTCAGGAAATCACAATTGCTGGATAGCGCTAGTTTGCTACTCCAGTATTTGTCAGGTGAAAAATTAAATAAAAATCTACTGAACTAACAAAACTCTTGAGTCCGGGTATAACAATTTTTTACTTTTCAAAACCCTTTACTTTTTAGAAAGACTTATATATGTTCCAAAGATTTTTCAAAACATATTTTTCTTAGTGCCCTAAAACTTTGTCAACTTCCAAAATGCTCTTTCACAGGTACAAATGAATTAATTGGACAATTTCCAAGTATCATGATACTGTATATAAATATTTCTGGGGGATCACTTAATCCAATCTAATTATTTTAAAGAAAAGGAATGTGAATTTTGGTAAGGATATATGGTTAATAAAAAGACAGTTAATGGACAGATTTCTCTTACTTCTCTTTACTCCAGTGTTATTTACATGATACTCTAACAGCTCTCATAAAGACTTTTGAAGCAATCATAGAATAAAAATAGGCAAAATCCCCCTAATTCTAATCTACAAAGGTGATTAAACAATAAGTCATTAAAAATTACATGGGTATGTTTTAAATGTTTGATATTATTTTAAAGCAAATAGGTAGCATTTTCTTTGCTGAACATTTGACATACAGCTGAAGCCTTTGAACATAGATCTATTCAAGGATAGTGAATTCTTTCTCCCATAAATGAAGGTTTACCAATTTGGATTTTTAAAAAGTCAGGTAAGAACTTCAAAATTCTCATGAAGTAATCTAAAGGGATGATCATTTAGAAATGTATCATTCCTATCACTACATTAGAGTAGGCTTATACTGATCTAGCATAAGAAAAAGGATACTTTTCGCAACTCATTTTTTTACATTTCTACAGTTTTCAAGTATGTACCCTTAAAACACATTTTTTTCTTTTTACACTCATATCTGGTTTGTTAAAAAAATATTAATTGTGGGGCACCTGGGTGGCTCAGTCAGTTAAGCATCCAACTCTTGGTTTCGGCTTAGGTCCCGGTCTAAGGGTCATGAGATCAACCCTGCCACAGACATCACACTCAGTGTAGAGTTTGCTTGAGATTCTCTCTCTCTGTCCCTTCCCCTACTCACATGTGCTCTCTCTCTCTAAAATAAATAAATCTTTAAAAGAATATCAATTATGTCACAACAATAAAATACAATTAACGTTAATAAACTTCAGAATGAATCTAAATGACCACATCATCAGTTTTAGGGCAGTGGGCCAACATATTAAATGGGAGTGGCCTACTGGCCCTAAATAATTTGCATCCAATGAGCATTAAAACGTGTATTTTACAATTGAAATAGATGTCTTTGTTTAACTATTCAGTTATTTAAACGGGTTTTAGTAAGAGCACCTCTACAGTACTGATTAACAATACTGCATGTGTGTTTATCTCAGCCATTGAAGCTAAACATTAGTGCTAAGATCCAATGAGTGCCCAGATGGTATTTAGAGTATGCATGATTTTGGGTCATTGCTGCAAGGAAGCAGAGTAGATATCACAGTGCTCATGATTGAAAGACTGCTAATTTTCAAACATGATCATATAGAGACATCTCATCTTTATTAAATACTTACTTTTAGTTAATATATTGTATTGATTATTTACCCATTCACTATAAAAAGAGCTTATATTCAATCATTTGAATCACTCTTTTTGATGCAAGGTGGGTGGGCATTTATAAGTTAAACACAGGTATACAAATATATATTTGTGAAAACTGAAAAAAAACCAACAGTTCACTTTTTTTCCCATTCACTGTACTTTGTGCATGCCCAAAGGGCAAATTCAGTGTATGTGTATCTGTTTATTATTCTTTCATGGCAGACACTAATGAACACTAAAGAAATGACAATAGGAGGTAGGAAGGCAGAAGTAAGTGGGGGATGGTGAAGGGCTTAGAAGTGGAAATTAATAGTCGTATTCCCTCCTTAATGTTTTCTTAATTAAAATTACGTATTATAGGGACATTGGGTGGCTCAGTCAGTTAAGCATTTGCCTTTGGCTCAGGTCATCATCCCAGTGTCCTGGGATCAAGTCCCTTATTGGGCTCCCTGCTCAGTGGGGAGCCTTCTTCTCCCTCTGACTGTAGCTCCCCCTGCTTATGCGGACACTCCCTCTCTCTCTCTCTCTCTTTCTGACAAATAAATAAATAAAATCTTTTAAAAAATAAAATTCTGTATTATAAAAATAAAATAAAATTCTGTAATATATACATGTGTGTACATATATGTATGTGCATGTGTGTAATATACATATCTGAAGAATCATGACATATAAATACATAATACTTTATTATAGTTTATGCTACTTAAAGTGAATACCCCCTTGAAATGATTAAGGGACTGTGCTATTTTAATATTTACCCTTATTCAGAAGGCATGCATATCATTTTAACAAACTCATGGAGTTTCATTCTTGGATTTTAATTCTATTAAGAGTTTTATTTAAAAATTCATGATGGTTTTGAAGTTGATTTTCTTTTCAAATTCAGGAAACATGTTATTTTTCTGGAAAGATTTATTTAGTGCATTCATTATGAATGACATAACTTAACTGTAGTACTGTCTATACCATAATGGCTATATTTTCCAAGAAAATAGTTAAAGATATTAGTAGTGATGAAAAATGAACTCACCTTGAAAAAAATCCATTTCTGTGGTGACCTAAATGCATAAGATATGACTTTAATAACTAATGATAATGTTCCTCTGAAGACTAAGGAATACCGACCATGATAAAATTTCTAACTAAACCATGTGATAAACTGGCACAAAGCACAGCTTCTACAAATAGAATTGCTTTTAGAAAAAGTTCATTGAAAAGATAAATTATCTTTTTTCCCCTAAACACCATCATCATTCTCGGAATAGTGTTTTACTCTTTTTGCAAAATTATACCCAATAATTAAACATTAATAGAACAAAAATATCAGTTTTGTGAACTCTCATTTTGCATTCCAGAAGCATTCTACTGAGGGCTGAAGAGGAGAATCACAATTCTCAGTGAACAACTCATTCTCTTCAACATTAGACCAAAGTTATTTTTTGAGAACAAAATAATTTAGTTTCTATAAGCACTGATACAGCCAAGAATATTAAAATAATCAATGAGCAGTGTGCTGCTGATTATCATTCATTTTGTTAAGTCCCTAATAAGCTAATGTTTATTCTGTGTTTTTTCATGATAAGCCTCTTTCTTTATGCTTCTTTGATTTCTGTAACTGAAAGTTGAAAAGCTCTGTAGAGTGTTCTTGCAAAATGTCCTATTTAAAGAAAATGGTTGTACTAAATAAAAAAGTATATCTTAAACATTGACTCTAAAATTGGGTAAAGTAACATAAATTCTTTAAAATAATAAAATATGTTGGATAATCAACTCAGTGAGAATTGGTAATAAAAAAGCTATTGTATAAACCCCTTTTAAGGGTCATGGAAAGAGAAGAAAATCTACCGATTGTATTCTAAGAAAATACAAAATGTCCGGTCGCCTGGGTGGCACAGTCAGTTAAGTGTCTGCTTTTGGCTCAGGTCGTAATCTCAGGGTCCTGGGATCGAGCCCCACATCGGGTTCCTGCTTAGCAGAGAGCCTGCTTGTTCTTCTCACTCTGCTTCTCACTCCCACTAGTGCTCTCTCTCTCTCTCTCTCTCACTCTGCTCTCTCTCAAATAAATAAATAAAACGTTATATATGATTATATATATATATATACATATATATATATGTAAAATGTAAAAGTACAACCTTCGAAACCTAATTTAGAAGACAATTCCAAAAAGTTATTTTAAAAATATGTTATGAAATGTGCTCAGGATGAGCCCTATAAAGAAAGTCACTCTCCGGTTGTATGACTGATATTTTATGTCTCAAAAAGATTCTTATGTTTTCATTATTACTTGATGCCTTCGTCAGTTTGGGCTGTTATAACAGAATATCACAACTAGGTGGCTTAAACAACAGAAATTTATTTCTGTCAGCCTAGAGGCTGCGAAGTCCGAAATCAAGGTACCAGTGCGGTAAGGTTCTGGTGAGGTCTCTCTGCCTAACTTGGAAATAGCCATATTCTTGCTGTGTTGTCACAAATCCCTTTTCTCCTCTTCTTTTTATAAATTCATTAATCCCATAATGAGGCTCTAATGATATAATATAAGCCTAATTGCGAATTGGGGTTTCAGCATATGAATTTTGAGAGGACATAGACATCAAGGTCATAGACATTGAGGTGTATCATTTAGGTCCAGATTACAAATATATGAACTCCAATTCTGTATTTTTTCCGTAATATGTTTCTTCTTAGAAGCTTTTATATAATTTTTATGATAATTCATAAATACACACACATACTGTATGGACTGACTGTGTGCCCTCAAAACGCATCTATTGAAACCCCAATCATTAATGTGACGATATTTGGAGTCCTGGCCTTTGACAGGTAAATAGAATACGAATATATATATTCTATTATATCTGTCATGTAGTTAAATTTGGTTTCCCTAAACTAATTTATATCTCTTTGGTGTGGCTCTTACTTTTAGCTTTTATATTTCCTCAGATCATCAATTATTTTTTTCTAGAGTTATTTATCTTAAGTTCAATATCCCAGCTAACTGCTTTGTCCTCTGCCAAGCAATTTTTGCTTAGTTTAAATAGCAAATATGAAGCCGAAGAAGATTATTATGAAAGTATTATCCTTTTTTTATTCCAAAATATATATTTCCTATTTTAACATTTTTGAAATCGTGACATATTTTAAAATCAAAGTAAAAATTAAAAAGTGTGCCAGCTACCAGAGGGAAAATTGTGATGCATTTAGCATTGTCCATGCAAACTTAAATTTAACCAAGCCTAGAAGGAATGTGAATGTCACTTCAGTTAAATTTTTTGCATTGGTGTTTTCTCTTCTGTTTGAACTATCCCACAGCAGACAATACAAGTAGAGAAAGAGAAAATAGCTAAATCTTAGAATAGATAATGACATATTCAAAATGTCAGAGGTTTGTGACTGAGATGCATCTTGTAGAGGATTTTTAGCAGGTCCCCCGCTATCTCTTTGCAGAATCAGAAGGGGGAATGAAGCATGAGAGACTATGGACTCTGAGAAACAAACTGAGGGCTTCAGAGAGGAGGGGGTGGGGGAAATGGGATAGACTGGTGATGAGTAGTAAGGAGGGCACGTATTGCATGGTGCACTGGGTGTTATACGCAACTAATGAATCATCGAACTTTACATCAGAAACCAGGGATGTACTGTATGGTGACTAACATAATGTAATAAAAAAAATTTAAAAAAAAGAAAGAAAGCTATTCTAGCTTTCCGAGAATCTATTTAATTTCCAATGATACCTAAGTCCACTTGAGGCGGCAATGGGGTGGGGATGCAGTTTAACCAAACAAAAGAAGAGAGAAGAAAAACGAAGAGACAGAAAAAAATGTTTGAAGAAGTAATGGCCAAAAAACATCCTAAATTTCATGAAAAGCATTAACCTATACATTCAAGAACCTCAGTAAACTGCAAGTTGGATAAATACAAAGAGAAACACACCCACACACACAGTCTAACAGTTGAAGGAAGAGAAAGTCCTGAAGACAAGAGAAAAACTACTCTGATAGAAGGAAGCCACAATAAGGCAAACAAGTGACTTCTCATCAGGGACAGTGGAACCCAACGAGGTGGTGGGATGACACATTCACAGTACAGAACCTAGTAAACAGCAAAAGTGTTTTCAAAATTAAGTCAAATTAAAGAAGCTTGTACGTGTTAAAGGAAAACCTGAGAGCATCTGTTGATTGTAGACCTGCCTTAAAATAAAATTCTTCAGGCTGATAACGCCTATTGTTTCTTTCCATGCACATCCTTATAAGCAGTGGAATTCATGTCTTGTTGTACCAGAGAACCCATCAGGAAAGAATTACCAATTTTTATTTTAACCTTCAAATCTTTTACTATTTCCATAGCTCTTACTTCTTTTTTTTTTTCGCTGTTGCAGTGAAAGAAATGAAATGCTACATATCGTACCCAATGTTAATTTCTCTCCTTGTACTTTAGATATTATATTCTTGTTTCCCTTTATGGATTTTCATCTATCATTTCTTTATTCCTTATTTCTCCTATATTATTATTATTTACTGTTCTGATTCTCTTCCTTTTGGATGAAAATTACGCTCAACTTCTTATGTAACAGAAACAAAACCCAAAATTTCTTCTTCAATCCTATGTCCACTTCTGTTCCTACAACACTCAATCTCTTGGTCATGTAACTGAATTTCTACAGAGGGGGCAGGAGGAGATATTATTCTCTATTTCTCTATTTTAAATTCATTGGCTACAAACTACAATGTAGCTTTTACTTTGACAAAAGTGACTCTTAATAAATTGGCCTATGACCTTTATGTTATCAGGATCTTTTCTGGAGATTTTACCCTCGCACTTATTTGTATGGTAAGAGAAATAGACTTATAAATTTAAGAGAATTTTTTCTCCACATTTTGGTGATATTTCGTCACTTTTTTCTGTCTGCTAATATTTCTGCTAAAAAGAAACTTTTCTAATTATGGGTATTTAATATATACAGTGATCAATCACTTTGGTTTGCCTGGACAGTTTTGGTTTGTATCAACAGTCACAGAGTAATCATTAGTAATGTTAATTTCTTTCAAACACAGAAAAGAAATGGAGAGATATATGGACATTTTATTTATGTGACCCACATTTTCTCCCTTAGTGTTGAAAATACTACAATATATTGTAATGTAAAAATATTGCAACACAATACCTTTTTGAAAATCTATTTTCTTCTATTGTGATTTTTATTTGGTGGAATATTTTATTCTAGCAATTTAAGTCTTTAAATTCTATCCATTTAAACAATATTTTTAGGAGTGCCTGGGTGACTCAGTCTGTTAAGCATCTGCCTTCAGCTCACACGGTGATCCTGGGATCATGGGATCAATCCCTGCACTGGGCTCCTGCTCAGCAGGGAGTCTGCTTCTCCCTCTTCTTCTGCCTCTCCCCCTCACTCATGAGCTCACTCTCTCTCTCTCAAAATAAATAAATAAATCTTTTTAAAAAATTGTATAAGTTCATCCCTTTTGGATTCTCTATTCTTGTCCATCTGACAGTTACATTCGGACATTAGGCTTGCTGGACTGATCCCCAAATTTTTAAAATATAATTTCTCCCAATTTTTTTCTTTCTTTTCTTCTTTTTTTTCTTTATTTTCTGAGAGATGAAGCACAAGTTTATTTTCCAACCTTCTGGTTAAATTTTAATTTTTATAAGACTTTTAATTTAAAAAGTATCTCTTATTCTCTGATTGTTCCTCTTCTCAGCATCATTTTCATGTCCCCTATATTGGTTGTACTTGACCAGAAGTCTGACAAGATTAATAATCCCATTGCTTCACACCTAGCGTTCATCTCCCTGTTAGTCCTTCACTGCTTCTCTCAAGTTATTTTTTCTGTCTGCTGATTTGCTCTTGGTCTTTCAAGTGAAAGATTTTTCCTTAATATCTACTGATTCTTGTCTGTGCTTAAACAAAGATGAGGCATTACAGATGTATTCTAGAAGCTCTTAGTCAATGCCACACTGCTCCAATTATGTGACTTCGTCAAAGAGAAAATGGTGGATTTCAGCTCAAGGGAGTACAATGCTTGCAATGTGTGAGTATTGCTCTTCATTTCTTTCCATCTTTACTGATGTCTAATTAACACATATATTAATTTACCTTGACTTTATTTTTTCCCAATTGTGTCTGATGAAAATACAATATAATCTTTTTAATTTTGTGTGTATATGTGTATGTTTATGACTTTATTTTTTCCCAATTGTGTCTGATGAAAATACAATATAATCTTTTTAATTTTGTGTGTATATGTGTATGTTATGAAGAGAGAGATTATATCTTGAAAGTTCCTAAATAACTTGGTGATGTTTTTATTTTTTCTAAGAATATATATAGAGAGAGTTATGTAAAGAAATACATAAAATACATATAAAGAAATATATCAGATTTCTTTGTAAGTGCAGTTGTACTCATAAGACCTATATTTATTCTGATAGTAGCCTTAAAATTTTTAACTAAATAAAGAAGGTGGGTTTAGAACAAGAATATGTTAGATTTTTCTTTACCTGTAAATATTTTGGAGGAAGGGGAGTGAAGGCATTATGACCAATCATAAAATATTTATTGAATACCTTTAAAGTAAATGTAAGGTTAGCCAAAAGATTTCAAGTAGAACACTTACTTAGAGGAAAATGGGAATCAGACTTCCTTGAACAGCATTTACTTCTTATTTATTTATTTTTAAAGATTTTATTTACTTATTTGCCAGAGAGAGGCAAGAGTGAGAGAGTGAGAGAGTGAGAGAGAGAGAGAGAGAGCACAAGCAGGGAGAGTGGCAAGCAGAGGGAGGAGTAGATTCTCCACTGAGCAAGGAGTCCGATGTGGGACTCGATCCTGGGACCCTGGGATCATGACCTGAGCTGAAGGCAGACGCTTAACCGACTAAACCACCTAGGCATCCTGAACAGCATTTATTTTTACATGGGCAAACAAATAATTTTATAAAGGACTTCTGTAGGAGAACAAAAACACTATTAATTGCATTTTTAATTTATCATAACATGTATAACATGGATCAAATTTCTGAAAGAAGTGTAGTATTTTCCTTTATGCACATTATTAAAGTATATTGGAAACCCTGTATAACTGAAGTTTCTAATATACGTATGTCCATTTCATGGAACTTATACCAAATTTCACTAATCCAGATACCTACAAAGCTATAGTTGCTGCTTCTTTAAGAGCATGCTATTGATCTTATTTATAATTTTATAGAGAGAAATTCATGAGGAATGCAAACTCCTGCAATTTTATGATTGTCTTTATGGGAAAGTATCTACAAGAACTAAATCATGATGCAACTTCTAGGAAGGCATTGGATTATAAATTTAGATTATGTATAGATTGAAATTTATGCATACCTTTGATACTCAGTAGTTAATTTATGCTTTGTTGTTAAGATATGTAGAAGGAAAACAGGTTCAAATGCAAGTCTTAATGTATAAATGCTTTGAAATTGACCTCTATTAAAGGTCATGTAAAAAAAAAGTGTTGGAGCTATTTGAGCAGACATAAACTATCACAATTTGCTATATAATAACCCTGTCCCATTGCACTACAGCAATTACATAACATTACATGCAAATTAAGCTATAATCATAGATTTATGTGTTAGCTGCACTTAAGTTTATTGCTCACAAAGTCAAATTCATTTAAAACTGCTGTTGGATTCTTATAATATACATGTTCAGGCCCTAATCTTGATTACAAGAAAAAACTGTAATTGTTTTTAGTTCAGCTCACATTAGAATTTGACCTGAATCATGCATTTGCTCATTAAAAATATCATCATGTAGTTTATGCTTTGAGAATAATACATGCTGAGTTTCATTTATCTTAAACCCAAGCAAGAGATAAAACTCGAAAACCATATATACATACATTATATATATATATATTATATATATATATATATAATATATATATAATATAGTATGTCATTACAGGCATATTGAACCATAGTTGGCAGGAAGAGATATGATATTGTATTTAAAAACCTATGCAGTTCTTAATGCAGAGGAGCCTGATTTTAGCTGCATTAAGCACTGAGCTGCTGACACAGTGAAGGATTACACCGTAATACGGAACAGGATGATTACATGATGTGCAAACTTCCTATCAGAGTAGTATGCAGGATACTGGAACATATGGTTCTGGGTGGTTTTTTTTCCTCAATAACTACAGATTCTGGCCAGAGATTTTTGTTGATTTGTACAAAATCTCTTGATTAGAATCCTCAGCCATCTGCTGTAGGATGGCAATGTCTGAAAATGTCAGCAGAAAGAGCAGAGCTGAAAACTTATTTGTGGAAAGGATTTGAAGCTCCCCTAACCATGTCTTGCTCATTGAAGCTGTGGTCAGGAACTACTTTATATTGAGAGCAGAAAGAGGCTGAAAATGTGGCATAAGGTCCTCTGTAAAAGCAAATATAACCGCAAACATGTATGTTCTCTGTTGTTTATACCTTCCCGGATGCTGATTCTTTGTCAACTATGAGCACTAAAACGTTTTACGATGTAAAATGTGAAAACTGACTGAAATTTTCTAACATAAAGAAAACAAATAATTATTTAAATTTTTATGAGAGAGGACACCTGCATGCAATAACATTATTCATTGTATCATCATTTTAATTCTTTGTAGGACATTCCACAATACTTAATAACCTACTCTCGATAACCAATATGGTGCCAAGTTTCATATATAACTTTCTGTTATTTGCACTGTTTGTCCAATTGATGGCATCTCTTTCTCTGTCTTCTAAATCTTCATGCTTATATTTCAATGCAGTGTGTATACCCAGTTTTTCTCCACTTCTAAATCCACCTTTTTATATTCCCTTTGCTGACAGCACTTATTTGCACTTCTCAAAATATACAAATTTCTACAAATATTCTACTCTTTATTACATTCTTGTCAGTTGGCAGTTCCACTCACCTCTTCATGATTTCAATTACTGTGGTTATACAGTCTTAAGAATCCTCTCTCAAAGTTGATAACCCAATTGTCAGCAGAAGGTTGAATATATCAGCGGAACCTGAAAATACAGACACTACGAAAACACACCCAACAGCCCTCCCAAAAAGGTTTTGCACTTAACTGACTAAAGCACTAACTCTGAAAACAGCAATCACAAAATACCTTAGCCTTTCTTTCTGAATTTCCCATTTTAATAAAGTATAAGTTAATATTATTAGTCTGAGAAGAACTTAAAATATAATGGCTCAAGAGTTGGAGGTACATACAAAATACATATATACATACATGTTGCTAATGCTTATATCAGTAGAAATTAAAGGACATTCATGCCCAGTACATGGTGTAATTGGCCTGGCTTCACTTGGTCTAGACAGTAAACAAATTGGAGGGAAGACACTGTTACATTAACATCCTAAATAATTGGCCAGGTCCCAAAGTAAGTGGTGCATCAGTACTGTAGCTAAGCCGGCAATCCAAATTAATACATTTTTGAAAAGAAACAAAAATAATTAAGCACACAGTAAATTTGAACAATATGTGTCAAATCCATAGGTAACTCCTTCTATTACTCCTGCAATCCAATAGAACAAGGGCTGGAAAAGCACACAAGCTTCGGGGGAACTAACTGGAAGGAAGACTTCCTCTTTTTCTCCATCCTTTATTCACCCATAATGGAGAACTAACATCTGACATTTGAATTCAGACAGGAAGTTGATATTCAAGCATGGTTCTGACCTTTTGGGTTTTGAGTCTCTGTCTTGTACTTGCTTGCTTGCAACCAAAGTAGTCATTTTCTCAGATCTTGCTTTCATATTGTGTCCACACCAGGATCAAGGCAGCCTAAATTCTGGATTGCACAGTTGGGACTGTAGTCCCATGGCTCTGTCCTTGACTAATATTCTTCTGTATCCAAGGACTAACTACCATGACATTGGGTGAGCAAATGGAGTAGATTCACTATAAACATATTTTAATGTAAAGAATTGGATTTATGGAGAAGTAGAATGAAGTCCCCACACCAATAATAGTTCCTAGCTTTGATCAGTAATCCAGGCTAACAAGCAACAAAGGAGATCATATTTTGAAGAATACAGGAGAAAATCTTTGTATATTGAGTTAAAGATTTTTCAAAGATAGCAAAAGAAGCACTTTACATAGAAAAAAATGATAAAAGGGAATTCAATAAATTAAAATATTTAAATCAAAAGGATGCCTGGGTGGCTCAGTCAGTTAAGCACCCACCTTCAGCTCAGGTCATGATCCCAGGGTGCTGGGATCAAGCCCTGCATAAGACTCCCTGCTGAGCTTTTCCTTCTCCCTCTGTCCCTCCCCCCCCCAATAAATAAATATATAATAAATAAATAAAATAAAGCATTTTACACAGTGGAAGATATTATTAAGAAGGCAAGTACACTTGGAAAAAATCTTTGGAAACATTTATCTGACAAAGAGCTTAAATTCAGAATATATGCAGAAGTCTTACAACTCAATGATAAGAAGATAAACAATCCAATTTTTAAAAAGACACGACTGGAACATATACTTCCGAATTAAATATATATATATTTATATAATTTATATAAATATATATATATATTTATGACCATATATATTATAGCCATATATATATATGGCTAATAAGCACTGGAAATATGCTGAACATCAATATTCATGAGAAAAATGCAAATTAAAACAACAATGAGATACCAGTACACACCCATCAGAACAGTTAAAGACTGACATACCAATTGTGAGTGAGCATATGAACCGACTGGAAATTTTGTGGATTCATGATGTGAATGCAGAGTGACACAGCCACTTTGGAGAGCAGTATGGCAATATCTTATAAAGGTGAACATATGCTTGCCATATTTCCAGCAATCTCCCTCCTAGGTATTTACCCAAGAGAAATGAAATAATTTGCCCACACAAAGATATGGACATGTCATAGCCAAAATCTAGAAGCAAGCATATGTTCCCATAAGTGGCAAATGAATAAACAAATTCTAGCATAGCAGTACAATGGATAATACTCAGAAATAAAAGGAAATACAATACTAATACATGTAACAACATGAGTGAATTCAGAATAGTATTCCAAGTGAAGAGTCAAGCAGAAAAATGATATACTATATAATTCCAAAAATATGCAGTTTTTAAAAAGCAATTATTATAGTGACTGAAGGCAGATGAAAGAGATCAAAGAGTTCCCAGAGCCAGGGTTGGGTCCAACAGGAAAGTAGGAAACTTTTAATGAGAAAAAGGCTCTATTGTGATTGTACAATTGTAAGCAATTACACGAGTTTACCCCTTAGATTGTGCACCTAAACAAATAAACTTCCATGAATGAATGAAACAGAAATACATAGTTAGATAAACAAAGAGCAGGGCATATATATAATAAACTACTGCTGGAAAATGATACTGAACTGACTTGAAACAAGGATTTTAGAAAACAGGAATGATAAACACAAAAGTGCTAGACAACTAAAATTAGCTAAAATAAAGATTGTCTTAATCTGTGGTACTATTACCTTCAGAAGACCATTGGCAAAGTCTGTAGACATTTTTGAGTGTTACGAGTGTGGGGAGGTTGAAAAATACCCTACAATGCTCAGGATAGTTCCCCATAACAAAGAACCATGTGGCCCCAAATGCTAATAGTGCCACAGTGGAAAAGCCTTGTTCTAAATAAATGCTATGGTGGGAATGCAAGCTGGTGCAGCCACTCTGGAAAACAGTATGGAGGTTCCTCAAAATCCTGAAAATAGAGCTACCCTACAACCCAGCAATTTTCCTACTAGGGATTTACTGTAAAAATACAAAGGTAGTGATCCAAAGGGGCACCTGCACCCCAATGTTTATAGCGGCAGTGTCCACAATAGTCAAACTATAGAAAGAGCCCAGATGTCCAATGACAGATAAATGGATACACACACACACACACACACACACACACACACACACACACACACACACACTGGAATACTACTCAGCCATCAAAAATATGAAGTCTTGTCATTTGCAACATTGTGGATGGAACTAGAGGGTATAATGGTAGGAGAAATAAGTCAATCAGAGAAAGACAATTATCATATGATCTCATTCATATGTGGAATTGAAGAAACAAAACAGGGGATCATAGGGCAAGAGAGAAAAATAAAACAAGACGAAACCATAAGAGACTTAATCACAGGAAATATACTGAGGGTTGTTGGAGGTGAGGGGGGTTGGCAGACAGGGTAACTGGGTGATGGACATTAAAGAAGGCACATGATGTAATGAGCACTGGGTATTACATAAGTGATGAATCACAACCTATACCTCTGAAACGAATAATACATTATATCCTAATTAACTGAATTCAAATAAAAAACAAAAATAGATGATAGATGATAGATGATAGATAGATAGATAGATGATAGATGATAGATAGATGATGATAAATAGATAGATAGATAGATAGATAGATAGATAGATAGATAGATGATAGATAAATAAATGCTGTGGAATCAGTTTTGAAGCAGTAGGCACATGTAAAACAAAAAACAAAAGAAACACAAAAAAGATAATATGTGAAGAAACTAACACAATAGGGATAATCTCAACGCGGAACTCCTGATTATGTTTATGATTCATAAGTGCTTGGGGTAAGAAGACTTGGAAGATTTGAAGTAAAACCATTTAATTGCACATTTTAAATAATCTGAGATCTAATTTAGTTGCTAATTCAGTTTTAAAACTGACAAAATGATATTAAAAGTAAGCACTACTTGAAGCAAAACACTAGGCATTATCATTGTATCATAAAAATGGAGAAAAGAAAATATTTTTTAAAATGGAGATACAGAGGGAATACCTAAAGACAAACAATTATTTAAGAAGATACATACAGGGGTGCTTGGGTGGCTCAGTCCGTTAAGCTTCTGCCTTCGGCTCAGGTCATGATCTCAGGGTTCTAGGATCTACCCATGCTTTGGGCTCCCTGCTCAGCAAGGAGTCTGCTTCTCTCTCTGCCCCTCCCGTCAGCTAGTGCTTGCTCTCCCTCTCTCTCAAATCAATAAAGAAAAAAAAAATTTTTTTAAAGGTACCATACAAAAGGAAAGCAAAGAGACAATGTATCTATTCTATAGATACACAGTTATAAGCAAATTCATATATATATCTTATTTGTTTCAAATTAAAATAAAACTACAGGAAACTGTTAAATTTAAAGTAGAGTCCAAAATCAACTAAATGAAAACCAAAAGTGATCAGGAGCCAATATATATATCAGTCATGTATATACATAACACAATTGAAAAAAGCACCAGTACAGTGAGTCATATTTTATGAAGATAAAATTTTTTAAATCTGCAATATAAATATGTTTATAATAATAACTTAGATGCAAAAAAGAAATATTTATCTGTATCAGAACACTTTATTCTTCTTTTTAATCTTTGTTCTGGGAAACTAAATGAAAATGAGACTATCAACACTTTTAATAATGTGTGTGTATATTCACATAGATCTCTCTTTATTAACATGTTTTTCAATATCAGGCATCTCTGCAAGAGAAGGTAGTCTCTTTTTATGTCCCTAGAACATTTCAAATTTTTTTCACATATTAAGTAAATAAAATCTTAATAAATGAAAACAATACTTTTACAGGATAAATTTTCAGAATACAATGCCATTGTATTGTATTGTAAAAGAGCAAATAATGACAAAGAAAGATTATGCAATACCCTAAATTTAAGAATAAAGGTAAACTTTTAAAGTAAGCTTTTCATCAAAGGAAAAATCAAAAGAAATTGCAGATTACCTAAAAATAATGAAAATTAGAGAAATAAATTTCAAAATGGACAAAATAATGGAAAAAAGATAAAGTGAGATGTATATATAATGAGTTTTAAATCATTCCAATATTAAAAGAGAATAAATTTAATAATAATAATAAATATAAGTTCACTGTTTAAATCTAAATTTTTTAACAAAACAAAGACTATAGAAGTAATATAACTAAACTTAAAAATTTTTATCTCACTGCTTAGCTAAACATAAATCAAGACAAAAAAGCCTTAAACAAAACAAAGCAGAAGAAAATAAATAATTATAAAACATTAATAATTTGAAATAAGTTGAAATCAATCAATAAATGTAAAAATTGTTAACACAACTAAACTGTGGAGAGGTTAACCAAAGCAAAGAGAACAAATAAAAATAATTATACAATATTAAAAAAGAGTTTTGGCACGACCACAGATCTAAAGACTAAAATCATGATTCACACCTAATTCGTGTGCCAGTAAGAAACAAAAATAGATGCAGTATTACTAGGAAATTATATATTCTCAAAACCAACTCTGAAAAAAGGAGAAAAACATGAATCTACATATAATGAAAGAAAATTATATAATTTCAAAATAAGTGTCATGAAAAGCCAATTTACTAAGAAATTTTTCAGGTAAAGATGATTAAATTTTCACAAAATTGGTTATTTTTATATTAGTTACATGGATTTCTCCTAACTTGTGTCTGCCATTTGGACTTAAGCATGTTTACTATAAATATAATACCACAAATTCTTCAAAATGTCTTTTATCTTTGTGAATGTAAATATTTTGATTTTTGTTACATAACTATTGATAAGGTTTGAGAGACTTAATTACATTAACCAATTAAAATTATTAATCTTTTTTAGTATTTTCTTTTTTTTTTTCCATTATAGAACATCAACTGTAATTGTGTTAGCCAGCATGTTATTTTATTTCTTGACCAGGGCAGTTACCTGTTTGAGTTTTCTAGAACAATTTTACCATTATTCTATTTTACCATTTTCAAGTTTAGTGGTTATACTTATAATTTATATTAAATATTTATACCTGAACTGGAATAAATAATTAATATTAATTAATATTTTGTTGTATTTCTTAGGAAATAATGAAATTCAAGGATTTGTCTATTACTATATAATATTGGGGTTTTTTTTTTGTCCTTCAGATTACATGATGTTGACAAAATAGAAGGCCAATTTCAGTGCAAAAATATAATCACAGCATAGGGAGACCTTTATTACTAATCAGTGGTGAATTGCTGATCCTAGGTTTCCCATCCTGCCTCCAGAACCGTAACACTAGACAAAGCGCAAGGTGTCAGGTATTGAACAATAAAGTGCAGAGAGCTAAAATCCTTAGAAAAGAAACACACACGAAGTAGCCTTATCTTCATTCCGGCTCTCTGCCTTAGAACAGTTTTCAGACTTCTGCTCAGAGAACGTAGGAGATAGAACCTAAACTCATAACATTTCCATTGAACTGGGGAAGTGGATGTTAGAGTACACAACTGCGGAAGCAGCTAGACCCTAAAGAGCAAGGCACTTCCTGTTAGAATAGGAAATGGAAAGGTAGGGTCCAATAAATACTTGTGACTATTCCCCACTGTCCCCGCTGACAGCAAAGTGCAAGCATGCAGGGAAAGATACCGAGGGTCCTAGCAGAAAGTGCATACTATAAGGTTGAGAGAACACAATTAACAGGGATTGTGCAGGGCTCAGGGACATTAAAGGTATGGACATGTAGAGTGAAGTGATCTCCTAAATGCCAAAGGCATTTATTTTTGGAATTAGAAAAGCCACTGGGGGAGTTCGGCTCCTGGTTGAAAATCTACCTGGGCTCTGACAGACCCAGTAATAGGGGATTACAAAAGCATAGACTGGCAGGCCATGCGGAGGAAAGCTGCCCTCCCCAACCAGATTTAGGGCACAGCTAATCCCTCACAGTCTCTGAGGGAAATGCAGTCAAGGACTAAGGCCCTTTGGCCAGTCATGCTATTCTTTGTATATTTGCATTCTTAGCCCCAGGATAGCCACAAGAGAAAAACAAAATAAACCTCTGCTACAGCCTCAAAGCTTATATAAGCTTAATTTAAAGTGGATCTGAACTAAAATGTAAAAGATACAAATATGAAATTCTGTAACAAAACGTATGAGAACTTTTTCATGAATTTGAGATAGGTAAGTTTCTCAGATAGACTCAAAAGTTGCTAACAATGAAAGTAACAATTATAATCTGTATTTTTAAAAATATTTTGCATTTAAAATGTTAACACTAAAAAAATTAAAAAAGCACACAGGCTAGAAGAAAATTTCACATATATATGTAATTTATATATGCATGTGTGTCTGTGAGGGTGTGTAGTGTGTGGATTATATAAATCATAATATCAAGAAGACTAACCCCAAATAAAAGTAATTGTAATAGATCGCAATGGACCTATAAAATATATGAATGTCTAGTATGTGTACATTAAAAGATGTTCAAAATAGGGGCGCCTGGGTGGCACAGCGGTTAAGCGTCTGCCTTCGGCTCAGGGCGTGATCCTGGCGTTATGGGATCGAGCCCCACATCAGGCTCCTCTGCTGGGAGCCTGCTTCTTCCTCTCCCACAACCCCTGCTTGTGTTCCCTCTCTCGCTGGCTGTCTCTATCTCTGTGGAATAAATAAATAAAATCTTTAAAAAAAAAGATGTTCAAAATAATTAGGCATCAGAGAAACGGAAGTTGAAACTACTGTGCAATAACCACATAAACACTGGGATGCAAAATATTTAAAAGGCAACATCAAGTGTTGGAAACTGTTTAAGGCAATTAGAACTCTTGTAGGAAGCTGTGGAAATACAAAATGGCATAGTCACTGAGGGAAAACGGTTTGGCAGTTAAAAAACAAAACAAAACAAAACCTCCAATGTGTCACCCAACAATTCCACTCTTAGATAATTTTCCCAAGAGAAATGAAACATTATACATAAAAGTATGTAGCAGTTTCATTCATAATCACTCATATTGTAAATAACTGAAATGTCTGTCAACAGAAGAATAAATACACATATTTTGGAAAATATACAAAAATGGAGTATTATTCTGGTGTTCCTGGGTGGCTCCATCGGTTGAGTGCAGGACTCTTGATTTCAGCTCAGGTTGTGATCTCAAGGTTGTGGGGTGGAGCCCCAGGTGCGGCTCCACACTCGTCCAGAGTCAGCTTGAGATTTCTCTCCCTCCTCCCTTCCCACATTCATTCTGTCTCTCCAAGTAAAATAAATCTTTAAAAAAAATATTCTGAAATAAAAATTTAAAAAAACCTGATGCACACCATGTCATGGAATAATCTTAGTTATATTGAGTTAAAATAGGCACACAAAGAAAATACACTTTGGATTCTTTCATGCCATGAAATTTGAGAATGGGCCTTGCGGTTGGGAGGGGTGTTGACTGCAGAAAGCATTAGGGAAGTATCTGGGCATATAGAAATATTACACGGGTCTCTGTATTTGTCAAATCTCATTTCATTTTACCTCACAAATCTGTGCATTTAATAACCACCAATATATTGAAATAAAGATTATATACACATATGTCTAAAATGTAAAATCATAATCAACTTGATAAGGTCAAAATAATTCGTTTAATTTGTCTGAAAAGTAAGCAGACAATAATCTTTGTCACTCATTTTCTAAGGCCAGGCGTGATTCTGAAAATTCCTGAAAACAAAATAAAAATTTTAGATCAACGGTACATTGCTAGAGATGGAAGTTTATTCTACCTTGGTTCTTGCTTTTGGGTAGTTTGAATTAAAATTGCTTGTGGATAGAACGAGGCCAATTCTCTTCAGGTTATATAATCAATTTATCCACAGCAATAATTTCAGTGAAACATCAATTGACACTGAAAATATCCTTAAACACCACTAGAAACCAGTATTTCACAATAGACCAGAAAAATTATAACATGAAAAGTAATTAGATGACTTTATCTCCACAAAAATTTAAAGTATATGATAGAGCAACTATAATTAGAATAATATGAATCAGTGACAAACATAGACAAGTCATTGTCAAAAAGAGCTCTGGAACAAATTCAATTAAGTTTTCATGGTAGTGGATAGTAAGTACACCATCTTATGCCTGGTGTGTGAAGAAATGGCCATTTGGAGACAACAAATAAATTCAATTATTTTCTTATAAAATGCCCTAAACAATTTCTGATGAAATAAATCTTTACATATAAAATGATCCATATACATACTACAGGAAAATTGATGTTACTTATTTAATTTGGGGATGTGGTTAAGATACACTAGCAAGAGCACAGATCTTAAAGATCTGTCTTTAAGACAGATCTATATAGCTTCATAAATTAAACTTAGAAAATACAACAAAGGAAATGAGAGAAAAGTCATACAAGAGTCAACACAAATGATCACTAGGGATGGAAAGGTTGTAAAAATTCTAAAATCATTTGTAATCAAGTGAAAATTATATTAGGTACATAAATTATGAATTTGTCAAAAAAACAGTTAAGAAAGTTGGTGCAAAAAAGTGGTGTCCTCCACATTTCCATTTCTGTTAGTAGTGTTTCTGGAGAAAAAGATCGTATAAAAAATAAATCCCACTACAATGCAATATTTTGTTTCTGGAATTATTGTCTAAGAAAATAATTGTGTACGTTAAAAAATGTGTTCATGGAAGATTTTTACAATGCCACTTGTAGTAGTAATCACAGTTTAATTACAGTTTAATTACAGTTTAATTACACATAATTCATCACTATGAGGCCTTTCATTTGATGGAATAAAACTATTCACATTAAAATATCACATTAAAACTGATTATATAACAAAAGATACAATCAGAGCTCCTGCAAAGTTTAGAAAAGAAATTCTGTGGCCAAAAGGGTGGAGAATATTTTTTCTTTAGATCCTAAAATATATATTGTCTTTTTATTTGTTTGTAAATTAAAAAAACACTAATAAACACAGCATGCAAGATTAGGCTTAATAAAAAGAACGCATTGATTTTTAAAACTAATTTCTAATGAGAAATACAATATATACCTGCTAAAATAACACCCACAAATAAATATTATACATTATAAAGAAAAAGCAAATGATTTCACATAAATTTCTTAGGAACTTTTTTAAAAATAAATTTTATTTATTTATTTGAGAGAGAGCAGAGAGAGAGGGAGAAGCAGGCTTCCTGCTGAGCAGGGGAGGTGCTTTCTTAGGAACTTTTGATGCAGCGAAGCTTCCTTCTTTCTGAGGGTGTATACAGTTAATTAAAAGGAAAAGCTTGTATCTCACCCCTGAATTTCATGTTTTGATACAACAAAATTCTTATAAAGTTTTTTGTTACATTGTTTTACTTAGTCCATAAAATAAGCTATTCAAATGTATACAACTAATGTTTAAACCACACATACAGACAAATTTAATCAGTAATAGCACCTGAAAATGGGCTCATAACCCATAAATAAAAGTTAATGTTTTCAGTTGTTCATTATGGATAACTTTCAACTGATTTTATGCTGATTCAGACAAGCACTGGACTGAAGTTTATCTTTGTACTGTTTATTTTTTTAATTGGCAAGAAAAAAATTTAAAAAATAAAATTGGCAAGCAAATTAATAATGTAAATAAGATATGAGGGAGGAAATGTTCTACTTAAGGAAATGATCTCTTTTCAATTAAATTAGAAGCAACCTTTTGCATACCAATTGTAATTAAAAATGAGGCTTATTTGTGCATTAAATAGGGTTTTGCAGGATTTCTACTTGGCAGTATTTGTACATTAGCTTTAATTGCTGGATGCCCTGGGAATGACTAGAACTCTTTAAAATAATCTACATTTCAGATTTTTAAAATGCTTCCTCTAGTTGGGCTGAATTAATGAAATGCCATCATGTTTATGTTAGTGATTCCTAAGTATTTCTCTTTTCTATACATAGGCAAATCCCTCTCCAGACACCTTCTAGAAGGACTGGTTTTCATTGTGAAGTGGTGACCTCACTGTCATTGAAAAATTGAAAGCAAATGCAAAATGACATAACAAGTAAGGGAGCAAAAGACCATGAAAAATAACCCTCAGACACTAAGTTTCTCTGATTTTGGGATTTTATTATTAAATAAAATTCAGTTTGCACAATTACTGAATTCAACAATGTTGTTTGAAAGTTTAGTTTTTACACCAATTATTTTGCTGTAGTGAGACACCACTCTCCTGAATATAAATAATAGACCCATGTCACAGGTGTCCAAAATGTCTCATAACAAATTCAGGAAAGCCTTCGTACCGTTATTGCCTCCTTAAGTAAATGCAATAACTTATAATCCCCTCAGAGGCACCTCCAATAACAAAGAAAGCTTTGTAGCTTCCTGAGATGTTACGGTGGGAGCGTTATTATGTTCAGAAAGATGTACTCTTCCCCTTTTAACTATCTCACTTTGCATAACATTTTTGCCTCTGGGTCAAGAATGAGAACTTGTGATTGAAAGAAAAAATAACTTGGGAAATGGCCCTGTCAGTCACACGATTTGTGAATAATAATAATGGTGATAATGATAAATATATTTTAGAGTACTTTTCTCTCTCAAAGTGCACGGCACGTATGAAGGTCAAGAACAGAGAATTATACTCTTACTTTATCTAACACAAGACTAGGGTGGTAGAATGTGGAAAATATATTTACATGAAAGACTACTTTTCTCAGTGATTGACAATGGCTTTATAAAAGCTATATGCCATTATTAGAACGGCTACTTATCTGCAGAGCACAAATACTAAAGGTTCTCTGGAATCCATTTGCACACATTCATGTTGTGTGTTTGTGTGGCATAAACAAATAAAATAGAGTTTCTAAATAAATGAGACCAGGATGATACGATTTATTCCACCAGGTCAACTTACTGTATTTTAAAGAGATATACTTTCCCAGTAGTAAGTGATGTTTTAGTCAGCATAGACTGGATTCAAGGTAAAATCAGAGCCTTCAGGCTTATTTTTAGATAGATAAGATATCACTGAATATTTACAGTCTAGTTTTCTATGAGTTCGTCATGAAGACAAGTTATTTACTGACAATTTAAGAAGTGAGAAGAGCTTCTTTTAATATTTAAAAATAAATGTAATAATCCAAGGACTCAATTTCTCATCTTGCCTGAAAATATGAATGTATTCTAAGAAACTGTATTTGTTATATCTGTTACAAAGAAGGAGTGTTTATTCAATTACAAGTATAAACCATTTTGTCAAAACAACTTGGCTTTATCAAACATTATTATGATCATCTGCTAATGCTGACCTCACTGATAAATTGAACCGAACCACTATTTTTTAAATATAGCCCTTTAAAAGAAAGCATATGGCTAACTTATTCTACAACTTAACAATATAATTTATACTTATTATGTATTTCAAGACAGTGCAAGACTCTACTATTGCTTGACCTGACTTAGAGATTGGGATGATAAAAATTCAAATGTTCCTGCGATGCCTGGGTGGCTCAGTTGTTAAGCGTCTGCCTTTGGCTCAGGGCTCGATCCCAGGGTCCTGGGATCGAGCCCTGCATCGGGCTCCCTGCTCCGCTGGGAAGCCTGCTCATCCCTCTCCCACTCCCCCTGCTTGTGTTCCTTCTCTAGCTGGCTGTCTCTCTCTCTCTCTCTCTCTGTCAAATAAATAAATAAAATCTTTTTTAAAAAATTCAAATGCTCCTATGTATTGAGAAAATTTGCATTCAAGTATATTTTCTTGTGTCTTAGGCCGAGTCCTACAGAAAACCTGAGAAGAACCTGAGTAGTAATACCTAACTGGGTGCAATCCCAGGACAGCGAGAGGGAGGGGAAAATGTTATGAGGCAGGCAAGAATGGGAAGCAAATAGAGAGTATATGTTATTAAGCTGGCTGCCACTGCATGAAGAGCAATGACTGGTCACTGAGCCATGTGAGATGGCTCTGGGCAGTCTCTGTGGTAACCACAGAAACGCTACACTTTGGACTGGTTTATTAGAAGAGAGCATGGAGAAGAGACTTCACTGTTGACACTCTATTGCCACCTCTCCCCCATTGGTCAAAAGTGGCCCTACAAGGAATTAACTTCAAATTTCTGAAATGCATTGCCTGGTCCCTTATGCAACTCCTATGATATCTTGGTCCCATACTCTGAAAAATAGTGCTATATGTGAGTCCAGAATTCATTGAAGGAGCCAAGACTCTAGACATTGGCCTTAGGAGACAGAACCTTGAAGGTCTATGGAGTTGGTCCCTATGGGAACTACTGGGGTTGAACATGGGCCCAGAGCCCGGGAAAGAGGTAACATTTAGAAAATACAATGCAGTGCAGAAGATGTGCCTGATATAGTCCATTCTTTGTGGTATTCAGATCCGATTGTGCCCTCCTACTATATTTGGGTTCCATACTGCAAAACGGGACACAACTTTGGGAAAAACAAAACTTCTTTACCAACTTTGAAAGTACAAGTTAAATTAGGCAGAATCTATGTGGCGATCTCATCTCCATATCCTACAACACTTAAGAAAGAACATTACTTTACAAAAAAAGGAGCTTTAGCTTTCCCTGCTGAAACTCCCTTCATCACATCACTATACATTCTAGATTTTCTTCACACCTGGCCAGCACTTCAGCTGGCATGGGGACCTGCAAATGGACAGATGTTAGTAGCAGTTTCTAGTTCCGCATCACCATTCAAATGCCCCCTGGCAGAAGCGTTTTCCCCTTGAAAACTTGGACATCTTTTCTGGCAAAACTTAAAGCTGCAGTGAGAAGAAATAAAATTTCAAGTGACTCAGTGGGCGTGATGGTCAGACATCTTATCCCGCTTCAATCCCTTGGCTCTCTGGTCCATTTAAACTAGCTGCTGGAACATGCTACCATATGTTGGCAAATGGTTCAGTGCACATTGCGATTCATGGAAGGCAGCACTGAAACTCCATAAGACTTTTCCTCCCAAACTTACATATGCTCTCAACTCTAATCAGTCTAGTTATTTCTCACTGATAGAACATACACTAATATTAGTGATATCTATGTTCCTAAGCCTATTGCTCCAACTTTTTTGTATTAAAAGTACCTCTTGGTCTGAAGCAAAATTGTTTTTGATACCATTCATGGACAGATATTCTATAAGCCTTCAGATGATGATGATGTATAGATGCCACAGTCAGGGACAGAGTCCCTCTTTCCTGGATTATGTATTAATTCTGATAAAAATGAATAGATGTACCTTTCGAAGTGCAAGGAGGCTAATGTAATTGACCTGCCTTCAGCTGGCAGTCAGGCTTCCCTATGCAGTATCAAGGACTCAGCATCTTTCTTTCCTGGTAAGTTGGGCATTTGCAGATGTCAACAGCGAAATGGCTTGGTGAGAAGAATTCTATTTTGTTATAATAATGTGTAGTCCTCATCCTTGTCCCTCTATCCACCCTGCCCACAGGCCCATTGTAAAATTACTTAAATAGTGCAAGAGAAAATCTACCTAATTTCTATAGCGTGTGTCTTCTTTTCCTCTGTGCTAGCTAGTTGCTGTCTCTTGAACTTTCATGAAACAAAGATTTACGTATTTTTCTTTTGTTAACAGAAATCTATCTATATATCCCTCTGTAAGACCTAGTCTGACACCAGTATTTCAGGTTTCTTCTTACCAGGTGAGCAACTGTCCATATTTACCTCGGTACACAGGTTAGTGCATATAAGTTTCAGGATAATTTTGTTCCACAGAAAGTGGATGACTGGTTTACTGATTGCAAATCTACCAGAAAGATTTTCTTCCATCTCTATCCTTCAGAACTACCCTGATATGGCAATAATATGGCAGCAACTCATTTACAGTGAATGCTAACACAAAGCATCAAATCATTAGGAAATGAGATTTGGATCAAAGTCCTTTCCTCTTCCTTCAGCTGGTTATAGGTTATAGGTCATAGGTCACCATTAGCAATTGAGGTGTATTTAGGGAGAATGTAAGCAAATGTAAGTGACCTGGATTTGGGCTACCTGTTCATGTAGTTTCCACATTCCTTTTGTACCCACTCAAGGCTCAATGACCCAAATATACCTACTATCAATGAAGAACACAAGATTTTTTTTTTCCACAAGGCAGTCATGGCCAAATTTCCTAAAGGTAATATTTTAAATAAGAATAGAATTATAGCCCTGAAGCCATATGGTAAAAACACTCTCTTCCCCTTACTCTATAAAGGTGAACTGACTTGGATGAAATTACAAAGAAAGCAACTGGACAAACTAAATGCTGGAGACTGTGTTACTCTGCCCAGTGAATATGGCACAGCCGCAGAATGGTTTCAATAAAGGCTAGGATCTTGTTAAGTTTCTGGAAGTCCACTAGTTTCTTCATTATCTCTCCATTCCATGAAGAGGCCAGATGGATGAATTGAATGCAGACCACCACACTGAGTCTTTCAGGTGCCTTCGATGGTGCCTCTATTTCTGCGTTCATTCAAGAACACAGTATCTCTTCCTATTTTCTATCTTAAGGATAAACTGGTAGGTATTGCCTACATCTTCACTTTGCTCTTCCCATGATATTCTTAATCCATGGATAAGGGAAACTATGCAATGACAATGTTAGTTGCCAAGTTGGTAGATATGTTGATAGACTCTAATTATACACATGTATGTATATGTGTGTGTCTATGTGTGTAATTATATATCAAGGACATAATTATAGGATGAATCTATGAGTGAATTGAGCCATCTATAAGGTGAACGTGGCTCCAAACTCAGTTTATCATCCAACCTCCTTAAGCCTCCACATGAACTGGAGGACCACAGGGCTTTGCAATTACCCTGGTACCAAAATTCACTGCCCTGAATTTATCACATTGTTATTGTAAGGCCTAAAATAACATAAAAATAGGTAAATCAAGTCCTCAATCTTCATAAGTGTCACTGCTCTTCCCCATGTTATGACTACTTGATATCTCAATACATTAAAGTCTACATATTCCTATACCAGTTAATCACAAGAAAAAAATCTTTAAAAAGTACATTGCCACTTCTTGCCAAGGATGACCATTACCTCACTTACCAAGAGGAATGAGGTCCCTATTGCTTTAAAATAGGTTTTTGATTAAAAATCCGATTGACTGTCTTGAGTGTCTGTTTGTATTCCTGAAACTGGTTATTTTGGACCAAGTAAGTTTTAAAGAAAATAAATACCCAAAGGGAAGATTTAGTTTTATGTATTGGTGGTTATGAAGCCTCGGCAATGCGAGAGATGCTACAACAACATGTTACAAAGACTAATGGAAAGAAAATAAGTTAATTTATTACCAAGCTCCATTCTCTCCTTAAAAAGACCCAGCTAGTATCTTTGGAAGAATCTATTAGAGGGAGACACAGAGAAGTAATCAATCTTTTAGTTCCCACTCCTCTGTTGTTCATTATTAAAAATTTGTCCCAAAGATAGGTAACCCCACCAGACTTCTGTGTAAGTTAAGTTGGTCTGTTTGGCAGTTTCTGGGGAAACAAATGGGCATATTCAGTGTCGGTCACAACAACAGTGGCTCAGGAAGAAGATGAACCTAAAATAATTTGAAGCATCCCATAAGCTGTACATTGAACACTTAGCAACACTTAAAATGTAGCCTTTATTTGTTTATTTATTTATTTATTTATTTACTTACTTACTTATTTTTATTTTAGATTTTTTATTTATTCGCTGAATGGGGTGCCTGACACAGGGCTCGATCCCAGAACTCCAGGATCATGACCTGAGCCAAGGCAGGTGCTTAACCGACGAAGCCACCCAGGGACCACCAAAATGTAGTCTTTAAAATATTTTTTATTTTATAAAAATAAAATTTTTATAATCTAAATTTTTATAATCTAATTTTTATAATCTAAATCCAAGCAGAAGAGAAATTACTAAAATATGTTAGCCACACCAATAGGCACTGTAATAGTTATCAATTTCTTGCCTCTCAGCTCCAATCCATTCTTTTTTGCCCTTTGTGCTACTAATGCTCTGCTCTGTAAATATTTCTCAGGACTTCTCTCCCTGGTCTTCGGTACTATTTCTTCTTCAGCATGGCTGCCAGCCAGTATGCTGGACATGAGCGGCACTCACCTCAGGACTCCTAGCAGAGCGTTTCCACCCTACCCACACGCACTAGTGTATTTCTTGGCCTGTAGGGGGACATTCCTTAGGACTAGCTCTAGCCCATTTGTACGCTCCAGAAAATGTGCGCAGCACCTACTGAATCATTCCCATGGATCAACTACAGTCCATCCTCCAGCGAATTTCTCAGCTACGTAGGACACTGTCCTTGTGAATCAGCTCCCACACTACTGCGCTATCCAGTGAGTTTCTCCACCATCTGTGAGCTATTCCAGTGACTTAGCACCAGACTGCTCTACTTTCCACTGAGTTTCACCAGCACCCAGCAGCCTGCTCCTTCAGAGCACCTTCCGCCCAGAAATCTGGCAAGTTTCTTTGTCAGTGGCAGTCTGTATGTTCCTGTGGTTGCTGTTTGCCGTCTGCAACTGGGTCAGAATCTTAGCTTTGAGGGACTGGAAGGCAATTTCTGAACACGCATTTCCTCTTTTTTCACTCTCCCTCCACCCCAGAGGTAGTACTTTCTTCTTGTACTGGATTCCTTAGCATACTCCTTTGTCCCATTTACTCTTTTACTAGTTAATAATTCTTTATATTAAGTGTTCCATGAGCAAACTTCTGATTGTACCTTAACTGACACAAGTAACATCTTCTTGGCAATTTTTTGATTATTTGAATGCCTTTTGCATTTAGCCAATTTTCCAAAAGCCAAGTTGCACTCCAGCTTGGAGCCACCTTGCAAGTCTGAATCTGGCCCTGGATAACTGCTGTCCATGGTAGCATGCTACTGTAAAATTAGAAGTTGTAATTAGGTTTAATGGAACTGCTTTAAACACTATAGCAGTTACCAAACTGGGGTTCTCTGATCCATGAAAACTCAAACTCAGGCTGGGATACTGATACGTGTGTGTGTATACATATATATATATATATATATATATATATATATATATATCCAATCAAATGACTGTGACTTCCATGTAATAATTTTCATGCGCTGGTGAGACCTCTGATGAGTCATTCTGCCCCATTCCCTTCAGGACTACTCTATTATTAGAGAAAACGACTTCTTTACTATTAGCATTATATAGGAGTCTTTTTCATTCCAATGTTGCTATTTTTTTCAGAGACAATAGCTTCACCAGAGTGGTATGGGAGTTGTTCTGAAACTGGAATTGTCAGACTAAACATCCACCTCACTAGAAAGCTGATATTGGACAGAGCATCTGTAGGTATATCTTAAATTCTACCATCACTCCTGTGTTGTACTTGTTGGTTGAAATAGAAGAATTAGCTAAATGAGAATGAAATGTAGCAGAGCAGAGGACAGTGAAGATTTTTACATATCTTCTTATTTTTTATTCGAAGTATCTTACTTAACAATTTAATGAAAACTTGCTCATCTCCAGCCAAACAAAATCAACTATTTGTAAGTCACAGAATTACTAATATTACATTTTGCTTGGTATGTAGAAATGAAATTCCCTAGATATCATTTTATAAGTACTGATTCTGCAAAATGTAGTAATTTAGGTTTCATTTATTTTATAGGGCACATAATATAATGCTGAATTTGCATTATATAGAAATATGGTTAATTTAAATATAAAATTTTCTAGGAAAGCAAAATGATCTACATCATCCACTAAATTTCTTCCCCACTAAAATAATGTTATAATTAATCTTCAAATAATTTTAGAATAGCAACTATGACTATCACATACTTTGTAGTAATAAACATAATTTTGTTTATAATGGAATTTTCCATTAATTTGCCAACAGAGGAGATAACTCTACTTTCTAAAATAAAATAATATAAAAATTAAATGGATACTATATTCATAGAGCTGTATCTTTTGGTTGCAAATGTTAGTGTTGTGTATAAAAAGTTAAATAAGATATCAGCTTGTCTCAACTTATAACTACGCCATTTCATCTTTGTGCACGTTAATTCTCAAAGAAAGAAAAACTCTATCCCATGATTAAGTGAAAACCAGCACCACTACAACCATTCCAGAATTGTTTTCCTTAAAAAATTCATCATGTTTTTAAGCTTTTGTTTTCTAAACTCTATCCATATATATACTAATGTAGGACAACTCTAAATAGTTAATTGAAAAGACACTTGTGAGACCAATGCTAAAAAACAACAGAGGTCAGGGTCTAGGAAAAGTGAATCATGAAATAAAATATTACAAAGTACATGAAAACCCAAAGCATGTTATTTAAATTTTTTTTCATATAGCATGTGGCTTTCAAAATCAAATGATTCTGTAACTTCAGAGGAAAATCAATTCCTAAAGATTAGTATCCCATTATGGGAAAATTAGAGAGTAATATGAGATTGAATTTAGAGGAAAATATGAAAAGGGAAAAAATCTCATATAGTATGTGTAACTCCTCCTCTATAGCCTGTTAACAATGTACTTTCTATGAGATAAAGAGAAAGGCAGAATAATAAAAAAGTTATAGTCTTTGCTGTGTTAGGCTCAGTGCATAATTAATTCTTAGGTATAGTGAATACTATTGGTTGTTTTCTTTGCATTTATTTCCCACTTATGGTTTACTAAAAGAAGTCTAATTTTGTTCAGACATTCTCACATGATCCTGGGGAATGTGACCCTTCCCATTCCATCCCACCTTCCCCCCTTTATCCACTGAGATAAATTCCAAGAATTAGATCACAAATATTCTAAACCAATTACAATAATCTGTTTCCCTTTAACAATTACAGGTTCAAGAATGGGCAGATAGCCCAATAAGGGCCAATAAGAAATAACAGGAAATTAGCTCAAGATGTTATCAAAAATCTTTCTTGCTCCTCAGAAAGAGCCCTAGAAACTTAGTTTCAATTTTTGCTCTGTAAGGGGTCGCAACTCGGACGTGACATCTGAAACTGCCCCAGCTACTTATTCCCAGACTGTGGATTAAGCTAACATAACAGAAAAGCTAGACCCATCCTCATCCCCACCTTTGAATGTCTTTTTTTTCCCTTAAATAATACATTTCCTATTGTTCAAACCAGTTTGAGCTGTTTTCTCGCCCTTACAGCTAAAAGTAGCCTAACTTATTGAGTATATTTTAGTAAGATTTAAGCTCTTCTATTCTAATTATGCCTGATTTGCTCTATTTCAATAAAAACAATTATTTAATAACTCGAAATAAATCATGGATAAAAGTCAATTATTTTGTAATTGATCTAATTTTAAATAAATGATTTAAATATATATATATATATATATATATATATGTATTTACATAGCCAGAAATGGCTGCATAATATCTTCATCTCCTATAAGATAGGTATTGTGTTAAATTTTATAAACCAGAAATTACTAAGGCAGGTCGTATGTCCTCAAAGTGCCAAAATGAGCGGATGAAAATTAAATAAGTATGATATATAATCAGTACATTTGGATTTAATGTACAGAGTACAGAATAAGATGTGGAAAGGCTTCATCAAACATCTAAAACTTATGAGCAGTTTTGATGAATTAATGCAAGCAATATTGGAGGAAGGAGAAAAATGGAAGTAATCCCAATTATTCAGGCAAGATAAAACAAGTACCTGGACTTTGGAAGAAGTGGGTATTAATAGCTGGGATGGAGTTATTAACTGTTACACATGAGAGAGATGGAAGATATCAAGACCGCCTCAAACTCGTATCACTACACGAAACATAACACAGCTGACTATGAAATAGAAGACAGAGAAGAAGTTATATAGCTGATGATAATGACTGCTTTATTTGAATGTTATTTGAAAGTCCCCTTTACATATTCAGGTAGAGATGTGGCAATTGGAGATCAGGACCTGTAGTTAAAAAGAGTTGTAAATATCTATGCAGGAATCATTGATATACTTGATTTAAAACTCTAAATTGGATGAGCTCTGAAGAATGCTTGACAAATCTGGAAAGGGGAAAGGGAAACATGAAACTGTCAAAACACTGTTATTTGATGATTTGATGAAGAGGTAGATTTCATAAGGAGGACTAAGAAGCTATTAGAAAGTTTATAGGAAAACCAAGATAAAGCTTTGTTTATTTCCTTTGGTCATTTTCCAGAGACTACAAATGAGTATGTTTTGATGATCTTGTCCAGTTTTGTCCAGTTTTAATTTTAAAGGATTTTATTGTTAAGAGCCTAGTATCTTTATAATCATAATATGAAAACTAAATTAATTTAAGGAATAAATTAAGATCATAAAGATAATGAAAAATTAATGTCAAGTTGAACTACTTCTGACTTTCTAAGTGGATTAATTTTCAACATTAAATTTTTACAATTCATGGTACAGTTAAGTCAGTTTTATATCATCAAAATTCAGGAACATTACAGAATAATTTAGTAGAAAATGTACAGACACATGTATGACCATGGAGAGAAGATTCACCAAGAACTTCTAGCCACTATAGCCAGAGATCTCCAGATTCTCCTTCAGTAGGTTCTGTGCTCATGGCTCCCTGGATCTAGGTGGTGTTTATTTTCTTTTAAAGATTTTATTTATTTGAGAGAGAGACAGAGATAGCAACAGAGATAAGGAGCAGGGACAAGAGGGAGAAGCAGGCTCCCCACTAAGCAGGGAGCCTGACATGGGGCTTGATCTCAAGACCCTGAGATCAGCACCTGAGCCAAAGGCAGATGCTTAACTGACTAAGCCATGCAGGCACCCCTAGGTAATCTTTCAATTTGACTCAGTTTCATCCATAGTTTCTTCCTCAGTCCTTATGCATTTGGAAGTACCTCCAGCTCTTCCTTCTACTGAGGTCTTTTACAAGGTCAAGAAGCTCAAGCAAAAAGAATGAAAAATGGCAAGTAGCAGGTCTCTTTCACAGTGATTCTCTGCCTCAACAGAATCTGGAAATGCATTAGTCTCCAAACTACAGACTCATTATGTCCTGTCACAGACTATGTTCACAAGCAATTAACTGTATCCACTTGGTTTTTTGTCCCCAAGCTCTCTGAGTGTTTTCATGAAGGTCTGTCCCTAGGCTTGAATTGAAATGTTGGCACCTACTGAAAACTTTCCCTTTGTTGTGAACTACTCACCCACTATTCTGTTTCTGGAATCTACCCCGTTGATTCATATCTAGGGCATTAATTTTAATTGTAAAATAATATTACTTGTATGAATACACTGTTTGTTATTTACCCATTTCCTTTTGAAAATACAACTTTTTTATCTGAGTAGGTTACCAGAAAAGAGTATTAAATGGTGTATCACCATAGGTTAATTCACCTTAAAAATATTAAAGGTTATTCTCTAGCATCAGGCTTTAGAGATTTATAGAAAATATAAATATAATTACTGAGTCTTTTGTGAAATGATCTTAAGGAGTCCAAATCTGAACAAAATTAACCATAGGCTATAGGTTACAACACAGCATGAAACATAAGCACATAAAATCAAGGTAACTGATTGTGACAAGTAATAGCATGAAGGATAATAATATTATTTTAAAAATTATGTATGA
Source organism: Ursus americanus (assembly GCF_024610735.1). Taxonomy (NCBI): domain Eukaryota; kingdom Metazoa; phylum Chordata; class Mammalia; order Carnivora; family Ursidae; genus Ursus; species Ursus americanus. The sequence continues at coordinate 62,864,073 of NC_142128.1, forward strand.
GTAATATTATGTAATCTATATAACAATATACTATTATCATCTTCATTTAAAGATGTGAAAACTCAGGCCGAAAAAGTTTACACACTTTACCCCAATTTTAAACAGTAATTTGCAGACCCTGTATTTAAATCCAAGTACTCAGACTCTAGAGTTCTTATGCTTAATCCAGATTGAATATCTGAAAAACAGATTCTAGATTAAACAATCATGTATTGAAAATACATTCTCACCAATGACTTAAAGGCAGACATTCTAAATACATGAGGTAACATATAATAAATCCCATGAGCTTCTAAAGGCAGTGGAATGTCTACATCAACTACACTTACAAAGAATAGCATGAGGTTAGCCCACCATCGTTTTAGAAACATTCTTTCCTTCCTCATGAAGTCAATCTATTTCATATTTTGTCTACAGCCATACCACTCTGAACGTGCCCTATCTCAACCTATCTCATATTTTGTATTAGAGCTCTATCAAAATAATTCTCCTACTGATGAAGGTAGTTGGTAAAACTACTATTAGAAACTTTGCAACTGCAGAAGGTCACAACAATCAGATGATAATTTTATGGATTAAGCTACAAAAGAATAAAATATGTTCAAAATAAGAAAGCAAAAAATCAATCAATCAAATAACCAATGAGGAATCTTAATAACCTCATTCTGAGGAAAAGGATCTTAATTCCCTTCTTAAAATTTTAATGAACATCTATAAATGAGGTTAGAACACTGCCACTTACTAAAAGTAGGAAGCGTATCTGCAGTATATCTTCTCCTGAACTTTTAGTTCAAACATTTTTTTCTGCTCTATTTTGAAAATAAACACAATATCACATTAAAGGGAACATTATTTGCACCTCTCTCACACACACACAATTGAGTTTGTCAGCTATTTCTATAATACTACATGCTCTTTTCCTGAAATGGCTATTTCCAATATCCTTTTAAATAATTTAATTATATAGTGTAACTACAGCAGTTCTAGTTCATTGGCCTTTAGCCCTACTTAAATGGTTTGCATTTCCAGATCAGTGAGTAGAACTGCTAACTCTGCTTTCCTCAGGCTAAGCTGTCCATCAAAGGAGGTAGCATCTCTTCTCGAACTTCTTCCTTTTACCTGCAGCTCTCTTCTGCTCCAGGGTCATCAAAAAAAATGAGGTAGGTTACATCATCTGATAGGGCAAGGCATTGCTACATGAATAGGAGACTTTTTCACTCCTAGAAGATGCAAGATTAAATTTTAAAAGGATTCTAATGTTAAGAGCTTAATATCTTTCTTATTATAATATGGAAAGAAATTAATTTGAGGAACAAATTAAGTTCATAATGACAATGAAAGATTAATGTCAAGTTGAACTACTTCTGATTTTATAAATGAAGGATTAATTTTCAACATTAGGTTTTTATAATTTGGTGGTACAGTTAAGTCAGCTTTATATCATTAAAATTTAGAACATGAAGAGTAATTCTGTAGAAAATGTACAGATAAATGTATGAGCTTAAGCCTGGCTTTAAAAGAGCTAAGTTAAATGAACATGTGTTAGATCGTGTTTAAGACTGGAGGCTCTAAGACCTGTTCTTCAGGGAGATCAGTTTACTGCAACATTTGAAGCCAAGGGGAGCAGCCCTCACTAACGTACCCCTGCTACAAAAAAATAAAAAATAAAAAAGTCTACCATTGGCACAGAGTAACTCACAACAGTGTAAAACATGTGAGCTCACCCATATTTTTAAAAGTCCAACATAGGAACATAAATTTTCCATTAAATATAATTAAAGACTCCATTAATTACATTTTTGACAGTTTTATCATATCCTTTTTAAGGAAGTTAAGTTCTCCTAAACATATTCTTGGTGATGTATGTTGCCAAATAGCAAAGTGCCATAGTATCAAACGCTTATGATAGGGTATTCAGAAGTAAAAAAAATGCACAATATTGTTAATATTTTATACATTTACACAAAGATTTTAATAACTGTTTATTGAAATGTGATTTCTCATATGAGTATCATTTTAATACATACAGTATAATTATAGTAATAACACTGAAGGGTGATAGTATACTCATTTTGCCAATATTGAGACTGAAGCTGTAAATTTAAATAGGTGATTTTGACATAAGTATATCTGACTTCACAGTGTGTGTTCTTCGATGCATTTTGTAATCATTACCACTATTTGCCAAACACCTCCAGCTGTCTGTCCTCCAAGAACATAGTAGGATTGCACTTTCCAAAACTCTTGTTGTTAGGTATGACCATAGACATAGTTTTAACCAAGATGAGCAAATTGAGGTGTGTTTTTTTCCAGGCTGTGGTATTTTATGTCCTCAAGAGATCCTTTTGAGATCCTCTTTTACCACAGTGACTTTCAATGTCCAAAATGGCAGCTACCTTGTCAGTCTGGGTCCTGGAATGACAGAGTATGAAGTATAGCCCCAGGGTCCAGCAATGGACATGCAGAATGAGAAAGAATCAACTTTTGTTGTTATCAGCTACTAAGATTTAAAGAGTGTTTACTACTCAACATAATTAGCCTGTTGTGTTTGAGAGGACACAAAACAATAGACAAGAATGAAATTCTCAAAAAAAGATATTTAAATCTGGATTAGGGCTTGACCAAGAGTATTTATCCCTACTACTTATTTTTTATAATCCATGCATGGGAGCCAAACACATAGGGGCTTTAACATCTTCATTTGAGTTTGTGTAGTCGTGGGAGCTAAAATGTGTGTAGAGCTGGCTGATGGTGATAAGTTGGAGAACGTACTAAGTCCAACCTATAATCACATTGGGACTAAATCTCAAAGAAAAGAGATTTTCTTTATAAAATTAAGATTGGTTGAAAGTCCCACCAAAACCAAAATGCCAGCCTAATCGTAGTTCTGTCATGTTTCTACCTCCTACAGCTTATATTCTTCCTTGCTACCTATATTTTGTGCAATTACTGCAAGTGTAGTACAAAGCATCACCCAATGGGACCCAATTTTCTATCATTATTTTATTCCACTCAGTCTTTCATGAGTCTCTTTCCATCCCAATATATATGTCTTGCTTTGCTTTACAGCGATTAAAGTATGTATATGTTTAAATTTCCTCAATAATATTTCTCTTTATGTGCTCACCAAAATTAAAGTCTAACTTTCCCAAAGGAATGACACCTTTTCAAGAATTCTTCGCAGAAAATGGGGTTAGCCTTTTCCTTGCTATCCAGTGCTTTTTATAACACTATGCTTTCCTTGATTTTATCATCACCCTTTCTTTCTCCTAACCTTACCATTATTTGTTTTTATGCATATATTCATATCTATATAGTATCATAATAAAAATGAATTCCCCTATTTCTTTCATATGTGGACTTAACACAGTTGGTTTCCCAATCAAAAATTTTCCCTTCTTCCATGCAATTTACTAGTTTAAAATTGTAAACATTTTTTAAGACTTGAAAATTGTCCCAGTCTATTTTCTAGCTTTCTTACCAATATGGTCACTAATACATAAATGCATATAGCTCACATTCTTTCATCTGAAATAACTTTGCTTTCACTAAAAAGCATCGCCCTTTTCATCCACAGTGCCTTTGTTCTTTTAATATTTTTGCTTCTCCAGTTCTTCACTGTAATCTATAAAACCCTCCCCTATATTTTAAAGTCAGTTTGAGTCACCACCTCTTCTGTGATGCCTAACTGGTTGCTTTAACTACAGAATACTCTACCCCTTTGAACTATTATATTCACAGTAATCACCACCTTGGAGAACAGTGGTATGTTTGTTTCTCAAAACCTGTAAATTGTAAACTTTGTCAAGCTCATCATAACCTTGACATGATCAACTTTATGCCAGTCTTTCCACAGATCTGTTTATGTAGTAAGCATTCAGCAAACGCATTGTGGAATAAATAAATTAACTACTGGAGTCTAATTAGATTAATTTGAAGGGTGGTTTGGATTAAATATGTTTATCTTAACAGCATGGAACTGTAGGTGCTCAAATGTTCACTAAATTGAATTGTTTATATAATTGAAATTTGTTGGATCAACTTGTGTAATAAAGTGTGGTAAAACTGACTCATAATTTGTTAGATCCTTTCCTTATCAAGTTGACTGGACAGATTGACGTACACTAATATGTGTATTTCTGGTGGAATATCTCAGTCTCTTGAGATTGAGCTATGATTGATAAAAATGGAGGAGGGAATCAAGGAGGTTTTAATTAGATTGCTTTGCATTCTGGAATTATGTTTTCAAAATTCAAAGGCATAAATGATGCAAATCTCAGGATTTGACTGTACATGCCAAAAATAAGCAACGAAAAGTAAAATATGTGCTCAATTATTCATACTGTTTATTTGTACTGAATGAACTATTTTTTATTTCACCCCTATTAATTGTGGCATTATACTTATAACTTAATATTGCCCAAATTCAGTACTGCGTTAACTCTGAAAAATCTGGTCCTAAAAGAAAGAACAAGCAAAAACTCCAAATCCTGAATGATGAATAGATTAATTGAATGTGAACATATGGACCAAATATGAATCTTTGCAAACGTTAAACTATTTGTTATCTTGTGGGCAAAATAGTAACTAAAGTTTTCTCTTTTTGAGCAAATGAAAAAAATCTTTGGTCATGATAGTATAAGTGCACTATAATTTTTACTTGGCACAAAATTTAAATATAAATTTAATTTTGATACATGATATAAATCTTTAAATTAAAAATCATTATTTTCTCAAAGATGAAAAAAGCCAAGAGTAACCATTTATGTTCATGAAGTTAGTTTTACCTCAACCCCTTATATTTGACTACTTTCTCCAGTGTTGAGGATACCATCAGAATCCATTGCCATGAAGAAGCAGAACTGATTGTAAAAATAGCTAGAGTGTTCTCTGTGTTCTACTTAGAGAAGTCATCTTTAATCTCACGAATTTAAAATGATGACTTCCAAAATTGAAATCTTAATTTTATTTTAATTCAGAATTTAAAACTCAGGGAAATTAAAAATTTTAACTCTCAATAACTATGTCACTGTGACTGGTCAATCAAATAAAACTTTAATTGTGGGCATGGAAATTAGTCTAAATTATTATAGGACAGAATTGAATGTATAAGTAAGGTTATTGATCTACTAGCTTTAAGTGGACAGTCAAACACTAACTTCATCTATTAAACATTTAGAATAGTTTCTATTGTAACATCTTGATTTCCTGAGTTTTGTCCTTGAGAACAGCTGAAACTTATTGGACTGTAAAAGCAAAATTACCTGGAGCAGAAGGTATTTTTAAACACATGTTTTCCCAAAGTAGGCAGCTGCTCACTGCGTGGATTCTTTGAGCACTCCTGTGCTCAGCAGTTAACTTTCTTTACTTGTAGGTAGCAGGGCAAGAAAGACAACCTCAACACATTGTTTTTCTATTATTTTTACTATGTTCTCAGTACTATCAAAGGGTTGATACTGACAGCAAAGGAAGTATAAAAAACACTTGAAAAAAGGGACGTTCCATTTTCTTAGGTGAAAATATTAGCAAATCTTCATAGTCACTTCGGTATTTTTCTAAAGAGTAGCAAAGAAAGTCTATATTGTCTCTACAGAGAGAGGGAACTTCATAGAAAATTTCTTTTTCTTTAGTTGTTTTAGCACGTGTATTTAAATATTAATTTGTACTTTTACTTAATGCAATAATGCACTGACATTGTGACATTGAATATAATTAAGTCAAAACGAAGATAATGTTTGTATTCTTATCACATATTCTGCCTTTGTACATATGAATGTGTAAATGCACCTATTAGCTAATTGCTTATAGAAAATGTTAATGAATGCTAATATTTTCCATAGCTATGCAAACCTACTGCCACATATGATAATTAGACTAGGCTACAATTATTTCTTACCATCTAAAATTTATGTAATGTCCAAATGTGCTCCATGATTTGTAGCTTTTGAGACTTGTATTTAATAGGTGTCTATAATTAGGAAATAATCTTTTGAAGTTGAAGTCAAGAAGGTCCTATATTAGGTTGAGTGAGAGAGTAGAATTTTTGGATAAAAAGAGAAAAACAAATTCCAAATTGGAATACCAGAGAATCTATCCGTAAACCAAACTAAGATTGCCCCTCTCCCCAGCCAAATAAGGAAATGACTAAACGTTTATTTTTGCCATAGCTGACATCCAGTCATCAAAGTATAATGCCTTCCCCCCCAGACAAACATGAGGCGTGATGAAGCTATAGTGACTTACACCTGCTGCCCCTAATACCTAAGACTGCTCCTTGGTGCCTTCCCAGGAGAATGATGATGCCTTGTGAGTGAATGGCAGGTAGCCAGAGTCAACTCGAGAATAACTCATTCTTCAGTTATATCTTTCTTTTGGTGTGACCTCATCTTAGCATTTTCTTTTTCAGTCTTTTTGAAATGTATTTAGCTGACCCACAAACAGGATTCCTTTCAGTTGGTGGTGGCTCTCACACTATGTAGAAATAAACCTTTACCAAACTCTTAATGTCTATGAAAAAGTATAGATTATTCCTTCAGTGGTTAACTTTGATATACAATGATTTAGTTGAGGTTCATTAAATAGAGGAGGACTTACCTGATTTGGCGGGCACAACACTGGTCTCACAAAGATGCTCACATCCTGATCTCTGAACCTATGAATATGTTGCCACAAGTGGTAAAAGGAACTTTGCAGCTATGACGAAAAACCTTGGATAGGAACATTATCCTGGATTGTCTCAGTAGACCCAGTGTAATCACACAAATCTTTTTATAAGAAGGAGTTAGAGGGCCAGAATCAAAGAGACAGGACAATGGAATCAGAGATTAAAATGTTGTGCATTGAAGATGGAGTATATGGCCCCAGCCAAGGAGAGCAGGCAATCTCTAGACGCTAGCAAGGAAATTGATCCTTCCTTAAAGCCACTAGAAAGGAATGCAGTCATGTGGGCAACTTGATTTTAGCCCCCTAAGACCCATTTTAGACTTCTGACCTCCAGAATTATAAGATGATGATGATGATATTGATGATGATGATCATGATAAAAGATTTATGTTATTTTAAGCTACAAGTTTGTGGTAACATGTTAAAGCAATAAGAACCTAATGCACCCTATACAGAATATTCTAGGCAGAAAATAGAAACTAAGAAAATTCACTGAAAGAATTCCCCAGTGACACTGGATAGGATAACAAATTCAGAAATGAATTAAATTGCTAAGCCACACTCTTTTTCATGTAAATATTTATCTATTTATCCCAGTAGTTCTATATTTATTCCAGTAGCACTTTTTCCCTCACTGCTGAGTCTTCGTGAACTCTCATGCTTTTCTTTTCACTTGTCTCAATAATTGTGTCCCTTATAATCTTGAGATTAGAAACATATGACCTCTCCTTAAGTGATCTTATCCAAGAATTCACAGAAAGCATACTACTGATTTACTTTTACCTTTAAATTTATGAATGATATGGAGAGCTAATCTTGTTATGCAATATATAAGCATTTTGAGATTTTTCTATAAACATTCTTATAACTACTTATAACCTCAATCTATAGACATAGCTTGGATATTTATAAATGTCATAAATCTCTTAATTTAAGGTGAAATCTCTGTCATTTTTACACTTTCCCAAATCTAAGTGGGCAAGGTATTCTCTCCTACAATAGAACATTTAAAAGTTCAATCTAAATAATAATCTCTTAGAAATACAAATGGAAATGTCATAAAAATATCAAAACACTAATGACTCTTTAATCATACTAATTAAGACCTAATTTATGTTCTTCTTATTTTTGGTCCTTTGTAATCAGTACTTAAAAAAAAACTAAATAAAAGAAAAACTTTTAGACAACAGACTTTCATTTCATAATATTGTATTATTTATATCCTACCTGATTTTTATGTCTAAATCCTTCAAAGTTATTTTATTTTGTTACCAATTGCTCATGCCACTTAAATTTCAAGCATATCTTTTTCAACATCCAAGAGCTATTGGTAAAATACCTAAGCATTTATTACCTTTAAAAATTATTTACTAACTTTATTTATATTTCAATGAAATAAAATCTCACTTTCAAAACTAGTTATTCTACTTCAGAGCTGATATACCACAGATAAATGAATTTATAATTAAGCAATTATTACCAAGAGATTTGAATGACTAGTGATTATACATCAATCAGGAAAGGTAATTATATTAGTGTTTATAGCTGTGGAATTAGTTTCCAAATTATACCAAAATTATTGGCTTACAAGCAACATAAACATTTTATCTTATAGTTCTATAGGTTAGAAGTCTGACATGAGGCTTCCTGCTAACACCAAAATCTCTTTTCTGGAGGTTCTAGGGGAAAATGTGTTTCACTGTCTTTTCCAGTGTCTAGGGGTTGTTTACAATCCTTGGTTTACATTCTCCTTACTCCCTCCACTTGCAAAGTGATCAACACTGACTGCACCTCTGACCATTCTTCAATATTCACATCTCCTGCTGACTCTAGCCAGGAAAATTTTAATTTTCAGAACCCATGTAATTAGATTGAGCCTTACATGATCATCCAGGATAATCTCCCCATCTCAAGGCCTTCACTTAATCACATCTACAAAGTCCTGCCTAATATGTAAGGTAACATATTCACAGGTTCTAGGGATTAGAGTGTGAATAATTTTGGCAGTCACTGTTCTGCCTACCATAGTGATCTTCTACAGCATTTCATTTTTTTTATTAGTGACTTGAGAAATTTAAGAAAGATAAAGGTAAACAAAACAAATTTGCTGACAAAATGAATGACTTTGGCTGGCAAAATATTAGCTATTCTCACAGAGATAACTGCAAAGTCCTGTATTTTTAAGAAACCCAAACCAATCACCAAAGTGAAAAGAAAACAGAGAAATAAAAGAACTACATAGAGAGAGGAGTTAGGACTTTCAGCTAAATTTAAAAACAATAGGAATCAACTCAATCACATAATATATCTGTTTAAAAAGGCAAGACACTGTCTTAAGCAGTCTTTATACAAGTACAATTTTCAGAACATGAAGTGTGGTCATTTAACACATTTCTGAGCTGACCAGATGAAAACACAAGGCACTGATATAAAACAGAATGTGTCAAGAAGAGAGTGACGGTGAAATAGGTGATGGGGGTCAAGAGTACACTTATCATGATTAGCACTGGATGGTGTTTGGAATTGTTGATTACTGTATTATACACCTGAAACTAAGTTAACACTGTATGTTATCTCAAATGGAATTAAAATAAAAAACTTAATTTAAAAAAATGAAGAGAGCGACTAGAATGAGAACTAGTATGAATTTATGTTTGATGAGGAACAGTTCAGACAACCAGAGGTGATAAACCAGGAATGATAAAAATACGGTGGGTATCATTACACACTAGCAATCCTATAAAAGAAACTAGTATTTAATAAGAGGCTTTCTCTTGCCACTTCAATTTTCTCTCCTGATTGTTGCAATCTTATTGTTATTAAATTAGTTTAAAGCTTTAAATATTTTTGAAATAAAGTAGGAACCTACCTAAATTAAACTCCCAGGCATAAACTATGAAGAATGAATTCTTATGAAATAGTTATCTGGACAATAATATTTTAGATGGAATTACTATACTCAGCACAGTTTAGTTACATATTTCTAAAATTTGTTACAATTCTAATTAATGATAAATGGGGATATAACGCTGATGAATTTGTCAAAGGGCATTTTTACCATATCAACATTGTTTATCTTGGTAACTTTCAGTTTATAATAATTACTAAGGTAGACAGATTAATAAATAGAAACATAAGATGTCCAGTAAAATTTGAATTTCAGATAAACAAAGAAAAATGTTTTACTATAAGTATGTCCCATGCAATATTTGCTTTTTATCTGAAATTCAAATTAAACTGTACCTCCTGGGGGTGCCTGGGTGGCTCAGTCAGTTAGTGTCTGCTTTCCACTCAGGTCATAATCCCAGGGTCCCAGGATCTAGCCCCACATCAGGGCTCCCCGAACAGTGGGGAGCCTGCTTCTCCCTCTCTCCCCCACCCCCGCACTTGTGCTCTCTCTTGCTATCTCTGTTGCTATCTCTGTCTCTCTCAAATAAATAAATAAGATCTTTAAAGAAATAAAAATAAAAATAAACTGTACTCCTGTATTTGTGTCAATCCTTATTAACAAAATACAAACATAAAAAAGCAACCATTGTGTTGTAAGAAAAACTATTCCAAAACTTCAAGATTTACTTGTGAATCAAGTAAGCTTGATGATTGCTCATTTTTAATTAGTCTTTACTTTCCGCTTTTGAGTACACTTCAGATTTACTTTTCACTTTTTATCTTCATTCTATTCCTGTGGATGGCTTTTCACGTATTGCAAATAATCACTATTTTTATTAAATAAAAGGAACTTGAAGAACTCTGAAAGTTACCAAAAGATCTGATCTCAAAGCAAAAGTTGATGTGATAAAAAGTTTAATCTGAAAAGAAAAGAAAAAAAAGACCTCTATCAAAGAACTTGAAGTTGTAAAATTAGTAGTAGATACATAATGATGATGCATCCAAGTTTCCCTCACTTGGAATCCAACATAATTCTCATCTTATCCACAGGTCAAGAGTTTAGGATTTGTCTATTATTTTGGAATATTAACTAAGTAGTTTCATTAATCATGATGTTCAAGGAGGGAAGAACCAGCATTTAACACATAATAACAGTTTACAGTTTAGTGATATAACAGACAATCTCATTATATTAAATAAAGAGCAAGAAAAAAAGAACAAGAACTGATAAAATACTCATTTATTAACTCATTTATGACACATCATTTCTATTATGGTATGCACATAAATCTGGGGAATGTTAAATTACGTTGGAAATGCCATTTGCCACAATATAAATATAAATAGATTTTGAGGGCAGTATACTAAGTGACATAAATCAGAGAAAGACAAATACTTTCCGTTCTCACTCATACGTGGAATCTAAAAAAGCTGAATTTGGGGCACGTGGGTGACACAGTCGTTTAAGCATGGGACTCTTGGTTTCAGCTCAGGTTGTTATCTCAGGATTGTGAGATCAAGCCCCTGTGATGCTCCCTGCTCAGCAGGGAGTCTTCTTAAGTTTCTCTTTCCCTCTCCCTCCGCCACTCCCCCACTGCTCTCACACATTCTCTCTCTTTTTCAAATAAATAAATATTTTTTTAAAAAATAATAAATAAATAAATAAATAAATAAATAAATAAATAAATAAATAAAATTTAAAAGCTGAACTCAAAGAAATAGAGAGTATAGTGGTGACTGCCAAGGGGTGGAGGTGGAGGAAACAGGGAGATATTAGCCAAAGAGTATAAACATCCAGCTCTAAGATGATTAATTTCTGGGACTCTAATGAGTAAAGTTAATGATACTGTACTATATACTTGAAAGTTTTTAAAAGAGTAAATCTTAAAAGTTAATTACCACCAAAAAGAATGGTAATAACGTGAGGAGATGGAGATGTTAACTAACCTTATTGTGGTAATGGTTTTGTAATATATTCACGCAACAAATCATCTCATTGTACACCTTAAAACTTATGCATGTTATATGTTCAGTATCTCAATAAAGGTGGAAAAATTTCCAAAAAAGTAAAAAACACAGGAAAGTTTTTCTGCTGATGTGGAAGAAATCGTTACTACCTTTGATACAGTGGGAAAAGAAATGCATTTCACAAATGGCACACATTAAATTGGTAAAAGTAAGATATGTGAATAATAGTCTGAGACCCAGGATAAGAACTGTCTAGAAGTGTTGATGCTATGCAGACACTCTGAAAACAAATTTTTAAATCTTTTGACAAGAGAGCTAATGGACAAGTGTTATAAATGAAACAGCAGGTCACACCTAAAATCATGCTAAAATATTGCTTTCCTGCCATTGAATTTAAATGTGGTACTGTGGGCGACTGGGTGGCTTGGTCGGTTGATTAAGCGTATATCTTTAGCTCAGGTCATGATCCCAGGTTCCTGGGATCAAGTCCCACATCTGGCTCCCTCCTCAGTGGGGAGTCAACTTCTCTTCTCTCTCTGCCCCTCCCTCCTGCTCCTGCTTGCTCTCTCAAATAAATAAATAAATTCTTTAAAAAAAATTTAAATTAAAAAAAATGTGGTACTATAATTTCACCAGTCCTAGGTCGCCTTATTTATTTATGCTTAACTGGTTCAGATCCCTCAGGTTTCCATAGTTTCCTTTATGTACCTGTATTACGATTCACGTACAGTGGATTTTAATTTTGGACTACTTGCTCTTGTTGGATTTTATGTTATTGCTATCTTATATTTCCAGATAAAGTTACCTTCTGACTATTCTTAAAATAATCCTAATATATAATAAATATTATATAAATTCCATAGTCTTTAAAAAATGAGGTTTAATAATTAGGCTAAAATGCAATTGGTACTTTCATTGAACTAATAACTTAGGAAAGATAAACTTTAAAGTGACCCAGAATGAAAGATGGCAAATTTTAATTAACAATTTGCAAATTTTAAAATGTATGGTATGTTAATGAATATACGTTCTACATAACAATTGTTATTTTTAAAGAACTGTGAATTCTAAAAATAACTCCAATACTATAAGATATATTTAACAATAAGAAAAGTGACCCTGAAAATAAATCAACCAGTAAGGATTCAGAGGATATTTTAAAAATTTATGAGGCCCCAAGTTGTTCATTTGCAGTAAAAGGATCTGTGATTCTGATCCAAATCTGTAACCTTTGGTAAGCCTGCAGGTTTATTTGTAATAATAATTCTTAACAATACTGAGATCAACATATATCCCAAATGTTATTCTGCAGGTTGTATACATGTTATCTCACTTAACACTTGATGGCAGTATAACTAAGTACTACAACTATCCCTGAGATTCTGTTTTATGTGTATTTATCATATTATTACAAGGTTGAGTTTGAGAAACATGCAGTTAATAATACTCTAGAGGTAGCATCCTTTAAATACTTGCACGTGGCATCATACCAAGGAAGTCAAACAGGTACCTTCCTAGTCATTTAGTAGTTTTAAATATTTTCAGCAATAATATCATTACTACTCTTGTGGAAATAAAGAGAAATGTTGGCAGTGATGTACACTGACTTAAGGGATTCCCAGAAATGTGGTTTTCCTATGTCTTTCCAGCTCAATGACAATAAAATGAATAATAAATTTCTTAAAATGGATCACAATGGAGTTTTATCACTGACATGTAAAACATAATTAAGCAACAGTTATATAGGAGAGAGAAAGAGAGAGGAAGAAGAAAAAAAGAGAATGAGAGAGAGGATTAAAAAATCATAATGTGATAATTCTACCTACTGATCAACCCACTGGGTGTGTGCCATAAAGGAAGACCGCCATATCTGCCACCAACCTCAATTCCTGAGCACTTCTTATAGTAAGAGTGAGGTTTAATAATTAGGTTTAATAAAATAAATATGAGGTTTAATATATATATAAAGGTTTAATAAAATATGGTTTAATATTTTATTAAAATATTAATGGAGTGTGAATTTCATTTTTAAAGTTACTGTGTATATGTGTTATCCAAGATAGTTTCAATTACTTTATCTGGAGCTTAAGTGAAAAAAATGAAAAGGACTTTGTTTCAAAATGGGAGAGAAAAGGGGGCCTGGGTGGCACAGCGGTTAAGCATCTGCCTTCGGCTCAGGGCATGATCCTGGCGTTATGGGATCGAGTCCCACATCAGGCTCTTCTGCTATGAGCCTGCTTCTTCCTCTCCCACTCCCCCTGCTTGTGTTCCCTCTCTCGCTGGCTGTCTCTCTCTCTGTCAAATAAATAAATAAAATCTTTAAAAAAAAAACTTTAAAAAAAATGGGAGAGAAAAAGGTTGATCGAATTTTTTGAGAGACCATATGTCAGATTACAATGTGGTACCTAAATATGGTAACACACAAAGATGAAATTAAATTAGAAAGGACTGACAATTTTGCCTGGAAGGTTTCATCCAAATAGCATCTCCAACTAATTTCTCTTTTCCAAACTTCTTTTGGAAAAATATCAAAATTCTCCTTCCTTGCTTATTTTACTCGGTAGAGGTCAATTATCAAATATATCCTTGTTCTCTTTGGACAAACTACAACTTTTCGAAGTTTAATTTATAAGTCACAAGTATTCTAAGATAAGTGGCAAAAAGGATCTAGTGTGCGTTCTCTAGATCCACCCATGTTGTCACAAATGGCAAGATCTCATCCTCTTTTTATGAGGCTATTATGCTAAGTGAAATAAATCACACTGAGAAAAACAAATGCCATCATGATTTCACTCATATGTGGAATCTAAAAGAACAAGTGAATAAACAAACAAAGAGCAGAATCAGACCTACAAATACAGAGAACAAACTGATGGTTGCAAGGGGAAGGAGGATAAGTAAAATGGGTGAAGGGGAGTGGGAGTATAGGCTTCCAGTTACAGAATGAATAAGTCAGAAGAATAAAGGGCACAGCATGGGGAATATGCTCAGTTATATTGTAATAGCATTGTATGGTGACACATGGTAGCATAGCAGAACATACTGAAAAGTTGAATCACTATGTTATACACTTGAAACTAACATAATATGTGTATTGACTATACTCAGAAAATTTTTTTAAAATAATTTTTAGCTAGAAAACATTGTCTGGAAATCAGATACATTTTAATTTTTTGGAAATCATAGGATGAGGGATAAAACCTAAACTAATCTTCTCTGCACAAAATGTGAGTCTCACGTAAGTGAAGAATTATGTAGTGTTTGAGGACATTCCCTACTTCAAACCCAACAAGTTATCCTGTCACAGTAGCATGGAAGACACAAGAATCCTGGGACTTTACACTCATGGATCAGCACGCAGCATGAACTTCACGTTCATATTATTTTTTCTCCCCTCCCACAGTTCCATAGAGATGTATATCAGGGCTGCTAACACACCTGCCCAAATCTTTCCCCAAAAGAAGATGTTATCTTAATTATTCTGCTCAAGAAACAATTCTGAACTCTGCTGTCAAGGACGAGACACTATCTCTAACTTCTTAGGCTGTTTTTTAATATCCTTGAAAGGTGGTCCAAAATGGAATCTGATACAAGATGTGCAGAAATGTGAGACTCATGGAGAGCTGTCTCCAGATACTATGCTTACATCAAAATACTTTGGGAAGAGTAAAATTTTCTTAATGAGAAAGTCATTGTTTATATACTAATACCATATATATCATATTTTGTGTATCAATGTGTGTGTCATGGAATATAAAATCAAACATAAGGGATTGGGGAATTTCAGATAATTTTGATTATGCATTATTTTTACACTAAATTTTAATGTAAAATGTGTTTCCCCTCCCTTTTTACTTAATTTTCAAAACTTCTGAGAACTATGAATTGGTTTTATTATTGTTGTTGTGTTGTATATAAGGCAAAGGAGGTTCATAGAAGTTAAGTAAATTTGCCCGAGGTAACAAAGCTAAAAGGTTTTTGTTAAAATGTACAGTGCTGTTTTATGAAAATAATTACCCAAAGATGACAGTTCCTCACTCTACTACAGATATGAAGATTTTAGGAGTAAATGATATTGATTTTTTTCTCCACATATTGCTTTTTTTTCCTGAATTTTTCAATTCAGATTAGAGTTAGTTGAAGAATATAGTCTCCTTCTTTGAGAAGAACTCACAAAGTACAGTGGGAAGAAAACTTCTTAGAAGATGGAACCATGCCAAAAGAATTTCATTTCTACCATTTATTAATACTATAATCATAGTAAGGACTTGATTTTTCTGAGCCTCCTTTTCGACATTAGTAAAATAGGAATATTATTAGTTACCACAGAGCTTTATTCTACAAATTAAATTATATAGCATATGTAAATTTAACAGCACATAATAAGTATTCATCAAATTGGAATGATAATTTTCATATTCTGAGTAAATTAGTTATTTCAGCTCCATTTCCCCCTTCTGTTTTCAAGCTATTAGACATAAGGAGTCTGAGTTTTTAAGTAAATTAGAAGACAGAATTTTGTCCAGATAGAACTGCTCCATTAATTTTTTTACAGCATCATAAATCACTTTTAAAAATAAATAATCCAAGAGACCTTTTAGTTATTAACATGTTGGTTTGTGTTCTAGTTCAAACACATGACTTGAATTCAGCAAAATATTACAATATGTCGGTTGTTCAGTATTTTGCATGACATGCTAACTCATCTACATCAAATTGTAATTTTACGGTCATCTTACAACTGATTGTAAAAACTGAAGATAGTGTAAAATTCTTTTAAAATATATTTCTAACTATGCCTTAAAATTATTCTTGTTCTATTCTTTATACAAAACTAATTTTCTCTTATGCATGTATTTTCCTCTGAATTTTTGTTTCACACTTTATGATTTGATAGATATTTTGTATATTTTGAGTGGTGCTCCATTTGTTGTTTAAATTAGTAGCAAGTGCATTTTTTTTCAAATATTTTTAATTTATTATTTATTTGAGAGAGAGAGCAAGGGAAAGATTGATAGAACAAGTGGGGGGAAGTGCAGAAGGACAAGTCTCCTTCCAGAGCAGGGAGCCCAATGCAGGACTCCATCCCAGGATCCTGGGATCATGACCAAAGCCTCAGGCAGACACTCAAGGGAATAAGCCACCCAGGAACCCCTAGCAAGTAGATTCCATACAAATATTACTATTATCTTTTGAATTGGTAAAGGTGAATACATTTTTTTAAAAAATTTTAAGGTGAATACATTTTGATTTTTGGCTGTAAAGTACAACTTTAACAGCATTCTTAAATTAATATAATGAATTGTTATATGGTTCACATGAAAATGAATTTGATATGTCATTATAATAAAGCAGATAATCAAACATACACAGTTTCCTTTTATCCCCCCTACACAAGTATTAGTACTCTTCTTACCAGGGGTATACCAGCTACAGCTGGAAAGTCAAATCCGGCCCACTATCCATTTTTGTGACTCAAGTTTTACTGAAACACAGCCAAATTCATTCATTTATGTGTTGTCAACATATGTTTTCTTATTATAATGGCAGAATGAAGAAGTAATGATAAAGACCCTATGTCCCTCAAAGCTTAAACATTTATTTGCTGGTGTTTGAAAAAAAAAAAGTTTGTTGGCCCCTGCATAACACAATTATATATGTATTATTTGCAAAACACACAAGAAATTTACCTTTACATTATCTTTGATAAATATACAAATGATATTGAAGCATATAAACTAAAGCATGAATGATTCTCATCCACTCTCAATCTTACCTGCCATCTCTCTCATCCTCAGCATAGGCCCTTCATTCTTTAATGTTTATTCACTTGGACCATTTAACTTTTAACTACCAAAAGTGTAGTTTTTGGGGTGCCTGGGTGGCTCAGTCAGTTAAGCATCTGCCTTCTGCTCAGGTCATGATCCCCGGATCCTGGCATAGAACACATGTTGTGTCCAGCTTCCTGCTCAGCGGGGAGCCTGCTTCTCCCTCTCCCTCTGCCTGCCACTCCCCTGGCTTGTGCTCTCTGTCAGATGAACAAATAAAATCATTAAAAAAAAAAACACCAAAGGGTATTTTTATATTAAGCATCTGAAATTCCATTAAAAAAGGCAAAATATATACCTAAATTAAATCTAAATCACTGCTTTCAGTACCATCTAATCTAGGTCCACAGCCATCTGATTCTTCCCTGTTCCTTACAATGAACCACCATTATCGGATAGGAGTTTTTCAAGAATGAATGCATTTATACAATTATTTTTGTCTATAGAAAAGTGTAATTGTGGTATGTGTGCTTGAGTTATTTGCATCTCCTATTATGTACTTTTCTGCAACTGCCATTTTTCACTTAACTTGTCTTGGACATTTGTTGGTATCACTATATTTATGCCTTTACCATTTTAAAAACTTTTCATGCTTAAAAAAAAATTCTTCCACTTAAAGAAATTTAAGGCCATTCTAATTTCTCCTAAGTTACACAAAGCTTAGTTCCTGCTTTAAGGACTAATTCATTGTTTCAAAGCACATTTCCTTGAGAGATTATAAAGTTGGACATTCTTTATTGACAATAATATTACTACTCCCAACTGCATATGCATATACACATACGCTGATATATTTTCCCCATTGCACTGACTTGTTTATCCTTCTTTTTCCTTAAAGTAAAATAAATAAATAAATAATAAAATCCAGACACACAATATTCATAGTGTCATGCAATGAATCAAAAATACTAAATATGCAAAGTGGGACAGTGTTGGTTTTTTTTTTAAGATTTTATTTATTTGACACAGAGAGAGACAGCCAGTGAGAGAAGGAACACAAGCAGGGGGAGTGGGAGAGGAAGAAGCAGGCTCCCAGCGGAGGGGCCTGATGCGGGGCTCAATCCCAGAATGCCAGGATCATGCCCTGAGCGGTAGGCAGATGCTTAATGAGTGAGCCACCCAGGCACCCCACAAAGTAGGACAATGTTACTCACCATCAGGAGAAAAGAGTCAAAGTAGAACCAAAAATTACAAAGTTAATGGAACTAGTAGGCAATGATTTTAAAACAACTACTACACTATGCTTAAGAATTACAAAGAAATGATGAACATATGAAAAGAAATAGAAGCTATATAAAAGCAAGTGGAACTACTAGAGATAAAAAATATAAAATCTGAAATAAAATATTCACTAGTTTTGATTAACAACATGTTAGGTGCTTCAGAAAAAAAAACAAAGTGAATTCAAGAAAGATGTAGCAATAAAGCTACAATTAAATATAGAGCAATGCTGAGAACTGAACAGGGCTTCGGTGAGCAATAGGAGAAGAGCAATTGATTTAGAATACATATTATCAAGTTCCAGAAGAGCAAAAGAGTAGTAAAATATTGGAGAAAGTAATGGGTGGTTATATTCAAAATTGGCTTAAAAGCATAAACTCTTCAGTCAAGGTGGTCAATGGAGGTGGAAAAAGGAAATATATTCTTATATACAGCTAACATAATATTTTTGCATGAAAGTGAGATGTATTTCTTCTAAGACTAATGCAAAAATATCCACTCTTAATATTTCTATACGACCTTTTACGAATCACCTTGAAGCCGATGGAATAAAGCAATAAAAACAAATTACATGTAGATTAGAAAAGAAGTAATACACTCTTTATCTTGCAAAGTTTATGTATAAAGAAAATTTTAAAACAGAAATCTGCAGACTTTTCTTAAAGAACCCGTTATTAAGTATTTTAGGCTTGCAGCCCATACCATCTCTTTTGCAACTACTCAACTCCGAACACATAGCTTGAAAGCAACCATCAATATTTAAACAGATGGCTATGTCTATATTCCAATAATTTTGCTTATGAAAATAGACCAGTGGTGTCAGTGAAAATGTAGGAGTAGGGAACCTCCCCAGAGATACCCCCAAAATGATGAAAACTGCCAGGATCAACCTTATTGAAACTGGAAAATATCCTAAGGTTTATAGCAACCAAGGAAATGTTTAGCCGGGATAAAGACCCCTGAAAAAAGAATAGGAGATCTTTGTGGCATATTAACAACCATCACCCTATACCACTCCCCAGCATGGTGGTGTCCAAACAGGGCAGCCCATGTTCCTGGTATGGATAGCTAGGATTTCCAAGCTAGGAAACTGTCAGGTTAGAGAAGCTCTGTGGTCCTCAAAAACAATAAAAGCCAAATGAAAAAGATGTTTCTGCTTGCGGGGAGGGGGTGAGAGTAAAAAAAAAAAAGAAAAAAGAAAAAAGAAACAGAGTAAACAATAAAGACACCAAAATTCTGGGAGAAAGACCAAAGAGTGAGTATTATGAGGGAATAGGGATTTTTAAATCTAGTATGCATAATGGGTGAAACCAGGGTAGATGAATGTTCAGGTCAGTTAACATGCTCACAAAAGACCTGAGAAGACAATAAACTCCCAACTGTGGCTTATCTTTGGGCTCAAAACAAGTAGGAAATATAAGCTAGGTAGAGTTATAAAGGGCCTGGCTAGATGTTTGCCCCAATAAGAGTCAATTTGCAAAGACTTGAAGAGTAATATTTTACTTTGCTTTGCTTGTTTTTTCTTTCTTCTTTTATTTTATTTTCTTTCCCTTCCTCTCTTTGCCTTCATTCCTTTTCTTTTCCCTTTTCTTTCCCTTTCTTCTTTCCTCTCTTTCTTCCTATGTGAATTTCTATCTTCATTTTTCCCCATCAATCTTTTTTTGCATATAATACTCAAAAAGTCCAATTTTTAACAAAAATTTACAAAAAATACAGAGAAACAGATAAACATGATCCATTTACAGGAAAACACGAAATTAATATAAATTGTGTATGAGCAAGTGGAGATGTTGACTTCCTAGATGAAGACTTTAAATCACTTTCTTAACTGTGCTCAGATAGCTAAAGGAAACCATTGACAAAGAGCTAGAGGAAATGGAAACAATGTATGAAGTAGAGAATATCAATAAAGAGAGAAAGTGTAAAAAGGACCATAGAGATTCTGGAGCTGAAAAGTGCAATAACTGAAATGAAAGTTTCACTCGAGTTCAACAGCAGATTTGAGAAGACAGAAGACTGACTTGGTAAACTTGAAGATAAGATAATTTAACCAGTCCGAGGAGAAGAAATAAAAAAGAAAGAAAAATGATCAGAGCCTAAGGATCCTTGGTACACTATCAATCACACCAACATATGAGTTATTGGAGTTCCAGAACGAGAAGAAAGAAAAAAAGGCAGAATATTTGAAGAAATAATGGCCCCAAACTTCCCAGATCTCTTAAAATGTATCAGTATATCAATCTAGATGTCCAAGAATCTCAATAAACTCTGAGTGGGATAAACAAAGATATCCACACTAAGACACATTATAATAAAACTGCAGAAAGCAGTTTAGAACATAGAACCTTGGAGGGCGCCTGGGTGGCACAGCGGTTAAGCGTCTGCCTTCAGCTCAAGGCATGATGCCGGTGTTAAGGGATCGAGCCCCACATCAGGCTCCTCTGCTATGAGCCTGCTTCTTCCTCTCCCACTCTCCCTGCTTGTGTTACCTCTCTCGCTGGCTGTCTCTATCTCTGTCAAATAACTAAATAAAATATTTTTTAAAAAAAGAACATAGAACCTTGGGGGAGTCTGGGTGGCTCAGTCATTGAGCATCTGCCTTCGGCTCAGGACGTGATCCCGGAGTCCTGGGATCGAGCCCCACATCAGGCTTCTCTGCTGGGAGCCTGCTTCTTCCTCTCCCACTCCCCCTGCCTGTATTCCCTCTCACTGGCTGTCTCTCTCTCTGTCAAATAAATAAATAAAATCTTAAAAAAAAAAAGAACATAGAACCTTGAAAGTGTCAAGAGATAAGTGAAATCATTCTTCTCAAGTTACTCCAAAAAATGGAATAGACAACATTTCCTAACTCTTTCTGGAAGGCCAGCATTACCCTGATACAAAAGCCAGACAAAGACAGCACAATTAAAGAAAACTACAGACCAATATCCCTTATGAATATGAGCGGAAAATTCTCAACAAAATATTAGCAAACTGAATCCAACAACATGTTAAAATAATTATATACCATGACCAAGTGGGATTTATCCCAGGAATCAAGGGTGGTTCAACATAATAAAGCTAATCAATGTAATACACCACATTAATAGAATGAAGAGGAGTTAGGCACATGATCATCTCAATTGATGCAGAGAAGGCATGACAAAATCCAACATTCTTTCATAATAAAAACACTCAGAAAATGAGGAATAGAAGGGAACATCCTGAATATATAAAGGACATTTATGAAAAACCCCATGCCTAATGTCATGCTCAATGGTAAAAGATAGAAAGCTTTGTTCCTAAGATCAGGGAAAAGATAAGGATGGCTCTTTTTACCACTGCTATTTACATTGCATCCAAAGTTCTAGCCAAACAATTAGCCTATAAAAGAAAAAAAACCCATCCAAATTTTAAAGTAAGAGTTAAAACTATCTCTAATTGCAGATGGCATAATTCTATGTATAGAAAATCATAAGGAACCCACACATACACCCTATTATAGCTAATAAACAAATTCACCAAAGTTGTAGGGTACAAGACCAACACAAACAAATCAGTTGTGTTTCTATACACCAACAATGAACAATTGGAAAAGAAAATTTAAAAAAATAATAATTCAGTCTACAATAATATTCAAAAGAACAAAATATCTAAGAACAAATTTAATGAAGGTTAGTTAAAGACATACAAAGAAAACTGAAATATTGCTGGAAGAAATTTAAAAAGATCTACACAAATGGAAGACATCAATGTTTATAGATTAGAAGACTTACTATTATGCAGTTGGAAATACTATTCAAGATGATCTATGGTGATCTATAGTAGCAATGCAATCTTTATTGAATTTATTGAATCCCTGTTTCAATGGGCTTTGGGGGGGGGCAGAAATGGAAAGCCAATCCTCCAAAATTATCTTGAGAAGAAGAATAAAATTGGAGCACTCACACTTCTATTTCTAAACTTATGATAAATGTACATTTATCAAGACTCTGTGTTACTGGCAGAAGGATAGACATATGGATCAATGGAATAGAATTAAGACTCCAAAAATAAACTTGTATTTATGGCCACTTTGCTTTCAATAAGGCGGTCATCACCATTCATTGAGGGCAAGAATATTTTCCTCAAAAATGGTGCTAGGATAATCAGTTATCTTAATGCAAAAGAATGAAGTTGTATCTCTAACTTATACTATATACAAAATTAACTAAAAATGTAACAGCAATATAAATATAAGAGGAAAACAATAAAACTCTTAGGAGAAAACAGAGGTAAATCTTTATGGCCTTGGATTTTGCAATGGATTTTTAGATGGGACACAAAAAAACATGAATAAAATTAAAAAATAGACTTTGGACTTCAGTAAAATTTAAAAATTTTGTGCCATTAGGAAAGTGAAAAGACAACCTACAGAATGGGAGGAAATATTTGCAAAGTCTATATATGGTATGGGTCTAGAATGCAGAATATATGATGACTCTTACAACAGCATAAAGACAACACCACCAAAAATGGCGAAGTACTTTAGCAGACAATTGTCTAAAGAAGACATACAAGATTTCAACAGGCACATGAAAAGATGATAAATAACATTAGTCATTAGGAAAATATTATTCAAAAATAAAATGAAATGCTGACTCATTTTCTAGTCTCTTTCTGGGCCTCCAAAAAGATACATGTTACAGGATATGATATTTTTCCATAAAGAGCTATGTTTTATTTTGAATCTTTTTTCATTCTGTTCTTCCAATGCTGTGATTTCTAAGTATCCATTTTCAAGTTCACTGACTCATCTTTCTACATGGTCCAAATTGATATCATGACATGGCAATCCAGTGATTTTTAAAATTTCAGATGCTTTATTTTTTATGTCAGATTTTTATATATACTGTATTTTAGTTCTAAAATCTACATTTAATTATATTTAATTTTTTTAGTTTCCTACTTATTGAACTACCTATCTGTTCACTAATGAGTTTGTATCTAAAATAACTGCCTTACAGTCTTCTTATTTTAATAAAAACATTTAGGTCATCTCAGAGTTTACCCCTATCTGAGTGTTTTGGTTTTTTATACATGATATCTTTGAAAGTGGAGAGAAAAAGCCATGAGCTAAGGAAATCAGAAGGCCTCAAGAAACTGAGAAAGGCAAGCAAAGATTCTCCCTACAGCTTCTAAAGAGGAAGTCAGACTTTCAATACCTTGATTTTACCCCAGTAAGACTCATTTCAGATTTTTGACATATAGAAATGTAAGATGATAAGTATGTATTACTGAAACTGCTAAGTTTGTGGTAATTTTTATAGTAGCAATAGGAAATTAATAAGCTTCCTAATCAGCTGACATCTGACAGCTAATTTAACCCATGTTTTAAGGTCCATATCAAGAAAAGACAGATGATAAGTGTATTAAACTCAACAGTTTATTAGCAAGATTAATGAAGTAATGCACATAAAATATGTTATCTCCATGCCTGGCTATTGGAAGTGTTTAATAAATGTTCATTATTCAAGAAAATTTATTGAGCATCTACCATGTGTTACTCTCTATTCTAAGGGTTGAAAATAAAGTGGGGAATAGAAGAAAAAAAATTGCTGTTCTTCTACCATTTAAATCCTAGTGATAACAACAGCTAGTACTTAAAGTATTTCTCTGTGTTCTGGTAACTTTTCTAAATGTTTTACATATATTAATTCATGCAATCTTCACAACAACCATATGTGATAAATTATATTATTATCATTACTACTTGACAGATTAGAAAACTAACTTACTCAAAGTAGAAGAGCTAAGTTATGAATCCAAACCATTTGTCCAGAGTACATGCTCTGAAATTCTATGTTGCCTACTTCTTACTATATTCTGGTTATTACTGTTATTATGTAATTTAATGTTCAATGTGAAGGGCTTAATTGTGACATGAGAGAATGCATTCACATTTACTAAAGAATGAAAACACTATGATGTTGCTTTCTAGAGAGTAGGTTTATGACAATGAGAGTGAATGAAATTAACAGCTGATTAGAGCACAATCACATGAGATATACCACTTAATCCATTGTCCCAAACATCATGCAGCCTATTTAGAATATACAGAGAAAATGTTGAGTGACAAGTTGACATTGGTAATGATACGGTTTTCCTTTAGGTTTTGTTTTTGTTTCAATCTTAGTTTATGGTTAAGACTCATTTAATTTCTCGCTTCTAATTACCAAGTATCTGACTTTTTTCTCTTTTTAAATTCATATCTTTGAAAGAAAGTGGTTTCTAAAAAAGTTTTAAAAAATATTTTCTGTGGACGAATTCTACCATTTTCTAATTTGTCAGTTTCTATCTTCATTACAGTTATTTTGCCATCCTTCTAGATTTTTTTTCTGGCTTCCACTTCACCATCATGTAGCTTTTTTTTTTTTCTTTAATAACTAGCATGTACTATTGGAGAATATACATTGACATGGAAAGATGTCTAAGCCACACTGATAGAGTATTTAAAATTTTGTGAAGGAGGGAGCATATTAAGATATTTCTATATATGTAGATAGTCACACACATGCATACTTAAGTATTACTTTGCTACATATGTTTGTGCATATATAAACTGTATAGATGATGTGTAAGAATGGGTATATTTCAGTTGTGGAAATTATTTTATTTTTGCTTTTCAAATTTTTCTACAATGAACATATATCCACTATTTATTATTTTTGAAGGAAAAATTATTGAAATGTTAACTTGATCAATAATATACAGTGCTACATGGAATCAAAATTTCTTCAGAATAAAAGTTGTTCATTGGATTTAGCAGTAAATGGATTTACTGACCCATCTACAAGAGTAGTTTCAAAAGAGTATTGGTGACAGAGGCCACTACATTTAGTTAAGAATTAAAGGGCATCTATATATCAAATATTCTGCAATAAAGTTGAATTGGGGGATGGCGAGAGCTGGGTACAGTATACTTTATTGATGGTACATGACAAGATGGGTCTTCCCATGTCCCTCCCCTTCTTCAGCATGTCTGGGATAGAAACTGTGGAGAGGTTGGGAAAGTCTCAGTGTGTTGGGGGATGATTTGTGGGCAAGGACTCCCCAGCAGCCAAGGGCTTTGCTCTTCCTCTTCCTCTTTTTGGGGCTGGTGGTCCAGGTGGCTCTTACTCCTTGGAGGCCCTGTGGACCACAAGGTCCACCACCTGGTTGCTATAGCCAAATTCATTGTCATACAAGGAAATAAGCTTGACACAGTGGTCATTGAGGGCAGTGCCAGCCCCGGTATCAAAGGTGGAAGTAAGTGCCACTGTTAAAGCCTCAGGAGACAACCTGGTCTTCAGTATAGCCCAGGATGCCCTTGAGGGGCCCTCTGATGCCTGCTTAATCACCTTCTTGATGTCATTGTATTTGGCAGCTTTTTCCAGGTAGCAGGTCAGATCCATGACTGACATGTTGGTGGGGGGACATGGAAGACCATGCCAGTGAGCTTCCCGTTCAGCTCAGGGATGACCTTACCTACAACGTTGGCAGCTCCAATAGAAGCAGAGATGATGTTCTGGGCAGCCTCTCGACCATCACGCCATGGCTTCCCAGAGGGGTTGCCCACAGTCTTCCGGGTGGCAGTGATGGCATGGACTATGGTCATGAGTTGCCCCCATGATGCCAAAGTTGTCATAGATGACCTTGGCAAGAGGACCCAAGCAGTTGGTGGTGCAGGAGGCATTGCTGACAATCTTGAGGGAGTTGTCATACTTCTCATGTTTCATATCCATCACAAACATGGGGGCACCAACAGAAGGGACAGAGATGGTGACTTTCTTAGCCCACCATTCAAGTGGCTTCAGCCTTCTCCAAGGTGGTAAAGACCTCAAAGGTGGTGAAGACTCCACAACATACTCACCACCAGCATCACCCCATTTGATGTTGCCAGGATCTCACTCCTAGAAGATGGAGATGGGCTTTCTATTGATGACAATTTTCCCATTTCAGCCTTGAATGTGCCATCAAATTTGCCATGGGTGGAATCATACGGGAATTTGTAGACCACATAATTGAGGCGAATGAATGGGTCATTGATGGCAACAATATCCAATTTGCCAAAGTTGAAAATAGCCCTGGTGACCAGGCACCTTATACGGTCAAATCCATTTACTCTTACCTTCACCATCATGTCTCAGTGATGCAGATGGCAATACACCAGAAGATGCAGTTCTCCAATGGGAAGTGTTAATCTATGAAGCCACTTTCATTATTGATCAACACGGAAATTTGAAAAAGCTTGTATCTTCATTAATCAGGATGTTTGAAGTTGCATTCCCTATCCGCAGATGTTCTTCTCAGAATTAAGTAGATGGTACTTTTCTTTAAGCGTTCACTCACACTCTTGACAATGCTTCCATCTTCATGACCCAAGATGCCAGTTGAAAGATGTTTTTGGTACAGGATTTCCTGAGAGTCAAGAATACAGCACTTCCTTTTTCTCTCAGGCACACATTTTGAAAAAGCTTCCATCTTTACGACGGAAGATGTGAGTTGAAAGATGCCATGTATCTAGTGCTCTCACTGAGCATTAAGCATTTGGTGCTTTCCTTAAGGTTCAACACACACACACACACACACACACACACACACACACACACGAGACACTTGTATCATTGAGCATTAGGACATTAGGTTGATGTTGCGTTCAGTCTACACAGATTTGATTCTCAGAATTAAGTAGACGGCACTTTCTTTACACGCTCGCACACACTCTTGCCAAGGCTTCTATCTTCACGACAGAAGTTGTGAGTTGAGACATGGTGTCTATACAGTGTTCTTCTATACAGTTAAGCAAAGCGCTTCATGTTTATGTTTTGGTACACACTTTTGCACATGCTTCCGTTTTCATGACAGAAGACTGTGAGATGCAAGATGCTTTCTCTACGGGGTTCTTTCTTAGACTTCAGTATATGGCACTTTCCTTATGTTTTCTTATACACCTGTGCAAACGGTTTCATCTTCACGACCGAAGGCGTGAGTTGAAAGATGGCGTCGATACAACGTTTTTCCTGAGGATTGGTTCATGGCCCTTTCCTTAAGCTTTCATTCACACTCTGAAACATGCTTCCATCATCATGACAGACGATGGGAGTTGGAAGACCCTTTACATACCCTCTTCTTACTGAGAGTTATGACTATGGCAGTTTCCTTAAGGTTCAACACACATATTGGGAAGCCCTTGTATCTTCACTGACCAATGTTGCCGTCTCTCTACACAAACTTGGTTCACTGAATTGACTGATGGCACTTTCTTTTTGTTTTCACACAACCTTTTCAAATGGCTTTCCTCCTTATGACAGATGTGAGTTGACAGATGCTTTCTGTGTAGTGTTCTTACGTAGTTAAACAAAGGGCATTATCTTGATGCTTGCAGACACCGTTTTGCACAATGTTCCCACTTCATGACACCAGATGTGAGGTGCAAGATGCTTTTATATAGAGTGTTCTCTCCTAGCATCCAGTAGGTGACATTTTCCTTATGCATTCGTAGACATTTTTGAAAAACATGCCATCTTCCTAACAGAAGATGTGACTTGGAAGATGGTGTCTATTCAGTGTTCTGAGATTTGTGTATATTGTCCTTTCCTTAAGGTTCAACACACGTATTGGAAAATGCGTGTATATTCATGCGTCACGATGTGACTTCAATGTTGCCTTCTAGCAACACAGACTTGGTTCTCACAACTACTTAGATAGAACCTCTCCTTATGCTTTCACTCACACTTCCACAAGTACTTTCATCTTCATTACAGAAGATGTGAGTTGGAAGATCTTTTCCAAAGGGTGTTCTTACTTGAGCATACAGCACATTCCTTATGTTTTCATACACACTTTTGGAAAATACATCCATCTTCATGAAGGTAGATGTGATTTGGAAGGTTGTTTCTAGATGGTGTTCTTTCTTAGTGTGTTCTGCATATGGCACTTCTCTTACTGTCCAACACAGATATTTGAAAAAGCTTCTCTCTTCATGCATCAGGATGTTTCAAGTTGCATTCTCTATACAGAGGCTTGGTGCCAGAGTTTAGTAAGCGTCATTTCTTTACACATTCCCTCACCCTTGAGCCAATGCTTCCAGCTTCATTAGAGAAGATGTGAGTTTCAGATGGTATTCTATGGAGTTCTTTTGTAAAGTTAAGCATACGATAATTTCCTTATGCTGAGAAACACGCTTCTGAGAATGCTTCCAACTTCATGAAAGAAGACGTGCTTGAAGGATGGATTCGCTACTGTCCTTTCTTGAAGCTAAGTCTCTGCCACTTTCCTTATGCTTTCAACACAACATTGCAAAAGTTTCCATCTTCATGACAGAAGTTGTGAGTTGTGAGCATCTTATGCTATCTATCCAGTGTTCTCACCTACTATGGCCCTTTCCTGAAGGTTCAACACACATACTGGAAAACGCATGTCTGTCTTTATGAGTCACGATGTTAGTTCAATGTTGCATTCTCTCTACAAAGACTTGGTGCTCAGAATTAAGTGGCTGGATCTCTTCTTAACACCTTCACTCATACTTTTTGCAAAGGCTGCCATCTTCAGGACAGATGTGAGTTGGAAGATGGTTTCCCAAAAGTGTTCTTACTTCAAGTGAAACATACGGCTGGTTCCTCAATGCTTTCATGCACACTTTTGCAAATGCATCTATCTTCATGAAAGATGGGTGTTGGAAGATTCTATATGCTCTACAGACGATCTTTTATATTTTTTCTTCATGTTACTTATATGGCGCTTTCCTTATCATTCAACACAGGTGACATGAGCTGAAATTTGGATTCGATACAGTGTTCCATCTTCCAAGTAACTGTATGGCCCTTTCCGTATGCTTTCATACACACTTTTGAAAAGGCTTGAATCTTCATGAGAGAAGATATGAGTGGGAAGACGTTGTCTAGCTAGTGTTCTGACTCAGTGCTAAGGATATGGCACTTTAATTAAGGCTCAACACACATGTTGGATGGCAGAAGATATGAGTTGGATGGTGGTTTCCATAGGGTATTCTTACTTGAAACTGAAGTATGCAGTATGTTCGTTAAGCTTTTATGCACATTTTGCACAGGCTTCCACCTTCAGGACACAAGATGTGAGTTGGAAGACCTTTTCTCTACGGTACTCTCCCTGAGAGTTAAGTAGATGGCAGTTTCCTGAAGGTTCAACACAAATATTGGAAAACGCTTCTCTATTCACAAATTGGGATGTTAGTTCGAGGTTGCATTCTCTCTACACAGCCTTGGTTCTCAGAACAATTAAGTAGATGGCACTTTGGGCTTTCACACAGCCTTTTTGAAAGACTTCCATTTCATGACAGAAGATGTGAGGTGAACTCGTTCTTTCTGATAGCTGAGTAATATTCCATTGTATATATGGACAACAAATTCTTCTCTCATCTATGGAACATAAGAACTAGGAAGATCAGTAGGGGAAGAATGGGATAAAGAAAGGGGGAGTAATCAGAAGGGGGAAAGAAGCATGAGAGACTATGGACTATGAGAAACAAACTGAAGGTTTCAGAGGGGAGGGGGTGGGGGAATGGGATAGACTGGTGATGGGTAGTAAGGAGGGCATGTATTGCATGGTGCACTGGGTGTTATACACAACTAATGAATCATCGAACTTTACATCAGAAACCAGGGATGAACTGTATGGTGACTAACATAATATAATAAAAAACATTAAAATTAAAAAAAAAGATGCAAGGTGAGAGATGGTTTCTATACAGCGTTCTTACGTAGAGTTAAGTAAAGGGCATTAGCTTTGCTTTTTCATGCACACTTCTGCAGAAGCTCCCATCTTCATGGGAGAAGATCTATGAGATGCAAGGTGCTTTCTATACTGCAGTCCTCCTTAGCATCAGGCACATGGCCCTTTCTTTTTTATTATTATTATTTTTAATAATTTTTTATTATATTATGTTAGTCACCATACAGTACATCCCTGGTTTTTTTATGTAATGTTCCATGATTCCTTAGTTGCGTATAACACCCAGTGCACCATGCAATACGTGCCCTCCTTACTACCCATCAACAGCCTATCCCATTCCCCTACCCCCTTCCCCTCTGAAACCCTCAGTTTGTTTCCCAGAGTCCATAGTCTCTCATGCTTCACTCCCCCTTCTGATTACCTTCCCTTTCTTTATCCCTTTCTTCCCCTACCGATCTTCCTACTTCTTGTGTTCCATAGACGAGTGAAACCATATGACAATTGTCTTTCTCTGTTTGACTTATTTCACTTAGCATTATCTACTCCAGTCCCATCCATGTTGCAGCAAATGTTAAGAAGTCGTTCTTTTTGATAGCTGAGTAGTATTCCATTGTATATATGGACCACATCTTCTTAATCCAGTCATCTGTTGAAGGGCACCTCGGCACCTTCCACGATTTAGCTATTGTGGACAATGCTACTATGAACATCAGGGTGCATATGGCCCTTCTCTTCACTACGTCTGTATCTTTGGGGTAAATACCCAGTAGTGCAATTACTGGGTTATAGGGTCGCTCAATTTTTAACTTTTTAAGGGACCTCCACACTGTTTTCCAGAGTGGCTGTACCAACTTGCATTCCCACCAACAATGTAGGAGGGATCCCCTTTCTCCACATCCTCTCCAACAATTGTTTCTTGCCTTGTCAATTTTTGCCATTCTAACTGGCATAAGGTGGTATCTTAGTGTGGTTTTGATTTGAATTTCCCAGATAACTAATGATTTTGAACACTTTTTCATGTGTCTGTTAGCCATTTGCATGTCATCTTTGGAAAAGTGTCTGTTCATATCTTCTGCCCATTTTAGGATTTGTTCATTTGTTTCTTGTGTATTGAGTTTGAGAAGTTCCTTGTAGATCTTGGATAGCAGTCTTTTACCTGTAGTGTCATTTGCAAATATCTTCTCCCATTCCGGGGGCTGCCTCTTAGTTTGTTTACTGTTTCCTTGGCCGTGCAGATTTTTATCTTGACGAAGTCCCACGAGTTCATTTTTTCTTTTGTTTCTCTTGCCTTTGGAGATGTGTCATGAAAAAGGTTGCTGTGGTTGATGTCATAGAGGTTGCTGCCTATGCTGTGCTCTAGGATTTTGATGGATTCCTGTCTCACATCAAGGTCTTTCATCCATTTGGAGTTTATCTTAGTGTATGGTGTGAGAGAGTGGTCAAGTTTCATTCTTTTGCATGTAGCTGATGAAATTTCCCGCACCAGTTATTGAAGAGACTGTCTTTTTTTCCACTGGATGTTCTTTCCTGCTTTATCAAAGACTAGTTGCCCAAAGAGCCGAGGGTCTATTTCTGGGTTCTCTATTCTGTTCCATTGGTCTATGTGTCTGTTTTTGTGCCAGTACCATGCTGTCTTTGTGATCACAGCTTTGTAGTACAGCTTGAAATCCGCCATTGTGATGCCCCCAGTTTTGTTTTTCCTTTTCAACAATTCCTTGGCAATTCGGGGCCTTTTCTGATTCCACACAAATTTAAGAACTATTTGTTCCAGTTCTTTGAAAAATCTCATTGGTATTTTGATCGGGATAGCATTGAAAGTGTAGCTTGCTCTGGGTAGCATGTACATTTTAACCATGTTAACTCTTCTGATCCATGATCATGGAATATTTTTCCATCTTTTTGTGTCTTCTTCAATGTCTATCAAGAGTGATTTGTAGTTCCTAGAATATAGATCCTTTACATCTCTGGTTAAGTTAATTCCGAGATAATGTATGATTTTTGGTGCTATTGTGAATGGGATGGATTCCCTAATTTCTCTTTCTTCAGTCTCATTGTTCATGTATAGAAATGCAACTGATTTCTGAGCATTGATTTTGTATCCTGCCACATTACTGAGTTGCTCTATAACTTCTAGTAGTTTGGGGGTGGATTCTTTTGGGTTTTCCATATAGAGTATCATGTCATCTGTGAAGAGAAACAGTTTGGATACCTTTGCCGATTTGGATACCTTTTATCCCTTTCTGTTGTCTGATTGCTGTTGCAAGGACTTCTAGTACTATGTTGAATAATAATGGTGATAGTGGAAATCCTTGTTGTGTTCCTGATCTTAAGGGAAAGGCTTCTAGCTTTTACCCATTGAGAATGATATTTGCTGTAGGCTTTTCATACATGGTTTCTATGAGATTGAAGAATGTACCCCCTCCCTACACTCTGAAGTGTTTTAATCAGGAAAGGACACTATTTTGTCAAATGCTTTTTCTGCATCTATTGAGAGGATCATAACATTCTTGACTTTTTTGTTGTTGTTGATATAATCTATCACACTGATAGATTTGCAAATGTTGAACCACCCTTGCATCCCAGGGATGAATCCCACTTGGTCATGATGGATAATCTTTAATGTACTGTTGGATCCTATTAGCTAGGTTCTTGTTGAGAATTTGGCACCCATATTCATCAGGGATATCGGTCTGTAATTCTCCTTTTTGATGGGGTCTTTGATATGGTCCTTTCCTTATGCTTTCATACACACTTCTGAAAAACCTTCCATGTTCATGGGCAGAAGAAGAGTTGGGAGATGCTGTCTTTCTACTGTGCTGACTCCGTGTGTTAAGAATATGGCCCTTTCCCTGTGCTTTCATACACACTCTTGAAAATCTTTCCATCTTCATGACAGAAGATATGACGCAGAGGAAGAATTCTGTATGATGTTCCTACTGAGAGTTACGTGTGTGGCACTTCCCTTAAGGTTCAACATATAAACTGGGGTACGCGTGTATCTTCAGGACTTATGGTGTTAGTTAGATGTTGCATTCTATCTACATCGCCTTGGTTCTCAGCATTAATTAGATAGAACTCTCCACATGTTTTCACCAACACTTTGGCAAATGCCTCCATCTTCATGACAGAAGGTGTGAGTTGGAAGCGGGTTTCAATGCGGTTTTCTTACTTAACATTTTGTATATGGCACATCACCTATGGCTTTCGTACACACTTTTGGAAAATGGATCCATCCTCATGAAAGAAGATGTGATTTGGAAGGGTGCTTCTAGAAGGTGTTCTTACCTAGTGTTAATCTATGAAGCCACTTTCACTATCGATCAACACGGAAATTTGAAAAAGCTTGTATCTTCATTAATCAGGATGTTCAAAGTTGCATTCCCTATCCACAGACGTTCTTCTCAGAATTAAGTAGATAGTACTTTCCTTTAAGCATTCACTCACACTCTTGACAATGCTTCCATCTTCATGACCCAAGATGACAGTCAAAAGATGTTTTCGGTACAGGGTTTCCTGAGAGTCAAAAATACAGCACTTCCTTTTTCTCTCAGGCACACATTTTGAAAAAGCTTCCATCTTTACGACATTAGACGTGAGTTGAAATATGCCGTATATCTAGTATTCTGAGGGTTAAGTATTTGGTGCTTTCCTTAAGGTTCAATGCACACACACACACACACACACACACACACACACACACAGGAGACGCTTGTATCATTGAGCATCAGGACGTTAGGGCGATGTCACATTCGGTCTACACAGATTTGATCCTCAGAATTAAGTAGACGGCACTTTCTTTACACGCTCGCACACACTCTTGCCAAGGCTTCTATCTTCACGACAGAAGTTGTGAGTTGAGACATGGTGTCTATACAGTGTTCTTCTATACAGTTAAGCAAAGCGCTTCATGTTTATGTTTTGGTACACACTTTTGCACATGCTTCCATTTTCATGACAGAAGACTGTGAGATGCAAGATGCTTTCTCTACGGGGTTCTTTCTTAGACTTCAGTATATGGCACTTTCCTTATGTTTTCTTATACACCTGTGCAAATGGTTTCATCTTCACGACTGAAGATGTGAGTTGAAAGATGGCGTCGATACAACGTTTTTCCTGAGGATTGGTTCATGGCCCTTCCCTTACGCTTTCATTCACACTCTGAAACATGCTTCCATCATCATGACAGACGATGGGAGTTGGAAGACCCTTTACATACCCTCTTCTTACTGAGAGTTATGACTATGGCAGTTTCCTTAAGGTTCAACACACGTATTGGGAAGCCTTTGTATCTTCACTGACCAGTGTTGCCATCTCTCTACAGAAACTTGGTTCGCTCATTTGACTGATGGCACTGACTTTCGTTTTCACACAACCTTTCCAAATGACTTTCCTCCTCATGACAGATGTGAGTAGCAGATGCTTTCTGTGTAGTGTTCTTACGCAGTTAAATGAAAGGCATTATCTTGATGCGTGCAGACATAATATTGCATAATGCTCCCGCTTCATGACACCATATATGAGGTGTAAGATGCTTCATATACATTACTCTCTCCTAGTGTCCAGTGGGTGACACTCTCCTTAGGCATTCATAGAAAATTTTTTGAAACACTTGCCATTTTGCAACAGAAGATATGAACTGGAAGGTGGTATCTATTCAGTGCTCTTTCTGAGATTTGTGTATATTACCCTTTCCTTAGGGTTCACATACATACTGGAAAAGAAGTGGATACACATGAGTAACAATGAAACGTCGATGGTGCCCTCTATCAACACAGACTTGCTTCTCACAACTAGGAGAGAGAACCTCTGGTTCACTTTCACTCACACTTGGGCAAGTACTTCCAGATTCTTACATAAGATGTGAGTTGGAAGATCTTTTCTGAAGGGTGTTCTGACATCAGCGTAGAGCACGTTCCTTATGATTTCAAACACACTTCAAAAAACAGCCCTCTTCACGAAGTAAGATTTGATTTGGAAGGCTGTTTCTAGACGATGCTATTTCTTAGTTTATTAAGCATATGGCACTTCTCTTACCGTCCAACACAGATATTTGAAAAAGCTTCTCTCTTCATGCATCAGGATATTTGAATTTGCATTCTCTGCACAGGGGCTTGGTTCTCAGAGTTTAGTAAATGTCATTTCTTTACACGTCTCCTCACCCTTAAGCCAGTGCTTCCAGCTTTTGAGAGAAGATGTGCGTATCAGATGTTTCTCTATGGAGTTCTTTCGTAAAGTTAAGTGGACGATCATTTCCTTATGCTGAGAAAAACACTTCTGAGCCTGCTTCCAACTTCATGAAAGATGGAGTCGGTAAGGCTCTTTCTTAAAGACAAGTCTCTCTCACTTTCCTTATGCTTTCAACACAACTTTGCAAAAGTCTCCATCGTGACAGAAGTTGTGAGTTGTGAGATGCAATCTATCCAGTGTTCTCACCCACTGTTCAGTTTATGGCACTTTCCTTAAGGTTCAACACACAGGGAAGAAAACCCTGGTAACCTTCATGCAGCAGGATGTGCATTTGCGACTGTAGTCTATCTACCCAGACTTGGTTCTCAGAATTCACTGGATGGCACTTCCTTCACTCTCTCACACCCACTGCTACAAATGCTTCCGTCTTCACGATAGATGATTGGAGCTGAGAGATGGTTTCCATGCAGTGTTCGGACATAGCGTTAAGCATGGGGCACTATCTTCCTGCTATCACGCACACTTCTGAAATGCTTCCGTGATCACAAAGGAAGGTGTGTGCTGCAAGACGCTTTCCACAGAGTGTTCCTTCTTTCAGGTAAGTAGATGGCACCGCTTTCCTTAGGTTTTCTTACACACTTTTGCAAAGGCTTCCATCTTCAAGGCGGACGATGTGAGTTGAAAGATGGCTTCGACACAATGTTCTTCCTTAAGGATTCGTTAGTGGCCCTTTCCTTGTGCTTTCATCCACACTCCGAAACATGCTTTCTTCATCATGACAGACGATGTGAATTGGAAGACCCTTTCTCGGTATACCCTCTTCTTACTAAGAGGGACGTCTATGGCTGTTTCCTTCAGGTTCTACACACGCACCGGATAACCCTTGTATCTTCACTGGCTAATGTTGCCGTTTCTCTACCACACAACGTCGGGTCGCTGAATGGAATGATGCACTGGATTTTCATATTCAAACAACCTTTCCGAACAGCCTCCCTCTTCGTAACAGGTGTGAGTGGAGAGATGCTTTATCTGTGCTGTTCTTACGTAGATAAACGAAGGGCATGAACTTCATGCGTGCAGACACCGTTTTGCCTAATGCTCCCGGTTCGTGGCACCACGTGTGAGGTGAAAGATGCTTTATTCAGAGTGCTCTCCTAGCGTCAAGTCGGTGACGCATTCATCAGGCATTCCTAGACACTCTTTTGAAACACTTGCCATCTTCGCAACAGAAGATGTGAACTGGAAAGTGGTGTCTATTCGGTGTTTTTTCTGCGACTTGTGTACATGGCCCTCTCCTTAATGTTCAACCCATGAACTGGAAAAAGCGGGGGTACACAATGGGTCGCGTTGTGAGTTCGCTGGGGCCTTCAAGCAACACAGACTTGGTCCTCACCACTAAGTAGAGAGACCCTCTCCTTCTCCTTCACTCACACTTCTGCAAGTAATTCCAGATTCTTACATAGGATGTGCGTTGGAAGATCTTTTCTGAAGGGGGTTCTGACTTCAGCATAGAGCAGGTTCCTTATGATTTCATGCACACTTCAAAAACACAGCCCTCTTCATGGAGGTAGATTGGATTTGGAAGGCTCTCTCTAGACAGTGCTCTTTCTCCATGTTATGTGTATGGCACGTCTCCTGTCATTAAACACAGGTATTTTAGAAAGCTGCTCCCTCCATGAATTACGATATCAGAAGTTGCATTTTCTGTCCAGAAGCTTGGTTCTCAGAGTTTCATAAGTGTCATAGCTTTGCAAGTCTCTTCACCATCGAGCATAGGCTTCCTGCTACATAGGAGACGATGAGAGTTTCAGATCATTTTCCAGGGAGTTCTTTCAAAACGTTAAGCGTACGTTCATTTCCTTATGCTGATAAACACACTTTTGAGCCTGCTTCCAACTTCATGAAAGATACATTAGGTAGGGCTCTTTCTTAAAAACAAGTCTCTGTCACTTTCCTGATGCTTTCAAAACAAGTTTGGAAAAGTCTCCGCTTTCGTGACTGAAGTTGTGGATTGTGAGATGCCCTCTGTCCAGTGTTCTTACCCGCGGCTAGTTTATGGCTCTTTTCTTAAGGTTCACCACACAGGGAAGAAAACTCTGGTAACTGTCATGCAGCAGGATGTGCGTTTGTGACTGCAGTCTACCTAGGCAGACTGGGTTCTCTGAATTCAGTGCATGGCACTTCCTTCGCACTCTCACACCCACTGCGACAAATGCTTCCCTCTTCACGACAGACGACGGGAGCTGAGAGACGGTTTCTATGCAGTGTTGGGACATCGAGTTAAGCCCGGGTCACTATCTTCCTGCTTTCACGCACACTTCTGAAACGCTTCCGTGATCACAAAAGAAGGTGTGCGCTGCAAGACGCTTTCCACAGAGTGTTCCTTCTTTCAGTTAAGTAGACGGCACCGCTTTCCTTAGGTTTTCTTACACGGTTCTGCAAATGCTTCCATCTTCAAGGCGGACGATGTGAGTTGAAAGATGGCTTCGACACAATGTTCTTCCTTAAGGATTGGTTAGTGGCCCATTCCTTGTGCTTTCATTCACACTCCGAAACATGCTTCCTTCATCAAGACCAACGATGTGAATTGGAACACCCTTCTCCGTATACCCTCTTCTTACTGAGAGAGACGTTTATGGCCGTTTCCTTCAGGTTCCACATTCTCACCGGGTAACCCTTGTATCTTCACTGGCTAATGTTGCCGTCTCTCTGCACACAACGTCGGGTCGCTGAATGGAATGCTGGCACTGGCTTTTCGTATTCACACAAGCTTTTCGAACGGCCTCCCTCTTCGTGACAGGTGTGAGTGGAGAGATGCTTTCTCTGTGGTGTTCTTTCGTAGTTAAACGAAAGGCATGAACTTGATGCGTGCAGACACCGTTTGCCTAATGCTCTCGGTTCATGGCACCACGTGTGAGGTGCAAGATGCTTCATTCAGAGTGCTCTCCTAACGTCAAGTCCGTGACGTGTTCGTCAGGCATTCATAGACACTCCTTTGAAGCACTTGCCATCTTCGCAACAGAAGATGTGATCTGGAAGGTGGTGTCTATTCGGTGTGCTTTCTGGACTTCTGTACATGGCCCTTTCCTTCGGGTTCAACCCATGTATTGGATAACGCGTGGTACACAATGGGTGGCGTTGTGAGTTCGCTGGGCCCTTCTAGCAACACGGACTTGGTCCTCACCACTAAGTATAGAGACCCTCTCCTTCTTCAATCACACTTCTGAAAGTACTTCCAGATTCTTACATAGGATGTGCATTGGAAGATCTTTCTGAAGGGTGTTCTGACTTCAGCATACAGCAGGTTCCTTATGATTTCATGCACACTTCATAAACACAGCCCTCTTCATGGAGGTAGATTGGATCTGGAAGGCTGTCTCTAGACAGTGCTCTTTCTCCGTGTAACATGTATGGCACGTCTCCTGTCATTAAACCCAGGTATTTTAGAAAGCTGCTCCCTACATGAATCACGATATCAGAAGTTGCATTTTGAGTACAGAAGCTTGGTTCTCAGAATTTCGTAAGTGTCATAGCTTTGCACGTCTCCTCACCCTCGAGCATAGGCTTCCAGCTTCAAGAGAGACGGTGAGAGTTTCAGATCATTTTCCCAGGAGTTCTTTCAGAACGTTAAGTGTACGTTCATTTCCTTATGCTATAAACACACTTGTGAGCCTGCTTCCCAAATTCATAAAAGATGGAGTCTGTAGGGCTCTTTCTTAAAGACAAGTCTCTGTCACTTTCCTGATGCTTTCAACACAACTTTGCAAAAGTCTCCGACTTCGTGACAGAAGTTGTGAATTGTGAGATGCCCTCTGTCCATTGTTCTTACCCGCGGCCAAGTTTATGGTGCTTTCTTTAAGGTTCAACACACAGGGAAGAAAACCCTGGTAACTGTCATGGAGCAGGATGTGCGTTGCGACTGCAGTCTACCTACCCAGACTGGGTTCTCTGAATTCAGTGCATGGCACTTCCTTCGCTCTCTCACACCCACTGCTGCAAATGCTTCCCTCTTCACGACAGACGACGGGAGCTGAAGACGGTTTCTATGCAGTGTTCGGACATCGCGTTAAGCACGGGGCACTATCTTCCTGCTTTCACGCACACTTCTGAAACGCTTCTGTGATCACAAAAGAAGGTGTGCACTGCAAGACGCTTTCCACAGAGTATTCCTTCTTTCAGTTAAGTAGAAGGCACTGCTTTCCTTAGGTTTTCTTACACACTTTCGCAAAGGCTTCCATCTTCTAGGCGGACGATGTGAGTTGAAAGATGGCTTCGACACAATGTTCTTCCTTAAGGATTGGTTATTGGCCCTTTCCTTGTGCTTTCATTCACACTCCGGAACATGCTTCCTTCATCATGACAGACGATGTGAATTGGAAGGCCCTTTCTCCGTATACCCTCTTCTTACTGAGAGGGACGTCTATGACCGTTTCCATCAGGTACCACGTACGCACCGGGTAACCCTTGTATCTTCACTGGATAATGTTGACGTCTCTCTACAACACAAAGTCGGGTCAGTGAATAGAATGATGACACTGGCATTTCGTATTCACACAAGCTTTTCGAAAGGCCTCCCTCTTCGTGACAGGTGTGAGTGTAGAGATAATTTCTCTGTGGTGTTCTTACGTAGTTTAACGAAGGACATGAACTTGATGCGTGCAGACACCATTTTGCCTAATGCTCCCGGTTCGTGGTACCACGTGTAAGGTGCAAGATGCTTTATTCAGAGTGTTCTCCTAGCGTCAATTCGGTGACGCGTTCATCTGGCATTCATAGACACTCTTTTGAAACACTTGCCATCTTTGCAACAGAAGATGTGAACAGGAAGGTGGTGTCTATTCGGTGTTCTTTCTGCGACTTGTGTACATGGCCCTTTCCTTAGGGTTCAACCCATGTATTGGGAAACGTGTGGGCACACAATGGGTCGTGTTGTGAGTTCGCTGGGGCCTTCTAGCAACACGGACTTGGTCCTCACCACTAAGTATTGAGACCCTCGCCTTCTTCAATCACACTTCTAAAAGTACTTCTAGATTCTTACATAGGATGTGCATTGGAAGATCTTTCTGAAGAGTGTTCTGACTTCAGCATAGAGCAGGTTCCTTATGATTTCATACACACTTCAAAAACACAGCCCTCTTCATGGAGGTAGATTGGATTTGGAAGGCTGTTTCTAGACAGTGCTCTTTCTCCGTGTTACGCGTATGGCACGTCTCCTGTCATTAAACACAGGTATTTTATAAAGTTGCTCCCTCCATGAAACACGATATCAGAAGTTGCATTTTCTGTACAGAACCTTGGTTCTCCGAGTTTCGTAAGTCACAGCTTTGCACGTCTCCTCACCCTCGAGCATAGGCTTCCAGCTTCAAGAGAGACGGTGAGAGTTTCAGATCGTTTTCCAGGGAGTTCTTTCAAAACGTTTCCCGTACCTTCATTTCCTTATGCTGATAAACACACTGTTGAGCCTGCTTCCCAACTTCATGAAAGATATAGTCGGTAGGGCTCTATCTTAAAGTCAAGTCTCTGTCACTTTCCTGATGCTTGCAACACAAGTTTGCAAAAGACTCCTCCTTCGTGACGGAAGTTGTGAGTTGTGAGATGCACTCTGTCCATTGTTCTTATTCCCTGCTAAGTTTATGGCGCTTTCCTTAAGGTTCAACACACAGGGAAAAAAACCCTGGTAACTGTCATGCAGCAGGATGTGCGTTTGAACTGCAGTCTACCTACCCAGACTGGGTTCTCTGAATTCAGTGCATGGCACTTGCTTCGCTCTCTCACACCCACTGCTGCAAATGCTTCCCTCTTCACGACAGACGACGGAACCTGAGAGACGGTTTCTATGCAGTGTTCAGACATCGCGTTAAGCACGGGACACTATCTTCCTGCTATCACGCATACTTCTGATACGCTTCCGTGATCACAAAAGAAGGTGTGCGCTGCTAGACGCTTTCCACAGAATGTTCCTTCTTTCAGTTAAGTGGACGGCACCGCTTTCCTTAGGTTTTCGTACACGGTTCTGCAAATGCTTCCATCTTCACGGCAGACGATGTGAGTTGAAAGATGGCTTCGACACAATGTTCTTCCTTAAGGAATGGTTACTGGCCCTTTCCTTGTGCTTTCATTCACACTCCGAAACATGCTTCCTTCATCAAGACCGACGATGTGAATTGTAACACCCTTCTCCGTATACCCTCTTCTTACTGAGAGAGACGTTTATGGCCATTTCCTTCAGGTTCCACATTCTCACCGGGTAACCCTTGTATCTTCACTGGCTAATGTTGCCGTCTCTCTGCACACAACGTTGGGTCGCTGAATGGAATGATGGCACTGGCTTTTCGTATTCACACAAGCTTTTCGAACGGCCTCCCTATTCGTGACAGGTGTGAGTGGAGAGATGCTTTCTCTGTGGTGTTCTTACGTAGTTAAACGAAGGACATGAACTTGTTGCGTGCAGACACCGTTTTGCCTAATGCTCCCGGTTCGTGGCACCACGTGTGAGGTGAAAGATGATTTCTTCAGAGTGCATATCTAACGTCAAGTCGGTGACGCGTTCGTCGGGCATTCATAGACACTCTTTTGAAACACTTGCCATCTTCGCAACAGAAGATGTGAACTGGAAGGTGGTGTCTATTCGGAGTTCTTTCTGCGACCTGTGTACATGGCCCTTTCCTTAGGGTTCAACCCATGTATTGGAAAACGCGTGGGTACACAATGGATCGCGTTGTGAGTTCGCTGGGGCCTTCTAGCAACACGGCTTTGGTGCTCACCAATAAGTAGAGAGACCCTCGCCTTCTCCTTCACTCACACTTCTGCAAGTACTTCCAGATTCTTAAATCGGATGTGCATTGGAAGATCTTTTCTGAAGGGTGTTCTGACTTCAGCATAGAGCAGGTTCTTTATGATTTCATACACACTTCAAAAACACAGCTCTCTTCATGGAGGTAGATTGGATTTGGAAGGCTGTTTCTAAACAGTGCTCTTTCTCCGGGTTACGTGTATGGCTCGTCTCCTGTCATTAAACACAGGTATTTTATAAAGTTGCTCCCTCCACGAATCACGATATCAGAAGTTGCATTTTCAGTAGAGAAGCTTGGTTCTCCGAATTTCGTAAGTGTCACAGTTTTGCACGTCTCCTCACCCTCGAGCATAGGCTTCCAGCTTCATGAGAGAGGTGAGAGTTTCAGATCGTTTTCCAGGGAGTTCTTTCAGAACGTTAAGCGTACGTTCATTTCCTTATGCTGATAAACACACTTTTGAGCCTGCTTCCCAACTTCATGAAAGATGGAGTCGGTAGGGCTCTTTCTTAAAGACAAGTCTCTGTCACTTTCCTGATGCTTTCAACACAACTTTGCAAAAGTCTCCGCCTTCGTGACAGAAGTTGTGGGTTGTGAGATGCCCTCTGTCCTTTGTTCTTACCCACTGCTAAGTTTTTGGCGTTTTCCTTAAGGTTCAACACACAGGGAAGAAAACCCTGGTAACTGTCATGCAGCAGGATGTGCTTTTGCGACTGCAGTCTACCTAGGCACACTGGG
Organism: Ursus americanus; assembly: GCF_024610735.1. NCBI lineage: Eukaryota > Metazoa > Chordata > Mammalia > Carnivora > Ursidae > Ursus > Ursus americanus. Next base: position 62,907,067 of record NC_142128.1, read on the forward strand.
TTCTCAGAATTCAGTGCAAGGCAATTCCTTCGCTTTCTCACACCCACAGCTGCAAATGCTTCCCTCTTAACGACAGATGACGGGAGCTGAGAGACGGTTTCTATGCAATGTTCGGACATCGCGTTAAGCACGGGGCACTATCTTCCAGCTTTCACGCACACTTCTGAAACGTTTCCGAGATCACAAAAGAAGGTGTGCGCTGCAAGACGCTTTCCACAGAATGTTCCTTCTTTCAGTTAAGTAGACGGCACCGCTTTCCTTAGGTTTTCTTACACGTTCTGCAAACGCTTCCATCTTCACGGCAGACGATGTAACTTGAAAGATGGCTTCGACACAATGTTCTTCCTTAAGGATTCGTTAGTGGCCCTTTCCTTGTGCTTTCATTCACAGTCCAAAACATGCTTTCTTCATCAACACCGACGATGTGAATTGGAACACACTTCTCCGTATACCCTCTTCTTACTGAGAGAGACGTCTATGGCCGTTTCCTACAGATTCCACATTCTCACCGGGTAACCCTTGTATCGTCACTGGCTAATGTTGCCGTCTCTCTGCACACAACGTCGCGTCGCTGAATGGAATGATGGCACTGGATTTTCGTATTCACACAAGCTTTTCGAACGGCCTCCCTCTTTGTGACAGGTGGGAGTGGAGAGATGATTTCTCTGTGGTGTTCTTACGTAGTTAAACGAAGGGCATGAACTTGATGCGTGCAGCCACGGTTTTGCCTGATGCTCCCGGTTCCTGGCACCACGTGTGAGGTGCAAGATGCTTAATTCAGAGTGCTCTCCTTAGCGTCAAGTCGGTGACGCGTTCGTCAGGCATTCATAGACACGCTTTTGAAACACTTGCCATCTTCGCAACAGAAGATGTGAACTGGAAGGTGGTGTATATTCGGTGTTCTTTCTGCGACTTGTGTATATGGCACCTTCATTAAGGGTCAGCACATGTATTGGAAAATGCGTAGGTACACAATGGGTCATGGTGTGAGTTCACTGGGGCCTACTAGCAACACGGACTTGGTCCTCACCACTAAGTAGAGAGACCTTCTCCTCCTCCACTCACACTTCTGCAACTAATTCCAGATTGTTACATAGGATATGCGTTGGAAGATCTTTTCTGAAGGGTGTTCTTACGTCAGCATAGAGCAGGTTCCTTATGATTTCATACACACTTCAGAAACACAGCCCTCTTCACGGAGGTAGATTGGATCTGGAAGGCTGTCTCTAGACAGTGCTCTTTCTCCAGGTTACGCGTATGGCTCTTCTCCTGTCATTAAACACAGGTATTTTAGAACGCTGCTCCCTCCATGAATCACGATATAAGAAGTTGCATTTTGAGTACAGAAGCTTGTTTCTCAGAGTTTCGTAAGTGTCATAGCTTTCCACGTCTCCTCACCCTCGAGCATAGGCTTCCAGCTTCATGAGAGACGGTGAGAGTTTCAGATCGTTTTCCAGGGAGTTCTTTCAGAACGTTAAGCGTACGTTCATTTCCTTATGCTGATAAACACACTTTTGAGCCTGCTTCCCAAGTTCATGAAAGATGGAGTCGGTAGGGCTCTTTCTTAAAGACAAGTCTCTGTCACATTCCTGATGCTTTCAACACAACTTTGCAAAAGTCATCGACTTCGTGACGGAAGTTGTGAGTTGTGAGATGCCCTCTGTTCAGTGTTCTTACCCGCTGCTATGTTTATGGCACTTTCCTTAAAGTTCAACACACAGGGAAGAAAACCCTGGTTACTGTCATGCAGCAGGATGTGCGTTGCGACTGCAGTCTACCTACCCAGACTGGGTTCTCTGAATTCAGTGCATGGCACTTCCTTCGCTCTCTCACACCCACTGCTGCAAATGCTTCCCTCTTCACGACAGACGAAGGGAGCTGAGAGAAGGTTTCTATGCAGTGTTCGGACATCGCGTTAAGCACGGGGCACTATCTTCCTGCTTTCACGCACACTTCTGAAACGCTTCCGTGATCACAAAAGAAGGTGTGCACTGCAAGACGCTTTCCACAGAGTGTTCCTTCTTTCAGTTAAGTAGACGGCACCGTTTTCCTTAGGTTTTCTTTTTTTTTTTTTTAAGATTTTATTTATTTATTTGACAGAGACAGCCAGCGAGAGAGGGAACACAAGCAGGGGGAGTGGGAGAGGAAGAAGCAGGCTCATAGCGGAGGAGCCTGATGTGCGGCTCGATCTCAGAACGCTGGGATCACGCCCTGAACAGAAGGCAGACGCTTAACGGCTGTGCCACCCAGGCGCCCCATGCCACCCAGGGGCCCCTCCTTAGGTTTTCTTACACGGTTCTGCAAATGCTTCCATCTTCAAGGCGGACGATGTGAGTTGAAAGATGGCTTCGACACAATGTTCTTCCTTAAGGATTGGCTAGTGGCCCTTAGCTTGTGCTTTCATTCACACTCCGAAACATGCTTCTTTCATCATGACAGACGATGTGAATTGAAGACCCTTTCTCCATATACCCTCTTCTTACTGAGAGGGACGTCTATGGCCGTTTACTTCAGGTTTTACCAAGGGACAAGGTTACCCTTGTATCTTCACTGGATAATGTTGCAATCTCTCTGCCACACAATGTCGGGTCGCTGAATGGAATGATGGCACTGGCTTTTCGTATTCACACAAGTTTTTCGAACGGCCTCCCTCTTCGTGAATGGTGTGTGTGGAGAGATGCTTTCTCTGTGGTGTTCTTATGTAGTTAAACGAAGGGCATGAACTTGATGCGTGTAGACACCTTTTTTTGTAAAGCTCCCGGTTTGTGGCACCACGTGTGAGGTGCAAGATGCTTTATTCAGAGTGCTCTCCCAGCGTCAAGTCAGTGACGCGTTTCTCAGGCATTAATAGACACTCCTTTGAAACACTTGCCATCTTCACAACAGAAGATGTGAACTGGAAGGTGGTGTCTATTCGGTGTTCTTTCTGTGACTTGTGTATATGCCACCTTCCTTGAGGTTTCGTACCTGTATTGTGAAACGCGTGGGTACACAATGGGTCGCATTGTGAGTTCGCTGGGGCCTTCTAGCAAGACGGCCTTGGTCCTCACCACTAAGTATTGAGACCCTCTCCTTCTTCAACCACACTTCTGAAAGTATTTCCAGATTCTTACATAGGATGTGCATTGGAAGATCTTTCTGAAGGGTGTTCTGACTTCAGCATAGAGCAGTTTCCTTATGATTTCATGCACACTTCAGAAACACAGCCCTTTTCATGGAGGTAGATTGGACTTGGAAGGCTGTTTCTTGACAGTGCTCTTTCTCCGTGTTACTCGTATGGCACGTCTCCTCTCATTAAACACACGTATTTTATAAAGTTGCTCCCTCCATGAATCACGTTATCAGAAGTAGCATTTTCTGTACAGAAGCTTGGTTCTCAGAGTTTCATGTCCTAGCTTTACATGTCTCCTCACCCTCGAGCATAGGCTTCCAGCTTCATGAGAGATGTTGAGTGTTTCAGATCGTTTTCCAGGGAGTTTTTCAGAACGTGAAGAGTACGTTCATTTCCTTATGCTGATAAACACACTTTTGAGCCTGCTTCCCAACTTCATGAAAGATGGAGTCGGTAGGGCTCTTTCTTAAAGACAAGTCTATGTCACTTTCCTGATGCTTTCAACACAACTTTGCGAACGTCTCCGACTTCGTGACAGAAGTTGTGGGTTGTGAGATGCCCTCTGTCCAGTGTTCTTAACCGCTGCTACTTTTATGGTGCTTTCCTTAAGGTTCAACACACAGGGAAGTAAACCCTGGTAACTGTCATGCAGCAGGATGTGCGTTTGCGACTGCAGTCTACCTAGGCAGACTGGGTTCTCTGAATTCAGTGCATGGCACTTCCTTCGCTCTCTCACACCCACTGCTGCAAATGCTTCCCTCTTCACGACAGACGAAGGGAGCTGAGAGACGGTTTCTATGCAGTGTTCGGACATCGCGTTAAGTACGGGGCACTATCTTCCTGCTTTCACGCACACTTCTGAAATGCTTCCGTGATCACAAAAGAGGTGTGCGCTGCAAGACACTTTCCACAGAGTGTTCCTTCTTTCATTAAGTAGACGGCACCGTTTTCCTTAGGTTTTCCTTTTTTTTTTTAAGATTTTATTTATTTATTTGACAGAGACAGCCAGCGAGAGAGTGAACACAAGCAGGGGGAGTGGGAGAGGAAGAAGCAGGCTCATAGCGGAGGAGCCTGATGTGCGGCTCGATCTCAGAAAGCTGGGATCACGCCCTGAGCAGAAGGCAGACGCTTAAAAGCTGTGCCACCCAGGCGCCCCATGCCACCCAGGGGCCCCTCCTTAGGTTTTCTTACGCGGTTCTGCAAATGCTTCCATCTTCAAGGTGGACGATGTGAGTTGAAAGATGGCTTCGACACAATGTTCTTCCTTAAGGATTGGTTAGTGGCCCTTTCCTTGTGCTTTCATTCACACTCCGAAATATGCTTCCTTCATCATGACAGACGATGTGAATTGGAAGACCCTTTCTCCGTATATCCTCTTCTTACTGAGAGGGACGTCTATGGCCGTTTCCTTCAGGTTGTACACACGCACCGGGTAACCCTTGTATCTTCACTGGCTAATGTTGACGTCTCTCTACCACACAACGTCGCAGCGCTGAATGGAATGATGGCACTGGCTTTTCGTATTCACACAAGCTTTTCGAACAGCCTCCCTCTTCGTGACAGGTGTGTGTAGAGAGATGCTTTCTCTGTGGTGTTCTTACATAGTTAAACGAAGGGCATGAACTTGATGCGAGCATCCACTTTTGCCTAATGCTCCCGGTTCCTGGCACCATGTGTGAGGTGCAAGATGCTTAATTCAGAGTGCTCTCCTTAGCGTCAAGTCAGTGACGGGTTCGTCAGGCATTCATACACACTCTTTTGAAACACTTGCCATCTTCGCAACAGAAGATGTGAACTGGAAGGTGGTGTCTATTCGGTGTTCTTTCTGCGACTTGTGTATATGGCACCTTCATTAAGGGTCAGCACATGTATTGGAAAATGCGTGGGTACACAATGGGTCGCGTTGTGAGTTCGCTGGGGCCTTCTAGCAACACGGACTTGGTCCTCACCACTAAGTAGAGAGACCCTCTCCTTCTTCAACCACACTTCTGAAAGTACTTCCAGATTCTTACATAGGATGTGCATTGGAAGATCTTTCTGAAGGGTGTTCTGAATTCAGCATAGAGCAGGTTCCTTATGATTTCATGCACACTTCGGAAACACAGCCCTCTTCATGGAGGTAGATTGGATTTGGAAGGCTGTTTCTTGACAGTGCTCTTTATCCGTGTTACTCGTATGGCACGTCTCCTCTCATTAAACACACGTATTTTATAAAGTTGCTCCCTCCATGAATCACGTTATCAGAAGTACCATTTTCTGTACAGAAGCTTGGTTCTCAGAGTTTCATGTCCTAGCTTTACATGTCTCCTCACCCTCGAGCATAGGCTTCCAGCTTCATAAGAGACGTTGAGTGTTTCAGAACGTTTTCCAGGGAGGTTTTTCAGAACTTTAAGCGTACGTTCATTTCCTTATGCTGATAAACACACTTTTGAGCCTGCTTCCCAACTTCATGAAAGATGAAGTCGGTAGGGCTCTTTCTTAAAGACAAGTCTCTGTCACTTTCCTGATGCTTTCAACACAACTTTGCAAAATCTCCGCCTTCGTGACAGAGTTGTGGGTTTTGAGATACCCTCTGTCCAGTGTTCTTTCCTTAATGGTGCTTTCCTTAATTCAACACACAGGGATGAAAACCCTGGTAACTCTCATGCAGCAGGATGTGCGTTTGCGACTGCAGTCTACCTAGGCAGACTGGGTTCTCTGAATTCAGTGCATGGCACTACCTTCGCTCTCTCACACCCACTGCTACAAATGCTTCCCTCTTCACGACAGACGACGGGAGCTGAGAGACGGTTTCTATGCAGTGTTCGGACATCGCGTTAAGTACGGGGCACTATCTTCCTGCTTTCACGCACACGTCTGAAACGCTTCCGTGATCACAAAAGAGGTGTGCGCTGCAAGACACTTTCCACAGAGTGTTCCTTCTTTCAGTTAAGTAGACGGCACCGTTTTCCTTAGATTTTCCTTTTTTTTTTTAAGATTTTATTTATTTGACCGAGACAGCCAGCGAGAGAGGGAACACAAGCAGGGGGAGTGGGAGAGGAAGAAGCAGGCTCATAGCAGAGGAGCCTGATGTGCGGCTCGATCTCAGAAAGTTGGGATCACACCCTGAGCAGAAGGCAGACGCTTAACGGCTGTGTCACCCAGGCGCCCCATGCCACCCAGGGGCCCCTCCTTAGGTTGTCTTACACGGTTCTGCAAATGCTTCCGTCTTCAAGGCCAATGATGTGAGTTGAAAGATGGCTTCGACACAATGTTCTTCCTTAAGGATTGGCTAGTGGCCCTTTCCTTGTGCTTTCAGTCACACTCCGAAACATGCTTCCTTCATCATGACAGACGATGTGAATTGGAAGACCCTTTCTCCGTATACCCTCTTCTTACTGAGAGGGACGTCTATGGCCGTTTCCTTCAGGTTCTACACACGCACCGGGTAACCCTTGTATCCTCACTGGCTAATGTTGCCGTCGCTCTACCACACAACGTCGCGTCGCTGAATGGAATGATGGCACTGGCTTTTCGTATTCACACAAGCTTTTCGAACGGCCTCCCTCTTCATGACAGGTGTGAGTGGAGAGATGCTGTCTCTGTGGTGTTCTTAGGTAGTTAAACGAAGGGCATGAACCTGATGCGTGCAGCCACGGTTTTACCTAATGCTCCCGGTGTGTGGCACCACGTGTGAGGTGCAAGATGCTTAATTCAGAGTGCTCTCCTTAGCGTCAAGTCGGTGACGCGTTCGTCAGGCATTCATAGACACTCTTTTGAAACACGTGCCATCTTCGCAACAGAAAATGTGAACTGGGGGGGGGAGGAGTAAAGATGGCGGAGGAGTAGGAGACACCGTTTTCAGCCGGTCCTCCGAGTCGAGCTGGATAGGTACCAGACCAGCCTAAACAACCACGGAACCAGCCTGAGACGCAGGAAGACGCATCTGGATCTCTACAAATGAACATCTCCAGCGCTGAGTATTGAGGTACGAAGCGGGGAGCCATGAAACTGTGCACAGATATCGGAAGATAAACGGAAGGGGGAGGGAGCCACCGCGTTTGGGCACCGGGAAGCGGTAGCCACTTGCACGGGAGAGCGGGCGGGCTCGTGGTCGGCACCCACAAAACAGCAGACTGAGACCGTGAGCCGGGTGCGCGCGCCACCAGGCATCTCGCGGAACACCGGAATCCCGGTGCGCTCACTGGATCCAGACTGAGACCGGGAGATCTGGGAGCGCGCGCGGGGTGGCTGGCAGCTGGCGGCTGGCGGCATTAGAAACACAAAGGACAGAGACGCGCCGGCCCTGGAAGTGAGGGCTGGGACGCCGGGTGTGGGGCGCACATCCCGGTACGCTGCAGGGTTGAGCAGCACTAACAGAAACAGAGTTAAAGTGGCCAGAACATTAGTAGAGAACGGGCCGCAATCCCTCTGTTCTGTGACAGAGGCTGAAATTTGGCCGCTGCTGCTCTGACTCTCAGAAGAGGCACAGCAAACCGCCAGGGAAAGCCGCCAGAGAACAAAAGCCTGGAAATACCGGCTCAGGGAGTGCCCATCCCCATCCGCCCTCGCAGGGGACGCCGAGACTCTACCCAAACATGGCTGCCTGAGTATCGGCGTGGCAGGCCCCTCCCCCAGAACACAGAAGGCAGGCTGAAAAATCAAGAAGCCCACAACCCGGGCGCCTGGGTGGCGCAGTCATTGAGCGCCTGCCTTCGGCTTAGGGCGTGATCCCGGCGTTCCGGAAAGGAGTCCCTCATCGGGCTCCTCCGCTGGGAGCCTGCTTCTTCCTCTCCCACTCCCCTGCTTCTGTTCCCTCTCTCGCTGGTTGGCTGCCACATAAATAAATAAATAAAATCTTTAAAGAAGAAGCCCACATCCCTAAGATCCCTATAAAACAAGGGGCACGGCCTGGGACCCAGTCAATAATTTGGGCTCTGGAAACCCCGCAACCTCTCTTCATCAGAATGACAAGAAGGAGAAGCCCCCCCCAGCAAAGAAAAGACAGTGATTCTGTGGCCTCTGCCACAAAAATAATGGATATGGATGTAACCAAAGTATCAGAAATGGAATTCAGAGTAACGATGGTCAAAATGATGAGTAGAATTGAAAAAACTATTAACGAAAAGGTTACTGAGAATATAGAATCCCTAAGGACAGAAATGAGAGCGAATCTGACAGAAATTAAAAATTCTATGAGCCAAATGCAGGCAAAACTAGAGGCTCTGACGGCTAGGGTCGCAGAAGCAGAGGAACGGGTTAGTGAATTGGAGGATGGGTTAATAGAGGAAAAAATGAAAATAGAAGATGGTCTTAAAAAAATCCACGCCCACGAATGTAGGTTACGGGAGATTACTGACTCAATGAAACGATCCAATGTTAGAATCATCGGCATCCCCGAGGGGGTGGAGAAAAACAGAGGTCTAGAAGAGATATTTGAACAAATTGTAGCTGAAAACTTCCCTAATCTAGCAAGGGAAACAAACATTCGTGTCCAAGAGGCAGAAAGGACCCCTCCCAAGCTCAACCATGACAAACCTACGCCACGTCACGTCATAGTGCATTTCGCAAATATTAGATGCAAGGATACAGTATTGAAAGCGGCCAGGGCAAAGAAATTTCTCACGTACCAAGGCAAAAGCATCAGAATTACGTCAGACATGTCTACACAGACCTGGAATGAGAGAAAGGGTTGGGGGAGGATATTTAATGCTCTTTCAGAGAAAAACATGCAGCCAAGGATCCTTTATCCAGCAAGGCTGTCATTCAGAATTGATGGAGAAATAAAGACATTTCAGAATCGCCAGTCACTAACCAATTTCGTAACCACAAAACCAGCCCTACAGGAGATATTACGGGGGGTTCTATAAAAGTAAAAAGGCCCCAAGAGTGATACAGAACAGAAAGTCACAGCCAATACAAACAAAGACTTTACTGGCAACATGGCAACATTAAAATCATATCTCTCAGTAATCAGTCTTAATGTAAATGGTTTGAACCATCCCATAAAACGCCACAGGGTTGCAGATTGGATAAAAAGAAATGACCCATCCATTTGCTGTCTACAAGAGACTCATTTCAAACCCAAAGATGCATTCAGACTGAGAGTAAGGGGATGGAGTACCATCTTTCACGCAAATGGACCTCAAAAGAAAGCTGGGGTAGCAATTCTCATATCAGATAAATTGGATTTTAAACTACAGACTATAGTTAGAGATGCAGAAGGGCACTATATTATTCTTAAGGGAAGTATTCAACAAGTGGATATGACAATTATAAATATATATGCCCCCAACAGGGGAGCAGCAAGATACACAAGCCAACTCTTAACCAGAATAAAGAGACATATAAATAAAAATACACTAATAGTAGGGGACCTCAACACTCCACTATCAGAAATAGACAGAACACCCTGGCAAAAACTAAGCAAAGAATCAAAGGCTTTGAATGCCATACTCGACGAGTTGGACCTCATAGATATATATAGAACACTACACCCCAGAACCAAAGAATACTCATTCTATTCTAATGCCCATGGAACATTCTCAAGAATAGACCATGTTCTGGGACACAAAACAGGTCTCAACCGATACCAAAAGATTGAAATTATCCCCTGCATATTCTCAGACCACAACGCTCTGAAATTGGAACTCAACCACAAGGAAAAATTTGGAAGAAACTCAAACACTTGGAGACTAAGAACCATACTGCTCAGGAATGACTCGATAAACCAGGAAATCAAAAATCAAATTAAACAATTTATGGAGACCAATGAGAATGAAAATACAACAGTCCAAAACCTATGGGATACTGCAAAAGCAGTCCTAAGGGGGAAATACATAGCCATCCAAGCCTCACTCAAAAGAATAGAAAAATCTAAAATGCAGTTTTTATATTCTCACCTCAAGAAGCTGGAACAGCAAGAGAGGGACAGGCCTAATCCACGCACGAGGAAGCAGTTGACCAAAATTAGAGCTGAAATCAATCAAGCAGAAACCAGAAGTACAGTAGAGCAGATCAACAGGACTAGAAGCTGGTTCTTGGAGAGAATCAATAAAATTGACAGACCCCTGGCAAGACTTATCCAAAAGAAAAGAGAAAGGACCCAGATTATTAAAATTATGAACGAAAAAGGAGAGGTCACGACGAGCACCATTGAAATTGGAAGGATTATTAGAAATTTTTATCAACAGCTATATGCCAATAAACTAAGCAATCTGGAAGAGATGGAATCCTTCCTGGAAACCTATAAACTACCAAGATTGAAACCAGAAGAAATTGATTCCTTAAACAGGCCAATTAATTATGAAGAAATTGAGTCAGTGATAAACAACCTTCCAAATAACAAAACTCCAGGCCCGGACGGTTTTCCTGGGGAATTCTACCAAACATTCAAAGAAGAAATAATACCTATTCTCCTAAAGCTATTTCAAAAAATAGAAACAGAAGGAAAGCTACCAAACTCATTTTATGAGGCCAATATTACCTTGATCCCCAAACCAGGCAAAGACCCCATCAAAAAGGAGAATTACAGACCGATTTCCCTAATGAATATGGACGCCAAAATCCTCAACAAGATACTTGCTAATAGAATCCAACAGTACATTAAAAGGATTATCCATCACGATCAAGTGGGATTCATACCTGGGATGCAAGCGTGGTTCAATATTCGCAAATCAATCAGCGTGATACATCATATCAACAAGAAAAGACTCAGGAACCATATGATCCTCTCAATCGATGCCGAAAAAGCATTTGACAAAATACAGCATCCTTTCCTGATTAAAACCCTTCAGAGTGTAGGAATAGAAGGTACATTTCTCAATCTCATAAAAGCCATCTATGAAAAGCCTACTGCAAATATTATTCTCAATGGGGAAAAGCTGGAAGCCTTTCCCTTAAGATCAGGAACTCGACAAGGATGCCCACTCTCGCCACTATAATTCAACATAGTACTAGAAGTCCTTGCAACAGCAATCAGACGACAAAAAGGGATCAAAGGTATTCAAACTGGCAAAGAAGAAGTCGAAATATCTCTCTTTGCAGATGACATGATACTCTATATGGAAAACCCAAAAGAAGCCACTCCCAAACTATTAGAAGTTATAGAGCAATTCAGTAACGTGGCAGGATACAAAATAAATGCTCAGAAATCAGTTGCATTTCTATACACGAATAACGAGACCGAAGAAAGAGAAATTAGGGAATCCATCCCATTTACAATAGCACCAAAAACCATACGTTACCTTGGAATTAACTTAACCAGAGACGTAAAGGACCTATATTCTAGAAACTATAAATCACTCTTAAAAGACATTGAGGAAGACATAAAAAGATGGAAAGATATTCCATGCTCATGGATCGGAAGAATTAACATAGTTAAAATGTCCATGCTACCCAGAGCAATCTACACTTACAATGCTATCCCGATCAAAATACCAAGGACATTTTTCAAAGAACTGGAACAAACAGTCCTTAAATTTGTATGGAAACAGAAAAGGCCCCGAATCTCCAAGGAACTGTTGAAAAGGAAAAACAAAGCTGGGGGCATCACAATGCCAGATTTCGAGCTGTACTACAAAGCTGTGATCACAAAGACAGCATGGTACTGGCACAAAAACAGACACATAGACCAATGGAACAGAACAGAGAGCCCAGAAATGGACCCTCGGCTCTTTGGGCAACTAATATTTGATAAAGCAGGAAAAAACATCCGGTGGGAAAAAGACAGTCTCTTCAATAAATGGTGCTGGGAAAATTGGACAGCTACATGCAAGAGAATGAAACTTGACCACTCTGTCACACCATACACAAAAATAAACTCCAAATGGATGAAAGACCTCGATGTGAGACAGGAACCCATCAAAATTCTAGAGGAGAACATAGGCAACAACCTCTACGACATCGGCCAAAGCAACCTTTTTCATGACACATCCCCAAAGGCAAGAGAAACAAAAGATAAAATGAATTTATGGGACTTCATCAAGATTAAAAGTTTCTGCACATCCAAGGAAACAGTCAGAAAAACTAAGAGGCAGCCCACGGAATGGGAGAATATATTTGCAAATGACACTACAGATAAAGGACTGGTATCCAAGATCTACAAAGAACTTCTCAAACTCAATACACGAGAAACAAATAAACAAATCAAAAAATGGGCAGAAGATATGAACAGACACTTTTCCAATGAAGACATACAAATGGCTAACAGACACATGAAAAAATGTTCAAAATCATTAGCCATCAAGGAAATTCAAATCAAAACCACACTGAGATACAACCTTACGCCAGTTAGAATGGCAAATCCCACCTACATTGTTGGTGGGAATGCAAGTTGGTACAGCCACTATGGAAAACAGTGTGGAGGTCCCTTAAAAAGTGAAAAATTGAGCTACCCTATGATCCAGCCATTGCACTACTGGGTATTTACCCCAAAGATACAGACGTAGTGAAGAGAAGGGCCATATGCACCCCAATGTTCATAGCAGCAATGTCCACAATAGCTAAATTGTGGAAGGAGCCGAGATGCCCTTCAACAGATGACTGGATTAAGAAGTTGTGGTCCATATATACAATGGAATATTACTCAGCTATCAGAAAGAACGAGTTCTCAACATTTGCTACAACATGGACAGCACTGGAGGAGATAATGCTAAGTGAAATAAGTCAAGCAGAGAAAGACAACTATCATATGATTTCTCTCATCTATGGAACATAAGAACTAGGATGATCGGTAGGGGAAGAAAGGGATAAAGAAAGGGGGGGTAATCAGAAGGGGGAATGAAACATGAGAGACTATGGACTATGAGAAACAAACTGAGGACTTCAGAGGGGAGGGGGGTGGGGGAATGGGATAGACCGGTGATGGGTAGTAAGGAGGGCACGTATTGCATGGTGCACTGGGTGTTATACACAACTAATGAATCATCGAGCCTTACATCGGAAACCGGGGATGTACTGTATGGTGACTAACATAATATAATAAAAAATCATTAAAAAAAAAAAAAAGAAAATGTGAACTGGAAGGTGGTGTCTATTCGGTGTTCTTTCTACGACTTGTGTATATGGCACCTACATTAAGGGTCAGCACATGTATTGGAAAACGCGTGGGTACACAACGGGTCACGGTGTGAGTTCGCTGGGCCTTCTAGCAACTCGGACTTGGTCCTCACCACTAAGTAGAGAGACCCTCTCCTCCTCCCCTCACACTTCTGCAAGTAATTCCAGATTGTTACATAGGATGTGCGTTGGAAGATCTTTAATGAAGGGTGTTCTGACGTCACCATAGAGCAGGTTCCTTATGATTTCATACACACTTCAGAAACACAGCCCTCTTCATGGAGGTAGATTGGATCTGGAAGGCTGTCTCTAGACAGTGCTCTTTCTCCCTGTTACGCGTATGGCACGTCTCCTGTCATTAAACACAGGTATTTTAGATCGCTGCTCCCTACATGAATCACGATATCAGAAGTAGCATTTTCTGTACAGAAGCTATGTTCTCAGACTTTCGTAAGTGTCATAGTTCCACGTCTCCTCACCCTCGAGCATAGGCTTCCAGCTTCATGAGAGACGGTGAGAGTTTCAGATCGTTTTCCAGGGAGTTCTTTCAGAACGTTAAGTGTGCGTTCATTTCCTTATGCTGATAAACACACTTCTGAGCCTGCTTCCCAACTTCATGAAGGATGGAGTCGGTAGGGATCTTTCTTAAACAAAAGTCTCTGTCACTTTCCTGATGCTTTCAACACAACTTTGCAAAAGTCTCTGCCTTCGTGACAGAAGTTGTGAGTTGTGAGATGCCCTCTGTCCAGTGATCTTACCCGCTGCTAAGTTTTTGGCGCTTTCCTTAAGGTTCAACACACAGGGAAGTAAACACTGGTAACTGTCATGCAGCAGGATGTGCGTTGGGACTGCAGTCTACCTACCCAGACTGGGTTCTCTGATTTCAGTCCATGACACTTCCTACCTCCCTCACACCCACTGCTGCAAATGCTTCCCTCTTCACGACAGACGAAGGGAGCTGAGAGACGGTTTCTATGCAGTGTTCGGACATCGCGTTAAGCACGGGGCACTATCTTCCTGCTTTCACACACACGTCTGAAACGCTTCCGTGATCACAAAATAAGGTGTGCACTGCAAGACGCTTTCCACAGAGTGTTCCTTCTTCAATTAAGTAGACGGCACTGCTTTCCTTAGGTTTTCTTACACGGTTCTGCAAATGCTTCCATCTTCAAGGCGGACGATGTGAGTTGAAAGATGGCTTCGACACAATGTTCTTCCTTAAGGATCGGCTAGTGGCCCTTTCCTCGTGCTTTCATTCACACTCCGAAACATGATTCCTTCATCATGACAGACGATGTGAATTGCAAGACCCTTTCTCCGTATACCCTCTTCTTACTGAGAGGGACGTCTATGGCCGTTTCCTTCAGGTTCTACACACGCACCGGGTAACCCTTGTATCTTCACTGGCTAATGTTGCCGTCTCTCTACCACACAACGTCGCGTCGCTGAATGGAATGATGGCACTGGCTTTTCGTAATCACACAAGCTTTTCGAACGGCCTCCCTCTTCGTGACAGGTGTGAGTGGAGAGATGCTGTCTCTGTGGTGTTCTTACGTAGTTAAACGAAGGGCATGAACCTGATGCGTGCAGCCACGGTTTTGCCTAATGCTCCCGGTTCCTGGCACCACGTGTGAGGTGCAAGATGCTTAATTCAGAGTGCTCTCCTTAGCGTCAAGTCGGTGACGCGTTCGTCAGGCATTCATACACACTCTTTTGAAACACTTGCCATCGTCGCAACAGAAGATGTGAACTGGAAGGTGGTGTCTACTTGGTGTTTTTTCTGCGAATTGTGTATATGGCACCTTCATTAAGGGTCAGCACATGTATTGGAAAACGCGTGGGTACACAATGGGTCACGGTGTGAGTTCGATGGGGCCTTCCAGCAACACGGACTTGGTCCTCACCACTAAGTAGAGAGACCCTCTCCTTCTCCACTCACACTTCTGCAAGTAATTCCAAATTGTTACTTAGGATGTGCGTTGGAAGATCTTTCTGAAGGGTGTTGTGTCGTCAGCATAGAGCAGGTTCCTTATGATTTCATACACACTTCAGAAACACAGCCCTCTTCATGGAGGTAGATTGGATCTGGAAGGCTGTCTCTAGACAATGCTCTTTCTCCGTGTTACGCGTATGGCTCGTCTCCTGTCATTAAACACAGGTATTTTAGAACGCTGCTCCCTCCATGAATCACGATATCAGAAGTAGCATTTTCTGTACAGAAGCTTGGTTCTCAGAGTTTCGTAAGTGTCATAGCTTTCCACGTCTCCTCACCCTCGAGCTTAGGCTTCCAGCTTCATGAGAGACGGTGAGAGTTTCAGATCGTTTTCCAGGGAGTTCTTTCAGAACGTTAAGCGTACGTTCATTTCCTTATGCTGATAAACACACTTTTGAGCCTGCTTCCCAACTTCATGAAAGATGGAGTCAGTAGGGCTCTTTCTTAAAGACAAGTCTCTGTCACTTTACTGATGCTTTCAACACAACTTTGCAAAATCTCCGCCTTCGTGACAGAAGTTGTGAGTTGTGAGATGCCCTCTGTTCAGTGTTCTTACCCGCTGCTATGTTTATGGCACTTTCCTTAAAGTTCAACACACAGGGAAGAAAACCCTGGTAACTGTCATGCAGCCGGATGTGCGTTGCGACTGCAGTCTACCTACCCAGACTGGGTTCTCTGATTTCAGTCCATGACACTTCCTACCTCCCTCACACCCACTGCTGCAAATGCTTCCCTCTTCACGACAGACGAAGGGAGCTGAGAGACGGTTTCTATGCAGTGTTCGGACATCGCGTTAAGCACGGGGCACTATCTTCCTGCTTTCACACACACGTCTGAAACGCTTCCGTGATCACAAAATAAGGTGTGCACTGCAAGACGCTTTCCACAGAGTGTTCCTTCTTCAATTAAGTAGACGGCACTGCTTTCCTTAGGTTTTCTTACACGGTTCTGCAAATGCTTCCATCTTCAAGGCGGACGATGTGAGTTGAAAGATGGCTTCGACACAATGTTCTTCCTTAAGGATCGGCTAGTGGCCCTTTCCTCGTGCTTTCATTCACACTCCGAAACATGATTCCTTCATCATGACAGACGATGTGAATTGCAAGACCCTTTCTCCGTATACCCTCTTCTTACTGAGAGGGACGTCTATGGCCGTTTCCTTCAGGTTCTACACACGCACCGGGTAACCCTTGTATCTTCACTGGCTAATGTTGCCGTCTCTCTACCACACAACGTCGCGTCGCTGAATGGAATGATGGCACTGGCTTTTCGTAATCACACAAGCTTTTCGAACGGCCTCCCTCTTCGTGACAGGTGTGAGTGGAGAGATGCTGTCTCTGTGGTGTTCTTACGTAGTTAAACGAAGGGCATGAACCTGATGCGTGCAGCCACGGTTTTGCCTAATGCTCCCGGTTCCTGGCACCACGTGTGAGGTGCAAGATGCTTAATTCAGAGTGCTCTCCTTAGCGTCAAGTCGGTGACGCGTTCGTCAGGCATTCATACACACTCTTTTGAAACACTTGCCATCGTCGCAACAGAAGATGTGAACTGGAAGGTGGTGTCTACTTGGTGTTTTTTCTGCGAATTGTGTATATGGCACCTTCATTAAGGGTCAGCACATGTATTGGAAAACGCGTGGGTACACAATGGGTCACGGTGTGAGTTCGATGGGGCCTTCCAGCAACACGGACTTGGTCCTCACCACTAAGTAGAGAGACCCTCTCCTTCTCCACTCACACTTCTGCAAGTAATTCCAAATTGTTACTTAGGATGTGCGTTGGAAGATCTTTCTGAAGGGTGTTGTGTCGTCAGCATAGAGCAGGTTCCTTATGATTTCATACACACTTCAGAAACACAGCCCTCTTCATGGAGGTAGATTGGATCTGGAAGGCTGTCTCTAGACAATGCTCTTTCTCCGTGTTACGCGTATGGCTCGTCTCCTGTCATTAAACACAGGTATTTTAGAACGCTGCTCCCTCCATGAATCACGATATCAGAAGTAGCATTTTCTGTACAGAAGCTTGGTTCTCAGAGTTTCGTAAGTGTCATAGCTTTCCACGTCTCCTCACCCTCGAGCTTAGGCTTCCAGCTTCATGAGAGACGGTGAGAGTTTCAGATCGTTTTCCAGGGAGTTCTTTCAGAACGTTAAGCGTACGTTCATTTCCTTATGCTGATAAACACACTTTTGAGCCTGCTTCCCAACTTCATGAAAGATGGAGTCAGTAGGGCTCTTTCTTAAAGACAAGTCTCTGTCACTTTACTGATGCTTTCAACACAACTTTGCAAAATCTCCGCCTTCGTGACAGAAGTTGTGAGTTGTGAGATGCCCTCTGTTCAGTGTTCTTACCCGCTGCTATGTTTATGGCACTTTCCTTAAAGTTCAACACACAGGGAAGAAAACCCTGGTAACTGTCATGCAGCCGGATGTGCGTTGCGACTGCAGTCTACCTACCCAGACTGGGTTCTCTGATTTCAGTCCATGACACTTCCTACCTCCCTCACACCCACTGCTGCAAATGCTTCCCTCTTCACGACAGACGAAGGGAGCTGAGAGACGGTTTCTATGCAGTGTTCGGACATCGCGTTAAGCACGGGGCACTATCTTCCTGCTTTCACACACACGTCTGAAACGCTTCCGTGATCACAAAATAAGGTGTGCACTGCAAGACGCTTTCCACAGAGTGTTCCTTCTTCAATTAAGTAGACGGCACTGCTTTCCTTAGGTTTTCTTACACGGTTCTGCAAATGCTTCCATCTTCAAGGCGGACGATGTGAGTTGAAAGATGGCTTCGACACAATGTTCTTCCTTAAGGATCGGCTAGTGGCCCTTTCCTCGTGCTTTCATTCACACTCCGAAACATGATTCCTTCATCATGACAGACGATGTGAATTGCAAGACCCTTTCTCCGTATACCCTCTTCTTACTGAGAGGGACGTCTATGGCCGTTTCCTTCAGGTTCTACACACGCACCGGGTAACCCTTGTATCTTCACTGGCTAATGTTGCCGTCTCTCTACCACACAACGTCGCGTCGCTGAATGGAATGATGGCACTGGCTTTTCGTAATCACACAAGCTTTTCGAACGGCCTCCCTCTTCGTGACAGGTGTGAGTGGAGAGATGCTGTCTCTGTGGTGTTCTTACGTAGTTAAACGAAGGGCATGAACCTGATGCGTGCAGCCACGGTTTTGCCTAATGCTCCCGGTTCCTGGCACCACGTGTGAGGTGCAAGATGCTTAATTCAGAGTGCTCTCCTTAGCGTCAAGTCGGTGACGCGTTCGTCAGGCATTCATACACACTCTTTTGAAACACTTGCCATCGTCGCAACAGAAGATGTGAACTGGAAGGTGGTGTCTACTCGGTGTTTTTTCTGCGAATTGTGTATATGGCACCTTCATTAAGGGTCAGCACATGTATTGGAAAACGCGTGGGTACACAATGGGTCACGGTGTGAGTTCGATGGGGCCTTCCAGCAACACGGACTTGGTCCTCACCACTAAGTAGAGAGACCCTCTCCTTCTCCACTCACACTTCTGCAAGTAATTCCAAATTGTTACTTAGGATGTGCGTTGGAAGATCTTTCTGAAGGGTGTTGTGTCGTCAGCATAGAGCAGGTTCCTTATGATTTCATACACACTTCAGAAACACAGCCCTCTTCATGGAGGTAGATTGGATCTGGAAGGCTGTCTCTAGACAATGCTCTTTCTCCGTGTTACGCGTATGGCTCGTCTCCTGTCATTAAACACAGGTATTTTAGAACGCTGCTCCCTCCATGAATCACGATATCAGAAGTAGCATTTTCTGTACAGAAGCTTGGTTCTCAGAGTTTCGTAAGTGTCATAGCTTTCCACGTCTCCTCACCCTCGAGCTTAGGCTTCCAGCTTCATGAGAGACGGTGAGAGTTTCAGATCGTTTTCCAGGGAGTTCTTTCAGAACGTTAAGCGTACGTTCATTTCCTTATGCTGATAAACACACTTTTGAGCCTGCTTCCCAACTTCATGAAAGATGGAGTCAGTAGGGCTCTTTCTTAAAGACAAGTCTCTGTCACTTTACTGATGCTTTCAACACAACTTTGCAAAATCTCCGCCTTCGTGACAGAAGTTGTGAGTTGTGAGATGCCCTCTGTTCAGTGTTCTTACCCGCTGCTATGTTTATGGCACTTTCCTTAAAGTTCAACACACAGGGAAGAAAACCCTGGTAACTGTCATGCAGCCGGATGTGCGTTGCGACTGCAGTCTACCTACCCAGACTGGGTTCTCTGATTTCAGTCCATGACACTTCCTACCTCCCTCACACCCACTGCTGCAAATGCTTCCCTCTTCACGACAGACGAAGGGAGCTGAGAGACGGTTTCTATGCAGTGTTCGGACATCGCGTTAAGCACGGGGCACTATCTTCCTGCTTTCACACACACGTCTGAAACGCTTCCGTGATCACAAAATAAGGTGTGCACTGCAAGACGCTTTCCACAGAGTGTTCCTTCTTCAATTAAGTAGACGGCACTGCTTTCCTTAGGTTTTCTTACACGGTTCTGCAAATGCTTCCATCTTCAAAGCGGACGATGTGAGTTGAAAGATTTCTTCGACACAATGTTCTTCCTTAAGGATCGGTTAGTGGCCCTTTCCTTGTGCTTTCATTCACACCCCAAAAATGCTTCCTTCATCATGACAGACGATGTGAATTGCAAGACCCTTTCTCCGTATACCCTCTTCTTACTGAGAGGGACGTCTATGGCCGTTTCCTTCAGGTTCTACACACGCACCGGGTAACCCTTGTATCTTCACTGGCTAATGTTGCCGTCTCTCTACCACACAACGTCGCGTCGCTGAATGGAACGATGGCACTGGCTTTTCGTATTCACACAAGCTTTTCGAACGGCCTCCCTCTTCGTGAGAGGTGTGAGTAGAGAAATGCTGTCTCTGGGGTGTTCTTACGTAGTTAAACGAAGGGCATGAACTTGATGCGTGCAGCCATGGTTTTGCCTAATGCTCCCGGTTCCTGGCACAACGTGTGACGTGCAAGATGCTTAATTCAGAGTACTCTCCTAGCGTCAAGATGGAGACGCGTTCATCAGGCATTCATAGACACTCCTTTGAAACACTTGCCGTCGTCGCAACAGAAGCTGTGAACTGGAAGGTGGTGTCTATTCGGTGTTCTTTCTGCGACTTGTGTACATGGCCCTTTCCTTAGGGTTCAACCCATGTATTGGGAAACGCGTGGGTACACAATGGGTCACGGTGTGAGTTCGCTGGGGCCTTAGAGCAACACGGACTTGGTCCTCACCACTAAGTAGAGAGACCCTCTCCTCCTCCACTCACAATTCTGCAGGTAATTCCAGATTCTTACATAGGATGTGCATTGGAAGATCTTTCTGAAGCGTGTTCATACTTCAGCATAGAGTAGGTTCCTTATGATTTCATACACACTTCAGAAGCACAGCCCTCTTCATGGGGGTAGATTGGATTTGGAAGGCTGTTTCTAAACAGTGCTCTTTCTCCGTGTTACGCGTATGGCACGTCTCCTGTCATTAAACACAGGTATTTTAAAACGCTGCTCCCTCCATGAATCACGATATCAGAAGTAGCATTTTCTGTACAGAAGCTTGGTTCTCAGAGTTTCATAAGTGTCATAGCTTTCCACGTCTCCTCACCCTCGAGCATAGGCTTCCAGCTTCATGAGAGACGGTGAGAGTTTCAGATCATTTTCCAGGGAGTTCTTTCAGAACGTTAAGCGTACGTTCATTTCCTTATGCTGATAAACACACTTTTGAGCCTGCTTCCCAACTTCATGAAAGATGGAGTCGGTAGGGCTCTTTCTTAAAGACAAGTCTCTGTCACTTTCCTGATGCTTTCAACACAACTTTGCAAAAGTCTCCGCCTTCGTGACAGAAGTTGTGAGTTGTGAGATGCACTCTGTCCCGTGTTCTTACCCGCTGCTACGTTTATGGCGCTTTCCTTAAGGTTCAACACACAGGGAAGAAAACCCTGGTAACTGTCATGCAGCAGGATGTGCGTTGCGACTGCAGTCTTCCTACCCAGACTGGGTTCTCTGAATTCAGTGCATGGCACTTCCTTCGCTCTCTCACACCCACTGCTGCAAATGCTTCCCTCTTCACGACAGACGAAGGGAGCTGAGAGACGGTTTCTATGCTATGTTCTGACATCACGTTAAGCACGGGGCACTATCTTCCTGCTTTCACGCACACGTCTGAAACGCTTCCGTGATCACAAAAGAAGGTGTGCACTGCAAGACGCTTTCCACAGAGTGTTCCTTGTTTCAGTTAAGTAGACGGCACCGTTTTCCTTAGGTTTTCTTTTTTTTTTTTTAAGATTTTATTTATTTATTTGTCAGAGACAGCCAGCGAGAGAGGGAACACAAGCAGGGGGAGTGGGAGAGGAAGAAGCAGGCTCATAGCGGAGGAGCCTGATGTGCGGCTCGATCTCAGAAAGCTGGGATCACGCCCTGAGCAGAAGTTAGATGCTTAACGGCTGTGCCACCCAGGCACCCCATGCCACCCAGGGGCCCCTCCTTAGGTGTTTTCTTACGCGGTTCTGCAAATGCTTCCATCTTCAAGGCGGACGATGTGAGTTGAAAGATGGCTTCGACACAATGTTCTTCCTTAAGGATTGGTGAGTGGCCCTTTCCTTGTGCTTTCATTCACACTCCAAAACATGCTTCCTTCATCATGACAGACGATGTGAATTGGAAGACCCTTTCTCCGTATACCCTCTTCTTACTGAGAGGGACGTCTATGGCCGTTTCCTTCAGGTTCTACACACGCACCGGGTAACCCTTGTATCTTCACTGGCTAATGTTGCCGTCTCTCTACCACACAACGTCGCGTCGCTGAATGGAATGATGGCACTGGCTTTTCGTATTCACACAAGCTTTTCGAACGGCCTCCCTCTTCGTGACAGGTGTGAATGGAGAGATGCTTTCTCTGTGGTGTTCTTACGTAGTTAAACCAAGGGCATGAACTTCATGCGTGCAGCCACGGTTTTGCCTAATGCTCCCGGTTCCTGGCACCACGTGTGAGGTGCAAGATGCTTAATTCAGAGTGCTCTCCTTAGCGTCAAGTCGGTGACGCGTTCGTCAGGCATTCATAGACACTCTTTTGAAACACTTGCCATCTTCGCAACAGAAGATGTGAACTGGAAGGTGGTGTCTATTCTGTGTTCTTTCTGCGACTTGTGTATATGGCACCTTCATTAATGGTCAGCACATGTATTGGAAAACGCATGGGTACACAATGGGTCACGGTGTGAGTTCGATGGGGCCTTCTAGCAACATGGACTTGGTCCTAACCACTAAGTAGAGAGACCCTCTCCTCCTCCACTCACACTTCTGCAAGTAATTCCAGATTGTTACATAGGATGTGCGTTGGAAGATCTTTTCTGAAGGGTGTTCTGACGTCAGCATAGAGCAGGTTCCTTATGATTTCATACACACTTCAGAAACACAGCCATCCTCGTGGAGGTAGAATGGATCTGGAAGGCTGTCTCTAGACAGTGCTCTTTCTCCGTGTTACGCGTATGGCTCCTCTCCTGTCATTAAACACAGGTATTTTAGAACGCTGCTCCCTCCATGAATCACGATATCAGAAGTAGCATTTTCTGTACAGTAGCTTGGTTCTCAGAGTTTCGTAAGTTTCATAGCTTTCCACGTCTCCTCACCCTCGAGCATAGGCTGCCAGCTTCATGAGAGACGGTGAGAGTGTCAGATCGTTTTCCAGGGAGTTCTTTCAGCACGTTAAGCGTGCATTCATTTCCTTATGCTGATAAGCAGACTTTTGAGCCTGCTTCCCAACTTCATGAAAGATGGAGTCGGTAGGGCTCTTTCTTAAACACAAGTCTCTGTCACTTTCCTGATGCTTTCAACACAACTTTGAAAAAGTCTCTGCCTTCGTGACAGAAGTTGTGAGTTGTGAGAAGCCCTCTGTCCAGTGTTCTTACCCGCTGCTATGTTTATGGTACTTTCCTTAAAGTTCAACACACAGGGAAGAAAACCCTGGTAACTGTCATACACCAGGATGTGCGTTGCGACTGCAGTCTTCCTACCCAGACTGGGTTCTCTGAATTCAGTGCATGGCACTTCCTTCGCTCTCTCACACCCACTGCTGCAAATGCTTCCCTCTTCACGACAGACAAAGGGAGCTGAGAGACGGTTTCTATGCAATGTTCTGACATCACGTTAAGCACGGGGCACTGTCTTCCTGCTTTCACGCACACGTCTGAAACGCTTCCGTGATCACAAAAGAAGGTGTGCACTGCAAGACGCTTTCCACAGAGTGTTCCTTCTTTCAGTTAAGTAGACGGCACCGTTTTCCTTAGGTTTTCTTTTTTTTTTTTTAAGATTTTATTTATTTATTTGACAGAGACAGCCAGCGAGAGAGGGAACACAAGCAGGGGGAGTGGGAGAGGAAGAAGCAGGCTCATAGCGGAGGAGCCTGATGTGCGGCTCGATCTCAGAACGCTGGGATCACGCCCTGAACAGAAGGCAGACGCTTAACGGCTGTGCCACCCAGGCGCCCCATGCCACCCAGGGGCCCCTCCTTAGGTTTTCTTACACGGTTCTGCAAATGCTTCCATCTTCAAGGCGGACGATGTGAGTTGAAAGATGGCTTCGACACAATGTTCTTCCTTAAGGATTGGTGAGTGGCCCTTTCCTTGTGCTTTCATTCACACTCCAAAACATGCTTCCTTCATCATGACAGTCGATGTGAATTGGAAGACGCTTTCTCCGTATACCCTCTTCTTACTGAGAGGGACGTCTATGGCCGTTTCCTTCAGGTTCTACACACGCACCGGGTAACCCTTGTATCTTCCCTGGCTAATGTTGCCGTCTCTCTACCACACAACGTCGCGTCGCTGAATGGAATGATGGCACTGGCTTTTCGTAATCACACAAGCTTTTCGAACGGCCTCCCTCTTCGTGACAGGTGTGAGTGGAGAGATGCTGTCTCTGTGGTGTTCTTACGTAGTTAAACGAAGGGCATGAACCTGATGCGTGCAGCCACGGTTTTGCCTAATGCTCCCGGTTCCTGGCACCACGTGTGAGGTGCAAGATGCTTAATTCAGAGTGCTCTCCTTAGCGTCAAGTCGGTGATGCGTTCGTCAGGCATTCATACACACTCTTTTGAAACACTTGCCATCGTCGCAACAGAAGATGTGAACTGGAAGGTGGTGTCTACTCGGTGTTTTTTCTGCGAATTGTGTATATGGCACCTTCATTAAGGGTCAGCACATGTATTGGAAAACGCGTGGGTACACAATGGGTCACGGTGTGAGTTCGATGGGGCCTTCCAGCAACACGGACTTGGTCCTCACCACTAAGTAGAGAGACCCTCTCCTTCTCCACTCACACTTCTGCAAGTAATTCCAAATTGTTACTTAGGATGTGCGTTGGAAGATCTTTCTGAAGGGTGTTGTGTCGTCAGCATAGAGCAGGTTCCTTATGATTTCATACACACTTCAGAAACACAGCCCTCTTCATGGAGGTAGATTGGATCTGGAAGGCTGTCTCTAGACAATGCTCTTTCTCCGTGTTACGCGTATGGCTCGTCTCCTGTCATTAAACACAGGTATTTTAGAACGCTGCTCCCTCCATGAATCACGATATCAGAAGTAGCATTTTCTGTACAGAAGCTTGGTTCTCAGAGTTTCGTAAGTGTCATAGCTTTCCACGTCTCCTCAGCCTCGAGCATAGGCTTCCAGCTTCATGAGAGACGGTGAGAGTTTCAGATCGTTTTCCAGGGAGTTCTTTCAGAACGTTAAGCGTACGTTCATTTCCTTATGCTGATAAACACACTTTTGAGCCTGCTTCCCAACTTCATGAAAGATGGAGTCAGTAGGGCTCTTTCTTAAAGACAAGTCTCTGTCACTTTACTGATGCTTTCAACACAACTTTGCAAAATCTCCGCCTTCGTGACAGAAGTTGTGAGTTGTGAGATGCCCTCTGTTCAGTGTTCTTACCCGCTGCTATGTTTATGGCACTTTCCTTAAAGTTCAACACACAGGGAAGAAAACCCTGGTAACTGTCATGCAGCCGGATGTGCGTTGCGACTGCAGTCTACCTACCCAGACTGGGTTCTCTGATTTCAGTCCATGACACTTCCTACCTCCCTCACACCCACTGCTGCAAATGCTTCCCTCTTCACGACAGACGAAGGGAGCTGAGAGACGGTTTCTATGCTATGTTCTGACATCACTTTAAGCACGGGGCACTATCTTCCTGCTTTCACGCACACGTCTGAAACGCTTCCGTGATCACAAAAGAAGGTGTGCACTGCAAGACGCTTTCCACAGAGTGTTCCTTGTTTCAGTTAAGTAGACGGCACCGTTTTCCTTAGGTTTTCTTTTTTTTTTTTAAGATTTTATTTATTTATTTGTCAGAGACAGCCAGGGAGAGAGGGAACACAAGCAGGGGGAGTGGGAGAGGAAGAAGCAGGCTCATAGCGGAGGAGCCTGATGTGCGGCTCGATCTCAGAAAGCTGGGATCACGCCCTGAGCAGAAGTTAGATGCTTAACGGCTGTGCCACCCAGGCGCCCCATGCCACCCAGGGGCCCCTCCTTAGGTGTTTTCTTACGCGGTTCTGCAAATGCTTCCATCTTCAAGGCGGACGATGTGAGTTGAAAGATGGCTTCGACACAATGTTCTTCCTTAAGGATTGGTGAGTGGCCCTTTCCTTGTGCTTTCATTCACACTCCAAAACATGCTTCCTTCATCATGACAGACGATGTGAATTGGAAGACCCTTTCTCCGTATACCCTCTTCTTACTGAGAGGGACGTCTATGGCCGTTTCCTTCAGGTTCTACACACGCACCGGGTAACCCTTGTATCTTCACTGGCTAATGTTGCCGTCTCTCTACCACACAACGTCGCGTCGCTGAATGGAATGATGGCACTGGCTTTTCGTATTCACACAAGCTTTTCGAACGGCCTCCCTCTTCGTGACAGGTGTGAATGGAGAGATGCTTTCTCTGTGGTGTTCTTACGTAGTTAAACCAAGGGCATGAACTTCATGCGTGCAGCCACGGTTTTGCCTAATGCTCCCGGTTCCTGGCACCACGTGTGAGGTGCAAGATGCTTAATTCAGAGTGCTCTCCTTAGCGTCAAGTCGGTGACGCGGTCGTCAGGCATTCATAGACACTCTTTTGAAACACTTGCCATCTTCGCAACAGAAGATGTGAACTGGAAGGTGGTGTCTATTCTGTGTTCTTTCTGCGACTTGTGTATATGGCACCTTCATTAATGGTCAGCACATGTATTGGAAAACGCATGGGTACACAATGGGTCACGGTGTGAGTTCGATGGGGCCTTCTAGCAACATGGACTTGGTCCTAACCACTAAGTAGAGAGACCCTCTCCTCCTCCACTCACACTTCTGCAAGTAATTCCAGATTGTTACATAGGATGTGCGTTGGAAGATCTTTTCTGAAGGGTGTTCTGACGTCAGCATAGAGCAGGTTCCTTATGATTTCATACACACTTCAGAAACACAGCCCTCCTCGTGGAGGTAGAATGGATCTGGAAGGCTGTCTCTAGACAGTGCTCTTTCTCCGTGTTACGCGTATGGCTCCTCTCCTGTCATTAAACACAGGTATTTTAGAACGCTGCTCCCTCCATGAATCACGATATCAGAAGTAGCATTTTCTGTACAGTAGCTTGGTTCTCAGAGTTTCGTAAGTTTCATAGCTTTCCACGTCTCCTCACCCTCGAGCATAGGCTGCCAGCTTCATGAGAGACGGTGAGAGTGTCAGATCGTTTTCCAGGGAGTTCTTTCAGCACGTTAAGCGTGCATTCATTTCCTTATGCTGATAAGCAGACTTTTGAGCCTGCTTCCCAACTTCATGAAAGATGGAGTCGGTAGGGCTCTTTCTTAAACACAAGTCTCTGTCACTTTCCTGATGCTTTCAACACAACTTTGAAAAAGTCTCTGCCTTCGTGACAGAAGTTGTGAGTTGTGAGATGCCCTCTGTCCAGTGTTCTTACCCGCTGCTATGTTTATGGTACTTTCCTTAAAGTTCAACACACAGGGAAGAAAACCCTGGTAACTGTCATACACCAGGATGTGCGTTGCGACTGCAGTCTTCCTACCCAGACTGGGTTCTCTGAATTCAGTGCATGTCACTTCCTTCGCTCTCTCACACCCACTGCTGCAAATGCTTCCCTCTTCACGAAAGACAAAGGGAGCTGAGAGACGGTTTCTATGCAATGTTCTGACATCACGTTAAGCACGGGGCACTATCTTCCTGCTTTCACGCACACGTCTGAAACGCTTCCGTGATCACAAAAGAAGGTGTGTACTGCAAGACGCTTTCCACAAAGTGTTCCTTCTTTCAGTTAAGTAGACGGCACCACTTTCCTTAGGTTTTCTTACACAGTTCTGCAAATGCTTCCATCTTCAAGGCGGACGATGTGAGTTGAAAGATGGCTTCGACACAATGTTCTTCCTTAAGGATCGGCTAGTGGCCCTTTCCTCGTGCTTTCAGTCACACCATGAAACATGCTTCCTTCATCATGACAGATGATGTGAATTGGAAGACCCTTTCTCCGTATACCCTCTTCTTAGTGAGAGGGACGTCTATGGCCGTTTCCTTCAGGTTCTACACATGCAACGGGTAACCCTGGAATCTTCACTGCCTAATGTTGCCGTCTCTCTACTACACAACGTCGGGTCGCTGAGTGGAATGATGGCTCTTGCTTTTCGTACTCACACAAGCTTTTCGAACGGCCTCCCTCTTCGTGACAGGTGTGTGTGGAGAGATGCTTTCTCTGTGGTGTGCTTACGTAGTTTAACGAAGGGCATGAACTTGATGCGTGCAGACACCATTTTGCCTAATGCTCCCGGTTTGTGGCACCACGTGTGAGGTGCAAGATGCTTTATTCAGAGTGCTCTCCTAGCGTCAAGTCGGTGACGTGTTCGTCAGGCTTTCATAGACACTCCTTAGAAGCACGTGCTATCTTCGCAACAGAAGATGTGAACTGGAAGGTGGTGTCTATTCGGTGTTCTTTCTGTGACTTGTGTATATGGCACCTTCATTAAGGATCAGCACATGTATTGGAAAACGCGTGGGTACACCATGGGTCACGGCGTGAGTTTGCTGGGGCCTTCTAGCAACACGGACTTGGTCCTCACCACTAAGAAGAGAGACCCTCTCCTCCTCCACTCACACTTCTGCAAGTAATTCCAGATTGTTACATAGGATGTGCGTTGGAAGATCTTTTCTGAAGGGTGTTCTGACGTCAGCATAGAGCAGGTTCCTTATGATTTCATACACACTTCAGAAACACAGCCCTCTTCATGGAGGTAGATTGGATCTGGAAGGCTGTCTCTAGACAGTGCTCTTTCTCCGTGTTACGCATATGGCTACTCTCCTGTCATTGAACACAGGTATTTTAGAACGCTGCTCCCTCCATGAATCACGATATCAGAAGTAGCATTTTCTGTACAGAAGCTTGGTTCTCAGAGTTTCGTAAGTGTCATCGCTTTCCACGTCTCCTCACCCTCGAGCATAGGCTGCCAGCTTCATGAGAGATGGTGAGAGTTTCAGATCGTTTTCCAGGGAGTTCTTTCAGAACGTTAAGCATACGTTCATTTCCTTATGCTGATAAACACACTTTTGAGCCTGCTTCCCAACTTCATGAAAGATGGAGTCGGTAGGGCTCTTTCTTAAAGACAAGTCTCTGTCACTTTCCTGATGCTTTCAACACAACTTTGCAAAAGTCTCCGCCTTTGTGACAGAAGTTGTGGGTTGTGAGATGCCCTCTGTCCAGTGTTCTTAACCGCTGCTACGTTTATGGTGCTTTCCTTAAGGTTCAACACACAGGGAAGAAAACCCTGGTAACTGTCATGCAGCAGGATGTGCGTTTGTGACTGCAGTCTACCTAAGCAGACTGGGATCTCTGAATTCAGTGCATATCACTTCCATCGTTCTCTCATACCCACTGCTGCAAATGCTTCCCTCTTCACGACAGATGACGGGAGCTGAGAGACGGTTTCTATGCAGTGTTCGGACATCGCGTTAAGCATGGGGAACTATCTTCCTGCTTTCACGCACACTTCTGAAACGCTTCCGTGATCACAAAAGAGGTGTGCGCTGCAAGACGTTTTCCACAGAGTGTTCCTTCTTTCAGTTAAGTAGACGGCACCGTTTTCCTTAGGTTTTCTTTTTTTTTTTTAAGATTTTATTTATTTATTTGACAGAGACACCCAGCGAGAGAGGGAACACAAGCAGGGAGAGTGGGAGAGGAAGAAGCAGGCTCATAGCGGAGGAGCCTGATGTGCGACTCGATCTCAGAAAGCTGGGATCACGCCCTGAGCAGAAGGCAGATGCTTAACGGCTGTGCCGCCCAGGCGCCCCATGCCACCCAGGGGCTCCTCCTTAGGTTTTCTTACACGGTTCTGCAAATGCTTCCATCTTCAAGGTGGACGATGTGAGTTGAAAGATGGCTTCGACACTGTTCTTCCTTAAGGATTGGTTAGTGGCCCTTTCCTTGTGCTTTCAGTCACACTCCGAAACATGCTTCCTTCATCATGACAGACAATGTGAATTGGAAGACCCTTTCTATGTATACCCTCTTCTTACTGAGAGGGACGTCTATGGCCGTTTCCTTCATGTTCTACACACACACCGGGTTCCCCTTGTATCTTCACTGGATAATGTTGCCATTTCTCTACCACACAACGTCGCGTCGCTGAAGGGAATGATGGCACTGGCTTTTCGTATTCACACAAGCTTTTCGAGCGGCCTCCCTCTTCGTGACAGGTGTGAGTGGAGAGATGCTTTCTCTGTGGTGTTCTTACGTAGTTTAATGAAGGGCATGAACTTGATGCGTGTAGACACCTTTTTTCCTAAAGCTCCCGGTTTGTGGCACCACGTGTGAGGTGCAAGATTTTTTATTCAGAGTGCTATCCTAGCGTCAAGTCGGTGACGCGTTTCTCAGGCATTCATAGACACTCCTTTGAAGAACGTGCCATCTTCGCAACAGAAGATGTGAACTGGAAGGTGGTGTCTATTCGGTGTTCTTTCTGCGACTTGTGTACATGGCCCGTTTCTTAGGGTTCTACGCATGTATTGGGAAACGCGTGGGTACACAATGGGTTGCGTTGTGAGTTCGCTGGGGCCTTCTGCAACAAGGCCTTGGTCCTCACCACTAAGTATTGAGACCCTCTCCTTCTTCAACCACACTTCTGAAAGTACTTCCAGATTCTTACATAGGATGTGCATTGGAAGATCTTTCTGAAGGGTGTTCTGACTTCAGCATAGAGCAGGTTCCGTATGATTTCATGCACACTTCAGAAACACATCCCTTTTCATGGAGGTAGATTGGATTTGGAAGGCTGTTTCTTGACAGTGCTCTTTCTCCGTGTTACTCGTATGGCACGTCTCCTCTCATTAAACACACGTATTTTATAAAGTTGCTCCCTCCATGAATCACGTTATCAGAAGTAGCATTTTCTGTGCAGAAGCTTGGTTCTCAGAGTTTCATGTCATAGCTTTACATGTCTCCTCACCCTCGAGCATAGGCTTCCAGCTTCATGAGAGACGTTGAGTGTTTCAGATCGTTTTCCAGGGAGTTTTTTCAGAACGTAAAGAGTACGTTCATTTCCTTATGCTGATAAACACACTTTTAAGCCTGCTTCCCAACTTCATGAAAGATGGAGTCGGTAGGGCTCTTTCTTAAAGACAAGTCTCTGTCACTTTCCTGATGCTTTCAACACAACTTTGCGAACGTCTCCAACTTCGTGACAGAAGTTGTGGGTTGTGAGATGCCCTCTGTCCAGTGTTCTTAACCGCTGCTACTTTTATGGTGCTTTTCTTAAGGTTCAACACACAGGGAAGTAAACCCTGGTAACTGTCATGCAGCAGGTTGTGCGTTTGCGACTGCAGTCTACCTAGGCAGACTGGGTTCTCTGAATTCAGTGCATGGAACTTCCTTCGCTCTCTCACACCCACTGCTGCAAATGCTTCCCTCTTCACGACAGATGAAGGGAGCTGAGAGACGGTTTCTATGTAGTGTTCGGACATCGCGTTAAGCACGGGGCACTATCTTCCTGCTTTCACGCACACTTCTGAAACGCTTCCGTGATCACAAAAGAGGTGTGCGCTGCAAGACACTTTCCACAGAGTGTTCCTTCTTTCAGTTAAGTAGACGGCACAGTTTTCCTTAGGTCTTCCTCTTTTTTTAAGATTTTATTTATTTATTTGACAGAGACAGCCAGCGAGAGAGGGAACACAAGCAGGGGGAGTGGGAGAGGAAAAAGCAGGCTCATAGCGGAGGAGCCTGATGTGCGGCTCGATCTCAGAATGCTGGGATCAAGCCCTGAGCAGACGGCAGACGCTTAACCGCTGTGCCACCCAGGGGCCCCATGCCAGCCAGGGGCCCCTCCTTAGGTTTTCTTACACGGTTCTGCAAATGCTTCCATCTTCAAGGCGGACGATGTGCGTTGAAAGATGGCTTCGACACAATGTTCTTCCTTAAGGATTGGCTAGTGGCCCTTTCCTTGTGCTTTCATTCACACTCCAAAACATGCATCCTTCATCAAGACAGACGATGTGAACTTGAAGACCCTTTCTCCGTATACCGTCTTCTTAGTGAGAGGGACTTCTATGGCCGTTTCCTTCAGGTTCTACACACGCACCTGGTTACCCTTGTATCTTCACTGGATAATGTTGCAATCTCTCTACCACACAACGTCGGGTCGCTGAATGGAATGATGGCATTGGCTTTTCGTATTCACACAAGCTTTTCGAGCGGCCTCCCTCTTCGTGACAGGTGTGACTGGAGAGATGCTTTCTTTGTGGTGTTCTTATGTAGTTTAACGAAGGGCATGAACTTGATGCATGTAGACACCTTTTTTTCCTAAAGCTCCCGGTTCCTGTCACCACGTGTGAGGTGCAAGATGCTTAATTCAGAGTGCTCTCCCTAGCGTCGAGTGACGGGTTCGTCAGGCATTCATAGACACTCTTTTGAAACACTTGCCATCTTCGCAACAGAAGATGTGAACTGGAAGGTGGTGTCTATTCGGTGTTCTTTCTGCGACTTGTGTATATGGCACCTTCATTAAGTGTCAGCACATGTATTGGAAAACGCGTGGGTACACCATGGGTCACGGCGTGAGTTTGCTGGGGCCTTCTAGCAACACGGACTTGGTCCTCAACACTATGTAGAGAGACCCTCTCCTCCTCCACTCACACTTCTGAAAGTAATTCCAGATTGTTACATAGGATGTGCGTTGGAAGATCTTTTCTGAAGGGTGTTCTGACGTCAGCATAGAGCAGGTTCCTTATGATTTCATACACACTTCAGAAACACAGCCCTCTTCATGGAGGTAGATTGGATCTGGAAGGCTGTCTCTAGACAGTAATCTTTCTCCGTGTTACGCATATGGCTCCTCTCCTGTCATTAAACACAGGTATTTTAGAACGCTGCTCCCTCCATGAATCATGATATCAGAAGTAGCATTTTCTGTACAGAAGCTTGGTTCTCAGAGTTTCGTAAGTGTCATCACTTTCCACATCTCCTCAGCCTCGAGCATAGGCTTCCAGCTTCATGAGAGACGGTGAGAGTTTCAGATCGTTTTCCAGGGAGTTCTTTCAGAACGTTAAGCGTACGTTCATTTCCTTATGCTGATAAACACACTTTTGAGCCTGCTTCCCAAGTTCATGAAAGATGGAGTCGGTACGGCTCTTTCTTAAAGACAAGTCTCTGTCACTTTCCTGATGCTTTCAACACAACTTTGCAAAATTCTCTGCCTTCGTGACAGAAGTTGTGAGTTGTGAGATGCCCTCTGTCCAGTGTTCCTACCCGCTGCTATGTTTATGGCACTTTCCTGAAGGTTCAACACACAGGGAAGAAAACCCTGGTAACTGTCATGCAGCAGGATGTGCGTTGCGACTGCAGTCTACCTACCCAGACTGGGTCCTCTGAATTCAGTGCATGGCACTTCCTTCGCTCCCTCACATCCACTGCTGCAAATCCTTCCCTCTCCACAACAGACGACGGGAGCTGAGAGACGGTTTCTATGCAGTTTTCGGACATCGCATTAAGGACGGGGCACTATCTTCCTGCTTTCACGCACACTTCTGAAATGCTTCCGTGATCACAAAAGAGGTGTGCCATGCAAGACGCTTTCCACAGAGTGTTCCTTCTTTCAGTTAAGTAGACGGCACCGTTTTCCTTAGGTTTTCTTTTTTTTTAAGATTTTATTTATTTATTTGACAGAGACACCCAGTGAGAGAGGGAACACCAGCAGGGGGAGTGGGAGAGGAAGAAGCAGGCTCATAGCGGAGGAGCCTGATGTGTGGCTTGATCTCAGAAAGCTGGGATCACGCCCTGAACAGAAGGCAGACGCTTAACGGCTGCGCCACCCAGGCGCCCCATGCCACCCAGGGGCCCCTCCTTAGGTTTTCTTACACGGTTCTGCAAATGCTTCCATCTTCAAGGCGGACAATGTGAGTTGAAAGATGGCTTCGACACAATGTTCTTCCTTAAGGATTGGCTAGTGGCCCTTTCCTTGTGCTTTCAGTCACACTCCGAAACATGCTTCCTTCATCATGACAGATGATGTGAATTGGAAGACCCTTTCTCCGTACACCCTCTTCTTAGTGAGAGGGACGTCTATGGCCGTTTCCTTCAGGTTCTACACATGCAACGGGTAACCCTGGAATCTTCACTGCCTAATGTTGCCGTCTCTCTACACACAACGTCGGGTCGCTGAGTGGAATGATGGCGCTTGCTTTTCGTACTCAAACAAGCTTTTCGAACGGCCTCCCTCTTCGTGACAGGTGTGTGTGGAGAGATGCTTTCTCTGTGGTGTGCTTATGTAGTTTAACGAAGGGCATGAACTTGATGCGTACAGACACCATTTTGCCTAATGCTCCCGGTTTGTGGCACCACGTGTGAGGTGCAAGATGCTTTATTCAGAGTGCTCTCCTAGCGTCAAGTTGGTGACGTGTTCATCAGGCTTTCATAGACACTCCTTTGAAGCACGTGCCATCTTCGCAACAGAAGATGTGAACTGGAAGGTGGTGTCTATTCGGTGTTCTTTCTGCGACTTGTGTATATGGCACCTTCATTAAGGGTCAGCACATGTATTGGAAAACGCGTAGGTACACCATGGGTCACGGTGTGAGTTCGCTGGGGCCTTCTAGCAACACGGACTTGGTCCTCACCACTAAGTAGAGAGACCATCTCCTCCTCCACTCACACTTCTGCAAGTAATTCCAGATTGTTACATAGGATGTGCGTTGGAAGATCTTTTCTGAAGGGTGTTCTGACGTCAGCATAGAGCAGGTTCCTTATGATTTCATACACACTTCAGAAACACAGCCCTCTTCATGGAGGTAGATTGGATCTGGAAGGCTGTCTCTAGACAGTGCTCTTTCTCCGTGTTACGCATATGGCTCCTCTCCTGTCATTGAACACAGGTATTTTAGAACGCTGCTCCCTCCATGAATCACGATATCAGAAGTAGCATTTTCTGTACAGAAGCTTGGTTCTCAGAGTTTCGTAAGTGTCATCGCTTTCCACTTCTCCTCACCCTCGAGCATAGGCTTCCAGCTTCATGAGAGACGGTGAGAGTTTCAGATCGTTTTCCAGGAAGTTCTTTCAGAACGTTAAGCGTACGTTCATTTCCTTATGCTGATAAACACACTTTTGAGCCTGCTTCCCAACTTCATGAAAGATGGAGTCGGTAGGGCTCTTTCTTAAAGACAACTCTCTGTCACTTTCCTGATGCTTTCAACACAACTTTGCAAAAGTCTCCGCCTTCGTGACAGAAGTTGTGAGTTGTGAGATGCCCTCTGTCCAGTGTTCTTACCCGCTGCTATGTTTATGGCGCTTTCCTTAAGTTTCAACACACATGGAAGAAAACCCTGGTAACTGTCATGCAGCAAGATGTGCGTTGCGACTGCAGTCTACCTACCGAGACTAGGTTCTCTGAATTCAGTGCATGGCACTTCCTTCGCTCTCTCACACCCACTGCTGCAAATGCTTCCCTCTTCACGACAGACGACGGGAGCTGAGAGACGGTTTCTATGCAATGTTCGGACATCGCGTTAAGCACGAGGCACTATCTTCCAGCTCTCACGCACACTTCTGAAACGCTTCCGTGATCACAAAAGAAGGTGTGCACTGCAAGACGCTTTCCACAGAGTGTTCCTTGTTTCAGTTAACTAGACGGCACCGTTTTCCTTAGGTTTTCTTTTTTTTTTAAGATTTTATTTATTTATTTGACAGAGACACCCAGCGAGAGAGGTTACACCAGCAGGGGGAGTGGGAGAGGAAGAAGCAGGCTCATAGCGGAGGAGCCTGATGTGTGGCTTGATCTCAGAAAGCTGGGATCACGCCCTGAACAGAAGGCAGACGCTTAACGGCTGTGCCACCCAGGCGCCCCATGCCACCCAGGGGCCCTTCCTTAGGTTTTCTTACACGGTTCTGCAAATGCTTCCATCTTCAAGGCGGACGATGTGAGTTGAAAGATGGCTTCGACACAATGTTCTTCCTTAAGGATTGGCTAGTGGCCCTTTCCTTGTGCTTTCATTCACACTCCAAAACATGCTTCCTTCATCATGACAGACGATGTGAATTGGAAGACCCTTTCTCCATATACACTCTTCTTAGTGAGAGGGACGTCTATGGCCGTTTCCTTCAGGTTCTACACATGCAACGGGTAACCCTGGAATCTTCACTGGCTAATGTTGCCGTCTCTCTACCACACAACGTCGGGTCGCTGAATGGAATGATGGCACTTGCTTTTCGTACTCACACAAGCTTTTCGAACGGCCTCCCTCTTCGTGATATGTGTGTGTGGAGAGATGCTGTCTCTGTGGTGTTCTTACGTAGTTAAACGAAGGGCATGAACTTCATGCGTGCAGCCACGGTTTTGCCTAATGCTCCCGGTTTTTGGCACCACGTGTGAGGTGCAAGATGCTTAATTCAGAGTGCTCTCCTTAGCGTCAAGTCGGTGACGCGTTCGTCAGGCATTCATAGACACTCTTTTGAAACACTTGCTATCTTCGCAACAGAAGATGTGAACTGGAAGGTGGTGTCTATTCGGTGTTCTTTCTGCGACTTGTGTACATGGCCCTTCCTTAGGGTTCAACCTATGTATTGGGAAACGCGTGGGTACACAATGGGTTGCGTTGTGAGTTCGCTGGGGCCTTTTAGCAACACGGCCTTGGGCCTCACCACTAAGTATTGAGACCCTCTCCTTTTTCAACCACACTTCTATAGTACTTCCAGATTCTTACATAGGATGTGCATTGGAAGATCTTTCTGAAGGGTGTTCATACTTCAGCATAGAGCATGTTCCTTATGATTTCATACACACTTCAGAAACACAGCCCTCTTCATGGAGGTAGATTGGATTTGGAAGGCTGTTTCTAGACAGTGCTCTTTCTCCGTGTTACGCGTATGGCACGTCTCCTGTCATTAAACACAGGTATTTTAGAACGCTGCTCCCTCCATGAATCACGATATCAGAAGTAGCATTTTCTGTACAGAAGCTTGGTTCTCAGAGTTTCGTAAGTGTCATCGCTTTCCACGTCTCCTCACCCTCGAGCATAGGCTTCCAGCTTCATGAGAGACGGTGAGAGTTTCAGATCGTTTTCCAGGGAGTTCTTTCAGAACGTTAAGCGTACGTTCATTTCCTTATGCTGATAAACACACTTTTGAGCCTGCTTCCCAAGTTCATGAAAGATGGAGTCGGTAGGGCTCTTTCTTAAAGACAAGTCTCTGTCACTTTCCTGATGCTTTCAACACAACTTTGCAAAAGTCTCCGCCTTCGTGACAGAAGTTGTGAGTTGTGAGATGCCCTCTCTCCAGTGTTCTTACCCGCTGCTATGTTTATGGCGCTTTCCTTAAGGTTCAACACACAGGGAAGAAAACCCTGGTAACTGTCATGCAGCAGGATGTGCGTTGCGACTGCAGTCTACCTACCCAGACTGGGTTCTCTGAATTCAGTGCATGGCACTTCCTTCGCCCTCTCACACCCACTGCTGCAAATGCTTCCCTCTTCACGACAGACGACGGGAGCTGAGAGACGGTTTCTATGCAGTGTTCGGACATCGCGTTAAGCACGGGGCACTCTCTTCCTGCTTTCACGCACACGTCTGAAACGCTTCCGTGATCACAAAAGAAGGTGTGCACTGCAAGACGCTTTCCACAAAGTGTTCCTTCTTTCAGTTAAGTAGACGGCACCGCTTTCCTTAGGTTTTCTTACACGGTTCTGCAAATGCTTCCATCTTCAAGGCGGACGATGTGAGTTGAAAGATGGCTTCGACACAATGTTCTTCCTTAAGGATTGGTGAGTGGCCCTTTCCTTGTGCTTTCATTCACACTCCAAAACATGCTTTCTTCATCATGACAGATGATGGGAATTGGAAGACCCTTTCTCCGTATACCCTCTTCTTACGAGAGGGACGTCTCTGGCCGTTTCCTTCAGGTTCTACACACGCACCGGGTAACCCTTGTATCTTCACTGGCTAATGTTGCCGTCTCTCTACCACACAACGTCGCGTCGCTGAATGGAATGATGGGACTGGCTTTTCGTATTCACACAAGCTTTTCGAACGGCCTCCCTGTTCGTGACAGGTGTGAGTGGAGAGATGCTGTCTCTGTGGTGTTCTTAAACGAAGGGCATGAACTTCATGCGTGCAGCCACTTTTTTGCCTAATGCTCCCGGTTCCTGGCACCACGTGTGAGGTACAAGATGCTTAATTCAGAGTGCTCTCCTTAGCGTCAAGTCGGTGACGCGTTCGGCAGGCATTCATAGACACTCTTTTGAAACACTTGCCATCTTCGCAACAGAAGATGTGAACTGGAAGGTGGTGTCTATTCGGTGTTCTTTCTGCGACTTGTTTACATGGCCCTTTCCTTAGGGTTCAACCTATGTATTGGGAAACGCGTGGGTACACAATGGGTTGCGTTTTGAGTTCGCTGGGGCCTTTTAGCAACACGGACTTGGGCCTCACCACTAAGTATTGAGACCCTCTCCTTTTTCAACCACACTTCTATAGTACTTCCAGATTCTTACATAGGATGTGCATTGGAAGATCTTTCTGAAGGGTGTTCATACTTCAGCATAGAGCATGTTCCTTATGATTTCATACACACTTCAGAAACACAGCCCTCTTCATGGAGGTAGATTGGATTTGGAAGGCTGTTTCTAGACAGTGCTCTTTCTCCGTGTTACGCGTATGGCACGTCTCCTGTCATTAAACACAGGTATTTTAGAACGCTGCTCCCTCCATGAATCACGATATCAGAAGTAGCATTTTCTGTACAGAAGCTTGGTTCTCAGAGTTTCGTAAGTGTCATAGCTTTCCACGTCTCCTCACCCTCGAGCATAGGCTTCCAGCTTCATGAGAGATGGTGAGAGTTTCAGATCGTTTTCCAGGGAGTTCTTTCAGAACGTTAAGCGTACGTTCATTTCCTTATGCTGATAAACACACTTTTGAGCCTGCTTCCCAAGTTCATGAAAGATGGAGTCGGTAGGGCTCTTTCTTAAAGACAAGTCTCTGTCACTTTCCTGATGCTTTCAACACAACTTTGCAAAAGTCTCCGCCTTCGTGACAGAAGTTGTGAGTTGTGAGATGCCCTCTGTCCAGTGTTCTTACCCGCTGCTATGTTTATGGCGCTTTCCTTAAGGTTCAACACACAGGGAAGAAAACCCTGGTAACTGTCATGCAGCAGGATGTGCGTTGCGACTGCAGTCTACCTACCCAGACTGGGTTCTCTGAATTCAGTGCATGGCACTTCCTTCGCCCTCTCACACCCACTGCTGCAAATGCTTCCCTCTTCACGACAGACGACGGGAGCTGAGAGACGGTTTCTATGCAGTGTTCGGACGTCGCGTTAAGCACGGGGCACTCTCTTCCTGCTTTCACGCACACGTCTGAAACGCTTCCGTGATCACAAAAGAAGGTGTGCACTGCAAGACGCTTTCCACAAAGTGTTCCTTCTTTCAGTTAAGTAGACGGCACCGCTTTCCTTCGGTTTTCTTACACGGTTCTGCAAATGCTTCCATCTTCAAGGCAGACGATGTGAGGTGAAAGATGGCTTCGACACAATGTTCTTCCTTAAGGATTGGTGAGTGGCCCTTTCCTTGTGCTTTCATTCACACTCCAAAACATGCTTCCTTCATCATGACAGACGATGTGAATTGGAAGACCCTTTCTCCGTATACCCTCTTCTTACGAGAGGGACGTCCATGGCCGTTTCCTTCAGGTTCTACACA
This sequence comes from Ursus americanus, assembly GCF_024610735.1. NCBI lineage: Eukaryota > Metazoa > Chordata > Mammalia > Carnivora > Ursidae > Ursus > Ursus americanus. The sequence continues at coordinate 62,946,454 of NC_142128.1, forward strand.
CGCACCGGGTAACCCTTGTATCTTCACTGGCTAATGTTGCCGTTTCTCTACCACACAACGTCGCGTCGCTGAATGGAATGATGGCACTGGCTTTTCGTATTCACACAAGCTTTTCGAACGGCCTCCCTCTTCGTGACAGGTGTGAGTAAAGAGATGCTGTCTCTGTGGTGTTCTTAAACGAAGGGCATGAACTTCATGCGTGCAGCCACTTTTTTGCCTAATGCTCCCGGTTCCTGGCACCACGTGTGAGGTACAAGATGCTTAATTCAGAGTGCTCTCCTTAGCGTCAGGTCGGTGACGCGTTCGTCAGACATTCATAGACACTCTTTTGAAACACTTGCCATCTTCGCAACAGAAGATGTGAACTGGAAGGTGGTGTCTATTCGGTGTTCTTTCTGCGACTTGTGTACATGGCCCTTTCCTTAGGGTTCAACCTATGTATTGGGAAACGCGTGGGTACACAATGGGTTGCGTTGTGAGTTCGCTGGGGCCTTTTAGCAACACGGCCTTGGGCCTCACCACTAAGTATTGAGACCCTCTCCTTTTTCAACCACACTTCTGAAAGTACTTCCAGATTCTTACAAAGGATGTGCATGGGAAGATCTTTCTGAAGGGTGTTCATACTTCAGCATAGAGCATGTTCCTTATGATTTCATACACACTTCAGAAACACAGCCCTCTTCATGGAGGTAGATTGGATTTGGAAGGCTGTTTCTAGACAGTGCTCTTTCTCCGTGTTACACGTATGGCACGTCTCCTGTCATTAAACACAGGTATTTTAGAACGCTGCTCCCTCCATGAATCACGATATCAGAAGTAGCATTTTCTGTACAGAAGCTTGGTTCTCAGAGTTTCGTAAGTGTCATAGCTTTCCACGTCTCCTCACCCTCGAGCATAGGCTTCCAGCTTCATGAGAGACGGTGAGAGTTTCAGATCGTTTTCCAGGGAGTTCTTTCAGAACGTTAAGCGTACGTTCATTTCCTTATGCTGATAAACACACTTTTGAGCCTGCTTCCCAAGTTCATGAAAGATGGAGTCGGTAGGGCTCTTCCTTAAAGACAAGTCTCTGTCACTTTCCTGATGCTTTCAACACAACTTTGCAAAAGTCTCCGCCTTCGTGACAGAAGTTGTGAGTTGTGAGATGCCCTCTGTCCAGTGTTCTTACCCGCTGCTATGTTTATGGCGCTTTCCTTAAGGTTCAACACACAGGGAAGAAAACCCTGGTAACTGTCATGCAGCAGGATGTGCGTTGCGACTGCAGTCTACCTACCCAGACTGGGTTCTCTGAATTCAGTGCATGGCACTTCCTTCGCTCTCTCACACGCACTGCTGCAAATGCTTCCCTCTTCACGACAGACGACGGGAGCTGAGAGACGGTTTCTATGCAGTGTTCGGACACCGCGTTAAGCACGGGGCACTATCTTCCAGCTTTCACGCACACTTCTGAAATGCTTCCGTGATCACAAAAGAGGTGTGCGCTGCAAGACGCTTTCCACAGTGTGTTGCTTCTTTCAGTTAAGTAGACGGCACCGTTTTCCTTAGGTTTTTCTTTTTTTTAAGATTTTATTTATTTATTTGACAGAGACAGCTAGCGAGAGAGGGAAACAAGCAGGGGGAGTGGGAGAGGAAGAAGCAGGCTCATAGCGGAGGAGCCTGATGTGCGGCTCGATCTCAGAAACCTGGGATCACACCCTGAGCAGAAGGCAGACGCTTAACGGCTGTGCCACCCCGGCGCCCCATGCCACCCAGGGGCCCCTCCTTAGGTTTTCTTACACGGTTCTGCAAATGCTTCCATCTTCAAGGCGGACGATGTGAGTTGAAAGATGGCTTCGACACAATGTTCTTCCTTAAGGATTGGCGAGTGGCCCTTTCCTTGTGCTTTCATTCACACTCCAAAACATGCTTCCTTCATCATGACAGACGATGTGAATTGCAAGACCCTTTCTCCGTATACCCTCTTCTTACTGAGAGGGACGTCTATGGCCGTTTCCTTCAGGTTCTACACACGCACGGGGTAACCCTTGTATCTTCACTGGCTAATGTTGCCGTCTCTCTACCACACAACGTCGTGTCGCTGAATGGAATGATGGCACTGGCTTTTCGTATTCACACAAGCTTTTCGAACGGCCTCCCTCTTCGTGACAGGTGTGAATGGAGAGATGCTTTCTCTGTGGTGTTCTTTCATAGTTAAACGAAGGGCATGAACTTCATGCGTGCAGCCACGGTTTTGCCTAATGCTCCCGGTTCCTGGCACCACGTGTGAGGTGCAAGATGCTTAATTCAGAGTGCTCTCCTTAGCGTCAAGTCTGTGACGCGTTCGTCAGGCTTTCAAAGACAGTCTTTTGAAACACTTGCCATCTTCGCAACAGAAGATGTGAACTTGAAGGTGGTGTCTATTCGGTGTTCTTTCTGCGACTTGTGTACATGGCCCTTTCCTTAGGGTTCAACCTATGTATTGGGAAACTAGTGGGTACACAATGGGTTGCGTTGTGAGTTCGCTGGGGCCTTTAACAACACGGCCTTGGGCCTCACCACTAAGTATTGAGACCCTCTCCTTTTTCAACCACACTTCTGAAAGTACTTCCAGATTCTTACATAGGATGTGCATGGGAAGATCTTTCTGAAGGGTGTTCATACTTCAGCATAGAGCATGTTCCTTATGATTTCATACACACTTCAGAAACATAGCCCTCTTCATGGAGGTAGATTCGATCTGGAAGGCTGTTTCTAAACAGTGCTCTTTCTCCGTGTTACGCGTATGGCACGTCTCCTGTCATTAAACACAGGTATTTTAGAACGCTGCTCCCTCCATGAATCACGATATCAGAAGTAGCATTTTCTGTACAGAAGCTTGGTTCTCAGAGTTTCGTAAGTGTCATAGCTTTCCACGTCTCCTCACCCTCGAGCATAGGCTTCCAGCTTCATGAGAGAGGTGAGAGTTTCAGATCGTTTTCCAGGGAGTTCTTTCAGAACGTTAAGCGTACGTTCATTTCCTTATGCTGATAAACACACTTTTGAGCCTGCTTCCCAACTTCATGAAAGATGGAGTCGGTAGGGCTCTTTCCTAAAGACAAGTCTCTGTCACTTTCCGGATGCTTTCAACACAACTTTGCAAAAGTCTCCACCTTCGTGACAGAAGTTGTGAGTTGTGAGATGCCCTCTGTCCAGTGTTCTTACCCGCTGCTATGTTTATGGCGCTTTCCTTAAGGTTCAACACACAGGGAAGAAAACCCTGGTAACTGTCATGCAGCAGGATGTGCGTTGCGACTGCAGTCTACCTACCCAGACTGGGTTCTCTGAATTCAGTGCATGGCACTTCCTTCGCCCTCTCACACCCACTGCTGCAAATGCTTCCCTCTTCACGACAGATGACGGGAGCTGAGAGACGGTTTCTATGCAGTGTTCGGACATCGCGTTAAGCACGGGGCACTCTCTTCCTGCTTTCACGCACACGTCTGAAACGCTTCCGTGATCACAAAAGAAGGTGTGCACTGCAAGACGCTTTCCACAAAGTGTTCCTTCTTTCAGTTAAGTAGACGGCACCGCTTTCCTTAGGTTTTCTTACACGGTTCTGCAAATGCTTCCATCTTCAAGGCAGACAATGTGAGGTGAAAGATGGCTTCGACACAATGTTCTTCCTTAAGGATTGGTGAGTGGCCCTTTCCTTGTGCTTTCATTCACACTCCAAAACATGCTTCCTTCATCATGACAGACGATGTGAATTGGAAGACCCTTTCTCCGTATACCCTCTTCTTACGAGAGGGACGTCTCTGGCCGTTTCCTTCAGGTTCTACACACGCACCGGGTAACCCTTGTATCTTCACTGGCTAATGTTGCCGTCTCTCTACCACACAACGTCGCGTCGCTGAATGGAATGATGGCACTGGCTTTTCGTATTCACACAAGCTTTTCGAACGGCCTCCCTCTTCGTGATAGGTGTGTGTGGAGAGATGCTGTCTCTGTGGTGTTCTTACGTAGTTAAACGAAGGGCATGAACTTCATGCGTGCAGCCACGGTTTTGCCTAATGCTCCCGGTTCCTGGCACCACGTGTGAGGTGCAAGATGCTTAATTCAGAGTGCTCTCCTTAGCGTCAAGTCGGTGACGCGTTCGTCAGGCATTCATAGACACTCTTTTGAAACACGTGCCATCTTCGCAACAGAAGATGTGAACTGGAAGGTGGTGTCTATTCGGTGTTCTTTCTGCGACTTGTGTACATGGCCCTTTCCTTACGGTTCAACCTATGTATTGGGAAACGCGTGGGTACACAATGGGTTGCGTTGTGAGTTCGCTGGGGCCTTTTAGCAACACGGCCTTGGGCCTCACCACTAAGTATTGAGACCCTCTCCTTTTTCAACCACACTTCTGAAAGTACTTCCAGATTCTTACATAGGATGTGCATGGGAAGATCTTTCTGAAGGGTGTTCATACTTCAGCATAGAGCATGTTCCTTATGATTTCATACACACTTCAGAAACACAGCCCTCTTCATGGAGGTAGATTGGATTTGGAAGGCTGTTTCTAAACAGTGCTCTTTCTCCGTGTTACGCGTATGGCACGTCTCCTGTCATTAAACACAGGTATTTTAGAACGCTGCTCCCTCCATGAATCACGATATCAGAAGTAGCATTTTCTGTACAGAAGCTTGGTTCTCAGAGTTTCGTAAGTGTCATAGCTTTCCACGTCTCCTCACCCTCGAGCATAGGCTTCCAGCTTCATGAGAGAGGTAAGAGTTTCAGATCGTTTTCCAGGGAGTTCTTTCAGAACGTTAAGCGTACGTTCATTTCCTTATGCTGATAAACACACTTTTGAGCCTGCTTCCCAACTTCATGAAAGATGGAGTCGGTAGGGCTCTTTCTTAAAGACAAGTCTCTGTCACTTTCCTGATGCTTTCAACACAACTTTGCAAAAGTCTCCGCCTTCGTGACAGAAGTTGTGAGTTGTGAGATGCCCTCTGTCCAGTGTTCTTAACCGCTGCTATGTTTATGGCGCTTTCCTTAAGGTTCAACACACAGGGAAGAAAACCCTGGTAACTGTCATGCAGCAGGATGTGCGTTGCGACTGCAGTCTACCTACCCAGACTGGGTTCTCTGAATTCAGTGCATGGCACTTCCTTCGCCCTCTCACACCCACTTCTGAAAATGCTTCCCTCTTCACGACAGACGACGGGAGCTGGGAGACGGTTTCTATGCAGTGTTCGGACATCGCGTTAAGCACGGGGCACTCTCTTCCTGCTTTCACGCACACGTCTGAAACACTTCCGTGATCACAAAAGAAGGTGTGCACTGCAAGACGCTTTCCACAAAGTGTTCCTTCTTTCAGTTAAGTAGACGGCACCGCTTTCCTTAGGTTTTCTTACACGGTTCTGCAAATGCTTCCATCTTCAAGGCAGACGATGTGAGTTGAAAGATGGCTTCGACACAATGTTCTTTCTTAAGGATTGGTGAGTGGCCCTTTCCTTGTGCTTTCATTCACACTCCAAAACATGCTTCCTTCATCATGACAGACGATGTGAATTGGAAGACCCTTTCTCCGTATACCCTCTTCTTACTGAGAGGGACGTCTATGGCCATTTCCCTCAGGTTCTACACATGCACCGGGTAACCCTTGTATCTTCACTGGCTAATGTTACCGTCTCTCTACCACACAACGTCGCGTCGCTGAATGGAATGATGGCACTGGCTTTCGTATTCACACAAGCTTTTCGAACGGCCACCCTCTTCGTGACAGGTGTGTGGGGAGAGATGCATTCTCTGTGGGGTTCTTACGTAGTTTAACGAAGGGCATGAACTTGATACGTGCAGAGACCGTTTTGTCTAATGCTCCCGGTTCGTGGCACCACGTGTGAGGTGCAAGATGCTTAATTCAGAGTGCTCTCCTAGCGTCAAGTCCGTGACGCGTTCGTCAGGCTTTCATAGACAATCTTTTGAAACACGTGCCATCTTCGCAACAGAAGATGTGAACTGGAAGGTGGTGTCTATTCGGTGTTCTTTCTGCAAGTTGTGTATATGGCACCTTCATTAAGGGTCAGCACATGTATTGGAAAACGCGTGGTTACACCATGGGTCGCGGCGTGAGTATGCTGGGGCCTTCTAGCAACACGGCCTTGGGCCTCACCACTAAGTATTGAGACCTTCTCCTTTTTCAACCACACTTCTGAAAGTACTTCCAGATTCTTACATAGGATGTGCATTGGAAGATCTTTCTGAAGGGTGTTCATACTTCAGCATAGAGCATGTTCCTTATGATTTCATACACACTTCAGAAACACAGCCCTCTTCATGGAGGTAGATTGGATTTGGAAGGCTGTTTCTAAACAGTGCTCTTTCTCCGTGTTACGCGTATGGCACGTCTCCTGTCATTAAACACAGGTATTTTAGAACGCTGCTCCCTCCATGAATCACGATATCAGAAGTAGCATTTTCTGTACAGAAGCTTGGTTCTCAGAGTTTCGTAAGTGTCATAGCTTTCCACGTCTCCTCACCCTCGAGCATAGGCTTCCAGCTTCATGAGAGAGGTGAGAGTTTCAGATCGTTTTCCAGGGAGTTCTTTCAGAACGTTAAGCGTACGTTCATTTCCTTATGCTGATAAACACACTTTTGAGCCTGCTTCCCAAGTTCATGAAAGATGGAGTCGGTAGGGCTCTTTCTTAAAGACAAGTCTCTGTCACTTTCCTGATGCTTTCAACACAACTTTGCAAAAGTCTCCGCCTTCGTGACAGAAGTTGTGAGTTGTGAGATGCCCTCTGTCCAGTGTTCTTACCCGCTGCTATGTTTATGGCGCTTTCCTTAAGGTTCAACACACAGGGAAGAAAACCCTGGTAACTGTCATGCAGCAGGATGTGCGTTGCGACTGCAGTCTACCTACCCAGACTGGGTTCTCTGAATTCAGTGCATGGCACTTCCTTCGCCCTCTCACACCCACTGCTGCAAATGCTTCCCTCTTCACGACAGACGACGGGAGCTGAGAGACGGTTTCTATGCAGTGTTCGGACATCGCGTTAAGCACGGGGCACTCTCTTCCTGCTTTCACGCACACGTCTGAAACGCTTCCGTGATCACAAAAGAAGGTGTGCACTGCAAGACGCTTTCCACAGAGTGTTCCTTCTTTCAGTTAAGTGGACGGCACCGCTTTCCATAGGTTTTTCTTTTTTTTTAAGATTTTATTTATTTATTTGACAGAGACAGCCAGCGAGAGAGGGAAACAAGCAGGGGGAGAGGGAGAGGAAGAAGCAGGCTCATAGCGGAGGAGCCTGATGTGCGGCTCGATCTCAGAAAGCTGGGATCACACCCTGAGCAGAAGGCAGACGCTTAACGGCTGTGCCACCCAGGTGCCCCATGCCACCCAGGGGCCCCTCCTTAGGTTTTCTTACACGGTTCTGCAAATGCTTCCATCTTCAAGGCGGACGATGTGAGTTGAAAGATGGCTTCGACACAATGTTCTTCCTTAAGGATTGGCTAGTGGCCCTTTCCTTGTCCTTTCATTCACACTCCAAAACATGCTTCCTTCATCATGACAGACGATGTGAATTGGAAGACCCTTTCTCCGTATACCCTCTTCTTACTGAGAGGGACGTCTATGGCCGTTTCCTTCAGGTTCTACACACGTACCGGGTATCCCTTGTATCTTCACTGGCTAATGTTGCCGTCTCTCTACCACACAACGTCGCGTCGCTGAATGGAATGATGGCACTGGCTTTTCGTATTCACACAAGCTTTTCGAACGGCCTCCCTCTTCGTGACAGTTGTGAATGGAGAGATGCTTTCTCTGTGGTGTTCTTTCATAGTTAAACGAAGGGCATGAACTTCATGCGTGCAGCCACGGTTTTGCCTAATGCTCCCGGTTCCTGGCACCACGTGTGAGGTGCAAGATGCTTAATTCAGAGTGCTCTCCTTAGCATCAAGTCTGTGACGTGTTCGTCAGGCTTTCATAGACACTCTTTTGAAACACTTGCCATCTTCGCAACAGAAGATGTGAACTGGAAGGTGGTGTCTATTCGGTGTTCTTTCTGCGACTTGTGTACATGGCCCTTTCCTTAGGGTTCAACCTATGTATTGGGAAACGCGTGGGTACACAATGGGTTGCGTTGTGAGTTCGCTGGGGCCTTTTAGCAACACGGCCTTGGGCCTCACCACTAAGTATTGAGACCCTCTCCTTTTTCAACCACACTTCTGAAAGTACTTCCAGATTCTTACATAGGATGTGCATTGGAAGATCTTTCTGAATGGTGTTCATACTTCAGCATAGAGCATGTTCCTTATGATTTCATACACACTTCAGAAACACAGCCCTCTTCATGGAGGTAGATTGGATTTGGAAGGCTGTTTCTAAACAGTGCTCTTTCTCCGTGTTACGCGTATGGCACGTCTCCTGTCATTAAACACAGGTATTTTAGAACGCTGCTCCCTCCATGAATCACGATATCAGAAGTAGCATTTTCTGTACAGAAGCTTGGTTCTCAGAGTTTCGTAAGTGTCATCGCTTTCCACGTCTCCTCACCCGCGAGCATAGGCTTCCAGCTTCATGAGAGACGGTCAGAGTTTCAGATCGTTTTCCAGGGAGTTCTTTCAGAACGTTAAGCGTACGTTCATTTCCTTATGCTGATAAACACACTTTTGAGCCTGCTTCCCAACTTCATGAAAGATGGAGTCGGTAGGGCTCTTTCTTAAAGACAAGTCTCTGTCACTTTCCTGATGCTTTCAACACAACTTTGCAAAAGTCTCCGCCTTCGTGACAGAAGTTGTGAGTTCTGAGATGCCCTCTGTCCAGTGTTCTTACCCGCTGCTATGTTTATGGCGCTTTCCTTAAGGTTCAACACACAGGGAAGAAAACCCTGATAACTGTCATGCAGCAGGATGTGCGTTGCGACTGCAGTCTACCTACCCAGACTGGGTTCTCTGAATTCAGTGCATGGCACTTCCTTCGCCCTCTCACACCCACTGCTGCCAATGCTTCCCTCTTCACGACAGACGACGGGAGCTGAGAGACGGTTTCTATGCAGTGTTCGGACGTCGCGTTAAGCACGGGGCACTCTCTTCCTGCTTTCACGCACACGTCTGAAACGCTTCCGTGATCACAAAAGAAGGTGTGCACTGCAAGACGCTTTCCACAAAGTGTTCCTTCTTTCAGTTAAGTAGACGGCACCGCTTTCCTTAGGTTTTCTTACACGGTTCTGCAAATGCTTCCATCTTCAAGGCGGACGATGTGAGTTGAAAGATGGCTTCGACACAATGTTCTTCCTTAAGGATTGGTGAGTGGCCCTTTCCTTGTGCTTTCATTCACACTCCAAAACATGCTTCCTTCATCATGACAGATGATGGGAATTGGAAGACCCTTTCTCCGTATACCCTCTTCTTACTGAGAGGGACGTCTATGGCCGTTTCCTTCAGGTTCTACACACACACCGGGTAACCCTTGTATCTTCACTGGCTAATGTTGCCGTCTCTCTACCACACAACGTCGCGTCGCTGAATGGAATGATGGCACTGGCTTTTCGTATTCACACAAGCTTTTCGAACGGCCTCCCTCTTCGTGATAGGTGTGTGTGGAGAGATGCTGTCTCTGTGGTGTTCTTACGTAGTTAAATGAAGGGCATGAACCTGATGCGTGCAGCCACGGTTTTGCCTAATGCTCCCGGTTCCTGGCAACACGTGTGAGGTGCAAGATGCTTAATTCAGAGTGCTCTCCTTAGCGTCAAGTCTGTGACGCGTTCGTCAGGCTTTCATAGACACTCTTTTGAAACACTTGCCATCTTCGCAACAGAAGATGTGAACTGGAAGGTGGTGTCTATTCGGTGTTCTTTCTGCGACTTGTGTACATGGCCCTTTCCTTAGGGTTCAACCTATGTATTGGGAAACGCGTGGGTACACAATGGGTTGCGTTGTGAGTTCGCTGGGGCCTTTTAGCAACACGGCCTTGGGCCTCACCACTAAGTATTGAGACCCTCTCCTTTTTCAACCACACTTCTGAAAGTACTTCCAGATTCTTACATAGGATGTGCATTGGAAGATCTTTCTGAAGGGTGTTCATACTTCAGCATAGAGCATGTTCCTTATGATTTCATACACACTTCAGAAACACAGCCCTCTCCATGGAGGTAGATTAGATTTGGAAGGCTGTTTCTAAACAGTGCTCTTTCTCCGTGTTACGCGTATGGCACGTCTCCTGTCATTAAACACAGGTATTTTAGAACGCTGCTCCCTCCATGAATCACGATATCAGAAGTAGCATTTTCTGTACAGAAGCTTGGTTCTCAGAGTTTCGTAAGTGTCATCGCTTTCCACGTCTCCTCACCCGCGAGCATAGGCTTCCAGCTTCATGAGAGACGGTCAGAGTTTCAGATCGTTTTCCAGGGAGTTCTTTCAGAACGTTAAGCGTACGTTCATTTCCTTATGCTGATAAACACACTTTTGAGCCTGCTTCCCAAGTTCATGAAAGATGGAGTCGGTAGGGCTCTTTCTTAAAGACAAGTCTCTGTCACTTTCCTGATGCTTTCAACACAACTTTGCAAAAGTCTCCGCCTTCGTGACAGAAGTTGTGAGTTGTGAGATGCCCTCTGTCCAGTGTTCTTACCCGCTGCTATGTTTATGGCGCTTTCCTTAAGGTTCAACACACAGGGAAGAAAACCCTGGTAACTGTCATGCAGCAGGATGTGCGTTGCGACTGCAGTCTACCTACCCAGACTGGGTTCTCTGAATTCAGTGCATGGCACTTCCTTCGCCCTCTCACACCCACTGCTGCCAATGCTTCCCTCTTCACGACAGACGACGGGAGCTGAGAGACGGTTTCTATGCAGTGTTCGGACGTCGCGTTAAGCACGGGGCACTCTCTTCCTGCTTTCACGCACACGTCTGAAACGCTTCCGTGATCACAAAAGAAGGTGTGCACTGCAAGACGCTTTCCACAAAGTGTTCCTTCTTTCAGTTAAGTAGACGGCACCGCTTTCCTTAGGTTTTCTTACACGGTTCTGCAAATGCTTCCATCTTCAAGGCGGACGATGTGAGTTGAAAGATGGCTTCGACACAATGTTCTTCCTTAAGGATTGGTGAGTGGCCCTTTCCTTGTGCTTTCATTCACACTCCAAAACATGCTTCCTTCATCATGACAGATGATGGGAATTGGAAGACCCTTTCTCCGTATACCCTCTTCTTACTGAGAGGGACGTCTATGGCCGTTTCCTTCAGGTTCTACACACACACCGGGTAACCCTTGTATCTTCACTGGCTAATGTTGCCGTCTCTCTACCACACAACGTCGCGTCGCTGAATGGAATGATGGCACTGGCTTTTCGTATTCACACAAGCTTTTCGAACGGCCTCCCTCTTCGTGATAGGTGTGTGTGGAGAGATGCTGTCTCTGTGGTGTTCTTACGTAGTTAAATGAAGGGCATGAACCTGATGCGTGCAGCCACGGTTTTGCCTAATGCTCCCGGTTCCTGGCAACACGTGTGAGGTGCAAGATGCTTAATTCAGAGTGCTCTCCTTAGCGTCAAGTCTATGACGCGTTCGTCAGGCTTTCATAGACACTCTTTTGAAACACTTGCCATCTTCGCAACAGAAGATGTGAACTTGAAGGTGGTGTCTATTCGGTGTTCTTTCTGCGACTTGTGTACATGGCCCTTTCCTTAGGGTTCAACCTATGTATTGGGAAACGCGTGGGTACACAATGGGTTGCGTTGTGAGTTCGCTGGGGCCTTTTAGCAACACGGCCTTGGGCCTCACCACTAAGTATTGAGACCCTCTCCTTTTTCAACCACACTTCTGAAAGTACTTCCAGATTCTTACATAGGATGTGCATTGGAAGATCTTTCTGAAGGGTGTTCATACTTCAGCATAGAGCATGTTCCTCATGATTTCATACACACTTCAGAAACACAGCCCTCTTCATGGAGGTAGATTGGATTTGGAAGGCTGTTTCTAAACAGTGCTCTTTCTCCGTGTTACGCGTATGGCACGTCTCCTGTCATTAAACAAAGGTATTTTAGAACGCTGCTCCCTCCATGAATCACGATATCAGAAGTAGCATTTTCTGTACAGAAGCTTGGTTCTCAGAGTTTCGTAAGTGTCATCGCTTTCCACGTCTCCTCACCCTCGAGCATAGGCTTCCAGCTTCATGAGAGACGGTCAGAGTTTCAGATCGTTTTCCAGGGAGTTCTTTCAGAACGTTAAGCGTACGTTCATTTCCTTATGCTGATAAACACACTTTTGAGCCTGCTTCCCAAGTTCATGAAAGATGGAGTCGGTAGGGCTCTTTCTTAAAGACAAGTCTCTGTCACTTTCCTGATGCTTTCAACACAACTTTGCAAAAGTCTCCGCCTTCGTGACAGAAGTTGTGAGTTGTGAGATGCCCTCTGTCCAGTGTTCTTACCCACTGCTATGTTTATGGCGCTTTCCTTAAGGTTCAACACACAGGGAAGAAGACCCTGGTAACTGTCATGCAGCAGGATGTGCGTTGCGACTGCAGTCTACCTACCCAGACTGGGTTCTCTGAATTCAGTGCATGGCACTTCCTTCGCCCTCTCACGCCCACTGCTGCAAATGCTTCCCTCTTCACGACAGACGACGGGAGCTGAGAGACGGTTTCTATGCAGTGTTCGGACATCGCGTTAAGCACGGGGCACTCTCTTCCTGCTTTCACGCACACGTCTGAAACGCTTCCGTGAACACAAAAGAAGGTGTGCACTGCAAGACGCTTTCCAAAAAGTGTTCCTTCTTTCAGTTAAGTAGACGGCACCGCTTTCCTTAGGTTTTCTTACACGGTTCTGCAAATGCTTCCATCTTCAAAGCGGACGATGTGAGTTGAAAGATGGCTTCGACACAATGTTCTTCCTTAAGGATTGGTGAGTGGCCCTTTCCTTGTGCTTTCATTCACACTCCAAAACATGCTTCCTTCATCATGACAGATGATGGGAATTGGAAGACCCTTTCTCCGTATACCCTCTTCTTACTGAGAGGGATGTCTATGGCCGTTTCCTTCAGGTTCTACACACGCACCGGGTAACCCTTGTATCTTCACTGGCTAATGTTGCCGTCTCTCTACCACACAACGTCGCGTCGCTGAATGGAATGATGGCACTGGCTTTTCGTATTCACACAGGCTTTTCGAACGGCCTCCCTCTTCGTGATAGGTGTGTGTGGAGAGATGCTGTCTCTGTGGTGTTCTTACGTAGTTAAACGAAGGGCATGAACCTGATGCGTGCAGCCACGGTTTTGCCTAATGCTCCCGGTTCCTGGCACCACGTGTGAGGTGCAAGATGCTTAATTCAGAGTGCTCTCCTTAGCGTCAAGTCGGTGACGCGTTCGCAAGGCATTCATAGACACTCTTTTGAAACACGTGCCATCTTCGCAACAGAAGATGTGAACTGGAAGGTGGTGTCTATTCGGTGTTCTTTCTGCGACTTGTGTATATGGCACCTTCATTAAGGGTCAGCACGTATTCGAAAACGCGCGGGTACACAATGGGTCACAGTGTGAGTTCGATGGGCCTTCTAGCAACTCGGACTTGGTCCTCACCACTAAGTAGAGAGACCCTCTCCTCCTCCCCTCACACTTCTACAAGTAATTCCAGATTGTTACATAGGATGTGCGTTGGAAGATCTTTTCTGAAGGGTGTTCTGACGTCAGCATAGAGCAGGTTCCTTATGATTTCATACACACTTCAGAAACACAGCCCTCTTCATGCAGGTAGAATGGATCTGGAAGGCTGTCTCTAGACAATGCTCTTTCTCCGTGTTACGCGTATGGCTCGTCTCCTGTCATTAAACACAGGTATTTTAGAACGCTGCTCCCTCCATGAATCACGATATCAGAAGTAGCATTTTATGTACAGAAGCTTGGTTCTCACAGTTTCGTAAGTGTCATAGCTTTGCACGTCTCCTCACCCTCGAGGATAGGCTTCCAGCTTCATGAAAGACGGTGAGAGTTTCAGATCGTTTTCCAGTGAGTTATTTCAGAACGTTAAGCGTACGTTCATTTCCTTATGCTGATAAACACACTTTTGAGCCTGCTTCCCAACTTAATGAAAGATGGAGTCGGTAGGGCTCTTTCTTAAAGACAAGTCTCTGTCACTTTCCTGATGCTTTCAACACAACTTTGCAAAAGTCTCCGCCTTCGTGACAGAAGTTGTGAGTTGTGAGATGCCCTCTGTCCAGTGTTCTTACCCCCTGCTATGTTTATGGTACTTCCCTTAAAGTTCAACACACATGGAAGAAAACCCTGGTAACTGTCATGCAGCAGGATGTGCGTTGCGACTGCAGTCTACCTACCGAGACTGGGTTCTCTGAATTCAGTGCATGGCACTTCCTTCGCTCTCTCACACCCACTGCTGCAAATGCTTCCCTCTTCACGACAGACGACGGGAGCTGAGAGACGATTTCTATGCAATGTTCGGACATCGCGTTAAGCACTGGGCACTATCTTCCAGCTTTCACGCACACTTCTGAAACACTTCCGTGATCACAAAAGAAGGTGTGCACTGCAAGACGCTTTCCACAGAGTGTTCCTTCTTTCAGTTAAGTAGACGGCACCGTTTTCCTTAGGTTTTCTTTTTTTTTTAAGATTTTATATATTTCTTTGACAGAGACAACCAGCGAGAGAGGGAAGACCAGCAGGGGGAGTGGGAGAGGAAGAAGCAGGCTCATAGCGGAGGAGCCTGATGTGTGGCTCGATCTCAGAAAGCTGGGATCACGCCCTGAACAGAAGGCAGACGCGTAACGGCTGTGCCACCCAGGCGCCCCATGCCACCCAGGGGCCCCTCCTTAGGTTTTCTTACACGGTTCTGCAAATGCTTCCATCTTCAAGGCGGACGATGTGAGTTGAAAGATGGCTTCGACACAATGTTCTTCCTTAAGAATTGGCTAGTGCCCTTTCCTTGTGCTTTCATTCACACTCCAAAACATGCTTCCTTCATCATGACAGACGATGTGAATTGGAAGACCCTTTCTCCGTATACCCTCTTCTTAGTGAGAGGGACGTCTATGGCCGTTTCCTTCAGGTTCTACACATGCAACGGGTAACCCTGGAATCTTCACTGGCTAATGTTGCCGTCTCTCTACCACACAACGTCGGGTCGCTGAGTGGAATGATGGCACTTGCTTTTCGTACTCACACAAGCTTTTCGAACGGCCTCGCTCTTCGTGACAGGTGTGTGGAGAGATGCTTTCTCTGTGTTCTTATGTAGTTTAACGAAGGGCATGAACCTGATGCGTGCAGACACCATTTTGCCTAATGCTCCCGGTTTGTGGCACCACGTGTGAGGTACAAGATGCTTTACTCAGAGTGCTCTCCTAGCGTCAAGTCGGTGACGTGTTCGTCAGGCTTTCATAGACACTCTTTTGAAACACTTGCCATCGTCGCAACAGAAGATGTGAACTGGAAGGTGGTGTCTATTCGGTGTTCTTTCTGCAACTTGTGTACATGGCCCTTTCCTTAGGGTTCAACCTATGTATTGGGAAACGCGTGGGTACACAATGGGTTGCGTTGTGAGTTCGCTGGGGCCTTTTAGCAACACGGCCTTGGGCCTCACCACTAAGTATTGAGACCCTCTCCTTTTTCAACCACACTTCGGAAAGTGCTTCCAGATTCTTACATAGGATGTGCGTTGGAAGATCTTTCTGAAGGGTGTTCATACTTCAGCATAGAGCATGTTCCTTATGATTTCATACACACTTCAGAAACACAGCCCTCTTCATGGAAGTAGATTGGATTTGGAAGGCTGTTTCTAAACAGTGCTCTTTCTCCGTGTTACGCGTATGGCACGTCTCCTGTCATTAAACACAGGTATTTAGAACGCTGCTCCCTCCATGAATCACGATATCAGAAGTAGCATTTTCTGTACAGAAGCTTGGTTCTCAGAGTTTCGTAAGTGTCATCGCTTTCCACGTCTCCTCACCCTCGAGCATAGGCTTCCAGCTTCATGAGAGACGGTCAGAGTTTCAGATCGTTTTCCAGGGAGTTCTTTCAGAACGTTAAGCGTACGTTCATTTCCTTATGCTGATAAACACCTTTTGAGCCTGCTTCCAAACTTCATGAAAGATGGAGTCGGTAGGGCTCTTTCTTAAAGACAAGTCTCTGTCACTTTCCTGATGCTTTCAACACAACTTTGCAAAAGTCTCCGCCTTCGTGACAGAAGTTGTGAGTTGTGAGATGCCCTCTGTCCAGTGTTCTTACCCACTGCTATGTTTATGGCGCTTTCCTTAAGGTTCAACACACAGGGAAGAAAACCCTGGTAACTGTCATGCAGCAGGATGTGCGTTGCGACTGCAGTCTACCTACCCAGACTGGGTTCTCTGAATTCAGTGCATGGCACTTCCTTCGCCCTCTCACACCCACTGCTGCAAATGCTTCCCTCTTCACGACAGACGACGGGAGCTGAGAGACGGTTTCTATGCAGTGTTCGGACATCGCGTTAAGCACGGGGCACTCTCTTCCTGCTTTCACGCACACGTCTGAAACGCTTCCGTGATCACAAAAGAAGGTGTGCACTGCAAGACGCTTTCCACAAAGTGTTCCTTCTTTCAGTTAAGTAGACGGCACCGCTTTCCTTCGGTTTTCTTACACGGTTCTGCAAATGCTTCCATCTTCAAGGCGGACGATGTGAGTTGAAAGATGGCTTCGACACAATGTTCTTCCTTAAGGATTGGTGAGTGGCCCTTTCCTTGTGCTTTCATTCACACTCCAAAACATGCTTCCTTCATCATGACAGACGATGTGAATTGGAAGACCCTTTCTCCGTATACCCTCTTCTTACTGAGAGGGACGTCTATGGCCGTTTCCTTCAGGTTCTACACATGCACCGGGTAACCCTAGTATCTTCACTGGCTAATGTTACCGTCTCTCTACCACACAACGTCGCGTCGCTGAATGGAATGATGGCACTGGCTTTCGTATTCACACAAGCTTTTCGAACGGCCACCCTCTTCGTGACAGGTGTGTGGGGAGAGATGCATTCTCTGTGGTGTTCTTACGTAGTTTAACGAAGGGCATGAACTTGATGCGTGCAGAGACCGTTTTGTCTAATGCTCCCGGTTCGTGGCACCACGTGTGAGGTGCAAGATGCTTAATTCAGAGTGCTCTCCTAGCGTCAAGTCCGTGACGCATTCGTCAGGCTTTCATAGACACTCTTTTGAAACACGTGCCATCTTCGCAACAGAAAATGTGAACTGGAAGGTGGTGTCTATTCGGTGTTCTTTCTGCGACTTGTGTATATGGCACCTTCATTAAGGGTCAGCACATGTATTGGAAAACGCGTGGTTATACCATGGGTCGCGGCGTGAGTTTGCTGGGGCCTTCTAGCAACACGGCCTTGGGCCTCACCACTAAGTATTGAGACCCTCTCCTTTTTGAACCACACTTCTGAAAGTACTTCCAGATTCTTACATAGGATGTGCATGGGAAGATCTTTCTGAAGGGTGTTCATACTTCAGCATAGAGCATGTTCCTTATGATTTCATACACACTTCAGAAACACAGCCCTCTTCATGGAGGTAGATTGGATTTGGAAGGCTGTTTCTAAACAGTGCTCTTTCTCCGTGTTACGCGTATGGCACGTCTCCTGTCATTAAACACAGGTATTTTAGAACGCTGCTCCCTCCATGAATCACGATATCAGAAGTAGCATTTTCTGTACAGAAGCTTGGTTCTCAGAGTTTCGTAAGTGTCATAGCTTTCCACGTCTCCTCACCCTCGAGCATAGGCTTCCAGCTTCATGAGAGAGGTGAGAGTTTCAGATTGTTTTCCAGGGAGTTCTTTCAGAACGTTAAGCGTACGTTCATTTCCTTATGCTGATAAACAGACTTTTGAGCCTGCTTCCCAACTTAATGAAAGATGGAGTCGGTAGGGCTCTTTCTTAAAGACAAGTCTCTGTCACTTTCCTGATGCTTTCAACACAACTTTGCAAAAGTCTCCGCCTTCGTGACAGAAGTTGTGAGTTGTGAGATGCCCTCTGTCCAGTGTTCTTACCCGCTGCTATGTTTATGGCGCTTTCCTTAAGGTTCAACACACAGGGAAGAAAACCCTGGTAACTGTCATGCAGCAGGATGTGCGTTGCGACTGCAGTCTACCTACCGAGACTGGGTTCTCTGAATTCAGTGCATGGCACTTCCTTCGCCCTCTCACACCCACTGCTGCAAATGCTTCCCTCTTCACGACAGACGACGGGAGCTGAGAGACGGTTTCTATGCAGTGTTCGGACATCGCGTTAAGCACGGGGCGCTCTCTTCCTGCTTTCACGCACACGTCTGAAACGCTGCCGTGATCACAAAAGAAGGTGTGCACTGCAAGACGCTTTCCACAAAGTGTTCCTTCTTTCAGTTAAGTAGACGGCACCGCTTTCCTTAGGTTTTCTTACACGGTTCTGCAAATGCTTCCATCTTCAAGGCAGACGATGTGAGGTGAAAGATGGCTTCGACACAATGTTCTTCCTTAAGGATTGGTGAGTGGCCCTTTCCTTGTGCTTTCATTCACACTCCAAAACATGCTTCCTTCATCATGACAGACGATGGGAATTGGAAGACCCTTTCTCCGTATACCCTCTTCTTACTGAGAGGGACGTCTATGGCCATTTCCTTCAGGTTCTACACACGCACCGGGTAACCCTTGTATCTTCACTGGCTAATGTTGCCGTCTCTCTACACACAATGTCGGGTCGCTGAGTGGAATGATGGCACTTGCTTTTCGTACTCACACAAGCTTTTCGAACGGCCTCGCTCTTCGTGACAGGTGTGTGGAGAGATGCTTTCTCTGTGTTCTTATGTAGTTTAACGAAGGGCATGAACCTGATGTGTGCAGACACCATTTTGCCTAATGCTCCCGGTTTGTGGCACCACGTGTGAGGTGCAAGATGCTTTATTCAGAGTGCTCTCCTAGCGTCAAGTCAGTGACGTGTTCGTCAGGCTTTCATAGACACTCTTTTGAAACACTTGCCATCGTCGCAACAGAAGATGTGAACTGGAAGGTGGTGTCTATTCGGTGTTCTTTCTGCGACTTGTGTACATGGCCCTTTCCTTAGGGTTCAACCTATGTATTGGGAAACGCGTGGGTACACAATGGGTTGCGTTGTGAGTTCGCTGGGGCCTTTTAGCAACACGGCCTTGGGCCTCACCACTAAGTATTGAGACCCTCTCCTTTTTCAACCACACTTCGGAAAGTACTTCCAGATTCTTACATAGGATGTGCGTTGGAAGATCTTTCTGAAGGGTGTTCATACTTCAGCATAGAGCATGTTCCTTATGATTTCATACACACTTCAGAAACACAGCCCTCTTCATGGAGGTAGATTGGATTTGGAAGGCTGTTTCTAAACAGTGCTCTTTCTCCGTGTTACGCGTATGGCACGTCTCCTGTCATTAAACACAGGTATTTTAGAACGCTGCTCCCTCCATGAATCACGATATCAGAAGTAGCATTTTCTGTACAGAAGCTTGGTTCTCAGAGTTTCGTAAGTGTCATCGCTTTCCACGTCTCCTCACCCTCGAGCATAGGCTTCCAGCTTCATGAGAGACGGTGAGAGTTTCAGATTGTTTTCCAGGGAGTTCTTTCAGAACGTTAAGCGTACGTTCATTTCCTTATGCTGATAAACACACTTTTGAGCCTGCTTCCCAACTTCATGAAAGATGGAGTCGGTAGGGCTCTTTCTTAAAGACAAGTCTCTGTCACTTTCCTGATGCTTTCAACACAACTTTGCAAAAGTCTCCGCCTTCGTGACAGAAGTTGTGAGTTGTGAGATGCCCTCTGTCCAGTGTTCTTACCCGCTTCTATGTTTATGGCGCTTTCCTGAAGGTTCAACACACAGGGAAGAAAACCCTGGTAACTGTCATGCAGCAGGATGTGCGTTGCGACTGCAGTCTACCTACCCAGACTGGGTTCTCTGAATTCAGTGCATGGCACTTCCTTCGCCCTCTCACACCCACTGCTGCAAATGCTTCCCTCTTCACGACAGACGACGGGAGCTGAGAGACGGTTTCTATGCAGTGTTCGGACATCGCGTTAAGCACGGGGCACTCTCTTCCTGCTTTCACGCACACGTCTGAAACGCTTCCGTGATCACAAAAGAAGGTGTGCACTGCAAGATGCTTTCCACAAAGTGTTCCTTCTTTCAGTTAAGTAGACGGCACCGCTTTCCTTAGGTTTTCTTACACGGTTCTGCAAATGCTTCCATCTTCAAGGCGGACGATGTGAGTTGAAAGATGGCTTCGACACAATGTTCTTCCTTAAGGATTGGTGAGTGGCCCTTTCCTTGTGCTTTCATTCACACTCCAAAACATGCTTCCTTCATCATGACAGACGATGTGAATTGGAAGACCCTTTCTCCGTATACCCTCTAATTACTGAGAGGGACGTCTATGGCCGTTTCCTTCAGGTTCTACACATGCACCGGGTAACCCTTGTATCTTCACTGGCTAATGTTACCGTCTCTCTACCACACAACGTCGCGTCGCTGAATGGAATGATGGCACTGGCTTTCGTATTCACACAAGCTTTTCGAACGGCCACCCTCTTCGTGACAGGTGTGTGGGGAGAGATGCATTCTCTGTGGTGTTCTTACGTAGTTTAACGAAGGGCATGAACTTGATGCGTGCAGAGACCGTTTTGTCCAATGCTCCC
Source organism: Ursus americanus (assembly GCF_024610735.1). Lineage (NCBI taxonomy): Eukaryota > Metazoa > Chordata > Mammalia > Carnivora > Ursidae > Ursus > Ursus americanus. The sequence goes on from NC_142128.1 coordinate 62,967,052, forward strand.
GGTTCGTGGCACCACGTGTGAGGTGCAAGATGCTTAATTCAGAGTGCTCTCCTAGCGTCAAGTCCGTGACACGTTCGTCAGGCTTTCATAGACACTCTTTTGAAACACGTGCCATCCTCGCAACAGAATATGTGAACTTGAAGGTGGTGTCTATTCGGTGTTCTTTCTGCGACTTGTGTATATGGCACCTTCATTAAGGGTCAGCACATGTATTGGAAAACGCGTGGTTACACCATGGGTCGCGGCGTGAGTTTGCTGGGGCCTTCTCGCAACACGGCCTTGGGCCTCACCACTAAGTATTGAGACACTCTCCTTTTTCAACCACACTTCTGAAAGTACTTCCAGATTCTTACATAGGATGTGCATTGGAAGATCTTTCTGAAGGGTGTTCATACTTCAGCATAGAGCATGTTCCTTATGATTTCATACACACTTCAGAAACACAGCCCTCTTCACGGAGGTAGATTGGATTTGGAAGGCTGTTTCTAGACAGTGCTCTTTCTCCGTGTTACGCGTATGGCACGTCTCCTGTCATTAAACACAGGTATTTTAGAACGCTGCTCCCTCCATGAATCACGATATCAGAAGTAGCATTTTCTGTACAGAAGCTTGGTTCTCAGAGTTTCGTAAGTGTCATAGCTTTCCACGTCTCCTCACCCTCGAGCATAGGCTTCCAGCTTCATGAGAGAGGTGAGAGTTTCAGATCGTTTTCCAGGGAGTTCTTTCAGAACGTTAAGCGTACGTTCATTTCCTTATGCTGATAAACACACTTTTGAGCCTGCTTCCCAAGTTCATGAAAGATGGAGTCGGTAGGGCTCTTTCTTAAAGACAAGTCTCTGTCACTTTCCTGATGCTTTCAACACAACTTTGCAAAAGTCTCCGCCTTCGTGACAGAAGTTGTGAGTTGTGAGATGCCCTCTGTCCAGTGTTCTTACCCGCTGCTATGTTTATGGCGCTTTCCTTAAGGTTCAACACACAGGGAAGAAAACCCTGGTAACTGTCATGCAGCAGGATGTGCGTTGCGACTGCAGTCTACCTACCCAGACTGGGTTCTCTGAATTCAGTGCATGGCACTTCCTTCGCCCTCTCACACCCACTGCTGCAAATGCTTCCCTCTTCACGACAGACGACGGGAGCTGAGAGACGGTTTCTATGCAGGGTTCGGACATCGCGATAAGCACGGGGCGCTCTCTTCCTGCTTTCACGCACACGTCTGAAACGCTGCCGTGATCACAAAAGAAGGTGTGCACTGCAAGACGCTTTCCACAAAGTGTTCCTTCTTTCAGTTAAGTAGACGGCACCGCTTTCCTTAGGTTTTCTTACACGGTTCTGCAAATGCTTCCATCTTCAAGGCAGACAATGTGAGGTGAAAGATGGCTTCGACACAATGTTCTTCCTTAAGGATTGGTGAGTGGCCCTTTCCTTGTGCTTTCATTCACACTCCAAAACATGCTTCCTTCATCATGACAGACGATGGGAATTGGAAGACCCTTTCTCCGTATACCCTCTTCTTACTGAGAGGGACGTCTATGGCCATTTCCTTCAGGTTCTACACACGCACCGGGTAACCCTTGTATCTTCACTGGCTAATGTTGCCGTCTCTCTACACACAACGTCGGGTCGCTGAGTGGAATGATGGCACTTGCTTTTCGTACTCACACAAGCTTTTCGAACGGCCTCGCTCTTCGTGACAGGTGTGTGGAGAGATGCTTTCTCTGTGTTCTTATGTAGTTTAACGAAGGGCATGAACCTGATGTGTGCAGACACCATTTTGCCTAATGCTCCCGGTTTGTGGCACCACGTGTGAGGTGCAAGATGCTTTATTCAGAGTGCTCTCCTAGCGTCAAGTCAGTGACGTGTTCGTCAGGCTTTCATAGACACTCTTTTGAAACACTTGCCATCGTCGCAACAGAAGATGTGAACTGGAAGGTGGTGTCTATTCGGTGTTCTTTCTGCGACTTGTGTACATGGCCCTTTCCTTAGGGTTCAACCTATGTATTGGGAAACGCGTGGGTACACAATGGGTTGCGTTGTGAGTTCGCTGGGGCCTTTTAGCAACACGGCCTTGGGCCTCACCACTAAGTATTGAGACCCACTCCTTTTTCAACCACACTTCGGAAAGTACTTCCAGATTCTTACATAGGATGTGCGTTGGAAGATCTTTCTGAAGGGTGTTCATACTTCAGCATAGAGCATGTTCCTTATGATTTCATACACACTTCAGAAACACAGCCCTCTTCATGGAGGTAGATTGGATTTGGAAGGCTGTTTCTAAACAGTGCTCTTTCTCCGTGTTACGCGTATGGCACGTCTCCTGTCATTAAACACAGGTATTTTAGAACGCTGCTCCCTCCATGAATCACGATATCAGAAGTAGCATTTTCTGTACAGAAGCTTGGTTCTCAGAGTTTCGTAAGTGTCATCGCTTTCCACGTCTCCTCACCCTCGAGCATAGGCTTCCAGCTTCATGAGAGACGGTGAGAGTTTCAGATTGTTTTCCAGGGAGTTCTTTCAGAACGTTAAGCGTACGTTCATTTCCTTATGCTGATAAACACACTTTTGAGCCTGCTTCCCAACTTCATGAAAGATGGAGTCGGTAGGGCTCTTTCTTAAAGACAAGTCTCTGTCACTTTCCTGATGCTTTCAACACAACTTTGCAAAAGTCTCCGCCTTCGTGACAGAAGTTGTGAGTTGTGAGATGCCCTCTGTCCAGTGTTCTTACCCGCTTCTATGTTTATGGCGCTTTCCTGAAGGTTCAACACACAGGGAAGAAAACCCTGGTAACTGTCATGCAGCAGGATGTGCGTTGCGACTGCAGTCTACCTACCCAGACTGGGTTCTCTGAATTCAGTGCATGGCACTTCCTTCGCCCTCTCACACCCACTGCTGCAAATGCTTCCCTCTTCACGACAGACGACGGGAGCTGAGAGACGGTTTCTATGCAGTGTTCGGACATCGCGTTAAGCACGGGGCACTCTCTTCCTGCTTTCACGCACACGTCTGAAACGCTGCCGTGATCACAAAAGAAGGTGTGCACTGCAAGACGCTTTCCACAAAGTGTTCCTTCTTTCAGTTAAGTAGACGGCACCGCTTTCCTTAGGTTTTCTTACACGGTTCTGCAAATGCTTCCATCTTCAAGGCAGACAATGTGAGGTGAAAGATGGCTTCGACACAATGTTCTTCCTTAAGGATTGGTGAGTGGCCCTTTCCTTGTGCTTTCATTCACACTCCAAAACATGCTTAATTCATCATGACAGACGATGTGAATTGGAAGACCCTTTCTCCGTATACCCTCTTCTTACTGAGAGGGACGTCTATGGCCATTTCCTTCAGGTTCTACACACGCACCGGGTAACCCTTGTATCTTCACTGGCTAATGTTGCCGTCTCTCTACACACAACGTCGGGTCGCTGAGTGGAATGATGGCACTTGCTTTTCGTACTCACACAAGCTTTTCGAACGGCCTCGCTCTTCGTGACAGGTGTGTGGAGAGATGCTTTCTCTGTGTTCTTATGTAGTTTAACGAAGGATATGAACCTGATGTGTGCAGACACCATTTTGCCTAATGCTCCCGGTTTGTGGCACCACGTGTGAGGTGCAAGATGCTTTATTCAGAGTGCTCTCCTAGCGTCAAGTCAGTGACGTGTTCGTCAGGCTTTCATAGACACTCTTTTGAAACACTTGCCATCGTCGCAACAGAAGATGTGAACTGGAAGGTGGTGTCTATTCGGTGTTCTTTCTGCGACTTGTGTACATGGCCCTTTCCTTAGGGTTCAACCTATGTATTGGGAAACGCGTGGGTACACAATGGGTTGCGTTGTGAGTTCGCTGGGGCCTTTTAGCAACACGGCCTTGGGCCTCACCACTAAGTATTGAGACCCACTCCTTTTTCAACCACACTTCGGAAAGTACTTCCAGATTCTTACATAGGATGTGCGTTGGAAGATCTTTCTGAAGGGTGTTCATACTTCAGCATAGAGCATGTTCCTTATGATTTCATACACACTTCAGAAACACAGCCCTCTTCATGGAGGTAGATTGGATTTGGAAGGCTGTTTCTAAACAGTGCTCTTTCTCCGTGTTACGCGTATGGCACGTCTCCTGTCATTAAACACAGGTATTTTAGAACGCTGCTCCCTCCATGAATCACGATATCAGAAGTAGCATTTTCTGTACAGAAGCTTGGTTCTCAGAGTTTCGTAAGTGTCATCGCTTTCCACGTCTCCTCACCCTCGAGCATAGGCTTCGAGCTTCATGAGAGACGGTGAGAGTTTCAGATTGTTTTCCAGGGAGTTCTTTCAGAACGTTAAGCGTACGTTCATTTCCTTATGCTGATAAACACACTTTTGAGCCTGCTTCCCAACTTCATGAAAGATGGAGTCGGTAGGGCTCTTTCTTAAAGACAAGTCTCTGTCACTTTCCTGATGCTTTCAACACAACTTTGCAAAAGTCTCCGCCTTCGTGACAGAAGTTGTGAGTTGTGAGATGCCCTCTGTCCAGTGTTCTTACCCGCTTCTATGTTTATGGCGCTTTCCTGAAGGTTCAACACACAGGGAAGAAAACCCTGGTAACTGTCATGCAGCAGGATGTGCGTTGCGACTGCAGTCTACCTACCCAGACTGGGTTCTCTGAATTCAGTGCATGGCACTTCCTTCGCCCTCTCACACCCACTGCTGCAAATGCTTCCCTCTTCACGACAGACGACGGGAGCTGAGAGACGGTTTCTATGCAGTGTTCGGACATCGCGTTAAGCACGGGGCACTCTCTTCCTGCTTTCACGCACACGTCTGAAACGCTTCCGTGATCACAAAAGAAGGTGTGCACTGCAAGATGCTTTCCACAAAGTGTTCCTTCTTTCAGTTAAGTAGACGGCACCGCTTTCCTTAGGTTTTCTTACACGGTTCTGCAAATGCTTCCATCTTCAAGGCGGACGATGTGAGTTGAAAGATGGCTTCGACACAATGTTCTTCCTTAAGGATTGGTGAGTGGCCCTTTCCTTGTGCTTTCATTCACACTCCAAAACATGCTTCCTTCATCATGACAGACGATGTGAATTGGAAGACCCTTTCTCCGTATACCCTCTAATTACTGAGAGGGACGTCTATGGCCGTTTCCTTCAGGTTCTACACATGCACCGGGTAACCCTTGTATCTTCACTGGCTAATGTTACCGTCTCTCTACCACACAACGTCGCGTCGCTGAATGGAATGATGGCACTGGCTTTCGTATTCACACAAGCTTTTCGAACGGCCACCCTCTTCGTGACAGGTGTGTGGGGAGAGATGCATTCTCTGTGGTGTTCTTACGTAGTTTAACGAAGGGCATGAACTTGATGCGTGCAGAGACCGTTTTGTCCAATGCTCCCGGTTCGTGGCACCACGTGTGAGGTACAAGATGCTTAATTCAGAGTGCTCTCCTAGCGTCAAGTCCGTGACACGTTCGTCAGGCTTTCATAGACACTCTTTTGAAACACGTGCCATCTTCGCAACAGAATATGTGAACTTGAAGGTGGTGTCTATTCGGTGTTCTTTCTGCGACTTGTGTATATGGCACCTTCATTAAGGGTCAGCACATGTATTGGAAAACGCGTGGTTACACCATGGGTCGCGGCGTGAGTTTGCTGGGGCCTTCTCGCAACACGGCCTTGGGCCTCACCACTAAGTATTGAGACACTCTCCTTTTTCAACCACACTTCTGAAAGTACTTCCAGATTCTTACATAGGATGTGCATTGGAAGATCTTTCTGAAGGGTGTTCATACTTCAGCATAGAGCATGTTCCTTATGATTTCATACACACTTCAGAAACACAGCCCTCTTCATGGAGGTAGATTGGATTTGGAAGGCTGTTTCTAGACAGTGCTCTTTCTCCGTGTTACGCGTATGGCACGTCTCCTGTCATTAAACACAGGTATTTTAGAACGCTGCTCCCTCCATGAATCACGATATCAGAAGTAGCATTTTCTGTACAGAAGCTTGGTTCTCAGAGTTTCGTAAGTGTCATAGCTTTCCACGTCTCCTCACCCTCGAGCATAGGCTTCCAGCTTCATGAGAGAGGTGAGAGTTTCAGATCGTTTTCCAGGGAGTTCTTTCAGAACGTTAAGCGTACGTTCATTTCCTTATGCTGATAAACACACTTTTGAGCCTGCTTCCCAAGTTCATGAAAGATGGAGTCGGTAGGGCTCTTTCTTAAAGACAAGTCTCTGTCACTTTCCTGATGCTTTCAACACAACTTTGCAAAAGTCTCCGCCTTCGTGACAGAAGTTGTGAGTTGTGAGATGCCCTCTGTCCAGTGTTCTTACCCGCTGCTATGTTTATGGCGCTTTCCTTAAGGTTCAACACACAGGGAAGAAAACCCTGGTAACTGTCATGCAGCAGGATGTGCGTTGCGACTGCAGTCTACCTACCCAGACTGGGTTCTCTGAATTCAGTGCATGGCACTTCCTTCGCCCTCTCACACCCACTGCTGCAAATGCTTCCCTCTTCACGACAGACGACGGGAGCTGAGAGACGGTTTCTATGCAGGGTTCGGACATCGCGTTAAGCACGGGGCGCTCTCTTCCTGCTTTCACGCACACGTCTGAAACGCTGCCGTGATCACAAAAGAAGGTGTGCACTGCAAGACGCTTTCCACAAAGTGTTCCTTCTTTCAGTTAAGTAGACGGCACCGCTTTCCTTAGGTTTTCTTACACGGTTCTGCAAATGCTTCCATCTTCAAGGCAGACAATGTGAGGTGAAAGATGGCTTCGACACAATGTTCTTCCTTAAGGATTGGTGAGTGGCCCTTTCCTTGTGCTTTCATTCACACTCCAAAACATGCTTCCTTCATCATGACAGACGATGTGAATTGGAAGACCCTTTCTCCGTATACCCTCTTCTTACTGAGAGGGACGTCTATGGCCATTTCCTTCAGGTTCTACACACGCACCGGGTAACCCTTGTATCTTCACTGGCTAATGTTGCCGTCTCTCTACACACAACGTCGGGTCGCTGAGTGGAATGATGGCACTTGCTTTTCGTACTCACACAAGCTTTTCGAACGGCCTCGCTCTTCGTGACAGGTGTGTGGAGAGATGCTTTCTCTGTGTTCTTATGTAGTTTAACGAAGGGCATGAACCTGATGTGTGCAGACACCATTTTGCCTAATGCTCCCGGTTTGTGGCACCACGTGTGAGGTGCAAGATGCTTTATTCAGAGTGCTCTCCTAGCGTCAAGTCGGTGACGTGTTCGTCAGGCTTTCATAGACACTCTTTTGAAACACTTGCCATCGTCGCAACAGAAGATGTGAACTGGAAGGTGGTGTCTATTCGGTGTTCTTTCTGCGACTTGTGTACATGGCCCTTTCCTTAGGGTTCAACCTATGTATTGGGAAACGCGTGGGTACACAATGGGTTGCGTTGTGAGTTCGCTGGGGCCTTTTAGCAACACGGCCTTGGGCCTCACCACTAAGTATTGAGACCCTCTCCTTTTTCAACCACACTTCGGAAAGTACTTCCAGATTCTTACATAGGATGTGCGTTGGAAGATCTTTCTGAAGGGTGTTCATACTTCAGCATAGAGCATGTTCCTTATGATTTCATACACACTTCAGAAACACAGCCCTCTTCATGGAGGTAGATTGGATTTGGAAGGCTGTTTCTAAACAGTGCTCTTTCTCCGTGTTACGCGTATGGCACGTCTCCTGTCATTAAACACAGGTATTTTAGAACGCTGCTCCCTCCATGAATCACGATATCAGAAGTAGCATTTTCTGTACAGAAGCTTGGTTCTCAGAGTTTCGTAAGTGTCATAGCTTTCCACGTCTCCTCACCCTCGAGCATAGGCTTCCAGCTTCATGAGAGAGGTGAGAGTTTCAGATCGTTTTCCAGGGAGTTCTTTCAGAACGTTAAGTGTACGTTCATTTCCTTATGCTGATAAACACACTTTTGAGCCTGCTTCCCAAGTTCATGAAAGATGGAGTCGGTAGGGCTCTTTCTTAAAGACAAGTCTCTGTCACTTTCCTGATGCTTTCAACACAACTTTGCAAAAGTCTCCGCCTTCGTGACAGAAGTTGTGAGTTGTGAGATGCCCTCTGTCCAGTGTTCTTACCCGCTGCTATGTTTATGGTGCTTTCCTGAAGGTTCAACACACAGGGAAGAAAACCCTGGTAACTGTCATGCAGCAGGATGTGCGTTGCGACTGCAGTCTACCTACCCAGACTGGGTTCTCTGAATTCAGTGCATGGCACTTCCTTCGCCCTCTCACACCCACTGCTGCAAATGCTTCCCTCTTCACGACAGACGACGGGAGCTGAGAGACGGTTTCTATGCAGTGTTCGGACATCGCGTTAAGCACGGGGCACTCTCTTCCTGCTTTCACGCACACGTCTGAAACGCTTCCGTGATCACAAAAGAAGGTGTGCACTGCAAGACGCTTTCCACAAAGTGTTCCTTCTTTCAGTTAAGTAGACGGCACCGCTTTCCTTCGGTTTTCTTACACGGTTCTGCAAATGCTTCCATCTTCAAGGCAGACGATGTGAGGTGAAAGATGGCTTCGACACAATGTTCTTCCTTAAGGATTGGTGAGTGGCCCTTTCCTTGTGCTTTCATTCACACTCCAAAACATGCTTCCTTCATCATGACAGACGATGTGAATTGGAAGACCCTTTCTCCGTATACCCTCTTCTTACGAGAGGGACGTCTATGGCCGTTTCCTTCAGGTTCTACACACGCACCGGGTAACCCTTGTATCTTCACTGGCTAATGTTGCCGTCTCTCTACCACACAACGTCGCGTCGCTGAATGGAATGATGGCACTGGCTTTTCGTATTCACACAAGCTTTTCGAACGGCCTCCCTCTTCGTGATAGGTGTGTGTGGAGAGATGCTGTCTCTGTGGTGTTCTTACGTAGTTAAACGAAGGGCATGAACTTCATGCGTGCAGCCACGGTTTTGCCTAATGCTCCCGGTTCCTGGCACCACGTGTGAGGTACAAGATGCTTAATTCAGAGTGCTCTCCTTAGCGTCAAGTCGGTGACGCGTTCGTCAGGCATTCATAGACACTCTTTTGAAACACTTGCCATCTTCGCAACAGAAGATGTGAACTGGAAGGTGGTGTCTATTCGGTGTTCTTTCTGCGACTTGTGTACATGGCCCTTTCCTTACGGTTCAACCTATGTATTGGGAAACGCGTGGGTACACAATGGGTTGCGTTGTGAGTTCGCTGGGGCCTTTTAGCAACACGGCCTTGGGCCTCACCACTAAGTATTGAGACCCTCTCCTTTTTCAACCACATTCTATAGTACTTCCAGATTCTTACATAGGATGTGCATGGGAAGATCTTTCTGAAGGGTGTTCATACTTCAGCATAGAGCATGTTCCTTATGATTTCATACACACTTCAGAAACACAGCCCTCTTCATGGAGGTAGATTGGATTTGGAAGGCTGTTTCTAAACAGTGCTCTTTCTCCGTGTTACGCGTATGGCACGTCTCCTGTCATTAAACACAGGTATTTTAGAACGCTGCTCCCTCCATGAATCACGATATCAGAAGTAGCATTTTCTGTACAGAAGCTTGGTTCTCAGAGTTTCGTAAGTGTCATAGCTTTCCACGTCTCCTCACCCTCGAGCATAGGCTTCCAGCTTCATGAGAGAGGTGAGAGTTTCAGATCGTTTTCCGGGGAGTTCTTTCAGAACGTTAAGCGTACGTTCATTTCCTTATGCTGATAAACACACTTTTGAGCCTGCTTCCCAAGTTCATGAAAGATGGAGTCGGTAGGGCTCTTTCTTAAAGACAAGTCTCTGTCACTTTCCTGATGCTTTCAACACAACTTTGCAAAAGTCTCCGCCTTCGTGACAGAAGTTGTGAGTTGTGAGATGCCCTCTGTCCAGTGTTCTTACCCGCTGCTATGTTTATGGCGCTTTCCTTAAGGTTCAACACACAGGGAAGAAAACCCTGGTAACTGTCATGCAGCAGGATGTGCGTTGCGACTGCAGTCTACCTACCCAGACTGGGTTCTCTGAATTCAGTGCATGGCACTTCCTTCGCCCTCTCACACCCACTGCTGCAAATGCTTCCCTCTTCACGACAGACGACGGGAGCTGAGAGACGGTTTCTATGCAGTGTTCGGACATCGCGTTAAGCACGGGGCACTCTCTTCCTGCTTTCACGCACACGTCTGAAACGCTTCCGTGATCACAAAAGAAGGTGTGCACTGCAAGACGCTTTCCACAAAGTGTTCCTTCTTTCAGTTAAGTAGACGGCACCGCTTTCCTTCGGTTTTCTTACACGGTTCTGCAAATGCTTCCATCTTCAAGGCAGACGATGTGAGGTGAAAGATGGCTTCGACACAATGTTCTTCCTTAAGGATTGGTGAGTGGCCCTTTCCTTGTGCTTTCATTCACACTCCAAAACATGCTTCCTTCATCATGACAGACGATGTGAATTGGAAGACCCTTTCTCCGTATACCCTCTTCTTACGAGAGGGACGTCTATGGCCGTTTCCTTCAGGTTCTACACACGCACCGGGTAACCCTTGTATCTTCACTGGCTAATGTTGCCGTCTCTCTACCACACAACGTCGCGTCGCTGAATGGAATGATGGCACTGGCTTTTCGTATTCACACAAGCTTTTCGAACGGCCTCCCTCTTCGTGATAGGTGTGTGTGGAGAGATGCTGTCTCTGTGGTGTTCTTACGTAGTTAAACGAAGGGCATGAACTTCATGCGTGCAGCCACGGTTTTGCCTAATGCTCCCGGTACAAGATGCTTAATTCAGAGTGCTCTCCTTCGCGTCAAGTCGGTGACGCGTTCGTCAGGCATTCATAGACACTCTTTTGAAACACTTGCCATCTTCGCAACAGAAGATGTGAACTGGAAGGTGGTGTCTATTCGGTGTTCTTTCTGCGACTTGTGTACATGGCCCTTTCCTTACGGTTCAACCTATGTATTGGGAAACGCGTGGGTACACAATGGGTTGCGTTGTGAGTTCGCTGGGGCCTTTTAGCAACACGGCCTTGGGCCTCACCACTAAGTATTGAGACCCTCTCCTTTTTCAACCACACTTCTATAGTACTTCCAGATTCTTACATAGGATGTGCATGGGAAGATCTTTCTGAAGGGTGTTCATACTTCAGCATAGAGCATGTTCCTTATGATTTCATACACACTTCAGAAACACAGCCCTCTTCATGGAGGTAGATTGGATTTGGAAGGCTGTTTCTAGACAGTGCTCTTTCTCCGTGTTACGCGTATGGCACGTCTCCTGTCATTAAACACAGGTATTTTAGAACGCTGCTCCCTCCATGAATCACGATATCAGAAGTAGCATTTTCTGTACAGAAGCTTGGTTCTCAGAGTTTCGTAAGTGTCATAGCTTTCCACGTCTCCTCACCCTCGAGCATAGGCTTCCAGCTTCATGAGAGAGGTGAGAGTTTCAGATCGTTTTCCAGGGAGTTCTTTCAGAACGTTAAGCGTACGTTCATTTCCTTATGCTGATAAACACACTTTTGAGCCTGCTTCCCAAGTTCATGAAAGATGGAGTCGGTAGGGCTCTTTCTTAAAGACAAGTCTCTGTCACTTTCCTGATGCTTTCAACACAACTTTGCAAAAGTCTCCGCCTTCGTGACAGAAGTTGTGAGTTGTGAGATGCCCTCTGTCCAGTGTTCTTACCCGCTGCTATGTTTATGGCGCTTTCCTTAAGGTTCAACACACAGGGAAGAAAACCCTGGTAACTGTCATGCAGCAGGATGTGCGTTGCGACTGCAGTCTACCTACCCAGACTGGGTTCTCTGAATTCAGTGCATGGCACTTCCTTCGCCCTCTCACACCCACTGCTGCAAATGCTTCCCTCTTCACGACAGACGACGGGAGCTGAGAGACAGTTTCTATGCAGTGTTCGGACATCGCGTTAAGCACGGGGCACTCTCTTCCTGCTTTCACGCACACGTCTGAAACGCTTCCGTGATCACAAAAGAAGGTGTGCACTGCAAGACGCTTTCCACAAAGTGTTCCTTCTTTCAGTTAAGTAGACGGCACCGCTTTCCTTCGGTTTTCTTACACGGTTCTGCAAATGCTTCCATCTTCAAGGCAGACGATGTGAGGTGAAAGATGGCTTCGACACAATGTTCTTCCTTAAGGATTGGTGAGTGGCCCTTTCCTTGTGCTTTCATTCACACTCCAAAACATGCTTCCTTCATCATGACAGACGATGTGAATTGGAAGACCCTTTCTCCGTATACCCTCTTCTTACGAGAGGGACGTCTATGGCCGTTTCCTTCAGGTTCTACACACGCACCGGGTAACCCTTGTATCTTCACTGGCTAATGTTGCCGTCTCTCTACCACACAACGTCGCGTCGCTGAATGGAATGATGGCACTGGCTTTTCGTATTCACACAAGCTTTTCGAACGGCCTCCCTCTTCGTGATAGGTGTGTGTGGAGAGATGCTGTCACTGTGGTGTTCTTACGTAGTTAAACGAAGGGCATGAACTTCATGCGTGCAGCCACGGTTTTGCCTAATGCTCCCGGTTCCTGGCACCACGTGTGAGGTACAAGATGCTTAATTCAGAGTGCTCTCCTTAGCGTCAAGTCGGTGACGCGTTCGTCAGGCATTCATAGACACTCTTTTGAAACACTTGCCATCTTCGCAACAGAAGATGTGAACTGGAAGGTGGTGTCTATTCGGTGTTCTTTCTGCGACTTGTGTACATGGCCCTTTCCTTAGGGTTCAACCTATGTATTGGGAAACGCGTGGGTACACAATGGGTTGCGTTGTGAGTTCGCTGGGGCCTTTTAGCAACACGGCCTTGGGCCTCACCACTAAGTATTGAGACCCTCTCCTTTTTCAACCACACTTCTATAGTACTTCCAGATTCTTACATAGGATGTGCATGGGAAGATCTTTCTGAAGGGTGTTCATACTTCAGCATAGAGCATGTTCCTTATGATTTCATACACACTTCAGAAACACAGCCCTCTTCATGGAGGTAGATTGGATTTGGAAGGCTGTTTCTAGACAGTGCTCTTTCTCCGTGTTACGCGTATGGCACGTCTCCTGTCATTAAACACAGGTATTTTAGAACGCTGCTCCCTCCATGAATCACGATATCAGAAGTAGCATTTTCTGTACAGAAGCTTGGTTCTCAGAGTTTCGTAAGTGTCATAGCTTTCCACGTCTCCTCACCCTCGAGCATAGGCTTCCAGCTTCATGAGAGAGGTGAGAGTTTCAGATCGTTTTCCAGGGAGTTCTTTCAGAACGTTAAGCGTACGTTCATTTCCTTATGCTGATAAACACACTTTTGAGCCTGCTTCCCAAGTTCATGAAAGATGGAGTCGGTAGGGCTCTTTCTTAAAGACAAGTCTCTGTCACTTTCCTGATGCTTTCAACACAACTTTGCAAAAGTCTCCGCCTTCGTGACAGAAGTTGTGAGTTGTGAGATGCCCTCTGTCCAGTGTTCTTACCCGCTGCTATGTTTATGGCGCTTTCCTTAAGGTTCAACACACAGGGAAGAAAACCCTGGTAACTGTCATGCAGCAGGATGTGCGTTGCGACTGCAGTCTACCTACCCAGACTGGGTTCTCTGAATTCAGTGCATGGCACTTCCTTCGCCCTCTCACACCCACTGCTGCAAATGCTTCCCTCTTCACGACAGACGACGGGAGCTGAGAGACGGTTTCTATGCAGTGTTCGGACGTCGCGTTAAGCACGGGGCACTCTCTTCCTGCTTTCACGCACACGTCTGAAACGCTTCCGTGATCACAAAAGAAGGTGTGCACTGCAAGACGCTTTCCACAAAGTGTTCCTTCTTTCAGTTAAGTAGACGGCACCGCTTTCCTTCGGTTTTCTTACACGGTTCTGCAAATGCTTCCATCTTCAAGGCAGACGATGTGAGGTGAAAGATGGCTTCGACACAATGTTCTTCCTTAAGGATTGGTGAGTGGCCCTTTCCTTGTGCTTTCATTCACACTCCAAAACATGCTTCCTTCATCATGACAGACGATGTGAATTGGAAGACCCTTTCTCCGTATACACTCTTCTTACGAGAGGGACGTCTATGGCCGTTTCCTTCAGGTTCTACACACGCACCGGGTAACCCTTGTATCTTCACTGGCTAATGTTGCCGTCTCTCTACCACACAACGTCGCGTCACTGAATGGAATGATGGCACTGGCTTTTCGTATTCACACAAGCTTTTTGAACGGCCTCCCTCTTCGTGATAGGTGTGTGTGGAGAGATGCTGTCACTGTGGTGTTCTTACGTAGTTAAACGAAGGGCATGAACTTCATGCGTGCAGCCACGGTTTTGCCTAATGCTCCCGGTTCCTGGCACCACGTGTGAGGTACAAGATGCTTAATTCAGAGTGCTCTCCTTAGCGTCAAGTCGGTGACGCGTTCGTCAGGCATTCATAGACACTCTTTTGAAACACTTGCCATCTTCGCAACAGAAGATGTGAACTGGAAGGTGGTGTCTATTCGGTGTTCTTTCTGCGACTTGTGTACATGGCCCTTTCCTTACGGTTCAACCTATGTAATGGGAAACGCGTGGGTACACAATGGGTTGCGTTGTGAGTTCGCTGGGGCCTTTTAGCAACACGGCCTTGGGCCTCACCACTAAGTATTGAGACCCTCTCCTTTTTCAACCACACTTCTGAAAGTACTTCCAGATTCTTACATAGGATGTGCGTTGGAAGATCTTTCTGAAGGGTGTTCATACTTCAGCATAGAGCATGTTCCTTATGATTTCATACACACTTCAGAAACACAGCCCTCTTCATGGAGGTAGATTGGATTTGGAAGGCTGTTTCTAGACAGTGCTCTTTCTCCGTGTTACGCGTATGGCACGTCTCCTGTCATTAAACACAGGTATTTTAGAACGCTGCTCCCTCCATGAATCACGATATCAGAAGTAGCATTTTCTGTACAGAAGCTTGGTTCTCAGAGTTTCGTAAGTGTCATAGCTTTCCACGTCTCCTCACCCTCGAGCATAGGCTTCCAGCTTCATGAGAGAGGTGAGAGTTTCAGATCGTTTTCCAGGGAGTTCTTTCAGAACGTTAAGCGTACGTTCATTTCCTTATGCTGATAAACACACTTTTGAGCCTGCTTCCCAAGTTCATGAAAGATGGAGTCGGTAGGGCTCTTTCTTAAAGACAAGTCTCTGTCACTTTCCTGATGCTTTCAACACAACTTTGCAAAAGTCTCCGCCTTCGTGACAGAAGTTGTGAGTTGTGAGATGCCCTCTGTCCAGTGTTCTTACCCGCTGCTATGTTTATGGCGCTTTCCTTAAGGTTCAACACACAGGGAAGAAAACCCTGGTAACTGTCATGCAGCAGGATGTGCGTTGCGACTGCAGTCTACCTACCCAGACTGGGTTCTCTGAATTCAGTGCATGGCACTTCCTTCGCCCTCTCACACCCACTGCTGCAAATGCTTCCCTCTTCACGACAGACGACGGGAGCTGAGAGACGGTTTCTATGCAGTGTTCGGACGTCGCGTTAAGCACGGGGCACTCTCTTCCTGCTTTCACGCACACGTCTGAAACGCTTCCGTGATCACAAAAGAAGGTGTGCACTGCAAGACGCTTTCCACAAAGTGTTCCTTCTTTCAGTTAAGTAGACGGCACCGCTTTCCTTCGGTTTTCTTACACGGTTCTGCAAATGCTTCCATCTTCAAGGCAGACGATGTGAGGTGAAAGATGGCTTCGACACAATGTTCTTCCTTAAGGATTGGTGAGTGGCCCTTTCCTTGTGCTTTCATTCACACTCCAAAACATGCTTCCTTCATCATGACAGACGATGTGAATTGGAAGACCCTTTCTCCGTATACCCTCTTCTTACGAGAGGGACGTCTATGGCCGTTTCCTTCAGGTTCTACACACGCACCGGGTAACCCTTGTATCTTCACTGGCTAATGTTGCCGTCTCTCTACCACACAACGTCGCGTCGCTGAATGGAATGATGGCACTGGCTTTTCGTATTCACACAAGCTTTTCGAACGGCCTCCCTCTTCGTGATAGGTGTGTGTGGAGAGATGCTGTCTCTGTGGTGTTCTTACGTAGTTAAACGAAGGGCATGAACCTGATGCGTGCAGCCACGGTTTTGCCTAATGCTCCCGGTTCCTGGCACCACGTGTGAGGTGCAAGATGCTTAATTCAGAGTGCTCTCCTTAGCGTCAAGTCGGTGACGCGTTCGTCAGGCATTCATAGACACTCTTTTGAAACACGTGCCATCTTCGCAACAGAAGATGTGAACTGGAAGGTGGTGTCTATTCGGTGTTCTTTCTGCGACTTGTGTACATGGCCCTTTCCTTACGGTTCAACCTATGTATTGGGAAACGCGTGGGTACACAATGGGTTGCGTTGTGAGTTCGCTGGGGCCTTTTAGCAACACGGCCTTGGGCCTCACCACTAAGTATTGAGACCCTCTCCTTTTTCAACCACACTTCTGAAAGTACTTCCAGATTCTTACATAGGATGTGCATGGGAAGATCTTTCTGAAGGGTGTTCATACTTCAGCATAGAGCATGTTCCTTATGATTTCATACACACTTCAGAAACAGAGCCCTCTTCATGGAGGTAGATTGGATTTGGAAGGCTGTTTCTAGACAGTGCTCTTTCTCCGTGTTACGCGTATGGCACGTCTCCTGTCATTAAACACAGGTATTTTAGAACGCTGCTCCCTCCATGAATCACGATATCAGAAGTAGCATTTTCTGTACAGAAGCTTGGTTCTCAGAGTTTCGTAAGTGTCATAGCTTTCCACGTCTCCTCACCCTCGAGCATAGGCTTCAAGCTTCATGAGAGAGGTGAGAGTTTCAGATCGTTTTCCAGGGAGTTCTTTCAGAACGTTAAGCGTACGTTCATTTCCTTATGCTGATAAACACACTTTTGAGCCTGCTTCCCAAGTTCATGAAAGATGGAGTCGGTAGGGCTCTTTCTTAAAGACAAGTCTCTGTCACTTTCCTGATGCTTTCAACACAACTTTGCAAAAGTCTCCGCCTTCGTGACAGAAGTTGTGAGTTCTGAGATGCCCTCTGTTCAGTGTTCTTACCCGCTGCTATGTTTATGGCGCTTTCCTTAAGGTTCAACACACAGGGAAGAAAACCCTGGTAACTGTCATGCAGCAGGATGTGCGTTGCGACTGCAGTCTACCTACCCAGACTGGGTTCTCTGAATTCAGTGCATGGCACTTCCTTCGCCCTCTCACACCCACTGCTGCAAATGCTTCCCTCTTCACGACAGACGACGGGAGCTGAGAGACGGTTTCTATGCAGTGTTCGGACGTCGCGTTAAGCACGGGGCACTCTCTTCCTGCTTTCACGCACACGTCTGAAACGCTTCCGTGATCACAAAAGAAGGTGTGCACTGCAAGACGCTTTCCACAAAGTGTTCCTTCTTTCAGTTAAGTAGACGGCACCGCTTTCCTTCGGTTTTCTTACACGGTTTTGCAAATGCTTCCATCTTCAAGGCAGACGATGTGAGGTGAAAGATGGCTTCGACACAATGTTCTTCCTTAAGGATTGGTGAGTGGCCCTTTCCTTGTGCTTTCATTCACACTCCAAAACATGCTTCCTTCATCATGACAGACGATGGGAATTGGAAGACCCTTTCTCCGTATACCCTCTTCTTACGAGAGGGACGTCTATGGCCGTTTCCTTCAGGTTCTACACACGCACCGGGTAACCCTTGTATCTTCACTGGCTAATGTTGCCGTCTCTCTACCACACAACGTCGCGTCGCTGAATGGAATGATGGCACTGGCTTTTCGTATTCACACAAGCTTTTCGAACGGCCTCCCTCTTCGTGATAGGTGTGTGTGGAGAGATGCTGTCACTGTGGTGTTCTTACGTAGTTAAACGAAGGGCATGAACTTCATGCGTGCAGCCACGGTTTTGCCTAATGCTCCCGGTTCCTGGCACCACGTGTGAGGTACAAGATGCTTAATTCAGAGTGCTCTCCTTAGCGTCAAGTCGGTGACGCGTTCGTCAGGCATTCATAGACACATTTTTGAAACACTTACCATCTTCGCAACAGAAGATGTGAACTGGAAGGTGGTGTCTATTCGGTGTTCTTTCTGCGAATTGTGTACATGGCCCTTTCCTTAGGGTTCAACCTATGTATTGGGAAACGCGTGGGTACACAATGGGTTGCGTTGTGAGTTCGCTGGGGCCTTTTAGCAACACGGCCTTGGGCCTCACCACTAAGTATTGAGACCCTCTCCTTTTTCAACCACACTTCTGAAAGTACTTCCAGATTCTTACATAGGATGTGCATGGGAAGATCTTTCTGAAGGGTGTTCATACTTCAGCATAGAGCATGTTCCTTATGATTTCATACACACTTCAGAAACAGAGCCCTCTTCATGGAGGTAGATTGGATTTGGAAGGCTGTTTCTAAACAGTGCTCTTTCTCCGTGTTACGCGTATGGCACGTCTCCTGTCATTAAACACAGGTATTTTAGAACGCTGCTCCCTCCTTGAATCACGATATCAGAAGTAGCATTTTCTGTACAGAAGCTTGGTTCTCAGAGTTTCGTAAGTGTCATAGCTTTCCACGTCTCCTCACCCTCGAGCATAGGCTTCCAGCTTCATGAGAGAGGTGAGAGTTTCAGATCGTTTTCCAGGGAGTTCTTTCAGAACGTTAAGCGTATGTTCATTTCCTTATGCTGATAAACACACTTTTGAGCCTGCTTCCCAAGTTCATGAAAGATGGAGTCGGTAGGACTCTTTCTTAAAGACAAGTCTCTGTCACTTTCCTGATGCTTTCAACACAACTTTGCAAAAGTCTCCGCCTTCGTGACAGAAGTTGTAAGTTGTGAGATGCCCTCTGTCCAGTGTTCTTACCCGCTGCTATGTTTATGGCGCTTTCCTTAAGGTTCAACACACAGGGAAGAAATCCCTGGTAACTGTCAAGCAGCAGGATGTGCGTTGCGACTGCAGTCTACCTACCCAGACTGGGTTCTCTGAATTCAGTGCATGGCACTTCCTTCGCCCTCTCACACCCACTGCTGCAAATGCTTCCCTCTTCACGACAGACGACGGGAGCTGAGAGACGGTTTCTATGCAGTGTTCGGACATCGCGTTAAGCACGGGGCAGTCTCTTCCTGCTTTCACGCACACGTCTGAAACGCTTCCGTGATCACAAAAGAAGGTGTGCACTGCAAGACGCTTTCCACAAAGTGTTCCTTCTTTCAGTTAAGTAGACGGCACCGCTTTCCTTCGGTTTTCTTACACGGTTCTGCAAATGCTTCCATCTTCAAGGCAGACGATGTGAGGTGAAAGATGGCTTCGACACAATGTTCTTCCTTAAGGATTGGTGAGTGGCCCTTTCCTTGTGCTTTCATTCACACTCCAAAACATGCTTCCTTCATCATGACAGACGATGGGAATTGGAAGACCCTTTCTCCGTATACCCTCTTCTTACGAGAGGGACGTCTATGGCCGTTTCCTTCAGGTTCTACACACGCACCGGGTAACCCTTGTATCTTCACTGGCTAATGTTGCCGTCTCTCTACCACACAACGTCGCGTCGCTGAATGGAATGATGGCACTGGCTTTTCGTATTCACACAAGCTTTTCGAACGGCCTCCCTCTTCGTGATAGGTGTGTGTGGAGAGATGCTGTCTCTGTGGTGTTCTTACGTAGTTAAACGAAGGGCATGAACTTCATGCGTGCAGCCACGGTTTTGCCTAATGCTCCCGGTTCCTGGCACCACGTGTGAGGTGCAAGATGCTTAATTCAGAGTGCTCTCCTTAGCGTCAAGTCGGTGACGCGTTCGTCAGGCATTCATAGACACTCTTTTGAAACACGTGCCATCTTCGCAACAGAAGATGTGAACTGGAAGGTGGTGTCTATTCGGTGTTCTTTCTGCGACTTGTGTACATGGCCCTTTCCTTAGGGTTCAACCTATGTATTGGGAAACGCGTGGGTACACAATGGGTTGCGTTGTGAGTTCGCTGGGGCCTTTTAGCAACACGGCCTTGGGCCTCACCACTAAGTATTGAGACCCTCTCCTTTTTCAACCACACTTCTGAAAGTACTTCCAGATTCTTACATAGGATGTGCATGGGAAGATCTTTCTGAAGGGTGTTCATACTTCAGCATAGAGCATGTTCCTTATGATTTCATACACACTTCAGAAACACAGCCCTCTTCATGGAGGTAGATTGGATTTGGAAGGCTGTTTCTAGACAGTGCTCCTTCTCCGTGTTACGCGTATGGCACATCTCCTCTCATTAAACACAGGTATTTTAGAACGCTGCTCCCTCCATGAATCACGATATCAGAAGTAGCATTTTCTGTACAGAAGCTTGGTTCTCAGAGTTTCGTAAGTGTCATAGCTTTCCACGTCTCCTCACCCTCGAGCATAGGCTTCCAGCTTCATGAGAGAGGTGAGAGTTTCAGATCGTTTTCCAGGGAGTTCTTTCAGAACGTTAAGCGTACGTTCATTTCCTTATGCTGATAAACACACTTTTGAGCCTGCTTCCCAAGTTCATGAAAGATGGAGTCGGTAGGGCTCTTTCTTAAAGACAAGACTCTGTCACTTTCCTGATGCTTTCAACACAACTTTGCAAAAGTCTCCGCCTTCGTGACAGAAGTTGTGAGTTGTGAGATGCCCTCTGTCCAGTGTTCTTACCCGCTGCTATGTTTATGGCGCTTTCCTTAAGGTTCAACACACAGGGAAGAAAACCCTGGTAACTGTCATGCAGCAGGATGTGCGTTGCGACTGCAGTCTACCTACCCAGACTGGGTTCTCTGAATTCAGTGCATGGCACTTCCTTCGCCCTCTCACACCCACTGCTGCAAATGCTTCCCTTTTCGCGACAGACGACGGGAGCTGAGAGACGGTTTCTATGCAGTGTTCGGACATCGCGTTAAGCACGGGGCACTCTCTTCCTGCTTTCACGCACACGTCTGAAACGCTTCCGTGATCACAAAAGAAGGTGTGCACTGCAAGACGCTTTCCACAAAGTGTTCCTTCTTTCAGTTAAGTAGACGGCACCGCTTTCCTTCGGTTTTCTTACACGGTTCTGCAAATGCTTCCATCTTCAAGGCAGACGATGTGAGGTGAAAGATGGCTTCGACACAATGTTCTTCCTTAAGGATTGGTGAGTGGCCCTTTCCTTGTGCTTTCATTCACACTCCAAAACATGCTTCCTTCATCATGACAGACGATGGGAATTGGAAGACCCTTTCTCCGTATACCCTCTTCTTACGAGAGGGACGTCTATGGCCGTTTCCTTCAGGTTCTACACACGCACCGGGTAACCCTTGTATCTTCACTGGCTAATGTTGCCGTCTCTCTACCACACAACGTCGCGTCGCTGAATGGAATGATGGCACTGGCTTTTCGTATTCACACAAGCTTTTCGAACGGCCTCCCTCTTCGTGATAGGTGTGTGTGGAGAGATGCTGTCTCTGTGGTGTTCTTACGTAGTTAAACGAAGGGCATGAACTTCATGCGTGCAGCCACGGTTTTGCCTAATGCTCCCGGTTCCTGGCACCACGTGTGAGGTACAAGATGCTTAATTCAGAGTGCTCTCCTTAGCGTCAAGTCGGTGACGCGTTCGTCAGGCATTCATAGACACTCTTTTGAAACACGTGCCATCTTCGCAACAGAAGATGTGAACTGGAAGGTGGTGTCTATTCGGTGTTCTTTCTGCGACTTGTGTACATGGCCCTTTCCTTAGGGTTCAACCTATGTATTGGGAAACGCGTGGGTACACAATGGGTTGCGTTGTGAGTTCGCTGGGGCCTTTTAGCAACACGGCCTTGGGCCTCACCACTAAGTATTGAGACCCTCTCCTTTTTCAACCACACTTCTGAAAGTACTTCCAGATTCTTACATAGGATGTGCATGGGAAGATCTTTCTGAAGGGTGTTCATACTTCAGCATAGAGCATGTTCCTTATGATTTCATACACACTTCAGAAACACAGCCCTCTTCATGGAGGTAGATTGGATTTGGAAGGCTGTTTCTAGACAGTGCTCTTTCTCCGTGTTACGCGTATGGCACGTCTCCTGTCATTAAACACAGGTATTTTAGAACGCTGCTCCCTCCATGAATCACGATATCAGAAGTAGCATTTTCTGTACAGAAGCTTGGTTCTCAGAGTTTCGTAAGTGTCATAGCTTTCCACGTCTCCTCACCCTCGAGCATAGGCTTCCAGCTTCATGAGAGAGGTGAGAGTTTCAGATCGTTTTCCAGGGAGTTCTTTCAGAACGTTAAGCGTACGTTCATTTCCTTATGCTGATAAACACACTTTTGAGCCTGCTTCCCAAGTTCATGAAAGATGGAGTCGGTAGGGCTCTTTCTTAAAGACAAGACTCTGTCACTTTCCTGATGCTTTCAACACAACTTTGCAAAAGTCTCCGCCTTCGTGACAGAAGTTGTGAGTTGTGAGATGCCCTCTGTCCAGTGTTCTTACCCGCTGCTATGTTTATGGCGCTTTCCTTAAGGTTCAACACACAGGGAAGAAATCCCTGGTAACTGTCATGCAGCAGGATGTGCGTTGCGACTGCAGTCTACCTACCCAGACTGGGTTCTCTGAATTCAGTGCATGGCACTTCCTTCGCCCTCTCACACCCACTGCTGCAAATGCTTCCCTCTTCACGACAGACGACGGGAGCTGAGAGACGGTTTCTATGCAGTGTTCGGACGTCGCGTTAAGCACGGGGCACTCTCTTCCTGCTTTCACGCACACGTCTGAAACGCTTCCGTGATCACAAAAGAAGGTGTGCACTGCAAGACGCTTTCCACAAAGTGTTCCTTCTTTCAGTTAAGTAGACGGCACCGCTTTCCTTCGGTTTTCATACACGGTTCTGCAAATGCTTCCATCTTCAAGGCAGACGATGTGAGGTGAAAGATGGCTTCGACACAATGTTCTTCCTTAAGGATTGGTGAGTGGCCCTTTCCTTGTGCTTTCATTCACACTCCAAAACATGCTTCCTTCATCATGACAGACGATGGGAATTGGAAGACCCTTTCTCCGTATACCCTCTTCTTACGAGAGGGACGTCTATGGCCGTTTCCTTCAGGTTCTACACACGCACCGGGTAACCCTTGTATCTTCACTGGCTAATGTTGCCGTCTCTCTACCACACAACGTCGCGTCGCTGAATGGAATGATGGCACTGGCTTTTCGTATTCACACAAGCTTTTCGAACGGCCTCCCTCTTCGTGATAGGTGTGTGTGGAGAGATGCTGTCTCTGTGGTGTTCTTACGTAGTTAAATGAAGGGCATGAACTTCATGCGTGCAGCCACGGTTTTGCCTAATGCTCCCGGTTCCTGGCACCACGTGTGAGGTGCAAGATGCTTAATTCAGAGTGCTCTCCTTAGCGTCAAGTCGGTGACGCGTTCATCAGGTATTCATAGACACTCTTTTGAAACACTTGCCATCTTCGCAACAGAAGATGTGAACTGGAAGGTGGTGTCTATTCGGTGTTCTTTCTGTGAATTGTGTACATGGCCCTTTCCTTAGGGTTCAACCTATGTATTGGGAAACGCGTGGGTACACAATGGGTTGCGTTGTGAGTTCGCTGGGGCCTTTTAGCAACACGGCCTTGGGCCTCACCACTAAGTATTGAGACCCTCTCCTTTTTCAACCACACTTCTGAAAGTACTTCCAGATTCTTACATAGGATGTGCATGGGAAGATCTTTCTGAAGGGTGTTCATACTTCAGCATAGAGCATGTTCCTTATGATTTCATACACACTTCAGAAACACAGCCCTCTTCATGGAGGTAGATTGGATTTGGAAGGCTGTTTCTAGACAGTGCTTTTTCTCCGTGTTACGCGTATGGCACGTCTCCTGTCATTAAACACAGGTATTTTAGAACGCTGCTCCCTCCATGAATCACGATATCAGAAGTAGCATTTTCTGTACAGAAGCTTGGTTCTCAGAGTTTCGTAAGTGTCATAGCTTTCCACGTCTCCTCACCCTCGAGCATAGGCTTCCAGCTTCATGAGAGAGGTGAGAGTTTCAGATCGTTTTCCAGGGAGTTCTTTCAGAACGTTAAGCGTACGTTCGTTTCCTTATGCTGATAAACACACTTTTGAGCCTGCTTCCCAAGTTCATGAAAGATGGAGTCGGTAGGGCTCTTTCTTAAAGACAAGTCTCTGTCACTTTCCTGATGCTTTCAACACAACTTTGCAAAAGTCTCCGCCTTCGTGACAGAAGTTGTGAGTTGTGAGATGCCCTCTGTCCAGTGTTCTTACCCGCTGCTATGTTTATGGCGCTTTCCTTAAGGTTCAACACACAGGGAAGAAAACCCTGGTAACTGTCATGCAGCAGGATGTGCGTTGCGACTGCAGTCTACCTACCCAGACTGGGTTCTCTGAATTCAGTGCATGGCACTTCCTTCGCCCTCTCACACCCACTGCTGCAAATGCTTCCCTCTTCACGACAGACGACGGGAGCTGAGAGACGGTTTCTATGCAGTGTTCGGACATCGCGTTAAGCATGGGGCACTCTCTTCCCGCTTTCACGCACACGTCTGAAACGCTTCCGTGTTCACAAAAGAAGGTGTGCACTGCAAGACGCTTTCCACAAAGTGTTCCTTCTTTCAGTTAAGTAGACGGCACCGCTTTCCTTTGGTTTTCTTACACGGTTCTGCAAATGCTCCCATCTTCAAGGCAGACGATGTGAGGTGAAAGATGGCTTCGACACAATGTTCTTCCTTAAGGATTGGTGAGTGGCCCTTTCCTTGTGCTTTCATTCACACTCCAAAACATGCTTAATTCATCATGACAGACGATGTGAATTGGAAGACCCTTTCTCCGTATACCCTCTTTTTACGAGAGGGACGTCTATGGCCGTTTCCTTCAGGTTCTACACACGCACCGGGTAACCCTTGTATCTTCACTGGCTAATGTTGCCGTCTCTCTACCACACAACGTCGCGTCGCTGAATGGAATGATGGCACTGGCTTTTCTAATTCACAAAAGCTTTTCGAACGGCCTCCCTCTTCGTGATAGGTGTGTGTGGAGAGATGCTG
Source organism: Ursus americanus (assembly GCF_024610735.1). NCBI lineage: Eukaryota > Metazoa > Chordata > Mammalia > Carnivora > Ursidae > Ursus > Ursus americanus. The sequence goes on from NC_142128.1 coordinate 62,992,020, forward strand.
TCTCTGTGGTGTTCTTACGTAGTTAAACGAAGGGCATGAACTTCATGCGTGCAGCCACGGTTTTGCCTAATGCTCCCGGTTCCTGGCACCACGTGTGAGGTACAAGATGCTTAATTCAGAGTGCTCTCCTTAGCGTCAAGTCGGTGACGCGTTCGTCAGGCATTCATAGACACTCTTTTGAAACACTTGCCATCTTCGCAACAGAAGATGTGAACTGGAAGGTGGTGTCTATTCGGTGTTCTTTCTGCAACTTGTGTACATGGCCCTTTCCTTACGGTTCAACCTATGTATTGGGAAACGCGTGGGTACACAATGGGTTGCGTTGTGAGTTCGCTGGGGCCTTTTAGCAACACGGCCTTGGGCCTCACCACTAAGTATTGAGACCCTCTCCTTTTTCAACCACACTTCTATAGTACTTCCAGATTCTTACATAGGATGTGCATGGGAAGATCTTTCTGAAGGGTGTTCATACTTCAGCATAGAGCATGTTCCTTATGATTTCATACACACTTCAGAAACACAGCCCTCTTCATGGAGGTAGATTGGATTTGGAAGGCTGTTTCTAGACAGTGCTCTTTCTCCGTGTTACGCGTATGGCACGTCTCCTGTCATTAAACACAGGTATTTTAGAACGCTGCTCCCTCCATGAATCACGATATCAGAAGTAGCATTTTCTGTACAGAAGCTTGGTTCTCAGAGTTTCGTAAGTGTCATAGCTTTCCACGTCTCCTCACCCTCGAGCATAGGCTTCCAGCTTCATGAGAGAGGTGAGAGTTTCAGATCGTTTTCCAGGGAGTTCTTTCAGAACGTTAAGCGTACGTTCATTTCCTTATGCTGATAAACACAGTTTTGAGCCTGCTTCCCAAGTTCATGAAAGATGGAGTCGGTAGGGCTCTTTCTTAAAGACAAGACTCTGTCACTTTCCTGATGCTTTCAACACAACTTTGCAAAAGTCTCCGCCTTCGTGACAGAAGTTGTTAGTTGTGAGATGCCCTCTGTCCAGTGTTCTTACCCGCTGCTATGTTTATGGCGCTTTCCTTAAGGTTCAACACACAGGGAAGAAATCCCTGGTAACTGTCATGCAGCAGGATGTGCGTTGCGACTGCAGTCTACCTACCCAGACTGGGTTCTCTGAATTCAGTGCATGGCACTTCCTTCGCCCTCTCACACCCACTGCTGCAAATGCTTCCCTCTTCACGACAGACGACGGGAGCTGAGAGACGGTTTCTATGCAGTGTTCGGACGTCGCGTTAAGCACGGGGCACTCTCTTCCTGCTTTCACGCACACGTCTGAAACGCTTCCGTGATCACAAAAGAAGGTGTGCACTGCAAGACGCTTTCCACAAAGTGTTCCTTCTTTCAGTTAAGTAGACGGCACCGCTTTCCTTCGGTTTTCATACACGGTTCTGCAAATGCTTCCATCTTCAAGGCAGACGATGTGAGGTGAAAGATGGCTTCGACACAATGTTCTTCCTTAAGGATTGGTGAGTGGCCCTTTCCTTGTGCTTTCATTCACACTCCAAAACATGCTTCCTTCATCATGACAGACGATGGGAATTGGAAGACCCTTTCTCCGTATACCCTCTTCTTACGAGAGGGACGTCTATGGCCGTTTCCTTCAGGTTCTACACACGCACCGGGTAACCCTTGTATCTTCACTGGCTAATGTTGCCGTCTCTCTACCACACAACGTCGCGTCGCTGAATGGAATGATGGCACTGGCTTTTCGTATTCACACAAGCTTTTCGAACGGCCTCCCTCTTCGTGATAGGTGTGTGTGGAGAGATGCTGTCTCTGTGGTGTTCTTACGTAGTTAAATGAAGGGCATGAACTTCATGCGTGCAGCCACGGTTTTGCCTAATGCTCCCGGTTCCTGGCACCACGTGTGAGGTGCAAGATGCTTAATTCAGAGTGCTCTCCTTAGCGTCAAGTCGGTGACGCGTTCATCAGGTATTCATAGACACTCTTTTGAAACACTTGCCATCTTCGCAACAGAAGATGTGAACTGGAAGGTGGTGTCTATTCGGTGTTCTTTCTGTGAATTGTGTACATGGCCCTTTCCTTAGGGTTCAACCTATGTATTGGGAAACGCGTGGGTACACAATGGGTTGCGTTGTGAGTTCGCTGGGGCCTTTTAGCAACACGGCCTTGGGCCTCACCACTAAGTATTGAGACCCTCTCCTTTTTCAACCACACTTCTGAAAGTACTTCCAGATTCTTACATAGGATGTGCATGGGAAGATCTTTCTGAAGGGTGTTCATACTTCAGCATAGAGCATGTTCCTTATGATTTCATACACACTTCAGAAACACAGCCCTCTTCATGGAGGTAGATTGGATTTGGAAGGCTGTTTCTAGACAGTGCTCTTTCTCCGTGTTACGCGTATGGCACGTCTCCTGTCATTAAACACAGGTATTTTAGAACGCTGCTCCCTCCATGAATCACGATATCAGAAGTAGCATTTTCTGTACAGAAGCTTGGTTCTCAGAGTTTCGTAAGTGTCATAGCTTTCCACGTCTCCTCACCCTCGAGCATAGGCTTCCAGCTTCATGAGAGAGGTGAGAGTTTCAGATCGTTTTCCAGGGAGTTCTTTCAGAACGTTAAGCGTACGTTCGTTTCCTTATGCTGATAAACACACTTTTGAGCCTGCTTCCCAAGTTCATGAAAGATGGAGTCGGTAGGGCTCTTTCTTAAAGACAACTCTCTGTCACTTTCCTGATGCTTTCAACACAACTTTGCAAAAGTCTCCGCCTTCGTGACAGAAGTTGTGAGTTGTGAGATGCCCTCTGTCCAGTGTTCTTACCCGCTGCTATGTTTATGGCGCTTTCCTTAAGGTTCAACACACAGGGAAGAAAACCCTGGTAACTGTCATGCAGCAGGATGTGCGTTGCGACTGCAGTCTACCTACCCAGACTGGGTTCTCTGAATTCAGTGCATGGCACTTCCTTCGCCCTCTCACACCCACTGCTGCAAATGCTTCCCTCTTCACGACAGACGACGGGAGCTGAGAGACGGTTTCTATGCAGTGTTCGGACATCGCGTTAAGCATGGGGCACTCTCTTCCTGCTTTCACGCACACGTCTGAAACGCTTCCGTGTTCACAAAAGAAGGTGTGCACTGCAAGACGCTTTCCACAAAGTGTTCCTTCTTTCAGTTAAGTAGACGGCACCGCTTTCCTTTGGTTTTCTTACACGGTTCTGCAAATGCTCCCATCTTCAAGGCAGACGATGTGAGGTGAAAGATGGCTTCGACACAATGTTCTTCCTTAAGGATTGGTGAGTGGCCCTTTCCTTGTGCTTTCATTCACACTCCAAAACATGCTTAATTCATCATGACAGACGATGTGAATTGGAAGACCCTTTCTCCGTATACCCTCTTCTTACGAGAGGGACGTCTATGGCCGTTTCCTTCAGGTTCTACACACGCACCGGGTAACCCTTGTATCTTCACTGGCTAATGTTGCCGTCTCTCTACCACACAACGTCGCGTCGCTGAATGGAATGATGGCACTGGCTTTTCTAATTCACAAAAGCTTTTCGAACGGCCTCCCTCTTCGTGATAGGTGTGTGTGGAGAGATGCTGTCTCTGTGGTGTTCTTACGTAGTTAAACGAAGGGCATGAACTTCATGCGTGCAGCCACGGTTTTGCCTAATGCTCCCGGTTCCTGGCACCACGTGTGAGGTACAAGATGCTTAATTCAGAGTGCTCTCCTTAGCGTCAAGTCGGTGACGCGTTCGTCAGGCATTCATAGACACTCTTTTGAAACACTTGCCATCTTCGCAACAGAAGATGTGAACTGGAAGGTGGTGTCTATTCGGTGTTCTTTCTGCAACTTGTGTACATGGCCCTTTCCTTACGGTTCAACCTATGTATTGGGAAACGCGTGGGTACACAATGGGTTGTGTTGTGAGTTCGCTAGGGCCTTTTAGCAACACGGCCTTGGGCCTCACCACTAAGTATTGAGACCCTCTCCTTTTTCAACCACACTTCTATAGTACTTCCAGATTCTTACATAGGATGTGCATGGGAAGATCTTTCTGAAGGGTGTTCATACTTCAGCATAGAGCATGTTCCTTATGATTTCATACACACTTCAGAAACAGAGCCCTCTTCATGGAGGTAGATTGGATCTGGAAGGCTGTTTCTAAACAGTGCTCTTTCTCCGTGTTACGCGTATGGCACGTCTCCTGTCATTAAACACAGGTATTTTAGAACGCTGCTCCCTCCATGAATCACGATATCAGAAGTAGCATTTTCTGTACAGAAGCTTGGTTCTCAGAGTTTCGTAAGTGTCATAGCTTTCCACGTCTCCTCACCCTCGAGCATAGGCTTCCAGCTTCATGAGAGAGGTGAGAGTTTCAGATCGTTTTCCAGGGAGTTCTTTCAGAACGTTAAGCGTACGTTCATTTCCTTATGCTGATAAACACACTTTTGAGCCTGCTTCCCAAGTTCATGAAAGATGGAGTCGGTAGGGCTCTTTCTTAAAGACAAGTCTCTGTCACTTTCCTGATGCTTTCAACACAACTTTGCAAAAGTCTCCGCCTTCGTGACAGAAGTTGTGAGTTGTGAGATGCCCTCTGTCCAGTGTTCTTACCCGCTGCTATGTTTATGGCGCTTTCCTTAAGGTTCAACACACAGGGAAGAAATCCCTGGTAACTGTCATGCAGCAGGATGTGCGTTGCGACTGCAGTCTACCTACCCAGACTGGGTTCTCTGAATTCAGTGCATGGCACTTCCTTCGCCCTCTCACACCCACTGCTGCAAATGCTTCCCTCTTCACGACAGACGACGGGAGCTGAGAGACGGTTTCTATGCAGTGTTCGGACATCGCGTTAAGCACGGGGCACTCTCTTCCTGCTTTCACGCACACGTCTGAAACGCTTCCGTGATCACAAAAGAAGGTGTGCACTGCAAGACACTTTCCACAAAGTGTTCCTTCTTTCAGTTAAGTAGACGGCACCGCTTTCCTTCGGTTTTCTTACACGGTTCTGCAAATGCTCCCATCTTCAAGGCAGACGATGTGAGGTGAAAGATGGCTTCGACACAATGTTCTTCCTTAAGGATTGGTGAGTGGCCCTTTCCTTGTGCTTTCATTCACACTCCAAAACATGCTTCCTTCATCATGACAGACGATGTGAATTGGAAGACCCTTTCTCCGTATACCCTCTTCTTACGAGAGGGACGTCTATGGCCGTTTCCTTCAGGTTCTACACACGCACCGGGTAACCCTTGTATCTTCACTGGCTAATGTTGCCGTCTCTCTACCACACAACGTCGCGTCGCTGAATGGAATGATGGCACTGGCTTTTCGTATTCACACAAGCTTTTCAAACGGCCTCCCTCTTCGTGATAGGTGTGTGTGGAGAGATGCTGTCTCTGTGGTGTTCTTACGTAGTTAAACGAAGGGCATGAACCTGATGCGTGCAGCCACGGTTTTGCCTAATGCTCCCGGTTCCTGGCACCACGTGTGAGGTACAAGATGCTTAATTCAGAGTGCTCTCCTTAGCGTCAAGTCGGTGACGCGTTCGTCAGGCATTCATAGACACTCTTTTGAAACACGTGCCATCTTCGCAACAGAAGATGTGAACTGGAAGGTGGTGTCTATTCGGTGTTCTTTCTGCGACTTGTGTACATGGCCCTTTCCTTAGGGTTCAACCTATGTATTGGGAAACGCGTGGGTACACAATGGGTTGCGTTGTGAGTTCGCTGGGGCCTTTTAGCAACACGGCCTTGGGCCTCACCACTAAGTATTGAGACCCTCTCCTTTTTCAACCACACTTCTGAAAGTACTTCCAGATTCTTACATAGGATGTGCATGGGAAGATCTTTCTGAAGGGTGTTCATACTTCAGCATAGAGCATGTTCCTTATGATTTCATACACACTTCAGAAACACAGCCCTCTTCATGGAGGTAGATTGGATTTGGAAGGCTGTTTCTAGACAGTGCTCTTTCTCCGTGTTACGCGTATGGCACGTCTCCTGTCATTAAACACAGGTATTTTAGAACGCTGCTCCCTCCATGAATCACGATATCAGAAGTAGCATTTTCTGTACAGAAGCTTGGTTCTCAGAGTTTCGTAAGTGTCATAGCTTTCCACGTCTCCTCACCCTCGAGCATAGGCTTCCAGCTTCATGAGAGAGGTGAGAGTTTCAGATCGTTTTCCAGGGAGTTCTTTCAGAACGTTAAGCGTACGTTCATTTCCTTATGCTGATAAACACAGTTTTGAGCCTGCTTCCCAAGTTCATGAAAGATGGAGTCGGTAGGGCTCTTTCTTAAAGACAAGTCTCTGTCACTTTCCTGATGCTTTCAACACAACTTTGCAAAAGTCTCCGCCTTCGTGACAGAAGTTGTGAGTTGTGAGATGCCCTCTGTCCAGTGTTCTTACCCGCTGCTATGTTTATGGCGCTTTCCTTAAGGTTCAACACACAGGGAAGAAAACCCTGGTAACTGTCATGCAGCAGGATGTGCGTTGCGACTGCAGTCTACCTACCCAGACTGGGTTCTCTGAATTCAGTGCATGGCACTTCCTTCGCCCTCTCACACCCACTGCTGCAAATGCTTCCCTCTTCACGACAGACGACGGGAGCTGAGAGACGGTTTCTATGAGTGTTCGGACGTCGCGTTAAGCACGGGGCACTCTCTTCCTGCTTTCACGCACACGTCTGAAACGCTTCCGTGATCACAAAAGAAGGTGTGCACTGCAAGACGCTTTCCACAAAGTGTTCCTTCTTTCAGTTAAGTAGATGGCACCGCTTTCCTTCGGTTTTCTTACACGGTTCTGCAAATGCTTCCATCTTCAAGGCAGACGATGTGAGGTGAAAGATGGCTTCGACACAATGTTCTTCCTTAAGGATTGGTGAGTGGCCCTTTCCTTGTGCTTTCATTCACACTCCAAAACATGCTTCCTTCATCATGACAGACGATGTGAATTGGAAGACCCTTTCTCCGTATACCCTCTTCTTACGAGAGGGACGTCTATGGCCGTTTCCTTCAGGTTCTACACACGCACCGGGTAACCCTTGTATCTTCACTGGCTAATGTTGCCGTCTCTCTCTACCACACAACGTCGCGTCGCTGAATGGAATGATGGCACTGGCTTTTCGTATTCACACAAGCTTTTCGAACGGCCTCCCTCTTCGTGATAGGTGTGTGTGGAGAGATGCTGTCTCTGTGGTGTTCTTACGTAGTTAAACGAAGGGCATGAACTTCATGCGTGCAGCCACGGTTTTGCCTAATGCTCCCGGTTCCTGGCACCACGTGTGAGGTACAAGATGCTTAATTCAGAGTGCTCTCCTTAGCGTCAAGTCGGTGACGCGTTCGTCAGGCATTCATAGACACTCTTTTGAAACACTTGCCATCTTCGCAACAGAAGATGTGAACTGGAAGGTGGTGTCTATTCGGTGTTCTTTCTGCGACTTGTGTACATGGCCCTTTCCTTACGGTTCAACCTATGTATTGGGAAACGCGTGGGTACACAATGGGTTGCGTTGTGAGTTCGCTGGGGCCTTTCAGCAACACGGCCTTGGGCCTCACCACTAAGTATTGAGACCCTCTCCTTTTTCAACCACACTTCTATAGCACTTCCAGATTCTTACATAGGATGTGCATGGGAAGATCTTTCTGAAGGGTGTTCATACTTCAGCATAGAGCATGTTCCTTATGATTTCATACACACTTCAGAAACACAGCCCTCTTCATGGAGGTAGATTGGATTTGGAAGGCTGTTTCTAAACAGTGCTCTTTCTCCGTGTTACGCGTATGGCACGTCTCCTGTCATTAAACACAGGTATTTTAGAACGCTGCTCCCTCCATGAATCACGATATCAGAAGTAGCATTTTCTGTACAGAAGCTTGGTTCTCAGAGTTTCGTAAGTGTCATCGCTTTCCACGTCTCCTCACCCTCGAGCATAGGCTTCCAGCTTCATGAGAGACGGTGAGAGTTTCAGATCGTTTTCCAGGGAGATCTTTCAGAACGTTAAGCGTACGTTCATTTCCTTATGCTGATAAACACACTTTTGAACCTGCTTCCCAAGTTCATGAAAGATGGAGTCGGTAGGGCTCTTTCTTAAAGACAACTCTCTGTCACTTTCCTGATGCTTTCAACACAACTTTGCAAAAGTCTCCGCCTTCGTGACAGAAGTTGTGAGTTGTGAGATGCCCTCTGTCCAGTGTTCTTACCCGCTGCTATGTTTATGGCGCTTTCCTTAAGGTTCAACACACAGGGAAGAAAACCCTGGTAACTGTCATGCAGCAGGATGTGCGTTGCGACTGCAGTCTACCTACCCAGACTGGGTTCTCTGAATTCAGTGCATGGCACTTCCTTCGCCCTCTCACACCCACTGCTGCAAATGCTTCCCTCTTCACGACAGACGACGGGAGCTGAGAGACGGTTTCTATGCAGTGTTCGGACGTCGCGTTAAGCACGGGGCACTCTCTTCCTGCTTTCACGCACACGTCTGAAACGCTTCCGTGATCACAAAAGAAGGTGTGCACTGCAAGACGCTTTCCACAAAGTGTTCCTTCTTTCAGTTAAGTAGACGGCACCGCTTTCCTTCGGTTTTCTTACACGGTTCTGCAAATGCTTCCATCTTCAAGGCAGACGATGTGAGGTGAAAGATGGCTTCGACACAATGTTCTTCCTTAAGGATTGGTGAGTGGCCCTTTCCTTGTGCTTTCATTCACACTCCAAAACATGCTTCCTTCATCATGACAGACGATGTGAATTGGAAGACCCTTTCTCCGTATACCCTCTTCTTACGAGAGGGACGTCTATGGCCGTTTCCTTCAGGTTCTACACACGCACCGGGTAACCCTTGTATCTTCACTGGCTAATGTTGCCGTCTCTCTACCACACAACGTCGCGTCGCTGAATGGAATGATGGCACTGGCTTTTCGTATTCACACAAGCTTTTCGAACGGCCTCCCTCTTCGTGATAGGTGTGTGTGGAGAGATGCTGTCTCTGTGGTGTTCTTACGTAGTTAAACGAAGGGCATGAACTTCATGCGTGCAGCCACGGTTTTGCCTAATGCTCCCGGTTCCTGGCACCACGTGTGAGGTACAAGATGCTTAATTCAGAGTGCTCTCCTTAGCGTCAAGTCGGTGACGCGTTCGTCAGGCATTCATAGACACTCTTTTGAAACACTTGCCATCTTCGCAACAGAAGATGTGAACTGGAAGGTGGTGTCTATTCGGTGTTCTTTCTGCGACTTGTGTACATGGCCCTTTCCTTACGGTTCAACCTATGTATTGGGAAACGCGTGGGTACACAATGGGTTGCGTTGTGAGTTCGCTGGGGCCTTTCAGCAACACGGCCTTGGGCCTCACCACTAAGTATTGAGACCCTCTCCTTTTTCAACCACACTTCTATAGCACTTCCAGATTCTTACATAGGATGTGCATGGGAAGATCTTTCTGAAGGGTGTTCATACTTCAGCATAGAGCATGTTCCTTATGATTTCATACACACTTCAGAAACAGAGCCCTCTTCATGGAGGTAGATTGGATTTGGAAGGCTGTTTCTAGACAGTGCTCTTTCTCCGTGTTACGCGTATGGCACGTCTCCTGTCATTAAACACAGGTATTTTAGAACGCTGCTCCCTCCATGAATCACGATATCAGAAGTAGCATTTTCTGTACAGAAGCTTGGTTCTCAGAGTTTCGTAAGTGTCATCGCTTTCCACGTCTCCTCACCCTCGAGCATAGGCTTCCAGCTTCATGAGAGAGGTGAGAGTTTCAGATCGTTTTCCAGGGAGTTCTTTCAGAACGTTAAGCGTACGTTCATTTCCTTATGCTGATAAACACACTTTTGAACCTGCTTCCCAAGTTCATGAAAGATGGAGTCGGTAGGGCTCTTTCTTAAAGACAACTCTCTGTCACTTTCCTGATGCTTTCAACACAACTTTGCAAAAGTCTCCGCCTTCGTGACAGAAGTTGTGAGTTGTGAGATGCCCTCTGTCCAGTGTTCTTACCCGCTGCTATGTTTATGGCGCTTTCCTTAAGGTTCAACACACAGGGAAGAAAACCCTGGTAACTGTCATGCAGCAGGATGTGCGTTGCGACTGCAGTCTACCTACCCAGACTGGGTTCTCTGAATTCAGTGCATGGCACTTCCTTCGCCCTCTCACACCCACTGCTGCAAATGCTTCCCTCTTCACGACAGACGACGGGAGCTGAGAGACGGTTTCTATGCAGTGTTCGGACGTCGCGTTAAGCACGGGGCACTCTCTTCCTGCTTTCACGCACACGTCTGAAACGCTTCCGTGATCACAAAAGAAGGTGTGCACTGCAAGACGCTTTCCACAAAGTGTTCCTTCTTTCAGTTAAGTAGACGGCACCGCTTTCCTTCGGTTTTCTTACACGGTTCTGCAAATGCTTCCATCTTCAAGGCAGACGATGTGAGGTGAAAGATGGCTTCGACACAATGTTCTTCCTTAAGGATTGGTGAGTGGCCCTTTCCTTGTGCTTTCATTCACACTCCAAAACATGCTTCCTTCATCATGACAGACGATGGGAATTGGAAGACCCTTTCTCCGTATACCCTCTTCTTACGAGAGGGACGTCTATGGCCGTTTCCTTCAGGTTCTACACACGCACCGGGTAACCCTTGTATCTTCACTGGCTAATGTTGCCGTCTCTCTACCACACAACGTCGCGTCGCTGAATGGAATGATGGCACTGGCTTTTCGTATTCACACAAGCTTTTCGAACGGCCTCCCTCTTCGTGATAGGTGTGTGTGGAGAGATGCTGTCTCTGTGGTGTTCTTACGTAGTTAAACGAAGGGCATGAACTTCATGCGTGCAGCCACGGTTTTGCCTAATGCTCCCGGTTCCTGGCACCACGTGTGAGGTACAAGATGCTTAATTCAGAGTGCTCTCCTTAGCGTCAAGTCGGTGACGCGTTCGTCAGGCATTCATAGACACTCTTTTGAAACACTTGCCATCTTCGCAACAGAAGATGTGAACTGGAAGGTGGTGTCTATTCGGTGTTCTTTCTGCGACTTGTGTACATGGCCCTTTCCTTACGGTTCAACCTATGTATTGGGAAACGCGTGGGTACACAATGGGTTGCGTTGTGAGTTCGCTGGGGCCTTTTAGCAACACGGCCTTGGGCCTCACCACTAAGTATTGAGACCCTCTCCTTTTTCAACCACACTTCTGAAAGTACTTCCAGATTCTTACATAGGATGTGCATGGGAAGATCTTTCTGAAGGGTGTTCATACTTCAGCATAGAGCATGTTCCTTATGATTTCATACACACTTCAGAAACACAGCCCTCTTCATGGAGGTAGATTGGATTTGGAAGGCTGTTTCTAGACAGTGCTCTTTCTCCGTGTTACGCGTATGGCACGTCTCCTGTCATTAAACACAGGTATTTTAGAACGCTGCTCCCTCCATGAATCACGATATCAGAAGTAGCATTTTCTGTACAGAAGCTTGGTTCTCAGAGTTTCGTAAGTGTCATAGCTTTCCACGTCTCCTCACCCTCGAGCATAGGCTTCCAGCTTCATGAGAGAGGTGAGAGTTTCAGATCGTTTTCCAGGGAGTTCTTTCAGAACGTTAAGCGTACGTTCATTTCCTTATGCTGATAAACACACTTTTGAGCCTGCTTCCCAAGTTCATGAAAGATGGAGTCGGTAGGGCTCTTTCTTAAAGACAACTCTCTGTCACTTTCCTGATGCTTTCAACACAACTTTGCAAAAGTCTCCGCCTTCGTGACAGAAGTTGTGAGTTGTGAGATGCCCTCTGTCCAGTGTTCTTACCCGCTGCTATGTTTATGGCGCTTTCCTTAAGGTTCAACACACAGGGAAGAAATCCCTGGTAACTGTCATGCAGCAGGATGTGCGTTGCGACTGCAGTCTACCTACCCAGACTGGGTTCTCTGAATTCAGTGCATGGCACTTCCTTCGCCCTCTCACACCCACTGCTGCAAATGCTTCCCTCTTCACGACAGACGACGGGAGCTGAGAGACGGTTTCTATGAGTGTTCGGACATCGCGTTAAGCACGGGGCACTCTCTTCCTGCTTTCACGCACACGTCTGAAACGCTACCGTGATCACAAAAGAAGGTGTGCACTGCAAGACGCTTTCCACAAAGTGTTCCTTCTTTCAGTTAAGTAGACGGCACCGCTTTCCTTCGGTTTTCTTACACGGTTCTGCAAATGCTTCCATCTTCAAGGCAGACGATGTGAGGTGAAAGATGGCTTCGACACAATGTTCTTCCTTAAGGATTGGTGAGTGGCCCTTTCCTTGTGCTTTCATTCACACTCCAAAACATGCTTCCTTCATCATGACAGACGATGTGAATTGGAAGACCCTTTCTCCGTATACCCTCTTCTTACGAGAGGGACGTCTATGGCCGTTTCCTTCAGGTTCTACACACGCACCGGGTAACCCTTGTATCTTCACTGGCTAATGTTGCCGTCTCTCTACCACACAACGTCGCGTCGCTGAATGGAATGATGGCACTGGCTTTTCATATTCACACAAGCTTTTCGAACGGCCTCCCTCTTCGTGATAGGTGTGTGTGGAGAGATGCTGTCTCTGTGGTGTTCTTACGTAGTTAAACGAAGGGCATGAACTTCATGCGTGCAGCCACGGTTTTGCCTAATGCTCCCGGTTCCTGGCACCACGTGTGAGGTACAAGATGCTTAATTCAGAGTGCTCTCCTTAGCGTCAAGTCGGTGACGCGTTCGTCAGGCATTCATAGACACTCTTTTGAAACACGTGCCATCTTCGCAACAGAAGATGTGAACTGGAAGGTGGTGTCTATTCGGTGTTCTTTCTGCGACTTGTGTACATGGCCCTTTCCTTAGAGTTCAACCTATGTATTGGGAAACGCGTGGGTACACAATGGGTTGCGTTGTGAGTTCGCTGGGGCCTTTTAGCAACACGGCCTTGGGCCTCACCACTAAGTATTGAGACCCTCTCCTTTTTCAACCACACTTCTGAAAGTACTTCCAGATTCTTACATAGGATGTGCATGGGAAGATCTTTCTGAAGGGTGTTCATACTTCAGCATAGAGCATGTTCCTTATGATTTCATACACACTTCAGAAACACAGCCCTCTTCATGGAGGTAGATTGGATTTGGAAGGCTGTTTCTAGACAGTGCTCTTTCTCCGTGTTACGCATATGGCACGTCTCCTGTCATTAAACACAGGTAATTTAGAACGCTGCTCCCTCCATGAATCACGATATCAGAAGTAGCATTTTCTGTACAGAAGCTTGGTTCTCAGAGTTTCGTAAGTGTCATCGCTTTCCACGTCTCCTCACCCTCGAGCATAGGCTTCCAGCTTCATGAGAGACGGTGAGAGTTTCAGATCGTTTTCCAGGGAGTTCTTTCAGAACGTTAAGCGTACGTTCATTTCCTTATGCTGATAAACACACTTTTGAGCCTGCTTCCCAAGTTCATGAAAGATGGAGTCGGTAGGGCTCTTTCTTAAAGACAACTCTCTGTCACTTTCCTGATGCTTTCAACACAACTTTGCAAAAGTCTCCGCCTTCGTGACAGAAGTTGTGAGTTGTGAGATGCCCTCTGTCCAGTGTTCTTACCCGCTGCTATGTTTATGGCGCTTTCCTTAAGGTTCAACACACAGGGAAGAAAACCCTGGTAACTGTCATGCAGCAGGATGTGCGTTGCGACTGCAGTCTACCTACCCAGACTGGGTTCTCTGAATTCAGTGCATGGCACTTCCTTCGCCCTCTCACACCCACTGCTGCAAATGCTTCCCTCTTCACGACAGACGACGGGAGCTGAGAGACGGTTTCTATGCAGTGTTCGGACGTCGCGTTAAGCACGGGGCACTCTCTTCCTGCTTTCACGCACACGTCTGAAACGCTTCCGTGATCACAAAAGAAGGTGTGCACTGCAAGACGCTTTCCACAAACTGTTCCTTCTTTCAGTTAAGTAGACGGCACCGCTTTCCTTCGGTTTTCTTACACGGTTCTGCAAATGCTTCCATCTTCAAGGCAGACGATGTGAGGTGAAAGATGGCTTCGACACAATGTTCTTCCTTAAGGATTGGTGAGTGGCCCTTTCCTTGTGCTTTCATTCACACTCCAAAACATGCTTCCTTCATCATGACAGACGATGTGAATTGGAAGACCCTTTCTCCGTATACCCTCTTCTTACGAGAGGGACGTCTATGGCCGTTTCCTTCAGGTTCTACACACGCACCGGGTAACCCTTGTATCTTCACTGGCTAATGTTGCCGTCTCTCTACCACACAACGTCGCGTCGCTGAATGGAATGATGGCACTGGCTTTTCGTATTCACACAAGCTTTTCGAACGGCCTCCCTCTTCGTGATAGGTGTGTGTGGAGAGATGCTGTCTCTGTGGTGTTCTTACGTAGTTAAACGAAGGGCATGAACCTCATGCGTGCAGCCACGGTTTTGCCTAATGCTCCCGGTTCCTGGCACCACGTGTGAGGTACAAGATGCTTAATTCAGAGTGCTCTCCTTAGCGTCAAGTCGGTGACGCGTTCGTCAGGCATTCATAGACACTCTTTTGAAACACGTGCCATCTTCGCAACAGAAGATGTGAACTGGAAGGTGGTGTCTATTCGGTGTTCTTTCTGCGACTTGTGTACATGGCCCTTTCCTTAGAGTTCAACCTATGTATTGGGAAACGCGTGGGTACACAATGGGTTGCGTTGTGAGTTCGCTGGGGCCTTTTAGCAACACGGCCTTGGGCCTCACCACTAAGTATTGAGACCCTCTCCTTTTTCAACCACACTTCTGAAAGTACTTCCAGATTCTTACATAGGATGTGCATGGGAAGATCTTTCTGAAGGGTGTTCATACTTCAGCATAGAGCATGTTCCTTATGATTTCATACACACTTCAGAAACACAGCCCTCTTCATGGAGGTAGATTGGATTTGGAAGGCTGTTTCTAGACAGTGCTCTTTCTCCGTGTTACGCATATGGCACGTCTCCTGTCATTAAACACAGGTATTTTAGAACGCTGCTCCCTCCATGAATCACGATATCAGAAGTAGCATTTTCTGTACAGAAGCTTGGTTCTCAGAGTTTCGTAAGTGTCATAGCTTTCCACGTCTCCTCACCCTCGAGCATAGGCTTCCAGCTTCATGAGAGAGGTGAGAGTTTCAGATCGTTTTCCAGGGAGTTCTTTCAGAACGTTAAGCGTACGTTCGTTTCCTTATGCTGATAAACACACTTTTGAGCCTGCTTCCCAAGTTCATGAAAGATGGAGTCGGTAGGGCTCTTTCTTAAAGACAAGTCTCTGTCACTTTCCTGATGCTTTCAACACAACTTTGCAAAAGTCTCCGCCTTCGTGACAGAAGTTGTGAGTTGTGAGATGCCCTCTGTCCAGTGTTCTTACCCGCTGCTATGTTTATGGCGCTTTCCTTAAGGTTCAACACACAGGGAAGAAATCCCTGGTAACTGTCATGCAGCGGGATGTGCGTTGCGACTGCAGTCTACCTACCCAGACTGGGTTCTCTGAATTCAGTGCATGGCACTTCCTTCGCCCTCTCACACCCACTGCTGCAAATGCTTCCCTCTTCACGACAGACGACGGGAGCTGAGAGACGGTTTCTATGAGTGTTCGGACATCGCGTTAAGCACGGGGCACTCTCTTCCTGCTTTCACGCACACGTCTGAAACGCTTCCGTGATCACAAAAGAAGGTGTGCACTGCAAGACGCTTTCCACAAAGTGTTCCTTCTTTCAGTTAAGTAGACGGCACCGCTTTCCTTCGGTTTTCTTACACGGTTCTGCAAATGCTTCCATCTTCAAGGCAGACGATGTGAGGTGAAAGATGGCTTCGACACAATGTTCTTCCTTAAGGATTGGTGAGTGGCCCTTTCCTTGTGCTTTCATTCACACTCCAAAACATGCTTCCTTCATCATGACAGACGATGTGAATTGGAAGACCCTTTCTCCGTATACCCTCTTCTTACGAGAGGGACGTCTATGGCCGTTTCCTTCAGGTTCTACACACGCACCGGGTAACCCTTGTATCTTCACTGGCTAATGTTGCCGTCTCTCTACCACACAACGTCGCGTCGCTGAATGGAATGATGGCACTGGCTTTTCGTATTCACACAAGCTTTTCGAACGGCCTCCCTCTTCGTGATAGGTGTGTGTGGAGAGATGCTGTCTCTGTGGTGTTCTTACGTAGTTAAACGAAGGGCATGAACTTCATGCGTGCAGCCACGGTTTTGCCTAATGCTCCCGGTTCCTGGCACCACGTGTGAGGTACAAGATGCTTAATTCAGAGTGCTCTCCTTAGCGTCAAGTCGGTGACGCGTTCGTCAGGCATTCATAGACACTCTTTTGAAACACTTGCCATCTTCGCAACAGAAGATGTGAACTGGAAGGTGGTGTCTATTCGGTGTTCTTCCTGCGACTTGTGTACATGACCCTTTCCTTAGCGTTCAACCTATGTATTGGGAAACGCGTGGGTACACAATGGGTTGCGTTGTGAGTTCGCTGGGGCCTTTTAGCAACACGGACTTGGGCCTCACCACTAAGTATTGAGACCCTCTCCTTTTTCAACCACATTTCTGAAAGTACTTCCAGATTCTTACATAGGATGTGCATGGGAAGATCTTTCTGAAGGGTGTTCATACTTCAGCATAGAGCATGTTCCTTATGATTTCATACACACTTCAGAAACACAGCCCTCTTCATGGAGGTAGATTGGATTTGGAAGGCTGTTTCTAGACAGTGCTCTTTCTCCGTGTTACGCGTATGGCACGTCTCCTGTCATTAAACACAGGTATTTTAGAACGCTGCTCCCTCCATGAATCACGATATCAGAAGTAGCATTTTCTGTACAGAAGCTTGGTTCTCAGAGTTTCGTAAGTGTCATAGCTTTCCACGTCTCCTCACCCTCGAGCATAGGCTTCCAGCTTCATGTGAGAGATGAGAGTTTCAGATCGTTTTCCAGGGAGTTCTTTCAGAACGTTAAGCGTACGTTCATTTCCTTATGCTGATAAACACACTTTTGAGCCTGCTTCCCAAGTTCATGAAAGATGGAGTCGGTAGGGCTCTTTCTTAAAGACAAGTCTCTGTCACTTTCCTGATGCTTTCAACACAACTTTGCAAAAGTCTCCGCCTTCGTGACAGAAGTTGTGAGTTGTGAGATGCCCTCTGTCCAGTGTTCTTACCCACTGCTATGTTTATGGCGCTTTCCTTAAGGTTCAACACACAGGGAAGAAAACCCTGGTAACTGTCATGCAGCAGGATGTGCGTTGCGACTGCAGTCTACCTACCCAGACTGGGTTCTCTGAATTCAGTGCATGGCACTTCCTTCGCGCTCTCACACCCACTGCTGCAAATGCTTCCCTCTTCACGACAGACGACGGGAGCTGAGAGACGGTTTCTATGCAGTGTTCGGACATCGCGTTAAGCATGGGGCACTCTCTTCCTGCTTTCACGCACACGTCTGAAACGCTTCCGTGATCACAAAAGAAGGTGTGCACTGCAAGACGCTTTCCACAAAGTGTTCCTTCTTCAGTTAAGTAGACGGCACCGCTTACCTTCCGTTTTCTTACACGGTTCTGCAAATGCTTCCATCTTCAAGGCAGACGATGTGAGGTGAAAGATGGCTTTGACACAATGTTCTTCCTTAAGGATTGGTGAGTGGCCCTTTCCTTGTGCTTTCATTCACACTCCAAAACATGCTTCCTTCATCATGACAGACGATGTGAATTGGAAGACCCTTTCTCCGTATACCCTCTTCTTACGAGAGGGACGTCTATGGCCGTTTCCTTCAGGTTCTACACACGCAACGGGTAACCCTTGTATCTTCACTGGCTAATGTTGCCGTCTCTCTACCACACAACGTCGCGTCGCTGAATGGAATGATGGCACTGGCTTTTCGTATTCACACAAGCTTTTCGAACGGCCTCCCTCTTCGTGATAGGTGTGTGTGGAGAGATGCTGTCTCTGTGGTGTTCTTACGTAGTTAAACGAAGGGCATGAACTTCATGCGTGCAGCCACGGTTTTGCCTAATGCTCCCGGTTCCTGGCACCATGTGTGAGGTACAAGATGCTTAATTCAGAGTGCTCTCCTTCGCGTCAAGTCGGTGACGCGTTCGTCAGGCATTCATAGACACTCTTTTGAAACACGTGCCATCTTCGCAAGAGAAGATGTGAACTGGAAGGTGGTGTCTATTCGGTGTTCTTTCTGCGACTTGTGTACATGGCACTTTCCTTAGGGTTCAACCTATGTATTGGGAAACGCGTGGGTACACAATGGGTTGCGTTGTGATTTCGCTGGGGCCTTTTAGCAACACGGACTTGGGCCTCACCACTAAGTATTGAGACCCTCTCCTTTTTCAACCACACTTCTGAAAGTACTTCCAGATTCTTACATAGGATGTGCATGGGAAGATCTTTCTGAAGGGTGTTCATACTACAGCATAGAGCATGTTCCTTATGATTTCATACACACTTCAGAAACAGAGCCCTCTTCATGGAGGTAGATTGGATTTGGAAGGCTGTTTTAGACAGTGCTTTTTCTCCGTGTTACGCGTATGGCACGTCTCCTCTCATTAAACACAGGTATTTTAGAACGCTGCTCCCTCCATGAATCACGATATCAGAAGTAGCATTTTCTGTACAGAAGCTTGGTTCTCAGAGTTTCGTAAGTGTCATAGCTTTCCACGTCTCCTCACCCTCGAGCATAGGCTTCCAGCTTCATGAGAGAGGTGAGAGTTTCAGATCGTTTTCCAGGGAGTTCTTTCAGAACGTTAAGCGTACGTTCATTTCCTTATGCTGATAAACACACTTTTGAGCCTGCTTCCCAAGTTCATGAAAGATGGAGTCGGTAGGGCTCTTTCTTAAAGACAAGTCTCTGTCACTTTCCTGATGCTTTCAACACAACTTTGCAAAAGTCTCCGCCTTCGTGACAGAAGTTGTGAGTTGTGAGATGCCCTCTGTCCAGTGTTCTTACCCGCTGCTATGTTTATGGCGCTTTCCTTAAGGTTCAACACACAGGGAAGAAATCCCTGGTAACTGTCATGCAGCAGGATGTGCGTTGCGACTGCAGTCTACCTACCCAGACTGGGTTCTCTGAATTCAGTGCATGGCACTTCCTTCGCCCTCTCACACCCACTGCTGCAAATGCTTCCCTCTTCACGACAGACGACGGGAGCTGAGAGACGGTTTCTATGCAGTGTTCGGACGTCGCGTTAAGCACGGGGCACTCTCTTCCTGCTTTCACGCACACGTCTGAAACGCTTCCGTGATCACAAAAGAAGGTGTGCACTGCAAGACGCTTTCCACAAAGTGTTCCTTCTTTCAGTTAAGTAGACGGCACCGCTTTCCTTCGGTTTTCTTACACGGTTCTGCAAATGCTTCCATCTTCAAGGCAGACGATGTGAGGTGAAAGATGGCTTCGCCACAATGTTCTTCCTTAAGGATTGGTGAGTGGCCCTTTCCTTGTGCTTTCATTCACACTCCAAAACATGCTTCCTTCATCATGACAGATGATGGGAATTGGAAGACCCTTTCTCCGTATACCCTCTTCTTACGAGAGGGACATCTATGGCCGTTTCCTTCAGGTTCTACACACGCACCGGGTAACCCTTGTATCTTCACTGGCTAATGTTGCCGTCTCTCTACCACACAACGTCGCGTCGCTGAATGGAATGATGGCACTGGCTTTTCGTATTCACACAAGCTTTTCGAACGGCCTCCCTCTTCGTGATAGGTGTGTGTGGAGAGATGCTGTCTCTGTGGTGTTCTTACGTAGTTAAACGAAGGGCATGAACTTCATGCGTGCAGCCACGGTTTTGCCTAATGCTCCCGGTTCCTGGCACCACGTGTGAGGTACAAGATGCTTAATTCAGAGTGCTCTCCTTAGCGTCAAGTCGGTGACGCGTTCGTCAGGCATTCATAGACACTCTTTTGAAACACTTGCCATCTTCGCAACAGAAGATGTGAACTGGAAGGTGGTGTCTATTCGGTGTTCTTTCTGCGACTTGTGTACATGGCCCTTTCCTTACGGTTCAACCTATGTATTGGGAAACGCGTGGGTACACAATGGGTTGCATTGTGAGTTCGCTGGGGCCTTTTAGCAACACGGCCTTGGGCCTCACCACTAAGTATTGAGACCCTCTCCTTTTTCAACCACACTTCTGAAAGTACTTCCAGATTCTTACATAGGATGTGCATGGGAAGATCTTTCTGAAGGGTGTTCATACTTCAGCATAGAGCATGTTCCTTATGATTTCATACACACTTCAGAAACACAGCCCTCTTCATGGAGGTAGATTGGATTTGGAAGGCTGTTTCTAGACAGTGCTCTTTCTCCGTGTTACGCGTATGGCACGTCTCCTGTCATTAAACACAGGTATTTTAGAATGCTGCTCCCTCCATGAATCACGATATCAGAAGTAGCATTTTCTGTACAGAAGCTTGGTTCTCAGAGTTTCGTAAGTGTCATCGCTTTCCACGTCTCCTCACCCTCGAGCATAGGCTTCCAGCTTCATGAGAGAGGTGAGAGTTTCAGATCGTTTTCCAGGGAGTTCTTTCAGAACGTTAAGCGTACGTTCATTTCCTTATGCTGATAAACACACTTTTGAGCCTGCTTCCCAAGTTCATGAAAGGTGGAGTCGGTAGGGCTCTTTCTTAAAGACAAGTCTCTGTCACTTTCCTGATGCTTTCAACACAACTTTGCAAAAGTCTCCGCCTTGGTGACAGAAGTTGTGAGTTGTGAGATGCCCTCTGTCCAGTGTTCTTACCCGCTGCTATGTTTATGGCGCTTTCCTTAAGGTTCAACACACAGGGAAGAAAACCCTGGTAACTGTCATGCAGCAGGATGTGCGTTGCGACTGCAGTCTACCTACCCAGACTGGGTTCTCTGAATTCAGTGCATGGCACTTCCTTCGCCCTCTCACACCCACTGCTGCAAATGCTTCCCTCTTCACGACAGACGACGGGAGCTGAGAGACGGTTTCTATGAGTGTTCGGACGTCGCGTTAAGCACGGGGCACTCTCTTCCTGCTTTCACGCACACGTCTGAAACGCTTCCGTGATCACAAAAGAAGGTGTGCACTGCAAGACGCTTTCCACAAAGTGTTCCTTCTTTCAGTTAAGTAGACGGCACCGCTTTCCTTCGGTTTTCTTACACGGTTCTGCAAATGCTTCCATCTTCAAGGCAGACGATGTGAGGTGAAAGATGGCTTCGACACAATGTTCTTCCTTAAGGATTGGTGAGTGGCCCTTTCCTTGTGCTTTCATTCACACTCCAAAACATGCTTCCTTCATCATGACAGACGATGTGAATTGGAAGACCCTTTCTCCGTATACCCTCTTCTTACGAGAGGGACGTCTATGGCCGTTTCCTTCAGGTTCTACACACGCACCGGGTAACCCTTGTATCTTCACTGGCTAATGTTGCCGTCTCTCTACCACACAACGTCGCGTCGCTGAATGGAATGATGGCACTGGCTTTTCGTATTCACACAAGCTTTTCGAACGGCCTCCCTCTTCGTGATAGGTGTGTGTGGAGAGATGCTGTCTCTGTGGTGTTCTTACGTAGTTAAACGAAGGGCATGAACTTCATGCGTGCAGCCACGGTTTTGCCTAATGCTCCCGGTTCCTGGCACCACGTGTGAGGTACAAGATGCTTAATTCAGAGTGCTCTCCTTAGCGTCAAGTCGGTGACGCGTTCGTCAGGCATTCATAGACACTCTTTTGACACACTTGCCATCTTCGCAACAGAAGATGTGAACTGGAAGGTGGTGTCTATTCGGTGTTCTTTCTGCGACTTGTGTACATGGCCCTTTCCTTACGGTTCAACCTATGTATTGGGAAACGCGTGGGTACACAATGGGTTGCGTTGTGAGTTCGCTGGGGCCTTTTAGCAACACGGCCTTGGGCCTCACCACTAAGTATTGAGACCCTCTCCTTTTTCAACCACACTTCTGAAAGTACTTCCAGATTCTTACATAGGATGTGCATGGGAAGATCTTTCTGAAGGGTGTTCATACTTCAGCATAGAGCATGTTCCTTATGATTTCATACACACTTCAGAAACACAGCCCTCTTCATGGAGGTAGATTGGATTTGGAAGGCTGTTTCTAAACAGTGCTCTTTCTCCGTGTTACGCGTATGGCACGTCTCCTGTCATTAAACACAGGTATTTTAGAACGCTGCTCCCTCCATGAATCACGATATCAGAAGTAGCATTTTCTGTACAGAAGCTTGGTTCTCAGAGTTTCGTAAGTGTCATCGCTTTCCACGTCTCCTCACCCTCGAGCATAGGCTTCCAGCTTCATGAGAGACGGTGAGAGTTTCAGATCGTTTTCCAGGGAGTTCTTTCAGAACGTTAAGCGTACGTTCATTTCCTTATGCTGATAAACACACTTTTGAACCTGCTTCCCAAGTTCATGAAAGATGGAGTCGGTAGGGCTCTTTCTTAAAGACAACTCTCTGTCACTTTCCTGATGCTTTCAACACAACTTTGCAAAAGTCTCCGCCTTCGTGACAGAAGTTGTGAGTTGTGAGATGCCCTCTGTCCAGTGTTCTTACCCGCTGCTATGTTTATGGCGCTTTCCTTAAGGTTCAACACACAGGGAAGAAAACCCTGGTAACTGTCATGCAGCAGGATGTGCGTTGCGACTGCAGTCTACCTACCCAGACTGGGTTCTCTGAATTCAGTGCATGGCACTTCCTTCGCCCTCTCACACCCACTGCTGCAAATGCTTCCCTCTTCACGACAGACGACGGGAGCTGAGAGACGGTTTCTATGCAGTGTTCGGACGTCGCGTTAAGCACGGGGCACTCTCTTCCTGCTTTCACGCACACGTCTGAAACGCTTCCGTGATCACAAAAGAAGGTGTGCACTGCAAGACGCTTTCCACAAAGTGTTCCTTCTTTCAGTTAAGTAGACGGCACCGCTTTCCTTCGGTTTTCTTACACGGTTCTGCAAATGCTTCCATCTTCAAGGCAGACGATGTGAGGTGAAAGATGGCTTCGACACAATGTTCTTCCTTAAGGATTGTTGAGTGGCCCTTTCCTTGTGCTTTCATTCACACTCCAAAACATGCTTAATTCATCATGACAGACGATGGGAATTGGAAGACCCTTTCTCCGTATACCCTCTTCTTACGAGAGGGACGTCTATGGCCGTTTCCTTCAGGTTCTACACACGCACCGGGTAACCCTTGTATCTTCACTGGCTAATGTTGCCGTCTCTCTACCACACAACGTCGCGTCGCTGAATGGAATGATGGCACTGGCTTTTCGTATTCACACAAGCTTTTCGAACGGCCTCCCTCTTCGTGATAGGTGTGTGTGTAGAGATGCTGTCTCTCTGGTGTTCTTACGTAGTTAAACGAAGGGCATGAACTTCATGCGTGCAGCCACGGTTTTGCCTAATGCTCCCGGTTCCTGGCACCACGTGTGAGGTACAAGATGCTTAATTCAGAGTGCTCTCCTTAGCGTCAAGTCGGTGACGCGTTCGTCAGGCATTCATAGACACTCTTTTGAAACACTTGCCATCTTCGCAACAGAAGATGTGAACTGGAAGGTGGTGTCTATTCGGTGTTCTTTCTGCGACTTGTGTACATGGCCCTTTCCTTACGGTTCAACCTATGTATTGGGAAACGCGTGGGTACACAATGGGTTGCGTTGTGAGTTCGCTGGGGCCTTTTAGCAACACGGCCTTGGGCCTCACCACTAAGTATTGAGACCCTCTCCTTTTTCAACCACACTTCTATAGTACTTCCAGATTCTTACATAGGATGTGCATGGGAAGATCTTTATGAAGGGTGTTCATACTTCAGCATAGAGCATGTTCCTTATGATTTCATACACACTTCAGAAACACAGCCCTCTTCATGGAGGTAGATTGGATTTGGAAGGCTGTTTCTAGACAGTGCTCTTTCTCCGTGTTACGCGTATGGCACGTCTCCTGTCATTAAACACAGGTATTTTAGAACGCTGCTCCCTCCATGAATCACGATATCAGAAGTAGCATTTTCTGTACAGAAGCTTGGTTCTCAGAGTTTCGTAAGTGTCATAGCTTTCCACGTCTCCTCACCCTCGAGCATAGGCTTCCAGCTTCATGAGAGAGGTGAGAGTTTCAGATCGTTTTCCAGGGAGTTCTTTCAGAACGTTAAGCGTACGTTCATTTCCTTATGCTGATAAACACACTTTTGAGCCTGCTTCCCAAGTTCATGAAAGATGGAGTCGGTAGGGCTCTTTCTTAAAGACAAGTCTCTGTCACTTTCCTGATGCTTTCAACACAACTTTGCAAAAGTCTCCGCCTTCGTGACAGAAGTTGTGAGTTGTGAGATGCCCTCTGTCCAGTGTTCTTACCCGCTGCTATGTTTATGGCGCTTTCCTTAAGGTTCAACACACAGGGAAGAAATCCCTGGTAACTGTCATGCAGCAGGATGTGCGTTGCGACTGCAGTCTACCTACCCAGACTGGGTTCTCTGAATTCAGTGCATGGCACTTCCTTCGCCCTCTCACACCCACTGCTGCAAATGCTTCCCTCTTCACGACAGACGACGGGAGCTGAGAGACGGTTTCTATGAGTGTTCGGACATCGTGTTAAGCACGGGGCACTCTCTTCCTGCTTTCACGCACACGTCTGAAACGCTTCCGTGATCACAAAAGAAGGTGTGCACTGCAAGACGCTTTCCACAAAGTGTTCCTTCTTTCAGTTAAGTAGACGGCACCGCTTTCCTTCGGTTTTCTTACACGGTTCTGCAAATGCTTCCATCTTCAAGGCAGACGATGTGAGGTGAAAGATGGCTTCGACACAATGTTCTTCCTTAAGGATTGGTGAGTGGCCCTTTCCTTGTGCTTTCATTCACACTCCAAAACATGCTTCCTTCATCATGACAGACGATGTGAATTGGAAGACCCTTTCTCCGTATACCCTCTTCTTACGAGAGGGACGTCTATGGCCATTTCCTTCAGGTTCTACACACGCACCGGGTAACCCTTGTATCTTCACTGGCTAATGTTGCCGTCTCTCTACCACACAACGTCGCGTCGCTGAATGGAATGATGGCACTGGCTTTTCGTATTCACACAAGCTTTTCGAACGGCCTCCCTCTTCGTGATAGGTGTGTGTGGAGAGATGCTGTCTCTGTGGTGTTCTTACGTAGTTAAACGAAGGGCATGAACTTCATGCGTGCAGCCACGGTTTTGCCTAATGCTCCCGGTTCCTGGCACCACGTGTGAGGTACAAGATGCTTAATTCAGAGTGCTCTCCTTAGCATCAAGTCGGTGACGCGTTCGTCAGGCATTCATAGACACTCTTTTGAAACACGTGCCATCTTCGCAACAGAAGATGTGAACTGGAAGGTGGTGTCTATTCGGTGTTCTTTCTGCGACTTGTGTACATGGCCCTTTCCTTACGGTTCAACCTATGTATTGGGAAACGCGTGGGTACGCAATGGGTTGCGTTGTGAGTTCGCTGGAGCCTTTTAGCAACACGGCCTTGGGCCTCACCACTAAGTATTGAGACCCTCTCCTTTTTCAACCACACTTCTATAGTACTTCCAGATTCTTACATAGGATGTGCATGGGAAGATCTTTCTGAAGGGTGTTCATACTTCAGCATAGAGCATGTTCCTTATGATTTCATACACACTTCAGAAACACAGCCCTCTTCATGGAGGTAGATTGGATTTGGAAGGCTGTTTCTAGACAGTGCTCTTTCTCCGTGTTACGCGTATGGCACGTCTCCTGTCATTAAACACAGGTATTTTAGAACGCTGCTCCCTCCATGAATCACGATATCAGAAGTAGCATTTTCTGTACAGAAGCTTGGTTCTCAGAGTTTCGTAAGTGTCATAGCTTTCCACGTCTCCTCACCCTCGAGCATAGGCTTCCAGCTTCATGAGAGAGGTGAGAGTTTCAGATCGTTTTCCAGGGAGTTCTTTCAGAATGTTAAGAGTACGTTCATTTCCTTATGCTGATAAACACACTTTTGAGCCTGCTTCCCAAGTTCATGAAAGATGGAGTCGGTAGGGCTCTTTCTTAAAGACAACTCTCTGTCACTTTCCTGATGCTTTCAACACAACTTTGCAAAAGTCTCCGCCTTCGTGACAGAAGTTGTGAGTTGTGAGATGCCCTCTGTCCAGTGTTCTTACCCGCTGCTATGTTTATGGCGCTTTCCTTAAGGTTCAACACACAGGGAAGAAATCCCTGGTAACTGTCATGCAGCAGGATGTGCGTTGCGACTGCAGTCTACCTACCCAGACTGGGTTCTCTGAATTCAGTGCATGGCACTTCCTTCGCCCTCTCACACCCACTGCTGCAAATGCTTCCCTCTTCACGACAGACGACGGGAGCTGAGAGACGGTTTCTATGAGTGTTCGGACATCGCGTTAAGCACGGGGCACTCTCTTCCTGCTTTCACGCACACGTCTGAAACGCTTCCGTGATCACAAAAGAAGGTGTGCACTGCAAGACGCTTTCCACAAAGTGTTCCTTCTTTCAGTTAAGTAGACGGCACCGCTTTCCTTCGGTTTTCTTACACGGTTCTGCAAATGCTTCCATCTTCAAGGCAGACGATGTGAGGTGAAAGATGGCTTCGACACAATGTTCTTCCTTCAGGATTGGTGAGTGGCTCTTTCCTTGTGCTTTCATTCACACTCCAAAACATGCTTCCTTCATCATGACAGACGATGTGAATTGGAAGACCCTTTCTCCGTATACCCTCTTCTTACGAGAGGGACGTCTATGGCCGTTTCCTTCAGGTTCTACACACGCACCGGGTAACCCTTGTATCTTCACTGGCTAATGTTGCCGTCTCTCTACCACACAACGTCGCGTCGCTGAATGGAATGATGGCACTGGCTTTTCGTATTCACACAAGCTTTTCGAACGGCCTCCCTCTTCGTGATAGGTGTGTGTGGAGAGATGCTGTCTCTGTGGTGTTCTTACGTAGTTAAACGAAGGGCATGAACTTCATGCGTGCAGCCACGGTTTTGCCTAATGCTCCCGGTTCCTGGCACCACGTGTGAGGTACAAGATGCTTAATTCAGAGTGCTCTCCTTAGCATCAAGTCGGTGACGCGTTCGTCAGGCATTCATAGACACTCTTTTGAAACACTTGCCATCTTCGCAACAGAAGATGTGAACTGGAAGGTGGTGTCTATTCGGTGTTCGTTCTGCGACTTGTGTACATGGCCCTTTCCTTAGGGTTCAACCTATGTATTGGGAAACGCGTGGGTACACAATGGGTTGCGTTGTGAGTTCGCTGGGGCCTTTTAGCAACACGGCCTTGGGCCTCACCACTAAGTATTGAGACCCTCTCCTTTTTCAACCACACTTCTATAGTACTTCCAGATTCTTACATAGGATGTGCATGGGAAGATCTTTCTGAAGGGTGTTCATACTTCAGCATAGAGCATGTTCCTTATGATTTCATACACACTTCAGAAACACAGCCCTCTTCATGGAGGTAGATTGGATTTGGAAGGCTGTTTCTAGACAGTGCTCTTTCTCCGTGTTACGCATATGGCACGTCTCCTGTCATTAAACACAGGTATTTTAGAACGCTGCTCCCTCCATGAATCACGATATCAGAAGTAGCATTTTCTGTACAGAAGCTTGGTTCTCAGAGTTTCGTAAGTGTCATAGCTTTCCACGTCTCCTCACCCTCGAGCATAGGCTTCCAGCTTCATGAGAGAGGTGAGAGTTTCAGATCGTTTTCCAGGGAGTTCTTTCAGAACGTTAAGCGTACGTTCATTTCCTTATGCTGATAAACACACTTTTGGGCCTGCTTCCCAAGTTCATGAAAGATGGAGTCGGTAGGGCTCTTTCTTAAAGACAACTCTCTGTCACTTTCCTGATGCTTTCAACACAACTTTGCAAAAGTCTCCGCCTTCGTGACAGAAGTTGTGAGTTGTGAGATGCCCTCTGTCCAGTGTTCTTACCCGCTGCTATGTTTATGGCGCTTTCCTTAAGGTTCAACACACAGGGAAGAAATCCCTGGTAACTGTCATGCAGCAGGATGTGCGTTGCGACTGCAGTCTACCTACCCAGACTGGGTTCTCTGAATTCAGTGCATGGCACTTCCTTCGCCCTCTCACACCCACTGCTGCAAATGCTTCCCTCTTCACGACAGACGACGGGAGCTGAGAGACGGTTTCTATGAGTGTTCGGACATCGCGTTAAGCACGGGGCACTCTCTTCCTGCTTT
Organism: Ursus americanus; assembly: GCF_024610735.1. Classification (NCBI taxonomy): domain Eukaryota; kingdom Metazoa; phylum Chordata; class Mammalia; order Carnivora; family Ursidae; genus Ursus; species Ursus americanus. The sequence continues at coordinate 63,020,169 of NC_142128.1, forward strand.
CACGCACACGTCTGAAACGCTTCCGTGATCACAAAAGAAGGTGTGCACTGCAAGACGCTTTCCACAAAGTGTTCCTTCTTTCAGTTAAGTAGACGGCACCGCTTTCCTTCGGTTTTCTTACACGGTTCTGCAAATGCTTCCATCTTCAAGGCAGACGATGTGAGGTGAAAGATGGCTTCGACACAATGTTCTTCCTTCAGGATTGGTGAGTGGCCCTTTCCTTGTGCTTTCATTCACACTCCAAAACATGCTTCCTTCATCATGACAGACGATGTGAATTGGAAGACCCTTTCTCCGTATACCCTCTTCTTACGAGAGGGACGTCTATGGCCGTTTCCTTCAGGTTCTACACACGCACCGGGTAACCCTTGTATCTTCACTGGCTAATGTTGCCGTCTCTCTACCACACAACGTCGCGTCGCTGAATGGAATGATGGCACTGGCTTTTCGTATTCACACAAGCTTTTCGAACGGCCTCCCTCTTCGTGATAGGTGTGTGTGGAGAGATGCTGTCTCTGTGGTGTTCTTACGTAGTTAAACGAAGGGCATGAACTTCATGCGTGCAGCCACGGTTTTGCCTAATGCTCCCGGTTCCTGGCACCACGTGTGAGGTACAAGATGCTTAATTCAGAGTGCTCTCCTTAGCGTCAAGTCGGTGACGCGTTCGTCAGGCATTCATAGACACTCTTTTGAAACACTTGCCATCTTCGCAACAGAAGATGTGAACTGGAAGGTGGTGTCTATTCGGTGTTCGTTCTGCGACTTGTGTACATGGCCCTTTCCTTACGGTTCAACCTATGTATTGGGAAACGCGTGGGTACACAATGGGTTGCGTTGTGAGTTCGCTGGGGCCTTTTAGCAACACGGCCTTGGGCCTCACCACTAAGTATTGAGACCCTCTCCTTTTTCAACCACACTTCTGAAAGTACTTCCAGATTCTTACATAGGATGTGCATGGGAAGATCTTTCTGAAGGGTGTTCATACTTCAGCATAGACCATATTCCTTATGATTTCATACACACTTCAGAAACAGAGCCCTCTTCATGGAGGTAGATTGGATTTGGAAGGCTGTTTCTAAACAGTGCTCTTTCTCCGTGTTACGCGTATGGCACGTCTCCTGTCATTAAACACAGGTATTTTAGAACGCTGCTCCCTCCATGAATCACGATATCAGAAGTAGCATTTTCTGTACAGAAGCTTGGTTCTCAGAGTTTCGTAAGTGTCATCGCTTTCCACGTCTCCTCACCCTCGAGCATAGGCTTCCAGCTTCATGAGAGACGGTGAGAGTTTCAGATCGTTTTCTAGGGAGTTCTTTCAGAACGTTAAGCGTACGTTCATTTCCTTATGCTGATAAACACACTTTTGAACCTGCTTCCCAAGTTCATGAAAGATGGAGTCGGTAGGGCTCTTTCTTAAAGACAACTCTCTGTCACTTTCCTGATGCTTTCAACACAACTTTGCAAAAGTCTCCGCCTTCGTGACAGAAGTTGTGAGTTGTGAGATGCCCTCTGTCCAGTGTTCTTACCCGCTGCTATGTTTATGGCGCTTTCCTTAAGGTTCAACACACAGGGAAGAAATCCCTGGTAACTGTCATGCAGCAGGATGTGCGTTGCGACTGCAGTCTACCTACCCAGACTGGGTTCTCTGAATTCAGTGCATGGCACTTCCTTCGCCCTCTCACACCCACTGCTGCAAATGCTTCCCTCTTCACGACAGACAACGGGAGCTGAGAGACGGTTTCTATGCAGTGTTCGGACGTCGCGTTAAGCACGGGGCACTCTCTTCCTGCTTTCACGCACACGTCTGAAACGCTTCCGTGATCACAAAAGAAGGTGTGCACTGCAAGACGCTTTCCACAAAGTGTTCCTTCTTTCAGTTAAGTAGACGGCACCGCTTTCCTTAGATTTTCTTACATGGTTCTGCAAATGCTTCCATCTTCAAGGCAGATGATGTGAGGTGAAAGATGGCTTCGACACAATGTTCTTCCTTAAGGATTGGTGAGTGGCCCTTTCCTTGTGCTTTCATTCACACTCCAAAACATGCTTCCTTCATCATGACAGACGATGTGAATTGGAAGACCCTTTCTCCGTATACCCTCTTCTTACGAGAGGGACGTCTATGGCCGTTTCCTTCAGGTTCTACACACGCACCGGGTAACCCTTGTATCTTCACTGGCTAATGTTGCCGTCTCTCTACCACACAACGTCGCGTCGCTGAATGGAATGATGGCACTGGCTTTTCGTATTCACACAAGCTTTTCGAACGGCCTCCCTCTTCGTGATAGGTATGTGTGGAGAGATGCTGTCTCTGTGGTGTTCTTACGTAGTTAAACGAAGGGCATGAACTTCATGCGTGCAGCCACGGTTTTGCCTAATGCTCCCGGTTCCTGGCACCACGTGTGAGGTACAAGATGCTTAATTCAGAGTGCTCTCCTTAGCGTCAAGTCGGTGACGCGTTCGTCAGGCATTCATAGACACTCTTTTGAAACACGTGCCATCTTCGCAACAGAAGATGTGAACTGGAAGGTGGTGTCTATTCGGTGTTCTTTCTGCGACTTGTGTACATGGCCCTTTCCTTAGGGTTCAACCTATGTATTGGGAAACGCGTGGGTACACAATGGGTTGCGTTGTGAGTTCGCTGGGGCCTTTTAGCAACACGGCCTTGGGCCTCACCACTAAGTATTGAGACCCTCTCCTTTTTCAACCACACTTCTATAGTACTTCCAGATTCTTACATAGGATGTGCATGGGAAGATCTTTCTGAAGGGTGTTCATACTTCAGCATAGAGCATGTTCCTTATGATTTCATACACACTTCAGAAACACAGCCCTCTTCATGGAGGTAGATTGGATTTGGAAGGCTGTTTCTAGACAGTGCTCTTTCTCCGTGTTACGCATATGGCACGTCTCCTGTCATTAAACACAGGTATTTTAGAACGCTGCTCCCTCCATGAATCACGATATCAGAAGTAGCATTTTCTGTACAGAAGCTTGGTTCTCAGAGTTTCGTAAGTGTCATAGCTTTCCACGTCTCCTCACCCTCGAGCATAGGCTTCCAGCTTCATGAGAGAGGTGAGAGTTTCAGATCGTTTTCCAGGGAGTTCTTTCAGAACGTTAAGCGTACGTTCATTTCCTTATGCTGATAAACACACTTTTGGGCCTGCTTCCCAAGTTCATGAAAGATGGAGTCGGTAGGGCTCTTTCTTAAAGACAACTCTCTGTCACTTTCCTGATGCTTTCAACACAACTTTGCAAAAGTCTCCGCCTTCGTGACAGAAGTTGTGAGTTGTGAGATGCCCTCTGTCCAGTGTTCTTACCCGCTGCTATGTTTATGGCGCTTTCCTTAAGGTTCAACACACAGGGAAGAAATCCCTGGTAACTGTCATGCAGCAGGATGGGCGTTGCGACTGCAGTCTACCTACCCAGACTGGGTTCTCTGAATTCAGTGCATGGCACTTCCTTCGCCCTCTCACACCCACTGCTGCAAATGCTTCCCTCTTCACGACAGACGACGGGAGCTGAGAGACGGTTTCTATGAGTGTTCGGACATCGCGTTAAGCACGGGGCACTCTCTTCCTGCTTTCACGCACACGTCTGAAACGCTTCCGTGATCACAAAAGAAGGTGTGCACTGCAAGACGCTTTCCACAAAGTGTTCCTTCTTTCAGTTAAGTAGACGGCACCGCTTTCCTTCGGTTTTCTTACACGGTTCTGCAAATGCTTCCATCTTCAAGGCAGACGATGTGAGGTGAAAGATGGCTTCGACACAATGTTCTTCCTTCAGGATTGGTGAGTGGCCCTTTCCTTGTGCTTTCATTCACACTCCAAAACATGCTTCCTTCATCATGACAGACGATGTGAATTGGAAGACCCTTTCTCCGTATACCCTCTTCTTACGAGAGGGACGTCTATGGCCGTTTCCTTCAGGTTCTACACACGCACCGGGTAACCCTTGTATCTTCACTGGCTAATGTTGCCGTCTCTCTACCACACAACGTCGCGTCGCTGAATGGAATGATGGCACTGGCTTTTCGTATTCACACAAGCTTTTCGAACGGCCTCCCTCTTCGTGATAGGTGTGTGTGGAGAGATGCTGTCTCTGTGGTGTTCTTACGTAGTTAAACGAAGGGCATGAACTTCATGCGTGCAGCCACGGTTTTGCCTAATGCTCCCGGTTCCTGGCACCACGTGTGAGGTACAAGATGCTTAATTAAGAGTGCTCTCCTTAGCGTCAAGTCGGTGACGCGTTCGTCAGGCATTCATAGACACTCTTTTGAAACACTTGCCATCTTCGCAACAGAAGATGTGAACTGGAAGGTGGTGTCTATTCGGTGTTCTTCCTGCGACTTGTGTACATGACTCTTTCCTTAGCGTTCAACCTATGTATTGGGAAACGCGTGGGTACACAATGGGTTGCGTTGTGAGTTCGCTGGGGCCTTTCAGCAACACGGCCTTGGGCCTCACCACTAAGTATTGAGACCCTCTCCTTTTTCAACCACACTTCTATAGTACTTCCAGATTCTTACATAGGATGTGCATGGGAAGATCTTTCTGAAGGGTGTTCATACTTCAGCATAGAGCATGTTCCTTATGATTTCATACACACTTCAAAAACAGAGCCCTCTTCATGGAGGTAGATTGGATTTGGAAGGCTGTTTCTAAACAGTGCTCTTTCTCCGTGTTACGCGTATGGCACGTCTCCTGTCATTAAACACAGGTATTTTAGAATGCTGCTCCCTCCATGAATCACGATATCAGAAGTAGCATTTTCTGTACAGAAGCTTGGTTCTCAGAGTTTCGTAAGTGTCATCGCTTTCCACGTCTCCTCACCCTCGAGCATAGGCTTCCAGCTTCATGAGAGACGGTGAGAGTTTCAGATCGTTTTCTAGGGAGTTCTTTCAGAACGTTAAGCGTACGTTCATTTCCTTATGCTGATAAACACACTTTTGAACCTGCTTCCCAAGTTCATGAAAGATGGAGTCGGTAGGGCTCTTTCTTAAAGACAAGTCTCTGTCACTTTCCTGATGCTTTCAACACAACTTTGCAAAAGTCTCCGCCTTCGTGACAGAAGTTGTGAGTTGTGAGATGCCCTCTGTCCAGTGTTCTTACCCGCTGCTATGTTTATGGCGCTTTCCTTAAGGTTCAACACACAGGGAAGAAAACCCTGATAACTGTCATGCAGCAGGATGTGCGTTGCGACTGCAGTCTACCTACCCAGACTGGGTTCTCTGAATTCAGTGCATGGCACTTCCTTCGCCCTCTCACACCCACTGCTGCAAATGCTTCCCTCTTCACGACAGACGACGGGAGCTGAGAGACGGTTTCTATGCAGTGTTCGGACGTCGCGTTAAGCACGGGGCACTCTCTTCCTGCTTTCACGCACACGTCTGAAACGCTTCCGTGATCACAAAAGAAGGTGTGCACTGCAAGACGCTTTCCACAAAGTGTTCCTTCTTTCAGTTAAGTAGACGGCACCGCTTTCCTTAGATTTTCTTACATGGTTCTGCAAATGCTTCCATCTTCAAGGCAGATGATGTGAGGTGAAAGATGGCTTCGACACAATGTTCTTCCTTAAGGATTGGTGAGTGGCCCTTTCCTTGTGCTTTCATTCACACTCCAAAACATGCTTCCTTCATCATGACAGACGATGTGAATTGGAAGACCCTTTCTCCGTATACCCTCTTCTTACGAGAGGGACGTCTATGGCCGTTTCCTTCAGGTTCTACACACGCACCGGGTAACCCTTGTATCTTCACTGGCTAATGTTGCCGTCTCTCTACCACACAACGTCGCGTCGCTGAATGGAATGATGGCACTGGCTTTTCGTATTCACACAAGCTTTTCGAACGGCCTCCCTCTTCGTGATAGGTATGTGTGGAGAGATGCTGTCTCTGTGGTGTTCTTACGTAGTTAAACGAAGGGCATGAACTTCATGCGTGCAGGCACGGTTTTGCCTAATGCTCCCGGTTCCTGGCACCACGTGTGAGGTACAAGATGCTTAATTCAGAGTGCTCTCCTTAGCGTCAAGTCGGTGACGCGTTCGTCAGGCATTCATAGACACTCTTTTGAAACACGTGCCATCTTCGCAACAGAAGATGTGAACTGGAAGGTGGTGTCTATTCGGTGTTCTTTCTGCGACTTGTGTACATGGCCCTTTCCTTAGGGTTCAACCTATGTATTGGGAAACGCGTGGGTACACAATGGGTTGCGTTGTGAGTTCGCTGGGGCCTTTTAGCAACACGGCCTTGGGCCTCACCACTAAGTATTGAGACCCTCTCCTTTTTCAACCACACTTCTATAGTACTTCCAGATTCTTACATAGGATGTGCATGGGAAGATCTTTCTGAAGGGTGTTCATACTTCAGCATAGAGCATGTTCCTTATGATTTCATACACACTTCAGAAACACAGCCCTCTTCATGGAGGTAGATTGGATTTGGAAGGCTGTTTCTAGACAGTGCTCTTTCTCCGTGTTACGCATATGGCACGTCTCCTGTCATTAAACACAGGTATTTTAGAACGCTGCTCCCTCCATGAATCACGATATCAGGAGTAGCATTTTCTGTACAGAAGCTTGGTTCTCAGAGTTTCGTAAGTGTCATAGCTTTCCACGTCTCCTCACCCTCGAGCATAGGCTTCCAGCTTCATGAGAGAGGTGAGAGTTTCAGATCGTTTTCCAGGGAGTTCTTTCAGAACGTTAAGCGTACGTTCATTTCCTTATGCTGATAAACACACTTTTGGGCCTGCTTCCCAAGTTCATGAAAGATGGAGTCGATAGGGCTCTTTCTTAAAGACAACTCTCTGTCACTTTCCTGATGCTTTCAACACAACTTTGCAAAAGTCTCCGCCTTCGTGACAGAAGTTGTGAGTTGTGAGATGCCCTCTGTCCAGTGTTCTTACCCGCTGCTATGTTTATGGCGCTTTCCTTAAGGTTCAACACACAGGGAAGAAATCCCTGGTAACTGTCATGCAGCAGGATGTGCGTTGCGACTGCAGTCTACCTACCCAGACTGGGTTCTCTGAATTCAGTGCATGGCACTTCCTTCGCCCTCTCACACCCACTGCTGCAAATGCTTCCCTCTTCATGACAGACGACGGGAGCTGAGAGACGGTTTCTATGAGTGTTCGGACATCGCGTTAAGCACGGGGCACTCTCTTCCTGCTTTCACGCACACGTCTGAAACGCTTCCGTGATCACAAAAGAAGGTGTGCACTGCAAGACGCTTTCCACAAAGTGTTCCTTCTTTCAGTTAAGTAGACGGCACCGCTTTCCTTCGGTTTTCTTACACGGTTCTGCAAATGCTTCCATCTTCAAGGCAGACGATGTGAGGTGAAAGATGGCTTCGACACAATGTTCTTCCTTCAGGATTGGTGAGTGGCCCTTTCCTTGTGCTTTCATTCACACTCCAAAACATGCTTCCTTCATCATGACAGACGATGTGAATTGGAAGACCCTTTCTCCGTATACCCTCTTCTTACGAGAGGGACGTCTATGGCCGTTTCCTTCAGGTTCTACACACGCACCGGGTAACCCTTGTATCTTCACTGGCTAATGTTGCCGTCTCTCTACCACACAACGTCGCGTCGCTGAATGGAATGATGGCACTGGCTTTTCGTATTCACACAAGCTTTTCGAACGGCCTCCCTCTTCGTGATAGGTGTGTGTGGAGAGATGCTGTCTCTGTGGTGTTCTTACGTAGTTAAACGAAGGGCATGAACTTCATGCGTGCAGCCACGGTTTTGCCTAATGCTCCCGGTTCCTGGCACCACGTGTGAGGTACAAGATGCTTAATTAAGAGTGCTCTCCTTAGCGTCAAGTCGGTGACGCGTTCGTCAGGCATTCATAGACACTCTTTTGAAACACTTGCCATCTTCGCAACAGAAGATGTGAACTGGAAGGTGGTGTCTATTCGGTGTTCTTCCTGCGACTTGTGTACATGACTCTTTCCTTAGCGTTCAACCTATGTATTGGGAAACGCGTGGGTACACAATGGGTTGCGTTGTGAGTTCGCTGGGGCCTTTCAGCAACACGGCCTTGGGCCTCACCACTAAGTATTGAGACCCTCTCCTTTTTCAACCACACTTCTATAGTACTTCCAGATTCTTACATAGGATGTGCATGGGAAGATCTTTCTGAAGGGTGTTCATACTTCAGCATAGAGCATGTTCCTTATGATTTCATACACACTTCAGAAACAGAGCCCTCTTCATGGAGGTAGATTGGATTTGGAAGGCTGTTTCTAAACAGTGCTCTTTCTCCGTGTTACGCGTATGGCACGTCTCCTGTCATTAAACACAGGTATTTTAGAACGCTGCTCCCTCCATGAATCACGATATCAGAAGTAGCATTTTCTGTACAGAAGCTTGGTTCTCAGAGTTTCGTAAGTGTCATCGCTTTCCACGTCTCCTCACCCTCGAGCATAGGCTTCCAGCTTCATGAGAGACGGTGAGAGTTTCAGATCGTTTTCTAGGGAGTTCTTTCAGAACGTTAAGCGTACGTTCATTTCCTTATGCTGATAAACACACTTTTGAACCTGCTTCCCAAGTTCATGAAAGATGGAGTCGGTAGGGCTCTTTCTTAAAGACAAGTCTCTGTCACTTTCCTGATGCTTTCAACACAACTTTGCAAAAGTCTCCGCCTTCGTGACAGAAGTTGTGAGTTGTGAGATGCCCTCTGTCCAGTGTTCTTACCCGCTGCTATGTTTATGGCGCTTTCCTTAAGGTTCAACACACAGGGAAGAAAACCCTGATAACTGTCATGCAGCAGGATGTGCGTTGCGACTGCAGTCTACCTACCCAGACTGGGTTCTCTGAATTCAGTGCATGGCACTTCCTTCGCCCTCTCACACCCACTGCTGCAAATGCTTCCCTCTTCACGACAGACAACGGGAGCTGAGAGACGGTTTCTATGCAGTGTTCGAACGTCGCGTTAAGCACGGGGCACTCTCTTCCTGCTTTCACGCACACGTCTGAAACGCTTCCGTGATCACAAAAGAAGGTGTGCACTGCAAGACGCTTTCCACAAAGTGTTCCTTCTTTCAGTTAAGTAGACGGCACCGCTTTCCTTCGGTTTTCTTACACGGTTCTGCAAATGCTTCCATCTTCAAGGCAGACGATGTGAGGTGAAAGATGGCTTCGACACAATGTTCTTCCTTAAGGATTGGTGAGTGGCCCTTTCCTTGTGCTTTCATTCACACTCCAAAACATGCTTCCTTCATCATGACAGACGATGTGAATTGGAAGACCCTTTCTCCGTATACCCTCTTCTTACGAGAGGGACGTCTATGGCCGTTTCCTTCAGGTTCTACACACGCACCGGGTAACCCTTGTATCTTCACTGGCTAATGTTGCCGTCTCTCTACCACACAACATCGCGTCGCTGAATGGAATGATGGCACTGGCTTTTCGTATTCACACAAGCTTTTCGAACGGCCTACCTTTTCGTGATAGGTGTGTGTGGAGAGATGCTGTCTCTGTGGTGTTCTTAAGTAGTTAAACGAAGGGCATGAACTTCATGCGTGCAGCCACGGTTTTGCCTAATGCTCCCGGTTCCTGGCACCACGTGTGAGGTACAAGATGCTTAATTCAGAGTGCTCTCCTTAGCGTCAAGTCGGTGACGCGTTCGTCAGGCATTCATAGACACTCTTTTGAAACACTTGCCATCTTCGCAACAGAAGATGTGAACTGGAAGGTGGTGTCTATTCGGTGTTCGTTCTGCGACTTGTGTACATGGCCCTTTCCTTACGGTTCAACCTATGTATTGGGAAACGCGTGGGTACACAATGGGTTGCGTTGTGAGTTCACTGGGGCCTTTCAGCAACACGGCCTTGGGCCTCACCACTAAGTATTGAGACCCTCTCCTTTTTCAACCACACTTCTGAAAGTACTTCCAGATTCTTACATAGGATGTGCATGGGAAGATCTTTCTGAAGGGTGTTCATACTTCAGCATAGAGCATGTTCCTTATGATTTCATACACACTTCAGAAACACAGCCCTCTTCATGGAGGTAGATTGGATTTGGAAGGCTGTTTCTAGACAGTGCTCTTTCTCCGTGTTACGCGTATGGCACGTCTCCTGTCATTAAACACAGGTATTTTAGAACGCTGCTCCCTCCATGAATCACGATATCAGAAGTAGCATTTTCTGTACAGAAGCTTGGTTCTCAGAGTTTCGTAAGTGTCATAGCTTTCCACGTCTCCTCACCCTCGAGCATAGGCTTCCAGCTTCATGTGAGAGATGAGAGTTTCAGATCGTTTTCCAGGGAGTTCTTTCAGAACGTTAAGCGTACGTTCATTTCCTTATGCTGATAAACACACTTTTGAGCCTGCTTCCCAAGTTCATGAAAGATGGAGTCGGTAGGGCTCTTTCTTAAAGACAACTCTCTGTCACTTTCCTGATGCTTTCAACACAACTTTGCAAAAGTCTCCGCCTTCGTGACAGAAGTTGTGAGTTGTGAGATGCCCTCTGTCCAGTGTTCTTACCCGCTGCTATGTTTATGGCGCTTTCCTTAAGGTTCAACACACAGGGAAGAAATCCCTGGTAACTGTCATGCAGCAGGATGTGCGTTGCGACTGCAGTCTACCTACCCAGACTGGGTTCTCTGAATTCAGTGCATGGCACTTCCTTCGCCCTCTCACACCCACTGCTGCAAATGCTTCCCTCTTCACGACAGACGACGGGAGCTGAGAGACGGTTTCTATGAGTGTTCGGACATCGCGTTAAGCACGGGGCACTCTCTTCCTGCTTTCACGCACACGTCTGAAACGCTTCCGTGATCACAAAAGAAGGTGTGTACTGCAAGACGCTTTCCACAAAGTGTTCCTTCTTTCAGTTAAGTAGACGGCACCGCTTTCCTTCGGTTTTCTTACACGGTTCTGCAAATGCTTCCATCTTCAAGGCAGACGATGTGAGGTGAAAGATGGCTTCGACACAATGTTCTTCCTTAAGGATTGGTGAGTGGCCCTTTCCTTGTGCTTTCATTCACACTCCAAAACATGCTTCCTTCATCATGACAGACGATGTGAATTGGAAGACCCTTTCTCCGTATACCCTCTTCTTACGAGAGGGACGTCTATGGCCGTTTCCTTCAGGTTCTACACACGCACCGGGTAACCCTTGTATCTTCACTGGCTAATGTTGCCGTCTCTCTACCACACAACGTCGCGTCGCTGAATGGAATGATGGCACTGGCTTTTCGTATTCACACAAGCTTTTCGAACGGCCTCCCTCTTCGTGATAGGTGTGTGTGGAGAGATGCTGTCTCTGTGGTGTTCTTACGTAGTTAAACGAAGGGCATGAACTTCATGCGTGCAGCCACGGTTTTGCCTAATGCTCCCGGTTCCTGGCACCACGTGTGAGGTACAAGATGCTTAATTCAGAGTGCTCTCCTTAGCGTCAAGTCGGTGACGCGTTCGTCAGGCATTCATAGACACTCTTTTGAAACACTTGCCATCTTCGCAACAGAAGATGTGAACTGGAAGGTGGTGTCTATTCGGTGTTCTTCCTGCGACTTGTGTACATGACCCTTTCCTTAGCGTTCAACCTATGTATTGGGAAACGCGTGGGTACACAATGGGTTGCGTTGTGAGTTCGCTGGGGCCTTTCAGCAACACGGCCTTGGGCCTCACCACTAAGTATTGAGACCCTCTCCTTTTTCAACCACACTTCTATAGTACTTCCAGATTCTTACATAGGATGTGCATGGGAAGATCTTTCTGAAGGGTGTTCATACTTCAGCATAGAGCATGTTCCTTATGATTTCATACACACTTCAGAAACAGAGCCCTCTTCATGGAGGTAGATTGGATTTGGAAGGCTGTTTCTAAACAGTGCTCTTTCTCCGTGTTACGCGTATGGCACGTCTCCTGTCATTAAACACAGGTATTTTAGAACGCTGCTCCCTCCATGAATCACGATATCAGAAGTAGCATTTTCTGTACAGAAGCTTGGTTCTCAGAGTTTCGTAAGTGTCATCACTTTCCACGTCTCCTCACCCTCGAGCATAGGCTTCCAGCTTCATGAGAGACGGTGAGAGTTTCAGATCGTTTTCTAGGGAGTTCTTTCAGAACGTTAAGCGTACGTTCATTTCCTTATGCTGATAAACACACTTTTGAACCTGCTTCCCAAGTTCATGAAAGATGGAGTCGGTAGGGCTCTTTCTTAAAGACAACTCTCTGTCACTTTCCTGATGCTTTCAACACAACTTTGCAAAAGTCTCCGCCTTCGTGACAGAAGTTGTGAGTTGTGAGATGCCCTCTGTCCAGTGTTCTTACCCGCTGCTATGTTTATGGCGCTTTCCTTAAGGTTCAACACACAGGGAAGAAAACCCTGATAACTGTCATGCAGCAGGATGTGCGTTGCGACTGCAGTCTACCTACCCAGACTGGGTTCTCTGAATTCAGTGCATGGCACTTCCTTCGCCCTCTCACACCCACTGCTGCAAATGCTTCCCTCTTCACGACAGACGACGGGAGCTGAGAGACGGTTTCTATGAGTGTTCGGACATCGCGTTAAGCACGGGGCACTCTCTTCCTGCTTTCACGCACACGTCTGAAACGCTTCCGTGATCACAAAAGAAGGTGTGCACTGCAAGACGCTTTCCACAAAGTGTTCCTTCTTTCAGTTAAGTAGACGGCACCGCTTTCCTTCGGTTTTCTTACACGGTTCTGCAAATGCTTCCATCTTCAAGGCAGACGATGTGAGGTGAAGGATGGCTTCGACACAATGTTCTTCCTTAAGGATTGGTGAGTGGCCCTTTCCTTGTGCTTTCATTCACACTCCAAAACATGCTTCCTTCATCATGACAGACGATGTGAATTGGAAGACCCTTTCTCCGTATACCCTCTTCTTACGAGAGGGACGTCTATGGCCGTTTCCTTCAGGTTCTACACACGCACCGGGTAACCCTTGTATCTTCACTGGCTAATGTTGCCGTCTCTCTACCACACAACGTCGCGTCGCTGAATGGAATGATGGCACTGGCTTTTCGTATTCACACAAGCTTTTCGAACGGCCTCCCTCTTCGTGATAGGTGTGTGTGGAGAGATGCTGTCTCTGTGGTGTTCTTACGTAGTTAAACGAAGGGCATGAACTTCATGCGTGCAGCCACGGTTTTGCCTAATGCTCCCGGTTCCTGGCACCACGTGTGAGGTACAAGATGCTTAATTAAGAGTGCTCTCCTTAGCGTCAAGTCGGTGACGCGTTCGTCAGGCATTCATAGACACTCTTTTGAAACACTTGCCATCTTCGCAATAGAAGATGTGAACTGGAAGGTGGTGTCTATTCGGTGTTCTTCCTGCGACTTGTGTACATGACCCTTTCCTTAGCGTTCAACCTATGTATTGGGAAACGCGTGGGTACACAATGGGTTGCGTTGTGAGTTCGCTGGGGCCCTTCAGCAACACGGCCTTGGGCCTCACCACTAAGTATTGAGACCCTCTCCTTTTTCAACCACACTTCTATAGTACTTCCAGATTCTTACATAGGATGTGCATGGGAAGATCTTTCTGAAGGGTGTTCATACTTCAGCATAGAGCATGTTCCTTATGATTTCATACACACTTCAGAAACAGAGCCCTCTTCATGGAGGTAGATTGGATTTGGAAGGCTGTTTCTAAACAGTGCTCTTTCTCCGTGTTACGCGTATGGCACGTCTCCTGTCATTAAACACAGGTATTTTAGAACGCTGCTCCCTCCATGAATCACGATATCAGAAGTAGCATTTTCTGTACAGAAGCTTGGTTCTCAGAGTTTCGTAAGTGTCATCGCTTTCCACGTCTCCTCACCCTCGAGCATAGGCTTCCAGCTTCATGAGAGACGGTGAGAGTTTCAGATCGTTTTCTAGGGAGTTCTTTCAGAACGTTAAGCGTACGTTCATTTCCTTATGCTGATAAACACACTTTTGAACCTGCTTCCCAAGTTCATGAAAGATGGAGTCGGTAGGGCTCTTTCTTAAAGACAACTCTCTGTCACTTTCCTGATGCTTTCAACACAACTTTGCAAAAGTCTCCGCCTTCGTGACAGAAGTTGTGAGTTGTGAGATGCCCTCTGTCCAGTGTTCTTACCCGCTGCTATGTTTATGGCGCTTTCCTTAAGGTTCAACACACAGGGAAGAAAACCCTGATAACTGTCATGCAGCAGGATGTGCGTTGCGACTGCAGTCTACCTACCCAGACTGGGTTCTCTGAATTCAGTGCATGGCACTTCCTTCGCCCTCTCACACCCACTGCTGCAAATGCTTCCCTCTTCACGACAGACAACGGGAGCTGAGAGACGGTTTCTATGCAGTGTTCGGACGTCGCGTTAAGCACGGGGCACTCTCTTCCTGCTTTCACGCACACGTCTGAAACGCTTCCGTGATCACAAAAGAAGGTGTGCACTGCAAGACGCTTTCCACAAAGTGTTCCTTCTTTCAGTTAAGTAGACGGCACCGCTTTCCTTAGATTTTCTTACATGGTTCTGCAAATGCTTCCATCTTCAAGGCAGATGATGTGAGGTGAAAGATGGCTTCGACACAATGTTCTTCCTTAAGGATTGGTGAGTGGCCCTTTCCTTGTGCTTTCATTCACACTCCAAAACATGCTTCCTTCATCATGACAGACGATGTGAATTGGAAGACCCTTTCTCCGTATACCCTCTTCTTACGAGAGGGACGTCTATGGCCGTTTCCTTCAGGTTCTACACACGCACCGGGTAACCCTTGTATCTTCACTGGCTAATGTTGCCGTCTCTCTACCACACAACGTCGCGTCGCTGAATGGAATGATGGCACTGGCTTTTCGTATTCACACAAGCTTTTCGAACGGCCTCCCTCTTCGTGATAGGTATGTGTGGAGAGATGCTGTCTCTGTGGTGTTCTTACGTAGTTAAACGAAGGGCATGAACTTCATGCGTGCAGCCACGGTTTTGCCTAATGCTCCCGGTTCCTGGCACCACGTGTGAGGTACAAGATGCTTAATTCAGAGTGCTCTCCTTAGCGTCAAGTCGGTGACGCGTTCGTCAGGCATTCATAGACACTCTTTTGAAACACGTGCCATCTTCGCAACAGAAGATGTGAACTGGAAGGTGGTGTCTATTCGGTGTTCTTTCTGCGACTTGTGTACATGGCCCTTTCCTTAGGGTTCAACCTATGTATTGGGAAACGCGTGGGTACACAATGGGTTGCGTTGTGAGTTCGCTGGGGCCTTTTAGCAACACGGCCTTGGGCCTCACCACTAAGTATTGAGACCCTCTCCTTTTTCAACCACACTTCTATAGTACTTCCAGATTCTTACATAGGATGTGCATGGGAAGATCTTTCTGAAGGGTGTTCATACTTCAGTATAGAGCATGTTCCTTATGATTTCATACACACTTCAGAAACACAGCCCTCTTCATGGAGGTAGATTGGATTTGGAAGGCTGTTTCTAGACAGTGCTCTTTCTCCGTGTTACGCATATGGCACGTCTCCTGTCATTAAACACAGGTATTTTAGAACGCTGCTCCCTCCATGAATCACGATATCAGAAGTAGCATTTTCTGTACAGAAGCTTGGTTCTCAGAGTTTCGTAAGTGTCATAGCTTTCCACGTCTCCTCACCCTCGAGCATAGGCTTCCAGCTTCATGAGAGAGGTGAGAGTTTCAGATCGTTTTCCAGGGAGTTCTTTCAGAACGTTAAGCGTACGTTCATTTCCTTATGCTGATAAACACACTTTTGGGCCTGCTTCCCAAGTTCATGAAAGATGGAGTCGGTAGGGCTCTTTCTTAAAGACAACTCTCTGTCACTTTCCTGATGCTTTCAACACAACTTTGCAAAAGTCTCCGCCTTCGTGACAGAAGTTGTGAGTTGTGAGATGCCCTCTGTCCAGTGTTCTTACCCGCTGCTATGTTTATGGCGCTTTCCTTAAGGTTCAACACACAGGGAAGAAATCCCTGGTAACTGTCATGCAGCAGGATGTGCGTTGCGACTGCAGTCTACCTACCCAGACTGGGTTCTCTGAATTCAGTGCATGGCACTTCCTTCGCCCTCTCACACCCACTGCTGCAAATGCTTCCCTCTTCACGACAGACAACGGGAGCTGAGAGACGGTTTCTATGCAGTGTTCGGACGTCGCGTTAAGCACGGGGCACTCTCTTCCTGCTTTCACGCACACGTCTGAAACGCTTCCGTGATCACAAAAGAAGGTGTGCACTGCAAGACGCTTTCCACAAAGTGTTCCTTCTTTCAGTTAAGTAGACGGCACCGCTTTCCTTCGGTTTTCTTACACGGTCCTGCAAATGCTTCCATCTTCAAGGCAGACGATGTGAGGTGAAAGATGGCTTCGACACAATGTTCTTCCTTAAGGATTGGTGAGTGGCCCTTTCCTTGTGCTTTCATTCACACTCCAAAACATGCTTCCTTCATCATGACAGACGATGTGAATTGGAAGACCCTTTCTCCGTATACCCTCTTCTTACGAGAGGGACGTCTATGGCCGTTTCCTTCAGGTTCTACACACGCACCGGGTAACCCTTGTATCTTCACTGGCTAATGTTGCCGTCTCTCTACCACACAACGTCGCGTCGCTGAATGGAATGATGGCACTGGCTTTTCGTATTCACACAAGCTTTTCAAACGGCCTCCCTTTTCGTGATAGGTGTGTGTGGAGAGATGCTGTCTCTGTGGTGTTCTTAAGTAGTTAAACAAAGGGCATGAACTTCATGCGTGCAGCCACGGTTTTGCCTAATGCTCCCGGTTCCTGGCACCACGTGTGAGGTACAAGATGCTTAATTCAGAGTGCTCTCCTTAGCGTCAAGTCGGTGACGCGTTCGTCAGGCATTCATAGACACTCTTTTGAAACACTTGCCATCTTCGCAACAGAAGATGTGAACTGGAAGGTGGTGTCTATTCGGTGTTCGTTCTGCGACTTGTGTACATGGCCCTTTCCTTACGGTTCAACCTATGTATTGGGAAACGCGTGGGTACACAATGGGTTGCGTTGTGAGTTCACTGGGGCCTTTCAGCAACACGGCCTTGGGCCTCACCACTAAGTATTGAGACCCTCTCCTTTTTCAACCACACTTCTGAAAGTACTTCCAGATTCTTACATAGGATGTGCATGGGAAGATCTTTCTGAAGGGTGTTCATACTTCAGCATAGAGCATGTTCCTTATGATTTCATACACACTTCAGAAACACAGCCCTCTTCATGGAGGTAGATTGGATTTGGAAGGCTGTTTCTAGACAGTGCTCTTTCTCCGTGTTACGCGTATGGCACGTCTCCTGTCATTAAACACAGGTATTTTAGAACGCTGCTCCCTCCATGAATCACGATATCAGAAGTAGCATTTTCTGTACAGAAGCTTGGTTCTCAGAGTTTCGTAAGTGTCATAGCTTTCCACGTCTCCTCACCCTCGAGCATAGGCTTCCAGCTTCATGTGAGAGATGAGAGTTTCAGATCGTTTTCCAGGGAGTTCTTTCAGAACGTTAAGCGTACGTTCATTTCCTTATGCTGATAAACACACTTTTGAGCCTGCTTCCCAAGTTCATGAAAGATGGAGTCGGTAGGGCTCTTTCTTAAAGACAAGTCTCTGTCACTTTCCTGATGCTTTCAACACAACTTTGCAAAAGTCTCCGCCTTCGTGACAGAAGTTGTGAGTTGTGAGATGCCCTCTGTCCAGTGTTCTTACCCACTGCTATGTTTATGGCGCTTTCCTTAAGGTTCAACACACAGGGAAGAAATCCCTGGTAACTGTCATGCAGCAGGATGTGCGTTGCGACTGCAGTCTACCTACCCAGACTGGGTTCTCTGAATTCAGTGCATGGCACTTCCTTCGCGCTCTCACACCCACTGCTGCAAATGCTTCCCTCTTCACGACAGACGACGGGAGCTGAGAGACGGTTTCTATGCAGTGTTCGGACATCGCGTTAAGCATGGGGCACTCTCTTCCTGCTTTCACGCACACGTCTGAAACGCTTCCGTGATCACAAAAGAAGGTGTGCACTGCAAGACGCTTTCCACAAAGTGTTCCTTCTTCAGTTAAGTAGACGGCACCGCTTACCTTCCGTTTTCTTACACGGTTCTGCAAATGCTTCCATCTTCAAGGCAGACGATGTGAGGTGAAAGATGGCTTCGACACAATGTTCTTCCTTAAGGATTGGTGAGTGGCCCTTTCCTTGTGCTTTCATTCACACTCCAAAACATGCTTCCTTCATCATGACAGACGATGTGAATTGGAAGACCCTTTCTCCGTATACCCTCTTCTTACGAGAGGGACGTCTATGGCCGTTTCCTTCAGGTTCTACACACGCACCGGGTAACCCTTGTATCTTCACTGGCTAATGTTGCCGTCTCTCTACCACACAACGTCGCGTCGCTGAATGGAATGATGGCACTGGCTTTTCGTATTCACACAAGCTTTTCGAACGGCCTCCCTCTTCGTGATAGGTGTGTGTGGAGAGATGCTGTCTCTGTGGTGTTCTTACGTAGTTAAACGAAGGGCATGAACTTCATGCGTGCAGCCACGGTTTTGCCTAATGCTCCCGGTTCCTGGCACCACGTGTGAGGTACAAGATGCTTAATTCAGAGTGCTCTCCTTCGCGTCAAGTCGGTGACGCGTTCGTCAGGCATTCATAGACACTCTTTTGAAACACGTGCCATCTTCGCAACAGAAGATGTGAACTGGAAGGTGGTGTCTATTCGGTGTTCTTTCTGCGACTTGTGTACATGGCCCTTTCCTTAGGGTTCAACCTATGTATTGGGAAACGCGTGGGTACACAATGGGTTGCGTTGTGAGTTCGCTGGGGCCTTTCAGCAACACGGCCTTGGGCCTCACCACTAAGTATTGAGACCCTCTCCTTTTTCAACCACACTTCTGAAAGTACTTCCAGATTCTTATATAGGATGTGCATGGGAAGATCTTTCTGAAGGGTGTTCATACTTCAGCATAGAGCATGTTCCTTATGATTTCATACACACTTCAGAAACAGAGCTCTCTTCATGGAGGTAGATTGGATTTGGAAGGCTGTTTCTAGACAGTGCTCTTTCTCCGTGTTACGCGTATGGCACGTCTCCTGTCATTAAACACAGGTATTTTAGAACGCTGCTCCCTCCATGAATCACGATATCAGAAGTAGCATTTT
Source organism: Ursus americanus (assembly GCF_024610735.1). NCBI lineage: Eukaryota > Metazoa > Chordata > Mammalia > Carnivora > Ursidae > Ursus > Ursus americanus. The sequence continues at coordinate 63,039,269 of NC_142128.1, forward strand.
CTGTACAGAAGCTTGGTTCTCAGAGTTTCGTAAGTGTCATAGCTTTCCACGTCTCCTCACCCTCGAGCATAGGCTTCCAGCTTCATGTGAGAGATGAGAGTTTCAGATCGTTTTCCAGGGAGTTCTTTCAGAACGTTAAGCGTACGTTCATTTCCTTATGCTGATAAACACACTTTTGAGCCTGCTTCCCAAGTTCATAAAAGATGGAGTCGGTAGGGCTCTTTCTTAAAGACAACTCTCTGTCACTTTCCTGATGCTTTCAACACAACTTTGCAAAAGTCTCCGCCTTCGTGACAGAAGTTGTGAGTTGTGAGATGCCCTCTGTCCAGTGTTCTTACCCGCTGCTATGTTTATGGCGCTTTCCTTAAGGTTGAACACACAGGGAAGAAAACCCTGGTAACTGTCATGCAGCAGGATGTGCGTTGCGACTGCAGTCTACCTACCCAGACTGGGTTCTCTGAATTCAGTGCATGGCACTTCCTTCGCCCTCTCACACCCACTGCTGCAAATGCTTCCCTCTTCACGACAGACGACGGGAGCTGAGAGACGGTTTCTATGCAGTGTTCGGACATCGCGTTAAGCACGGGGCACTCTCTTCCTGCTTTCACGCACACGTCTGAAACGCTTCCGTGATCACAAAAGAAGGTGTGCACTGCAAGACGCTTTCCACAAAGTGTTCCTTCTTTCAGTTAAGTAGACGGCACCGCTTTCCTTCGGTTTTCTTACACGGTTCTGCAAATGCTTCCATCTTCAAGGCAGACGATGTGAGGTGAAAGATGGCTTCGACACAATGTTCTTCCTTAAGGATTGGTGAGTGGCCCTTTCCTTGTGCTTTCATTCACACTCCAAAACATGCTTCCTTCATCATGACAGACGATGTGAATTGGAAGACCCTTTCTCCGTATACCCTCTTCTTACGAGAGGGACGTCTATGGCCGTTTCCTTCAGGTTCTACACACGCACCGGGTAACCCTTGTATCTTCACTGGCTAATGTTGCCGTCTCTCTACCACACAACGTCGCGTCGCTGAATGGAATGATGGCACTGGCTTTTCGTATTCACACAAGCTTTTCGAACGGCCTCCCTCTTCGTGATAGGTGTGTGTGGAGAGATGCTGTCTCTGTGGTGTTCTTACGTAGTTAAACGAAGGGCATGAACTTCATGCGTGCAGCCACGGTTTTGCCTAATGCTCCCGGTTCCTGGCACCACGTGTGAGGTGCAAGATGCTTAATTCAGAGTGCTCTCCTTAGCGTCAAGTCGGTGACGCGTTCGTCAGGCATTCATAGACACTCTTTTGAAACACGTGCCATCTTCGCAACAGAAGATGTGAACTGGAAGGTGGTGTCTATTCGGTGTTCTTTCTGCGACTTGTGTACATGGCCCTTTCCTTAGGGTTCAACCTATGTATTGGGAAACGCGTGGGTACACAATGGGTTGCGTTGTGAGTTCGCTGGGGCCTTTCAGCAACACGGCCTTGGGCCTCACCACTAAGTATTGAGACCCTCTCCTTTTTCAACCACACTTCTGAAAGTACTTCCAGATTCTTACATAGGATGTGCATGGGAAGATCTTTCTGAAGGGTGTTCATACTTCAGCATAGAGCATGTTCCTTATGATTTCATACACACTTCAGAAACAGAGCCCTCTTCATGGAGGTAGATTGGATTTGGAAGGCTGTTTCTAGACAGTGCTCTTTCTCCGTGTTACGCGTATGGCACGTCTCCTGTCATTAAACACAGGTATTTTAGAACGCTGCTCCCTCCATGAATCACGATATCAGAAGTAGCATTTTCTGTACAGAAGCTTGGTTCTCAGAGTTTCGTAAGTGTCATAGCTTTCCACGTCTCCTCACCCTCGAGCATAGGCTTCCAGCTTCATGTGAGAGATGAGAGTTTCAGATCGTTTTCCAGGGAGTTCTTTCAGAACGTTAAGCGTACGTTCATTTCCTTATGCTGATAAACACACTTTTGAGCCTGCTTCCCAAGTTCATGAAAGATGGAGTCGGTAGGGCTCTTTCTTAAAGACAAGTCTCTGTCACTTTCCTGATGCTTTCAACACAACTTTGCAAAAGTCTCCGCCTTCGTGACAGAAGTTGTGAGTTGTGAGATGCCCTCTGTCCAGTGTTCTTACCCGCTGCTATGTTTATGGCGCTTTCCTTAAGGTTCAACACACAGGGAAGAAATCCCTGGTAACTGTCATGCAGCAGGATGTGCGTTGCGACTGCAGTCTACCTACCCAGACTGGGTTCTCTGAATTCAGTGCATGGCACTTCCTTCGCCCTCTCACACCCACTGCTGCAAATGCTTCCCTCTTCACGACAGACGACGGGAGCTGAGAGACGGTTTCTATGCAGTGTTCGGACATCGCGTTAAGCACGGGGCACTCTCTTCCTGCTTTCACGCACATGTGTGAAACGCTTCCGTGATCACAAAAGAAGGTGTGCACTGCAAGACGCTTTCCACAAAGTGTTCCTTCTTTCAGTTAAGTAGACGGCACCGCTTTCCTTCGGTTTTCTTACACGGTTCTGCAAATGCTTCCATCTTCAAGGCAGACGATGTGAGGTGAAAGATGGCTTCGACACAATGTTCTTCCTTAAGGATTGGTGAGTGGCCCTTTCCTTGTGCTTTCATTCACACTCCAAAACATGCTTCCTTCATCATGACAGACGATGGGAATTGGAAGACCCTTTCTCCGTATACCCTCTTCTTACGAGAGGGACGTCTATGGCCGTTTCCTTCAGGTTCTACACACGCACCGGGTAACCCTTGTATCTTCACTGGCTAATGTTGCCGTCTCTCTACCACACAACGTCGCGTCGCTGAATGGAATGATGGCACTGGCTTTTCGTATTCACACAAGCTTTTCGAACGGCCTCCCTCTTCGTGATAGGTGTGTGTGGAGAGATGCTGTCTCTGTGGTGTTCTTACGTAGTTAAACGAAGGGCATGAACTTCATGCGTGCAGCCACGGTTTTGCCTAATGCTCCCGGTTCCTGGCACCACGTGTGAGGTACAAGATGCTTAATTCAGAGTGCTCTCCTTAGCGTCAAGTCGGTGACGCGTTCGTCAGGCATTCATAGACACTCTTTTGAAACACGTGCCATCTTCGCAACAGAAGATGTGAACTGGAAGTTGGTGTCTATTCGGTGTTCTTTCTGCGACTTGTGTACATGGCCCTTTCCTTAGGGTTCAACCTATGTATTGGGAAACGCGTGGGTACACAATGGGTTGCGTTGTGAGTTCGCTGGGGCCTTTTAGCAACACGGCCTTGGGCCTCACCACTAAGTATTGAGACCCTCTCCTTTTTCAACCACACTTCTGAAAGTACTTCCAGATTCTTACATAGGATGTGCGTTGGAAGATCTTTCTGAAGGGTGTTCATACTTCAGCATAGAGCATGTTCCTTATGATTTCATACACACTTCAGAAACACAGCCCTCTTCATGGAGGTAGATTGGATTTGGAAGGCTGTTTCTAGACAGTGCTCTTTCTCCGTGTTACGCGTATGGCACGTCTCCTGTCATTAAACACAGGTATTTTAGAACGCTGCTCCCTCCATGAATCACGATATCAGAAGTAGCATTTTCTGTACAGAAGCTTGGTTCTCAGAGTTTCGTAAGTGTCATAGCTTTCCACGTCTCCTCACCCTCGAGCATAGGCTTCCAGCTTCATGAGAGAGGTGAGAGTTTCAGATCGTTTTCCAGGGAGTTCTTTCAGAACGTTAAGCGTACGTTCATTTCCTTATGCTGATAAACACACTTTTGAGCCTGCTTCCCAAGTTCATGAAAGATGGAGTCGGTAGGGCTCTTTCTTAAAGACAAGTCTCTGTCACTTTCCTGATGCTTTCAACACAACTTTGCAAAAGTCTCCGCCTTCGTGACAGAAGTTGTGAGTTGTGAGATGCCCTCTGTCCAGTGTTCTTACCCGCTGCTATGTTTATGGCGCTTTCCTTAAGGTTCAACACACAGGGAAGAAAACCCTGGTAACTGTCATGCAGCAGGATGTGCGTTGCGACTGCAGTCTACCTACCCAGACTGGGTTCTCTGAATTCAGTGCATGGCACTTCCTTCGCCCTCTCACACCCACTGCTGCAAATGCTTCCCTCTTCACGACAGACGACGGGAGCTGAGAGACGGTTTCTATGCAGTGTTCGGACATCGCGTTAAGCACGGGGCACTCTCTTCCTGCTTTCACGCACACGTCTGAAACGCTTCCGTGATCACAAAAGAAGGTGTGCACTGCAAGACGCTTTCCACAAAGTGTTCCTTCTTTCAGTTAAGTAGACGGCACCGCTTTCCTTCGGTTTTCTTACACGGTTCTGCAAATGCTTCCATCTTCAAGGCAGACGATGTGAGGTGAAAGATGGCTTCGACACAATGTTCTTCCTTAAGGATTGGTGAGTGGCCCTTTCCTTGTGCTTTCATTCACACTCCAAAACATGCTTCCTTCATCATGACAGACGATGTGAATTGGAAGACCCTTTCTCCGTATACCCTCTTCTTACGAGAGGGACGTCTATGGCCGTTTCCTTCAGGTTCTACACACGCACCGGGTAACCCTTGTATCTTCACTGGCTAATGTTGCCGTCTCTCTACCACACAACGTCGCGTCGCTGAATGGAATGATGGCACTGGCTTTTCGTATTCACACAAGCTTTTCGAACGGCCTCCCTCTTCGTGATAGGTGTGTGTGGAGAGATGCTGTCTCTGTGGTGTTCTTACGTAGTTAAACGAAGGGCATGAACTTCATGCGTGCAGCCACGGTTTTGCCTAATGCTCCCGGTTCCTGGCACCACGTGTGAGGTGCAAGATGCTTAATTCAGAGTGCTCTCCTTAGCGTCAAGTCGGTGACGCGTTCGTCATGCATTCATAGACACTCTTTTGAAACACGTGCCATCTTCGCAACAGAAGATGTGAACTGGAAGGTGGTGTCTATTCGGTGTTCTTTCTGCGACTTGTGTACATGGCCCTTTCCTTAGGGTTCAACCTATGTATTGGGAAACGCGTGGGTACACAATGGGTTGCGTTGTGAGTTCGCTGGGGCCTTTCAGCAACACGGCCTTGGGCCTCACCACTAAGTATTGAGACCCTCTCCTTTTTCAACCACACTTCTGAAAGTACTTCCAGATTCTTACATAGGATGTGCATGGGAAGATCTTTCTGAAGGGTGTTCATACTTCAGCATAGAGCATGTTCCTTATGATTTCATACACACTTCAGAAACACAGCCCTCTTCATGGAGGTAGATTGGATTTGGAAGGCTGTTTCTAGACAGTGCTCTTTCTCCGTGTTACGCGTATGGCACGTCTCCTGTCATTAAACACAGGTATTTTAGAACGCTGCTCCCTCCATGAATCACGATATCAGAAGTAGCATTTTCTGTACAGAAGCTTGGTTCTCAGAGTTTCGTAAGTGTCATAGCTTTCCACGTCTCCTCACCCTCGAGCATAGGCTTCCAGCTTCATGTGAGAGATGAGAGTTTCAGATCGTTTTCCAGGGAGTTCTTTCAGAACGTTAAGCGTACGTTCATTTCCTTATGCTGATAAACACACTTTTGAGCCTGCTTCCCAAGTTCATGAAAGATGGAGTCGGTAGGGCTCTTTCTTAAAGACAAGTCTCTGTCACTTTCCTGATGCTTTCAACACAACTTTGCAAAAGTCTCCGCCTTCGTGACAGAAGTTGTGAGTTGTGAGATGCCCTCTGTCCAGTGTTCTTACCCGCTGCTATGTTTATGGCGCTTTCCTTAAGGTTCAACACACAGGGAAGAAATCCCTGGTAACTGTCATGCAGCAGGATGTGCGTTGCGACTGCAGTCTACCTACCCAGACTGGGTTCTCTGAATTCAGTGCATGGCACTTCCTTCGCCCTCTCACACCCACTGCTGCAAATGCTTCCCTCTTCACGACAGACGACGGGAGCTGAGAGACGGTTTCTATGCAGTGTTCGGACATCGCGTTAAGCACGGGGCACTCTCTTCCTGCTTTCACGCACACGTGTGAAACGCTTCCGTGATCACAAAAGAAGGTGTGCACTGCAAGACGCTTTCCACAAAGTGTTCCTTCTTTCAGTTAAGTAGACGGCACCGCTTTCCTTCGGTTTTCTTACACGGTTCTGCAAATGCTTCCATCTTCAAGGCAGACGATGTGAGGTGAAAGATGGCTTCGACACAATGTTCTTCCTTAAGGATTGGTGAGTGGCCCTTTCCTTGTGCTTTCATTCACACTCCAAAACATGCTTCCTTCATCATGACAGACGATGTGAATTGGAAGACCCTTTCTCCGTATACCCTCTTCTTACGAGAGGGACGTCTATGGCCGTTTCCTTCAGGTTCTACACACGCACCGGGTAACCCTTGTATCTTCACTGGCTAATGTTGCCGTCTCTCTACCACACAACGTCGCGTCGCTGAATGGAATGATGGCACTGGCTTTTCGTATTCACACAAGCTTTTCGAACGGCCTCCCTCTTCGTGATAGGTGTGTGTGGAGAGATGCTGTCTCTGTGGTGTTCTTACGTAGTTAAACGAAGGGCATGAACTTCATGCGTGCAGCCACGGTTTTGCCTAATGCTCCCGGTTCCTGGCACCACGTGTGAGGTACAAGATGCTTAATTCAGAGTGCTCTCCTTAGCGTCAAGTCGGTGACGCGTTCGTCAGGCATTCATAGACACTCTTTTGAAACACGTGCCATCTTCGCAACAGAAGATGTGAACTGGAAGTTGGTGTCTATTCGGTGTTCTTTCTGCGACTTGTGTACATGGCCCTTTCCTTAGGGTTCAACCTATGTATTGGGAAACGCGTGGGTACACAATGGGTTGCGTTGTGAGTTCGCTGGGGCCTTTTAGCAACACGGCCTTGGGCCTCACCACTAAGTATTGAGACCCTCTCCTTTTTCAACCACACTTCTGAAAGTACTTCCAGATTCCTACATAGGATGTGCGTTGGAAGATCTTTCTGAAGGGTGTTCATACTTCAGCATAGAGCATGTTCCTTATGATTTCATACACACTTCAGAAACAGAGCCCTCTTCATGGAGGTAGATTGGATTTGGAAGGCTGTTTCTAGACAGTGCTCTTTCTCCGTGTTACGCGTATGGCACGTCTCCTGTCATTAAACACAGGTATTTTAGAACGCTGCTCCCTCCATGAATCACGATATCAGAAGTAGCATTTTCTGTACAGAAGCTTGGTTCTCAGAGTTTCGTAAGTGTCATAGCTTTCCACGTCTCCTCACCCTCGAGCATAGGCTTCCAGCTTCATGAGAGAGGTGAGAGTTTCAGATCGTTTTCCAGGGAGTTCTTTCAGAACGTTAAGCGTACGTTCATTTCCTTATGCTGATAAACACACTTTTGAGCCTGCTTCCCAAGTTCATGAAAGATGGAGTCGGTAGGGCTCTTTCTTAAAGACAAGTCTCTGTCACTTTCCTGATGCTTTCAACACAACTTTGCAAAAGTCTCCGCCTTCGTGACAGAAGTTGTGAGTTGTGAGATGCCCTCTGTCCAGTGTTCTTACCCGCTGCTATGTTTATGGCGCTTTCCTTAAGGTTCAACACACAGGGAAGAAAACCCTGGTAACTGTCATGCAGCAGGATGTGCGTTGCGACTGCAGTCTACCTACCCAGACTGGGTTCTCTGAATTCAGTGCATGGCACTTCCTTCGCCCTCTCACACCCACTGCTGCAAATGCTTCCCTCTTCACGACAGACGACGGGAGCTGAGAGACGGTTTCTATGCAGTGTTCGGACATCGCGTTAAGCACGGGGCACTCTCTTCCTGCTTTCACGCACACGTCTGAAACGCTTCCGTGATCACAAAAGAAGGTGTGCACTGCAAGACGCTTTCCACAAAGTGTTCCTTCTTTCAGTTAAGTAGACGGCACCGCTTTCCTTCGGTTTTCTTACACGGTTCTGCAAATGCTTCCATCTTCAAGGCAGACGATGTGAGGTGAAAGATGGCTTCGACACAATGTTCTTCCTTAAGGATTGGTGAGTGGCCCTTTCCTTGTGCTTTCATTCACACTCCAAAACATGCTTCCTTCATCATGACAGACGATGGGAATTGGAAGACCCTTTCTCCGTATACCCTCTTCTTACGAGAGGGACGTCTATGGCCGTTTCCTTCAGGTTCTACACACGCACCGGGTAACCCTTGTATCTTCACTGGCTAATGTTGCCGTCTCTCTACCACACAACGTCGCGTCGCTGAATGGAATGATGGCACTGGCTTTTCGTATTCACACAAGCTTTTCGAACGGCCTCCCTCTTCGTGATAGGTGTGTGTGGAGAGATGCTGTCTCTGTGGTGTTCTTACGTAGTTAAACGAAGGGCATGAACTTCATGCGTGCAGCCACGGTTTTGCCTAATGCTCCCGGTTCCTGGCACCACGTGTGAGGTACAAGATGCTTAATTCAGAGTGCTCTCCTTAGCGTCAAGTCGGTGACGCGTTCGTCATGCATTCATAGACACTCTTTTGAAACACTTGCCATCTTTGCAACAGAAGATGTGAACTGGAAGGTGGTGTCTATTCGGTGTTCTTTCTGCGACTTGTGTACATGGCCCTTTCCTTACGGTTCAACCTATGTATTGGGAAACGCGTGGGTACACAATGGGTTGCGTTGTGAGTTCGCTGGGGCCTTTTAGCAACACGGCCTTGGGCCTCACCACTAAGTATTGAGACCCTCTCCTTTTTCAACCACACTTCTGAAAGTACTTCCAGATTCTTACATAGGATGTGCATGGGAAGATCTTTCTGAAGGGTGTTCATACTTCAGCATAGAGCATGTTCCTTATGATTTCATACACACTTCAGAAACACAGCCCTCTTCATGGAGGTAGATTGGATTTGGAAGGCTGTTTCTAGACAGTGCTCTTTCTCCGTGTTACGCGTATGGCACGTCTCCTGTCATTAAACACAGGTATTTTAGAACGCTGCTCCCTCCATGAATCACGATATCAGAAGTAGCATTTTCTGTACAGAAGCTTGGTTCTCAGAGTTTCGTAAGTGTCATAGCTTTCCACGTCTCCTCACCCTCGAGCATAGGCTTCCAGCTTCATGAGAGAGGTGAGAGTTTCAGATCGTTTTCCAGGGAGTTCTTTCAGAACGTTAAGCGTACGTTCATTTCCTTATGCTGATAAACACACTTTTGAGCCTGCTTCCCAAGTTCATGAAAGATGGAGTCGGTAGGGCTCTTTCTTAAAGACAAGTCTCTGTCACTTTCCTGATGCTTTCAACACAACTTTGCAAAAGTCTCCGCCTTCGTGACAGAAGTTGTGAGTTGTGAGATGCCCTCTGTCCAGTGTTCTTACCCGCTGCTATGTTTATGGCGCTTTCCTTAAGGTTCAACACACAGGGAAGAAATCCCTGGTAACTGTCAAGCAGCAGGATGTGCGTTGCGACTGCAGTCTACCTACCCAGACTGGGTTCTCTGAATTCAGTGCATGGCACTTCCTTCGCCCTCTCACACCCACTGCTGCAAATGCTTCCCTCTTCACGACAGACGACGGGAGCTGAGAGACGGTTTCTATGAGTGTTCGGACATCGCGTTAAGCACGGGGCACTCTCTTCCTGCTTTCACGCACACGTCTGAAACGCTTCCGTGATCACAAAAGAAGGTGTGCACTGCAAGACGCTTTCCACAAAGTGTTCCTTCTTTCAGTTAAGTAGACGGCACCGCTTTCCTTCGGTTTTCTTACACGGTTCTGCAAATGCTTCCATCTTCAAGGCAGACGATGTGAGGTGAAAGATGGGTTCGACACAATGTTCTTCCTTAAGGATTGGTGAGTGGCCCTTTCCTTGTGCTTTCATTCACACTCCAAAACATGCTTCCTTCATCATGACAGACGATGTGAATTGGAAGACCCTTTCTCCGTATACCCTCTTCTTACGAGAGGGACGTCTATGGCCGTTTCCTTCAGGTTCTACACACGCACCGGGTAACCCTTGTATCTTCACTGGCTAATGTTGCCGTCTCTCTACCACACAACGTCGCGTCGCTGAATGGAATGATGGCACTGGCTTTTCGTATTCACACAAGCTTTTCGAACGGCCTCCCTCTTCGTGATAGGTGTGTGTGGAGAGATGCTGTCTCTGTGGTGTTCTTACGTAGTTAAACGAAGGGCATGAACTTCATGCGTGCAGCCACGGTTTTGCCTAATGCTCCCGGTTCCTGGCACCACGTGTGAGGTACAAGATGCTTAATTCAGAGTGCTCTCCTTAGCGTCAAGTCGGTGACGCGTTCGTCAGGCATTCATAGACACTCTTTTGAAACACTTGCCATCTTCGCAACAGAAGATGTGAACTGGAAGGTGGTGTCTATTCGGTGTTCTTTCTGCGACTTGTGTACATGGCCCTTTCCTTACGGTTCAACCTATGTATTGGGAAACGCGTGGGTACACAATGGGTTGCGTTGTGAGTTCGCTGGGGGCTTTTAGCAACACGGCCTTGGGCCTCACCACTAAGTATTGAGACCCTCTCCTTTTTCAACCACACTTCTGAAAGTACTTCCAGATTCTTACATAGGATGTGCATGGGAAGATCTTTCTGAAGGGTGTTCATACTTCAGCATAGAGCATGTTCCTTATGATTTCATACACACTTCAGAAACACAGCCCTCTTCATGGAGGTAGATTGGATTTGGAAGGCTGTTTCTAGACAGTGCTCTTTCTCCGTGTTACGCGTATGGCACGTCTCCTGTCATTAAACACAGGTATTTTAGAACGCTGCTCCCTCCATGAATCACAATATCAGAAGTAGCATTTTCTGTACAGAAGCTTGGTTCTCAGAGTTTCGTAAGTGTCATAGCTTTCCACGTCTCCTCACCCTCGAGCATAGGCTTCCAGCTTCATGAGAGAGGTGAGAGTTTCAGATCGTTTTCCAGGGAGTTCTTTCAGAACGTTAAGCGTACGTTCATTTCCTTATGCTGATAAACACACTTTTGAGCCTGCTTCCCAAGTTCATGAAAGATGGAGTCGGTAGGGCTCTTTCTTAAAGACAAGTCTCTGTCACTTTCCTGATGCTTTCAACACAACTTTGCAAAAGTCTCCGCCTTCGTGACAGAAGTTGTGAGTTGTGAGATGCCCTCTGTCCAGTGTTCTTACCCGCTGCTATGTTTATGGCGCTTTCCTTAAGGTTCAACACACAGGGAAGAAATCCCTGGTAACTGTCATGCAGCAGGATGTGCGTTGCGACTGCAGTCTACCTACCCAGACTGGGTTCTCTGAATTCAGTGCATGGCACTTCCTTCGCCCTCTCACACCCACTGCTGCAAATGCTTCCCTCTTCACGACAGACGACGGGAGCTGAGAGACGGTTTCTATGCAGTGTTCGGACATCGCGTTAAGCACGGGGCACTCTCTTCCTGCTTTCACGCACACGTCTGAAACGCTTCCGTGATCACAAAAGAAGGTGTGCACTGCAAGACGCTTTCCACAAAGTGTTCCTTCTTTCAGTTAAGTAGACGGCACCGCTTTCCTTCGGTTTTCTTACACGGTTCTGCAAATGCTTCCATCTTCAAGGCAGACGATGTGAGGTGAAAGATGGCTTCGACACAATGTTCTTCCTTAAGGATTGGTGAGTGGCCCTTTCCTTGTGCTTTCATTCACACTCCAAAACATGCTTCCTTCATCATGACAGACGATGGGAATTGGAAGACCCTTTCTCCGTATACCCTCTTCTTACGAGAGGGACGTCTATGGCCGTTTCCTTCAGGTTCTACACACGCACCGGGTAACCCTTGTATCTTCACTGGCTAATGTTGCCGTCTCTCTACCACACAACGTCGCGTCGCTGAATGGAATGATGGCACTGGCTTTTCGTATTCACACAAGCTTTTCGAACGGCCTCCCTCTTCGTGATAGGTGTGTGTGGAGAGATGCTGTCTCTGTGGTGTTCTTACGTAGTTAAACGAAGGGCATGAACTTCATGCGTGCAGCCACGGTTTTGCCTAATGCTCCCGGTTCCTGGCACCACGTGTGAGGAACAAGATGCGTAATTCAGAGGGCTCTCCTTAGCGTCAAGTCGGTGACGCGTTCGTCAGGCATTCATAGACACTCTTTTGAAACACGTGCCATCTTCGCAACAGAAGATGTGAACTGGAAGGTGGTGTCTATTCGGTGTTCTTTCTGCGACTTGTGTACATGGCCCTTTCCTTACGGTTCAACCTATGTATTGGGAAACGCGTGGGTACACAATGGGTTGCGTTGTGAGTTCGCTGGGGCCTTTTAGCAACACGGCCTTGGGCCTCACCACTAAGTATTGAGACCCTCTCCTTTTTCAACCACACTTCTGAAAGTACTTCCAGATTCTTACATAGGATGTGCATGGGAAGATCTTTCTGAAGGGTGTTCATACTTCAGCATAGAGCATGTTCCTTATGATTTCATACACACTTCAGAAACACAGCCCTCTTCATGGAGGTAGATTGGATTTGGAAGGCTGTTTCTAGACAGTGCTCTTTCTCCGTGTTACGCGTATGGCACGTCTCCTGTCATTAAACACAGGTATTTTAGAACGCTGCTCCCTCCATGAATCACAATATCAGAAGTAGCATTTTCTGTACAGAAGCTTGGTTCTCAGAGTTTCGTAAGTGTCATAGCTTTCCACGTCTCCTCACCCTCGAGCATAGGCTTCCAGCTTCATGAGAGAGGTGAGAGTTTCAGATCGTTTTCCAGGGAGTTCTTTCAGAACGTTAAGCGTACGTTCATTTCCTTATGCTGATAAACACACTTTTGAGCCTGCTTCCCAAGTTCATGAAAGATGGAGTCGGTAGGGCTCTTTCTTAAAGACAAGTCTCTGTCACTTTCCTGATGCTTTCAACACAACTTTGCAAAAGTCTCCGCCTTCGTGACAGAAGTTGTGAGTTGTGAGATGCCCTCTGTCCAGTGTTCTTACCCGCTGCTATGTTTATGGCGCTTTCCTTAAGGTTCAACACACAGGGAAGAAATCCCTGGTAACTGTCATGCAGCAGGATGTGCGTTGCGACTGCAGTCTACCTACCCAGACTGGGTTCTCTGAATTCAGTGCATGGCACTTCCTTCGCCCTCTCACACCCACTGCTGCAAATGCTTCCCTCTTCACGACAGACGACGGGAGCTGAGAGACGGTTTCTATGCAGTGTTCGGACATCGCGTTAAGCACGGGGCACTCTCTTCCTGCTTTCACGCACACGTCTGAAACGCTTCCGTGATCACAAAAGAAGGTGTGCACTGCAAGACGCTTTCCACAAAGTGTTCCTTCTTTCAGTTAAGTAGACGGCACCGCTTTCCTTCGGTTTTCTTACACGGTTCTGCAAATGCTTCCATCTTCAAGGCAGACGATGTGAGGTGAAAGATGGCTTCGACACAATGTTCTTCCTTAAGGATTGGTGAGTGGCCCTTTCCTTGTGCTTTCATTCACACTCCAAAACATGCTTCCTTCATCATGACAGACGATGGGAATTGGAAGACCCTTTCTCCGTATACCCTCTTCTTACGAGAGGGACGTCTATGGCCGTTTCCTTCAGGTTCTACACACGCACCGGGTAACCCTTGTATCTTCACTGGCTAATGTTGCCGTCTCTCTACCACACAACGTCGCGTCGCTGAATGGAATGATGGCACTGGCTTTTCGTATTCACACAAGCTTTTCGAACGGCCTCCCTCTTCGTGATAGGTGTGTGTGGAGAGATGCTGTCTCTGTGGTGTTCTTACGTAGTTAAACGAAGGGCATGAACTTCATGCGTGCAGCCACGGTTTTGCCTAATGCTCCCGGTTCCTGGCACCACGTGTGAGGTGCAAGATGCTTAATTCAGAGTGCTCTCCTTAGCGTCAAGTCGGTGACGCGTTCGTCAGGCATTCATAGACACTCTTTTGAAACACTTGCCATCTTCGCAACAGAAGATGTGAACTGGAAGGTGGTGTCTGTTCGGTGTTCTTTCTGCGACTTGTGTACATGGCCCTTTCCTTAGGGTTCAACCTATGTATTGGGAAACGCGTGGGTACACAATGGGTTGCGTTGTGAGTTCGCTGGGGCCTTTTAGCAACACGGCCTTGGGCCTCACCACTAAGTATTGAGACCCTCTCCTTTTTCAGCCACACTTCTGAAAGTACTTCCAGATTCTTACATAGGATGTGCATGGGAAGATCTTTCTGAAGGGTGTTCATACTTCAGCATAGAGCATGTTCCTTATGATTTCATACACACTTCAGAAACACAGCCCTCTTCATGGAGGTAGATTGGATTTGGAAGGCTGTTTCTAGACAGTGCTCTTTCTCCGTGTTACGCGTATGGCACGTCTCCTGTCATTAAACACAGGTATTTTAGAACGCTGCTCCCTCCATGAATCACGATATCAGAAGTAGCATTTTCTGTACAGAAGCTTGGTTCTCAGAGTTTCGTAAGTGTCATAGCTTTCCACGTCTCCTCACCCTCGAGCATAGGCTTCCAGCTTCATGAGAGAGGTGAGAGTTTCAGATCGTTTTCCAGGGAGTTCTTTCAGAACGTTAAGCGTACGTTCATTTCCTTATGCTGATAAACACACTTTTGAGCCTGCTTCCCAAGTTCATGAAAGATGGAGTCGGTAGGGCTCTTTCTTAAAGACAAGTCTCTGTCACTTTCCTGATGCTTTCAACACAACTTTGCAAAAGTCTCCGCCTTCGTGACAGAAGTTGTGAGTTGTGAGATGCCCTCTGTCCAGTGTTCTTACCCGCTGCTATGTTTATGGCGCTTTCCTTAAGGTTCAACACACAGGGAAGAAAACCCTGGTAACTGTCATGCAGCAGGATGTGCGTTGCGACTGCAGTCTACCTACCCAGACTGGGTTCTCTGAATTCAGTGCATGGCACTTCCTTCGCCCTCTCACACCCACTGCTGCAAATGCTTCCCTCTTCACGACAGACGACGGGAGCTGAGAGACGGTTTCTATGCAGTGTTCGGACATCGCGTTAAGCACGGGGCACTCTCTTCCTGCTTTCACGCACACGTCTGAAACGCTTCCGTGATCACAAAAGAAGGTGTGCACTGCAAGACGCTTTCCACAAAGTGTTCCTTCTTTCAGTTAAGTAGACGGCACCGCTTTCCTTCGGTTTTCTAACACGGCTCTGCAAATGCTTCCATCTTCAAGGCAGACGATGTGAGGTGAAAGATGGCTTCGACACAATGTTCTTCCTTAAGGATTGGTGAGTGGCCCTTTCCTTGTGCTTTCTTTCACACTCCAAAACATGCTTCCTTCATCATGACAGACGATGTGAATTGGAAGACCCTTTCTCCGTATACCCTCTTCTTACGAGAGGGACGTCTATGGCCGTTTCCTTCAGGTTCTACACACGCACCGGGTAACCCTTGTATCTTCACTGGCTAATGTTGCCGTCTCTCTACCACACAACGTCGCGTCGCTGAATGGAATGATGGCACTGGCTTTTCGTATTCACACAAGCTTTTCGAACGGCCTCCCTCTTCGTGATAGGTGTGTGTGGAGAGATGCTGTCTCTGTGGTGTTCTTACGTAGTTAAACGAAGGGCATGAACCTAATGCGTGCAGCCACGGTTTTGCCTAATGCTCCCGGTTCCTGGCACCACGTGTGAGGTGCAAGATGCTTAATTCAGAGTGCTCTCCTTAGCGTCAAGTCGGTGACGCGTTCGTCAGGCATTCATAGACACTCTTTTGAAACACGTGCCATCTTCGCAACAGAAGATGTGAACTGGAAGGTGGTGTCTATTCGGTGTTCTTTCTGCGACTTGTGTACATGGCCCTTTCCTTACGGTTCAACCTATGTATTGGGAAACGCGTGGGTACACAATGGGTTGCGTTGTGAGTTCGCTGGGGCCTTTTAGCAACACGGCCTTGGGCCTCACCACTAAGTATTGAGACCCTCTCCTTTTTCAACCACACTTCTGAAAGTACTTCCAGATTCTTACATAGGATGTGCATGGGAAGATCTTTCTGAAGGGTGTTCATACTTCAGCATAGAGCATGTTCCTTATGATTTCATACACACTTCAGAAACACAGCCCTCTTCATGGAGGTAGATTGGATTTGGACGGCTGTTTCTAGACAGTGCTCTTTCTCCGTGTTACGCGTATGGCACGTCTCCTGTCATTAAACACAGGTATTTTAGAACGCTGCTCCCTCCATGAATCACGATATCAGAAGTAGCATTTTCTGTACAGAAGCTTGGTTCTCAGAGTTTCGTAAGTGTCATAGCTTTCCACGTCTCCTCACCCTCGAGCATAGGCTTCCAGCTTCATGTGAGAGATGAGAGTTTCAGATCGTTTTCCAGGGAGTTCTTTCACAACTTTAAGCGTACGTTCATTTCCTTATGCTGATAAACACACTTTTGAGCCTGCTTCCCAAGTTCATGAAAGATGGAGTCGGTAGGGCTCTTTCTTAAAGACAAGTCTCTGTCACTTTCCTGATGCTTTCAACACAACTTTGCAAAAGTCTCCGCCTTCGTGACAGAAGTTGTGAGTTGTGAGATGCCCTCTGTCCAGTGTTCTTACCCGCTGCTATGTTTATGGCGCTTTCCTTAAGGTTCAACACACAGGGAAGAAATCCCTGGTAACTGTCATGCAGCAGGATGTGCGTTGCGACTGCAGTCTACCTACCCAGACTGGGTTCTCTGAATTCAGTGCATGGCACTTCCTTCGCCCTCTCACACCCACTGCTGCAAATGCTTCCCTCTTCACGACAGACGACGGGAGCTGAGAGACGGTTTCTATGCAGTGTTCGGACATCGCGTTAAGCACGGGGCACTCTCTTCCTGCTTTCACGCACATGTGTGAAACGCTTCCGTGATCACAAAAGAAGGTGTGCACTGCAAGACGCTTTCCACAAAGTGTTCCTTCTTTCAGTTAAGTAGACGGCACCGCTTTCCTTCGGTTTTCTTACACGGTTCTGCAAATGCTTCCATCTTCAAGGCAGACGATGTGAGGTGAAAGATGGCTTCGACACAATGTTCTTCCTTAAGGATTGGTGAGTGGCCCTTTCCTTGTGCTTTCATTCACACTCCAAAACATGCTTCCTTCATCATGACAGACGATGGGAATTGGAAGACCCTTTCTCCGTATACCCTCTTCTTACGAGAGGGACGTCTATGGCCGTTTCCTTCAGGTTCTACACACGCACCGGGTAACCCTTGTATCTTCACTGGCTAATGTTGCCGTCTCTCTACCACACAACGTCGCGTCGCTGAATGGAATGATGGCACTGGCTTTTCGTATTCACACAAGCTTTTCGAACGGCCTCCCTCTTCGTGATAGGTGTGTGTGGAGAGATGCTGTCTCTGTGGTGTTCTTACGTAGTTAAACGAAGGGCATGAACTTCATGCGTGCAGCCACGGTTTTGCCTAATGCTCCCGGTTCCTGGCACCACGTGTGAGGTACAAGATGCGTAATTCAGAGTGCTCTCCTTAGCGTCAAGTCGGTGACGCGTTCGTCAGGCATTCATAGACACTCTTTTGAAACACTTGCCATCTTCGCAACAGAAGATGTGAACTGGAAGGTGGTGTCTATTCGGTGTTCTTTCTGCGACTTGTGTACATGGCCCTTTCCTTACGGTTCAACCTATGTATTGGGAAACGCGTGGGTACACAATGGGTTGCGTTGTGAGTTCGCTGGGGCCTTTTAGCAACACGGCCTTGGGCCTCACCACTAAGTATTGAGACCCTCTCCTTTTTCAACCACACTTCTGAAAGTACTTCCAGATTCTTACATAGGATGTGCATGGGAAGATCTTTCTGAAGGGTGTTCATACTTCAGCATAGAGCATGTTCCTTATGATTTCATACACACTTCAGAAACACAGCCCTCTTCATGGAGGTAGATTGGATTTGGAAGGCTGTTTCTAGACAGTGCTCTTTCTCCGTGTTACGCGTATGGCACGTCTCCTGTCATTAAACACAGGTATTTTAGAACGCTGCTCCCTCCATGAATCACGATATCAGAAGTAGCATTTTCTGTACAGAAGCTTGGTTCTCAGAGTTTCGTAAGTGTCATAGCTTTCCACGTCTCCTCACCCTCGAGCATAGGCTTCCAGCTTCATGAGAGAGGTGAGAGTTTCAGATCGTTTTCCAGGGAGTTCTTTCAGAACGTTAAGCGTACGTTCATTTCCTTATGCTGATAAACACACTTTTGAGCCTGCTTCCCAAGTTCATGAAAGATGGAGTCGGTAGGGCTCTTTCTTAAAGACAAGTCTCTGTCACTTTCCTGATGCTTTCAACACAACTTTGCAAAAGTCTCCGCCTTCGTGACAGAAGTTGTGAGTTGTGAGATGCCCTCTGTCCAGTGTTCTTACCCGCTGCTATGTTTATGGCGCTTTCCTTAAGGTTCAACACACAGGGAAGAAATCCCTGGTAACTGTCATGCAGCAGGATGTGCGTTGCGACTGCAGTCTACCTACCCAGACTGGGTTCTCTGAATTCAGTGCATGGCACTTCCTTCGCCCTCTCACACCCACTGCTGCAAATGCTTCCCTCTTCACGACAGACGACGGGAGCTGAGAGACGGTTTCTATGCAGTGTTCGGACATCGCGTTAAGCACGGGGCACTCTCTTCCTGCTTTCACGCACACGTCTGAAACGCTTCCGTGATCACAAAAGAAGGTGTGCACTGCAAGACGCTTTCCACAAAGTGTTCCTTCTTTCAGTTAAGTAGACGGCACCGCTTTCCTTCGGTTTTCTTACACGGTTCTGCAAATGCTTCCATCTTCAAGGCAGACGATGTGAGGTGAAAGATGGCTTCGACACAATGTTCTTCCTTAAGGATTGGTGAGTGGCCCTTTCCTTGTGCTTTCATTCACACTCCAAAACATGCTTCCTTCATCATGACAGACGATGGGAATTGGAAGACCCTTTCTCCGTATACCCTCTTCTTACGAGAGGGACGTCTATGGCCGTTTCCTTCAGGTTCTACACACGCACCGGGTAACCCTTGTATCTTCACTGGCTAATGTTGCCGTCTCTCTACCACACAACGTCGCGTCGCTGAATGGAATGATGGCACTGGCTTTTCGTATTCACACAAGCTTTTCGAACGGCCTCCCTCTTCGTGATAGGTGTGTGTGGAGAGATGCTGTCTCTGTGGTGTTCTTACGTAGTTAAACGAAGGGCATGAACTTCATGCGTGCAGCCACGGTTTTGCCTAATGCTCCCGGTTCCTGGCACCACGTGTGAGGTACAAGATGCGTAATTCAGAGTGCTCTCCTTAGCGTCAAGTCGGTGACGCGTTCGTCAGGCATTCATAGACACTCTTTTGAAACACGTGCCATCTTCGCAACAGAAGATGTGAACTGGAAGGTGGTGTCTATTCGGTGTTCTTTCTGCGACTTGTGTACATGGCCCTTTCCTTACGGTTCAACCTATGTATTGGGAAACGCGTGGGTACACAATGGGTTGCGTTGTGAGTTCGCTGGGGCCTTTTAGCAACACGGCCTTGGGCCTCACCACTAAGTATTGAGACCCTCTCCTTTTTCAACCACACTTCTGAAAGTACTTCCAGATTCTTACATAGGATGTGCATGGGAAGATCTTTCTGAAGGGTGTTCATACTTCAGCATAGAGCATGTTCCTTATGATTTCATACACACTTCAGAAACACAGCCCTCTTCATGGAGGTAGATTGGATTTGGAAGGCTGTTTCTAGACAGTGCTCTTTCTCCGTGTTACGCGTATGGCACGTCTCCTGTCATTAAACACAGGTATTTTAGAACGCTGCTCCCTCCATGAATCACAATATCAGAAGTAGCATTTTCTGTACAGAAGCTTGGTTCTCAGAGTTTCGTAAGTGTCATAGCTTTCCACGTCTCCTCACCCTCGAGCATAGGCTTCCAGCTTCATGAGAGAGGTGAGAGTTTCAGATCGTTTTCCAGGGAGTTCTTTCAGAACGTTAAGCGTACGTTCATTTCCTTATGCTGATAAACACACTTTTGAGCCTGCTTCCCAACTTCATGAAAGATGGAGTCGGTAGGGCTCTTTCTTAAAGACAAGTCTCTGTCACTTTCCTGATGCTTTCAACACAACTTTGCAAAAGTCTCCGCCTTCGTGACAGAAGTTGTGAGTTGTGAGATGCCCTCTGTCCAGTGTTCTTACCCGCTGCTATGTTTATGGCGCTTTCCTTAAGGTTCAACACACAGGGAAGAAATCCCTGGTAACTGTCATGCAGCAGGATGTGCGTTGCAACTGCAGTCTACCTACCCAGACTGGGTTCTCTGAATTCAGTGCATGGCACTTCCTTCGCCCTCTCACACCCACTGCTGCAAATGCTTCCCTCTTCACGACAGACGACGGGAGCTGAGAGACGGTTTCTATGCAGTGTTCGGACATCGCGTTAAGCACGGGGCACTCTCTTCCTGCTTTCACGCACACGTCTGAAACGCTTCCGTGATCACAAAAGAAGGTGTGCACTGCAAGACGCTTTCCACAAAGTGTTCCTTCTTTCAGTTAAGTAGACGGCACCGCTTTCCTTCGGTTTTCTTACACGGTTCTGCAAATGCTTCCATCTTCAAGGCAGACGATGTGAGGTGAAAGATGGCTTCGACACAATGTTCTTCCTTAAGGATTGGTGAGTGGCCCTTTCCTTGTGCTTTCATTCACACTCCAAAACATGCTTCCTTCATCATGACAGACGATGTGAATTGGAAGACCCTTTCTCCGTATACCCTCTTCTTACGAGAGGGACGTCTATGGCCGTTTCCTTCAGGTTCTACACACGCACCGGGTAACCCTTGTATCTTCACTGGCTAATGTTGCCGTCTCTCTACCACACAACGTCGCGTCGCTGAATGGAATGATGGCACTGGCTTTTCGTATTCACACAAGCTTTTCGAACGGCCTCCCTCTTCGTGATAGGTGTGTGTGGAGAGATGCTGTCTCTGTGGTGTTCTTACGTAGTTAAACGAAGGGCATGAACTTCATGCGTGCAGCCACGGTTTTGCCTAATGCTCCCGGATCCTGGCACCACGTGTGAGGTGCAAGATGCTTAATTCAGAGTGCTCTCCTTAGCGTCAAGTCGGTGACGCGTTCGTCAGGCATTCATAGACACTCTTTGGAAACACTTGCCATCTTCGCAACAGAAGATGTGAACTGGAAGGTGGTGTCTGTTCGGTGTTCTTTCTGCGACTTGTGTACATGGCCCTTTCCTTAGGGTTCAACCTATGTATTGGGAAACGCGTGGGTACACAATGGGTTGCGTTGTGAATTCGCTGGGGCCTTTTAGCAAAACGGCCTTGGGCCTCACCACTAAGTATTGAGACCCTCTCCTTTTTCAGCCACACTTCTGAAAGTACTTCCAGATTCTTACATAGGATGTGCATGGGAAGATCTTTCTGAAGGGTGTTCATACTTCAGCATAGAGCATGTTCCTTATGATTTCATACACACTTCAGAAACACAGCCCTCTTCATGGAGGTAGATTGGATTTGGAAGGCTGTTTCTAGACAGTGCTCTTTCTCCGTGTTACGCGTATGGCACGTCTCCTGTCATTAAACACAGGTATTTTAGAACGCTGCTCCCTCCATGAATCACGATATCAGAAGTAGCATTTTCTGTACAGAAGCTTGGTTCTCAGAGTTTCGTAAGTGTCATAGCTTTCCACGTCTCCTCACCCTCGAGCATAGGCTTCCAGCTTCATGAGAGAGGTGAGAGTTTCAGATCGTTTTCCAGGGAGTTCTTTCAGAACGTTAAGCGTACGTTCATTTCCTTATGCTGATAAACACACTTTTGAGCCTGCTTCCCAAGTTCATGAAAGATGGAGTCGGTAGGGCTCTTTCTTAAAGACAAGTCTCTGTCACTTTCCTGATGCTTTCAACACAACTTTGCAAAAGTCTCCGCTTTCGTGACAGAAGTTGTGAGTTGTGAGATGCCCTCTGTCCAGTGTTCTTACCCGCTGCTATGTTTATGGCGCTTTCCTTAAGGTTCAACACACAGGGAAGAAAACCCTGGTAACTGTCATGCAGCAGGATGTGCGTTGCGACTGCAGTCTACCTACCCAGACTGGGTTCTCTGAATTCAGTGCATGGCACTTCCTTCGCCCTCTCACACCCACTGCTGCAAATGCTTCCCTCTTCACGACAGACGACGGGAGCTGAGAGACGGTTTCTATGCAGTGTTCGGACATCGCGTTAAGCACGGGGCACTCTCTTCCTGCTTTCACGCACACGTCTGAAACGCTTCCGTGATCACAAAAGAAGGTGTGCACTGCAAGACGCTTTCCACAAAGTGTTCCTTCTTTCAGTTAAGTAGACGGCACCGCTTTCCTTCGGTTTTCTTACACGGTTCTGCAAATGCTTCCATCTTCAAGGCAGACGATGTGAGGTGAAAGATGGCTTCGACACAATGTTCTTCCTTAAGGATTGGTGAGTGGCCCTTTCCTTGTGCTTTCATTCACACTCCAAAACATGCTTCCTTCATCATGACAGACGATGTGAATTGGAAGACCCTTTCTCCGTATACCCTCTTCTTACGAGAGGGACGTCTATGGCCGTTTCCTTCAGGTTCTACACACGCACCGGGTAACCCTTGTATCTTCACTGGCTAATGTTGCCGTCTCTCTACCACACAACGTCGCGTCGCTGAATGGAATGATGGCACTGGCTTTTCGTATTCACACAAGCTTTTCGAACGGCCTCCCTCTTCGTGATAGGTGTGTGTGGAGAGATGCTGTCTCTGTGGTGTTCTTACGTAGTTAAACGAAGGGCATGAACTTCATGCGTGCAGCCACGGTTTTGCCTAATGCTCCCGGTTCCTGGCACCACGTGTGAGGTACAAGATGCTTAATTCAGAGTGCTCTCCTTAGCGTCAAGTCGGTGACGCGTTCGTCAGGCATTCATAGACACTCTTTGGAAACACTTGCCATCTTCGCAACAGAAGATGTGAACTGGAAGGTGGTGTCTATTCGGTGTTCTTTCTGCGACTTGTGTACATGGCCCTTTCCTTAGGGTTCAACCTATGTATTGGGAAACGCGTGGGTACACAATGGCTTGCGTTGTGAATTCGCTGGGGCCTTTTAGCAAAACGGCCTTGGGCCTCACCACTAAGTATTGAGACCCTCTCCTTTTTCAGCCACACTTCTGAAAGTACTTCCAGATTCTTACATAGGATGTGCATGGGAAGATCTTTCTGAAGGGTGTTCATACTTCAGCATAGAGCATGTTCCTTATGATTTCATACACACTTCAGAAACACAGCCCTCTTCATGGAGGTAGATTGGATTTGGAAGGCTGTTTCTAGACAGTGCTCTTTCTCCGTGTTACGCGTATGGCACGTCTCCTGTCATTAAACACAGGTATTTTAGAACGCTGCTCCCTCCATGAATCACGATATCAGAAGTAGCATTTTCTGTACAGAAGCTTGGTTCTCAGAGTTTCGTAAGTGTCATAGCTTTCCACGTCTCCTCACCCTCGAGCATAGGCTTCCAGCTTCATGAGAGAGGTGAGAGTTTCAGATCGTTTTCCAGGGAGTTCTTTCAGAACGTTAAGCGTACGTTCATTTCCTTATGCTGATAAACACACTTTTGAGCCTGCTTCCCAAGTTCATGAAAGATGGAGTCGGTAGGGCTCTTTCTTAAAGACAAGTCTCTGTCACTTTCCTGATGCTTTCAACACAACTTTGCAAAAGTCTCCGCCTTCGTGACAGAAGTTGTGAGTTGTGAGATGCCCTCTGTCCAGTGTTCTTACCCGCTGCTATGTTTATGGCGCTTTCCTTAAGGTTCAACACACAGGGAAGAAAACCCTGGTAACTGTCATGCAGCAGGATGTGCGTTGCGACTGCAGTCTACCTACCCAGACTGGGTTCTCTGAATTCAGTGCATGGCACTTCCTTCGCCCTCTCACACCCACTGCTGCAAATGCTTCCCTCTTCACGACAGACGACGGGAGCTGAGAGACGGTTTCTATGCAGTGTTCGGACATCGCGTTAAGCACGGGGCACTCTCTTCCTGCTTTCACGCACACGTCTGAAACGCTTCCGTGATCACAAAAGAAGGTGTGCACTGCAAGACGCTTTCCACAAAGTGTTCCTTCTTTCAGTTAAGTAGACGGCACCGCTTTCCTTCGGTTTTCTAACACGGATCTGCAAATGCTTCCATCTTCAAGGCAGACGATGTGAGGTGAAAGATGGCTTCGACACAATGTTCTTCCTTAAGGATTGGTGAGTGGCCCTTTCCTTGTGCTTTCTTTCACACTCCAAAACATGCTTCCTTCATCATGACAGACGATGTGAATTGGAAGACCCTTTCTCCGTATACCCTCTTCTTACGAGAGGGACGTCTATGGCCGTTTCCTTCAGGTTCTACACACGCACCGGGTAACCCTTGTATCTTCACTGGCTAATGTTGCCGTCTCTCTACCACACAACGTCGCGTCGCTGAATGGAATGATGGCACTGGCTTTTCGTATTCACACAAGCTTTTCGAACGGCCTCCCTCTTCGTGATAGGTGTGTGTGGAGAGATGCTGTCTCTGTGGTGTTCTTACGTAGTTAAACGAAGGGCATGAACCTAATGCGTGCAGCCACGGTTTTGCCTAATGCTCCCGGTTCCTGGCACC
Source organism: Ursus americanus (assembly GCF_024610735.1). Classification (NCBI taxonomy): domain Eukaryota; kingdom Metazoa; phylum Chordata; class Mammalia; order Carnivora; family Ursidae; genus Ursus; species Ursus americanus. Next base: position 63,063,771 of record NC_142128.1, read on the forward strand.
ACGTGTGAGGTGCAAGATGCTTAATTCAGAGTGCTCTCCTTAGCGTCAAGTCGGTGACGCGTTCGTCAGGCATTCATAGACACTCTTTTGAAACACGTGCCATCTTCGCAACAGAAGATGTGAACTGGAAGGTGGTGTCTATTCGGTGTTCTTTCTGCGACTTGTGTACATGGCCCTTTCCTTACGGTTCAACCTATGTATTGGGAAACGCGTGGGTACACAATGGGTTGCGTTGTGAGTTCGCTGGGGCCTTTTAGCAACACGGCCTTGGGCCTCACCACTAAGTATTGAGACCCTCTCCTTTTTCAACCACACTTCTGAAAGTACTTCCAGATTCTTACATAGGATGTGCATGGGAAGATCTTTCTGAAGGGTGTTCATACTTCAGCATAGAGCATGTTCCTTATGATTTCATACACACTTCAGAAACACAGCCCTCTTCATGGAGGTAGATTGGATTTGGACGGCTGTTTCTAGACAGTGCTCTTTCTCCGTGTTACGCGTATGGCACGTCTCCTGTCATTAAACACAGGTATTTTAGAACGCTGCTCCCTCCATGAATCGCGATATCAGAAGTAGCATTTTCTGTACAGAAGCTTGGTTCTCAGAGTTTCGTAAGTGTCATAGCTTTCCACGTCTCCTCACCCTCGAGCATAGGCTTCCAGCTTCATGTGAGAGATGAGAGTTTCAGATCGTTTTCCAGGGAGTTCTTTCAGAACGTTAAGCGTACGTTCATTTCCTTATGCTGATAAACACACTTTTGAGCCTGCTTCCCAAGTTCATGAAAGATGGAGTCGGTAGGGCTCTTTCTTAAAGACAAGTCTCTGTCACTTTCCTGATGCTTTCAACACAACTTTGCAAAAGTCTCCGCCTTCGTGACAGAAGTTGTGAGTTGTGAGATGCCCTCTGTCCAGTGTTCTTACCCGCTGCTATGTTTATGGCGCTTTCCTTAAGGTTCAACACACAGGGAAGAAATCCCTGGTAACTGTCATGCAGCAGGATGTGCGTTGCGACTGCAGTCTACCTACCCAGACTGGGTTCTCTGAATTCAGTGCATGGCACTTCCTTCGCCCTCTCACACCCACTGCTGCAAATGCTTCCCTCTTCACGACAGACGACGGGAGCTGAGAGACGGTTTCTATGCAGTGTTCGGACATCGCGTTAAGCACGGGGCACTCTCTTCCTGCTTTCACGCACATGTGTGAAACGCTTCCGTGATCACAAAAGAAGGTGTGCACTGCAAGACGCTTTCCACAAAGTGTTCCTTCTTTCAGTTAAGTAGACGGCACCGCTTTCCTTCGGTTTTCTTACACGGTTCTGCAAATGCTTCCATCTTCAAGGCAGACGATGTGAGGTGAAAGATGGCTTCGACACAATGTTCTTCCTTAAGGATTGGTGAGTGGCCCTTTCCTTGTGCTTTCATTCACACTCCAAAACATGCTTCCTTCATCATGACAGACGATGGGAATTGGAAGACCCTTTCTCCGTATACCCTCTTCTTACGAGAGGGACGTCTATGGCCGTTTCCTTCAGGTTCTACACACGCACCGGGTAACCCTTGTATCTTCACTGGCTAATGTTGCCGTCTCTCTACCACACAACGTCGCGTCGCTGAATGGAATGATGGCACTGGCTTTTCGTATTCACACAAGCTTTTCGAACGGCCTCCCTCTTCGTGATAGGTGTGTGTGGAGAGATGCTGTCTCTGTGGTGTTCTTACGTAGTTAAACGAAGGGCATGAACTTCATGCGTGCAGCCACGGTTTTGCCTAATGCTCCCGGTTCCTGGCACCACGTGTGAGGTACAAGATGCTTAATTCAGAGTGCTCTCCTTAGCGTCAAGTCGGTGACGCGTTCGTCAGGCCTTCATAGACACTCTTTTGAAACACGTGCCATCTTCGCAACAGAAGATGTGAACTGGAAGTTGGTGTCTATTCGGTGTTCTTTCTGCGACTTGTGTACATGGCCCTTTCCTTAGGGTTCAACCTATGTATTGGGAAACGCGTGGGTACACAATGGGTTGCGTTGTGAGTTCGCTGGGGCCTTTTAGCAACACGGCCTTGGGCCTCACCACTAAGTATTGAGACCCTCTCCTTTTTCAACCACACTTCTGAAAGTACTTCCAGATTCTTACATAGGATGTGCGTTGGAAGATCTTTCTGAAGGGTGTTCATACTTCAGCATAGAGCATGTTCCTTATGATTTCATACACACTTCAGAAACACAGCCCTCTTCATGGAGGTAGATTGGATTTGGAAGGCTGTTTCTAAACAGTGCTCTTTCTCCGTGTTACGCGTATGGCACGTCTCCTGTCATTAAACACAGGTATTTTAGAACGCTGCTCCCTCCATGAATCACAATATCAGAAGTAGCATTTTCTGTACAGAAGCTTGGTTCTCAGAGTTTCGTAAGTGTCATAGCTTTCCACGTCTCCTCACCCTCGAGCATAGGCTTCCAGCTTCATGAGAGAGGTGAGAGTTTCAGATCGTTTTCCAGGGAGTTCTTTCAGAACGTTAAGCGTACGTTCATTTCCTTATGCTGATAAACACACTTTTGAGCCTGCTTCCCAAGTTCATGAAAGATGGAGTCGGTAGGGCTCTTTCTTAAAGACAAGTCTCTGTCACTTTCCTGATGCTTTCAACACAACTTTGCAAAAGTCTCCGCCTTCGTGACAGAAGTTGTGAGTTGTGAGATGCCCTCTGTCCAGTGTTCTTACCCGCTGCTATGTTTATGGCGCTTTCCTTAAGGTTCAACACACAGGGAAGAAAACCCTGGTAACTGTCATGCAGCAGGATGTGCGTTGCGACTGCAGTCTACCTACCCAGACTGGGTTCTCTGAATTCAGTGCATGGCACTTCCTTCGCCCTCTCACACCCACTGCTGCAAATGCTTCCCTCTTCACGACAGACGACGGGAGCTGAGAGACGGTTTCTATGCAGTGTTCGGACATCGCGTTAAGCACGGGGCACTCTCTTCCTGCTTTCACGCACACGTCTGAAACGCTTCCGTGATCACAAAAGAAGGTGTGCACTGCAAGACGCTTTCCACAAAGTGTTCCTTCTTTCAGTTAAGTAGACGGCACCGCTTTCCTTCGGTTTTCTTACACGGTTCTGCAAATGCTTCCATCTTCAAGGCAGACGATGTGAGGTGAAAGATGGCTTCGACACAATGTTCTTCCTTAAGGATTGGTGAGTGGCCCTTTCCTTGTGCTTTCATTCACACTCCAAAACATGCTTCCTTCATCATGACAGACGATGTGAATTGGAAGACCCTTTCTCCGTATACCCTCTTCTTACGAGAGGGACGTCTATGGCCGTTTCCTTCAGGTTCTACACACGCACCGGGTAACCCTTGTATCTTCACTGGCTAATGTTGCCGTCTCTCTACCACACAACGTCGCGTCGCTGAATGGAATGATGGCACTGGCTTTTCGTATTCACACAAGCTTTTCGAACGGCCTCCCTCTTCGTGATAGGTGTGTGTGGAGAGATGCTGTCTCTGTGGTGTTCTTACGTAGTTAAACGAAGGGCATGAACTTCATGCGTGCAGCCACGGTTTTGCCTAATGCTCCCGGTTCCTGGCACCACGTGTGAGGTACAAGATGCTTAATTCAGAGTGCTCTCCTTAGCGTCAAGTCGGTGACGCGTTCGTCAGGCATTCATAGACACTCTTTTGAAACACTTGCCATCTTTGCAACAGAAGATGTGAACTGGAAGGTGGTGTCTATTCGGTGTTCTTTCTGCGACTTGTGTACATGGCCCTTTCCTTACGGTTCAACCTATGTATTGGGAAACGCGTGGGTACACAATGGGTTGCGTTGTGAGTTCGCTGGGGCCTTTTAGCAACATGGCCTTGGGCCTCACCACTAAGTATTGAGACCCTCTCCTTTTTCAACCACACTTCTGAAAGTACTTCCAGATTCTTACATAGGATGTGCATGGGAAGATCTTTCTGAAGGGTGTTCATACTTCAGCATAGAGCATGTTCCTTATGATTTCATACACACTTCAGAAACACAGCCCTCTTCATGGAGGTATATTGGATTTGGAAGGCTGTTTCTAGACAGTGCTCTTTCTCCGTGTTACGCGTATGGCACGTCTCCTGTCATTAAACACAGGTATTTTAGAACGCTGCTCCCTCCATGAATCACGATATCAGAAGTAGCATTTTCTGTACAGAAGCTTGGTTCTCAGAGTTTCGTAAGTGTCATAGCTTTCCACGTCTCCTCACCCTCGAGCATAGGCTTCCAGCTTCATGAGAGAGGTGAGAGTTTCAGATCGTTTTCCAGGGAGTTCTTTCAGAACGTTAAGCGTACGTTCATTTCCTTATGCTGATAAACACACTTTTGAGCCTGCTTCCCAAGTTCATGAAAGATGGAGTCGGTAGGGCTCTTTCTTAAAGACAAGTCTCTGTCACTTTCCTGATGCTTTCAACACAACTTTGCAAAAGTCTCCGCCTTCGTGACAGAAGTTGTGAGTTGTGAGATGCCCTCTGTCCAGTGTTCTTACCCGCTGCTATGTTTATGGCGCTTTCCTTAAGGTTCAACACACAGGGAAGAAATCCCTGGTAACTGTCAAGCAGCAGGATGTGCGTTGCGACTGCAGTCTACCTACCCAGACTGGGTTCTCTGAATTCAGTGCATGGCACTTCCTTCGCCCTCTCACACCCACTGCTGCAAATGCTTCCCTCTTCACGACAGACGACGGGAGCTGAGAGACGGTTTCTATGCAGTGTTCGGACATCGCGTTAAGCACGGGGCACTCTCTTCCTGCTTTCACGCACACGTCTGAAACGCTTCCGTGATCACAAAAGAAGGTGTGCACTGCAAGACGCTTTCCACAAAGTGTTCCTTCTTTCAGTTAAGTAGACGGCACCGCTTTCCTTCGGTTTTCTTACACGGTTCTGCAAATGCTTCCATCTTCAAGGCAGACGATGTGAGGTGAAAGATGGCTTCGACACAATGTTCTTCCTTAAGGATTGGTGAGTGGCCCTTTCCTTGTGCTTTCATTCACACTCCAAAACATGCTTCCTTCATCATGACAGACGATGGGAATTGGAAGACCCTTTCTCCGTATACCCTCTTCTTACGAGAGGGACGTCTATGGCCGTTTCCTTCAGGTTCTACACACGCACCGGGTAACCCTTGTATCTTCACTGGCTAATGTTGCCGTCTCTCTACCACACAACGTCGCGTCGCTGAATGGAATGATGGCACTGGCTTTTCGTATTCACACAAGCTTTTCGAACGGCCTCCCTCTTCGTGATAGGTGTGTGTGGAGAGATGCTGTCTCTGTGGTGTTCTTACGTAGTTAAACGAAGGGCATGAACTTCATGCGTGCAGCCACGGTTTTGCCTAATGCTCCCGGTTCCTGGCACCACGTGTGAGGTACAAGATGCGTAATTCAGAGTGCTCTCCTTAGCGTCAAGTCGGTGACGCGTTCGTCAGGCATTCATAGACACTCTTTTGAAACACGTGCCATCTTCGCAACAGAAGATGTGAACTGGAAGGTGGTGTCTATTCGGTGTTCTTTCTGCGACTTGTGTACATGGCCCTTTCCTTACGGTTCAACCTATGTATTGGGAAACGCGTGGGTACACAATGGGTTGCGTTGTGAGTTCGCTGGGGCCTTTTAGCAACACGGCCTTGGGCCTCACCACTAAGTATTGAGACCCTCTCCTTTTTCAACCACACTTCTGAAAGTACTTCCAGATTCTTACATAGGATGTGCGTTGGAAGATCTTTCTGAAGGGTGTTCATACTTCAGCATAGAGCATGTTCCTTATGATTTCATACACACTTCAGAAACACAGCCCTCTTCATGGAGGTAGATTGGATTTGGAAGGCTGTTTCTAGACAGTGCTCTTTTTCCGTGTTACGCGTATGGCACGTCTCCTGTCATTAAACACAGGTATTTTAGAACGCTGCTCCCTCCATGAATCACAATATCAGAAGTAGCATTTTCTGTACAGAAGCTTGGTTCTCAGAGTTTCGTAAGTGTCATAGCTTTCCACGTCTCCTCACCCTCGAGCATAGGCTTCCAGCTTCATGAGAGAGGTGAGAGTTTCAGATCGTTTTCCAGGGAGTTCTTTCAGAACGTTAAGCGTACGTTCATTTCCTTATGCTGATAAACACACTTTTGAGCCTGCTTCCCAAGTTCATGAAAGATGGAGTCGGTAGGGCTCTTTCTTAAAGACAAGTCTCTGTCACTTTCCTGATGCTTTCAACACAACTTTGCAAAAGTCTCCGCCTTCGTGACAGAAGTTGTGAGTTGTGAGATGCCCTCTGTCCAGTGTTCTTACCCGCTGCTATGTTTATGGCGCTTTCCTTAAGGTTCAACACACAGGGAAGAAAACCCTGGTAACTGTCATGCAGCAGGATGTGCGTTGCGACTGCAGTCTACCTACCCAGACTGGGTTCTCTGAATTCAGTGCATGGCACTTCCTTCGCCCTCTCACACCCACTGCTGCAAATGCTTCCCTCTTCACGACAGACGACGGGAGCTGAGAGACGGTTTCTATGCAGTGTTCGGACATCGCGTTAAGCACGGGGCACTCTCTTCCTGCTTTCACGCACACGTCTGAAACGCTTCCGTGATCACAAAAGAAGGTGTGCACTGCAAGACGCTTTCCACAAAGTGTTCCTTCTTTCAGTTAAGTAGACGGCACCGCTTTCCTTCGGTTTTCTTACACGGTTCTGCAAATGCTTCCATCTTCAAGGCAGACGATGTGAGGTGAAAGATGGCTTCGACACAATGTTCTTCCTTAAGGATTGGTGAGTGGCCCTTTCCTTGTGCTTTCATTCACACTCCAAAACATGCTTCCTTCATCATGACAGACGATGGGAATTGGAAGACCCTTTCTCCGTATACCCTCTTCTTACGAGAGGGACGTCTATGGCCGTTTCCTTCAGGTTCTACACACGCACCGGGTAACCCTTGTATCTTCACTGGCTAATGTTGCCGTCTCTCTACCACACAACGTCGCGTCGCTGAATGGAATGATGGCACTGGCTTTTCGTATTCACACAAGCTTTTCGAACGGCCTCCCTCTTCGTGATAGGTGTGTGTGGAGAGATGCTGTCTCTGTGGTGTTCTTACGTAGTTAAACGAAGGGCATGAACTTCATGCGTGCAGCCACGGTTTTGCCTAATGCTCCCGGTTCCTGGCACCACGTGTGAGGTACAAGATGCTTAATTCAGAGTGCTCTCCTTAGCGTCAAGTCGGTGACGCGTTCGTCAGGCATTCATAGACACTCTTTTGAAACACTTGCCATCTTCGCAACAGAAGATGTGAACTGGAAGGTGGTGTCTATTCGGTGTTCTTTCTGCGACTTGTGTACATGGCCCTTTCCTTACGGTTCAACCTATGTATTGGGAAACGCGTGGGTACACAATGGGTTGCGTTGTGAGTTCGCTGGGGCCTTTTAGCAACACGGCCTTGGGCCTCACCACTAAGTATTGAGACCCTCTCCTTTTTCAACCACACTTCTGAAAGTACTTCCAGATTCTTACATAGGATGTGCATGGGAAGATCTTTCTGAAGGGTGTTCATACTTCAGCATAGAGCATGTTCCTTATGATTTCATACACACTTCAGAAACACAGCCCTCTTCATGGAGGTAGATTGGATTTGGAAGGCTGTTTCTAGACAGTGCTCTTTCTCCGTGTTACGCGTATGGCACGTCTCCTGTCATTAAACACAGGTATTTTAGAACGCTGCTCCCTCCATGAATCACGATATCAGAAGTAGCATTTTCTGTACAGAAGCTTGGTTCTCAGAGTTTCGTAAGTGTCATAGCTTTCCACGTCTCCTCACCCTCGAGCATAGGCTTCCAGCTTCATGAGAGAGGTGAGAGTTTCAGATCGTTTTCCAGGGAGTTCTTTCAGAACGTTAAGCGTACGTTCATTTCCTTATGCTGATAAACACACTTTTGAGCCTGCTTCCCAAGTTCATGAAAGATGGAGTCGGTAGGGCTCTTTCTTAAAGACAAGTCTCTGTCACTTTCCTGATGCTTTCAACACAACTTTGCAAAAGTCTCCGCCTTCGTGACAGAAGTTGTGAGTTGTGAGATGCCCTCTGTCCAGTGTTCTTACCCGCTGCTATGTTTATGGCGCTTTCCTTAAGGTTCAACACACAGGGAAGAAATCCCTGGTAACTGTCATGCAGCAGGATGTGCGTTGCGACTGCAGTCTACCTACCCAGACTGGGTTCTCTGAATTCAGTGCATGGCACTTCCTTCGCCCTCTCACACCCACTGCTGCAAATGCTTCCCTCTTCACGACAGACGACGGGAGCTGAGAGACGGTTTCTATGCAGTGTTCGGACATCGCGTTAAGCACGGGGCACTCTCTTCCTGCTTTCACGCACACGTCTGAAACGCTTCCGTGATCACAAAAGAAGGTGTGCACTGCAAGACGCTTTCCACAAAGTGTTCCTTCTTTCAGTTAAGTAGACGGCACCGCTTTCCTTCGGTTTTCTTACACGGTTCTGCAAATGCTTCCATCTTCAAGGCAGACGATGTGAGGTGAAAGATGGCTTCGACACAATGTTCTTCCTTAAGGATTGGTGAGTGGCCCTTTCCTTGTGCTTTCATTCACACTCCAAAACATGCTTCCTTCATCATGACAGACGATGGGAATTGGAAGACCCTTTCTCCGTATACCCTCTTCTTACGAGAGGGACGTCTATGGCCGTTTCCTTCAGGTTCTACACACGCACCGGGTAACCCTTGTATCTTCACTGGCTAATGTTGCCGTCTCTCTACCACACAACGTCGAGTCGCTGAATGGAATGATGGCACTGGCTTTTCGTATTCACACAGGCTTTTCGAACGGCCTCCCTCTTCGTGATAGGTGTGTGTGGAGAGATGCTGTCTCTGTGGTGTTCTTACGTAGTTAAACGAAGGGCATGAACCTGATGCGTGCAGCCACGGTTTTGCCTAATGCTCCCGGTTCCTGGCACCACGTGTGAGGTGCAAGATGCTTAATTCAGAGTGCTCTCCTTAGCGTCAAGTCGGTGACGCGTTCGTCAGGCATTCATAGACACTCTTTTGAAACACGTGCCATCTTCGCAACAGAAGATGTGAACTGGAAGGTGGTGTCTATTCGGTGTTCTTTCTGCGACTTGTGTACATGGCCCTTTCCTTACGGTTCAACCTATGTATTGGGAAACGCGTGGGTACACAATGGGTTGCGTTGTGAGTTCGCTGGGGCCTTTTAGCAACACGGCCTTGGGCCTCACCACTAAGTATTGAGACCCTCTCCTTTTTCAACCACACTTCTGAAAGTACTTCCAGATTCTTACATAAGATGTGCATGGGAAGATCTTTCTGAAGGGTGTTCATACTTCAGCATAGAGCATGTTCCTTATGATTTCATACACACTTCAGAAACACAGCCCTCTTCATGGAGGTAGATTGGATTTGGAAGGCTGTTTCTAGACAGTGCTCTTTCTCCGTGTTACGCGTATGGCACGTCTCCTGTCATTAAACACAGGTATTTTAGAACGCTGCTCCCTCCATGAATCACGATATCAGGAGTAGCATTTTCTGTACAGAAGCTTGGTTCTCAGAGTTTCGTAAGTGTCATAGCTTTCCACGTCTCCTCACCCTCGAGCATAGGCTTCCAGCTTCATGAGAGAGGTGAGAGTTTCAGATCGTTTTCCAGGGAGTTCTTTCAGAACGTTAAGCGTACGTTCATTTCCTTATGCTGATAAACACACTTTTGGCCTGCTTCCCAAGTTCATGAAAGATGGAGTCGGTAGGGCTCTTTCTTAAAGACAAGTCTCTGTCACTTTCCTGATGCTTTCAACACAACTTTGCAAAAGTCTCCGCCTTCGTGACAGAAGTTGTGAGTTGTGAGATGCCCTCTGTCCAGTGTTCTTACCCGCTGCTATGTTTATGGCGCTTTCCTTAAGGTTCAACACACAGGGAAGAAATCCCTGGTAACTGTCATGCAGCAGGATGTGCGTTGCAACTGCAGTCTACCTACCCAGACTGGGTTCTCTGAATTCAGTGCATGGCACTTCCTTCGCCCTCTCACACCCACTGCTGCAAATGCTTCCCTCTTCACGACAGACGACGGGAGCTGAGAGACGGTTTCTATGCAGTGTTCGGACATCGCGTTAAGCACGGGGCACTCTCTTCCTGCTTTCACGCACACGTCTGAAACGCTTCCGTGATCACAAAAGAAGGTGTGCACTGCAAGACGCTTTCCACAAAGTGTTCCTTCTTTCAGTTAAGTAGACGGCACCGCTTTCCTTCGGTTTTCTTACACGGTTCTGCAAATGCTTCCATCTTCAAGGCAGACGATGTGAGGTGAAAGATGGCTTCGACACAATGTTCTTCCTTAAGGATTGGTGAGTGGCCCTTTCCTTGTGCTTTCATTCACACTCCAAAACATGCTTCCTTCATCATGACAGACGATGTGAATTGGAAGACCCTTTCTCCGTATACCCTCTTCTTACGAGAGGGACGTCTATGGCCGTTTCCTTCAGGTTCTACACACGCACCGGGTAACCCTTGTATCTTCACTGGCTAATGTTGCCGTCTCTCTACCACACAACGTCGCGTCGCTGAATGGAATGATGGCACTGGCTTTTCGTATTCACACAAGCTTTTCGAACGGCCTCCCTCTTCGTGATAGGTGTGTGTGGAGAGATGCTGTCTCTGTGGTGTTCTTACGTAGTTAAACGAAGGGCATGAACCTGATGCGTGCAGCCACGGTTTTGCCTAATGCTCCCGGTTCCTGGCACCACGTGTGAGGTGCAAGATGCTTAATTCAGAGTGCTCTCCTTAGCGTCAAGTCGGTGACGCGTTCGTCAGGCATTCATAGACACTCTTTTGAAACACGTGCCATCTTCGCAACAGAAGATGTGAACTGGAAGGTGGTGTCTATTCGGTGTTCTTTCTGCGACTTGTGTACATGGCCCTTTCCTTACGGTTCAACCTATGTATTGGGAAACGCGTGGGTACACAATGGGTTGCGTTGTGAGTTCGCTGGGGCCTTTTAGCAACACGGCCTTGGGCCTCACCACTAAGTATTGAGACCCTCTCCTTTTTCAACCACACTTCTGAAAGTACTTCCAGATTCTTACATAGGATGTGCATGGGAAGATCTTTCTGAAGGGTGTTCATACTTCAGCATAGACCATATTCCTTATGATTTCATACACACTTCAGAAACACAGCCCTCTTCATGGAGGTAGATTGGATTTGGAAGGCTGTTTCTAGACAGTGCTCTTTCTCCGTGTTACGCGTATGGCACGTCTCCTGTCATTAAACACAGGTATTTTAGAACGCTGCTCCCTCCATGAATCACGTTATCAGAAGTAGCATTTTCTGTACAGAAGCTTGGTTCTCAGAGTTTCGTAAGTGTCATAGCTTTCCACGTCTCCTCACCCTCGAGCATAGGCTTCCAGCTTCATGAGAGAGGTGAGAGTTTCAGATCGTTTTCCAGGGAGTTCTTTCAGAACGTTAAGCGTACGTTCATTTCCTTATGCTGATAAACACACTTTTGAGCCTGCTTCCCAAGTTCATGAAAGATGGAGTCGGTAGGGCTCTTTCTTAAAGACAAGTCTCTGTCACTTTCCTGATGCTTTCAACACAACTTTGCAAAAGTCTCCGCCTTCGTGACAGAAGTTGTGAGTTGTGAGATGCCCTCTGTCCAGTGTTCTTACCCGCTGCTATGTTTATGGCGCTTTCCTTAAGGTTCAACACACAGGGAAGAAATCCCTGGTAACTGTCATGCAGCAGGATGTGCGTTGCGACTGCAGTCTACCTACCCAGACTGGGTTCTCTGAATTCAGTGCATGGCACTTCCTTCGCCCTCTCACACCCACTGCTGCAAATGCTTCCCTCTTCACGACAGACGACGGGAGCTGAGAGACGGTTTCTATGCAGTGTTCGGACATCGCGTTAAGCACGGGGCACTCTCTTCCTGCTTTCACGCACACGTCTGAAACGCTTCCGTGATCACAAAAGAAGGTGTGCACTGCAAGACGCTTTCCACAAAGTGTTCCTTCTTTCAGTTAAGTAGACGGCACCGCTTTCCTTCGGTTTTCTTACACGGTTCTGCAAATGCTTCCATCTTCAAGGCAGACGATGTGAGGTGAAAGATGGCTTCGACACAATGTTCTTCCTTAAGGATTGGTGAGTGGCCCTTTCCTTGTGCTTTCATTCACACTCCAAAACATGCTTCCTTCATCATGACAGACGATGGGAATTGGAAGACCCTTTCTCCGTATACCCTCTTCTTACGAGAGGGACGTCTATGGCCGTTTCCTTCAGGTTCTACACACGCACCGGGTAACCCTTGTATCTTCACTGGCTAATGTTGCCGTCTCTCTACCACACAACGTCGCGTCGCTGAATGGAATGATGGCACTGGCTTTTCGTATTCACACAAGCTTTTCGAACGGCCTCCCTCTTCGTGATAGGTGTGTGTGGAGAGATGCTGTCTCTGTGGTGTTCTTACGTAGTTAAACGAAGGGCATGAACTTCATGCGTGCAGCCACGGTTTTGCCTAATGCTCCCGGTTCCTGGCACCACGTGTGAGGTACAAGATGCGTAATTCAGAGTGCTCTCCTTAGCGTCAAGTCGGTGACGCGTTCGTCAGGCATTCATAGACACTCTTTTGAAACACGTGCCATCTTCGCAACAGAAGATGTGAACTGGAAGGTGGTGTCTGTTCGGTGTTCTTTCTGCGACTTGTGTACATGGCCCTTTCCTTACGGTTCAACCTATGTATTGGGAAACGCGTGGGTACACAATGGGTTGCGTTGTGAGTTCGCTGGGGCCTTTTAGCAACACGGCCTTGGGCCTCACCACTAAGTATTGAGACCCTCTCCTTTTTCAACCACACTTCTGAAAGTACTTCCAGATTCTTACATAGGATGTGCATGGGAAGATCTTTCTGAAGGGTGTTCATACTTCAGCATAGAGCATGTTCCTTATGATTTCATACACACTTCAGAAACACAGCCCTCTTCATGGAGGTAGATTGGATTTGGAAGGCTGTTTCTAGACAGTGCTCTTTCTCCGTGTTACGCGTATGGCACGTCTCCTGTCATTAAACACAGGTATTTTAGAACGCTGCTCCCTCCATGAATCACGATATCAGAAGTAGCATTTTCTGTACAGAAGCTTGGTTCTCAGAGTTTCGTACGTGTCATAGCTTTCCACGTCTCCTCACCCTCGAGCATAGGCTTCCAGCTTCATGAGAGAGGTGAGAGTTTCAGATCGTTTTCCAGGGAGTTCTTTCAGAACGTTAAGCGTACGTTCATTTCCTTATGCTGATAAACACACTTTTGAGCCTGCTTCCCAAGTTCATGAAAGATGGAGTCGGTAGGGCTCTTTCTTAAAGACAAGTCTCTGTCACTTTCCTGATGCTTTCAACACAACTTTGCAAAAGTCTCCGCCTTCGTGACAGAAGTTGTGAGTTGTGAGATGCCCTCTGTCCAGTGTTCTTACCCGCTGCTATGTTTATGGCGCTTTCCTTAAGGTTCAACACACAGGGAAGAAATCCCTGGTAACTGTCAAGCAGCAGGATGTGCGTTGCGACTGCAGTCTACCTACCCAGACTGGGTTCTCTGAATTCAGTGCATGGCACTTCCTTCGCCCTCTCACACCCACTGCTGCAAATGCTTCCCTCTTCACGACAGACGACGGGAGCTGAGAGACGGTTTCTATGCAGTGTTCGGACATCGCGTTAAGCACGGGGCACTCTCTTCCTGCTTTCACGCACACGTCTGAAACACTTCCGTGATCACAAAAGAAGGTGTGCACTGCAAGACGCTTTCCACAAAGTGTTCCTTCTTTCAGTTAAGTAGACGGCACCGCTTTCCTTCGGTTTTCTTACACGGTTCTGCAAATGCTTCCATCTTCAAGGCAGACGATGTGAGGTGAAAGATGGCTTCGACACAATGTTCTTCCTTAAGGATTGGTGAGTGGCCCTTTCCTTGTGCTTTCATTCACACTCCAAAACATGCTTCCTTCATCATGACAGACGATGGGAATTGGAAGACCCTTTCTCCGTATACCCTCTTCTTACGAGAGGGACGTCTATGGCCGTTTCCTTCAGGTTCTACACACGCACCGGGTAACCCTTGTATCTTCACTGGCTAATGTTGCCGTCTCTCTACCACACAACGTCGCGTCGCTGAATGGAATGATGGCACTGGCTTTTCGTATTCACACAAGCTTTTCGAACGGCCTCCCTCTTCGTGATAGGTGTGTGTGGAGAGATGCTGTCTCTGTGGTGTTCTTACGTAGTTAAACGAAGGGCATGAACTTCATGCGTGCAGCCACGGTTTTGCCTAATGCTCCCGGTTCCTGGCACCACGTGTGAGGTGCAAGATGCTTAATTCAGAGTGCTCTCCTTAGCGTCAAGTCGGTGACGCGTTCGTCAGGCATTCATAGACACTCTTTTGAAACACTTGCCATCTTCGCAACAGAAGATGTGAACTGGAAGGTGGTGTCTATTCGGTGTTCTTTCTGCGACTTGTGTACATGGCCCTTTCCTTACGGTTCAACCTATGTATTGGGAAACGCGTGGGTACACAATGGGTTGCGTTGTGAGTTCGCTGGGGCCTTTTAGCAACACGGCCTTGGGCCTCACCACTAAGTATTGAGACCCTCTCCTTTTTCAACCACACTTCTGAAAGTACTTCCAGATTCTTACATAGGATGTGCATGGGAAGATCTTTCTGAAGGGTGTTCATACTTCAGCATAGAGCATGTTCCTTATGATTTCATACACACTTCAGAAACACAGCCCTCTTCATGGAGGTAGATTGGATTTGGAAGGCTGTTTCTAGACAGTGCTCTTTCTCCGTGTTACGCGTATGGCACGTCTCCTGTCATTAAACACAGGTATTTTAGAACGCTGCTCCCTCCATGAATCACGATATCAGAAGTAGCATTTTCTGTACAGAAGCTTGGTTCTCAGAGTTTCGTACGTGTCATAGCTTTCCACGTCTCCTCACCCTCGAGCATAGGCTTCCAGCTTCATGAGAGAGGTGAGAGTTTCAGATCGTTTTCCAGGGAGTTCTTTCAGAACGTTAAGCGTACGTTCATTTCCTTATGCTGATAAACACACTTTTGAGCCTGCTTCCCAAGTTCATGAAAGATGGAGTCGGTAGGGCTCTTTCTTAAAGACAAGTCTCTGTCACTTTCCTGATGCTTTCAACACAACTTTGCAAAAGTCTCCGCCTTCGTGACAGAAGTTGTGAGTTGTGAGATGCCCTCTGTCCAGTGTTCTTACCCGCTGCTATGTTTATGGCGCTTTCCTTAAGGTTCAACACACAGGGAAGAAATCCCTGGTAACTGTCAAGCAGCAGGATGTGCGTTGCGACTGCAGTCTACCTACCCAGACTGGGTTCTCTGAATTCAGTGCATGGCACTTCCTTCGCCCTCTCACACCCACTGCTGCAAATGCTTCCCTCTTCACGACAGACGACGGGAGCTGAGAGACGGTTTCTATGCAGTGTTCGGACATCGCGTTAAGCACGGGGCACTCTCTTCCTGCTTTCACGCACACGTCTGAAACGCTTCCGTGATCACAAAAGAAGGTGTGCACTGCAAGACGCTTTCCACAAAGTGTTCCTTCTTTCAGTTAAGTAGACGGCACCGCTTTCCTTCGGTTTTCTTACACGGTTCTGCAAATGCTTCCATCTTCAAGGCAGACGATGTGAGGTGAAAGATGGCTTCGACACAATGTTCTTCCTTAAGGATTGGTGAGTGGCCCTTTCCTTGTGCTTTCATTCACACTCCAAAACATGCTTCCTTCATCATGACAGACGATGGGAATTGGAAGACCCTTTCTCCGTATACCCTCTTCTTACGAGAGGGACGTCTATGGCCGTTTCCTTCAGGTTCTACACACGCACCGGGTAACCCTTGTATCTTCACTGGCTAATGTTGCCGTCTCTCTACCACACAACGTCGCGTCGCTGAATGGAATGATGGCACTGGCTTTTCGTATTCACACAAGCTTTTCGAACGGCCTCCCTCTTCGTGATAGGTGTGTGTGGAGAGATGCTGTCTCTGTGGTGTTCTTACGTAGTTAAACGAAGGGCATGAACTTCATGCGTGCAGCCACGGTTTTGCCTAATGCTCCCGGTTCCTGGCACCACGTGTGAGGTGCAAGATGCTTAATTCAGAGTGCTCTCCTTAGCGTCAAGTCGGTGACGCGTTCGTCAGGCATTCATAGACACTCTTTTGAAACACGTGCCATCTTCGCAACAGAAGATGTGAACTGGAAGGTGGTGTCTATTCGGTGTTCTTTCTGCGACTTGTGTACATGGCCCTTTCCTTACGGTTCAACCTATGTATTGGGAAACGCGTGGGTACACAATGGGTTGCGTTGTGAGTTCGCTGGGGCCTTTTAGCAACACGGCCTTGGGCCTCACCACTAAGTATTGAGACCCTCTCCTTTTTCAACCACACTTCTGAAAGTACTTCCAGATTCTTACATAGGATGTGCATGGGAAGATCTTTCTGAAGGGTGTTCATACTTCAGCATAGAGCATGTTCCTTATGATTTCATACACACTTCAGAAACACAGCCCTCTTCATGGAGGTAGATTGGATTTGGAAGGCTGTTTCTAGACAGTGCTCTTTCTCCGTGTTACGCGTATGGCACGTCTCCTGTCATTAAACACAGGTATTTTAGAACGCTGCTCCCTCCATGAATCACAATATCAGAAGTAGCATTTTCTGTACAGAAGCTTGGTTCTCAGAGTTTCGTAAGTGTCATAGCTTTCCACGTCTCCTCACCCTCGAGCATAGGCTTCCAGCTTCATGAGAGAGGTGAGAGTTTCAGATCGTTTTCCAGGGAGTTCTTTCAGAACGTTAAGCGTACGTTCATTTCCTTATGCTGATAAACACACTTTTGAGCCTGCTTCCCAAGTTCATGAAAGATGGAGTCGGTAGGGCTCTTTCTTAAAGACAAGTCTCTGTCACTTTCCTGATGCTTTCAACACAACTTTGCAAAAGTCTCCGCCTTCGTGACAGAAGTTGTGAGTTGTGAGATGCCCTCTGTCCAGTGTTCTTACCCGCTGCTATGTTTATGGCGCTTTCCTTAAGGTTCAACACACAGGGAAGAAAACCCTGGTAACTGTCATGCAGCAGGATGTGCGTTGCGACTGCAGTCTACCTACCCAGACTGGGTTCTCTGAATTCAGTGCATGGCACTTCCTTCGCCCTCTCACACCCACTGCTGCAAATGCTTCCCTCTTCACGACAGACGACGGGAGCTGAGAGACGGTTTCTATGCAGTGTTCGGACATCGCGTTAAGCACGGGGCACTCTCTTCCTGCTTTCACGCACACGTCTGAAACGCTTCCGTGATCACAAAAGAAGGTGTGCACTGCAAGACGCTTTCCACAAAGTGTTCCTTCTTTCAGTTAAGTAGACGGCACCGCTTTCCTTCGGTTTTCTTACACGGTTCTGCAAATGCTTCCATCTTCAAGGCAGACGATGTGAGGTGAAAGATGGCTTCGACACAATGTTCTTCCTTAAGGATTGGTGAGTGGCCCTTTCCTTGTGCTTTCATTCACACTCCAAAACATGCTTCCTTCATCATGACAGACGATGTGAATTGGAAGACCCTTTCTCCGTATACCCTCTTCTTACGAGAGGGACGTCTATGGCCGTTTCCTTCAGGTTCTACACACGCACCGGGTAACCCTTGTATCTTCACTGGCTAATGTTGCCGTCTCTCTACCACACAACGTCGAGTCGCTGAATGGAATGATGGCACTGGCTTTTCGTATTCACACAGGCTTTTCGAACGGCCTCCCTCTTCGTGATAGGTGTGTGTGGAGAGATGCTGTCTCTGTGGTGTTCTTACGTAGTTAAACGAAGGGCATGAACCTGATGCGTGCAGCCACGGTTTTGCCTAATGCTCCCGGTTCCTGGCACCACGTGTGAGGTGCAAGATGCTTAATTCAGAGTGCTCTCCTTAGCGTCAAGTCGGTGACGCGTTCGTCAGGCATTCATAGACACTCTTTTGAAACACGTGCCATCTTCGCAACTGAAGATGTGAACTGGAAGGTGGTGTCTATTCGGTGTTCTTTCTGCGACTTGTGTACATGGCCCTTTCCTTACGGTTCAACCTATGTATTGGGAAACGCGTGGGTACACAATGGGTTGCGTTGTGAGTTCGCTGGGGCCTTTTAGCAACACGGCCTTGGGCCTCACCACTAAGTATTGAGACCCTCTCCTTTTTCAACCACACTTCTGAAAGTACTTCCAGATTCTTACATAGGATGTGCATGGGAAGATCTTTCTGAAGGGTGTTCATACTTCAGCATAGAGCATGTTCCTTATGATTTCATACACACTTCAGAAACACAGCCCTCTTCATGGAGGTAGATTGGATTTGGAAGGCTGTTTCTAGACAGTGCTCTTTCTCCGTGTTACGCGTATGGCACGTCTCCTGTCATTAAACACAGGTATTTTAGAACGCTGCTCCCTCCATGAATCACGATATCAGAAGTAGCATTTTCTGTACAGAAGCTTGGTTCTCAGAGTTTCGTAAGTGTCATAGCTTTCCACGTCTCCTCACCCTCGAGCATAGGCTTCCAGCTTCATGAGAGAGGTGAGAGTTTCAGATCGTTTTCCAGGGAGTTCTTTCAGAACGTTAAGCGTACGTTCATTTCCTTATGCTGATAAACACACTTTTGAGCCTGCTTCCCAAGTTCATGAAAGATGGAGTCGGTAGGGCTCTTTCTTAAAGACAAGTCTCTGTCACTTTCCTGATGCTTTCAACACAACTTTGCAAAAGTCTCCGCCTTCGTGACAGAAGTTGTGAGTTGTGAGATGCCCTCTGTCCAGTGTTCTTACCCGCTGCTATGTTTATGGCGCTTTCCTTAAGGTTCAACACACAGGGAAGAAAACCCTGGTAACTGTCATGCAGCAGGATGTGCGTTGCGACTGCAGTCTACCTACCCAGACTGGGTTCTCTGAATTCAGTGCATGACACTTCCTTCGCCCTCTCACACCCACTGCTGCAAATGCTTCCCTCTTCATGACAGACGACGGGAGCTGAGAGACGGTTTCTATGCAGTGTTCGAACATCGCGTTAAGCACGGGGCACTCTCTTCCTGCTTTCACGCACACGTCTGAAACGCTTCCGTGATCACAAAAGAAGGTGTGCACTGCAAGACGCTTTCCACAAAGTGTTCCTTCTTTCAGTTAAGTAGACGGCACCGCTTTCCTTCAGTTTTCTTACACGGTTCTGCAAATGCTTCCATCTTCAAGGCAGACGATGTGAGGTGAAAGATGGCTTCGACACAATGTTCTTCCTTAAGGATTGGTGAGTGGCCCTTTCCTTGTGCTTTCATTCACACTCCAAAACATGCTTCCTTCATCATGACAGACGATGTGAATTGGAAGACCCTTTCTCCGTATACCCTCTTCTTACGAGAGGGACGTCTATGGCCGTTTCCTTCAGGTTCTACACACGCACCGGGAAACCCTTGTATCTTCACTGGCTAATGTTGCCGTCTCTCTACCACACAACGTCGCGTCGCTGAATGGAATGATGGCACTGGCTTTTCGTATTCACACAAGCTTTTCGAACGGCCTCCCTCTTCGTGATAGGTGTGTGTGGAGAGATGCTGTCTCTGTGGTGTTCTTACGTAGTTAAACGAAGGGCATGAACCTGATGCGTGCAGCCACGGTTTTGCCTAATGCTCCCGGTTCCTGGCACCACGTGTGAGGTACAAGATGCTTAATTCAGAGTGCTCTCCTTAGCGTCAAGTCGGTGACGCGTTCGTCAGGCATTCATAGACACTCTTTTGAAACACGTGCCATCTTCGCAACAGAAGATGTGAACTGGAAGGTGGTGTCTATTCGGTGTTCTTTCTGCGACTTGTGTACATGGCCCTTTCCTTACGGTTCAACCTATGTATTGGGAAACGCGTGGGTACACAATGGGTTGCGTTGTGAGTTCGCTGGGGCCTTTTAGCAACACGGCCTTGGGCCTCACCACTAAGTATTGAGACCCTCTCCTTTTTCAACCACACTTCTGAAAGTACTTCCAGATTCTTACATAGGATGTGCATGGGAAGATCTTTCTGAAGGGTGTTCATACTTCAGCATAGAGCATGTTCCTTATGATTTCATACACACTTCAGAAACACAGCCCTCTTCATGGAGGTAGATTGGATTTGGAAGGCTGTTTCTAGACAGTGCTCTTTCTCCGTGTTACGCGTATGGCACGTCTCCTGTCATTAAACACAGGTATTTTAGAACGCTGCTCCCTCCATGAATCACGATATCAGAAGTAGCATTTTCTGTACAGAAGCTTGGTTCTCAGAGTTTCGTAAGTGTCATAGCTTTCCACGTCTCCTCACCCTCGAGCATAGGCTTCCAGCTTCATGAGAGAGGTGAGAGTTTCAGATCGTTTTCCAGGGAGTTCTTTCAGAACGTTAAGCGTACGTTCATTTCCTTATGCTGATAAACACACTTTTGAGCCTGCTTCCCAAGTTCATGAAAGATGGAGTCGGTAGGGCTCTTTCTTAAAGACAAGTCTCTGTCACTTTCCTGATGCTTTCAACACAACTTTGCAAAAGTCTCCGCCTTCGTGACAGAAGTTGTGAGTTGTGAGATGCCCTCTGTCCAGTGTTCTTACCCGCTGCTATGTTTATGGCGCTTTCCTTAAGGTTCAACACACAGGGAAGAAATCCCTGGTAACTGTCATGCAGCGGGATGTGCGTTGTGACTGCAGTCTACCTACCCAGACTGGGTTCTCTGAATTCAGTGCATGGCACTTCCTTCGCCCTCTCACACCCACTGCTGCAAATGCTTCCCTCTTCACGACAGACGACGGGAGCTGAGAGACGGTTTCTATGCAGTGTTCGGACATCGCGTTAAGCACGGGGCACTCTCTTCCTGCTTTCACGCACACGTCTGAAACGCTTCCGTGATCACAAAAGAAGGTGTGCACTGCAAGACGCTTTCCACAAAGTGTTCCTTCTTTCAGTTAAGTAGACGGCACCGCTTTCCTTCGGTTTTCTTACACGGTTCTGCAAATGCTTCCATCTTCAAGGCAGACGATGTGAGGTGAAAGATGGCTTCGACACAATGTTCTTCCTTAAGGATTGGTGAGTGGCCCTTTCCTTGTGCTTTCATTCACACTCCAAAACATGCTTCCTTCATCATGACAGACGATGTGAATTGGAAGACCCTTTCTCCGTATACCCTCTTCTTACGAGAGGGACGTCTATGGCCGTTTCCTTCAGGTTCTACACACGCACCGGGTAACCCTTGTATCTTCACTGGCTAATGTTGCCGTCTCTCTACCACACAACGTCGCGTCGCTGAATGGAATGATGGCACTGGCTTTTCGTATTCACACAAGCTTTTCGAACGGCCTCCCTCTTCGTGATAGGTGTGTGTGGAGAGATGCTGTCTCTGTGGTGTTCTTACGTAGTTAAACGAAGGGCATGAACCTGATGCGTGCAGCCACGGTTTTGCCTAATGCTCCCGGTTCCTGGCACCACGTGTGAGGTGCAAGATGCTTAATTCAGAGTGCTCTCCTTAGCGTCAAGTCGGTGACGCGTTCGTCAGGCATTCATAGACACTCTTTTGAAACACGTGCCATCTTCGCAACAGAAGATGTGAACTGGAAGGTGGTGTCTATTCGGTGTTCTTTCTGCGACTTGTGTACATGGCCCTTTCCTTACGGTTCAACCTATGTATTGGGAAACGCGTGGGTACACAATGGGTTGCGTTGTGAGTTCGCTGGGGCCTTTTAGCAACACGGCCTTGGGCCTCACCACTAAGTATTGAGACCCTCTCCTTTTTCAACCACACTTCTGAAAGTACTTCCAGATTCTTACATAGGATGTGCATGGGAAGATCTTTCTGAAGGGTGTTCATACTTCAGCATAGAGCATGTTCCTTATGATTTCATACACACTTCAGAAACACAGCCCTCTTCATGGAGGTAGATTGGATTTGGAAGGCTGTTTCTAGACAGTGCTCTTTCTCCGTGTTACGCGTATGGCACGTCTCCTGTCATTAAACACAGGTATTTTAGAACGCTGCTCCCTCCATGAATCACGATATCAGGAGTAGCATTTTCTGTACAGAAGCTTGGTTCTCAGAGTTTCGTAAGTGTCATAGCTTTCCACGTCTCCTCACCCTCGAGCATAGGCTTCCAGCTTCATGAGAGAGGTGAGAGTTTCAGATCGTTTTCCAGGGAGTTCTTTCAGAACGTTAAGCGTACGTTCATTTCCTTATGCTGATAAACACACTTTTGAGCCTGCTTCCCAAGTTCATGAAAGATGGAGTCGGTAGGGCTCTTTCTTAAAGACAAGTCTCTGTCACTTTCCTGATGCTTTCAACACAACTTTGCAAAAGTCTCCGCCTTCGTGACAGAAGTTGTGAGTTGTGAGATGCCCTCTGTCCAGTGTTCTTACCCGCTGCTATGTTTATGGCGCTTTCCTTAAGGTTCAACACACAGGGAAGAAATCCCTGGTAACTGTCATGCAGCAGGATGTGCGTTGCGACTGCAGTCTACCTACCCAGACTGGGTTCTCTGAATTCAGTGCATGGCACTTCCTTCGCCCTCTCACACCCACTGCTGCAAATGCTTCCCTCTTCACGACAGACGACGGGAGCTGAGAGACGGTTTCTATGCAGTGTTCGGACATCGCGTTAAGCACGGGGCACTCTCTTCCTGCTTTCACGCACACGTCTGAAACGCTTCCGTGATCACAAAAGAAGGTGTGCACTGCAAGACGCTTTCCACAAAGTGTTCCTTCTTTCAGTTAAGTAGACGGCACCGCTTTCCTTCGGTTTTCTTACACGGTTCTGCAAATGCTTCCATCTTCAAGGCAGACGATGTGAGGTGAAAGATGGCTTCGACACAATGTTCTTCCTTAAGGATTGGTGAGTGGCCCTTTCCTTGTGCTTTCATTCACACTCCAAAACATGCTTCCTTCATCATGACAGACGATGGGAATTGGAAGACCCTTTCTCCGTATACCCTCTTCTTACGAGAGGGACGTCTATGGCCGTTTCCTTCAGGTTCTACACACGCACCGGGTAACCCTTGTATCTTCACTGGCTAATGTTGCCGTCTCTCTACCACACAACGTCGCGTCGCTGAATGGAATGATGGCACTGGCTTTTCGTATTCACACAAGCTTTTCGAACGGCCTCCCTCTTCGTGATAGGTGTGTGTGGAGAGATGCTGTCTCTGTGGTGTTCTTACGTAGTTAAACGAAGGGCATGAACTTCATGCGTGCAGCCACGGTTTTGCCTAATGCTCCCGGTTCCTGGCACCACGTGTGAGGTACAAGATGCTTAATTCAGAGTGCTCTCCTTAGCGTCAAGTCGGTGACGCGTTCGTCAGGCATTCATAGACACTCTTTTGAAACACTTGCCATCTTTGCAACAGAAGATGTGAACTGGAAGGTGGTGTCTATTCGGTGTTCTTTCTGCGACTTGTGTACATGGCCCTTTCCTTAGGGTTCAACCTATGTATTGGGAAACGCGTGGGTACACAATGGGTTGCGTTGTGAGTTCGCTGGGGCCTTTCAGCAACACGGCCTTGGGCCTCACCACTAAGTATTGAGACCCTCTCCTTTTTCAACCACACTTCTGAAAGTACTTCCAGATTCTTACATAGGATGTGCATGGGAAGATCTTTCTGAAGGGTGTTCATACTTCAGCATAGAGCATGTTCCTTATGATTTCATACACACTTCAGAAACACAGCCCTCTTCATGGAGGTAGATTGGATTTGGAAGGCTGTTTCTAGACAGTGCTCTTTCTCCGTGTTACGCGTATGGCACGTCTCCTGTCATTAAACACAGGTATTTTAGAACGCTGCTCCCTCCATGAATCACGATATCAGAAGTAGCATTTTCTGTACAGAAGCTTGGTTCTCAGAGTTTCGTAAGTGTCATAGCTTTCCACGTCTCCTCACCCTCGAGCATAGGCTTCCAGCTTCATGAGAGAGGTGAGAGTTTCAGATCGTTTTCCAGGGAGTTCTTTCAGAACGTTAAGCGTACGTTCATTTCCTTATGCTGATAAACACACTTTTGAGCCTGCTTCCCAAGTTCATGAAAGATGGAGTCGGTAGGGCTCTTTCTTAAAGACAAGTCTCTGTCACTTTCCTGATGCTTTCAACACAACTTTGCAAAAGTCTCCGCCTTCGTGACAGAAGTTGTGAGTTGTGAGATGCCCTCTGTCCAGTGTTCTTACCCGCTGCTATGTTTATGGCGCTTTCCTTAAGGTTCAACACACAGGGAAGAAATCCCTGGTAACTGTCAAGCAGCAGGATGTGCGTTGCGACTGCAGTCTACCTACCCAGACTGGGTTCTCTGAATTCAGTGCATGGCACTTCCTTCGCCCTCTCACACCCACTGCTGCAAATGCTTCCCTCTTCACGACAGACGACGGGAGCTGAGAGACGGTTTCTATGCAGTGTTCGGACATCGCGTTAAGCACGGGGCACTCTCTTCCTGCTTTCACGCACACGTCTGAAACGCTTCCGTGATCACAAAAGAAGGTGTGCACTGCAAGACGCTTTCCACAAAGTGTTCCTTCTTTCAGTTAAGTAGACGGCACCGCTTTCCTTCGGTTTTCTTACACGGTTCTGCAAATGCTTCCATCTTCAAGGCAGACGATGTGAGGTGAAAGATGGCTTCGACACAATGTTCTTCCTTAAGGATTGGTGAGTGGCCCTTTCCTTGTGCTTTCATTCACACTCCAAAACATGCTTCCTTCATCATGACAGACGATGGGAATTGGAAGACCCTTTCTCCGTATACCCTCTTCTTACGAGAGGGACGTCTATGGCCGTTTCCTTCAGGTTCTACACACGCACCGGGTAACCCTTGTATCTTCACTGGCTAATGTTGCCGTCTCTCTACCACACAACGTCGCGTCGCTGAATGGAATGATGGCACTGGCTTTTCGTATTCACACAAGCTTTTCGAACGGCCTCCCTCTTCGTGATAGGTGTGTGTGGAGAGATGCTGTCTCTGTGGTGTTCTTACGTAGTTAAACGAAGGGCATGAACTTCATGCGTGCAGCCACGGTTTTGCCTAATGCTCCCGGTTCCTGGCACCACGTGTGAGGTACAAGATGCGTAATTCAGAGTGCTCTCCTTAGCGTCAAGTCGGTGACGCGTTCGTCAGGCATTCATAGACACTCTTTTGAAACACGTGCCATCTTCGCAACAGAAGATGTGAACTGGAAGGTGGTGTCTATTCGGTGTTCTTTCTGCGACTTGTGTACATGGCCCTTTCCTTACGGTTCAACCTATGTATTGGGAAACGCGTGGGTACACAATGGGTTGCGTTGTGAGTTCGCTGGGGCCTTTTAGCAACACGGCCTTGGGCCTCACCACTAAGTATTGAGACCCTCTCCTTTTTCAACCACACTTCTGAAAGTACTTCCAGATTCTTACATAGGATGTGCGTTGGAAGATCTTTCTGAAGGGTGTTCATACTTCAGCATAGAGCATGTTCCTTATGATTTCATACACACTTCAGAAACACAGCCCTCTTCATGGAGGTAGATTGGATTTGGAAGGCTGTTTCTAGACAGTGCTCTTTCTCCGTGTTACGCGTATGGCACGTCTCCTGTCATTAAACACAGGTATTTTAGAACGCTGCTCCCTCCATGAATCACGATATCAGAAGTAGCATTTTCTGTACAGAAGCTTGGTTCTCAGAGTTTCGTAAGTGTCATAGCTTTCCACGTCTCCTCACCCTCGAGCATAGGCTTCCAGCTTCATGAGAGAGGTGAGAGTTTCAGATCGTTTTCCAGGGAGTTCTTTCAGAACGTTAAGCGTACGTTCATTTCCTTATGCTGATAAACACACTTTTGAGCCTGCTTCCCAAGTTCATGAAAGATGGAGTCGGTAGGGCTCTTTCTTAAAGACAAGTCTCTGTCACTTTCCTGATGCTTTCAACACAACTTTGCAAAAGTCTCCGCCTTCGTGACAGAAGTTGTGAGTTGTGAGATGCCCTCTGTCCAGTGTTCTTACCCGCTGCTATGTTTATGGCGCTTTCCTTAAGGTTCAACACACAGGGAAGAAATCCCTGGTAACTGTCATGCAGCAGGATGTGCGTTGCGACTGCAGTCTACCTACCCAGACTGGGTTCTCTGAATTCAGTGCATGGCACTTCCTTCGCCCTCTCACACCCACTGCTGCAAATGCTTCCCTCTTCACGACAGACGACGGGAGCTGAGAGACGGTTTCTATGCAGTGTTCGGACATCGCGTTAAGCACGGGGCACTCTCTTCCTGCTTTCACGCACACGTGTGAAACGCTTCCGTGATCACAAAAGAAGGTGTGCACTGCAAGACGCTTTCCACAAAGTGTTCCTTCTTTCAGTTAAGTAGACGGCACCGCTTTCCTTCGGTTTTCTTACACGGTTCTGCAAATGCTTCCATCTTCAAGGCAGACGATGTGAGGTGAAAGATGGCTTCGACACAATGTTCTTCCTTAAGGATTGGTGAGTGGCCCTTTCCTTGTGCTTTCATTCACACTCCAAAACATGCTTCCTTCATCATGACAGACGATGGGAATTGGAAGACCCTTTCTCCGTATACCCTCTTCTTACGAGAGGGACGTCTATGGCCGTTTCCTTCAGGTTCTACACACGCACCGGGTAACCCTTGTATCTTCACTGGCTAATGTTGCCGTCTCTCTACCACACAACGTCGCGTCGCTGAATGGAATGATGGCACTGGCTTTTCGTATTCACACAAGCTTTTCGAACGGCCTCCCTCTTCGTGATAGGTGTGTGTGGAGAGATGCTGTCTCTGTGGTGTTCTTACGTAGTTAAACGAAGGGCATGAACTTCATGCGTGCAGCCACGGTTTTGCCTAATGCTCCCGGTTCCTGGCACCACGTGTGAGGTACAAGATGCTTAATTCAGAGTGCTCTCCTTAGCGTCAAGTCGGTGACGCGTTCGTCAGGCATTCATAGACACTCTTTTGAAACACGTGCCATCTTCGCAACAGAAGATGTGAACTGGAAGGTGGTGTCTATTCGGTGTTCTTTCTGCGACTTGTGTACATGGCCCTTTCCTTACGGTTCAACCTATGTATTGGGAAACGCGTGGGTACACAATGGGTTGCGTTGTGAGTTCGCTGGGGCCTTTTAGCAACACGGCCTTGGGCCTCACCACTAAGTATTGAGACCCTCTCCTTTTTCAACCACACTTCTGAAAGTACTTCCAGATTCTTACATAGGATGTGCATGGGAAGATCTTTCTGAAGGGTGTTCATACTTCAGCATAGAGCATGTTCCTTATGATTTCATACACACTTCAGAAACACAGCCCTCTTCATGGAGGTAGATTGGATTTGGAAGGCTGTTTCTAGACAGTGCTCTTTCTCCGTGTTACGCGTATGGCACGTCTCCTGTCATTAAACACAGGTATTTTAGAACGCTGCTCCCTCCATGAATCACGATATCAGAAGTAGCATTTTCTGTACAGAAGCTTGGTTCTCAGAGTTTCGTAAGTGTCATAGCTTTCCACGTCTCCTCACCCTCGAGCATAGGCTTCCAGCTTCATGAGAGAGGTGAGAGTTTCAGATCGTTTTCCAGGGAGTTCTTTCAGAACGTTAAGCGTACGTTCATTTCCTTATGCTGATAAACACACTTTTGAGCCTGCTTCCCAAGTTCATGAAAGATGGAGTCGGTAGGGCTCTTTCTTAAAGACAAGTCTCTGTCACTTTCCTGATGCTTTCAACACAACTTTGCAAAAGTCTCCGCCTTCGTGACAGAAGTTGTGAGTTGTGAGATGCCCTCTGTCCAGTGTTCTTACCCGCTGCTATGTTTATGGCGCTTTCCTTAAGGTTCAACACACAGGGAAGAAATCCCTGGTAACTGTCATGCAGCAGGATGTGCGTTGCGACTGCAGTCTACCTACCCAGACTGGGTTCTCTGAATTCAGTGCATGGCACTTCCTTCGCCCTCTCACACCCACTGCTGCAAATGCTTCCCTCTTCACGACAGACGACGGGAGCTGAGAGACGGTTTCTATGCAGTGTTCGGACATCGCGTTAAGCACGGGGCACTCTCTTCCTGCTTTCACGCACACGTGTGAAACGCTTCCGTGATCACAAAAGAAGGTGTGCACTGCAAGACGCTTTCCACAAAGTGTTCCTTCTTTCAGTTAAGTAGACGGCACCGCTTTCCTTCGGTTTTCTTACACGGTTCTGCAAATGCTTCCATCTTCAAGGCAGACGATGTGAGGTGAAAGATGGGTTCGACACAATGTTCTTCCTTAAGGATTGGTGAGTGGCCCTTTCCTTGTGCTTTCATTCACACTCCAAAACATGCTTCCTTCATCATGACAGACGATGGGAATTGGAAGACCCTTTCTCCGTATACCCTCTTCTTACGAGAGGGACGTCTATGGCCGTTTCCTTCAGGTTCTACACACGCACCGGGTAACCCTTGTATCTTCACTGGCTAATGTTGCCGTCTCTCTACCACACAACGTCGCGTCGCTGAATGGAATGATGGCACTGGCTTTTCGTATTCACACAAGCTTTTCGAACGGCCTCCCTCTTCGTGATAGGTGTGTGTGGAGAGATGCTGTCTCTGTGGTGTTCTTACGTAGTTAAACGAAGGGCATGAACTTCATGCGTGCAGCCACGGTTTTGCCTAATGCTCCCGGTTCCTGGCACCACGTGTGAGGTACAAGATGCTTAATTCAGAGTGCTCTCCTTAGCGTCAAGTCGGTGACGCGTTCGTCAGGCATTCATAGACACTCTTTTGAAACACTTGCCATCTTCGCAACAGAAGATGTGAACTGGAAGGTGGTGTCTATTCGGTGTTCTTTCTGCGACTTGTGTACATGGCCCTTTCCTTACGGTTCAACCTATGTATTGGGAAACGCGTGGGTACACAATGGGTTGCGTTGTGAGTTCGCTGGGGCCTTTTAGCAACACGGCCTTGGGCCTCACCACTAAGTATTGAGACCCTCTCCTTTTTCAACCACACTTCTGAAAGTACTTCCAGATTCTTACATAGGATGTGCATGGGAAGATCTTTCTGAAGGGTGTTCATACTTCAGCATAGAGCATGTTCCTTATGATTTCATACACACTTCAGAAACACAGCCCTCTTCATGGAGGTAGATTGGATTTGGAAGGCTGTTTCTAGACAGTGCTCTTTCTCCGTGTTACGCGTATGGCACGTCTCCTGTCATTAAACACAGGTATTTTAGAACGCTGCTCCCTCCATGAATCACGATATCAGAAGTAGCATTTTCTGTACAGAAGCTTGGTTCTCAGAGTTTCGTAAGTGTCATAGCTTTCCACGTCTCCTCACCCTCGAGCATAGGCTTCCAGCTTCATGAGAGAGGTGAGAGTTTCAGATCGTTTTCCAGGGAGTTCTTTCAGAACGTTAAGCGTACGTTCATTTCCTTATGCTGATAAACACACTTTTGAGCCTGCTTCCCAAGTTCATGAAAGATGGAGTCGGTAGGGCTCTTTCTTAAAGACAAGTCTCTGTCACTTTCCTGATGCTTTCAACACAACTTTGCAAAAGTCTCCGCCTTCGTGACAGAAGTTGTGAGTTGTGAGATGCCCTCTGTCCAGTGTTCTTACCCGCTGCTATGTTTATGGCGCTTTCCTTAAGGTTCAACACACAGGGAAGAAATCCCTGGTAACTGTCATGCAGCAGGATGTGCGTTGCGACTGCAGTCTACCTACCCAGACTGGGTTCTCTGAATTCAGTGCATGGCACTTCCTTCGCCCTCTCACACCCACTGCTGCAAATGCTTCCCTCTTCACGACAGACGACGGGAGCTGAGAGACGGTTTCTATGCAGTGTTCGGACATCGCGTTAAGCACGGGGCACTCTCTTCCTGCTTTCACGCACACGTCTGAAACGCTTCCGTGATCACAAAAGAAGGTGTGCACTGCAAGACGCTTTCCACAAAGTGTTCCTTCTTTCAGTTAAGTAGACGGCACCGCTTTCCTTCGGTTTTCTTACACGGTTCTGCAAATGCTTCCATCTTCAAGGCAGACGATGTGAGGTGAAAGATGGCTTGGACACAATGTTCTTCCTTAAGGATTGGTGAGTGGCCCTTTCCTTGTGCTTTCATTCACACTCCAAAACATGCTTCCTTCATCATGACAGACGATGTGAATTGGAAGACCCTTTCTCCGTATACCCTCTTCTTACGAGAGGGACGTCTATGGCCGTTTCCTTCAGGTTCTACACACGCACCGGGTAACCCTTGTATCTTCACTGGCTAATGTTGCCGTCTCTCTACCACACAACGTCGAGTCGCTGAATGGAATGATGGCACTGGCTTTTCGTATTCACACAGGCTTTTCGAACGGCCTCCCTCTTCGTGATAGGTGTGTGTGGAGAGATGCTGTCTCTGTGGTGTTCTTACGTAGTTAAACGAAGGGCATGAACCTGATGCGTGCAGCCACGGTTTTGCCTAATGCTCCCGGTTCCTGGCACCACGTGTGAGGTGCAAGATGCTTAATTCAGAGTGCTCTCCTTAGCGTCAAGTCGGTGACGCGTTCGTCAGGCATTCATAGACACTCTTTTGAAACACGTGCCATCTTCGCAACAGAAGATATGAACTGGAAGGTGGTGTCTATTCGGTGTTCTTTCTGCGACTTGTGTACATGGCCCTTTCCTTACGGTTCAACCTATGTATTGGGAAACGCGTGGGTACA
This sequence comes from Ursus americanus, assembly GCF_024610735.1. Taxonomy (NCBI): domain Eukaryota; kingdom Metazoa; phylum Chordata; class Mammalia; order Carnivora; family Ursidae; genus Ursus; species Ursus americanus. The sequence continues at coordinate 63,094,454 of NC_142128.1, forward strand.
CAATGGGTTGCGTTGTGAGTTCGCTGGGGCCTTTTAGCAACACGGCCTTGGGCCTCACCACTAAGTATTGAGACCCTCTCCTTTTTCAACCACACTTCTGAAAGTACTCCCAGATTCTTACATAAGATGTGCATGGGAAGATCTTTCTGAAGGGTGTTCATACTTCAGCATAGAGCATGTTCCTTATGATTTCATACACACTTCAGAAACACAGCCCTCTTCATGGAGGTAGATTGGATTTGGAAGGCTGTTTCTAGACAGTGCTCTTTCTCCGTGTTACGCGTATGGCACGTCTCCTGTCATTAAACACAGGTATTTTAGAACGCTGCTCCCTCCATGAATCACGATATCAGGAGTAGCATTTTCTGTACAGAAGCTTGGTTCTCAGAGTTTCGTAAGTGTCATAGCTTTCCACGTCTCCTCACCCTCGAGCATAGGCTTCCAGCTTCATGAGAGAGGTGAGAGTTTCAGATCGTTTTCCAGGGAGTTCTTTCAGAACGTTAAGCGTACGTTCATTTCCTTATGCTGATAAACACACTTTTGAGCCTGCTTCCCAAGTTCATGAAAGATGGAGTCGGTAGGGCTCTTTCTTAAAGACAAGTCTCTGTCACTTTCCTGATGCTTTCAACACAACTTTGCAAAAGTCTCCGCCTTCGTGACAGAAGTTGTGAGTTGTGAGATGCCCTCTGTCCAGTGTTCTTACCCGCTGCTATGTTTATGGCGCTTTCCTTAAGGTTCAACACACAGGGAAGAAATCCCTGGTAACTGTCATGCAGCAGGATGTGCGTTGCAACTGCAGTCTACCTACTCAGACTGGGTTCTCTGAATTCAGTGCATGGCACTTCCTTCGCCCTCTCACACCCACTGTTGCAAATGCTTCCCTCTTCACGACAGACGACGGGAGCTGAGAGACGGTTTCTATGCAGTGTTCGGACATCGCGTTAAGCACGGGGCACTCTCTTCCTGCTTTCACGCACACGTCTGAAACGCTTCCGTGATCACAAAAGAAGGTGTGCACTGCAAGACGCTTTCCACAAAGTGTTCCTTCTTTCAGTTAAGTAGACGGCACCGCTTTCCTTCGGTTTTCTTACACGGTTCTGCAAATGCTTCCATCTTCAAGGCAGACGATGTGAGGTGAAAGATGGCTTCGACACAATGTTCTTCCTTAAGGATTGGTGAGTGGCCCTTTCCTTGTGCTTTCATTCACACTCCAAAACATGCTTCCTTCATCATGACAGACGATGTGAATTGGAAGACCCTTTCTCCGTATACCCTCTTCTTACGAGAGGGACGTCTATGGCCGTTTCCTTCAGGTTCTACACACGCACCGGGTAACCCTTGTATCTTCACTGGCTAATGTTGCCGTCTCTCTACCACACAACGTCGCGTCGCTGAATGGAATGATGGCACTGGCTTTTCGTATTCACACAAGCTTTTCGAACGGCCTCCCTCTTCGTGATAGGTGTGTGTGGAGAGATGCTGTCTCTGTGGTGTTCTTACGTAGTTAAACGATGGGCATGAACTTCATGCGTGCAGCCACGGTTTTGCCTAATGCTCCCGGTTCCTGGCACCACGTGTGAGGTGCAAGATGCTTAATTCAGAGTGCTCTCCTTAGCGTCAAGTCGGTGACGCGTTCGTCAGGCATTCATAGACACTCTTTTGAAACACTTGCCATCTTCGCAACAGAAGATGTGAACTGGAAGGTGGTGTCTGTTCGGTGTTCTTTCTGCGACTTGTGTACATGGCCCTTTCCTTAGGGTTCAACCTATGTATTGGGAAACGCGTGGGTACACAATGGGTTGCGTTGTGAATTCGCTGGGGCCTTTTAGCAAAACGGCCTTGGGCCTCACCACTAAGTATTGAGACCCTCTCCTTTTTCAGCCACACTTCTGAAAGTACTTCCAGATTCTTACATAGGATGTGCATGGGAAGATCTTTCTGAAGGGTGTTCATACTTCAGCATAGAGCATGTTCCTTATGATTTCATACACACTTCAGAAACACAGCCCTCTTCATGGAGGTAGATTGGATTTGGAAGGCTGTTTCTAGACAGTGCTCTTTCTCCGTGTTACGCGTATGGCACGTCTCCTGTCATTAAACACAGGTATTTTAGAACGCTGCTCCCTCCATGAATCACGATATCAGGAGTAGCATTTTCTGTACAGAAGCTTGGTTCTCAGAGTTTCGTAAGTGTCATAGCTTTCCACGTCTCCTCACCCTCGAGCATAGGCTTCCAGCTTCATGAGAGAGGTGAGAGTTTCAGATCGTTTTCCAGGGAGTTCTTTCAGAACGTTAAGCGTACGTTCATTTCCTTATGCTGATAAACACACTTTTGAGCCTGCTTCCCAAGTTCATGAAAGATGGAGTCGGTAGGGCTCTTTCTTAAAGACAAGTCTCTGTCACTTTCCTGATGCTTTCAACACAACTTTGCAAAAGTCTCCGCCTTCGTGACAGAAGTTGTGAGTTGTGAGATGCCCTCTGTCCAGTGTTCTTACCCGCTGCTATGTTTATGGCGCTTTCCTTAAGGTTCAACACACAGGGAAGAAATCCCTGGTAACTGTCATGCAGCAGGATGTGCGTTGCAACTGCAGTCTACCTACTCAGACTGGGTTCTCTGAATTCAGTGCATGGCACTTCCTTCGCCCTCTCACACCCACTGTTGCAAATGCTTCCCTCTTCACGACAGACGACGGGAGCTGAGAGACGGTTTCTATGCAGTGTTCGGACATCGCGTTAAGCACGGGGCACTCTCTTCCTGCTTTCACGCACACGTCTGAAACGCTTCCGTGATCACAAAAGAAGGTGTGCACTGCAAGACGCTTTCCACAAAGTGTTCCTTCTTTCAGTTAAGTAGACGGCACCGCTTTCCTTCGGTTTTCTTACACGGTTCTGCAAATGCTTCCATCTTCAAGGCAGACGATGTGAGGTGAAAGATGGCTTCGACACAATGTTCTTCCTTAAGGATTGGTGAGTGGCCCTTTCCTTGTGCTTTCATTCACACTCCAAAACATGCTTCCTTCATCATGACAGACGATGTGAATTGGAAGACCCTTTCTCCGTATACCCTCTTCTTACGAGAGGGACGTCTATGGCCGTTTCCTTCAGGTTCTACACACGCACCGGGTAACCCTTGTATCTTCACTGGCTAATGTTGCCGTCTCTCTACCACACAACGTCGCGTCGCTGAATGGAATGATGGCACTGGCTTTTCGTATTCACACAAGCTTTTCGAACGGCCTCCCTCTTCGTGATAGGTGTGTGTGGAGAGATGCTGTCTCTGTGGTGTTCTTACGTAGTTAAACGATGGGCATGAACTTCATGCGTGCAGCCACGGTTTTGCCTAATGCTCCCGGTTCCTGGCACCACGTGTGAGGTGCAAGATGCTTAATTCAGAGTGCTCTCCTTAGCGTCAAGTCGGTGACGCGTTCGTCAGGCATTCATAGACACTCTTTTGAAACACTTGCCATCTTCGCAACAGAAGATGTGAACTGGAAGGTGGTGTCTGTTCGGTGTTCTTTCTGCGACTTGTGTACATGGCCCTTTCCTTAGGGTTCAACCTATGTATTGGGAAACGCGTGGGTACACAATGGGTTGCGTTGTGAATTCGCTGGGGCCTTTTAGCAAAACGGCCTTGGGCCTCACCACTAAGTATTGAGACCCTCTCCTTTTTCAGCCACACTTCTGAAAGTACTTCCAGATTCTTACATAGGATGTGCATGGGAAGATCTTTCTGAAGGGTGTTCATACTTCAGCATAGAGCATGTTCCTTATGATTTCATACACACTTCAGAAACACAGCCCTCTTCATGGAGGTAGATTGGATTTGGAAGGCTGTTTCTAGACAGTGCTCTTTCTCCGTGTTACGCGTATGGCACGTCTCCTGTCATTAAACACAGGTATTTTAGAACGCTGCTCCCTCCATGAATCACGATATCAGAAGTAGCATTTTCTGTACAGAAGCTTGGTTCTCAGAGTTTCGTAAGTGTCATAGCTTTCCACGTCTCCTCACCCTCGAGCATAGCCTTCCAGCTTCATGAGAGAGGTGAGATTTTCAGATCGTTTTCCAGGGAGTTCTTTCAGAACGTTAAGCGTACGTTCATTTCCTTATGCTGATAAACACACTTTTGAGCCTGCTTCCCAAGTTCATGAAAGATGGAGTCGGTAGGGCTCTTTCTTAAAGACAAGTCTCTGTCACTTTCCTGATGCTTTCAACACAACTTTGCAAAAGTCTCCGCCTTCGTGACAGAAGTTGTGAGTTGTGAGATGCCCTCTGTCCAGTGTTCTTACCCGCTGCTATGTTTATGGCGCTTTCCTTAAGGTTCAACACACAGGGAAGAAAACCCTGGTAACTGTCATGCAGCAGGATGTGCGTTGCGACTGCAGTCTACCTACCCAGACTGGGTTCTCTGAATTCAGTGCATGGCACTTCCTTCGCCCTCTCACACCCACTGCTGCAAATGCTTCCCTCTTCACGACAGACGACGGGAGCTGAGAGACGGTTTCTATGCAGTGTTCGGACATCGCGTTAAGCACGGGGCACTCTCTTCCTGCTTTCACGCACACGTCTGAAACGCTTCCGTGATCACAAAAGAAGGTGTGCACTGCAAGACGCTTTCCACAAAGTGTTCCTTCTTTCAGTTAAGTAGACGGCACCGCTTTCCTTCGGTTTTCTAACACGGTTCTGCAAATGCTTCCATCTTCAAGGCAGACGATGTGAGGTGAAAGATGGCTTCGACACAATGTTCTTCCTTAAGGATTGGTGAGTGGCCCTTTCCTTGTGCTTTCTTTCACACTCCAAAACATGCTTCCTTCATCATGACAGACGATGTGAATTGGAAGACCCTTTCTCCGTATACCCTCTTCTTACGAGAGGGACGTCTATGGCCGTTTCCTTCAGGTTCTACACACGCACCGGGTAACCCTTGTATCTTCACTGGCTAATGTTGCCGTCTCTCTACCACACAACGTCGCGTCGCTGAATGGAATGATGGCACTGGCTTTTCGTATTCACACAAGCTTTTCGAACGGCCTCCCTCTTCGTGATAGGTGTGTGTGGAGAGATGCTGTCTCTGTGGTGTTCTTACGTAGTTAAACGAAGGGCATGAACCTGATGCGTGCAGCCACGGTTTTGCCTAATGCTCCCGGTTCCTGGCACCACGTGTGAGGTGCAAGATGCTTAATTCAGAGTGCTCTCCTTAGCGTCAAGTCGGTGACGCGTTCGTCAGGCATTCATAGACACTCTTTTGAAACACGTGCCATCTTCGCAACAGAAGATGTGAACTGGAAGGTGGTGTCTATTCGGTGTTCTTTCTGCGACTTGTGTACATGGCCCTTTCCTTACGGTTCAACCTATGTATTGGGAAACGCGTGGGTACACAATGGGTTGCGTTGTGAGTTCGCTGGGGCCTTTTAGCAACACGGCCTTGGGCCTCACCACTAAGTATTGAGACCCTCTCCTTTTTCAACCACACTTCTGAAAGTACTTCCAGATTCTTACATAGGATGTGCATGGGAAGATCTTTCTGAAGGGTGTTCATACTTCAGCATAGAGCATGTTCCTTATGATTTCATACACACTTCAGAAACACAGCCCTCTTCATGGAGGTAGATTGGATTTGGACGGCTGTTTCTAGACAGTGCTCTTTCTCCGTGTTACGCGTATGGCACGTCTCCTGTCATTAAACACAGGTATTTTAGAACGCTGCTCCCTCCATGAATCACGATATCAGAAGTAGCATTTTCTGTACAGAAGCTTGGTTCTCAGAGTTTCGTAAGTGTCATAGCTTTCCACGTCTCCTCACCCTCGAGCATAGGCTTCCAGCTTCATGAGAGAGGTGAGAGTTTCAGATCGTTTTCCAGGGAGTTCTTTCAGAACGTTAAGCGTACGTTCATTTCCTTATGCTGATAAACACACTTTTGAGCCTGCTTCCCAAGTTCATGAAAGATGGAGTCGGTAGGGCTCTTTCTTAAAGACAAGTCTCTGTCACTTTCCTGATGCTTTCAACACAACTTTGCAAAAGTCTCCGCCTTCGTGACAGAAGTTGTGAGTTGTGAGATGCCCTCTGTCCAGTGTTCTTACCCGCTGCTATGTTTATGGCGCTTTCCTTAAGGTTCAACACACAGGGAAGAAATCCCTGGTAACTGTCATGCAGCGGGATGTGCGTTGCGACTGCAGTCTACCTACCCAGACTGGGTTCTCTGAATTCAGTGCATGGCACTTCCTTCGCCCTCTCACACCCACTGCTGCAAATGCTTCCCTCTTCACGACAGACGACGGGAGCTGAGAGACGGTTTCTATGAGTGTTCGGACATCGCGTTAAGCACGGGGCACTCTCTTCCTGCTTTCACGCACACGTCTGAAACGCTTCCGTGATCACAAAAGAAGGTGTGCACTGCAAGACGCTTTCCACAAAGTGTTCCTTCTTTCAGTTAAGTAGACGGCACCGCTTTCCTTCGGTTTTCTTACACGGTTCTGCAAATGCTTCCATCTTCAAGGCAGACGATGTGAGGTGAAAGATGGCTTGGACACAATGTTCTTCCTTAAGGATTGGTGAGTGGCCCTTTCCTTGTGCTTTCATTCACACTCCAAAACATGCTTCCTTCATCATGACAGACGATGGGAACTGGAAGACCCTTTCTCCGTATACCCTCTTCTTACGAGAGGGACGTCTATGGCCGTTTCCTTCAGGTTCTACACACGCACCGGGTAACCCTTGTATCTTCACTGGCTAATGTTGCCGTCTCTCTACCACACAACGTCGCGTCGCTGAATGGAATGATGGCACTGGCTTTTCGTATTCACACAAGCTTTTCGAACGGCCTCCCTCTTCGTGATAGGTGTGTGTGGAGAGATGCTGTCTCTGTGGTGTTCTTACGTAGTTAAACGAAGGGCATGAACCTGATGCGTGCAGCCACGGTTTTGCCTAATGCTCCCGGTTCCTGGCACCACGTGTGAGGTGCAAGATGCTTAATTCAGAGTGCTCTCCTTAGCGTCAAGTCGGTGACGCGTTCGTCAGGCATTCATAGACACTCTTTTGAAACACGTGCCATCTTCGCAACAGAAGATGTGAACTGGAAGGTGGTGTCTATTCGGTGTTCTTTCTGCGACTTGTGTACATGGCCCTTTCCTTACGGTTCAACCTATGTATTGGGAAACGCGTGGGTACACAATGGGTTGCGTTGTGAGTTCGCTGGGGCCTTTTAGCAACACGGCCTTGGGCCTCACCACTAAGTATTGAGACCCTCTCCTTTTTCAACCACACTTCTGAAAGTACTTCCAGATTCTTACATAGGATGTGCATGGGAAGATCTTTCTGAAGGGTGTTCATACTTCAGCATAGACCATATTCCTTATGATTTCATACACACTTCAGAAACACAGCCCTCTTCATGGAGGTAGATTGGATTTGGAAGGCTGTTTCTAAACAGTGCTCTTTCTCCGTGTTACGCGTATGGCACGTCTCCTGTCATTAAACACAGGTATTTTAGAACGCTGCTCCCTCCATGAATCACGATATCAGAAGTAGCATTTTCTGTACAGAAGCTTGGTTCTCAGAGTTTCGTAAGTGTCATAGCTTTCCACGTCTCCTCACCCTCGAGCATAGGCTTCCAGCTTCATGAGAGAGGTGAGAGTTTCAGATCGTTTTCCAGGGAGTTCTTTCAGAACGTTAAGCGTACGTTCATTTCCTTATGCTGATAAACACACTTTTGAGCCTGCTTCCCAAGTTCATGAAAGATGGAGTCGGTAGGGCTCTTTCTTAAAGACAAGTCTCTGTCACTTTCCTGATGCTTTCAACACAACTTTGCAAAAGTCTCCGCCTTCGTGACAGAAGTTGTGAGTTGTGAGATGCCCTCTGTCCAGTGTTCTTACCCGCTGCTATGTTTATGGCGCTTTCCTTAAGGTTCAACACACAGGGAAGAAATCCCTGGTAACTGTCAAGCAGCAGGATGTGCGTTGCGACTGCAGTCTACCTACCCAGACTGGGTTCTCTGATTTCAGTGCATGGCACTTCCTTCGCCCTCTCACACCCACTGCTGCAAATGCTTCCCTCTTCACGACAGACGACGGGAGCTGAGAGACGGTTTCTATGCAGTGTTCGGACATCGCGTTAAGCACGGGGCACTCTCTTCCTGCTTTCACGCACACGTCTGAAACGCTTCCGTGATCACAAAAGAAGGTGTGCACTGCAAGACGCTTTCCACAAAGTGTTCCTTCTTTCAGTTAAGTAGACGGCACTGCTTTCCTTCGGTTTTCTTACACGGTTCTGCAAATGCTTCCATCTTCAAGGCAGACGATGTGAGGTGAAAGATGGCTTCGACACAATGTTCTTCCTTAAGGATTGGTGAGTGGCCCTTTCCTTGTGCTTTCATTCACACTCCAAAACATGCTTCCTTCATCATGACAGACGATGTGAATTGGAAGACCCTTTCTCCGTATACCCTCTTCTTACGAGAGGGACGTCTATGGCCGTTTCCTTCAGGTTCTACACACGCACCGGGTAACCCTTGTATCTTCACTGGCTAATGTTGCCTTCTCTATACCACACAACGTCGCGTCGCTGAATGGAATGATGGCACTGGCTTTTCGTATTCACACAAGCTTTTCGAACGGCCTCCCTCTTCGTGATAGGTGTGTGTGGAGAGATGCTGTCTCTGTGGTGTTCTTACGTAGTTAAACGAAGGGCATGAACTTCATGCGTGCAGCCACGGTTTTGCCTAATGCTCCCGGTTCCTGGCACCACGTGTGAGGTACAAGATGCTTAATTCAGAGTGCTCTCCTTAGCGTCAAGTCGGTGACGCGTTCGTCAGGCATTCATAGACACTCTTTTGAAACACTTGCCATCTTCGCAACAGAAGATGTGAACTGGAAGGTGGTGTCTATTCGGTGTTCTTTCTGCGACTTGTGTACATGGCCCTTTCCTTACGGTTCAACCTATGTATTGGGAAACGCGTGGGTACACAATGGGTTGCGTTGTGAGTTCGCTGGGGCCTTTTAGCAACACGGCCTTGGGCCTCACCACTAAGTATTGAGACCCTCTCCTTTTTCAACCACACTTCTGAAAGTACTTCCAGATTCTTACATAGGATGTGCATGGGAAGATCTTTCTGAAGGGTGTTCATACTTCAGCATAGAGCATGTTCCTTATGATTTCATACACACTTCAGAAACACAGCCCTCTTCATGGAGGTAGATTGGATTTGGAAGGCTGTTTCTAGACAGTGCTCTTTCTCCGTGTTACGCGTATGGCACGTCTCCTGTCATTAAACACAGGTATTTTAGAACGCTGCTCCCTCCATGAATCACGATATCAGAAGTAGCATTTTCTGTACAGAAGCTTGGTTCTCAGAGTTTCGTAAGTGTCATAGCTTTCCACGTCTCCTCACCCTCGAGCATAGGCTTCCAGCTTCATGAGAGAGGTGAGAGTTTCAGATCGTTTTCCAGGGAGTTCTTTCAGAACGTTAAGCGTACGTTCATTTCCTTATGCTGATAAACACACTTTTGAGCCTGCTTCCCAAGTTCATGAAAGATGGAGTCGGTAGGGCTCTTTCTTAAAGACAAGTCTCTGTCACTTTCCTGATGCTTTCAACACAACTTTGCAAAAGTCTCCGCCTTCGTGACAGAAGTTGTGAGTTGTGAGATGCCCTCTGTCCAGTGTTCTTACCCGCTGCTATGTTTATGGCGCTTTCCTTAAGGTTCAACACACAGGGAAGAAAACCCTGGTAACTGTCATGCAGCAGGATGTGCGTTGCGACTGCAGTCTACCTACCCAGACTGGGTTCTCTGAATTCAGTGCATGGCACTTCCTTCGCCCTCTCACACCCACTGCTGCAAATGCTTCCCTCTTCACGACAGACGACGGGAGCTGAGAGACGGTTTCTATGCAGTGTTCGGACATCGCGTTAAGCACGGGGCACTCTCTTCCTGCTTTCACGCACACGTCTGAAACGCTTCCGTGATCACAAAAGAAGGTGTGCACTGCAAGACGCTTTCCACAAAGTGTTCCTTCTTTCAGTTAAGTAGACGGCACCGCTTTCCTTCGGTTTTCTTACACGGTTCTGCAAATGCTTCCATCTTCAAGGCAGACGATGTGAGGTGAAAGATGGCTTCGACACAATGTTCTTCCTTAAGGATTGGTGAGTGGCCCTTTCCTTGTGCTTTCATTCACACTCCAAAACATGCTTCCTTCATCATGACAGACGATGTGAATTGGAAGACCCTTTCTCCGTATACCCTCTTCTTACGAGAGGGACGTCTATGGCCGTTTCCTTCAGGTTCTACACACGCACCGGGTAACCCTTGTATCTTCACTGGCTAATGTTGCCGTCTCTCTACCACACAACGTCGCGTCGCTGAATGGAATGATGGCGCTGGGTTTTCGTATTCACACAAGCTTTTCGAACGGCCTCCCTCTTCGTGATAGGTGTGTGTGGAGAGATGCTGTCTCTGTGGTGTTCTTACGTAGTTAAACGAAGGGCATGAACCTGATGCGTGCAGCCACGGTTTTGCCTAATGCTCCCGGTTCCTGGCACCACGTGTGAGGTGCAAGATGCTTAATTCAGAGTGCTCTCCTTAGCGTCAAGTCGGTGACGCGTTCGTCAGGCATTCATAGACACTCTTTTGACACACTTGCCATCTTCGCAACAGAAGATGTGAACTGGAAGGTGGTGTCTATTCGGTGTTCTTTCTGCGACTTGTGTACATGGCCCTTTCCTTACGGTTCAACCTATGTATTGGGAAACGCGTGGGTACACAATGGGTTGCGTTGTGAGTTCGCTGGGGCCTTTTAGCAACACGGCCTTGGGCCTCACCACTAAGTATTGAGACCCTCTCCTTTTTCAACCACACTTCTGAAAGTACTTCCAGATTCTTACATAGGATGTGCATGGGAAGATCTTTCTGAACGGTGTTCATACTTCAGCATAGAGCATGTTCCTTATGATTTCATACACACTTCAGAAACACAGCCCTCTTCATGGAGGTAGATTGGATTTGGACGGCTGTTTCTAAACAGTGCTCTTTCTCCGTGTTACGCGTATGGCACGTCTCCTGTCATTAAACAGAGGTATTTTAGAACGCTGCTCCCTCCATGAATCACGATATCAGAAGTAGCATTTTCTGTACAGAAGCTTGGTTCTCAGAGTTTCGTAAGTGTCATAGCTTTCCACGTCTCCTCACCCTCGAGCATAGGCTTCCAGCTTCATGAGAGAGGTGAGAGTTTCAGATCGTTTTCCAGGGAGTTCTTTCAGAACGTTAAGCGTACGTTCATTTCCTTATGCTGATAAACACACTTTTGAGCCTGCTTCCCAAGTTCATGAAAGATGGAGTCGGTAGGGCTCTTTCTTAAAGACAAGTCTCTGTCACTTTCCTGATGCTTTCAACACAACTTTGCAAAAGTCTCCGCCTTCGTGACAGAAGTTGTGAGTTGTGAGATGCCCTCTGTCCAGTGTTCTTACCCGCTGCTATGTTTATGGCGCTTTCCTTAAGGTTCAACACACAGGGAAGAAATCCCTGGTAACTGTCATGCAGCAGGATGTGCGTTGCGACTGCAGTCTACCTACCCAGACTGGGTTCTCTGAATTCAGTGCATGGCACTTCCTTCGCCCTCTCACACCCACTGCTGCAAATGCTTCCCTCTTCACGACAGACGACGGGAGCTGAGAGACGGTTTCTATGCAGTGTTCGGACATCGCGTTAAGCACGGGGCACTCTCTTCCTGCTTTCACGCACACGTCTGAAACGCTTCCGTGATCACAAAAGAAGGTGTGCACTGCAAGACGCTTTCCACAAAGTGTTCCTCCTTTCAGTTAAGTAGACGGCACCGCTTTCCTTCGGTTTTCTTACACGGTTCTGCAAATGCTTCCATCTTCAAGGCAGACGATGTGAGGTGAAAGATGGCTTGGACACAATGTTCTTCCTTAAGGATTGGTGAGTGGCCCTTTCCTTGTGCTTTCATTCACACTCCAAAACATGCTTCCTTCATCATGACAGACGATGTGAATTGGAAGACCCTTTCTCCGTATACCCTCTTCTTACGAGAGGGACGTCTATGGCCGTTTCCTTCAGGTTCTACACACGCACCGGGTAACCCTTGTATCTTCACTGGCTAATGTTGCCGTCTCTCTACCACACAACGTCGCGTCGCTGAATGGAATGATGGCACTGGCTTTTCGTATTCACACAAGCTTTTCGAACGGCCTACCTCTTCGTGATAGGTGTGTGTGGAGAGATGCTGTCTCTGTGGTGTTCTTACGTAGTTAAACGAAGGGCATGAACCTGATGCATGCAGCCACGGTTTTGCCTAATGCTCCCGGTTCCTGGCACCACGTGTGAGGTGCAAGATGCTTAATTCAGAGTGCTCTCCTTAGCGTCAAGTCGGTGACGCGTTCGTCAGGCATTCATAGACACTCTTTTGAAACACGTGCCATCTTCGCAACAGAAGATGTGAACTGGAAGGTGGTGTCTATTCGGTGTTCTTTCTGCGACTTGTGTACATGGCCCTTTCCTTACGGTTCAACCTATGTATTGGGAAACGCGTGGGTACACAATGGGTTGCGTTGTGAGTTCGCTGGGGCCTTTTAGCAACACGGCCTTGGGCCTCACCACTAAGTATTGAGACCCTCTCCTTTTTCAACCACACTTCTGAAAGTACTTCCAGATTCTTACATAGGATGTGCATGGGAAGATCTTTCTGAAGGGTGTTCATACTTCAGCATAGAGCATGTTCCTTATGATTTCATACACACTTCAGAAACACAGCCCTCTTCATGGAGGTAGATTGGATTTGGACGGCTGTTTCTAGACAGTGCTCTTTCTCCGTGTTACGCGTATGGCACGTCTCCTGTCATTAAACACAGGTATTTTAGAACGCTGCTCCCTCCATGAATCACGATATCAGAAGTAGCATTTTCTGTACAGAAGCTTGGTTCTCAGAGTTTCGTAAGTGTCATAGCTTTCCACGTCTCCTCACCCTCGAGCATAGGCTTCCAGCTTCATGAGAGAGGTGAGAGTTTCAGATCGTTTTCCAGGGAGTTCTTTCAGAACGTTAAGCGTACGTTCATTTCCTTATGCTGATAAACACACTTTTGAGCCTGCTTCCCAAGTTCATGAAAGATGGAGTCGGTAGGGCTCTTTCTTAAAGACAAGTCTCTGTCACTTTCCTGATGCTTTCAACACAACTTTGCAAAAGTCTCCGCCTTCGTGACAGAAGTTGTGAGTTGTGAGACGCCCTCTGTCCAGTGTTCTTACCCGCTGCTATGTTTATGGTGCTTTCCTTAAGGTTCAACACACAGGGAAGAAATCCCTGGTAACTGTCATGCAGCAGGATGTGCGTTGCGACTGCAGTCTACCTACCCAGACTGGGTTCTCTGAATTCAGTGCATGGCACTTCCTTCGCCCTCTCACACCCACTGCTGCAAATGCTTCCCTCTTCACGACAGACGACGGGAGCTGAGAGACGGTTTCTATGCAGTGTTCGGACATCGCGTTAAGCACGGGGCACTCTCTTCCTGCTTTCACGCACACGTCTGAAACGCTTCCGTGATCACAAAAGAAGGTGTGCACTGCAAGACGCTTTCCACAAAGTGTTCCTTCTTTCAGTTAAGTAGACGGCACCGCTTTCCTTCGGTTTTCTTACACGGTTCTGCAAATGCTTCCATCTTCAAGGCAGACGATGTGAGGTGAAAGATGGCTTCGACACAATGTTCTTCCTTAAGGATTGGTGAGTGGCCCTTTCCTTGTGCTTTCATTCACACTCCAAAACATGCTTCCTTCATCATGACAGACGATGGGAATTGGAAGACCCTTTCTCCGTATACCCTCTTCTTACGAGAGGGACGTCTATGGCCGTTTCCTTCAGGTTCTACACACGCACCGGGTAACCCTTGTATCTTCACTGGCTAATGTTGCCGTCTCTCTACCACACAACGTCGCGTCGCTGAATGGAATGATGGCACTGGCTTTTCGTATTCACACAAGCTTTTCGAACGGCCTCCCTCTTCGTGATAGGTGTGTGTGGAGAGATGCTGTCTCTGTGGTGTTCTTACGTAGTTAAACGAAGGGCATGAACCTGATGCGTGCAGCCACGGTTTTGCCTAATGCTCCCGGTTCCTGGCACCACGTGTGAGGTGCAAGATGCTTAATTCAGAGTGCTCTCCTTAGCGTCAAGTTGGTGACGCGTTCGTCAGGCATTCATAGACACTCTTTTGAAACACGTGCCATCTTCGCAACAGAAGATGTGAACTGGAAGGTGGTGTCTATTCGGTGTTCTTTCTGCGACTTGTGTACATGGCCCTTTCCTTACGGTTCAACCTATGTATTGGGAAACGCGTGGGTACACAATGGGTTGCGTTGTGAGTTCGCTGGGGCCTTTTAGCAACACGGCCTTGGGCCTCACCACTAAGTATTGAGACCCTCTCCTTTTTCAACCACACTTCTGAAAGTACTTCCAGATTCTTACATAGGATGTGCATGGGAAGATCTTTCTGAAGGGTGTTCATACTTCAGCATAGAGCATGTTCCTTATGATTTCATACACACTTCAGAAACACAGCCCTCTTCATGGAGGTAGATTGGATTTGGAAGGCTGTTTCTAGACAGTGCTCTTTCTCCGTGTTACGCGTATGGCACATCTCCTGTCATTAAACACAGGTATTTTAGAACGCTGCTCCCTCCATGAATCACGATATCAGAAGTAGCATTTTCTGTACAGAAGCTTGGTTCTCAGAGTTTCATAAGTGTCATAGCTTTCCACGTCTCCTCACCCTCGAGCATAGGCTTCCAGCTTCATGAGAGAGGTGAGATTTTCAGATCGTTTTCCAGGGAGTTCTTTCAGAACGTTAAGCGTACGTTCATTTCCTTATGCTGATAAACACACTTTTGAGCCTGCTTCCCAAGTTCATGAAAGATGGAGTCGGTAGGGCTCTTTCTTAAAGACAAGTCTCTGTCACTTTCCTGATGCTTTCAACACAACTTTGCAAAAGTCTCCGCCTTCGTGACAGAAGTTGTGAGTTGTGAGATGCCCTCTGTCCAGTGTTCTTACCCGCTGCTATGTTTATGGCGCTTTCCTTAAGGTTCAACACACAGGGAAGAAAACCCTGGTAACTGTCATGCAGCAGGATGTGCGTTGCGACTGCAGTCTACCTACCCAGACTGGGTTCTCTGAATTCAGTGCATGGCACTTCCTTCGCCCTCTCACACCCACTGCTGCAAATGCTTCCCTCTTCACGACAGACGACGGGAGCTGAGAGACGGTTTCTATGCAGTGTTCGGACATCGCGTTAAGCACGGGGCACTCTCTTCCTGCTTTCACGCACACGTCTGAAACGCTTCCGTGATCACAAAAGAAGGTGTGCACTGCAAGACGCTTTCCACAAAGTGTTCCTTCTTTCAGTTAAGTAGACGGCACCGCTTTCCTTCGGTTTTCTTACACGGTTCTGCAAATGCTTCCATCTTCAAGGCAGACGATGTGAGGTGAAAGATGGCTTCGACACAATGTTCTTCCTTAAGGATTGGTGAGTGGCCCTTTCCTTGTGCTTTCATTCACACTCCAAAACATGCTTCCTTCATCATGACAGACGATGTGAATTGGAAGACCCTTTCTCCGTATACCCTCTTCTTACGAGAGGGACGTCTATGGCCGTTTCCTTCAGGTTCTACACACGCACCGGGTAACCCTTGTATCTTCACTGGCTAATGTTGCCGTCTCTCTACCACACAACGTCGCGTCGCTGAATGGAATGATGGCACTGGCTTTTCGTATTCACACAAGCTTTTCGAACGGCCTCCCTCTTCGTGATAGGTGTGTGTGGAGAGATGCTGTCTCTGTGGTGTTCTTACGTAGTTAAACGAAGGGCATGAACCTGATGCGTGCAGCCACGGTTTTGCCTAATGCTCCCGGTTCCTGGCACCACGTGTGAGGTGCAAGATGCTTAATTCAGAGTGCTCTCCTTAGCGTCAAGTCGGTGACGCGTTCGTCAGGCATTCATAGACACTCTTTTGAAACACGTGCCATCTTCGCAACAGAAGATGTGAACTGGAAGGTGGTGTCTATTCGGTGTTCTTTCTGCGACTTGTGTACATGGCCCTTTCCTTACGGTTCAACCTATGTATTGGGAAACGCGTGGGTACACAATGGGTTGCGTTGTGAGTTCGCTGGGGCCTTTTAGCAACACGGCCTTGGGCCTCACCACTAAGTATTGAGACCCTCTCCTTTTTCAACCACACTTCTGAAAGTACTTCCAGATTCTTACATAGGATGTGCGTTGGAAGATCTTTCTGAAGGGTGTTCATACTTCAGCATAGAGCATGTTCCTTATGATTTCATACACACTTCAGAAACACAGCCCTCTTCATGGAGGTAGATTGGATTTGGAAGGCTGTTTCTAGACAGTGCTCTTTCTCCGTGTTACGCGTATGGCACGTCTCCTGTCATTAAACACAGGTATTTTTGAACGCTGCTCCCTCCATGAATCACGATATCAGAAGTAGCATTTTCTGTACAGAAGCTTGGTTCTCAGAGTTTCGTAAGTGTCATAGCTTTCCACGTCTCCTCACCCTCGAGCATAGGCTTCCAGCTTCATGAGAGAGGTGAGAGTTTCAGATCGTTTTCCAGGGAGTTCTTTCAGAACGTTAAGCGTACGTTCATTTCCTTATGCTGATAAACACACTTTTGAGCCTGCTTCCCAAGTTCATGAAAGATGGAGTCGGTAGGGCTCTTTCTTAAAGACAAGTCTCTGTCACTTTCCTGATGCTTTCAACACAACTTTGCAAAAGTCTCCGCCTTCGTGACAGAAGTTGTGAGTTGTGAGATGCCCTCTGTCCAGTGTTCTTACCCGCTGCTATGTTTATGGCGCTTTCCTTAAGGTTCAACACACAGGGAAGAAAACCCTGGTAACTGTCATGCAGCAGGATGTGCGTTGCGACTGCAGTCTACCTACCCAGACTGGGTTCTCTGAATTCAGTGCATGGCACTTCCTTCGCCCTCTCACACCCACTGCTGCAAATGCTTCCCTCTTCACGACAGATGACGGGAGCTGAGAGACGGTTTCTATGCAGTGTTCGGACATCGCGTTAAGCACGGGGCACTCTCTTCCTGCTTTCACGCACACGTCTGAAACGCTTCCGTGATCACAAAAGAAGGTGTGCACTGCAAGACGCTTTCCACAAAGTGTTCCTTCTTTCAGTTAAGTAGACGGCACCGCTTTCCTTCGGTTTTCTTACACGGTTCTGCAAATGCTTCCATCTTCAAGGCAGACGATGTGAGGTGAAAGATGGCTTCGACACAATGTTCTTCCTTAAGGATTGGTGAGTGGCCCTTTCCTTGTGCTTTCATTCACACTCCAAAACATGCTTCCTTCATCATGACAGACGATGTGAATTGGAAGACCCTTTCTCCGTATACCCTCTTCTTACGAGAGGGACGTCTATGGCCGTTTCCTTCAGGTTCTACACACGCACCGGGTAACCCTTGTATCTTCACTGGCTAATGTTGCCGTCTCTCTACCACACAACGTTGCGTCGCTGAATGGAATGATGGCACTGGCTTTTCGTATTCACACAAGCTTTTCGAACGGCCTCCCTCTTCGTGATAGGTGTGTGTGGAGAGATGCTGTCTCTGTGGTGTTCTTACGTAGTTAAACGAAGGGCATGAACCTGATGCGTGCAGCCACGGTTTTGCCTAATGCTCCCGGTTCCTGGCACCACGTGTGAGGTGCAAGATGCTTAATTCAGAGTGCTCTCCTTAGCGTCAAGTCGGTGACGCGTTCGTCAGGCATTCATAGACACTCTTTTGAAACACGTGCCATCTTCGCAACAGAAGATGTGAACTGGAAGGTGGTGTCTATTCGGTGTTCTTTCTGCGACTTGTGTACATGGCCCTTTCCTTACGGTTCAACCTATGTATTGGGAAACGCGTGGGTACACAATGGGTTGCGTTGTGAGTTCGCTGGGGCCTTTTAGCAACACGGCCTTGGGCCTCACCCCTAAGTATTGAGACCCTCTCCTTTTTCAACCACACTTCTGAAAGTACTTCCAGATTCTTACATAGGATGTGCATGGGAAGATCTTTCTGAAGGGTGTTCATACTTCAGCATAGAGCATGTTCCTTATGATTTCATACACACTTCAGAAACACAGCCCTCTTCATGGAGGTAGATTGGATTTGGACGGCTGTTTCTAGACAGTGCTCTTTCTCCGTGTTACGCGTATGGCACGTCTCCTGTCATTAAACACAGGTATTTTAGAACGCTGCTCCCTCCATGAATCACGATATCAGAAGTAGCATTTTCTGTACAGAAGCTTGGTTCTCAGAGTTTCGTAAGTGTCATAGCTTTCCACGTCTCCTCACCCTCGAGCATAGGCTTCCAGCTTCATGAGAGAGGTGAGAGTTTCAGATCGTTTTCCAGGGAGTTCTTTCAGAACGTTAAGCGTACGTTCATTTCCTTATGCTGATAAACACACTTTTGAGCCTGCTTCCCAAGTTCATGAAAGATGGAGTCGGTAGGGCTCTTTCTTAAAGACAAGTCTCTGTCACTTTCCTGATGCTTTCAACACAACTTTGCAAAAGTCTCCGCCTTCGTGACAGAAGTTGTGAGTTGTGAGATGCCCTCTGTCCAGTGTTCTTACCCGCTGCTATGTTTATGGCGCTTTCCTTAAGGTTCAACACACAGGGAAGAAAACCCTGGTAACTGTCATGCAGCAGGATGTGCGTTGCGACTGCAGTCTACCTACCCAGACTGGGTTCTCTGAATTCAGTGCATGGCACTTCCTTCGCCCTCTCACACCCACTGCTGCAAATGCTTCCCTCTTCACGACAGACGACGGGAGCTGAGAGACGGTTTCTATGCAGTGTTCGGACATCGCGTTAAGCACGGGGCACTCTCTTCCTGCTTTCACGCACACGTCTGAAACGCTTCCGTGATCACAAAAGAAGGTGTGCACTGCAAGACGCTTTCCACAAAGTGTTCCTTCTTTCAGTTAAGTAGACGGCACCGCTTTCCTTCGGTTTTCTTACACGGTTCTGCAAATGCTTCCATCTTCAAGGCAGACGATGTGAGGTGAAAGATGGCTTCGACACAATGTTCTTCCTTAAGGATTGGTGAGTGGCCCTTTCCTTGTGCTTTCATTCACACTCCAAAACATGCTTCCTTCATCATGACAGACGATGTGAATTGGAAGACCCTTTCTCCGTATACCCTCTTCTTACGAGAGGGACGTCTATGGCCGTTTCCTTCAGGTTCTACACACGCACCGGGTAACCCTTGTATCTTCACTGGCTAATGTTGCCGTCTCTCTACCACACAACGTCGCGTCGCTGAATGGAATGATGGCACTGGCTTTTCGTATTCACACAAGCTTTTCGAACGGCCTCCCTCTTCGTGATAGGTGTGTGTGGAGAGATGCTGTCTCTGTGGTGTTCTTACGTAGTTAAACGAAGGGCATGAACCTGATGCGTGCAGCCACGGTTTTGCCTAATGCTCCCGGTTCCTGGCACCACGTGTGAGGTGCAAGATGCTTAATTCAGAGTGCTCTCCTTAGCGTCAAGTCGGTGACGCGTTCGTCAGGCATTCATAGACACTCTTTTGAAACACGTGCCATCTTCGCAACAGAAGATGTGAACTGGAAGGTGGTGTCTATTCGGTGTTCTTTCTGCGACTTGTGTACATGGCCCTTTCCTTACGGTTCAACCTATGTATTGGGAAACGCGTGGGTACACAATGGGTTGCGTTGTGAGTTCGCTGGGGCCTTTTAGCAACACGGCCTTGGGCCTCACCACTAAGTATTGAGACCCTCTCCTTTTTCAACCACACTTCTGAAAGTACTTCCAGATTCTTACATAGGATGTGCATGGGAAGATCTTTCTGAAGGGTGTTCATACTTCAGCATAGAGCATGTTCCTTATGATTTCATACACACTTCAGAAACACAGCCCTCTTCATGGAGGTAGATTGGATTTGGACGGCTGTTTCTAGACAGTGCTCTTTCTCCGTGTTACGCGTATGGCACGTCTCCTGTCATTAAACACAGGTATTTTAGAACGCTGCTCCCTCCATGAATCACGATATCAGGAGTAGCATTTTCTGTACAGAAGCTTGGTTCTCAGAGTTTCGTAAGTGTCATAGCTTTCCACGTCTCCTCACCCTCGAGCATAGGCTTCCAGCTTCATGAGAGAGGTGAGAGTTTCAGATCGTTTTCCAGGGAGTTCTTTCAGAACGTTAAGCGTACGTTCATTTCCTTATGCTGATAAACACACTTTTGAGCCTGCTTCCCAAGTTCATGAAAGATGGAGTCGGTAGGGCTCTTTCTTAAAGACAAGTCTCTGTCACTTTCCTGATGCTTTCAACACAACTTTGCAAAAGTCTCCGCCTTCGTGACAGAAGTTGTGAGTTGTGAGATGCCCTCTGTCCAGTGTTCTTACCCGCTGCTATGTTTATGGCGCTTTCCTTAAGGTTCAACACACAGGGAAGAAAACCCTGGTAACTGTCATGCAGCAGGATGTGCGTTGCGACTGCAGTCTACCTACCCAGACTGGGTTCTCTGAATTCAGTGCATGGCACTTCCTTCGCCCTCTCACACCCACTGCTGCAAATGCTTCCCTCTTCACGACAGACGACGGGAGCTGAGAGACGGTTTCTATGCAGTGTTCGGACATCGCGTTAAGCACGGGGCACTCTCTTCCTGCTTTCACGCACACGTCTGAAACGCTTCCGTGATCACAAAAGAAGGTGTGCACTGCAAGACGCTTTCCACAAAGTGTTCCTTCTTTCAGTTAAGTAGACGGCACCGCTTTCCTTCGGTTTTCTTACACGGTTCTGCAAATGCTTCCATCTTCAAGGCAGACGATGTGAGGTGAAAGATGGCTTCGACACAATGTTCTTCCTTAAGGATTGGTGAGTGGCCCTTTCCTTGTGCTTTCATTCACACTCCAAAACATGCTTCCTTCATCATGACAGACGATGTGAATTGGAAGACCCTTTCTCCGTATACCCTCTTCTTACGAGAGGGACGTCTATGGCCGTTTCCTTCAGGTTCTACACACGCACCGGGTAACCCTTGTATCTTCACTGGCTAATGTTGCCGTCTCTCTACCACACAACGTCGCGTCGCTGAATGGAATGATGGCACTGGCTTTTCGTATTCACACAAGCTTTTCGAACGGCCTCCCTCTTCGTGATAGGTGTGTGTGGAGAGATGCTGTCTCTGTGGTGTTCTTACGTAGTTAAACGAAGGGCATGAACCTGATGCGTGCAGCCACGGTTTTGCCTAATGCTCCCGGTTCCTGGCACCACGTGTGAGGTGCAAGATGCTTAATTCAGAGTGCTCTCCTTAGCGTCAAGTCGGTGACGCGTTCGTCAGGCATTCATAGACACTCTTTTGAAACACGTGCCATCTTCGCAACAGAAGATGTGAACTGGAAGGTGGTGTCTATTCGGTGTTCTTTCTGCGACTTGTGTACATGGCCCTTTCCTTACGGTTCAACCTATGTATTGGGAAACGCGTGGGTACACAATGGGTTGCGTTGTGAGTTCGCTGGGGCCTTTTAGCAACACGGCCTTGGGCCTCACCACTAAGTATTGAGACCCTCTCCTTTTTCAACCACACTTCTGAAAGTACTTCCAGATTCTTACATAGGATGTGCATGGGAAGATCTTTCTGAAGGGTGTTCATACTTCAGCATAGAGCATGTTCCTTATGATTTCATACACACTTCAGAAACACAGCCCTCTTCATGGAGGTAGATTGGATTTGGAAGGCTGTTTCTAGACAGTGCTCTTTCTCCGTGTTACGCGTATGGCACGTCTCCTGTCATTAAACACAGGTATTTTAGAACGCTGCTCCCTCCATGAATCACGATATCAGGAGTAGCATTTTCTGTACAGAAGCTTGGTTCTCAGAGTTTCGTAAGTGTCATAGCTTTCCACGTCTCCTCACCCTCGAGCATAGGCTTCCAGCTTCATGAGAGAGGTGAGAGTTTCAGATCGTTTTCCAGGGAGTTCTTTCAGAACGTTAAGCGTACGTTCATTTCCTTATGCTGATAAACACACTTTTGAGCCTGCTTCCCAAGTTCATGAAAGATGGAGTCGGTAGGGCTCTTTCTTAAAGACAAGTCTCTGTCACTTTCCTGATGCTTTCAACACAACTTTGCAAAAGTCTCCGCCTTCGTGACAGAAGTTGTGAGTTGTGAGATGCCCTCTGTCCAGTGTTCTTACCCGCTGCTATGTTTATGGCGCTTTCCTTAAGGTTCAACACACAGGGAAGAAATCCCTGGTAACTGTCATGCAGCAGGATGTGCGTTGCGACTGCAGTCTACCTACCCAGACTGGGTTCTCTGAATTCAGTGCATGGCACTTCCTTCGCCCTCTCACACCCACTGCTGCAAATGCTTCCCTCTTCACGACAGACGACGGGAGCTGAGAGACGGTTTCTATGCAGTGTTCGGACATCGCGTTAAGCACGGGGCACTCTCTTCCTGCATTCACGCACACGTCTGAAACGCTTCCGTGATCACAAAAGAAGGTGTGCACTGCAAGACGCTTTCCACAAAGTGTTCCTTCTTTCAGTTAAGTAGACGGCACCGCTTTCCTTCGGTTTTCTTACACGGTTCTGCAAATGCTTCCATCTTCAAGGCAGACGATGTGAGGTGAAAGATGGCTTCGACACAATGTTCTTCCTTAAGGATTGGTGAGTGGCCCTTTCCTTGTGCTTTCATTCACACTCCAAAACATGCTTCCTTCATCATGACAGACGATGTGAATTGGAAGACCCTTTCTCCGTATACCCTCTTCTTACGAGAGGGACGTCTATGGCCGTTTCCTTCAGGTTCTACACACGCACCGGGTAACCCTTGTATCTTCACTGGCTAATGTTGCCGTCTCTCTACCACACAACGTCGCGTCGCTGAATGGAATGATGGCACTGGCTTTTCGTATTCACACAAGCTTTTCGAACGGCCTCCCTCTTCGTGATAGGTGTGTGTGGAGAGATGCTGTCTCTGCGGTGTTCTTACGTAGTTAAACGAAGGGCATGAACCTGATGCGTGCAGCCACGGTTTTGCCTAATGCTCCCGGTTCCTGGCACCACGTGTGAGGTGCAAGATGCTTAATTCAGAGTGCTCTCCTTAGCGTCAAGTCGGTGACGCGTTCGTCAGGCATTCATAGACACTCTTTTGAAACACGTGCCATCTTCGCAACAGAAGATGTGAACTGGAAGGTGGTGTCTGTTCGGTGTTCTTTCTGCGACTTGTGTACATGGCCCTTTCCTTACGGTTCAACCTATGTATTGGGAAACGCGTGGGTACACAATGGGTTGCGTTGTGAGTTCGCTGGGGCCTTTTAGCAACACGGCCTTGGGCCTCACCCCTAAGTATTGAGACCCTCTCCTTTTTCAACCACACTTCTGAAAGTACTTCCAGATTCTTACATAGGATGTGCATGGGAAGATCTTTCTGAAGGGTGTTCATACTTCAGCATAGAGCATGTTCCTTATGATTTCATACACACTTCAGAAACACAGCCCTCTTCATGGAGGTAGATTGGATTTGGACGGCTGTTTCTAGACAGTGCTCTTTCTCCGTGTTACGCGTATGGCACGTCTCCTGTCATTAAACACAGGTATTTTAGAACGCTGCTCCCTCCATGAATCACGATATCAGAAGTAGCATTTTCTGTACAGAAGCTTGGTTCTCAGAGTTTCGTAAGTGTCATAGCTTTCCACGTCTCCTCACCCTCGAGCATAGGCTTCCAGCTTCATGAGAGAGGTGAGAGTTTCAGATCGTTTTCCAGGGAGTTCTTTCAGAACGTTAAGCGTACGTTCATTTCCTTATGCTGATAAACACACTTTTGAGCCTGCTTCCCAAGTTCATGAAAGATGGAGTCGGTAGGGCTCTTTCTTAAAGACAAGTCTCTGTCACTTTCCTGATGCTTTCAACACAACTTTGCAAAAGTCTCCGCCTTCGTGACAGAAGTTGTGAGTTGTGAGATGCCCTCTGTCCAGTGTTCTTACCCGCTGCTATGTTTATGGCGCTTTCCTTAAGGTTCAACACACAGGGAAGAAAACCCTGGTAACTGTCATGCAGCAGGATGTGCGTTGCGACTGCAGTCTACCTACCCAGACTGGGTTCTCTGAATTCAGTGCATGGCACTTCCTTCGCCCTCTCACACCCACTGCTGCAAATGCTTCCCTCTTCACGACAGACGACGGGAGCTGAGAGACGGTTTCTATGCAGTGTTCGGACATCGCGTTAAGCACGGGGCACTCTCTTCCTGCTTTCACGCACACGTCTGAAACGCTTCCGTGATCACAAAAGAAGGTGTGCACTGCAAGACGCTTTCCACAAAGTGTTCCTTCTTTCAGTTAAGTAGACGGCACCGCTTTCCTTCGGTTTTCTTACACGGTTCTGCAAATGCTTCCATCTTCAAGGCAGACGATGTGAGGTGAAAGATGGCTTCGACACAATGTTCTTCCTTAAGGATTGGTGAGTGGCCCTTTCCTTGTGCTTTCATTCACACTCCAAAACATGCTTCCTTCATCATGACAGACGATGGGAATTGGAAGACCCTTTCTCCGTATACCCTCTTCTTACGAGAGGGACGTCTATGGCCGTTTCCTTCAGGTTCTACACACACACCGGGTAACCCTTGTATCTTCACTGGCTAATGTTGCCGTCTCTCTACCACACAACGTCGCGTCGCTGAATGGAATGATGGCACTGGCTTTTCGTATTCACACAAGCTTTTCGAACGGCCTCCCTCTTCGTGATAGGTGTGTGTGGAGAGATGCTGTCTCTGTGGTGTTCTTACGTAGTTAAACGAAGGGCATGAACCTGATGCGTGCAGCCACGGTTTTGCCTAATGCTCCCGGTTCCTGGCACCACGTGTGAGGTGCAAGATGCTTAATTCAGAGTGCTCTCCTTAGCGTCAAGTCGGTGACGCGTTCGTCAGGCATTCATAGACACTCTTTTGAAACACGTGCCATCTTCGCAACAGAAGATGTGAACTGGAAGGTGGTGTCTATTCGGTGTTCTTTCTGCGACTTGTGTACATGGCCCTTTCCTTACGGTTCAACCTATGTATTGGGAAACGCGTGGGTACACAATGGGTTGCGTTGTGAGTTCGCTGGGGCCTTTTAGCAACACGGCCTTGGGCCTCACCACTAAGTATTGAGACCCTCTCCTTTTTCAACCACACTTCTGAAAGTACTTCCAGATTCTTACATAGGATGTGCATGGGAAGATCTTTCTGAAGGGTGTTCATACTTCAGCATAGAGCATGTTCCTTATGATTTCATACACACTTCAGAAACACAGCCCTCTTCATGGAGGTAGATTGGATTTGGAAGGCTGTTTCTAGACGGTGCTCTTTCTCCGTGTTACGCGTATGGCACGTCTCCTGTCATTAAACACAGGTATTTTAGAACGCTGCTCCCTCCATGAATCACGATATCAGAAGTAGCATTTTCTGTACAGAAGCTTGGTTCTCAGAGTTTCGTAAGTGTCATAGCTTTCCACGTCTCCTCACCCTCGAGCATAGGCTTCCAGCTTCATGAGAGAGGTGAGAGTTTCAGATCGTTTTCCAGGGAGTTCTTTCAGAACGTTAAGCGTACGTTCATTTCCTTATGCTGATAAACACACTTTTGAGCCTGCTTCCCAAGTTCATGAAAGATGGAGTCGGTAGGGCTCTTTCTTAAAGACAAGTCTCTGTCACTTTCCTGATGCTTTCAACACAACTTTGCAAAAGTCTCCGCCTTCGTGACAGAAGTTGTGAGTTGTGAGATGCCCTCTGTCCAGTGTTCTTACCCGCTGCTATGTTTATGGCGCTTTCCTTAAGGTTCAACACACAGGGAAGAAAACCCTGGTAACTGTCATGCAGCAGGATGTGCGTTGCGACTGCAGTCTACCTACCCAGACTGGGTTCTCTGAATTCAGTGCATGGCACTTCCTTCGCCCTCTCACACCCACTGCTGCAAATGCTTCCCTCTTCACGACAGACGACGGGAGCTGAGAGACGGTTTCTATGCAGTGTTCGGACATCGCGTTAAGCACGGGGCACTCTCTTCCTGCTTTCACGCACACGTCTGAAACGCTTCCGTGATCACAAAAGAAGGTGTGCACTGCAAGACGCTTTCCACAAAGTGTTCCTTCTTTCAGTTAAGTAGACGGCACCGCTTTCCTTCGGTTTTCTTACACGGTTCTGCAAATGCTTCCATCTTCAAGGCAGACGATGTGAGGTGAAAGATGGCTTCGACACAATGTTCTTCCTTAAGGATTGGTGAGTGGCCCTTTCCTTGTGCTTTCATTCACACTCCAAAACATGCTTCCTTCATCATGACAGACGATGTGAATTGGAAGACCCTTTCTCCGTATACCCTCTTCTTACGAGAGGGACGTCTATGGCCGTTTCCTTCAGGTTCTACACACGCACCGGGTAACCCTTGTATCTTCACTGGCTAATGTTGCCGTCTCTCTACCACACAACGTCGCGTCGCTGAATGGAATGATGGCACTGGCTTTTCGTATTCACACAAGCTTTTCGAACGGCCTCCCTCTTCGTGATAGGTGTGTGTGGAGAGATGCTGTCTCTGTGGTGTTCTTACGTAGTTAAACGAAGGGCATGAACCTGATGCGTGCAGCCACGGTTTTGCCTAATGCTCCCGGTTCCTGGCACCACGTGTGAGGTGCAAGATGCTTAATTCAGAGTGCTCTCCTTAGCGTCAAGTCGGTGACGCGTTCGTCAGGCATTCATAGACACTCTTTTGAAACACGTGCCATCTTCGCAACAGAAGATGTGAACTGGAAGGTGGTGTCTGTTCGGTGTTCTTTCTGCGACTTGTGTACATGGCCCTTTCCTTACGGTTCAACCTATGTATTGGGAAACGCGTGGGTACACAATGGGTTGCGTTGTGAGTTCGCTGGGGCCTTTTAGCAACACGGCCTTGGGCCTCACCACTAAGTATTGAGACCCTCTCCTTTTTCAACCACACTTCTGAAAGTACTTCCAGATTCTTACATAGGATGTGCATGGGAAGATCTTTCTGAAGGGTGTTCATACTTCAGCATAGAGCATGTTCCTTATGATTTCATACACACTTCAGAAACACAGCCCTCTTCATGGAGGTAGATTGGATTTGGACGGCTGTTTCTAGACAGTGCTCTTTCTCCGTGTTACGCGTATGGCACGTCTCCTGTCATTAAACACAGGTATTTTAGAACGCTGCTCCCTCCATGAATCACGATATCAGAAGTAGCATTTTCTGTACAGAAGCTTGGTTCTCAGAGTTTCGTAAGTGTCATAGCTTTCCACGTCTCCTCACCCTCGAGCATAGGCTTCCAGCTTCATGAGAGAGGTGAGAGTTTCAGATCGTTTTCCAGGGAGTTCTTTCAGAACGTTAAGCGTACGTTCATTTCCTTATGCTGATAAACACACTTTTGAGCCTGCTTCCCAAGTTCATGAAAGATGGAGTCGGTAGGGCTCTTTCTTAAAGACAAGTCTCTGTCACTTTCCTGATGCTTTCAACACAACTTTGCAAAAGTCTCCGCCTTCGTGACAGAAGTTGTGAGTTGTGAGATGCCCTCTGTCCAGTGTTCTTACCCGCTGCTATGTTTATGGCGCTTTCCTTAAGGTTCAACACACAGGGAAGAAATCCCTGGTAACTGTCATGCAGCAGGATGTGCGTTGCGACTGCAGTCTACCTACCCAGACTGGGTTCTCTGAATTCAGTGCATGGGACTTCCTTCGCCCTCTCACACCCACTGCTGCAAATGCTTCCCTCTTCACGACAGACGACGGGAGCTGAGAGACGGTTTCTATGCAGTGTTCGGACATCGCGTTAAGCACGGGGCACTCTCTTCCTGCTTTCACGCACACGTCTGAAACGCTTCCGTGATCACAAAAGAAGGTGTGCACTGCAAGACGCTTTCCACAAAGTGTTCCTTCTTTCAGTTAAGTAGACGGCACCGCTTTCCTTCGGTTTTCTTACACGGTTCTGCAAATGCTTCCATCTTCAAGGCAGACGATGTGAGGTGAAAGATGGCTTCGACACAATGTTCTTCCTTAAGGATTGGTGAGTGGCCCTTTCCTTGTGCTTTCATTCACACTCCAAAACATGCTTCCTTCATCATGACAGACGATGTGAATTGGAAGACCCTTTCTCCGTATACCCTCTTCTTACGAGAGGGACGTCTATGGCCGTTTCCTTCAGGTTCTACACACGCACCGGGTAACCCTTGTATCTTCACTGGCTAATGTTGCCGTCTCTCTACCACACAACGTCGAGTCGCTGAATGGAATGATGGCACTGGCTTTTCGTATTCACACAAGCTTTTCGAACGGCCTCCCTCTTCGTGATAGGTGTGTGTGGAGAGATGCTGTCTCTGTGGTGTTCTTACGTAGTTAAACGAAGGGCATGAACCTGATGCGTGCAGCCACGGTTTTGCCTAATGCTCCCGGTTCCTGGCACCACGTGTGAGGTGCAAGATGCTTAATTCAGAGTGCTCTCCTTAGCGTCAAGTCGGTGACGCGTTCGTCAGGCATTCATAGACACTCTTTTGAAACACGTGCCATCTTCGCAACAGAAGATGTGAACTGGAAGGTGGTGTCTGTTCGGTGTTCTTTCTGCGACTTGTGTACATGGCCCTTTCCTTACGGTTCAACCTATGTATTGGGAAACGCGTGGGTACACAATGGGTTGCGTTGTGAGTTCGCTGGGGCCTTTTAGCAACACGGCCTTGGGCCTCACCACTAAGTATTGAGACCCTCTCCTTTTTCAACCACACTTCTGAAAGTACTTCCAGATTCTTACATAGGATGTGCATGGGAAGATCTTTCTGAAGGGTGTTCATACTTCAGCATAGAGCATGTTCCTTATGATTTCATACACACTTCAGAAACACAGCCCTCTTCATGGAGGTAGATTGGATTTGGACGGCTGTTTCTAGACAGTGCTCTTTCTCCGTGTTACGCGTATGGCACGTCTCCTGTCATTAAACACAGGTATTTTAGAACGCTGCTCCCTCCATGAATCACGATATCAGAAGTAGCATTTTCTGTACAGAAGCTTGGTTCTCAGAGTTTCGTAAGTGTCATAGCTTTCCACGTCTCCTCACCCTCGAGCATAGGCTTCCAGCTTCATGAGAGAGGTGAGAGTTTCAGATCGTTTTCCAGGGAGTTCTTTCAGAACGTTAAGCGTACGTTCATTTCCTTATGCTGATAAACACACTTTTGAGCCTGCTTCCCAAGTTCATGAAAGATGGAGTCGGTAGGGCTCTTTCTTAAAGACAAGTCTCTGTCACTTTCCTGATGCTTTCAACACAACTTTGCAAAAGTCTCCGCCTTCGTGACAGAAGTTGTGAGTTGTGAGATGCCCTCTGTCCAGTGTTCTTACCCGCTGCTATGTTTATGGCGCTTTCCTTAAGGTTCAACACACAGGGAAGAAAACCCTGGTAACTGTCATGCAGCAGGATGTGCGTTGCGACTGCAGTCTACCTACCCAGACTGGGTTCTCTGAATTCAGTGCATGGCACTTCCTTCGCCCTCTCACACCCACTGCTGCAAATGCTTCCCTCTTCACGACAGACGACGGGAGCTGAGAGACGGTTTCTATGCAGTGTTCGGACATCGCGTTAAGCACGGGGCACTCTCTTCCTGCTTTCACGCACACGTCTGAAACGCTTCCGTGATCACAAAAGAAGGTGTGCACTGCAAGACGCTTTCCACAAAGTGTTCCTTCTTTCAGTTAAGTAGACGGCACCGCTTTCCTTCGGTTTTCTTACACGGTTCTGCAAATGCTTCCATCTTCAAGGCAGACGATGTGAGGTGAAAGATGGCTTCGACACAATGTTCTTCCTTAAGGATTGGTGAGTGGCCCTTTCCTTGTGCTTTCATTCACACTCCAAAACATGCTTCCTTCATCATGACAGACGATGTGAATTGGAAGACCCTTTCTCCGTATACCCTCTTCTTACGAGAGGGACGTCTATGGCCGTTTCCTTCAGGTTCTACACACGCACCGGGTAACCCTTGTATCTTCACTGGCTAATGTTGCCGTCTCTCTACCACACAACGTCGCGTCGCTGAATGGAATGATGGCACTGGCTTTTCGTATTCACACAAGCTTTTCGAACGGCCTCCCTCTTCGTGATAGGTGTGTGTGGAGAGATGCTGTCTCTGTGGTGTTCTTACGTAGTTAAATGAAGGGCATGAACCTGATGCGTGCAGCCACGGTTTTGCCTAATGCTCCCGGTTCCTGGCACCACGTGTGAGGTGCAAGATGCTTAATTCAGAGTGCTCTCCTTAGCGTCAAGTCGGTGACGCGTTCGTCAGGCATTCATAGACACTCTTTTGAAACACGTGCCATCTTCGCAACAGAAGATGTGAACTGGAAGGTGGTGTCTATTCGGTGTTCTTTCTGCGACTTGTGTACATGGCCCTTTCCTTACGGTTCAACCTATGTATTGGGAAACGCGTGGGTACACAATGGGTTGCGTTGTGAGTTCGCTGGGGCCTTTTAGCAACACGGCCTTGGGCCTCACCACTAAGTATTGAGACCCTCTCCTTTTTCAACCACACTTCTGAAAGTACTTCCAGATTCTTACATAGGATGTGCATGGGAAGATCTTTCTGAAGGGTGTTCATACTTCAGCATAGAGCATGTTCCTTATGATTTCATACACACTTCAGAAACACAGCCCTCTTCATGGAGGTAGATTGGATTTGGACGGCTGTTTCTAGACAGTGCTCTTTCTCCGTGTTTCGCGTATGGCACGTCTCCTGTCATTAAACACAGGTATTTTAGAACGCTGCTCCCTCCATGAATCACGATATCAGAAGTAGCATTTTCTGTACAGAAGCTTGGTTCTCAGAGTTTCGTAAGTGTCATAGCTTTCCACGTCTCCTCACCCTCGAGCATAGGCTTCCAGCTTCATGAGAGAGGTGAGAGTTTCAGATCATTTTCCAGGGAGTTCTTTCAGAACGTTAAGCGTACGTTCATTTCCTTATGCTGATAAACACACTTTTGAGCCTGCTTCCCAAGTTCATGAAAGATGGAGTCGGTAGGGCTCTTTCTTAAAGACAAGTCTCTGTCACTTTCCTGATGCTTTCAACACAACTTTGCAAAAGTCTCCGCCTTCGTGACAGAAGTTGTGAGTTGTGAGATGCCCTCTGTCCAGTGTTCTTACCCGCTGCTATGTTTATGGCGCTTTCCTTAAGGTTCAACACACAGGGAAGAAATCCCTGGTAACTGTCATGCAGCAGGATGTGCGTTGCGACTGCAGTCTACCTACCCAGACTGGGTTCTCTGAATTCAGTGCATGGCACTTCCTTCGCCCTCTCACACCCACTGCTGCAAATGCTTCCCTCTTCACGACAGACGACGGGAGCTGAGAGACGGTTTCTATGCAGTGTTCGGACATCGCGTTAAGCACGGGGCACTCTCTTCCTGCATTCACGCACACGTCTGAAACGCTTCCGTGATCACAAAAGAAGGTGTGCACTGCAAGACGCTTTCCACAAAGTGTTCCTTCTTTCAGTTAAGTAGACGGCACCGCTTTCCTTCGGTTTTCTTACACGGTTCTGCAAATGCTTCCATCTTCAAGGCAGACGATGTGAGGTGAAAGATGGCTTCGACACAATGTTCTTCCTTAAGGATTGGTGAGTGGCCCTTTCCTTGTGCTTTCATTCACACTCCAAAACATGCTTCCTTCATCATGACAGATGATGGGAGTTGGAAGACCCTTTCTCCGTATACCCTCTTCTTACGAGAGGGACGTCTATGGCCGTTTCCTTCAGGTTCTACACACGCACCGGGTAACCCTTGTATCTTCACTGGCTAATGTTGCCGTCTCTCTACCACACAACGTCGCGTCGCTGAATGGAATGATGGCACTGGCTTTTCGTATTCACACAAGCTTTTCGAACGGCCTCCCTCTTCGTGATAGGTGTGTGTGGAGAGATGCTGTCTCTGCGGTGTTCTTACGTAGTTAAACGAAGGGCATGAACCTGATGCGTGCAGCCACGGTTTTGCCTAATGCTCCCGGTTCCTGGCACCACGTGTGAGGTACAAGATGCTTAATTCAGAGTGCTCTCCTTAGCGTCAAGTCGGTGACGCGTTCGTCAGGCATTCATAGACACTCTTTTGAAACACGTGCCATCTTCGCAACAGAAGATGTGAACTGGAAGGTGGTGTCTGTTCGGTGTTCTTTCTGCGACTTGTGTACATGGCCCTTTCCTTACGGTTCAACCTATGTATTGGGAAACGCATGGGTACACAATGGGTTGCGTTGTGAGTTCGCTGGGGCCTTTTAGCAACACGGCCTTGGGCCTCACCCCTAAGTATTGAGACCCTCTCCTTTTTCAACCACACTTCTGAAAGTACTTCCAGATTCTTACATAGGATGTGCATGGGAAGATCTTTCTGAAGGGTGTTCATACTTCAGCATAGAGCATGTTCCTTATGATTTCATACACACTTCAGAAACACAGCCCTCTTCATGGAGGTAGATTGGATTTGGACGGCTGTTTCTAGACAGTGCTCTTTCTCCGTGTTACGCGTATGGCACGTCTCCTGTCATTAAACACAGGTATTTTAGAACGCTGCTCCCTCCATGAATCACGATATCAGAAGTAGCATTTTCTGTACAGAAGCTTGGTTCTCAGAGTTTCGTAAGTGTCATAGCTTTCCACGTCTCCTCACCCTCGAGCATAGGCTTCCAGCTTCATGAGAGAGGTGAGAGTTTCAGATCGTTTTCCAGGGAGTTCTTTCAGAACGTTAAGCGTACGTTCATTTCCTTATGCTGATAAACACACTTTTGAGCCTGCTTCCCAAGTTCATGAAAGATGGAGTCGGTAGGGCTCTTTCTTAAAGACAAGTCTCTGTCACTTTCCTGATGCTTTCAACACAACTTTGCAAAAGTCTCCGCCTTCGTGACAGAAGTTGTGAGTTGTGAGATGCCCTCTGTCCAGTGTTCTTACCCGCTGCTATGTTTATGGCGCTTTCCTTAAGGTTCAACACACAGGGAAGAAAACCCTGGTAACTGTCATGCAGCAGGATGTGCGTTGCGACTGCAGTCTACCTACCCAGACTGGGTTCTCTGAATTCAGTGCATGGCACTTCCTTCGCCCTCTCACACCCACTGCTGCAAATGCTTCCCTCTTCACGACAGACGACGGGAGCTGAGAGACGGTTTCTATGCAGTGTTCGGACATCGCGTTAAGCACGGGGCACTCTCTTCCTGTTTCACGCACACGTCTGAAACGCTTCCGTGATCACAAAAGAAGGTGTGCACTGCAAGACGCTTTCCACAAAGTGTTCCTTCTTTCAGTTAAGTAGACGGCACCGCTTTCCTTCGGTTTTCTTACACGGTTCTGCAAATGCTTCCATCTTCAAGGCAGACGATGTGAGGTGAAAGATGGCTTCGACACAATGTTCTTCCTTAAGGATTGGTGAGTGGCCCTTTCCTTGTGCTTTCATTCACACTCCAAAACATGCTTCCTTCATCATGACAGACGATGTGAATTGGAAGACCCTTTCTCTGTATACCCTCTTCTTACGAGAGGGACGTCTATGGCCGTTTCCTTCAGGTTCTACACACGCACCGGGTAACCCTTGTATCTTCACTGGCTAATGTTGCCGTCTCTCTACCACACAACGTCGCGTCGCTGAATGGAATGATGGCACTGGCTTTTCGTATTCACACAAGCTTTTCGAACGGCCTCCCTCTTCGTGATAGGTGTGTGTGGAGAGATGCTGTCTCTGTGGTGTTCTTACGTAGTTAAACGAAGGGCATGAACCTGATGCGTGCAGCCACGGTTTTGCCTAATGCTCCCGGTTCCTGGCACCACGTGTGAGGTGCAAGATGCTTAATTCAGAGTGCTCTCCTTAGCGTCAAGTCGGTGACGCGTTCGTCAGGCATTCATAGACACTCTTTTGAAACACGTGCCATCTTCGCAACAGAAGATGTGAACTGGAAGGTGGTGTCTATTCGGTGTTCTTTCTGCGACTTGTGTACATGGCCCTTTCCTTACGGTTCAACCTATGTATTGGGAAACGCGTGGGTACACAATGGGTTGCGTTGTGAGTTCGCTGGGGCCTTTTAGCAACACGGCCTTGGGCCTCACCACTAAGTATTGAGACCCTCTCCTTTTTCAACCACACTTCTGAAAGTACTTCCAGATTCTTACATAGGATGTGCATGGGAAGATCTTTCTGAAGGGTGTTCATACTTCAGCATAGAGCATGTTCCTTATGATTTCATACACACTTCAGAAACACAGCCCTCTTCATGGAGGTAGATTGGATTTGGAAGGCTGTTTCTAGACAGTGCTCTTTCTCCGTGTTACGCGTATGGCACGTCTCCTGTCATTAAACACAGGTATTTTAGAACGCTGCTCCCTCCATGAATCACGATATCAGGAGTAGCATTTTCTGTACAGAAGCTTGGTTCTCAGAGTTTCGTAAGTGTCATAGCTTTCCACGTCTCCTCACCCTCGAGCATAGGCTTCCAGCTTCATGAGAGAGGTGAGAGTTTCAGATCGTTTTCCAGGGAGTTCTTTCAGAACGTTAAGCGTACGTTCATTTCCTTATGCTGATAAACACACTTTTGAGCCTGCTTCCCAAGTTCATGAAAGATGGAGTCGGTAGGGCTCTTTCTTAAAGACAAGTCTCTGTCACTTTCCTGATGCTTTCAACACAACTTTGCAAAAGTCTCCGCCTTCGTGACAGAAGTTGTGAGTTGTGAGATGCCCTCTGTCCAGTGTTCTTACCCGCTGCTATGTTTATGGTGCTTTCCTTAAGGTTCAACACACAGGGAAGAAATCCCTGGTAACTGTCATGCAGCAGGATGTGCGTTGCGACTGCAGTCTACCTACCCAGACTGGGTTCTCTGAATTCAGTGCATGGCACTTCCTTCGCCCTCTCACACCCAATGCTGCAAATGCTTCCCTCTTCACGACAGACGACGGGAGCTGAGAGACGGTTTCTATGCAGTGTTCGGACATCGCGTTAAGCACGGGGCACTCTCTTCCTGCTTTCACGCACACGTCTGAAACGCTTCCGTGATCACAAAAGAAGGTGTGCACTGCAAGACGCTTTCCACAAAGTGTTCCTTCTTTCAGTTAAGTAGACGGCACCGCTTTCCTTCGGTTTTCTTACACGGTTCTGCAAATGCTTCCATCTTCAAGGCAGACGATGTGAGGTGAAAGATGGCTTCGACACAATGTTCTTCCTTAAGGATTGGTGAGTGGCCCTTTCCTTGTGCTTTCATTCACACTCCAAAACATGCTTCCTTCATCATGACAGACGATGTGAATTGGAAGACCCTTTCTCCGTATACCCTCTTCTTACGAGAGGGACGTCTATGGCCGTTTCCTTCAGGTTCTACACACGCACCGGGTAACCCTTGTATCTTCACTGGCTAATGTTGCCGTCTCTCTACCACACAACGTCGCGTCGCTGAATGGAATGATGGCACTGGCTTTTCGTATTCACACAAGCTTTTCGAACGGCCTCCCTCTTCGTGATAGGTGTGTGTGGAGAGATGCTGTCTCTGTGGTGTTCTTACGTAGTTAAACCAAGGGCATGAACCTGATGCGTGCAGCCACGGTTTTGCCTAATGCTCCCGGTTCCTGGCACCACGTGTGAGGTGCAAGATGCTTAATTCAGAGTGCTCTCCTTAGCGTCAAGTCGGTGACGCGTTCGTCAGGCATTCATAGACACTCTTTTGAAACACGTGCCATCTTCGCAACAGAAGATGTGAACTGGAAGGTGGTGTCTGTTCGGTGTTCTTTCTGCGACTTGTGTACATGGCCCTTTCCTTACGGTTCAACCTATGTATTGGGAAACGCGTGGGTACACAATGGGTTGCGTTGTGAGTTCGCTGGGGCCTTTTAGCAACACGGCCTTGGGCCTCACCACTAAGTATTGAGACCCTCTCCTTTTTCAACCACACTTCTGAAAGTACTTCCAGATTCTTACATAGGATGTGCATGGGAAGATCTTTCTGAAGGGTGTTCATACTTCAGCATAGAGCATGTTCCTTATGATTTCATACACACTTCAGAAACACAGCCCTCTTCATGGAGGTAGATTGGATTTGGACGGCTGTTTCTAGACAGTGCTCTTTCTCCGTGTTACGCGTATGGCACGTCTCCTGTCATTAAACACAGGTATTTTAGAACGCTGCTCCCTCCATGAATCACGATATCAGAAGTAGCATTTTCTGTACAGAAGCTTGGTTCTCAGAGTTTCGTAAGTGTCATAGCTTTCCACGTCTCCTCACCCTCGAGCATAGGCTTCCAGCTTCATGAGAGAGGTGAGAGTTTCAGATCGTTTTCCAGGGAGTTCTTTCAGAACGTTAAGCGTACGTTCATTTCCTTATGCTGATAAACACACTTTTGAGCCTGCTTCCCAAGTTCATGAAAGATGGAGTCGGTAGGGCTCTTTCTTAAAGACAAGTCTCTGTCACTTTCCTGATGCTTTCAACACAACTTTGCAAAAGTCTCCGCCTTCGTGACAGAAGTTGTGAGTTGTGAGATGCCCTCTGTCCAGTGTTCTTACCCGCTGCTATGTTTATGGCGCTTTCCTTAAGGTTCAACACACAGGGAAGAAAACCCTGGTAACTGTCATGCAGCAGGATGTGCGTTGCGACTGCAGTCTACCTACCCAGACTGGGTTCTCTGAATTCAGTGCATGGCACTTCCTTCGCCCTCTCACACCCACTGCTGCAAATGCTTCCCTCTTCACGACAGACGACGGGAGCTGAGAGACGGTTTCTATGCAGTGTTCGGACATCGCGTTAAGCACGGGGCACTCTCTTCCTGCTTTCACGCACACGTCTGAAACGCTTCCATGATCACAAAAGAAGGTGTGCACTGCAAGACGCTTTCCACAAAGTGTTCCTTCTTTCAGTTAAGTAGACGGCACCGCTTTCCTTCGGTTTTCTTACACGGTTCTGCAAATGCTTCCATCTTCAAGGCAGACGATGTGAGGTGAAAGATGGCTTCGACACAATGTTCTTCCTTAAGGATTGGTGAGTGGCCCTTTCCTTGTGCTTTCATTCACACTCCAAAACATGCTTCCTTCATCATGACAGACGATGTGAATTGGAAGACCCTTTCTCCGTATACCCTCTTCTTACGAGAGGGACGTCTATGGCCGTTTCCTTCAGGTTCTACACACGCACCGGGTAACCCTTGTATCTTCACTGGCTAATGTTGCCGTCTCTCTACCACACAACGTCGCGTCGCTGAATGGAATGATGGCACTGGCTTTTCGTTCTCACACAAGCTTTTCGAACGGCCTCCCTCTTCGTGATAGGTGTGTGTGGAGAGATGCTGTCTCTGTGGTGTTCTTACGTAGTTAAACGAAGGGCATGAACCTGATGCGTGCAGCCACGGTTTTGCCTAATGCTCCCGGTTCCTGGCACCACGTGTGAGGTGCAAGATGCTTAATTCAGAGTGCTCTCCTTAGCGTCAAGTCGGTGACGCGTTCGTCAGGCATTCATAGACACTCTTTTGAAACACGTGCCATCTTCGCAACAGAAGATGTGAACTGGAAGGTGGTGTCTATTCGGTGTTCTTTCTGCGACTTGTGTACATGGCCCTTTCCTTACGGTTCAACCTATGTATTGGGAAACGCGTGGGTACACAATGGGTTGCGTTGTGAGTTCGCTGGGGCCTTTTAGCAACACGGCCTTGGGCCTCACCACTAAGTATTGAGACCCTCTCCTTTTTCAACCACACTTCTGAAAGTACTTCCAGATTCTTACATAGGATGTGCATGGGAAGATCTTTCTGAAGGGTGTTCATACTTCAGCATAGAGCATGTTCCTTATGATTTCATACACACTTCAGAAACACAGCCCTCTTCATGGAGGTAGATTGGATTTGGAAGGCTGTTTCTAGACAGTGCTCTTTCTCCGTGTTACGCGTATGGCACGTCTCCTGTCATTAAACACAGGTATTTTAGAACGCTGCTCCCTCCATGAATCACGATATCAGGAGTAGCATTTTCTGTACAGAAGCTTGGTTCTCAGAGTTTCGTAAGTGTCATAGCTTTCCACGTCTCCTCACCCTCGAGCATAGGCTTCCAGCTTCATGAGAGAGGTGAGAGTTTCAGATCGTTTTCCAGGGAGTTCTTTCAGAACGTTAAGCGTACGTTCATTTCCTTATGCTGATAAACACACTTTTGAGCCTGCTTCCCAAGTTCATGAAAGATGGAGTCGGTAGGGCTCTTTCTTAAAGACAAGTCTCTGTCACTTTCCTGATGCTTTCAACACAACTTTGCAAAAGTCTCCGCCTTCGTGACAGAAGTTGTGAGTTGTGAGATGCCCTCTGTCCAGTGTTCTTACCCGCTGCTATGTTTATGGTGCTTTCCTTAAGGTTCAACACACAGGGAAGAAATCCCTGGTAACTGTCATGCAGCAGGATGTGCGTTGCGACTGCAGTCTACCTACCCAGACTGGGTTCTCTGAATTCAGTGCATGGCACTTCCTTCGCCCTCTCACACCCAATGCTGCAAATGCTTCCCTCTTCACGACAGACGACGGGAGCTGAGAGACGGTTTCTATGCAGTGTTCGGACATCGCGTTAAGCACGGGGCACTCTCTTCCTGCTTTCACGCACACGTCTGAAACGCTTCCGTGATCACAAAAGAAGGTGTGCACTGCAAGACGCTTTCCACAAAGTGTTCCTTCTTTCAGTTAAGTAGACGGCACCGCTTTCCTTCGGTTTTCTTACACGGTTCTGCAAATGCTTCCATCTTCAAGGCAGACGATGTGAGGTGAAAGATGGCTTCGACACAATGTTCTTCCTTAAGGATTGGTGAGTGGCCCTTTCCTTGTGCTTTCATTCACACTCCAAAACATGCTTCCTTCATCATGACAGACGATGTGAATTGGAAGACCCTTTCTCCGTATACCCTCTTCTTACGAGAGGGACGTCTATGGCCGTTTCCTTCAGGTTCTACACACGCACCGGGTAACCCTTGTATCTTCACTGGCTAATGTTGCCGTCTCTCTACCACACAACGTCGAGTCGCTGAATGGAATGATGGCACTGGCTTTTCGTATTCACACAAGCTTTTCGAACGGCCTCCCTCTTCGTGATAGGTGTGTGTGGAGAGATGCTGTCTCTGTGGTGTTCTTACGTAGTTAAACGAAGGGCATGAACCTGATGCGTGCAGCCACGGTTTTGCCTAATGCTCCCGGTTCCTGGCACCACGTGTGAGGTGCAAGATGCTTAATTCAGAGTGCTCTCCTTAGCGTCAAGTCGGTGACGCGTTCGTCAGGCATTCATAGACACTCTTTTGAAACACGTGCCATCTTCGCAACAGAAGATGTGAACTGGAAGGTGGTGTCTGTTCGGTGTTCTTTCTGCGACTTGTGTACATGGCCCTTTCCTTACGGTTCAACCTATGTATTGGGAAACGCGTGGGTACACAATGGGTTGCGTTGTGAGTTCGCTGGGGCCTTTTAGCAACACGGCCTTGGGCCTCACCACTAAGTATTGAGACCCTCTCCTTTTTCAACCACACTTCTGAAAGTACTTCCAGATTCTTACATAGGATGTGCATGGGAAGATCTTTCTGAAGGGTGTTCATACTTCAGCATAGAGCATGTTCCTTATGATTTCATACACACTTCAGAAACACAGCCCTCTTCATGGAGGTAGATTGGATTTGGACGGCTGTTTCTAGACAGTGCTCTTTCTCCGTGTTACGCGTATGGCACGTCTCCTGTCATTAAACACAGGTATTTTAGAACGCTGCTCCCTCCATGAATCACGATATCAGAAGTAGCATTTTCTGTACAGAAGCTTGGTTCTCAGAGTTTCGTAAGTGTCATAGCTTTCCACGTCTCCTCACCCTCGAGCATAGGCTTCCAGCTTCATGAGAGAGGTGAGAGTTTCAGATCGTTTTCCAGGGAGTTCTTTCAGAACGTTAAGCGTACGTTCATTTCCTTATGCTGATAAACACACTTTTGAGCCTGCTTCCCAAGTTCATGAAAGATGGAGTCGGTAGGGCTCTTTCTTAAAGACAAGTCTCTGTCACTTTCCTGATGCTTTCAACACAACTTTGCAAAAGTCTCCGCCTTCGTGACAGAAGTTGTGAGTTGTGAGATGCCCTCTGTCCAGTGTTCTTACCCGCTGCTATGTTTATGGCGCTTTCCTTAAGGTTCAACACACAGGGAAGAAAACCCTGGTAACTGTCATGCAGCAGGATGTGCGTTGCGACTGCAGTCTACCTACCCAGACTGGGTTCTCTGAATTCAGTGCATGGCACTTCCTTCGCCCTCTCACACCCACTGCTGCAAATGCTTCCCTCTTCACGACAGACGACGGGAGCTGAGAGACGGTTTCTATGCAGTGTTCGGACATCGCGTTAAGCACGGGGCACTCTCTTCCTGCTTTCACGCACACGTCTGAAACGCTTCCGTGATCACAAAAGAAGGTGTGCACTGCAAGACGCTTTCCACAAAGTGTTCCTTCTTTCAGTTAAGTAGACGGCACCGCTTTCCTTCGGTTTTCTTACACGGTTCTGCAAATGCTTCCATCTTCAAGGCAGACGATGTGAGGTGAAAGATGGCTTCGACACAATGTTCTTCCTTAAGGATTGGTGAGTGGCCCTTTCCTTGTGCTTTCATTCACACTCCAAAACATGCTTCCTTCATCATGACAGACGATGTGAATTGGAAGACCCTTTCTCCGTATACCCTCTTCTTACGAGAGGGACGTCTATGGCCGTTTCCTTCAGGTTCTACACACGCACCGGGTAACCCTTGTATCTTCACTGGCTAATGTTGCCGTCTCTCTACCACACAACGTCGCGTCGCTGAATGGAATGATGGCACTGGCTTTTCGTTCTCACACAAGCTTTTCGAACGGCCTCCCTCTTCGTGATAGGTGTGTGTGGAGAGATGCTGTCTCTGTGGTGTTCTTACGTAGTTAAACGAAGGGCATGAACCTGATGCGTGCAGCCACGGTTTTGCCTAATGCTCCCGGTTCCTGGCACCACGTGTGAGGTGCAAGATGCTTAATTCAGAGTGCTCTCCTTAGCGTCAAGTCGGTGACGCGTTCGTCAGGCATTCATAGACACTCTTTTGAAACACGTGCCATCTTCGCAACAGAAGATGTGAACTGGAAGGTGGTGTCTATTCGGTGTTCTTTCTGCGACTTGTGTACATGGCCCTTTCCTTACGGTTCAACCTATGTATTGGGAAACGCGTGGGTACACAATGGGTTGCGTTGTGAGTTCGCTGGGGCCTTTTAGCAACACGGCCTTGGGCCTCACCACTAAGTATTGAGACCCTCTCCTTTTTCAACCACACTTCTGAAAGTACTTCCAGATTCTTACATAGGATGTGCATGGGAAGATCTTTCTGAAGGGTGTTCATACTTCAGCATAGAGCATGTTCCTTATGATTTCATACACACTTCAGAAACACAGCCCTCTTCATGGAGGTAGATTGGATTTGGAAGGCTGTTTCTAGACAGTGCTCTTTCTCCGTGTTACGCGTATGGCACGTCTCCTGTCATTAAACACAGGTATTTTAGAACGCTGCTCCCTCCATGAATCACGATATCAGGAGTAGCATTTTCTGTACAGAAGCTTGGTTCTCAGAGTTTCGTAAGTGTCATAGCTTTCCACGTCTCCTCACCCTCGAGCATAGGCTTCCAGCTTCATGAGAGAGGTGAGAGTTTCAGATCGTTTTCCAGGGAGTTCTTTCAGAACGTTAAGCGTACGTTCATTTCCTTATGCTGATAAACACACTTTTGAGCCTGCTTCCCAAGTTCATGAAAGATGGAGTCGGTAGGGCTCTTTCTTAAAGACAAGTCTCTGTCACTTTCCTGATGCTTTCAACACAACTTTGCAAAAGTCTCCGCCTTCGTGACAGAAGTTGTGAGTTGTGAGATGCCCTCTGTCCAGTGTTCTTACCCGCTGCTATGTTTATGGCGCTTTCCTTAAGGTTCAACACACAGGGAAGAAAACCCTGGTAACTGTCATGCAGCAGGATGTGCGTTGCGACTGCAGTCTACCTACCCAGACTGGGTTCTCTGAATTCAGTGCATGGCACTTCCTTCGCCCTCTCACACCCACTGCTGCAAATGCTTCCCTCTTCACGACAGACGACGGGAGCTGAGAGACGGTTTCTATGCAGTGTTCGGACATCGCGTTAAGCACGGGGCACTCTCTTCCTGCTTTCACGCACACGTCTGAAACGCTTCCGTGATCACAAAAGAAGGTGTGCACTGCAAGACGCTTTCCACAAAGTGTTCCTTCTTTCAGTTAAGTAGACGGCACCGCTTTCCTTCGGTTTTCTTACACGGTTCTGCA
Organism: Ursus americanus; assembly: GCF_024610735.1. Taxonomy (NCBI): domain Eukaryota; kingdom Metazoa; phylum Chordata; class Mammalia; order Carnivora; family Ursidae; genus Ursus; species Ursus americanus. The sequence continues at coordinate 63,136,770 of NC_142128.1, forward strand.
AATGCTTCCATCTTCAAGGCAGACGATGTGAGGTGAAAGATGGCTTCGACACAATGTTCTTCCTTAAGGATTGGTGAGTGGCCCTTTCCTTGTGCTTTCATTCACACTCCAAAACATGCTTCCTTCATCATGACAGACGATGGGAATTGGAAGACCCTTTCTCCGTATACCCTCTTCTTACGAGAGGGACGTCTATGGCCGTTTCCTTCAGGTTCTACACACGCACCGGGTAACCCTTGTATCTTCACTGGCTAATGTTGCCGTCTCTCTACCACACAACGTCGCGTCGCTGAATGGAATGATGGCACTGGCTTTTCGTTCTCACACAAGCTTTTCGAACGGCCTCCCTCTTCGTGATAGGTGTGTGTGGAGAGATGCTGTCTCTGTGGTGTTCTTACGTAGTTAAACGAAGGGCATGAACCTGATGCGTGCAGCCACGGTTTTGCCTAATGCTCCCGGTTCCTGGCACCACGTGTGAGGTGCAAGATGCTTAATTCAGAGTGCTCTTCTTAGCGTCAAGTCGGTGACGCGTTCGTCAGGCATTCATAGACACTCTTTTGAAACACGTGCCATCTTCGCAACAGAAGATGTGAACTGGAAGGTGGTGTCTATTCGGTGTTCTTTCTGCGACTTGTGTACATGGCCCTTTCCTTACGGTTCAACCTATGTATTGGGAAACGCGTGGGTACACAATGGGTTGCGTTGTGAGTTCGCTGGGGCCTTTTAGCAACACGGCCTTGGGCCTCACCACTAAGTATTGAGACCCTCTCCTTTTTCAACCACACTTCTGAAAGTACTTCCAGATTCTTACATAGGATGTGCATGGGAAGATCTTTCTGAAGGGTGTTCATACTTCAGCATAGAGCATGTTCCTTATGATTTCATACACACTTCAGAAACACAGCCCTCTTCATGGAGGTAGATTGGATTTGGAAGGCTGTTTCTAGACAGTGCTCTTTCTCCGTGTTACGCGTATGGCACGTCTCCTGTCATTAAACACAGGTATTTTAGAACGCTGCTCCCTCCATGAATCACGATATCAGGAGTAGCATTTTCTGTACAGAAGCTTGGTTCTCAGAGTTTCGTAAGTGTCATAGCTTTCCACGTCTCCTCACCCTCGAGCATAGGCTTCCAGCTTCATGAGAGAGGTGAGAGTTTCAGATCGTTTTCCAGGGAGTTCTTTCAGAACGTTAAGCGTACGTTCATTTCCTTATGCTGATAAACACACTTTTGAGCCTGCTTCCCAAGTTCATGAAAGATGGAGTCGGTAGGGCTCTTTCTTAAAGACAAGTCTCTGTCACTTTCCTGATGCTTTCAACACAACTTTGCAAAAGTCTCCGCCTTCGTGACAGAAGTTGTGAGTTGTGAGATGCCCTCTGTCCAGTGTTCTTACCCGCTGCTATGTTTATGGCGCTTTCCTTAAGGTTCAACACACAGGGAAGAAAACCCTGGTAACTGTCATGCAGCAGGATGTGCGTTGCGACTGCAGTCTACCTACCCAGACTGGGTTCTCTGAATTCAGTGCATGGCACTTCCTTCGCCCTCTCACACCCACTGCTGCAAATGCTTCCCTCTTCACGACAGACGACGGGAGCTGAGAGACGGTTTCTATGCAGTGTTCGGACATCGCGTTAAGCACGGGGCACTCTCTTCCTGCTTTCACGCACACGTCTGAAACGCTTCCGTGATCACAAAAGAAGGTGTGCACTGCAAGACGCTTTCCACAAAGTGTTCCTTCTTTCAGTTAAGTAGACGGCACCGCTTTCCTTCGGTTTTCTTACACGGTTCTGCAAATGCTTCCATCTTCAAGGCAGACGATGTGAGGTGAAAGATGGCTTCGACACAATGTTCTTCCTTAAGGATTGGTGAGTGGCCCTTTCCTTGTGCTTTCATTCACACTCCAAAACATGCTTCCTTCATCATGACAGACGATGGGAATTGGAAGACCCTTTCTCCGTATACCCTCTTCTTACGAGAGGGACGTCTATGGCCGTTTCCTTCAGGTTCTACACACGCACCGGGTAACCCTTGTATCTTCACTGGCTAATGTTGCCGTCTCTCTACCACACAACGTCGCGTCGCTGAATGGAATGATGGCACTGGCTTTTCGTTCTCACACAAGCTTTTCGAACGGCCTCCCTCTTCGTGATAGGTGTGTGTGGAGAGATGCTGTCTCTGTGGTGTTCTTACGTAGTTAAACGAAGGGCATGAACCTGATGCGTGCAGCCACGGTTTTGCCTAATGCTCCCGGTTCCTGGCACCACGTGTGAGGTGCAAGATGCTTAATTCAGAGTGCTCTTCTTAGCGTCAAGTTGGTGACGCGTTCGTCAGGCATTCATAGACACTCTTTTGAAACACGTGCCATCTTCGCAACAGAAGATGTGAACTGGAAGGTGGTGTCTATTCGGTGTTCTTTCTGCGACTTGTGTACATGGCCCTTTCCTTACGGTTCAACCTATGTATTGGGAAACGCGTGGGTACACAATGGGTTGCGTTGTGAGTTCGCTGGGGCCTTTTAGCAACACGGCCTTGGGCCTCACCACTAAGTATTGAGACCCTCTCCTTTTTCAACCACACTTCTGAAAGTACTTCCAGATTCTTACATAGGATGTGCATGGGAAGATCTTTCTGAAGGGTGTTCATACTTCAGCATAGAGCATGTTCCTTATGATTTCATACACACTTCAGAAACACAGCCCTCTTCATGGAGGTAGATTGGATTTGGAAGGCTGTTTCTAGACAGTGCTCTTTCTCCGTGTTACGCGTATGGCACGTCTCCTGTCATTAAACACAGGTATTTTAGAACGCTGCTCCCTCCATGAATCACGATATCAGGAGTAGCATTTTCTGTACAGAAGCTTGGTTCTCAGAGTTTCGTAAGTGTCATAGCTTTCCACGTCTCCTCACCCTCGAGCATAGGCTTCCAGCTTCATGAGAGAGGTGAGAGTTTCAGATCGTTTTCCAGGGAGTTCTTTCAGAACGTTAAGCGTACGTTCATTTCCTTATGCTGATAAACACACTTTTGAGCCTGCTTCCCAAGTTCATGAAAGATGGAGTCGGTAGGGCTCTTTCTTAAAGACAAGTCTCTGTCACTTTCCTGATGCTTTCAACACAACTTTGCAAAAGTCTCCGCCTTCGTGACAGAAGTTGTGAGTTGTGAGATGCCCTCTGTCCAGTGTTCTTACCCGCTGCTATGTTTATGGCGCTTTCCTTAAGGTTCAACACACAGGGAAGAAAACCCTGGTAACTGTCATGCAGCAGGATGTGCGTTGCGACTGCAGTCTACCTACCCAGACTGGGTTCTCTGAATTCAGTGCATGGCACTTCCTTCGCCCTCTCACACCCACTGCTGCAAATGCTTCCCTCTTCACGACAGACGACGGGAGCTGAGAGACGGTTTCTATGCAGTGTTCGGACATCGCGTTAAGCACGGGGCACTCTCTTCCTGCTTTCACGCACACGTCTGAAACGCTTCCGTGATCACAAAAGAAGGTGTGCACTGCAAGACGCTTTCCACAAAGTGTTCCTTCTTTCAGTTAAGTAGACGGCACCGCTTTCCTTCGGTTTTCTTACACGGTTCTGCAAATGCTTCCATCTTCAAGGCAGACGATGTGAGGTGAAAGATGGCTTCGACACAATGTTCTTCCTTAAGGATTGGTGAGTGGCCCTTTCCTTGTGCTTTCATTCACACTCCAAAACATGCTTCCTTCATCGTGACAGACGATGGGAATTGGAAGACCCTTTCTCCGTATACCCTCTTCTTACGAGAGGGACGTCTATGGCCGTTTCCTTCAGGTTCTACACACGCACCGGGTAACCCTTGTATCTTCACTGGCTAATGTTGCCGTCTCTCTACCACACAACGTCGCGTCGCTGAATGGAATGATGGCACTGGCTTCATTCTCACACAAGCTTTTCGAACGGCCTCCCTCTTCGTGATAGGTGTGTGTGGAGAGATGCTGTCTCTGTGGTGTTCTTACGTAGTTAAACGAAGGGCATGAACCTGATGCGTGCAGCCACGGTTTTGCCTAATGCTCCCGGTTCCTGGCACCACGTGTGAGGTGCAAGATGCTTAATTCAGAGTGCTCTCCTTAGCGTCAAGTCGGTGACGCGTTCGTCAGGCATTCATAGACACTCTTTTGAAACACGTGCCATCTTCGCAACAGAAGATGTGAACTGGAAGGTGGTGTCTGTTCGGTGTTCTTTCTGCGACTTGTGTACATGGCCCTTTCCTTACGGTTCAACCTATGTATTGGGAAACGCGTGGGTACACAATGGGTTGCGTTGTGAGTTCGCTGGGGCCTTTTAGCAACACGGCCTTGGGCCTCACCACTAAGTATTGAGACCCTCTCCTTTTTCAACCACACTTCTGAAAGTACTTCCAGATTCTTACATAGGATGTGCATGGGAAGATCTTTCTGAAGGGTGTTCATACTTCAGCATAGAGCATGTTCCTTATGATTTCATACACACTTCAGAAACACAGCCCTCTTCATGGAGGTAGATTGGATTTGGAAGGCTGTTTCTAGACAGTGCTCTTTCTCCGTGTTACGCGTATGGCACGTCTCCTGTCATTAAACACAGGTATTTTAGAACGCTGCTCCCTCCATGAATCACGATATCAGAAGTAGCATTTTCTGTACAGAAGCTTGGTTCTCAGAGTTTCGTAAGTGTCATAGCTTTCCACGTCTCCTCACCCTCGAGCATAGGCTTCCAGCTTCATGAGAGAGGTGAGAGTTTCAGATCGTTTTCCAGGGAGTTCTTTCAGAACGTTAAGCGTACGTTCATTTCCTTATGCTGATAAACACACTTTTGAGCCTGCTTCCCAAGTTCATGAAAGATGGAGTCGGTAGGGCTCTTTCTTAAAGACAAGTCTCTGTCACTTTCCTGATGCTTTCAACACAACTTTGCAAAAGTCTCCGCCTTCGTGACAGAAGTTGTGAGTTGTGAGATGCCCTCTGTCCAGTGTTCTTACCCGCTGCTATGTTTATGGCGCTTTCCTTAAGGTTCAACACACAGGGAAGAAAACCCTGGTAACTGTCATGCAGCAGGATGTGCGTTGCGACTGCAGTCTACCTACCCAGACTGGGTTCTCTGAATTCAGTGCATGGCACTTCCTTCGCCCTCTCACACCCACTGCTGCAAATGCTTCCCTCTTCACGACAGATGACGGGAGCTGAGAGACGGTTTCTATGCAGTGTTCGGACATCGCGTTAAGCACGGGGCACTCTCTTCCTGCTTTCACGCACACGTCTGAAACGCTTCCGTGATCACAAAAGAAGGTGTGCACTGCAAGACGCTTTCCACAAAGTTCCTTCTTTCAGTTAAGTAGACGGCACCGCTTTCCTTCGGTTTTCTTACACGGTTCTGCAAATGCTTCCATCTTCAAGGCAGACGATGTGAGGTGAAAGATGGCTTCGACACAATGTTCTTCCTTAAGGATTGGTGAGTGGCCCTTTCCTTGTGCTTTCATTCACACTCCAAAACATGCTTCCTTCATCATGACAGACGATGGGAATTGGAAGACCCTTTCTCCGTATACCCTCTTCTTACGAGAGGGACGTCTATGGCCGTTTCCTTCAGGTTCTACACACGCACCGGGTAACCCTTGTATCTTCACTGGCTAATGTTGCCGTCTCTCTACCACACAACGTCGCGTCGCTGAATGGAATGATGGCACTGGCTTTTCGTATTCACACAAGCTTTTCGAACGGCCTCCCTCTTCGTGATAGGTGTGTGTGGAGAGATGCTGTCTCTGTGGTGTTCTTACGTAGTTAAACGAAGGGCATGAACCTGATGCATGCAGCCACGGTTTTGCCTAATGCTCCCGGTTCCTGGTACCACGTGTGAGGTGCAAGATGCTTAATTCAGAGTGCTCTCCTTAGCGTCAAGTCGGTGACGCGTTCGTCAGGCATTCATAGACACTCTTTTGAAACACGTGCCATCTTCGCAACAGAAGATGTGAACTGGAAGGTGGTGTCTGTTCGGTGTTCTTTCTGCGACTTGTGTACATGGCCCTTTCCTTACGGTTCAACCTATGTATTGGGAAACGCGTGGGTACACAATGGGTTGCGTTGTGAGTTCGCTGGGGCCTTTTAGCAACACGGCCTTGGGCCTCACCACTAAGTATTGAGACCCTCTCCTTTTTCAACCACACTTCTGAAAGTACTTCCAGATTCTTACATAGGATGTGCATGGGAAGATCTTTCTGAAGGGTGTTCATACTTCAGCATAGAGCATGTTCCTTATGATTTCATACACACTTCAGAAACACAGCCCTCTTCATGGAGGTAGATTGGATTTGGAAGGCTGTTTCTAGACAGTGCTCTTTCTCCGTGTTACGCGTATGGCACGTCTCCTGTCATTAAACACAGGTATTTTAGAACGCTGCTCCCTCCATGAATCACGATATCAGAAGTAGCATTTTCTGTACAGAAGCTTGGTTCTCAGAGTTTCGTAAGTGTCATAGCTTTCCACGTCTCCTCACCCTCGAGCATAGGCTTCCAGCTTCATGAGAGAGGTGAGAGTTTCAGATCGTTTTCCAGGGAGTTCTTTCAGAACGTTAAGCGTACGTTCATTTCCTTATGCTGATAAACACACTTTTGAGCCTGCTTCCCAAGTTCATGAAAGATGGAGTCGGTAGGGCTCTTTCTTAAAGACAAGTCTCTGTCACTTTCCTGATGCTTTCAACACAACTTTGCAAAAGTCTCCGCCTTCGTGACAGAAGTTGTGAGTTGTGAGATGCCCTCTGTCCAGTGTTCTTACCCGCTGCTATGTTTATGGCGCTTTCCTTAAGGTTCAACACACAGGGAAGAAATCCCTGGTAACTGTCATGCAGCAGGATGTGCGTTGCGACTGCAGTCTACCTACCCAGACTGGGTTCTCTGAATTCAGTGCATGGCACTTCCTTCGCCCTCTCACACCCACTGCTGCAAATGCTTCCCTCTTCACGACAGACGACGGGAGCTGAGAGACGGTTTCTATGCAGTGTTCGGACATCGCGTTAAGCACGGGGCACTCTCTTCCTGCATTCACGCACACGTCTGAAACGCTTCCGTGATCACAAAAGAAGGTGTGCACTGCAAGACGCTTTCCACAAAGTGTTCCTTCTTTCAGTTAAGTAGACGGCACCGCTTTCCTTCGGTTTTCTTACACGGTTCTGCAAATGCTTCCATCTTCAAGGCAGACGATGTGAGGTGAAAGATGGCTTCGACACAATGTTCTTCCTTAAGGATTGGTGAGTGGCCCTTTCCTTGTGCTTTCATTCACACTCCAAAACATGCTTCCTTCATCATGACAGACGATGTGAATTGGAAGACCCTTTCTCCGTATACCCTCTTCTTACGAGAGGGACGTCTATGGCCGTTTCCTTCAGGTTCTACACACGCACCGGGTAACCCTTGTATCTTCACTGGCTAATGTTGCCGTCTCTCTACCACACAACGTCGCGTCGCTGAATGGAATGATGGCACTGGCTTTTCGTATTCACACAAGCTTTTCGAACGGCCTCCCTCTTCGTGATAGGTGTGTGTGGAGAGATGCTGTCTCTGTGGTGTTCTTACGTAGTTAAACGAAGGGCATGAACCTGATGCGTGCAGCCACGGTTTTGCCTAATGCTCCCGGTTCCTGGCACCACGTGTGAGGTACAAGATGCTTAATTCAGAGTGCTCTCCTTAGCGTCAAGTCGGTGACGCGTTCGTCAGGCATTCATAGACACTCTTTTGAAACACGTGCCATCTTCGCAACAGAAGATGTGAACTGGAAGGTGGTGTCTGTTCGGTGTTCTTTCTGCGACTTGTGTACATGGCCCTTTCCTTACGGTTCAACCTATGTATTGGGAAACGCGTGGGTACACAATGGGTTGCGTTGTGAGTTCGCTGGGGCCTTTTAGCAACACGGCCTTGGGCCTCACCACTAAGTATTGAGACCCTCTCCTTTTTCAACCACACTTCTGAAAGTACTTCCAGATTCTTACATAGGATGTGCATGGGAAGATCTTTCTGAAGGGTGTTCATACTTCAGCATAGAGCATGTTCCTTATGATTTCATACACACTTCAGAAACACAGCCCTCTTCATGGAGGTAGATTGGATTTGGACGGCTGTTTCTAGACAGTGCTCTTTCTCCGTGTTACGCGTATGGCACGTCTCCTGTCATTAAACAGAGGTATTTTAGAACGCTGCTCCCTCCATGAATCACGATATCAGAAGTAGCATTTTCTGTCCAGAAGCTTGGTTCTCAGAGTTTCGTAAGTGTCATAGCTTTCCACGTCTCCTCACCCTCGAGCATAGGCTTCCAGCTTCATGAGAGAGGTGAGAGTTTCAGATCGTTTTCCAGGGAGTTCTTTCAGAACGTTAAGCGTACGTTCATTTCCTTATGCTGATAAACACACTTTTGAGCCTGCTTCCCAAGTTCATGAAAGATGGAGTCGGTAGGGCTCTTTCTTAAAGACAAGTCTCTGTCACTTTCCTGATGCTTTCAACACAACTTTGCAAAAGTCTCCGCCTTCGTGACAGAAGTTGTGAGTTGTGAGATGCCCTCTGTCCAGTGTTCTTACCCGCTGCTATGTTTATGGCGCTTTCCTTAAGGTTCAACACACAGGGAAGAAATCCCTGGTAACTGTCATGCAGCAGGATGTGCGTTGCGACTGCAGTCTACCTACCCAGACTGGGTTCTCTGAATTCAGTGCATGGCACTTCCTTCGCCCTCTCACACCCACTGCTGCAAATGCTTCCCTCTTCACGACAGACGACGGGAGCTGAGAGACGGTTTCTATGCAAGTGTTCGGACATCGCGTTAAGCACGGGGCACTCTCTTCCTGCATTCACGCACACGTCTGAAACGCTTCCGTGATCACAAAAGAAGGTGTGCACTGCAAGACGCTTTCCACAAAGTGTTCCTTCTTTCAGTTAAGTAGACGGCACCGCTTTCCTTCGGTTTTCTTACACGGTTCTGCAAATGCTTCCATCTTCAAGGCAGACGATGTGAGGTGAAAGATGGCTTCGACACAATGTTCTTCCTTAAGGATTGGTGAGTGGCCCTTTCCTTGTGCTTTCATTCACACTCCAAAACATGCTTCCTTCATCATGACAGACGATGTGAATTGGAAGACCCTTTCTCCGTATACCCTCTTCTTACGAGAGGGACGTCTATGGCCGTTTCCTTCAGGTTCTACACACGCACCGGGTAACCCTTGTATCTTCACTGGCTAATGTTGCCGTCTCTCTACCACACAACGTCGCGTCGCTGAATGGAATGATGGCACTGGCTTTTCGTATTCACACAAGCTTTTCGAACGGCCTCCCTCTTCGTGATAGGTGTGTGTGGAGAGATGCTGTCTCTGTGGTGTTCTTACGTAGTTAAACGAAGGGCATGAACCTGATGCGTGCAGCCACGGTTTTGCCTAATGCTCCCGGTTCCTGGCACCACGTGTGAGGTACAAGATGCTTAATTCAGAGTGCTCTCCTTAGCGTCAAGTCGGTGACGCGTTCGTCAGGCATTCATAGACACTCTTTTGAAACACGTGCCATCTTCGCAACAGAAGATGTGAACTGGAAGGTGGTGTCTGTTCGGTGTTCTTTCTGCGACTTGTGTACATGGCCCTTTCCTTACGGTTCAACCTATGTATTGGGAAACGCGTGGGTACACAATGGGTTGCGTTGTGAGTTCGCTGGGGCCTTTTAGCAACACGGCCTTGGGCCTCACCACTAAGTATTGAGACCTTCTCCTTTTTCAACCACACTTCTGAAAGTACTTCCAGATTCTTTAATAGGATGTGCATGGGAAGATCTTTCTGAAGGGTGTTCATACTTCAGCATAGAGCATGTTCCTTATGATTTCATACACACTTCAGAAACACAGCCCTCTTCATGGAGGTAGATTGGATTTGGACGGCTGTTTCTAGACAGTGCTCTTTCTCCGTGTTACGCGTATGGCACGTCTCCTGTCATTAAACACAGGTATTTTAGAACGCTGCTCCCTCCATGAATCACGATATCAGAAGTAGCATTTTCTGTACAGAAGCTTGGTTCTCAGAGTTTCGTAAGTGTCATAGCTTTCCACGTCTCCTCACCCTCGAGCATAGGCTTCCAGCTTCATGAGAGAGGTGAGAGTTTCAGATCGTTTTCCAGGGAGTTCTTTCAGAACGTTAAGCGTACGTTCATTTCCTTATGCTGATAAACACACTTTTGAGCCTGCTTCCCAAGTTCATGAAAGATGGAGTCGGTAGGGCTCTTTCTTAAAGACAAGTCTCTGTCACTTTCCTGATGCTTTCAACACAACTTTGCAAAAGTCTCCGCCTTCGTGACAGAAGTTGTGAGTTGTGAGATGCCCTCTGTCCAGTGTTCTTACCCGCTGCTATGTTTATGGCGCTTTCCTTAAGGTTCAACACACAGGGAAGAAATCCCTGGTAACTGTCATGCAGCAGGATGTGCGTTGCGACTGCAGTCTACCTACCCAGACTGGGTTCTCTGAATTCAGTGCATGGCACTTCCTTCGCCCTCTCACACCCACTGCTGCAAATGCTTCCCTCTTCACGACAGACGACGGGAGCTGAGAGACGGTTTCTATGCAGTGTTCGGACATCGCGTTAAGCACGGGGCACTCTCTTCCTGCTTTCACGCACACGTCTGAAACGCTTCCGTGATCACAAAAGAAGGTGTGCACTGCAAGACGCTTTCCACAAAGTGTTCCTTCTTTCAGTTAAGTAGACGGCACCGCTTTCCTTCGGTTTTCTTACACGGTTCTGCAAATGCTTCCATCTTCAAGGCAGACGATGTGAGGTGAAAGATGGCTTCGACACAATGTTCTTCCTTAAGGATTGGTGAGTGGCCCTTTCCTTGTGCTTTCATTCACACTCCAAAACATGCTTCCTTCATCATGACAGACGATGTGAATTGGAAGACCCTTTCTCCGTATACCCTCTTCTTACGAGAGGGACGTCTATGGCCGTTTCCTTCAGGTTCTACACACGCACCGGGTAACCCTTGTATCTTCACTGGCTAATGTTGCCGTCTCTCTACCACACAACGTCGCGTCGCTGAATGGAATGATGGCACTGGCTTTTCGTATTCACACAAGCTTTTCGAACGGCCTCCCTCTTCGTGATAGGTGTGTGTGGAGAGATGCTGTCTCTGTGGTGTTCTTACGTAGTTAAACGAAGGGCATGAACCTGATGCGTGCAGCCACGGTTTTGCCTAATGCTCCCGGTTCCTGGCACCACGTGTGAGGTGCAAGATGCTTAATTCAGAGTGCTCTCCTTAGCGTCAAGTCGGTGACGCGTTCGTCAGGCATTCATAGACACTCTTTTGAAACACGTGCCATCTTCGCAACAGAAGATGTGAACTGGAAGGTGGTGTCTATTCGGTGTTCTTTCTGCGACTTGTGTACATGGCCCTTTCCTTACGGTTCAACCTATGTATTGGGAAACGCGTGGGTACACAATGGGTTGCGTTGTGAGTTCGCTGGGGCCTTTTAGCAACACGGCCTTGGGCCTCACCACTAAGTATTGAGACCCTCTCCTTTTTCAACCACACTTCTGAAAGTACTTCCAGATTCTTACATAGGATGTGCATGGGAAGATCTTTCTGAAGGGTGTTCATACTTCAGCATAGAGCATGTTCCTTATGATTTCATACACACTTCAGAAACACAGCCCTCTTCATGGAGGTAGATTGGATTTGGACGGCTGTTTCTAGACAGTGCTCTTTCTCCGTGTTACGCGTATGGCACGTCTCCTGTCATTAAACAGAGGTATTTTAGAACGCTGCTCCCTCCATGAATCACGATATCAGAAGTAGCATTTTCTGTACAGAAGCTTGGTTCTCAGAGTTTCGTAAGTGTCATAGCTTTCCACGTCTCCTCACCCTCGAGCATAGGCTTCCAGCTTCATGAGAGAGGTGAGAGTTTCAGATCGTTTTCCAGGGAGTTCTTTCAGAACGTTAAGCGAACGTTCATTTCCTTATGCTGATAAACACACTTTTGAGCCTGCTTCCCAAGTTCATGAAAGATGGAGTCGGTAGGGCTCTTTCTTAAAGACAAGTCTCTGTCACTTTCCTGATGCTTTCAACACAACTTTGCAAAAGTCTCCGCCTTCGTGACAGAAGTTGTGAGTTGTGAGATGCCCTCTGTCCAGTGTTCTTACCCGCTGCTATGTTTATGGCGCTTTCCTTAAGGTTCAACACACAGGGAAGAAATCCCTGGTAACTGTCATGCAGCAGGATGTGCGTTGCGACTGCAGTCTACCTACCCAGACTGGGTTCTCTGAATTCAGTGCATGGCACTTCCTTCGCCCTCTCACACCCACTGCTGCAAATGCTTCCCTCTTCACGACAGACGACGGGAGCTGAGAGACGGTTTCTATGCAGTGTTCGGACATCGCGTTAAGCACGGGGCACTCTCTTCCTGCTTTCACGCACACGTCTGAAACGCTTCCGTGATCACAAAAGAAGGTGTGCACTGCAAGACGCTTTCCACAAAGTGTTCCTTCTTTCAGTTAAGTAGACGGCACCGCTTTCCTTCGGTTTTCTTACACGGTTCTGCAAATGCTTCCATCTTCAAGGCAGACGATGTGAGGTGAAAGATGGCTTCGACACAATGTTCTTCCTTAAGGATTGGTGAGTGGCCCTTTCCTTGTGCTTTCATTCACACTCCAAAACATGCTTCCTTCATCGTGACAGACGATGGGAATTGGAAGACCCTTTCTCCGTATACCCTCTTCTTACGAGAGGGACGTCTATGGCCGTTTCCTTCAGGTTCTACACACGCACCGGGTAACCCTTGTATCTTCACTGGCTAATGTTGCCGTCTCTCTACCACACAACGTCGCGTCGCTGAATGGAATGATGGCACTGGCTTTTCGTATTCACACAAGCTTTTCGAACGGCCTCCCTCTTCGTGATAGGTGTGTGTGGAGAGATGCTGTCTCTGTGGTGTTCTTACGTAGTTAAACGAAGGGCATGAACCTGATGCGTGCAGCCACGGTTTTGCCTAATGCTCCCGGTTCCTGGCACCACGTGTGAGGTGCAAGATGCTTAATTCAGAGTGCTCTCCTTAGCGTCAAGTCGGTGACGCGTTCGTCAGGCATTCATAGACACTCTTTTGAAACACGTGCCATCTTCGCAACAGAAGATGTGAACTGGAAGGTGGTGTCTGTTCGGTGTTCTTTCTGCGACTTGTGTACATGGCCCTTTCCTTAGGGTTCAACCTATGTATTGGGAAACGCGTGGGTACACAATGGGTTGCGTTGTGAGTTCGCTGGGGCCTTTTAGCAACACGGCCTTGGGCCTCACCACTAAGTATTGAGACCCTCTCCTTTTTCAACCACACTTCTGAAAGTACTTCCAGATTCTTACATAGGATGTGCATGGGAAGATCTTTCTGAAGGGTGTTCATACTTCAGCATAGAGCATGTTCCTTATGATTTCATACACACTTCAGAAACACAGCCCTCTTCATGGAGGTAGATTGGATTTGGACGGCTGTTTCTAGACAGTGCTCTTTCTCCGTGTTACGCGTATGGCACGTCTCCTGTCATTAAACACAGGTATTTTAGAACGCTGCTCCCTCCATGAATCACGATATCAGGAGTAGCATTTTCTGTACAGAAGCTTGGTTCTCAGAGTTTCGTAAGTGTCATAGCTTTCCACGTCTCCTCACCCTCGAGCATAGGCTTCCAGCTTCATGAGAGAGGTGAGAGTTTCAGATCGTTTTCCAGGGAGTTCTTTCAGAACGTTAAGCGTACGTTCATTTCCTTATGCTGATAAACACACTTTTGAGCCTGCTTCCCAAGTTCATGAAAGATGGAGTCGGTAGGGCTCTTTCTTAAAGACAAGTCTCTGTCACTTTCCTGATGCTTTCAACACAACTTTGCAAAAGTCTCCGCCTTCGTGACAGAAGTTGTGAGTTGTGAGATGCCCTCTGTCCAGTGTTCTTACCCGCTGCTATGTTTATGGCGCTTTCCTTAAGGTTCAACACACAGGGAAGAAATCCCTGGTAACTGTCATGCAGCAGGATGTGCGTTGCGACTGCAGTCTACCTACCCAGACTGGGTTCTCTGAATTCAGTGCATGGCACTTCCTTCGCCCTCTCACACCCACTGCTGCAAATGCTTCCCTCTTCACGACAGACGATGGGAGCTGAGAGACGGTTTCTATGCAGTGTTCGGACATCGCGTTAAGCACGGGGCACTCTCTTCCTGCTTTCACGCACACGTCTGAAACGCTTCCGTGATCACAAAAGAAGGTGTGCACTGCAAGACGCTTTCCACAAAGTGTTCCTTCTTTCAGTTAAGTAGACGGCACCGCTTTCCTTCGGTTTTCTTACACGGTTCTGCAAATGCTTCCATCTTCAAGGCAGACGATGTGAGGTGAAAGATGGCTTCGACACAATGTTCTTCCTTAAGGATTGGTGAGTGGCCCTTTCCTTGTGCTTTCATTCACACTCCAAAACATGCTTCCTTCATCATGACAGACGATGGGAATTGGAAGACCCTTTCTCCGTATACCCTCTTCTTACGAGAGGGACGTCTATGGCCGTTTCCTTCAGGTTCTACACACGCACCGGGTAACCCTTGTATCTTCACTGGCTAATGTTGCCGTCTCTCTACCACACAACGTCGCGTCGCTGAATGGAATGATGGCACTGGCTTTTCGTATTCACACAAGCTTTTCGAACGGCCTCCCTCTTCGTGATAGGTGTGTGTGGAGAGATGCTGTCTCTGTGGTGTTCTTACGTAGTTAAACGAAGGGCATGAACCTGATGCGTGCAGCCACGGTTTTGCCTAATGCTCCCGGTTCCTGGCACCACGTGTGAGGTACAAGATGCTTAATTCAGAGTGCTCTCCTTAGCGTCAAGTCGGTGACGCGTTCGTCAGGCATTCATAGACACTCTTTTGAAACACGTGCCATCTTCGCAACAGAAGATGTGAACTGGAAGGTGGTGTCTGTTCGGTGTTCTTTCTGCGACTTGTGTACATGGCCCTTTCCTTAGGGTTCAACCTATGTATTGGGAAACGCGTGGGTACACAATGGGTTGCGTTGTGAGTTCGCTGGGGCCTTTTAGCAACACGGCCTTGGGCCTCACCACTAAGTATTGAGACCCTCTCCTTTTTCAACCACACTTCTGAAAGTACTTCCAGATTCTTACATAGGATGTGCATGGGAAGATCTTTCTGAAGGGTGTTCATACTTCAGCATAGAGCATGTTCCTTATGATTTCATACACACTTCAGAAACACAGCCCTCTTCATGGAGGTAGATTGGATTTGGACGGCTGTTTCTAGACAGTGCTCTTTCTCCGTGTTACGCGTATGGCACGTCTCCTGTCATTAAACACAGGTATTTTAGAACGCTGCTCCCTCCATGAATCACGATATCAGAAGTAGCATTTTCTGTCCAGAAGCTTGGTTCTCAGAGTTTCGTAAGTGTCATAGCTTTCCACGTCTCCTCACCCTCGAGCATAGGCTTCCAGCTTCATGAGAGAGGTGAGAGTTTCAGATCGTTTTCCAGGGAGTTCTTTCAGAACGTTAAGCGTACGTTCATTTCCTTATGCTGATAAACACACTTTTGAGCCTGCTTCCCAAGTTCATGAAAGATGGAGTCGGTAGGGCTCTTTCTTAAAGACAAGTCTCTGTCACTTTCCTGATGCTTTCAACACAACTTTGCAAAAGTCTCCGCCTTCGTGACAGAAGTTGTGAGTTGTGAGATGCCCTCTGTCCAGTGTTCTTACCCGCTGCTATGTTTATGGCGCTTTCCTTAAGGTTCAACACACAGGGAAGAAATCCCTGGTAACTGTCATGCAGCAGGATGTGCGTTGCGACTGCAGTCTACCTACCCAGACTGGGTTCTCTGAATTCAGTGCATGGCACTTCCTTCGCCCTCTCACACCCACTGCTGCAAATGCTTCCCTCTTCACGACAGACGACGGGAGCTGAGAGACGGTTTCTATGCAGTGTTCGGACATCGCGTTAAGCACGGGGCACTCTCTTCCTGCTTTCACGCACACGTCTGAAACGCTTCCGTGATCACAAAAGAAGGTGTGCACTGCAAGACGCTTTCCACAAAGTGTTCCTTCTTTCAGTTAAGTAGACGGCACCGCTTTCCTTCGGTTTTCTTACACGGTTCTGCAAATGCTTCCATCTTCAAGGCAGACGATGTGAGGTGAAAGATGGCTTCGACACAATGTTCTTCCTTAAGGATTGGTGAGTGGCCCTTTCCTTGTGCTTTCATTCACACTCCAAAACATGCTTCCTTCATCATGACAGACGATGGGAATTGGAAGACCCTTTCTCCGTATACCCTCTTCTTACGAGAGGGACGTCTATGGCCGTTTCCTTCAGGTTCTACACACGCACCGGGTAACCCTTGTATCTTCACTGGCTAATGTTGCCGTCTCTCTACCACACAACGTCGCGTCGCTGAATGGAATGATGGCACTGGCTTTTCGTATTCACACAAGCTTTTCGAACGGCCTCCCTCTTCGTGATAGGTGTGTGTGGAGAGATGCTGTCTCTGTGGTGTTCTTACGTAGTTAAACGAAGGGCATGAACCTGATGCGTGCAGCCACGGTTTTGCCTAATGCTCCCGGTTCCTGGCACCACGTGTGAGGTGCAAGATGCTTAATTCAGAGTGCTCTCCTTAGCGTCAAGTCGGTGACGCGTTCGTCAGGCATTCATAGACACTCTTTTGAAACACGTGCCATCTTCGCAACAGAAGATGTGAACTGGAAGGTGGTGTCTATTCGGTGTTCTTTCTGCGACTTGTGTACATGGCCCTTTCCTTACGGTTCAACCTATGTATTGGGAAACGCGTGGGTACACAATGGGTTGCGTTGTGAGTTCGCTGGGGCCTTTTAGCAACACGGCCTTGGGCCTCACCACTAAGTATTGAGACCCTCTCCTTTTTCAACCACACTTCTGAAAGTACTTCCAGATTCTTACATAGGATGTGCATGGGAAGATCTTTCTGAAGGGTGTTCATACTTCAGCATAGAGCATGTTCCTTATGATTTCATACACACTTCAGAAACACAGCCCTCTTCATGGAGGTAGATTGGATTTGGACGGCTGTTTCTAGACAGTGCTCTTTCTCCGTGTTACGCGTATGGCACGTCTCCTGTCATTAAACACAGGTATTTTAGAACGCTGCTCCCTCCATGAATCACGATATCAGAAGTAGCATTTTCTGTACAGAAGCTTGGTTCTCAGAGTTTCGTAAGTGTCATAGCTTTCCACGTCTCCTCACCCTCGAGCATAGGCTTCCAGCTTCATGAGAGAGGTGAGAGTTTCAGATCGTTTTCCAGGGAGTTCTTTCAGAACGTTAAGCGTACGTTCATTTCCTTATGCTGATAAACACACTTTTGAGCCTGCTTCCCAAGTTCATGAAAGATGGAGTCGGTAGGGCTCTTTCTTAAAGACAAGTCTCTGTCACTTTCCTGATGCTTTCAACACAACTTTGCAAAAGTCTCCGCCTTCGTGACAGAAGTTGTGAGTTGTGAGATGCCCTCTGTCCAGTGTTCTTACCCGCTGCTATGTTTATGGCGCTTTCCTTAAGGTTCAACACACAGGGAAGAAATCCCTGGTAACTGTCATGCAGCAGGATGTGCGTTGCGACTGCAGTCTACCTACCCAGACTGGGTTCTCTGAATTCAGTGCATGGCACTTCCTTCGCCCTCTCACACCCACTGCTGCAAATGCTTCCCTCTTCACGACAGACGACGGGAGCTGAGAGACGGTTTCTATGCAGTGTTCGGACATCGCGTTAAGCACGGGGCACTCTCTTCCTGCTTTCACGCACACGTCTGAAACGCTTCCGTGATCACAAAAGAAGGTGTGCACTGCAAGACGCTTTCCACAAAGTGTTCCTTCTTTCAGTTAAGTAGACGGCACCGCTTTCCTTCGGTTTTCTTACACGGTTCTGCAAATGCTTCCATCTTCAAGGCAGACGATGTGAGGTGAAAGATGGCTTCGACACAATGTTCTTCCTTAAGGATTGGTGAGTGGCCCTTTCCTTGTGCTTTCATTCACACTCCAAAACATGCTTCCTTCATCATGACAGACGATGGGAATTGGAAGACCCTTTCTCCGTATACCCTCTTCTTACGAGAGGGACGTCTATGGCCGTTTCCTTCAGGTTCTACACACGCACCGGGTAACCCTTGTATCTTCACTGGCTAATGTTGCCGTCTCTCTACCACACAACGTCGCGTCGCTGAATGGAATGATGGCACTGGCTTTTCGTTCTCACACAAGCTTTTCGAACGGCCTCCCTCTTCGTGATAGGTGTGTGTGGAGAGATGCTGTCTCTGTGGTGTTCTTACGTAGTTAAACGAAGGGCATGAACCTGATGCGTGCAGCCACGGTTTTTCCTAATGCTCCCGGCTCCTGGCACCACGTGTGAGGTACAAGATGCTTAATTCAGAGTGCTCTCCTTAGCGTCAAGTCGGTGACGCGTTTGTCAGGCATTCATAGACACTCTTTTGAAACACGTGCCATCTTCGCAACAGAAGATGTGAACTGGAAGGTGGTGTCTGTTCGGTGTTCTTTCTGCGACTTGTGTACATGGCCCTTTCCTTACGGTTCAACCTATGTATTGGGAAACGCGTGGGTACACAATGGGTTGCGTTGTGAGTTCGCTGGGGCCTTTTAGCAACACGGCCTTGGGCCTCACCACTAAGTATTGAGACCCTCTCCTTTTTCAACCACACTTCTGAAAGTACTTCCAGATTCTTACATAGGATGTGCATGGGAAGATCTTTCTGAAGGGTGTTCATACTTCAGCATAGAGCATGTTCCTTATGATTTCATACACACTTCAGAAACACAGCCCTCTTCATGGAGGTAGATTGGATTTGGACGGCTGTTTCTAGACAGTGCTCTTTCTCCGTGTTACGCGTATGGCACGTCTCCTGTCATTAAACACAGGTATTTTAGAACGCTGCTCCCTCCATGAATCACGATATCAGAAGTAGCATTTTCTGTACAGAAGCTTGGTTCTCAGAGTTTCGTAAGTGTCATAGCTTTCCACGTCTCCTCACCCTCGAGCATAGGCTTCCAGCTTCATGAGAGAGGTGAGAGTTTCAGATCGTTTTCCAGGGAGTTCTTTCAGAACGTTAAGCGTACGTTCATTTCCTTATGCTGATAAACACACTTTTGAGCCTGCTTCCCAAGTTCATGAAAGATGGAGTCGGTAGGGCTCTTTCTTAAAGACAAGTCTCTGTCACTTTCCTGATGCTTTCAACACAACTTTGCAAAAGTCTCCGCCTTCGTGACAGAAGTTGTGAGTTGTGAGATGCCCTCTGTCCAGTGTTCTTACCCGCTGCTATGTTTATGGCGCTTTCCTTAAGGTTCAACACACAGGGAAGAAAACCCTGGTAACTGTCATGCAGCAGGATGTGCGTTGCGACTGCAGTCTACCTACCCAGACTGGGTTCTCTGAATTCAGTGCATGGCACTTCCTTCGCCCTCTCACACCCACTGCTGCAAATGCTTCCCTCTTCACGACAGACGACGGGAGCTGAGAGACGGTTTCTATGCAGTGTTCGGACATCGCGTTAAGCACGGGGCACTCTCTTCCTGCTTTCACGCACACGTCTGAAACGCTTCCGTGATCACAAAAGAAGGTGTGCACTGCAAGACGCTTTCCACAAAGTGTTCCTTCTTTCAGTTAAGTAGACGGCACCGCTTTCCTTCGGTTTTCTTACACGGTTCTGCAAATGCTTCCATCTTCAAGGCAGACGATGTGAGGTGAAAGATGGCTTCGACACAATGTTCTTCCTTAAGGATTGGTGAGTGGCCCTTTCCTTGTGCTTTCATTCACACTCCAAAACATGCTTCCTTCATCATGACAGACGATGGGAATTGGAAGACCCTTTCTCCGTATACCCTCTTCTTACGAGAGGGACGTCTATGGCCGTTTCCTTCAGGTTCTACACACGCACCGGGTAACCCTTGTATCTTCACTGGCTAATGTTGCCGTCTCTCTACCACACAACGTCGCGTCGCTGAATGGAATGATGGCACTGGCTTTTCGTATTCACACAAGCTTTTCGAACGGCCTCCCTCTTCGTGATAGGTGTGTGTGGAGAGATGCTGTCTCTGTGGTGTTCTTACGTAGTTAAACGAAGGGCATGAACCTGATGCGTGCAGCCACGGTTTTGCCTAATGCTCCCGGTTCCTGGCACCACGTGTGAGGTACAAGATGCTTAATTCAGAGTGCTCTCCTTAGCGTCAAGTCGGTGACGCGTTCGTCAGGCATTCATAGACACTCTTTTGAAACACGTGCCATCTTCGCAACAGAAGATGTGAACTGGAAGGTGGTGTCTGTTCGGTGTTCTTTCTGCGACTTGTGTACATGGCCCTTTCCTTACGGTTCAACCTATGTATTGGGAAACGCGTGGGTACACAATGGGTTGCGTTGTGAGTTCGCTGGGGCCTTTTAGCAACACGGCCTTGGGCCTCACCACTAAGTATTGAGACCCTCTCCTTTTTCAACCACACTTCTGAAAGTACTTCCAGATTCTTACATAGGATGTGCATGGGAAGATCTTTCTGAAGGGTGTTCATACTTCAGCATAGAGCATGTTCCTTATGATTTCATACACACTTCAGAAACACAGCCCTCTTCATGGAGGTAGATTGGATTTGGACGGCTGTTTCTAGACAGTGCTCTTTCTCCGTGTTACGCGTATGGCACGTCTCCTGTCATTAAACACAGGTATTTTAGAACGCTGCTCCCTCCATGAATCACGATATCAGAAGTAGCATTTTCTGTACAGAAGCTTGGTTCTCAGAGTTTCGTAAGTGTCATAGCTTTCCACGTCTCCTCACCCTCGAGCATAGGCTTCCAGCTTCATGAGAGAGGTGAGAGTTTCAGATCGTTTTCCAGGGAGTTCTTTCAGAACGTTAAGCGTACGTTCATTTCCTTATGCTGATAAACACACTTTTGAGCCTGCTTCCCAAGTTCATGAAAGATGGAGTCGGTAGGGCTCTTTCTTAAAGACAAGTCTCTGTCACTTTCCTGATGCTTTCAACACAACTTTGCAAAAGTCTCCGCCTTCGTGACAGAAGTTGTGAGTTGTGAGATGCCCTCTGTCCAGTGTTCTTACCCGCTGCTATGTTTATGGCGCTTTCCTTAAGGTTCAACACACAGGGAAGAAATCCCTGGTAACTGTCATGCAGCAGGATGTGCGTTGCGACTGCAGTCTACCTACCCAGACTGGGTTCTCAAAATTCAGTGCATGGGACTTCCTTCGCCCTCTCACACCCACTGCTGCAAATGCTTCCCTCTTCACGACAGACGACGGGAGCTGAGAGACGGTTTCTATGCAGTGTTCGGACATCGCGTTAAGCACGGGGCACTCTCTTCCTGCTTTCACGCACACGTCTGAAACGCTTCCGTGATCACAAAAGAAGGTGTGCACTGCAAGACGCTTTCCACAAAGTGTTCCTTCTTTCAGTTAAGTAGACGGCACCGCTTTCCTTCGGTTTTCTTACACGGTTCTGCAAATGCTTCCATCTTCAAGGCAGACGATGTGAGGTGAAAGATGGCTTCGACACAATGTTCTTCCTTAAGGATTGGTGAGTGGCCCTTTCCTTGTGCTTTCATTCACACTCCAAAACATGCTTCCTTCATCATGACAGACGATGGGAATTGGAAGACCCTTTCTCCGTATACCCTCTTCTTACGAGAGGGACGTCTATGGCCGTTTCCTTCAGGTTCTACACACGCACCGGGTAACCCTTGTATCTTCACTGGCTAATGTTGCCGTCTCTCTACCACACAACGTCGCGTCGCTGAATGGAATGATGGCACTGGCTTTTCGTATTCACACAAGCTTTTCGAACGGCCTCCCTCTTCGTGATAGGTGTGTGTGGAGAGATGCTGTCTCTGTGGTGTTCTTACGTAGTTAAACGAAGGGCATGAACCTGATGCGTGCAGCCACGGTTTTGCCTAATGCTCCCGGTTCCTGGCACCACGTGTGAGGTGCAAGATGCTTAATTCAGAGTGCTCTCCTTAGCGTCAAGTCGGTGACGCGTTCGTCAGGCATTCATAGACACTCTTTTGAAACACGTGCCATCTTCGCAACAGAAGATGTGAACTGGAAGGTGGTGTCTATTCGGTGTTCTTTCTGCGACTTGTGTACATGGCCCTTTCCTTACGGTTCAACCTATGTATTGGGAAACGCGTGGGTACACAATGGGTTGCGTTGTGAGTTCGCTGGGGCCTTTTAGCAACACGGCCTTGGGCCTCACCACTAAGTATTGAGACCCTCTCCTTTTTCAACCACACTTCTGAAAGTACTTCCAGATTCTTACATAGGATGTGCATGGGAAGATCTTTCTGAAGGGTGTTCATACTTCAGCATAGAGCATGTTCCTTATGATTTCATACACACTTCAGAAACACAGCCCTCTTCATGGAGGTAGATTGGATTTGGACGGCTGTTTCTAGACAGTGCTCTTTCTCCGTGTTACGCGTATGGCACGTCTCCTGTCATTAAACACAGGTATTTTAGAACGCTGCTCCCTCCATGAATCACGATATCAGAAGTAGCATTTTCTGTACAGAAGCTTGGTTCTCAGAGTTTCGTAAGTGTCATAGCTTTCCACGTCTCCTCACCCTCGAGCATAGGCTTCCAGCTTCATGAGAGAGGTGAGAGTTTCAGATCGTTTTCCAGGGAGTTCTTTCAGAACGTTAAGCGTACGTTCATTTCCTTATGCTGATAAACACACTTTTGAGCCTGCTTCCCAAGTTCATGAAAGATGGAGTCGGTAGGGCTCTTTCTTAAAGACAAGTCTCTGTCACTTTCCTGATGCTTTCAACACAACTTTGCAAAAGTCTCCGCCTTCGTGACAGAAGTTGTGAGTTGTGAGATGCCCTCTGTCCAGTGTTCTTACCCGCTGCTATGTTTATGGCGCTTTCCTTAAGGTTCAACACACAGGGAAGAAATCCCTGGTAACTGTCATGCAGCAGGATGTGCGTTGCGACTGCAGTCTACCTACCCAGACTGGGTTCTCTGAATTCAGTGCATGGCACTTCCTTCGCCCTCTCACACCCACTGCTGCAAATGCTTCCCTCTTCACGACAGACGACGGGAGCTGAGAGACGGTTTCTATGCAGTGTTCGGACATCGCGTTAAGCACGGGGCACTCTCTTCCTGCTTTCACGCACACGTCTGAAACGCTTCCGTGATCACAAAAGAAGGTGTGCACTGCAAGACGCTTTCCACAAAGTGTTCCTTCTTTCAGTTAAGTAGACGGCACCGCTTTCCTTCGGTTTTCTTACACGGTTCTGCAAATGCTTCCATCTTCAAGGCAGACGATGTGAGGTGAAAGATGGCTTCGACACAATGTTCTTCCTTAAGGATTGGTGAGTGGCCCTTTCCTTGTGCTTTCATTCACACTCCAAAACATGCTTCCTTCATCATGACAGACGATGGGAATTGGAAGACCCTTTCTCCGTATACCCTCTTCTTACGAGAGGGACGTCTATGGCCGTTTCCTTCAGGTTCTACACACGCACCGGGTAACCCTTGTATCTTCACTGGCTAATGTTGCCGTCTCTCTACCACACAACGTCGCGTCGCTGAATGGAATGATGGCACTGGCTTTTCGTATTCACACAAGCTTTTCGAACGGCCTCCCTCTTCGTGATAGGTGTGTGTGGAGAGATGCTGTCTCTGTGGTGTTCTTACGTAGTTAAACGAAGGGCATGAACCTGATGCGTGCAGCCACGGTTTTGCCTAATGCTCCCGGTTCCTGGCACCACGTGTGAGGTACAAGATGCTTAATTCAGAGTGCTCTCCTTAGCGTCAAGTCGGTGACGCGTTCGTCAGGCATTCATAGACACTCTTTTGGAAACACGTGCCATCTTCGCAACAGAAGATGTGAACTGGAAGGTGGTGTCTGTTCGGTGTTCTTTCTGCGACTTGTGTACATGGCCCTTTCCTTACGGTTCAACCTATGTATTGGGAAACGCGTGGGTACACAATGGGTTGCGTTGTGAGTTCGCTGGGGCCTTTTAGCAACACGGCCTTGGGCCTCACCACTAAGTATTGAGACCCTCTCCTTTTTCAACCACACTTCTGAAAGTACTTCCAGATTCTTACATAGGATGTGCATGGGAAGATCTTTCTGAAGGGTGTTCATACTTCAGCATAGAGCATGTTCCTTATGATTTCATACACACTTCAGAAACACAGCCCTCTTCATGGAGGTAGATTGGATTTGGACGGCTGTTTCTAGACAGTGCTCTTTCTCCGTGTTACGCGTATGGCACGTCTCCTGTCATTAAACACAGGTATTTTAGAACGCTGCTCCCTCCATGAATCACGATATCAGAAGTAGCATTTTCTGTACAGAAGCTTGGTTCTCAGAGTTTCGTAAGTGTCATAGCTTTCCACGTCTCCTCACCCTCGAGCATAGGCTTCCAGCTTCATGAGAGAGGTGAGAGTTTCAGATCGTTTTCCAGGGAGTTCTTTCAGAACGTTAAGCGTACGTTCATTTCCTTATGCTGATAAACACACTTTTGAGCCTGCTTCCCAAGTTCATGAAAGATGGAGTCGGTAGGGCTCTTTCTTAAAGACAAGTCTCTGTCACTTTCCTGATGCTTTCAACACAACTTTGCAAAAGTCTCCGCCTTCGTGACAGAAGTTGTGAGTTGTGAGATGCCCTCTGTCCAGTGTTCTTACCCGCTGCTATGTTTATGGCGCTTTCCTTAAGGTTCAACACACAGGGAAGAAAACCCTGGTAACTGTCATGCAGCAGGATGTGCGTTGCGACTGCAGTCTACCTACCCAGACTGGGTTCTCTGAATTCAGTGCATGGCACTTCCTTCGCCCTCTCACACCCACTGCTGCAAATGCTTCCCTCTTCACGACAGACGACGGGAGCTGAGAGACGGTTTCTATGCAGTGTTCGGACATCGCGTTAAGCACGGGGCACTCTCTTCCTGCTTTCACGCACACGTCTGAAACGCTTCCATGATCACAAAAGAAGGTGTGCACTGCAAGACGCTTTCCACAAAGTGTTCCTTCTTTCAGTTAAGTAGACGGCACCGCTTTCCTTCGGTTTTCTTACACGGTTCTGCAAATGCTTCCATCTTCAAGGCAGACGATGTGAGGTGAAAGATGGCTTCGACACAATGTTCTTCCTTAAGGATTGGTGAGTGGCCCTTTCCTTGTGCTTTCATTCACACTCCAAAACATGCTTCCTTCATCATGACAGACGATGTGAATTGGAAGACCCTTTCTCCGTATACCCTCTTCTTACGAGAGGGACGTCTATGGCCGTTTCCTTCAGGTTCTACACACGCACCGGGTAACCCTTGTATCTTCACTGGCTAATGTTGCCGTCTCTCTACCACACAACGTCGAGTCGCTGAATGGAATGATGGCACTGGCTTTTCGTATTCACACAAGCTTTTCGAACGGCCTCCCTCTTCGTGATAGGTGTGTGTGGAGAGATGCTGTCTCTGTGGTGTTCTTACGTAGTTAAACGAAGGGCATGAACCTGATGCGTGCAGCCACGGTTTTGCCTAATGCTCCCGGTTCCTGGCACCACGTGTGAGGTGCAAGATGCTTAATTCAGAGTGCTCTCCTTAGCGTCAAGTCGGTGACGCGTTCGTCAGGCATTCATAGACACTCTTTTGAAACACGTGCCATCTTCGCAACAGAAGATGTGAACTGGAAGGTGGTGTCTGTTCGGTGTTCTTTCTGCGACTTGTGTACATGGCCCTTTCCTTACGGTTCAACCTATGTATTGGGAAACGCGTGGGTACACAATGGGTTGCGTTGTGAGTTCGCTGGGGCCTTTTAGCAACACGGCCTTGGGCCTCACCACTAAGTATTGAGACCCTCTCCTTTTTCAACCACACTTCTGAAAGTACTTCCAGATTCTTACATAGGATGTGCATGGGAAGATCTTTCTGAAGGGTGTTCATACTTCAGCATAGAGCATGTTCCTTATGATTTCATACACACTTCAGAAACACAGCCCTCTTCATGGAGGTAGATTGGATTTGGACGGCTGTTTCTAGACAGTGCTCTTTCTCCGTGTTACGCGTATGGCACGTCTCCTGTCATTAAACACAGGTATTTTAGAACGCTGCTCCCTCCATGAATCACGATATCAGAAGTAGCATTTTCTGTCCAGAAGCTTGGTTCTCAGAGTTTCGTAAGTGTCATAGCTTTCCACGTCTCCTCACCCTCGAGCATAGGCTTCCAGCTTCATGAGAGAGGTGAGAGTTTCAGATCGTTTTCCAGGGAGTTCTTTCAGAACGTTAAGCGTACGTTCATTTCCTTATGCTGATAAACACACTTTTGAGCCTGCTTCCCAAGTTCATGAAAGATGGAGTCGGTAGGGCTCTTTCTTAAAGACAAGTCTCTGTCACTTTCCTGATGCTTTCAACACAACTTTGCAAAAGTCTCCGCCTTCGTGACAGAAGTTGTGAGTTGTGAGATGCCCTCTGTCCAGTGTTCTTACCCGCTGCTATGTTTATGGCGCTTTCCTTAAGGTTCAACACACAGGGAAGAAAACCCTGGTAACTGTCATGCAGCAGGATGTGCGTTGCGACTGCAGTCTACCTACCCAGACTGGGTTCTCTGAATTCAGTGCATGGCACTTCCTTCGCCCTCTCACACCCACTGCTGCAAATGCTTCCCTCTTCACGACAGACGACGGGAGCTGAGAGACGGTTTCTATGCAGTGTTCGGACATCGCGTTAAGCACGGGGCACTCTCTTCCTGCTTTCACGCACACGTCTGAAACGCTTCCGTGATCACAAAAGAAGGTGTGCACTGCAAGACGCTTTCCACAAAGTGTTCCTTCTTTCAGTTAAGTAGACGGCACCGCTTTCCTTCGGTTTTCTTACACGGTTCTGCAAATGCTTCCATCTTCAAGGCAGACGATGTGAGGTGAAAGATGGCTTCGACACAATGTTCTTCCTTAAGGATTGGTGAGTGGCCCTTTCCTTGTGCTTTCATTCACACTCCAAAACATGCTTCCTTCATCATGACAGACGATGTGAATTGGAAGACCCTTTCTCCGTATACCCTCTTCTTACGAGAGGGACGTCTATGGCCGTTTCCTTCAGGTTCTACACACGCACCGGGTAACCCTTGTATCTTCACTGGCTAATGTTGCCGTCTCTCTACCACACAACGTCGCGTCGCTGAATGGAATGATGGCACTGGCTTTTCGTTCTCACACAAGCTTTTCGAACGGCCTCCCTCTTCGTGATAGGTGTGTGTGGAGAGATGCTGTCTCTGTGGTGTTCTTACGTAGTTAAACGAAGGGCATGAACCTGATGCGTGCAGCCACGGTTTTGCCTAATGCTCCCGGTTCCTGGCACCACGTGTGAGGTGCAAGATGCTTAATTCAGAGTGCTCTCCTTAGCGTCAAGTCGGTGACGCGTTCGTCAGGCATTCATAGACACTCTTTTGAAACACGTGCCATCTTCGCAACAGAAGATGTGAACTGGAAGGTGGTGTCTATTCGGTGTTCTTTCTGCGACTTGTGTACATGGCCCTTTCCTTACGGTTCAACCTATGTATTGGGAAACGCGTGGGTACACAATGGGTTGCGTTGTGAGTTCGCTGGGGCCTTTTAGCAACACGGCCTTGGGCCTCACCACTAAGTATTGAGACCCTCTCCTTTTTCAACCACACTTCTGAAAGTACTTCCAGATTCTTACATAGGATGTGCATGGGAAGATCTTTCTGAAGGGTGTTCATACTTCAGCATAGAGCATGTTCCTTATGATTTCATACACACTTCAGAAACACAGCCCTCTTCATGGAGGTAGATTGGATTTGGAAGGCTGTTTCTAGACAGTGCTCTTTCTCCGTGTTACGCGTATGGCACGTCTCCTGTCATTAAACACAGGTATTTTAGAACGCTGCTCCCTCCATGAATCACGATATCAGGAGTAGCATTTTCTGTACAGAAGCTTGGTTCTCAGAGTTTCGTAAGTGTCATAGCTTTCCACGTCTCCTCACCCTCGAGCATAGGCTTCCAGCTTCATGAGAGAGGTGAGAGTTTCAGATCGTTTTCCAGGGAGTTCTTTCAGAACGTTAAGCGTACGTTCATTTCCTTATGCTGATAAACACACTTTTGAGCCTGCTTCCCAAGTTCATGAAAGATGGAGTCGGTAGGGCTCTTTCTTAAAGACAAGTCTCTGTCACTTTCCTGATGCTTTCAACACAACTTTGCAAAAGTCTCCGCCTTCGTGACAGAAGTTGTGAGTTGTGAGATGCCCTCTGTCCAGTGTTCTTACCCGCTGCTATGTTTATGGCGCTTTCCTTAAGGTTCAACACACAGGGAAGAAAACCCTGGTAACTGTCATGCAGCAGGATGTGCGTTGCGACTGCAGTCTACCTACCCAGACTGGGTTCTCTGAATTCAGTGCATGGCACTTCCTTCGCCCTCTCACACCCACTGCTGCAAATGCTTCCCTCTTCACGACAGACGACGGGAGCTGAGAGACGGTTTCTATGCAGTGTTCGGACATCGCGTTAAGCACGGGGCACTCTCTTCCTGCTTTCACGCACACGTCTGAAACGCTTCCGTGATCACAAAAGAAGGTGTGCACTGCAAGACGCTTTCCACAAAGTGTTCCTTCTTTCAGTTAAGTAGACGGCACCGCTTTCCTTCGGTTTTCTTACACGGTTCTGCAAATGCTTCCATCTTCAAGGCAGACGATGTGAGGTGAAAGATGGCTTCGACACAATGTTCTTCCTTAAGGATTGGTGAGTGGCCCTTTCCTTGTGCTTTCATTCACACTCCAAAACATGCTTCCTTCATCATGACAGACGATGGGAATTGGAAGACCCTTTCTCCGTATACCCTCTTCTTACGAGAGGGACGTCTATGGCCGTTTCCTTCAGGTTCTACACACGCACCGGGTAACCCTTGTATCTTCACTGGCTAATGTTGCCGTCTCTCTACCACACAACGTCGCGTCGCTGAATGGAATGATGGCACTGGCTTTTCGTTCTCACACAAGCTTTTCGAACGGCCTCCCTCTTCGTGATAGGTGTGTGTGGAGAGATGCTGTCTCTGTGGTGTTCTTACGTAGTTAAACGAAGGGCATGAACCTGATGCGTGCAGCCACGGTTTTGCCTAATGCTCCCGGTTCCTGGCACCACGTGTGAGGTGCAAGATGCTTAATTCAGAGTGCTCTTCTTAGCGTCAAGTCGGTGACGCGTTCGTCAGGCATTCATAGACACTCTTTTGAAACACGTGCCATCTTCGCAACAGAAGATGTGAACTGGAAGGTGGTGTCTATTCGGTGTTCTTTCTGCGACTTGTGTACATGGCCCTTTCCTTACGGTTCAACCTATGTATTGGGAAACGCGTGGGTACACAATGGGTTGCGTTGTGAGTTCGCTGGGGCCTTTTAGCAACACGGCCTTGGGCCTCACCACTAAGTATTGAGACCCTCTCCTTTTTCAACCACACTTCTGAAAGTACTTCCAGATTCTTACATAGGATGTGCATGGGAAGATCTTTCTGAAGGGTGTTCATACTTCAGCATAGAGCATGTTCCTTATGATTTCATACACACTTCAGAAACACAGCCCTCTTCATGGAGGTAGATTGGATTTGGAAGGCTGTTTCTAGACAGTGCTCTTTCTCCGTGTTACGCGTATGGCACGTCTCCTGTCATTAAACACAGGTATTTTAGAACGCTGCTCCCTCCATGAATCACGATATCAGGAGTAGCATTTTCTGTACAGAAGCTTGGTTCTCAGAGTTTCGTAAGTGTCATAGCTTTCCACGTCTCCTCACCCTCGAGCATAGGCTTCCAGCTTCATGAGAGAGGTGAGAGTTTCAGATCGTTTTCCAGGGAGTTCTTTCAGAACGTTAAGCGTACGTTCATTTCCTTATGCTGATAAACACACTTTTGAGCCTGCTTCCCAAGTTCATGAAAGATGGAGTCGGTAGGGCTCTTTCTTAAAGACAAGTCTCTGTCACTTTCCTGATGCTTTCAACACAACTTTGCAAAAGTCTCCGCCTTCGTGACAGAAGTTGTGAGTTGTGAGATGCCCTCTGTCCAGTGTTCTTACCCGCTGCTATGTTTATGGCGCTTTCCTTAAGGTTCAACACACAGGGAAGAAAACCCTGGTAACTGTCATGCAGCAGGATGTGCGTTGCGACTGCAGTCTACCTACCCAGACTGGGTTCTCTGAATTCAGTGCATGGCACTTCCTTCGCCCTCTCACACCCACTGCTGCAAATGCTTCCCTCTTCACGACAGACGACGGGAGCTGAGAGACGGTTTCTATGCAGTGTTCGGACATCGCGTTAAGCACGGGGCACTCTCTTCCTGCTTTCACGCACACGTCTGAAACGCTTCCGTGATCACAAAAGAAGGTGTGCACTGCAAGACGCTTTCCACAAAGTGTTCCTTCTTTCAGTTAAGTAGACGGCACCGCTTTCCTTCGGTTTTCTTACACGGTTCTGCAAATGCTTCCATCTTCAAGGCAGACGATGTGAGGTGAAAGATGGCTTCGACACAATGTTCTTCCTTAAGGATTGGTGAGTGGCCCTTTCCTTGTGCTTTCATTCACACTCCAAAACATGCTTCCTTCATCATGACAGACGATGGGAATTGGAAGACCCTTTCTCCGTATACCCTCTTCTTACGAGAGGGACGTCTATGGCCGTTTCCTTCAGGTTCTACACACGCACCGGGTAACCCTTGTATCTTCACTGGCTAATGTTGCCGTCTCTCTACCACACAACGTCGCGTCGCTGAATGGAATGATGGCACTGGCTTTTCGTTCTCACACAAGCTTTTCGAACGGCCTCCCTCTTCGTGATAGGTGTGTGTGGAGAGATGCTGTCTCTGTGGTGTTCTTACGTAGTTAAACGAAGGGCATGAACCTGATGCGTGCAGCCACGGTTTTGCCTAATGCTCCCGGTTCCTGGCACCACGTGTGAGGTGCAAGATGCTTAATTCAGAGTGCTCTTCTTAGCGTCAAGTTGGTGACGCGTTCGTCAGGCATTCATAGACACTCTTTTGAAACACGTGCCATCTTCGCAACAGAAGATGTGAACTGGAAGGTGGTGTCTATTCGGTGTTCTTTCTGCGACTTGTGTACATGGCCCTTTCCTTACGGTTCAACCTATGTATTGGGAAACGCGTGGGTACACAATGGGTTGCGTTGTGAGTTCGCTGGGGCCTTTTAGCAACACGGCCTTGGGCCTCACCACTAAGTATTGAGACCCTCTCCTTTTTCAACCACACTTCTGAAAGTACTTCCAGATTCTTACATAGGATGTGCATGGGAAGATCTTTCTGAAGGGTGTTCATACTTCAGCATAGAGCATGTTCCTTATGATTTCATACACACTTCAGAAACACAGCCCTCTTCATGGAGGTAGATTGGATTTGGAAGGCTGTTTCTAGACAGTGCTCTTTCTCCGTGTTACGCGTATGGCACGTCTCCTGTCATTAAACACAGGTATTTTAGAACGCTGCTCCCTCCATGAATCACGATATCAGGAGTAGCATTTTCTGTACAGAAGCTTGGTTCTCAGAGTTTCGTAAGTGTCATAGCTTTCCACGTCTCCTCACCCTCGAGCATAGGCTTCCAGCTTCATGAGAGAGGTGAGAGTTTCAGATCGTTTTCCAGGGAGTTCTTTCAGAACGTTAAGCGTACGTTCATTTCCTTATGCTGATAAACACACTTTTGAGCCTGCTTCCCAAGTTCATGAAAGATGGAGTCGGTAGGGCTCTTTCTTAAAGACAAGTCTCTGTCACTTTCCTGATGCTTTCAACACAACTTTGCAAAAGTCTCCGCCTTCGTGACAGAAGTTGTGAGTTGTGAGATGCCCTCTGTCCAGTGTTCTTACCCGCTGCTATGTTTATGGCGCTTTCCTTAAGGTTCAACACACAGGGAAGAAAACCCTGGTAACTGTCATGCAGCAGGATGTGCGTTGCGACTGCAGTCTACCTACCCAGACTGGGTTCTCTGAATTCAGTGCATGGCACTTCCTTCGCCCTCTCACACCCACTGCTGCAAATGCTTCCCTCTTCACGACAGACGACGGGAGCTGAGAGACGGTTTCTATGCAGTGTTCGGACATCGCGTTAAGCACGGGGCACTCTCTTCCTGCTTTCACGCACACGTCTGAAACGCTTCCGTGATCACAAAAGAAGGTGTGCACTGCAAGACGCTTTCCACAAAGTGTTCCTTCTTTCAGTTAAGTAGACGGCACCGCTTTCCTTCGGTTTTCTTACACGGTTCTGCAAATGCTTCCATCTTCAAGGCAGACGATGTGAGGTGAAAGATGGCTTCGACACAATGTTCTTCCTTAAGGATTGGTGAGTGGCCCTTTCCTTGTGCTTTCATTCACACTCCAAAACATGCTTCCTTCATCGTGACAGACGATGGGAATTGGAAGACCCTTTCTCCGTATACCCTCTTCTTACGAGAGGGACGTCTATGGCCGTTTCCTTCAGGTTCTACACACGCACCGGGTAACCCTTGTATCTTCACTGGCTAATGTTGCCGTCTCTCTACCACACAACGTCGCGTCGCTGAATGGAATGATGGCACTGGCTTCATTCTCACACAAGCTTTTCGAACGGCCTCCCTCTTCGTGATAGGTGTGTGTGGAGAGATGCTGTCTCTGTGGTGTTCTTACGTAGTTAAACGAAGGGCATGAACCTGATGCGTGCAGCCACGGTTTTGCCTAATGCTCCCGGTTCCTGGCACCACGTGTGAGGTGCAAGATGCTTAATTCAGAGTGCTCTCCTTAGCGTCAAGTCGGTGACGCGTTCGTCAGGCATTCATAGACACTCTTTTGAAACACGTGCCATCTTCGCAACAGAAGATGTGAACTGGAAGGTGGTGTCTGTTCGGTGTTCTTTCTGCGACTTGTGTACATGGCCCTTTCCTTACGGTTCAACCTATGTATTGGGAAACGCGTGGGTACACAATGGGTTGCGTTGTGAGTTCGCTGGGGCCTTTTAGCAACACGGCCTTGGGCCTCACCACTAAGTATTGAGACCCTCTCCTTTTTCAACCACACTTCTGAAAGTACTTCCAGATTCTTACATAGGATGTGCATGGGAAGATCTTTCTGAAGGGTGTTCATACTTCAGCATAGAGCATGTTCCTTATGATTTCATACACACTTCAGAAACACAGCCCTCTTCATGGAGGTAGATTGGATTTGGAAGGCTGTTTCTAGACAGTGCTCTTTCTCCGTGTTACGCGTATGGCACGTCTCCTGTCATTAAACACAGGTATTTTAGAACGCTGCTCCCTCCATGAATCACGATATCAGAAGTAGCATTTTCTGTACAGAAGCTTGGTTCTCAGAGTTTCGTAAGTGTCATAGCTTTCCACGTCTCCTCACCCTCGAGCATAGGCTTCCAGCTTCATGAGAGAGGTGAGAGTTTCAGATCGTTTTCCAGGGAGTTCTTTCAGAACGTTAAGCGTACGTTCATTTCCTTATGCTGATAAACACACTTTTGAGCCTGCTTCCCAAGTTCATGAAAGATGGAGTCGGTAGGGCTCTTTCTTAAAGACAAGTCTCTGTCACTTTCCTGATGCTTTCAACACAACTTTGCAAAAGTCTCCGCCTTCGTGACAGAAGTTGTGAGTTGTGAGATGCCCTCTGTCCAGTGTTCTTACCCGCTGCTATGTTTATGGCGCTTTCCTTAAGGTTCAACACACAGGGAAGAAAACCCTGGTAACTGTCATGCAGCAGGATGTGCGTTGCGACTGCAGTCTACCTACCCAGACTGGGTTCTCTGAATTCAGTGCATGGCACTTCCTTCGCCCTCTCACACCCACTGCTGCAAATGCTTCCCTCTTCACGACAGATGACGGGAGCTGAGAGACGGTTTCTATGCAGTGTTCGGACATCGCGTTAAGCACGGGGCACTCTCTTCCTGCTTTCACGCACACGTCTGAAACGCTTCCGTGATCACAAAAGAAGGTGTGCACTGCAAGACGCTTTCCACAAAGTTCCTTCTTTCAGTTAAGTAGACGGCACCGCTTTCCTTCGGTTTTCTTACACGGTTCTGCAAATGCTTCCATCTTCAAGGCAGACGATGTGAGGTGAAAGATGGCTTCGACACAATGTTCTTCCTTAAGGATTGGTGAGTGGCCCTTTCCTTGTGCTTTCATTCACACTCCAAAACATGCTTCCTTCATCATGACAGACGATGGGAATTGGAAGACCCTTTCTCCGTATACCCTCTTCTTACGAGAGGGACGTCTATGGCCGTTTCCTTCAGGTTCTACACACGCACCGGGTAACCCTTGTATCTTCACTGGCTAATGTTGCCGTCTCTCTACCACACAACGTCGCGTCGCTGAATGGAATGATGGCACTGGCTTTTCGTATTCACACAAGCTTTTCGAACGGCCTCCCTCTTCGTGATAGGTGTGTGTGGAGAGATGCTGTCTCTGTGGTGTTCTTACGTAGTTAAACGAAGGGCATGAACCTGATGCATGCAGCCACGGTTTTGCCTAATGCTCCCGGTTCCTGGTACCACGTGTGAGGTGCAAGATGCTTAATTCAGAGTGCTCTCCTTAGCGTCAAGTCGGTGACGCGTTCGTCAGGCATTCATAGACACTCTTTTGAAACACGTGCCATCTTCGCAACAGAAGATGTGAACTGGAAGGTGGTGTCTGTTCGGTGTTCTTTCTGCGACTTGTGTACATGGCCCTTTCCTTACGGTTCAACCTATGTATTGGGAAACGCGTGGGTACACAATGGGTTGCGTTGTGAGTTCGCTGGGGCCTTTTAGCAACACGGCCTTGGGCCTCACCACTAAGTATTGAGACCCTCTCCTTTTTCAACCACACTTCTGAAAGTACTTCCAGATTCTTACATAGGATGTGCATGGGAAGATCTTTCTGAAGGGTGTTCATACTTCAGCATAGAGCATGTTCCTTATGATTTCATACACACTTCAGAAACACAGCCCTCTTCATGGAGGTAGATTGGATTTGGAAGGCTGTTTCTAGACAGTGCTCTTTCTCCGTGTTACGCGTATGGCACGTCTCCTGTCATTAAACACAGGTATTTTAGAACGCTGCTCCCTCCATGAATCACGATATCAGGAGTAGCATTTTCTGTACAGAAGCTTGGTTCTCAGAGTTTCGTAAGTGTCATAGCTTTCCACGTCTCCTCACCCTCGAGCATAGGCTTCCAGCTTCATGAGAGAGGTGAGAGTTTCAGATCGTTTTCCAGGGAGTTCTTTCAGAACGTTAAGCGTACGTTCATTTCCTTATGCTGATAAACACACTTTTGAGCCTGCTTCCCAAGTTCATGAAAGATGGAGTCGGTAGGGCTCTTTCTTAAAGACAAGTCTCTGTCACTTTCCTGATGCTTTCAACACAACTTTGCAAAAGTCTCCGCCTTCGTGACAGAAGTTGTGAGTTGTGAGATGCCCTCTGTCCAGTGTTCTTACCCGCTGCTATGTTTATGGCGCTTTCCTTAAGGTTCAACACACAGGGAAGAAAACCCTGGTAACTGTCATGCAGCAGGATGTGCGTTGCGACTGCAGTCTACCTACCCAGACTGGGTTCTCTGAATTCAGTGCATGGCACTTCCTTCGCCCTCTCACACCCACTGCTGCAAATGCTTCCCTCTTCACGACAGACGACGGGAGCTGAGAGACGGTTTCTATGCAGTGTTCGGACATCGCGTTAAGCACGGGGCACTCTCTTCCTGCTTTCACGCACACGTCTGAAACGCTTCCGTGATCACAAAAGAAGGTGTGCACTGCAAGACGCTTTCCACAAAGTGTTCCTTCTTTCAGTTAAGTAGACGGCACCGCTTTCCTTCGGTTTTCTTACACGGTTCTGCAAATGCTTCCATCTTCAAGGCAGACGATGTGAGGTGAAAGATGGCTTCGACACAATGTTCTTCCTTAAGGATTGGTGAGTGGCCCTTTCCTTGTGCTTTCATTCACACTCCAAAACATGCTTCCTTCATCGTGACAGACGATGGGAATTGGAAGACCCTTTCTCCGTATACCCTCTTCTTACGAGAGGGACGTCTATGGCCGTTTCCTTCAGGTTCTACACACGCACCGGGTAACCCTTGTATCTTCACTGGCTAATGTTGCCGTCTCTCTACCACACAACGTCGCGTCGCTGAATGGAATGATGGCACTGGCTTCATTCTCACACAAGCTTTTCGAACGGCCTCCCTCTTCGTGATAGGTGTGTGTGGAGAGATGCTGTCTCTGTGGTGTTCTTACGTAGTTAAACGAAGGGCATGAACCTGATGCGTGCAGCCACGGTTTTGCCTAATGCTCCCGGTTCCTGGCACCACGTGTGAGGTGCAAGATGCTTAATTCAGAGTGCTCTCCTTAGCGTCAAGTCGGTGACGCGTTCGTCAGGCATTCATAGACACTCTTTTGAAACACGTGCCATCTTCGCAACAGAAGATGTGAACTGGAAGGTGGTGTCTGTTCGGTGTTCTTTCTGCGACTTGTGTACATGGCCCTTTCCTTACGGTTCAACCTATGTATTGGGAAACGCGTGGGTACACAATGGGTTGCGTTGTGAGTTCGCTGGGGCCTTTTAGCAACACGGCCTTGGGCCTCACCACTAAGTATTGAGACCCTCTCCTTTTTCAACCACACTTCTGAAAGTACTTCCAGATTCTTACATAGGATGTGCATGGGAAGATCTTTCTGAAGGGTGTTCATACTTCAGCATAGAGCATGTTCCTTATGATTTCATACACACTTCAGAAACACAGCCCTCTTCATGGAGGTAGATTGGATTTGGAAGGCTGTTTCTAGACAGTGCTCTTTCTCCGTGTTACGCGTATGGCACGTCTCCTGTCATTAAACACAGGTATTTTAGAACGCTGCTCCCTCCATGAATCACGATATCAGAAGTAGCATTTTCTGTACAGAAGCTTGGTTCTCAGAGTTTCGTAAGTGTCATAGCTTTCCACGTCTCCTCACCCTCGAGCATAGGCTTCCAGCTTCATGAGAGAGGTGAGAGTTTCAGATCGTTTTCCAGGGAGTTCTTTCAGAACGTTAAGCGTACGTTCATTTCCTTATGCTGATAAACACACTTTTGAGCCTGCTTCCCAAGTTCATGAAAGATGGAGTCGGTAGGGCTCTTTCTTAAAGACAAGTCTCTGTCACTTTCCTGATGCTTTCAACACAACTTTGCAAAAGTCTCCGCCTTCGTGACAGAAGTTGTGAGTTGTGAGATGCCCTCTGTCCAGTGTTCTTACCCGCTGCTATGTTTATGGCGCTTTCCTTAAGGTTCAACACACAGGGAAGAAAACCCTGGTAACTGTCATGCAGCAGGATGTGCGTTGCGACTGCAGTCTACCTACCCAGACTGGGTTCTCTGAATTCAGTGCATGGCACTTCCTTCGCCCTCTCACACCCACTGCTGCAAATGCTTCCCTCTTCACGACAGATGACGGGAGCTGAGAGACGGTTTCTATGCAGTGTTCGGACATCGCGTTAAGCACGGGGCACTCTCTTCCTGCTTTCACGCACACGTCTGAAACGCTTCCGTGATCACAAAAGAAGGTGTGCACTGCAAGACGCTTTCCACAAAGTTCCTTCTTTCAGTTAAGTAGACGGCACCGCTTTCCTTCGGTTTTCTTACACGGTTCTGCAAATGCTTCCATCTTCAAGGCAGACGATGTGAGGTGAAAGATGGCTTCGACACAATGTTCTTCCTTAAGGATTGGTGAGTGGCCCTTTCCTTGTGCTTTCATTCACACTCCAAAACATGCTTCCTTCATCATGACAGACGATGGGAATTGGAAGACCCTTTCTCCGTATACCCTCTTCTTACGAGAGGGACGTCTATGGCCGTTTCCTTCAGGTTCTACACACGCACCGGGTAACCCTTGTATCTTCACTGGCTAATGTTGCCGTCTCTCTACCACACAACGTCGCGTCGCTGAATGGAATGATGGCACTGGCTTTTCGTATTCACACAAGCTTTTCGAACGGCCTCCCTCTTCGTGATAGGTGTGTGTGGAGAGATGCTGTCTCTGTGGTGTTCTTACGTAGTTAAACGAAGGGCATGAACCTGATGCATGCAGCCACGGTTTTGCCTAATGCTCCCGGTTCCTGGTACCACGTGTGAGGTGCAAGATGCTTAATTCAGAGTGCTCTCCTTAGCGTCAAGTCGGTGACGCGTTCGTCAGGCATTCATAGACACTCTTTTGAAACACGTGCCATCTTCGCAACAGAAGATGTGAACTGGAAGGTGGTGTCTGTTCGGTGTTCTTTCTGCGACTTGTGTACATGGCCCTTTCCTTACGGTTCAACCTATGTATTGGGAAACGCGTGGGTACACAATGGGTTGCGTTGTGAGTTCGCTGGGGCCTTTTAGCAACACGGCCTTGGGCCTCACCACTAAGTATTGAGACCCTCTCCTTTTTCAACCACACTTCTGAAAGTACTTCCAGATTCTTACATAGGATGTGCATGGGAAGATCTTTCTGAAGGGTGTTCATACTTCAGCATAGAGCATGTTCCTTATGATTTCATACACACTTCAGAAACACAGCCCTCTTCATGGAGGTAGATTGGATTTGGAAGGCTGTTTCTAGACAGTGCTCTTTCTCCGTGTTACGCGTATGGCACGTCTCCTGTCATTAAACACAGGTATTTTAGAACGCTGCTCCCTCCATGAATCACGATATCAGAAGTAGCATTTTCTGTACAGAAGCTTGGTTCTCAGAGTTTCGTAAGTGTCATAGCTTTCCACGTCTCCTCACCCTCGAGCATAGGCTTCCAGCTTCATGAGAGAGGTGAGAGTTTCAGATCGTTTTCCAGGGAGTTCTTTCAGAACGTTAAGCGTACGTTCATTTCCTTATGCTGATAAACACACTTTTGAGCCTGCTTCCCAAGTTCATGAAAGATGGAGTCGGTAGGGCTCTTTCTTAAAGACAAGTCTCTGTCACTTTCCTGATGCTTTCAACACAACTTTGCAAAAGTCTCCGCCTTCGTGACAGAAGTTGTGAGTTGTGAGATGCCCTCTGTCCAGTGTTCTTACCCGCTGCTATGTTTATGGCGCTTTCCTTAAGGTTCAACACACAGGGAAGAAATCCCTGGTAACTGTCATGCAGCAGGATGTGCGTTGCGACTGCAGTCTACCTACCCAGACTGGGTTCTCTGAATTCAGTGCATGGCACTTCCTTCGCCCTCTCACACCCACTGCTGCAAATGCTTCCCTCTTCACGACAGACGACGGGAGCTGAGAGACGGTTTCTATGCAGTGTTCGGACATCGCGTTAAGCACGGGGCACTCTCTTCCTGCATTCACGCACACGTCTGAAACGCTTCCGTGATCACAAAAGAAGGTGTGCACTGCAAGACGCTTTCCACAAAGTGTTCCTTCTTTCAGTTAAGTAGACGGCACCGCTTTCCTTCGGTTTTCTTACACGGTTCTGCAAATGCTTCCATCTTCAAGGCAGACGATGTGAGGTGAAAGATGGCTTCGACACAATGTTCTTCCTTAAGGATTGGTGAGTGGCCCTTTCCTTGTGCTTTCATTCACACTCCAAAACATGCTTCCTTCATCGTGACAGACGATGTGAATTGGAAGACCCTT
The DNA here is from genome assembly GCF_024610735.1 of Ursus americanus. Lineage (NCBI taxonomy): Eukaryota > Metazoa > Chordata > Mammalia > Carnivora > Ursidae > Ursus > Ursus americanus. Next base: position 63,176,343 of record NC_142128.1, read on the forward strand.
TCTCCGTATACCCTCTTCTTACGAGAGGGACGTCTATGGCCGTTTCCTTCAGGTTCTACACACGCACCGGGTAACCCTTGTATCTTCACTGGCTAATGTTGCCGTCTCTCTACCACACAACGTCGCGTCGCTGAATGGAATGATGGCACTGGCTTTTCGTATTCACACAAGCTTTTCGAACGGCCTCCCTCTTCGTGATAGGTGTGTGTGGAGAGATGCTGTCTCTGTGGTGTTCTTACGTAGTTAAACGAAGGGCATGAACCTGATGCGTGCAGCCACGGTTTTGCCTAATGCTCCCGGTTCCTGGCACCACGTGTGAGGTACAAGATGCTTAATTCAGAGTGCTCTCCTTAGCGTCAAGTCGGTGACGCGTTCGTCAGGCATTCATAGACACTCTTTTGAAACACGTGCCATCTTCGCAACAGAAGATGTGAACTGGAAGGTGGTGTCTGTTCGGTGTTCTTTCTGCGACTTGTGTACATGGCCCTTTCCTTACGGTTCAACCTATGTATTGGGAAACGCGTGGGTACACAATGGGTTGCGTTGTGAGTTCGCTGGGGCCTTTTAGCAACACGGCCTTGGGCCTCACCACTAAGTATTGAGACCCTCTCCTTTTTCAACCACACTTCTGAAAGTACTTCCAGATTCTTACATAGGATGTGCATGGGAAGATCTTTCTGAAGGGTGTTCATACTTCAGCATAGAGCATGTTCCTTATGATTTCATACACACTTCAGAAACACAGCCCTCTTCATGGAGGTAGATTGGATTTGGACGGCTGTTTCTAGACAGTGCTCTTTCTCCGTGTTACGCGTATGGCACGTCTCCTGTCATTAAACAGAGGTATTTTAGAACGCTGCTCCCTCCATGAATCACGATATCAGAAGTAGCATTTTCTGTCCAGAAGCTTGGTTCTCAGAGTTTCGTAAGTGTCATAGCTTTCCACGTCTCCTCACCCTCGAGCATAGGCTTCCAGCTTCATGAGAGAGGTGAGAGTTTCAGATCGTTTTCCAGGGAGTTCTTTCAGAACGTTAAGCGTACGTTCATTTCCTTATGCTGATAAACACACTTTTGAGCCTGCTTCCCAAGTTCATGAAAGATGGAGTCGGTAGGGCTCTTTCTTAAAGACAAGTCTCTGTCACTTTCCTGATGCTTTCAACACAACTTTGCAAAAGTCTCCGCCTTCGTGACAGAAGTTGTGAGTTGTGAGATGCCCTCTGTCCAGTGTTCTTACCCGCTGCTATGTTTATGGCGCTTTCCTTAAGGTTCAACACACAGGGAAGAAATCCCTGGTAACTGTCATGCAGCAGGATGTGCGTTGCGACTGCAGTCTACCTACCCAGACTGGGTTCTCTGAATTCAGTGCATGGCACTTCCTTCGCCCTCTCACACCCACTGCTGCAAATGCTTCCCTCTTCACGACAGACGACGGGAGCTGAGAGACGGTTTCTATGCAAGTGTTCGGACATCGCGTTAAGCACGGGGCACTCTCTTCCTGCATTCACGCACACGTCTGAAACGCTTCCGTGATCACAAAAGAAGGTGTGCACTGCAAGACGCTTTCCACAAAGTGTTCCTTCTTTCAGTTAAGTAGACGGCACCGCTTTCCTTCGGTTTTCTTACACGGTTCTGCAAATGCTTCCATCTTCAAGGCAGACGATGTGAGGTGAAAGATGGCTTCGACACAATGTTCTTCCTTAAGGATTGGTGAGTGGCCCTTTCCTTGTGCTTTCATTCACACTCCAAAACATGCTTCCTTCATCATGACAGACGATGTGAATTGGAAGACCCTTTCTCCGTATACCCTCTTCTTACGAGAGGGACGTCTATGGCCGTTTCCTTCAGGTTCTACACACGCACCGGGTAACCCTTGTATCTTCACTGGCTAATGTTGCCGTCTCTCTACCACACAACGTCGCGTCGCTGAATGGAATGATGGCACTGGCTTTTCGTATTCACACAAGCTTTTCGAACGGCCTCCCTCTTCGTGATAGGTGTGTGTGGAGAGATGCTGTCTCTGTGGTGTTCTTACGTAGTTAAACGAAGGGCATGAACCTGATGCGTGCAGCCACGGTTTTGCCTAATGCTCCCGGTTCCTGGCACCACGTGTGAGGTACAAGATGCTTAATTCAGAGTGCTCTCCTTAGCGTCAAGTCGGTGACGCGTTCGTCAGGCATTCATAGACACTCTTTTGAAACACGTGCCATCTTCGCAACAGAAGATGTGAACTGGAAGGTGGTGTCTGTTCGGTGTTCTTTCTGCGACTTGTGTACATGGCCCTTTCCTTACGGTTCAACCTATGTATTGGGAAACGCGTGGGTACACAATGGGTTGCGTTGTGAGTTCGCTGGGGCCTTTTAGCAACACGGCCTTGGGCCTCACCACTAAGTATTGAGACCTTCTCCTTTTTCAACCACACTTCTGAAAGTACTTCCAGATTCTTTAATAGGATGTGCATGGGAAGATCTTTCTGAAGGGTGTTCATACTTCAGCATAGAGCATGTTCCTTATGATTTCATACACACTTCAGAAACACAGCCCTCTTCATGGAGGTAGATTGGATTTGGACGGCTGTTTCTAGACAGTGCTCTTTCTCCGTGTTACGCGTATGGCACGTCTCCTGTCATTAAACACAGGTATTTTAGAACGCTGCTCCCTCCATGAATCACGATATCAGAAGTAGCATTTTCTGTACAGAAGCTTGGTTCTCAGAGTTTCGTAAGTGTCATAGCTTTCCACGTCTCCTCACCCTCGAGCATAGGCTTCCAGCTTCATGAGAGAGGTGAGAGTTTCAGATCGTTTTCCAGGGAGTTCTTTCAGAACGTTAAGCGTACGTTCATTTCCTTATGCTGATAAACACACTTTTGAGCCTGCTTCCCAAGTTCATGAAAGATGGAGTCGGTAGGGCTCTTTCTTAAAGACAAGTCTCTGTCACTTTCCTGATGCTTTCAACACAACTTTGCAAAAGTCTCCGCCTTCGTGACAGAAGTTGTGAGTTGTGAGATGCCCTCTGTCCAGTGTTCTTACCCGCTGCTATGTTTATGGCGCTTTCCTTAAGGTTCAACACACAGGGAAGAAATCCCTGGTAACTGTCATGCAGCAGGATGTGCGTTGCGACTGCAGTCTACCTACCCAGACTGGGTTCTCTGAATTCAGTGCATGGCACTTCCTTCGCCCTCTCACACCCACTGCTGCAAATGCTTCCCTCTTCACGACAGACGACGGGAGCTGAGAGACGGTTTCTATGCAGTGTTCGGACATCGCGTTAAGCACGGGGCACTCTCTTCCTGCTTTCACGCACACGTCTGAAACGCTTCCGTGATCACAAAAGAAGGTGTGCACTGCAAGACGCTTTCCACAAAGTGTTCCTTCTTTCAGTTAAGTAGACGGCACCGCTTTCCTTCGGTTTTCTTACACGGTTCTGCAAATGCTTCCATCTTCAAGGCAGACGATGTGAGGTGAAAGATGGCTTCGACACAATGTTCTTCCTTAAGGATTGGTGAGTGGCCCTTTCCTTGTGCTTTCATTCACACTCCAAAACATGCTTCCTTCATCATGACAGACGATGTGAATTGGAAGACCCTTTCTCCGTATACCCTCTTCTTACGAGAGGGACGTCTATGGCCGTTTCCTTCAGGTTCTACACACGCACCGGGTAACCCTTGTATCTTCACTGGCTAATGTTGCCGTCTCTCTACCACACAACGTCGCGTCGCTGAATGGAATGATGGCACTGGCTTTTCGTATTCACACAAGCTTTTCGAACGGCCTCCCTCTTCGTGATAGGTGTGTGTGGAGAGATGCTGTCTCTGTGGTGTTCTTACGTAGTTAAACGAAGGGCATGAACCTGATGCGTGCAGCCACGGTTTTGCCTAATGCTCCCGGTTCCTGGCACCACGTGTGAGGTGCAAGATGCTTAATTCAGAGTGCTCTCCTTAGCGTCAAGTCGGTGACGCGTTCGTCAGGCATTCATAGACACTCTTTTGAAACACGTGCCATCTTCGCAACAGAAGATGTGAACTGGAAGGTGGTGTCTATTCGGTGTTCTTTCTGCGACTTGTGTACATGGCCCTTTCCTTACGGTTCAACCTATGTATTGGGAAACGCGTGGGTACACAATGGGTTGCGTTGTGAGTTCGGTGGGGCCTTTTAGCAACACGGCCTTGGGCCTCACCACTAAGTATTGAGACCCTCTCCTTTTTCAACCACACTTCTGAAAGTACTTCCAGATTCTTACATAGGATGTGCATGGGAAGATCTTTCTGAAGGGTGTTCATACTTCAGCATAGAGCATGTTCCTTATGATTTCATACACACTTCAGAAACACAGCCCTCTTCATGGAGGTAGATTGGATTTGGACGGCTGTTTCTAGACAGTGCTCTTTCTCCGTGTTACGCGTATGGCACGTCTCCTGTCATTAAACACAGGTATTTTAGAACGCTGCTCCCTCCATGAATCACGATATCAGAAGTAGCATTTTCTGTACAGAAGCTTGGTTCTCAGAGTTTCGTAAGTGTCATAGCTTTCCACGTCTCCTCACCCTCGAGCATAGGCTTCCAGCTTCATGAGAGAGGTGAGAGTTTCAGATCGTTTTCCAGGGAGTTCTTTCAGAACGTTAAGCGAACGTTCATTTCCTTATGCTGATAAACACACTTTTGAGCCTGCTTCCCAAGTTCATGAAAGATGGAGTCGGTAGGGCTCTTTCTTAAAGACAAGTCTCTGTCACTTTCCTGATGCTTTCAACACAACTTTGCAAAAGTCTCCGCCTTCGTGACAGAAGTTGTGAGTTGTGAGATGCCCTCTGTCCAGTGTTCTTACCCGCTGCTATGTTTATGGCGCTTTCCTTAAGGTTCAACACACAGGGAAGAAATCCCTGGTAACTGTCATGCAGCAGGATGTGCGTTGCGACTGCAGTCTACCTACCCAGACTGGGTTCTCTGAATTCAGTGCATGGCACTTCCTTCGCCCTCTCACACCCACTGCTGCAAATGCTTCCCTCTTCACGACAGACGACGGGAGCTGAGAGACGGTTTCTATGCAGTGTTCGGACATCGCGTTAAGCACGGGGCACTCTCTTCCTGCTTTCACGCACACGTCTGAAACGCTTCCGTGATCACAAAAGAAGGTGTGCACTGCAAGACGCTTTCCACAAAGTGTTCCTTCTTTCAGTTAAGTAGACGGCACCGCTTTCCTTCGGTTTTCTTACACGGTTCTGCAAATGCTTCCATCTTCAAGGCAGACGATGTGAGGTGAAAGATGGCTTCGACACAATGTTCTTCCTTAAGGATTGGTGAGTGGCCCTTTCCTTGTGCTTTCATTCACACTCCAAAACATGCTTCCTTCATCGTGACAGACGATGGGAATTGGAAGACCCTTTCTCCGTATACCCTCTTCTTACGAGAGGGACGTCTATGGCCGTTTCCTTCAGGTTCTACACACGCACCGGGTAACCCTTGTATCTTCACTGGCTAATGTTGCCGTCTCTCTACCACACAACGTCGCGTCGCTGAATGGAATGATGGCACTGGCTTTTCGTATTCACACAAGCTTTTCGAACGGCCTCCCTCTTCGTGATAGGTGTGTGTGGAGAGATGCTGTCTCTGTGGTGTTCTTACGTAGTTAAACGAAGGGCATGAACCTGATGCGTGCAGCCACGGTTTTGCCTAATGCTCCCGGTTCCTGGCACCACGTGTGAGGTGCAAGATGCTTAATTCAGAGTGCTCTCCTTAGCGTCAAGTCGGTGACGCGTTCGTCAGGCATTCATAGACACTCTTTTGAAACACTTGCCATCTTCGCAACAGAAGATGTGAACTGGAAGGTGGTGTCTGTTCGGTGTTCTTTCTGCGACTTGTGTACATGGCCCTTTCCTTAGGGTTCAACCTATGTATTGGGAAACGCGTGGGTACACAATGGGTTGCGTTGTGAGTTCGCTGGGGCCTTTTAGCAACACGGCCTTGGGCCTCACCACTAAGTATTGAGACCCTCTCCTTTTTCAACCACACTTCTGAAAGTACTTCCAGATTCTTACATAGGATGTGCATGGGAAGATCTTTCTGAAGGGTGTTCATACTTCAGCATAGAGCATGTTCCTTATGATTTCATACACACTTCAGAAACACAGCCCTCTTCATGGAGGTAGATTGGATTTGGACGGCTGTTTCTAGACAGTGCTCTTTCTCCGTGTTACGCGTATGGCACGTCTCCTGTCATTAAACACAGGTATTTTAGAACGCTGCTCCCTCCATGAATCACGATATCAGGAGTAGCATTTTCTGTACAGAAGCTTGGTTCTCAGAGTTTCGTAAGTGTCATAGCTTTCCACGTCTCCTCACCCTCGAGCATAGGCTTCCAGCTTCATGAGAGAGGTGAGAGTTTCAGATCGTTTTCCAGGGAGTTCTTTCAGAACGTTAAGCGTACGTTCATTTCCTTATGCTGATAAACACACTTTTGAGCCTGCTTCCCAAGTTCATGAAAGATGGAGTCGGTAGGGCTCTTTCTTAAAGACAAGTCTCTGTCACTTTCCTGATGCTTTCAACACAACTTTGCAAAAGTCTCCGCCTTCGTGACAGAAGTTGTGAGTTGTGAGATGCCCTCTGTCCAGTGTTCTTACCCGCTGCTATGTTTATGGCGCTTTCCTTAAGGTTCAACACACAGGGAAGAAATCCCTGGTAACTGTCATGCAGCAGGATGTGCGTTGCGACTGCAGTCTACCTACCCAGACTGGGTTCTCTGAATTCAGTGCATGGCACTTCCTTCGCCCTCTCACACCCACTGCTGCAAATGCTTCCCTCTTCACGACAGACGACGGGAGCTGAGAGACGGTTTCTATGCAGTGTTCGGACATCGCGTTAAGCACGGGGCACTCTCTTCCTGCTTTCACGCACACGTCTGAAACGCTTCCGTGATCACAAAAGAAGGTGTGCACTGCAAGACGCTTTCCACAAAGTGTTCCTTCTTTCAGTTAAGTAGACGGCACCGCTTTCCTTCGGTTTTCTTACACGGTTCTGCAAATGCTTCCATCTTCAAGGCAGACGATGTGAGGTGAAAGATGGCTTCGACACAATGTTCTTCCTTAAGGATTGGTGAGTGGCCCTTTCCTTGTGCTTTCATTCACACTCCAAAACATGCTTCCTTCATCATGACAGACGATGGGAATTGGAAGACCCTTTCTCCGTATACCCTCTTCTTACGAGAGGGACGTCTATGGCCGTTTCCTTCAGGTTCTACACACGCACCGGGTAACCCTTGTATCTTCACTGGCTAATGTTGCCGTCTCTCTACCACACAACGTCGCGTCGCTGAATGGAATGATGGCACTGGCTTTTCGTATTCACACAAGCTTTTCGAACGGCCTCCCTCTTCGTGATAGGTGTGTGTGGAGAGATGCTGTCTCTGTGGTGTTCTTACGTAGTTAAACGAAGGGCATGAACCTGATGCGTGCAGCCACGGTTTTGCCTAATGCTCCCGGTTCCTGGCACCACGTGTGAGGTACAAGATGCTTAATTCAGAGTGCTCTCCTTAGCGTCAAGTCGGTGACGCGTTCGTCAGGCATTCATAGACACTCTTTTGAAACACGTGCCATCTTCGCAACAGAAGATGTGAACTGGAAGGTGGTGTCTGTTCGGTGTTCTTTCTGCGACTTGTGTACATGGCCCTTTCCTTACGGTTCAACCTATGTATTGGGAAACGCGTGGGTACACAATGGGTTGCGTTGTGAGTTCGCTGGGGCCTTTTAGCAACACGGCCTTGGGCCTCACCACTAAGTATTGAGACCCTCTCCTTTTTCAACCACACTTCTGAAAGTACTTCCAGATTCTTACATAGGATGTGCATGGGAAGATCTTTCTGAAGGGTGTTCATACTTCAGCATAGAGCATGTTCCTTATGATTTCATACACACTTCAGAAACACAGCCCTCTTCATGGAGGTAGATTGGATTTGGACGGCTGTTTCTAGACAGTGCTCTTTCTCCGTGTTACGCGTATGGCACGTCTCCTGTCATTAAACACAGGTATTTTAGAACGCTGCTCCCTCCATGAATCACGATATCAGAAGTAGCATTTTCTGTCCAGAAGCTTGGTTCTCAGAGTTTCGTAAGTGTCATAGCTTTCCACGTCTCCTCACCCTCGAGCATAGGCTTCCAGCTTCATGAGAGAGGTGAGAGTTTCAGATCGTTTTCCAGGGAGTTCTTTCAGAACGTTAAGCGTACGTTCATTTCCTTATGCTGATAAACACACTTTTGAGCCTGCTTCCCAAGTTCATGAAAGATGGAGTCGGTAGGGCTCTTTCTTAAAGACAAGTCTCTGTCACTTTCCTGATGCTTTCAACACAACTTTGCAAAAGTCTCCGCCTTCGTGACAGAAGTTGTGAGTTGTGAGATGCCCTCTGTCCAGTGTTCTTACCCGCTGCTATGTTTATGGCGCTTTCCTTAAGGTTCAACACACAGGGAAGAAAACCCTGGTAACTGTCATGCAGCAGGATGTGCGTTGCGACTGCAGTCTACCTACCCAGACTGGGTTCTCTGAATTCAGTGCATGGCACTTCCTTCGCCCTCTCACACCCACTGCTGCAAATGCTTCCCTCTTCACGACAGACGACGGGAGCTGAGAGACGGTTTCTATGCAGTGTTCGGACATCGCGTTAAGCACGGGGCACTCTCTTCCTGCTTTCACGCACACGTCTGAAACGCTTCCGTGATCACAAAAGAAGGTGTGCACTGCAAGACGCTTTCCACAAAGTGTTCCTTCTTTCAGTTAAGTAGACGGCACCGCTTTCCTTCGGTTTTCTTACACGGTTCTGCAAATGCTTCCATCTTCAAGGCAGACGATGTGAGGTGAAAGATGGCTTCGACACAATGTTCTTCCTTAAGGATTGGTGAGTGGCCCTTTCCTTGTGCTTTCATTCACACTCCAAAACATGCTTCCTTCATCATGACAGACGATGGGAATTGGAAGACCCTTTCTCCGTATACCCTCTTCTTACGAGAGGGACGTCTATGGCCGTTTCCTTCAGGTTCTACACACGCACCGGGTAACCCTTGTATCTTCACTGGCTAATGTTGCCGTCTCTCTACCACACAACGTCGCGTCGCTGAATGGAATGATGGCACTGGCTTTTCGTATTCACACAAGCTTTTCGAACGGCCTCCCTCTTCGTGATAGGTGTGTGTGGAGAGATGCTGTCTCTGTGGTGTTCTTACGTAGTTAAACGAAGGGCATGAACCTGATGCGTGCAGCCACGGTTTTGCCTAATGCTCCCGGTTCCTGGCACCACGTGTGAGGTGCAAGATGCTTAATTCAGAGTGCTCTCCTTAGCGTCAAGTCGGTGACGCGTTCGTCAGGCATTCATAGACACTCTTTTGAAACACGTGCCATCTTCGCAACAGAAGATGTGAACTGGAAGGTGGTGTCTATTCGGTGTTCTTTCTGCGACTTGTGTACATGGCCCTTTCCTTACGGTTCAACCTATGTATTGGGAAACGCGTGGGTACACAATGGGTTGCGTTGTGAGTTCGCTGGGGCCTTTTAGCAACACGGCCTTGGGCCTCACCACTAAGTATTGAGACCCTCTCCTTTTTCAACCACACTTCTGAAAGTACTTCCAGATTCTTACATAGGATGTGCATGGGAAGATCTTTCTGAAGGGTGTTCATACTTCAGCATAGAGCATGTTCCTTATGATTTCATACACACTTCAGAAACACAGCCCTCTTCATGGAGGTAGATTGGATTTGGACGGCTGTTTCTAGACAGTGCTCTTTCTCCGTGTTACGCGTATGGCACGTCTCCTGTCATTAAACACAGGTATTTTAGAACGCTGCTCCCTCCATGAATCACGATATCAGAAGTAGCATTTTCTGTACAGAAGCTTGGTTCTCAGAGTTTCGTAAGTGTCATAGCTTTCCACGTCTCCTCACCCTCGAGCATAGGCTTCCAGCTTCATGAGAGAGGTGAGAGTTTCAGATCGTTTTCCAGGGAGTTCTTTCAGAACGTTAAGCGTACGTTCATTTCCTTATGCTGATAAACACACTTTTGAGCCTGCTTCCCAAGTTCATGAAAGATGGAGTCGGTAGGGCTCTTTCTTAAAGACAAGTCTCTGTCACTTTCCTGATGCTTTCAACACAACTTTGCAAAAGTCTCCGCCTTCGTGACAGAAGTTGTGAGTTGTGAGATGCCCTCTGTCCAGTGTTCTTACCCGCTGCTATGTTTATGGCGCTTTCCTTAAGGTTCAACACACAGGGAAGAAATCCCTGGTAACTGTCATGCAGCAGGATGTGCGTTGCGACTGGAGTCTACCTACCCAGACTGGGTTCTCTGAATTCAGTGCATGGCACTTCCTTCGCCCTCTCACACCCACTGCTGCAAATGCTTCCCTCTTCACGACAGACGACGGGAGCTGAGAGACGGTTTCTATGCAGTGTTCGGACATCGCGTTAAGCACGGGGCACTCTCTTCCTGCTTTCACGCACACGTCTGAAACGCTTCCGTGATCACAAAAGAAGGTGTGCACTGCAAGACGCTTTCCACAAAGTGTTCCTTCTTTCAGTTAAGTAGACGGCACCGCTTTCCTTCGGTTTTCTTACACGGTTCTGCAAATGCTTCCATCTTCAAGGCAGACGATGTGAGGTGAAAGATGGCTTCGACACAATGTTCTTCCTTAAGGATTGGTGAGTGGCCCTTTCCTTGTGCTTTCATTCACACTCCAAAACATGCTTCCTTCATCATGACAGACGATGGGAATTGGAAGACCCTTTCTCCGTATACCCTCTTCTTACGAGAGGGACGTCTATGGCCGTTTCCTTCAGGTTCTACACACGCACCGGGTAACCCTTGTATCTTCACTGGCTAATGTTGCCGTCTCTCTACCACACAACGTCGCGTCGCTGAATGGAATGATGGCACTGGCTTTTCGTTCTCACACAAGCTTTTCGAACGGCCTCCCTCTTCGTGATAGGTGTGTGTGGAGAGATGCTGTCTCTGTGGTGTTCTTACGTAGTTAAACGAAGGGCATGAACCTGATGCGTGCAGCCACGGTTTTTCCTAATGCTCCCGGCTCCTGGCACCACGTGTGAGGTACAAGATGCTTAATTCAGAGTGCTCTCCTTAGCGTCAAGTCGGTGACGCGTTTGTCAGGCATTCATAGACACTCTTTTGAAACACGTGCCATCTTCGCAACAGAAGATGTGAACTGGAAGGTGGTGTCTGTTCGGTGTTCTTTCTGCGACTTGTGTACATGGCCCTTTCCTTACGGTTCAACCTATGTATTGGGAAACGCGTGGGTACACAATGGGTTGCGTTGTGAGTTCGCTGGGGCCTTTTAGCAACACGGCCTTGGGCCTCACCACTAAGTATTGAGACCCTCTCCTTTTTCAACCACACTTCTGAAAGTACTTCCAGATTCTTACATAGGATGTGCATGGGAAGATCTTTCTGAAGGGTGTTCATACTTCAGCATAGAGCATGTTCCTTATGATTTCATACACACTTCAGAAACACAGCCCTCTTCATGGAGGTAGATTGGATTTGGACGGCTGTTTCTAGACAGTGCTCTTTCTCCGTGTTACGCGTATGGCACGTCTCCTGTCATTAAACACAGGTATTTTAGAACGCTGCTCCCTCCATGAATCACGATATCAGAAGTAGCATTTTCTGTACAGAAGCTTGGTTCTCAGAGTTTCGTAAGTGTCATAGCTTTCCACGTCTCCTCACCCTCGAGCATAGGCTTCCAGCTTCATGAGAGAGGTGAGAGTTTCAGATCGTTTTCCAGGGAGTTCTTTCAGAACGTGAAGCGTACGTTCATTTCCTTATGCTGATAAACACACTTTTGAGCCTGCTTCCCAAGTTCATGAAAGATGGAGTCGGTAGGGCTCTTTCTTAAAGACAAGTCTCTGTCACTTTCCTGATGCTTTCAACACAACTTTGCAAAAGTCTCCGCCTTCGTGACAGAAGTTGTGAGTTGTGAGATGCCCTCTGTCCAGTGTTCTTACCCGCTGCTATGTTTATGGCGCTTTCCTTAAGGTTCAACACACAGGGAAGAAAACCCTGGTAACTGTCATGCAGCAGGATGTGCGTTGCGACTGCAGTCTACCTACCCAGACTGGGTTCTCTGAATTCAGTGCATGGCACTTCCTTCGCCCTCTCACACCCACTGCTGCAAATGCTTCCCTCTTCACGACAGACGACGGGAGCTGAGAGACGGTTTCTATGCAGTGTTCGGACATCGCGTTAAGCACGGGGCACTCTCTTCCTGCTTTCACGCACACGTCTGAAACGCTTCCGTGATCACAAAAGAAGGTGTGCACTGCAAGACGCTTTCCACAAAGTGTTCCTTCTTTCAGTTAAGTAGACGGCACCGCTTTCCTTCGGTTTTCTTACACGGTTCTGCAAATGCTTCCATCTTCAAGGCAGACGATGTGAGGTGAAAGATGGCTTCGACACAATGTTCTTCCTTAAGGATTGGTGAGTGGCCCTTTCCTTGTGCTTTCATTCACACTCCAAAACATGCTTCCTTCATCATGACAGACGATGGGAATTGGAAGACCCTTTCTCCGTATACCCTCTTCTTACGAGAGGGACGTCTATGGCCGTTTCCTTCAGGTTCTACACACGCACCGGGTAACCCTTGTATCTTCACTGGCTAATGTTGCCGTCTCTCTACCACACAACGTCGCGTCGCTGAATGGAATGATGGCACTGGCTTTTCGTATTCACACAAGCTTTTCGAACGGCCTCCCTCTTCGTGATAGGTGTGTGTGGAGAGATGCTGTCTCTGTGGTGTTCTTACGTAGTTAAACGAAGGGCATGAACCTGATGCGTGCAGCCACGGTTTTGCCTAATGCTCCCGGTTCCTGGCACCACGTGTGAGGTACAAGATGCTTAATTCAGAGTGCTCTCCTTAGCGTCAAGTCGGTGACGCGTTCGTCAGGCATTCATAGACACTCTTTTGGAAACACGTGCCATCTTCGCAACAGAAGATGTGAACTGGAAGGTGGTGTCTGTTCGGTGTTCTTTCTGCGACTTGTGTACATGGCCCTTTCCTTACGGTTCAACCTATGTATTGGGAAACGCGTGGGTACACAATGGGTTGCGTTGTGAGTTCGCTGGGGCCTTTTAGCAACACGGCCTTGGGCCTCACCACTAAGTATTGAGACCCTCTCCTTTTTCAACCACACTTCTGAAAGTACTTCCAGATTCTTACATAGGATGTGCATGGGAAGATCTTTCTGAAGGGTGTTCATACTTCAGCATAGAGCATGTTCCTTATGATTTCATACACACTTCAGAAACACAGCCCTCTTCATGGAGGTAGATTGGATTTGGACGGCTGTTTCTAGACAGTGCTCTTTCTCCGTGTTACGCGTATGGCACGTCTCCTGTCATTAAACAGAGGTATTTTAGAACGCTGCTCCCTCCATGAATCACGATATCAGAAGTAGCATTTTCTGTACAGAAGCTTGGTTCTCAGAGTTTCGTAAGTGTCATAGCTTTCCACGTCTCCTCACCCTCGAGCATAGGCTTCCAGCTTCATGAGAGAGGTGAGAGTTTCAGATCGTTTTCCAGGGAGTTCTTTCAGAACGTGAAGCGTACGTTCATTTCCTTATGCTGATAAACACACTTTTGAGCCTGCTTCCCAAGTTCATGAAAGATGGAGTCGGTAGGGCTCTTTCTTAAAGACAAGTCTCTGTCACTTTCCTGATGCTTTCAACACAACTTTGCAAAAGTCTCCGCCTTCGTGACAGAAGTTGTGAGTTGTGAGATGCCCTCTGTCCAGTGTTCTTACCCGCTGCTATGTTTATGGCGCTTTCCTTAAGGTTCAACACACAGGGAAGAAAACCCTGGTAACTGTCATGCAGCAGGATGTGCGTTGCGACTGCAGTCTACCTACCCAGACTGGGTTCTCTGAATTCAGTGCATGGCACTTCCTTCGCCCTCTCACACCCACTGCTGCAAATGCTTCCCTCTTCACGACAGACGACGGGAGCTGAGAGACGGTTTCTATGCAGTGTTCGGACATCGCGTTAAGCACGGGGCACTCTCTTCCTGCTTTCACGCACACGTCTGAAACGCTTCCGTGATCACAAAAGAAGGTGTGCACTGCAAGACGCTTTCCACAAAGTGTTCCTTCTTTCAGTTAAGTAGACGGCACCGCTTTCCTTCGGTTTTCTTACACGGTTCTGCAAATGCTTCCATCTTCAAGGCAGACGATGTGAGGTGAAAGATGGCTTCGACACAATGTTCTTCCTTAAGGATTGGTGAGTGGCCCTTTCCTTGTGCTTTCATTCACACTCCAAAACATGCTTCCTTCATCATGACAGACGATGGGAATTGGAAGACCCTTTCTCCGTATACCCTCTTCTTACGAGAGGGACGTCTATGGCCGTTTCCTTCAGGTTCTACACACGCACCGGGTAACCCTTGTATCTTCACTGGCTAATGTTGCCGTCTCTCTACCACACAACGTCGCGTCGCTGAATGGAATGATGGCACTGGCTTTTCGTATTCACACAAGCTTTTCGAACGGCCTCCCTCTTCGTGATAGGTGTGTGTGGAGAGATGCTGTCTCTGTGGTGTTCTTACGTAGTTAAACGAAGGGCATGAACCTGATGCGTGCAGCCACGGTTTTGCCTAATGCTCCCGGTTCCTGGCACCACGTGTGAGGTACAAGATGCTTAATTCAGAGTGCTCTCCTTAGCGTCAAGTCGGTGACGCGTTCGTCAGGCATTCATAGACACTCTTTTGAAACACGTGCCATCTTCGCAACAGAAGATGTGAACTGGAAGGTGGTGTCTGTTCGGTGTTCTTTCTGCGACTTGTGTACATGGCCCTTTCCTTACGGTTCAACCTATGTATTGGGAAACGCGTGGGTACACAATGGGTTGCGTTGTGAGTTCGCTGGGGCCTTTTAGCAACACGGCCTTGGGCCTCACCACTAAGTATTGAGACCCTCTCCTTTTTCAACCACACTTCTGAAAGTACTTCCAGATTCTTACATAGGATGTGCATGGGAAGATCTTTCTGAAGGGTGTTCATACTTCAGCATAGAGCATGTTCCTTATGATTTCATACACACTTCAGAAACACAGCCCTCTTCATGGAGGTAGATTGGATTTGGACGGCTGTTTCTAGACAGTGCTCTTTCTCCGTGTTACGCGTATGGCACGTCTCCTGTCATTAAACACAGGTATTTTAGAACGCTGCTCCCTCCATGAATCACGATATCAGAAGTAGCATTTTCTGTACAGAAGCTTGGTTCTCAGAGTTTCGTAAGTGTCATAGCTTTCCACGTCTCCTCACCCTCGAGCATAGGCTTCCAGCTTCATGAGAGAGGTGAGAGTTTCAGATCGTTTTCCAGGGAGTTCTTTCAGAACGTTAAGCGTACGTTCATTTCCTTATGCTGATAAACACACTTTTGAGCCTGCTTCCCAAGTTCATGAAAGATGGAGTCGGTAGGGCTCTTTCTTAAAGACAAGTCTCTGTCACTTTCCTGATGCTTTCAACACAACTTTGCAAAAGTCTCCGCCTTCGTGACAGAAGTTGTGAGTTGTGAGATGCCCTCTGTCCAGTGTTCTTACCCGCTGCTATGTTTATGGCGCTTTCCTTAAGGTTCAACACACAGGGAAGAAAACCCTGGTAACTGTCATGCAGCAGGATGTGCGTTGCGACTGCAGTCTACCTACCCAGACTGGGTTCTCTGAATTCAGTGCATGGCACTTCCTTCGCCCTCTCACACCCACTGCTGCAAATGCTTCCCTCTTCACGACAGACGACGGGAGCTGAGAGACGGTTTCTATGCAGTGTTCGGACATCGCGTTAAGCACGGGGCACTCTCTTCCTGCTTTCACGCACACGTCTGAAACGCTTCCGTGATCACAAAAGAAGGTGTGCACTGCAAGACGCTTTCCACAAAGTGTTCCTTCTTTCAGTTAAGTAGACGGCACCGCTTTCCTTCGGTTTTCTTACACGGTTCTGCAAATGCTTCCATCTTCAAGGCAGACGATGTGAGGTGAAAGATGGCTTCGACACAATGTTCTTCCTTAAGGATTGGTGAGTGGCCCTTTCCTTGTGCTTTCATTCACACTCCAAAACATGCTTCCTTCATCATGACAGACGATGGGAATTGGAAGACCCTTTCTCCGTATACCCTCTTCTTACGAGAGGGACGTCTATGGCCGTTTCCTTCAGGTTCTACACACGCACCGGGTAACCCTTGTATCTTCACTGGCTAATGTTGCCGTCTCTCAACCACACAACGTCGCGTCGCTGAATGGAATGATGGCACTGGCTTTTCGTATTCACACAAGCTTTTCGAACGGCCTCCCTCTTCGTGATAGGTGTGTGTGGAGAGATGCTGTCTCTGTGGTGTTCTTACGTAGTTAAACGAAGGGCATGAACCTGATGCGTGCAGCCACGGTTTTGCCTAATGCTCCCGGTTCCTGGCACCACGTGTGAGGTACAAGATGCTTAATTCAGAGTGCTCTCCTTAGCGTCAAGTCGGTGACGCGTTCGTCAGGCATTCATAGACACTCTTTTGGAAACACGTGCCATCTTCGCAACAGAAGATGTGAACTGGAAGGTGGTGTCTGTTCGGTGTTCTTTCTGCGACTTGTGTACATGGCCCTTTCCTTACGGTTCAACCTATGTATTGGGAAACGCGTGGGTACACAATGGGTTGCGTTGTGAGTTCGCTGGGGCCTTTTAGCAACACGGCCTTGGGCCTCACCACTAAGTATTGAGACCCTCTCCTTTTTCAACCACACTTCTGAAAGTACTTCCAGATTCTTACATAGGATGTGCATGGGAAGATCTTTCTGAAGGGTGTTCATACTTCAGCATAGAGCATGTTCCTTATGATTTCATACACACTTCAGAAACACAGCCCTCTTCATGGAGGTAGATTGGATTTGGACGGCTGTTTCTAGACAGTGCTCTTTCTCCGTGTTACGCGTATGGCACGTCTCCTGTCATTAAACAGAGGTATTTTAGAACGCTGCTCCCTCCATGAATCACGATATCAGAAGTAGCATTTTCTGTACAGAAGCTTGGTTCTCAGAGTTTCGTAAGTGTCATAGCTTTCCACGTCTCCTCACCCTCGAGCATAGGCTTCCAGCTTCATGAGAGAGGTGAGAGTTTCAGATCGTTTTCCAGGGAGTTCTTTCAGAACGTTAAGCGTACGTTCATTTCCTTATGCTGATAAACACACTTTTGAGCCTGCTTCCCAAGTTCATGAAAGATGGAGTCGGTAGGGCTCTTTCTTAAAGACAAGTCTCTGTCACTTTCCTGATGCTTTCAACACAACTTTGCAAAAGTCTCCGCCTTCGTGACAGAAGTTGTGAGTTGTGAGATGCCCTCTGTCCAGTGTTCTTACCCGCTGCTATGTTTATGGCGCTTTCCTTAAGGTTCAACACACAGGGAAGAAAACCCTGGTAACTGTCATGCAGCAGGATGTGCGTTGCGACTGCAGTCTACCTACCCAGACTGGGTTCTCTGAATTCAGTGCATGGCACTTCCTTCGCCCTCTCACACCCACTGCTGCAAATGCTTCCCTCTTCACGACAGACGACGGGAGCTGAGAGACGGTTTCTATGCAGTGTTCGGACATCGCGTTAAGCACGGGGCACTCTCTTCCTGCTTTCACGCACACGTCTGAAACGCTTCCGTGATCACAAAAGAAGGTGTGCACTGCAAGACGCTTTCCACAAAGTGTTCCTTCTTTCAGTTAAGTAGACGGCACCGCTTTCCTTCGGTTTTCTTACACGGTTCTGCAAATGCTTCCATCTTCAAGGCAGACGATGTGAGGTGAAAGATGGCTTCGACACAATGTTCTTCCTTAAGGATTGGTGAGTGGCCCTTTCCTTGTGCTTTCATTCACACTCCAAAACATGCTTCCTTCATCATGACAGACGATGGGAATTGGAAGACCCTTTCTCCGTATACCCTCTTCTTACGAGAGGGACGTCTATGGCCGTTTCCTTCAGGTTCTACACACGCACCGGGTAACCCTTGTATCTTCACTGGCTAATGTTGCCGTCTCTCTACCACACAACGTCGCGTCGCTGAATGGAATGATGGCACTGGCTTTTCGTATTCACACAAGCTTTTCGAACGGCCTCCCTCTTCGTGATAGGTGTGTGTGGAGAGATGCTGTCTCTGTGGTGTTCTTACGTAGTTAAACGAAGGGCATGAACCTGATGCGTGCAGCCACGGTTTTGCCTAATGCTCCCGGTTCCTGGCACCACGTGTGAGGTACAAGATGCTTAATTCAGAGTGCTCTCCTTAGCGTCAAGTCGGTGACGCGTTCGTCAGGCATTCATAGACACTCTTTTGAAACACGTGCCATCTTCGCAACAGAAGATGTGAACTGGAAGGTGGTGTCTGTTCGGTGTTCTTTCTGCGACTTGTGTACATGGCCCTTTCCTTACGGTTCAACCTATGTATTGGGAAACGCGTGGGTACACAATGGGTTGCGTTGTGAGTTCGCTGGGGCCTTTTAGCAACACGGCCTTGGGCCTCACCACTAAGTATTGAGACCCTCTCCTTTTTCAACCACACTTCTGAAAGTACTTCCAGATTCTTACATAGGATGTGCATGGGAAGATCTTTCTGAAGGGTGTTCATACTTCAGCATAGAGCATGTTCCTTATGATTTCATACACACTTCAGAAACACAGCCCTCTTCATGGAGGTAGATTGGATTTGGACGGCTGTTTCTAGACAGTGCTCTTTCTCCGTGTTACGCGTATGGCACGTCTCCTGTCATTAAACACAGGTATTTTAGAACGCTGCTCCCTCCATGAATCACGATATCAGAAGTAGCATTTTCTGTACAGAAGCTTGGTTCTCAGAGTTTCGTAAGTGTCATAGCTTTCCACGTCTCCTCACCCTCGAGCATAGGCTTCCAGCTTCATGAGAGAGGTGAGAGTTTCAGATCGTTTTCCAGGGAGTTCTTTCAGAACGTTAAGCATACATTCATTTCCTTATGCTGATAAACACACTTTTGAGCCTGCTTCCCAAGTTCATGAAAGATGGAGTCGGTAGGGCTCTTTCTTAAAGACAAGTCTCTGTCACTTTCCTGATGCTTTCAACACAACTTTGCAAAAGTCTCCGCCTTCGTGACAGAAGTTGTGAGTTGTGAGATGCCCTCTGTCCAGTGTTCTTACCCGCTGCTATGTTTATGGCGCTTTCCTTAAGGTTCAACACACAGGGAAGAAAACCCTGGTAACTGTCATGCAGCAGGATGTGCGTTGCGACTGCAGTCTACCTACCCAGACTGGGTTCTCTGAATTCAGTGCATGGCACTTCCTTCGCCCTCTCACACCCACTGCTGCAAATGCTTCCCTCTTCACGACAGACGACGGGAGCTGAGAGACGGTTTCTATGCAGTGTTCGGACATCGCGTTAAGCACGGGGCACTCTCTTCCTGCTTTCACGCACACGTCTGAAACGCTTCCGTGATCACAAAAGAAGGTGTGCACTGCAAGACGCTTTCCACAAAGTGTTCCTTCTTTCAGTTAAGTAGACGGCACCGCTTTCCTTCGGTTTTCTTACACGGTTCTGCAAATGCTTCCATCTTCAAGGCAGACGATGTGAGGTGAAAGATGGCTTCGACACAATGTTCTTCCTTAAGGATTGGTGAGTGGCCCTTTCCTTGTGCTTTCATTCACACTCCAAAACATGCTTCCTTCATCATGACAGACGATGTGAATTGGAAGACCCTTTCTCCGTATACCCTCTTCTTACGAGAGGGACGTCTATGGCCGTTTCCTTCAGGTTCTACACACGCACCGGGTAACCCTTGTATCTTCACTGGCTAATGTTGCCGTCTCTCTACCACACAACGTCGCGTCGCTGAATGGAATGATGGCACTGGCTTTTCGTATTCACACAAGCTTTTCGAACGGCCTCCCTCTTCGTGATAGGTGTGTGTGGAGAGATGCTGTCTCTGTGGTGTTCTTACGTAGTTAAACGAAGGGCATGAACCTGATGCGTGCAGCCACGGTTTTGCCTAATGCTCCCGGTTCCTGGCACCACGTGTGAGGTACAAGATGCTTAATTCAGAGTGCTCTCCTTAGCGTCAAGTCGGTGACGCGTTCGTCAGGCATTCATAGACACTCTTTTGAAACACGTGCCATCTTCGCAACAGAAGATGTGAACTGGAAGGTGGTGTCTGTTCGGTGTTCTTTCTGCGACTTGTGTACATGGCCCTTTCCTTACGGTTCAACCTATGTATTGGGAAACGCGTGGGTACACAATGGGTTGCGTTGTGAGTTCGCTGGGGCCTTTTAGCAACACGGCCTTGGGCCTCACCACTAAGTATTGAGACCCTCTCCTTTTTCAACCACACTTCTGAAAGTACTTCCAGATTCTTACATAGGATGTGCATGGGAAGATCTTTCTGAAGGGTGTTCATACTTCAGCATAGAGCATGTTCCTTATGATTTCATACACACTTCAGAAACACAGCCCTCTTCATGGAGGTAGATTGGATTTGGACGGCTGTTTCTAGACAGTGCTCTTTCTCCGTGTTACGCGTATGGCACGTCTCCTGTCATTAAACACAGGTATTTTAGAACGCTGCTCCCTCCATGAATCACGATATCAGAAGTAGCATTTTCTGTACAGAAGCTTGGTTCTCAGAGTTTCGTAAGTGTCATAGCTTTCCACGTCTCCTCACCCTCGAGCATAGGCTTCCAGCTTCATGAGAGAGGTGAGAGTTTCAGATCGTTTTCCAGGGAGTTCTTTCAGAACGTTAAGCGTACGTTCATTTCCTTATGCTGATAAACACACTTTTGAGCCTGCTTCCCAAGTTCATGAAAGATGGAGTCGGTAGGGCTCTTTCTTAAAGACAAGTCTCTGTCACTTTCCTGATGCTTTCAACACAACTTTGCAAAAGTCTCCGCCTTCGTGACAGAAGTTGTGAGTTGTGAGATGCCCTCTGTCCAGTGTTCTTACCCGCTGCTATGTTTATGGCGCTTTCCTTAAGGTTCAACACACAGGGAAGAAAACCCTGGTAACTGTCATGCAGCAGGATGTGCGTTGCGACTGCAGTCTACCTACCCAGACTGGGTTCTCTGAATTCAGTGCATGGCACTTCCTTCGCCCTCTCACACCCACTGCTGCAAATGCTTCCCTCTTCACGACAGACGACGGGAGCTGAGAGACGGTTTCTATGCAGTGTTCGGACATCGCGTTAAGCACGGGGCACTCTCTTCCTGCTTTCACGCACACGTCTGAAACGCTTCCGTGATCACAAAAGAAGGTGTGCACTGCAAGACGCTTTCCACAAAGTGTTCCTTCTTTCAGTTAAGTAGACGGCACCGCTTTCCTTCGGTTTTCTTACACGGTTCTGCAAATGCTTCCATCTTCAAGGCAGACGATGTGAGGTGAAAGATGGCTTCGACACAATGTTCTTCCTTAAGGATTGGTGAGTGGCCCTTTCCTTGTGCTTTCATTCACACTCCAAAACATGCTTCCTTCATCATGACAGACGATGGGAATTGGAAGACCCTTTCTCCGTATACCCTCTTCTTACGAGAGGGACGTCTATGGCCGTTTCCTTCAGGTTCTACACACGCACCGGGTAACCCTTGTATCTTCACTGGCTAATGTTGCCGTCTCTCTACCACACAACGTCGCGTCGCTGAATGGAATGATGGCACTGGCTTTTCGTATTCACACAAGCTTTTCGAACGGCCTCCCTCTTCGTGATAGGTGTGTGTGGAGAGATGCTGTCTCTGTGGTGTTCTTACGTAGTTAAACGAAGGGCATGAACCTGATGCGTGCAGCCACGGTTTTGCCTAATGCTCCCGGTTCCTGGCACCACGTGTGAGGTACAAGATGCTTAATTCAGAGTGCTCTCCTTAGCGTCAAGTCGGTGACGCGTTCGTCAGGCATTCATAGACACTCTTTTGAAACACGTGCCATCTTCGCAACAGAAGATGTGAACTGGAAGGTGGTGTCTGTTCGGTGTTCTTTCTGCGACTTGTGTACATGGCCCTTTCCTTACGGTTCAACCTATGTATTGGGAAACGCGTGGGTACACAATGGGTTGCGTTGTGAGTTCGCTGGGGCCTTTTAGCAACACGGCCTTGGGCCTCACCACTAAGTATTGAGACCCTCTCCTTTTTCAACCACACTTCTGAAAGTACTTCCAGATTCTTACATAGGATGTGCATGGGAAGATCTTTCTGAAGGGTGTTCATACTTCAGCATAGAGCATGTTCCTTATGATTTCATACACACTTCAGAAACACAGCCCTCTTCATGGAGGTAGATTGGATTTGGAAGGCTGTTTCTAGACAGTGCTCTTTCTCCGTGTTACGCGTATGGCACGTCTCCTGTCATTAAACACAGGTATTTTAGAACGCTGCTCCCTCCATGAATCACGATATCAGAAGTAGCATTTTCTGTACAGAAGCTTGGTTCTCAGAGTTTCGTAAGTGTCATAGCTTTCCACGTCTCCTCACCCTCGAGCATAGGCTTCCAGCTTCATGAGAGAGGTGAGAGTTTCAGATCGTTTTCCAGGGAGTTCTTTCAGAACGTTAAGCGTACGTTCATTTCCTTATGCTGATAAACACACTTTTGAGCCTGCTTCCCAAGTTCATGAAAGATGGAGTCGGTAGGGCTCTTTCTTAAAGACAAGTCTCTGTCACTTTCCTGATGCTTTCAACACAACTTTGCAAAAGTCTCCGCCTTCGTGACAGAAGTTGTGAGTTGTGAGATGCCCTCTGTCCAGTGTTCTTACCCGCTGCTATGTTTATGGCGCTTTCCTTAAGGTTCAACACACAGGGAAGAAAACCCTGGTAACTGTCATGCAGCAGGATGTGCGTTGCGACTGCAGTCTACCTACCCAGACTGGGTTCTCTGAATTCAGTGCATGGCACTTCCTTCGCCCTCTCACACCCACTGCTGCAAATGCTTCCCTCTTCACGACAGACGACGGGAGCTGAGAGACGGTTTCTATGCAGTGTTCGGACATCGCGTTAAGCACGGGGCACTCTCTTCCTGCTTTCACGCACACGTCTGAAACGCTTCCGTGATCACAAAAGAAGGTGTGCACTGCAAGACGCTTTCCACAAAGTGTTCCTTCTTTCAGTTAAGTAGACGGCACCGCTTTCCTTCGGTTTTCTTACACGGTTCTGCAAATGCTTCCATCTTCAAGGCAGACGATGTGAGGTGAAAGATGGCTTCGACACAATGTTCTTCCTTAAGGATTGGTGAGTGGCCCTTTCCTTGTGCTTTCATTCACACTCCAAAACATGCTTCCTTCATCATGACAGACGATGGGAATTGGAAGACCCTTTCTCCGTATACCCTCTTCTTACGAGAGGGACGTCTATGGCCGTTTCCTTCAGGTTCTACACACGCACCGGGTAACCCTTGTATCTTCACTGGCTAATGTTGCCGTCTCTCTACCACACAACGTCGCGTCGCTGAATGGAATGATGGCACTGGCTTTTCGTATTCACACAAGCTTTTCGAACGGCCTCCCTCTTCGTGATAGGTGTGTGTGGAGAGATGCTGTCTCTGTGGTGTTCTTACGTAGTTAAACGAAGGGCATGAACCTGATGCGTGCAGCCACGGTTTTGCCTAATGCTCCCGGTTCCTGGCACCACGTGTGAGGTACAAGATGCTTAATTCAGAGTGCTCTCCTTAGCGTCAAGTCGGTGACGCGTTCGTCAGGCATTCATAGACACTCTTTTGAAACACGTGCCATCTTCGCAACAGAAGATGTGAACTGGAAGGTGGTGTCTGTTCGGTGTTTTTTCTGCGACTTGTGTACATGGCCCTTTCCTTACGGTTCAACCTATGTATTGGGAAACGCGTGGGTACACAATGGGTTGCGTTGTGAGTTCGCTGGGGCCTTTTAGCAACACGGCCTTGGGCCTCACCACTAAGTATTGAGACCCTCTCCTTTTTCAACCACACTTCTGAAAGTACTTCCAGATTCTTACATAGGATGTGCATGGGAAGATCTTTCTGAAGGGTGTTCATACTTCAGCATAGAGCATGTTCCTTATGATTTCATACACACTTCAGAAACACAGCCCTCTTCATGGAGGTAGATTGGATTTGGACGGCTGTTTCTAGACAGTGCTCTTTCTCCGTGTTACGCGTATGGCACGTCTCCTGTCATTAAACACAGGTATTTTAGAACGCTGCTCCCTCCATGAATCACGATATCAGAAGTAGCATTTTCTGTACAGAAGCTTGGTTCTCAGAGTTTCGTAAGTGTCATAGCTTTCCACGTCTCCTCACCCTCGAGCATAGGCTTCCAGCTTCATGAGAGAGGTGAGAGTTTCAGATCGTTTTCCAGGGAGTTCTTTCAGAACGTTAAGCGTACGTTCATTTCCTTATGCTGATAAACACACTTTTGAGCCTGCTTCCCAAGTTCATGAAAGATGGAGTCGGTAGGGCTCTTTCTTAAAGACAAGTCTCTGTCACTTTCCTGATGCTTTCAACACAACTTTGCAAAAGTCTCCGCCTTCGTGACAGAAGTTGTGAGTTGTGAGATGCCCTCTGTCCAGTGTTCTTACCCGCTGCTATGTTTATGGCGCTTTCCTTAAGGTTCAACACACAGGGAAGAAAATCCTGGTAACTGTCATGCAGCAGGATGTGCGTTGCGACTGCAGTCTACCTACCCAGACTGGGTTCTCAAAATTCAGTGCATGGGACTTCCTTCGCCCTCTCACACCCACTGCTGCAAATGCTTCCCTCTTCACGACAGACGACGGGAGCTGAGAGACGGTTTCTATGCAGTGTTCGGACATCGCGTTAAGCACGGGGCACTCTCTTCCTGCTTTCACGCACACGTCTGAAACGCTTCCGTGATCACAAAAGAAGGTGTGCACTGCAAGACGCTTTCCACAAAGTGTTCCTTCTTTCAGTTAAGTAGACGGCACCGCTTTCCTTCGGTTTTCTTACACGGTTCTGCAAATGCTTCCATCTTCAAGGCAGACGATGTGAGGTGAAAGATGGCTTCGACACAATGTTCTTCCTTAAGGATTGGTGAGTGGCCCTTTCCTTGTGCTTTCATTCACACTCCAAAACATGCTTCCTTCATCATGACAGACGATGTGAATTGGAAGACCCTTTCTCCGTATACCCTCTTCTTACGAGAGGGACGTCTATGGCCGTTTCCTTCAGGTTCTACACACGCACCGGGTAACCCTTGTATCTTCACTGGCTAATGTTGCCGTCTCTCTACCACACAACGTCGCGTCGCTGAATGGAATGATGGCACTGGCTTTTCGTATTCACACAAGCTTTTCGAACGGCCTCCCTCTTCGTGATAGGTGTGTGTGGAGAGATGCTGTCTCTGTGGTGTTCTTACGTAGTTAAACGAAGGGCATGAACCTGATGCGTGCAGCCACGGTTTTGCCTAATGCTCCCGGTTCCTGGCACCACGTGTGAGGTGCAAGATGCTTAATTCAGAGTGCTCTCCTTAGCGTCAAGTCGGTGACGCGTTCGTCAGGCATTCATAGACACTCTTTTGAAACACGTGCCATCTTCGCAACAGAAGATGTGAACTGGAAGGTGGTGTCTATTCGGTGTTCTTTCTGTGACTTGTGTACATGGCCCTTTCCTTACGGTTCAACCTATGTATTGGGAAACGCGTGGGTACACAATGGGTTGCGTTGTGAGTTCGCTGGGGCCTTTTAGCAACACGGCCTTGGGCCTCACCACTAAGTATTGAGACCCTCTCCTTTTTCAACCACACTTCTGAAAGTACTTCCAGATTCTTACATAGGATGTGCATGGGAAGATCTTTCTGAAGGGTGTTCATACTTCAGCATAGAGCATGTTCCTTATGATTTCATACACACTTCAGAAACACAGCCCTCTTCATGGAGGTAGATTGGATTTGGACGGCTGTTTCTAGACAGTGCTCTTTCTCCGTGTTACGCGTATGGCACGTCTCCTGTCATTAAACACAGGTATTTTAGAACGCTGCTCCCTCCATGAATCACGATATCAGAAGTAGCATTTTCTGTACAGAAGCTTGGTTCTCAGAGTTTCGTAAGTGTCATAGCTTTCCACGTCTCCTCACCCTCGAGCATAGGCTTCCAGCTTCATGAGAGAGGTGAGAGTTTCAGATCGTTTTCCAGGGAGTTCTTTCAGAACGTTAAGCGTACGTTCATTTCCTTATGCTGATAAACACACTTTTGAGCCTGCTTCCCAAGTTCATGAAAGATGGAGTCGGTAGGGCTCTTTCTTAAAGACAAGTCTCTGTCACTTTCCTGATGCTTTCAACACAACTTTGCAAAAGTCTCCGCCTTCGTGACAGAAGTTGTGAGTTGTGAGATGCCCTCTGTCCAGTGTTCTTACCCGCTGCTATGTTTATGGCGCTTTCCTTAAGGTTCAACACACAGGGAAGAAAATCCTGGTAACTGTCATGCAGCAGGATGTGCGTTGCGACTGCAGTCTACCTACCCAGACTGGGTTCTCTGAATTCAGTGCATGGCACTTCCTTCGCCCTCTCACACCCACTGCTGCAAATGCTTCCCTCTTCACGACAGACGACGGGAGCTGAGAGACGGTTTCTATGCAGTGTTCGGACATCGCGTTAAGCACGGGGCACTCTCTTCCTGCTTTCACGCACACGTCTGAAACGCTTCCGTGATCACAAAAGAAGGTGTGCACTGCAAGACGCTTTCCACAAAGTGTTCCTTCTTTCAGTTAAGTAGACGGCACCGCTTTCCTTCGGTTTTCTTACACGGTTCTGCAAATGCTTCCATCTTCAAGGCAGACGATGTGAGGTGAAAGATGGCTTCGACACAATGTTCTTCCTTAAGGATTGGTGAGTGGCCCTTTCCTTGTGCTTTCATTCACACTCCAAAACATGCTTCCTTCATCATGACAGACGATGGGAATTGGAAGACCCTTTCTCCGTATACCCTCTTCTTACGAGAGGGACGTCTATGGCCGTTTCCTTCAGGTTCTACACACGCACCGGGTAACCCTTGTATCTTCACTGGCTAATGTTGCCGTCTCTCTACCACACAACGTCGCGTCGCTGAATGGAATGATGGCACTGGCTTTTCGTATTCACACAAGCTTTTCGAACGGCCTCCCTCTTCGTGATAGGTGTGTGTGGAGAGATGCTGTCTCTGTGGTGTTCTTACGTAGTTAAACGAAGGGCATGAACCTGATGCGTGCAGCCACGGTTTTGCCTAATGCTCCCGGTTCCTGGCACCACGTGTGAGGTGCAAGATGCTTAATTCAGAGTGCTCTCCTTAGCGTCAAGTCGGTGACGCGTTCCTCAGGCATTCATAGACACTCTTGAAACACGTGCCATCTTCGCAACAGAAGATGTGAACTGGAAGGTGGTGTCTATTCGGTGTTCTTTCTGCGACTTGTGTACATGGCCCTTTCCTTACGGTTCAACCTATGTATTGGGAAACGCGTGGGTACACAATGGGTTGCGTTGTGAGTTCGCTGGGGCCTTTTAGCAACACGGCCTTGGGCCTCACCACTAAGTATTGAGACCCTCTCCTTTTTCAACCACACTTCTGAAAGTACTTCCAGATTCTTACATAGGATGTGCATGGGAAGATCTTTCTGAAGGGTGTTCATACTTCAGCATAGAGCATGTTCCTTATGATTTCATACACACTTCAGAAACACAGCCCTCTTCATGGAGGTAGATTGGATTTGGACGGCTGTTTCTAGACAGTGCTCTTTCTCCGTGTTACGCGTATGGCACGTCTCCTGTCATTAAACACAGGTATTTTAGAACGCTGCTCCCTCCATGAATCACGATATCAGAAGTAGCATTTTCTGTACAGAAGCTTGGTTCTCAGAGTTTCGTAAGTGTCATAGCTTTCCACGTCTCCTCACCCTCGAGCATAGGCTTCCAGCTTCATGAGAGAGGTGAGAGTTTCAGATCGTTTTCCAGGGAGTTCTTTCAGAACGTTAAGCGTACGTTCATTTCCTTATGCTGATAAACACACTTTTGAGCCTGCTTCCCAAGTTCATGAAAGATGGAGTCGGTAGGGCTCTTTCTTAAAGACAAGTCTCTGTCACTTTCCTGATGCTTTCAACACAACTTTGCAAAAGTCTCCGCCTTCGTGACAGAAGTTGTGAGTTGTGAGATGCCCTCTGTCCAGTGTTCTTACCCGCTGCTATGTTTATGGCGCTTTCCTTAAGCTTCAACACACAGGGAAGAAAATCCTGGTAACTGTCATGCAGCAGGATGTGCGTTGCGACTGCAGTCTACCTACCCAGACTGGGTTCTCTGAATTCAGTGCATGGGACTTCCTTCGCCCTCTCACACCCACTGCTGCAAATGCTTCCCTCTTCACGACAGACGACGGGAGCTGAGAGACGGTTTCTATGCAGTGTTCGGACATCGCGTTAAGCACGGGGCACTCTCTTCCTGCTTTCACGCACACGTCTGAAACGCTTCCGTGATCACAAAAGAAGGTGTGCACTGCAAGACGCTTTCCACAAAGTGTTCCTTCTTTCAGTTAAGTAGACGGCACCGCTTTCCTTCGGTTTTCTTACACGGTTCTGCAAATGCTTCCATCTTCAAGGCAGACGATGTGAGGTGAAAGATGGCTTCGACACAATGTTCTTCCTTAAGGATTGGTGAGTGGCCCTTTCCTTGTGCTTTCATTCACACTCCAAAACATGCTTCCTTCATCATGACAGACGATGGGAATTGGAAGACCCTTTCTCCGTATACCCTCTTCTTACGAGAGGGACGTCTATGGCCGTTTCCTTCAGGTTCTACACACGCACCGGGTAACCCTTGTATCTTCACTGGCTAATGTTGCCGTCTCTCTACCACACAACGTCGCGTCGCTGAATGGAATGATGGCACTGGCTTTTCGTATTCACACAAGCTTTTCGAACGGCCTCCCTCTTCGTGATAGGTGTGTGTGGAGAGATGCTGTCTCTGTGGTGTTCTTACGTAGTTAAACGAAGGGCATGAACCTGATGCGTGCAGCCACGGTTTTGCCTAATGCTCCCGGTTCCTGGCACCACGTGTGAGGTGCAAGATGCTTAATTCAGAGTGCTCTCCTTAGCGTCAAGTCGGTGACGCGTTCGTCAGGCATTCATAGACACTCTTTTGAAACACGTGCCATCTTCGCAACAGAAGATGTGAACTGGAAGGTGGTGTCTATTCGGTGTTCTTTCTGCGACTTGTGTACATGGCCCTTTCCTTACGGTTCAACCTATGTATTGGGAAACGCGTGGGTACACAATGGGTTGCGTTGTGAGTTCGCTGGGGCCTTTTAGCAACACGGCCTTGGGCCTCACCACTAAGTATTGAGACCCTCTCCTTTTTCAACCACACTTCTGAAAGTACTTCCAGATTCTTACATAGGATGTGCATGGGAAGATCTTTCTGAAGGGTGTTCATACTTCAGCATAGAGCATGTTCCTTATGATTTCATACACACTTCAGAAACACAGCCCTCTTCATGGAGGTAGATTGGATTTGGACGGCTGTTTCTAGACAGTGCTCTTTCTCCGTGTTACGCGTATGGCACGTCTCCTGTCATTAAACAGAGGTATTTTAGAACGCTGCTCCCTCCATGAATCACGATATCAGGAGTAGCATTTTCTGTACAGAAGCTTGGTTCTCAGAGTTTCGTAAGTGTCATAGCTTTCCACGTCTCCTCACCCTCAAGCATAGGCTTCCAGCTTCATGAGAGAGGTGAGAGTTTCAGATCGTTTTCCAGGGAGTTCTTTCAGAACGTTAAGCGTACGTTCATTTCCTTATGCTGATAAACACACTTTTGAGCCTGCTTCCCAAGTTCATGAAAGATGGAGTCGGTAGGGCTCTTTCTTAAAGACAAGTCTCTGTCACTTTCCTGATGCTTTCAACACAACTTTGCAAAAGTCTCCGCCTTCGTGACAGAAGTTGTGAGTTGTGAGATGCCCTCTGTCCAGTGTTCTTACCCGCTGCTATGTTTATGGCGCTTTCCTTAAGGTTCAACACACAGGGAAGAAATCCCTGGTAACTGTCATGCAGCAGGATGTGCGTTGCGACTGCAGTCTACCTACCCAGACTGGGTTCTCTGAATTCAGTGCATGGCACTTCCTTCGCCCTCTCACACCCACTGCTGCAAATGCTTCCCTCTTCACGACAGACGACGGGAGCTGAGAGACGGTTTCTATGCAGTGTTCGGACATCGCGTTAAGCACGGGGCACTCTCTTCCTGCTTTCACGCACACGTCTGAAATGCTTCCGTGATCACAAAAGAAGGTGTGCACTGCAAGACGCTTTCCACAAAGTGTTCCTTCTTTCAGTTAAGTAGACGGCACCGCTTTCCTTCGGTTTTCTTACACGGTTCTGCAAATGCTTCCATCTTCAAGGCAGACGATGTGAGGTGAAAGATGGCTTCGACACAATGTTCTTCCTTAAGGATTGGTGAGTGGCCCTTTCCTTGTGCTTTCATTCACACTCCAAAACATGCTTCCTTCATCATGACAGACGATGGGAATTGGAAGACCCTTTCTCCGTATACCCTCTTCTTACGAGAGGGACGTCTATGGCCGTTTCCTTCAGGTTCTACACACGCACCGGGTAACCCTTGTATCTTCACTGGCTAATGTTGCCGTCTCTCTACCACACAACGTCGCGTCGCTGAATGGAATGATGGCACTGGCTTTTCGTATTCACACAAGCTTTTCGAACGGCCTCCCTCTTCGTGATAGGTGTGTGTGGAGAGATGCTGTCTCTGTGGTGTTCTTACGTAGTTAAACGAAGGGCATGAACCTGATGCGTGCAGCCACGGTTTTGCCTAATGCTCCCGGTTCCTGGCACCACGTGTGAGGTACAAGATGCTTAATTCAGAGTGCTCTCCTTAGCGTCAAGTCGGTGACGCGTTCGTCAGGCATTCATAGACACTCTTTTGAAACACGTGCCATCTTCGCAACAGAAGATGTGAACTGGAAGGTGGTGTCTGTTCGGTGTTCTTTCTGCGACTTGTGTACATGGCCCTTTCCTTAGGGTTCAACCTATGTATTGGGAAACGCGTGGGTACACAATGGGTTGCGTTGTGAGTTCGCTGGGGCCTTTTAGCAACACGGCCTTGGGCCTCACCACTAAGTATTGAGACCCTCTCCTTTTTCAACCACACTTCTGAAAGTACTTCCAGATTCTTACATAGGATGTGCATGGGAAGATCTTTCTGAAGGGTGTTCATACTTCAGCATAGAGCATGTTCCTTATGATTTCATACACACTTCAGAAACACAGCCCTCTTCATTGAGGTAGATTGGATTTGGACGGCTGTTTCTAGACAGTGCTCTTTCTCCGTGTTACGCGTATGGCACGTCTCCTGTCATTAAACACAGGTATTTTAGAACGCTGCTCCCTCCATGAATCACGATATCAGAAGTAGCATTTTCTGTACAGAAGCTTGGTTCTCAGAGTTTCGTAAGTGTCATAGCTTTCCACGTCTCCTCACCCTCGAGCATAGGCTTCCAGCTTCATGAGAGAGGTGAGAGTTTCAGATCGTTTTCCAGGGAGTTCTTTCAGAACGTTAAGCGTACGTTCATTTCCTTATGCTGATAAACACACTTTTGAGCCTGCTTCCCAAGTTCATGAAAGATGGAGTCGGTAGGGCTCTTTCTTAAAGACAAGTCTCTGTCACTTTCCTGATGCTTTCAACACAACTTTGCAAAAGTCTCCGCCTTCGTGACAGAAGTTGTGAGTTGTGAGATGCCCTCTGTCCAGTGTTCTTACCCGCTGCTATGTTTATGGCGCTTTCCTTAAGGTTCAACACACAGGGAAGAAAACCCTGGTAACTGTCATGCAGCAGGATGTGCGTTGCGACTGCAGTCTACCTACCCAGACTGGGTTCTCTGAATTCAGTGCATGGCACTTCCTTCGCCCTCTCACACCCACTGCTGCAAATGCTTCCCTCTTCACGACAGACGACGGGAGCTGAGAGACGGTTTCTATGCAGTGTTCGGACATCGCGTTAAGCACGGGGCACTCTCTTCCTGCTTTCACGCACACGTCTGAAACGCTTCCGTGATCACAAAAGAAGGTGTGCACTGCAAGACGCTTTCCACAAAGTGTTCCTTCTTTCAGTTAAGTAGACGGCACCGCTTTCCTTCGGTTTTCTTACACGGTTCTGCAAATGCTTCCATCTTCAAGGCAGACGATGTGAGGTGAAAGATGGCTTCGACACAATGTTCTTCCTTAAGGATTGGTGAGTGGCCCTTTCCTTGTGCTTTCATTCACACTCCAAAACATGCTTCCTTCATCATGACAGACGATGTGAATTGGAAGACCCTTTCTCCGTATACCCTCTTCTTACGAGAGGGACGTCTATGGCCGTTTCCTTCAGGTTCTACACACGCACCGGGTAACCCTTGTATCTTCACTGGCTAATGTTGCCGTCTCTCTACCACACAACGTCGCGTCGCTGAATGGAATGATGGCACTGGCTTTTCGTATTCACACAAGCTTTTCGAACGGCCTCCCTCTTCGTGATAGGTGTGTGTGGAGAGATGCTGTCTCTGTGGTGTTCTTACGTAGTTAAACGAAGGGCATGAACCTGATGCGTGCAGCCACGGTTTTGCCTAATGCTCCCGGTTCCTGGCACCACGTGTGAGGTGCAAGATGCTTAATTCAGAGTGCTCTCCTTAGCGTCAAGTCGGTGACGCGTTCGTCAGGCATTCATAGACACTCTTTTGAAACACGTGCCATCTTCGCAACAGAAGATGTGAACTGGAAGGTGGTGTCTATTCGGTGTTCTTTCTGCGACTTGTGTACATGGCCCTTTCCTTACGGTTCAACCTATGTATTGGGAAATGCGTGGGTACACAATGGGTTGCGTTGTGAGTTCGCTGGGGCCTTTTAGCAACACGGCCTTGGGCCTCACCACTAAGTATTGAGACCCTCTCCTTTTTCAACCACACTTCTGAAAGTACTTCCAGATTCTTACATAGGATGTGCATGGGAAGATCTTTCTGAAGGGTGTTCATACTTCAGCATAGAGCATGTTCCTTATGATTTCATACACACTTCAGAAACACAGCCCTCTTCATGGAGGTAGATTGGATTTGGACGGCTGTTTCTAGACAGTGCTCTTTCTCCGTGTTACGCGTATGGCACGTCTCCTGTCATTAAACACAGGTATTTTAGAACGCTGCTCCCTCCATGAATCACGATATCAGGAGTAGCATTTTCTGTACAGAAGCTTGGTTCTCAGAGTTTCGTAAGTGTCATAGCTTTCCACGTCTCCTCACCCTCGAGCATAGGCTTCCAGCTTCATGAGAGAGGTGAGAGTTTCAGATCGTTTTCCAGGGAGTTCTTTCAGAACGTTAAGCGTACGTTCATTTCCTTATGCTGATAAACACACTTTTGAGCCTGCTTCCCAAGTTCATGAAAGATGGAGTCGGTAGGGCTCTTTCTTAAAGACAAGTCTCTGTCACTTTCCTGATGCTTTCAACACAACTTTGCAAAAGTCTCCGCCTTCGTGACAGAAGTTGTGAGTTGTGAGATGCCCTCTGTCCAGTGTTCTTACCCGCTGCTATGTTTATGGCGCTTTCCTTAAGGTTCAACACACAGGGAAGAAATCCCTGGTAACTGTCATGCAGCAGGATGTGCGTTGCGACTGCAGTCTACCTACCCAGACTGGGTTCTCTGAATTCAGTGCATGGCACTTCCTTCGCCCTCTCACACCCACTGCTGCAAATGCTTCCCTCTTCACGACAGACGACGGGAGCTGAGAGACGGTTTCTATGCAGTGTTCGGACATCGCGTTAAGCACGGGGCACTCTCTTCCTGCTTTCACGCACACGTCTGAAACGCTTCCGTGATCACAAAAGAAGGTGTGCACTGCAAGACGCTTTCCACAAAGTGTTCCTTCTTTCAGTTAAGTAGACGGCACCGCTTTCCTTCGGTTTTCTTACACGGTTCTGCAAATGCTTCCATCTTCAAGGCAGACGATGTGAGGTGAAAGATGGCTTCGACACAATGTTCTTCCTTAAGGATTGGTGAGTGGCCCTTTCCTTGTGCTTTCATTCACACTCCAAAACATGCTTCCTTCATCATGACAGACGATGGGAATTGGAAGACCCTTTCTCCGTATACCCTCTTCTTACGAGAGGGACGTCTATGGCCGTTTCCTTCAGGTTCTACACACGCACCGGGTAACCCTTGTATCTTCACTGGCTAATGTTGCCGTCTCTCTACCACACAACGTCGCGTCGCTGAATGGAATGATGGCACTGGCTTTTCGTATTCACACAAGCTTTTCGAACGGCCTCCCTCTTCGTGATAGGTGTGTGTGGAGAGATGCTGTCTCTGTGGTGTTCTTACGTAGTTAAACGAAGGGCATGAACCTGATGCGTGCAGCCACGGTTTTGCCTAATGCTCCCGGTTCCTGGCACCACGTGTGAGGTGCAAGATGCTTAATTCAGAGTGCTCTCCTTAGCGTCAAGTCGGTGACGCGTTCGTCAGGCATTCATAGACACTCTTTTGAAACACGTGCCATCTTCGCAACAGAAGATGTGAACTGGAAGGTGGTGTCTGTTCGGTGTTCTTTCTGCGACTTGTGTACATGGCCCTTTCCTTACGGTTCAACCTATGTATTGGGAAACGCGTGGGTACACAATGGGTTGCGTTGTGAGTTCGCTGGGGCCTTTTAGCAACACGGCCTTGGGCCTCACCACTAAGTATTGAGACCCTCTCCTTTTTCAACCACACTTCTGAAAGTACTTCCAGATTCTTACATAGGATGTGCATGGGAAGATCTTTCTGAAGGGTGTTCATACTTCAGCATAGAGCATGTTCCTTATGATTTCATACACACTTCAGAAACACAGCCCTCTTCATGGAGGTAGATTGGATTTGGAAGGCTGTTTCTAGACAGTGCTCTTTCTCCGTGTTACGCGTATGGCACGTCTCCTGTCATTAAACACAGGTATTTTAGAACGCTGCTCCCTCCATGAATCACGATATCAGGAGTAGCATTTTCTGTACAGAAGCTTGGTTCTCAGAGTTTCGTAAGTGTCATAGCTTTCCACGTCTCCTCACCCTCGAGCATAGGCTTCCAGCTTCATGAGAGAGGTGAGAGTTTCAGATCGTTTTCCAGGGAGTTCTTTCAGAACGTTAAGCGTACGTTCATTTCCTTATGCTGATAAACACACTTTTGAGCCTGCTTCCCAAGTTCATGAAAGATGGAGTCGGTAGGGCTCTTTCTTAAAGACAAGTCTCTGTCACTTTCCTGATGCTTTCAACACAACTTTGCAAAAGTCTCCGCCTTCGTGACAGAAGTTGTGAGTTGTGAGATGCCCTCTGTCCAGTGTTCTTACCCGCTGCTATGTTTATGGTGCTTTCCTTAAGGTTCAACACACAGGGAAGAAATCCCTGGTAACTGTCATGCAGCAGGATGTGCGTTGCGACTGCAGTCTACCTACCCAGACTGGGTTCTCTGAATTCAGTGCATGGCACTTCCTTCGCCCTCTCACACCCAATGCTGCAAATGCTTCCCTCTTCACGACAGACGACGGGAGCTGAGAGACGGTTTCTATGCAGTGTTCGGACATCGCGTTAAGCACGGGGCACTCTCTTCCTGCTTTCACGCACACGTCTGAAACGCTTCCGTGATCACAAAAGAAGGTGTGCACTGCAAGACGCTTTCCACAAAGTGTTCCTTCTTTCAGTTAAGTAGACGGCACCGCTTTCCTTCGGTTTTCTTACACTGTTCTGCAAATGCTTCCATCTTCAAGGCAGACGATGTGAGGTGAAAGATGGCTTCGACACAATGTTCTTCCTTAAGGATTGGTGAGTGGCCCTTTCCTTGTGCTTTCATTCACACTCCAAAACATGCTTCCTTCATCATGACAGACGATGTGAATTGGAAGACCCTTTCTCCGTATACCCTCTTCTTACGAGAGGGACGTCTATGGCCGTTTCCTTCAGGTTCTACACACGCACCGGGTAACCCTTGTATCTTCACTGGCTAATGTTGCCGTCTCTCTACCACACAACGTCGCGTCGCTGAATGGAATGATGGCACTGGCTTTTCGTATTCACACAAGCTTTTCGAACGGCCTCCCTCTTCGTGATAGGTGTGTGTGGAGAGATGCTGTCTCTGTGGTGTTCTTACGTAGTTAAACGAAGGGCATGAACCTGATGCGTGCAGCCACGGTTTTGCCTAATGCTCCCGGTTCCTGGCACCACGTGTGAGGTGCAAGATGCTTAATTCAGAGTGCTCTCCTTAGCGTCAAGTCGGTGACGCGTTCGTCAGGCATTCATAGACACTCTTTTGAAACACGTGCCATCTTCGCAACAGAAGATGTGAACTGGAAGGTGGTGTCTATTCGGTGTTCTTTCTGCGACTTGTGTACATGGCCCTTTCCTTACGGTTCAACCTATGTATTGGGAAACGCGTGGGTACACAATGGGTTGCGTTGTGAGTTCGCTGGGGCCTTTTAGCAACACGGCCTTGGGCCTCACCACTAAGTATTGAGACCCTCTCCTTTTTCAACCACACTTCTGAAAGTACTTCCAGATTCTTACATAGGATGTGCATGGGAAGATCTTTCTGAAGGGTGTTCATACTTCAGCATAGAGCATGTTCCTTATGATTTCATACACACTTCAGAAACACAGCCCTCTTCATGGAGGTAGATTGGATTTGGACGGCTGTTTCTAGACAGTGCTCTTTCTCCGTGTTACGCGTATGGCACGTCTCCTGTCATTAAACAGAGGTATTTTAGAACGCTGCTCCCTCCATGAATCACGATATCAGGAGTAGCATTTTCTGTACAGAAGCTTGGTTCTCAGAGTTTCGTAAGTGTCATAGCTTTCCACGTCTCCTCACCCTCAAGCATAGGCTTCCAGCTTCATGAGAGAGGTGAGAGTTTCAGATCGTTTTCCAGGGAGTTCTTTCAGAACGTTAAGCGTACGTTCATTTCCTTATGCTGATAAACACACTTTTGAGCCTGCTTCCCAAGTTCATGAAAGATGGAGTCGGTAGGGCTCTTTCTTAAAGACAAGTCTCTGTCACTTTCCTGATGCTTTCAACACAACTTTGCAAAAGTCTCCGCCTTCGTGACAGAAGTTGTGAGTTGTGAGATGCCCTCTGTCCAGTGTTCTTACCCGCTGCTATGTTTATGGTGCTTTCCTTAAGGTTCAACACACAGGGAAGAAATCCCTGGTAACTGTCATGCAGCAGGATGTGCGTTGCGACTGCAGTCTACCTACCCAGACTGGGTTCTCTGAATTCAGTGCATGGCACTTCCTTCGCCCTCTCACACCCAATGCTGCAAATGCTTCCCTCTTCACGACAGACGACGGGAGCTGAGAGACGGTTTCTATGCAGTGTTCGGACATCGCGTTAAGCACGGGGCACTCTCTTCCTGCTTTCACGCACACGTCTGAAACGCTTCCGTGATCACAAAAGAAGGTGTGCACTGCAAGACGCTTTCCACAAAGTGTTCCTTCTTTCAGTTAAGTAGACGGCACCGCTTTCCTTCGGTTTTCTTACACTGTTCTGCAAATGCTTCCATCTTCAAGGCAGACGATGTGAGGTGAAAGATGGCTTCGACACAATGTTCTTCCTTAAGGATTGGTGAGTGGCCCTTTCCTTGTGCTTTCATTCACACTCCAAAACATGCTTCCTTCATCATGACAGACGATGTGAATTGGAAGACCCTTTCTCCGTATACCCTCTTCTTACGAGAGGGACGTCTATGGCCGTTTCCTTCAGGTTCTACACACGCACCGGGTAACCCTTGTATCTTCACTGGCTAATGTTGCCGTCTCTCTACCACACAACGTCGCGTCGCTGAATGGAATGATGGCACTGGCTTTTCGTATTCACACAAGCTTTTCGAACGGCCTCCCTCTTCGTGATAGGTGTGTGTGGAGAGATGCTGTCTCTGTGGTGTTCTTACGTAGTTAAACGAAGGGCATGAACCTGATGCGTGCAGCCACGGTTTTGCCTAATGCTCCCGGTTCCTGGCACCACGTGTGAGGTGCAAGATGCTTAATTCAGAGTGCTCTCCTTAGCGTCAAGTCGGTGACGCGTTCGTCAGCCATTCATAGACACTCTTTTGAAACACGTGCCATCTTCGCAACAGAAGATGTGAACTGGAAGGTGGTGTCTGTTCGGTGTTCTTTCTGCGACTTGTGTACATGGCCCTTTCCTTACGGTTCAACCTATGTATTGGGAAACGCGTGGGTACACAATGGGTTGCGTTGTGAGTTCGCTGGGGCCTTTTAGCAACACGGCCTTGGGCCTCACCACTAAGTATTGAGACCCTCTCCTTTTTCAACCACACTTCTGAAAGTACTTCCAGATTCTTACATAGGATGTGCATGGGAAGATCTTTCTGAAGGGTGTTCATACTTCAGCATAGAGCATGTTCCTTATGATTTCATACACACTTCAGAAACACAGCCCTCTTCATGGAGGTAGATTGGATTTGGACGGCTGTTTCTAGACAGTGCTCTTTCTCCGTGTTACGCGTATGGCACGTCTCCTGTCATTAAACAGAGGTATTTTAGAACGCTGCTCCCTCCATGAATCACGATATCAGGAGTAGCATTTTCTGTACAGAAGCTTGGTTCTCAGAGTTTCGTAAGTGTCATAGCTTTCCACGTCTCCTCACCCTCAAGCATAGGCTTCCAGCTTCATGAGAGAGGTGAGAGTTTCAGATCGTTTTCCAGGGAGTTCTTTCAGAACGTTAAGCGTACGTTCATTTCCTTATGCTGATAAACACACTTTTGAGCCTGCTTCCCAAGTTCATGAAAGATGGAGTCGGTAGGGCTCTTTCTTAAAGACAAGTCTCTGTCACTTTCCTGATGCTTTCAACACAACTTTGCAAAAGTCTCCGCCTTCGTGACAGAAGTTGTGAGTTGTGAGATGCCCTCTGTCCAGTGTTCTTACCCGCTGCTATGTTTATGGCGCTTTCCTTAAGGTTCAACACACAGGGAAGAAAACCCTGGTAACTGTCATGCAGCAGGATGTGCGTTGCGACTGCAGTCTACCTACCCAGACTGGGTTCTCTGAATTCAGTGCATGGCACTTCCTTCGCCCTCTCACACCCACTGCTGCAAATGCTTCCCTCTTCACGACAGACGACGGGAGCTGAGAGACGGTTTCTATGCAGTGTTCAGACATCGCGTTAAGCACGGGGCACTCTCTTCCTGCTTTCACGCACACGTCTGAAATGCTTCCGTGATCACAAAAGAAGGTGTGCACTGCAAGACGCTTTCCACAAAGTGTTCCTTCTTTCAGTTAAGTAGACGGCACCGCTTTCCTCCGGTTTTCTTACACGGTTCTGCAAATGCTTCCATCTTCAAGGCAGACGATGTGAGGTGAAAGATGGCTTCGACACAATGTTCTTCCTTAAGGATTGGTGAGTGGCCCTTTCCTTGTGCTTTCATTCACACTCCAAAACATGCTTCCTTCATCATGACAGACGATGGGAATTGGAAGACCCTTTCTCCGTATACCCTCTTCTTACGAGAGGGACGTCTATGGCCGTTTCCTTCAGGTTCTACACACGCACCGGGTAACCCTTGTATCTTTACTGGCTAATGTTGCCGTCTCTCTACCACACAACGTCGCGTCGCTGAATGGAATGATGGCACTGGCTTTTCGTATTCACACAAGCTTTTCGAACGGCCTCCCTCTTCGTGATAGGTGTGTGTGGAGAGATGCTGTCTCTGTGGTGTTCTTACGTAGTTAAACGAAGGGCATGAACCTGATGCGTGCAGCCACGGTTTTGCCTAATGCTCCCGGTTCCTGGCACCACGTGTGAGGTACAAGATGCTTAATTCAGAGTGCTCTCCTTAGCGTCAAGTCGGTGACGCGTTCGTCAGGCATTCATACACTCTTTTGAAACACGTGCCATCTTCGCAACAGAAGATGTGAACTGGAAGGTGGTGTCTGTTCGGTGTTCTTTCTGCGACTTGTGTACATGGCCCTTTCCTTAGGGTTCAACCTATGTATTGGGAAACGCGTGGGTACACAATGGGTTGCGTTGTGAGTTCGCTGGGGCCTTTTAGCAACACGGCCTTGGGCCTCACCACTAAGTATTGAGACCCTCTCCTTTTTCAACCACACTTCTGAAAGTACTTCCAGATTCTTACATAGGATGTGCATGGGAAGATCTTTCTGAAGGGTGTTCATACTTCAGCATAGAGCATGTTCCTTATGATTTCATACACACTTCAGAAACACAGCCCTCTTCATGGAGGTAGATTGGATTTGGACGGCTGTTTCTAGACAGTGCTCTTTCTCCGTGTTACGCGTATGGCACGTCTCCTGTCATTAAACACAGGTATTTGAGAACGCTGCTCCCTCCATGAATCACGATATCAGAAGTAGCATTTTCTGTACAGAAGCTTGGTTCTCAGAGTTTCGTAAGTGTCATAGCTTTCCACGTCTCCTCACCCTCGAGCATAGGCTTCCAGCTTCATGAGAGAGGTGAGAGTTTCAGATCGTTTTCCAGGGAGTTCTTTCAGAACGTTAAGCGTACGTTCATTTCCTTATGCTGATAAACACACTTTTGAGCCTGCTTCCCAAGTTCATGAAAGATGGAGTCGGTAGGGCTCTTTCTTAAAGACAAGTCTCTGTCACTTTCCTGATGCTTTCAACACAACTTTGCAAAAGTCTCCGCCTTCGTGACAGAAGTTGTGAGTTGTGAGATGCCCTCTGTCCAGTGTTCTTACCCGCTGCTATGTTTATGGCGCTTTCCTTAAGGTTCAACACACAGGGAAGAAAACCCTGGTAACTGTCATGCAGCAGGATGTGCGTTGCGACTGCAGTCTACCTACCCAGACTGGGTTCTCTGAATTCAGTGCATGGCACTTCCTTCGCCCTCTCACACCCACTGCTGCAAATGCTTCCCTCTTCACGACAGACGACGGGAGCTGAGAGACGGTTTCTATGCAGTGTTCGGACATCGCGTTAAGCACGGGGCACTCTCTTCCTGCATTCACGCACACGTCTGAAACGCTTCCGTGATCACAAAAGAAGGTGTGCACTGCAAGACGCTTTCCACAAAGTGTTCCTTCTTTCAGTTAAGTAGACGGCACCGCTTTCCTTCGGTTTTCTTACACGGTTCTGCAAATGCTTCCATCTTCAAGGCAGACGATGTGAGGTGAAAGATGGCTTCGACACAATGTTCTTCCTTAAGGATTGGTGAGTGGCCCTTTCCTTGTGCTTTCATTCACACTCCAAAACATGCTTCCTTCATCATGACAGACGATGTGAATTGGAAGACCCTTTCTCCGTATACCCTCTTCTTACGAGAGGGACGTCTATGGCCGTTTCCTTCAGGTTCTACACACGCACCGGGTAACCCTTGTATCTTCACTGGCTAATGTTGCCGTCTCTCTACCACACAACGTCGCGTCGCTGAATGGAATGATGGCACTGGCTTTTCGTATTCACACAAGCTTTTCGAACGGCCTCCCTCTTCGTGATAGGTGTGTGTGGAGAGATGCTGTCTCTGTGGTGTTCTTACGTAGTTAAACGAAGGGCATGAACCTGATGCGTGCAGCCACGGTTTTGCCTAATGCTCCCGGTTCCTGGCACCACGTGTGAGGTGCAAGATGCTTAATTCAGAGTGCTCTCCTTAGCGTCAAGTCGGTGACGCGTTCGTCAGGCATTCATAGACACTCTTTTGAAACACGTGCCATCTTCGCAACAGAAGATGTGAACTGGAAGGTGGTGTCTATTCGGTGTTCTTTCTGCGACTTGTGTACATGGCCCTTTCCTTACGGTTCAACCTATGTATTGGGAAACGCGTGGGTACACAATGGGTTGCGTTGTGAGTTCGCTGGGGCCTTTTAGCAACACGGCCTTGGGCCTCACCACTAAGTATTGAGACCCTCTCCTTTTTCAACCACACTTCTGAAAGTACTTCCAGATTCTTACATAGGATGTGCATGGGAAGATCTTTCTGAAGGGTGTTCATACTTCAGCATAGAGCATGTTCCTTATGATTTCATACACACTTCAGAAACACAGCCCTCTTCATGGAGGTAGATTGGATTTGGACGGCTGTTTCTAGACAGTGCTCTTTCTCCGTGTTACGCGTATGGCACGTCTCCTGTCATTAAACACAGGTATTTTAGAACGCTGCTCCCTCCATGAATCACGATATCAGGAGTAGCATTTTCTGTACAGAAGCTTGGTTCTCAGAGTTTCGTAAGTGTCATAGCTTTCCACGTCTCCTCACCCTCGAGCATAGGCTTCCAGCTTCATGAGAGAGGTGAGAGTTTCAGATCGTTTTCCAGGGAGTTCTTTCAGAACGTTAAGCGTACGTTCATTTCCTTATGCTGATAAACACACTTTTGAGCCTGCTTCCCAAGTTCATGAAAGATGGAGTCGGTAGGGCTCTTTCTTAAAGACAAGTCTCTGTCACTTTCCTG
Source organism: Ursus americanus (assembly GCF_024610735.1). NCBI lineage: Eukaryota > Metazoa > Chordata > Mammalia > Carnivora > Ursidae > Ursus > Ursus americanus. The sequence goes on from NC_142128.1 coordinate 63,218,707, forward strand.
ATGCTTTCAACACAACTTTGCAAAAGTCTCCGCCTTCGTGACAGAAGTTGTGAGTTGTGAGATGCCCTCTGTCCAGTGTTCTTACCCGCTGCTATGTTTATGGCGCTTTCCTTAAGGTTCAACACACAGGGAAGAAATCCCTGGTAACTGTCATGCAGCAGGATGTGCGTTGCGACTGCAGTCTACCTACCCAGACTGGGTTCTCTGAATTCAGTGCATGGCACTTCCTTCGCCCTCTCACACCCACTGCTGCAAATGCTTCCCTCTTCACGACAGACGACGGGAGCTGAGAGACGGTTTCTATGCAGTGTTCGGACATCGCGTTAAGCACGGGGCACTCTCTTCCTGCTTTCACGCACACGTCTGAAACGCTTCCGTGATCACAAAAGAAGGTGTGCACTGCAAGACGCTTTCCACAAAGTGTTCCTTCTTTCAGTTAAGTAGACGGCACCGCTTTCCTTCGGTTTTCTTACACGGTTCTGCAAATGCTTCCATCTTCAAGGCAGACGATGTGAGGTGAAAGATGGCTTCGACACAATGTTCTTCCTTAAGGATTGGTGAGTGGCCCTTTCCTTGTGCTTTCATTCACACTCCAAAACATGCTTCCTTCATCATGACAGACGATGTGAATTGGAAGACCCTTTCTCCGTATACCCTCTTCTTACGAGAGGGACGTCTATGGCCGTTTCCTTCAGGTTCTACACACGCACCGGGTAACCCTTGTATCTTCACTGGCTAATGTTGCCGTCTCTCTACCACACAACGTCGCGTCGCTGAATGGAATGATGGCACTGGCTTTTCGTATTCACACAAGCTTTTCGAACGGCCTCCCTCTTCGTGATAGGTGTGTGTGGAGAGATGCTGTCTCTGTGGTGTTCTTACGTAGTTAAACGAAGGGCATGAACCTGATGCGTGCAGCCACGGTTTTGCCTAATGCTCCCGGTTCCTGGCACCACGTGTGAGGTGCAAGATGCTTAATTCAGAGTGCTCTCCTTAGCGTCAAGTCGGTGACGCGTTCGTCAGGCATTCATAGACACTCTTTTGAAACACGTGCCATCTTCGCAACAGAAGATGTGAACTGGAAGGTGGTGTCTATTCGGTGTTCTTTCTGCGACTTGTGTACATGGCCCTTTCCTTACGGTTCAACCTATGTATTGGGAAACGCGTGGGTACACAATGGGTTGCGTTGTGAGTTCGCTGGGGCCTTTTAGCAACACGGCCTTGGGCCTCACCACTAAGTATTGAGACCCTCTCCTTTTTCAACCACACTTCTGAAAGTACTTCCAGATTCTTACATAGGATGTGCATGGGAAGATCTTTCTGAAGGGTGTTCATACTTCAGCATAGAGCATGTTCCTTATGATTTCATACACACTTCAGAAACACAGCCCTCTTCATGGAGGTAGATTGGATTTGGACGGCTGTTTCTAGACAGTGCTCTTTCTCCGTGTTACGCGTATGGCACGTCTCCTGTCATTAAACACAGGTATTTTAGAACGCTGCTCCCTCCATGAATCACGATATCAGGAGTAGCATTTTCTGTACAGAAGCTTGGTTCTCAGAGTTTCGTAAGTGTCATAGCTTTCCACGTCTCCTCACCCTCGAGCATAGGCTTCCAGCTTCATGAGAGAGGTGAGAGTTTCAGATCGTTTTCCAGGGAGTTCTTTCAGAACGTTAAGCGTACGTTCATTTCCTTATGCTGATAAACACACTTTTGAGCCTGCTTCCCAAGTTCATGAAAGATGGAGTCGGTAGGGCTCTTTCTTAAAGACAAGTCTCTGTCACTTTCCTGATGCTTTCAACACAACTTTGCAAAAGTCTCCGCCTTCGTGACAGAAGTTGTGAGTTGTGAGATGCCCTCTGTCCAGTGTTCTTACCCGCTGCTATGTTTATGGCGCTTTCCTTAAGGTTCAACACACAGGGAAGAAATCCCTGGTAACTGTCATGCAGCAGGATGTGCGTTGCGACTGCAGTCTACCTACCCAGACTGGGTTCTCTGAATTCAGTGCATGGCACTTCCTTCGCCCTCTCACACCCACTGCTGCAAATGCTTCCCTCTTCACGACAGACGACGGGAGCTGAGAGACGGTTTCTATGCAGTGTTCGGACATCGCGTTAAGCACGGGGCACTCTCTTCCTGCATTCACGCACACGTCTGAAACGCTTCCGTGATCACAAAAGAAGGTGTGCACTGCAAGACGCTTTCCACAAAGTGTTCCTTCTTTCAGTTAAGTAGACGGCACCGCTTTCCTTCGGTTTTCTTACACGGTTCTGCAAATGCTTCCATCTTCAAGGCAGACGATGTGAGGTGAAAGATGGCTTCGACACAATGTTCTTCCTTAAGGATTGGTGAGTGGCCCTTTCCTTGTGCTTTCATTCACACTCCAAAACATGCTTCCTTCATCATGACAGACGATGTGAATTGGAAGACCCTTTCTCCGTATACCCTCTTCTTACGAGAGGGACGTCTATGGCCGTTTCCTTCAGGTTCTACACACGCACCGGGTAACCCTTGTATCTTCACTGGCTAATGTTGCCGTCTCTCTACCACACAACGTCGCGTCGCTGAATGGAATGATGGCACTGGCTTTTCGTATTCACACAAGCTTTTCGAACGGCCTCCCTCTTCGTGATAGGTGTGTGTGGAGAGATGCTGTCTCTGCGGTGTTCTTACGTAGTTAAACGAAGGGCATGAACCTGATGCGTGCAGCCACGGTTTTGCCTAATGCTCCCGGTTCCTGGCACCACGTGTGAGGTACAAGATGCTTAATTCAGAGTGCTCTCCTTAGCGTCAAGTCGGTGACGCGTTCGTCAGGCATTCATAGACACTCTTTTGAAACACGTGCCATCTTCGCAACAGAAGATGTGAACTGGAAGGTGGTGTCTGTTCGGTGTTCTTTCTGCGACTTGTGTACATGGCCCTTTCCTTACGGTTCAACCTATGTATTGGGAAACGCATGGGTACACAATGGGTTGCGTTGTGAGTTCGCTGGGGCCTTTTAGCAACACGGCCTTGGGCCTCACCCCTAAGTATTGAGACCCTCTCCTTTTTCAACCACACTTCTGAAAGTACTTCCAGATTCTTACATAGGATGTGCATGGGAAGATCTTTCTGAAGGGTGTTCATACTTCAGCATAGAGCATGTTCCTTATGATTTCATACACACTTCAGAAACACAGCCCTCTTCATGGAGGTAGATTGGATTTGGACGGCTGTTTCTAGACAGTGCTCTTTCTCCGTGTTACGCGTATGGCACGTCTCCTGTCATTAAACACAGGTATTTTAGAACGCTGCTCCCTCCATGAATCACGATATCAGAAGTAGCATTTTCTGTACAGAAGCTTGGTTCTCAGAGTTTCGTAAGTGTCATAGCTTTCCACGTCTCCTCACCCTCGAGCATAGGCTTCCAGCTTCATGAGAGAGGTGAGAGTTTCAGATCGTTTTCCAGGGAGTTCTTTCAGAACGTTAAGCGTACGTTCATTTCCTTATGCTGATAAACACACTTTTGAGCCTGCTTCCCAAGTTCATGAAAGATGGAGTCGGTAGGGCTCTTTCTTAAAGACAAGTCTCTGTCACTTTCCTGATGCTTTCAACACAACTTTGCAAAAGTCTCCGCCTTCGTGACAGAAGTTGTGAGTTGTGAGATGCCCTCTGTCCAGTGTTCTTACCCGCTGCTATGTTTATGGCGCTTTCCTTAAGGTTCAACACACAGGGAAGAAAACCCTGGTAACTGTCATGCAGCAGGATGTGCGTTGCGACTGCAGTCTACCTACCCAGACTGGGTTCTCTGAATTCAGTGCATGGCACTTCCTTCGCCCTCTCACACCCACTGCTGCAAATGCTTCCCTCTTCACGACAGACGACGGGAGCTGAGAGACGGTTTCTATGCAGTGTTCGGACATCGCGTTAAGCACGGGGCACTCTCTTCCTGCTTTCACGCACACGTCTGAAACGCTTCCGTGATCACAAAAGAAGGTGTGCACTGCAAGACGCTTTCCACAAAGTGTTCCTTCTTTCAGTTAAGTAGACGGCACCGCTTTCCTTCGGTTTTCTTACACGGTTCTGCAAATGCTTCCATCTTCAAGGCAGACGATGTGAGGTGAAAGATGGCTTCGACACAATGTTCTTCCTTAAGGATTGGTGAGTGGCCCTTTCCTTGTGCTTTCATTCACACTCCAAAACATGCTTCCTTCATCATGACAGACGATGTGAATTGGAAGACCCTTTCTCCGTATACCCTCTTCTTACGAGAGGGACGTCTATGGCCGTTTCCTTCAGGTTCTACACACGCACCGGGTAACCCTTGTATCTTCACTGGCTAATGTTGCCGTCTCTCTACCACACAACGTCGCGTCGCTGAATGGAATGATGGCACTGGCTTTTCGTATTCACACAAGCTTTTCGAACGGCCTCCCTCTTCGTGATAGGTGTGTGTGGAGAGATGCTGTCTCTGTGGTGTTCTTACGTAGTTAAACGAAGGGCATGAACCTGATGCGTGCAGCCACGGTTTTGCCTAATGCTCCCGGTTCCTGGCACCACGTGTGAGGTGCAAGATGCTTAATTCAGAGTGCTCTCCTTAGCGTCAAGTCGGTGACGCGTTCGTCAGGCATTCATAGACACTCTTTTGAAACACGTGCCATCTTCGCAACAGAAGATGTGAACTGGAAGGTGGTGTCTATTCGGTGTTCTTTCTGCGACTTGTGTACATGGCCCTTTCCTTACGGTTCAACCTATGTATTGGGAAACGCGTGGGTACACAATGGGTTGCGTTGTGAGTTCGCTGGGGCCTTTTAGCAACACGGCCTTGGGCCTCACCACTAAGTATTGAGACCCTCTCCTTTTTCAACCACACTTCTGAAAGTACTTCCAGATTCTTACATAGGATGTGCATGGGAAGATCTTTCTGAAGGGTGTTCATACTTCAGCATAGAGCATGTTCCTTATGATTTCATACACACTTCAGAAACACAGCCCTCTTCATGGAGGTAGATTGGATTTGGACGGCTGTTTCTAGACAGTGCTCTTTCTCCGTGTTACGCGTATGGCACGTCTCCTGTCATTAAACACAGGTATTTTAGAACGCTGCTCCCTCCATGAATCACGATATCAGGAGTAGCATTTTCTGTACAGAAGCTTGGTTCTCAGAGTTTCGTAAGTGTCATAGCTTTCCACGTCTCCTCACCCTCGAGCATAGGCTTCCAGCTTCATGAGAGAGGTGAGAGTTTCAGATCGTTTTCCAGGGAGTTCTTTCAGAACGTTAAGCGTACGTTCATTTCCTTATGCTGATAAACACACTTTTGAGCCTGCTTCCCAAGTTCATGAAAGATGGAGTCGGTAGGGCTCTTTCTTAAAGACAAGTCTCTGTCACTTTCCTGATGCTTTCAACACAACTTTGCAAAAGTCTCCGCCTTCGTGACAGAAGTTGTGAGTTGTGAGATGCCCTCTGTCCAGTGTTCTTACCCGCTGCTATGTTTATGGCGCTTTCCTTAAGGTTCAACACACAGGGAAGAAATCCCTGGTAACTGTCATGCAGCAGGATGTGCGTTGCGACTGCAGTCTACCTACCCAGACTGGGTTCTCTGAATTCAGTGCATGGCACTTCCTTCGCCCTCTCACACCCACTGCTGCAAATGCTTCCCTCTTCACGACAGACGACGGGAGCTGAGAGACGGTTTCTATGCAGTGTTCGGACATCGCGTTAAGCACGGGGCACTCTCTTCCTGCTTTCACGCACACGTCTGAAACGCTTCCGTGATCACAAAAGAAGGTGTGCACTGCAAGACGCTTTCCACAAAGTGTTCCTTCTTTCAGTTAAGTAGACGGCACCGCTTTCCTTCGGTTTTCTTACACGGTTCTGCAAATGCTTCCATCTTCAAGGCAGACGATGTGAGGTGAAAGATGGCTTCGACACAATGTTCTTCCTTAAGGATTGGTGAGTGGCCCTTTCCTTGTGCTTTCATTCACACTCCAAAACATGCTTCCTTCATCATGACAGACGATGTGAATTGGAAGACCCTTTCTCCGTATACCCTCTTCTTACGAGAGGGACGTCTATGGCCGTTTCCTTCAGGTTCTACACACGCACCGGGTAACCCTTGTATCTTCACTGGCTAATGTTGCCGTCTCTCTACCACACAACGTCGCGTCGCTGAATGGAATGATGGCACTGGCTTTTCGTATTCACACAAGCTTTTCGAACGGCCTCCCTCTTCGTGATAGGTGTGTGTGGAGAGATGCTGTCTCTGTGGTGTTCTTACGTAGTTAAACGAAGGGCATGAACCTGATGCGTGCAGCCACGGTTTTGCCTAATGCTCCCGGTTCCTGGCACCACGTGTGAGGTGCAAGATGCTTAATTCAGAGTGCTCTCCTTAGCGTCAAGTCGGTGACGCGTTCGTCAGGCATTCATAGACACTCTTTTGAAACACGTGCCATCTTCGCAACAGAAGATGTGAACTGGAAGGTGGTGTCTGTTCGGTGTTCTTTCTGCGACTTGTGTACATGGCCCTTTCCTTACGGTTCAACCTATGTATTGGGAAACGCGTGGGTACACAATGGGTTGCGTTGTGAGTTCGCTGGGGCCTTTTAGCAACACGGCCTTGGGCCTCACCACTAAGTATTGAGACCCTCTCCTTTTTCAACCACACTTCTGAAAGTACTTCCAGATTCTTACATAGGATGTGCATGGGAAGATCTTTCTGAAGGGTGTTCATACTTCAGCATAGAGCATGTTCCTTATGATTTCATACACACTTCAGAAACACAGCCCTCTTCATGGAGGTAGATTGGATTTGGAAGGCTGTTTCTAGACAGTGCTCTTTCTCCGTGTTACGCGTATGGCACGTCTCCTGTCATTAAACACAGGTATTTTAGAACGCTGCTCCCTCCATGAATCACGATATCAGGAGTAGCATTTTCTGTACAGAAGCTTGGTTCTCAGAGTTTCGTAAGTGTCATAGCTTTCCACGTCTCCTCACCCTCGAGCATAGGCTTCCAGCTTCATGAGAGAGGTGAGAGTTTCAGATCGTTTTCCAGGGAGTTCTTTCAGAACGTTAAGCGTACGTTCATTTCCTTATGCTGATAAACACACTTTTGAGCCTGCTTCCCAAGTTCATGAAAGATGGAGTCGGTAGGGCTCTTTCTTAAAGACAAGTCTCTGTCACTTTCCTGATGCTTTCAACACAACTTTGCAAAAGTCTCCGCCTTCGTGACAGAAGTTGTGAGTTGTGAGATGCCCTCTGTCCAGTGTTCTTACCCGCTGCTATGTTTATGGTGCTTTCCTTAAGGTTCAACACACAGGGAAGAAATCCCTGGTAACTGTCATGCAGCAGGATGTGCGTTGCGACTGCAGTCTACCTACCCAGACTGGGTTCTCTGAATTCAGTGCATGGCACTTCCTTCGCCCTCTCACACCCAATGCTGCAAATGCTTCCCTCTTCACGACAGACGACGGGAGCTGAGAGACGGTTTCTATGCAGTGTTCGGACATCGCGTTAAGCACGGGGCACTCTCTTCCTGCTTTCACGCACACGTCTGAAACGCTTCCGTGATCACAAAAGAAGGTGTGCACTGCAAGACGCTTTCCACAAAGTGTTCCTTCTTTCAGTTAAGTAGACGGCACCGCTTTCCTTCGGTTTTCTTACACTGTTCTGCAAATGCTTCCATCTTCAAGGCAGACGATGTGAGGTGAAAGATGGCTTCGACACAATGTTCTTCCTTAAGGATTGGTGAGTGGCCCTTTCCTTGTGCTTTCATTCACACTCCAAAACATGCTTCCTTCATCATGACAGACGATGTGAATTGGAAGACCCTTTCTCCGTATACCCTCTTCTTACGAGAGGGACGTCTATGGCCGTTTCCTTCAGGTTCTACACACGCACCGGGTAACCCTTGTATCTTCACTGGCTAATGTTGCCGTCTCTCTACCACACAACGTCGCGTCGCTGAATGGAATGATGGCACTGGCTTTTCGTATTCACACAAGCTTTTCGAACGGCCTCCCTCTTCGTGATAGGTGTGTGTGGAGAGATGCTGTCTCTGTGGTGTTCTTACGTAGTTAAACGAAGGGCATGAACCTGATGCGTGCAGCTACGGTTTTGCCTAATGCTCCCGGTTCCTGGCACCACGTGTGAGGTGCAAGATGCTTAATTCAGAGTGCTCTCCTTAGCGTCAAGTCGGTGACGCGTTCGTCAGGCATTCATAGACACTCTTTTGAAACACGTGCCATCTTCGCAACAGAAGATGTGAACTGGAAGGTGGTGTCTGTTCGGTGTTCTTTCTGCGACTTGTGTACATGGCCCTTTCCTTACGGTTCAACCTATGTATTGGGAAACGCGTGGGTACACAATGGGTTGCGTTGTGAGTTCGCTGGGGCCTTTTAGCAACACGGCCTTGGGCCTCACCACTAAGTATTGAGACCCTCTCCTTTTTCAACCACACTTCTGAAAGTACTTCCAGATTCTTACATAGGATGTGCATGGGAAGATCTTTCTGAAGGGTGTTCATACTTCAGCATAGAGCATGTTCCTTATGATTTCATACACACTTCAGAAACACAGCCCTCTTCATGGAGGTAGATTGGATTTGGACGGCTGTTTCTAGACAGTGCTCTTTCTCCGTGTTACGCGTATGGCACGTCTCCTGTCATTAAACACAGGTATTTTAGAACGCTGCTCCCTCCATGAATCACGATATCAGGAGTAGCATTTTCTGTACAGAAGCTTGGTTCTCAGAGTTTCGTAAGTGTCATAGCTTTCCACGTCTCCTCACCCTCGAGCATAGGCTTCCAGCTTCATGAGAGAGGTGAGAGTTTCAGATCGTTTTCCAGGGAGTTCTTTCAGAACGTTAAGCGTACGTTCATTTCCTTATGCTGATAAACACACTTTTGAGCCTGCTTCCCAAGTTCATGAAAGATGGAGTCGGTAGGGCTCTTTCTTAAAGACAAGTCTCTATCACTTTCCTGATGCTTTCAACACAACTTTGCAAAAGTCTCCGCCTTCGTGACAGAAGTTGTGAGTTGTGAGATGCCCTCTGTCCAGTGTTCTTACCCGCTGCTATGTTTATGGCGCTTTCCTTAAGGTTCAACACACAGGGAAGAAAACCCTGGTAACTGTCATGCAGCAGGATGTGCGTTGCGACTGCAGTCTACCTACCCAGACTGGGTTCTCTGAATTCAGTGCATGGCACTTCCTTCGCCCTCTCACACCCACTGCTGCAAATGCTTCCCTCTTCACGACAGACGACGGGAGCTGAGAGACGGTTTCTATGCAGTGTTCGGACATCGCGTTAAGCACGGGGCACTCTCTTCCTGCTTTCACGCACACGTCTGAAACGCTTCCGTGATCACAAAAGAAGGTGTGCACTGCAAGACGCTTTCCACAAAGTGTTCCTTCTTTCAGTTAAGTAGACGGCACCGCTTTCCTTCGGTTTTCTTACACGGTTCTGCAAATGCTTCCATCTTCAAGGCAGACGATGTGAGGTGAAAGATGGCTTCGACACAATGTTCTTCCTTAAGGATTGGTGAGTGGCCCTTTCCTTGTGCTTTCATTCACACTCCAAAACATGCTTCCTTCATCATGACAGACGATGGGAATTGGAAGACCCTTTCTCCGTATACCCTCTTCTTACGAGAGGGACGTCTATGGCCGTTTCCTTCAGGTTCTACACACGCACCGGGTAACCCTTGTATCTTCACTGGCTAATGTTGCCGTCTCTCTACCACACAACGTCGCGTCGCTGAATGGAATGATGGCACTGGCTTTTCGTATTCACACAAGCTTTTCGAACGGCCTCCCTCTTCGTGATAGGTGTGTGTGGAGAGATGCTGTCTCTGTGGTGTTCTTACGTAGTTAAACGAAGGGCATGAACCTGATGCGTGCAGCCACGGTTTTGCCTAATGCTCCCGGTTCCTGGCACCACGTGTGAGGTACAAGATGCTTAATTCAGAGTGCTCTCCTTAGCGTCAAGTCGGTGACGCGTTCGTCAGGCATTCATAGACACTCTTTTGAAACACGTGCCATCTTCGCAACAGAAGATGTGAACTGGAAGGTGGTGTCTGTTCGGTGTTCTTTCTGCGACTTGTGTACATGGCCCTTTCCTTACGGTTCAACCTATGTATTGGGAAACGCGTGGGTACACAATGGGTTGCGTTGTGAGTTCGCTGGGGCCTTTTAGCAACACGGCCTTGGGCCTCACCACTAAGTATTGAGACCCTCTCCTTTTTCAACCACACTTCTGAAAGTACTTCCAGATTCTTACATAGGATGTGCATGGGAAGATCTTTCTGAAGGGTGTTCATACTTCAGCATAGAGCATGTTCCTTATGATTTCATACACACTTCAGAAACACAGCCCTCTTCATGGAGGTAGATTGGATTTGGACGGCTGTTTCTAGACAGTGCTCTTTCTCCGTGTTACGCGTATGGCACGTCTCCTGTCATTAAACACAGGTATTTTAGAACGCTGCTCCCTCCATGAATCACGATATCAGAAGTAGCATTTTCTGTACAGAAGCTTGGTTCTCAGAGTTTCGTAAGTGTCATAGCTTTCCACGTCTCCTCACCCTCGAGCATAGGCTTCCAGCTTCATGAGAGAGGTGAGAGTTTCAGATCGTTTTCCAGGGAGTTCTTTCAGAACGTTAAGCGTACGTTCATTTCCTTATGCTGATAAACACACTTTTGAGCCTGCTTCCCAAGTTCATGAAAGATGGAGTCGGTAGGGCTCTTTCTTAAAGACAAGTCTCTGTCACTTTCCTGATGCTTTCAACACAACTTTGCAAAAGTCTCCGCCTTCGTGACAGAAGTTGTGAGTTGTGAGATGCCCTCTGTCCAGTGTTCTTACCCGCTGCTATGTTTATGGCGCTTTCCTTAAGGTTCAACACACAGGGAAGAAAACCCTGGTAACTGTCATGCAGCAGGATGTGCGTTGCGACTGCAGTCTACCTACCCAGACTGGGTTCTCTGAATTCAGTGCATGGCACTTCCTTCGCCCTCTCACACCCACTGCTGCAAATGCTTCCCTCTTCACGACAGACGACGGGAGCTGAGAGACGGTTTCTATGCAGTGTTCGGACATCGCGTTAAGCACGGGGCACTCTCTTCCTGCTTTCACGCACACGTCTGAAACGCTTCCGTGATCACAAAAGAAGGTGTGCACTGCAAGACGCTTTCCACAAAGTGTTCCTTCTTTCAGTTAAGTAGACGGCACCGCTTTCCTTCGGTTTTCTTACACGGTTCTGCAAATGCTTCCATCTTCAAGGCAGACGATGTGAGGTGAAAGATGGCTTCGACACAATGTTCTTCCTTAAGGATTGGTGAGTGGCCCTTTCCTTGTGCTTTCATTCACACTCCAAAACATGCTTCCTTCATCATGACAGACGATGGGAATTGGAAGACCCTTTCTCCGTATACCCTCTTCTTACGAGAGGGACGTCTATGGCCGTTTCCTTCAGGTTCTACACACGCACCGGGTAACCCTTGTATCTTCACTGGCTAATGTTGCCGTCTCTCTACCACACAACGTCGCGTCGCTGAATGGAATGATGGCACTGGCTTTTCGTATTCACACAAGCTTTTCGAACGGCCTCCCTCTTCGTGATAGGTGTGTGTGGAGAGATGCTGTCTCTGTGGTGTTCTTACGTAGTTAAACGAAGGGCATGAACCTGATGCGTGCAGCCACGGTTTTGCCTAATGCTCCCGGTTCCTGGCACCACGTGTGAGGTACAAGATGCTTAATTCAGAGTGCTCTCCTTAGCGTCAAGTCGGTGACGCGTTCGTCAGGCATTCATAGACACTCTTTTGAAACACGTGCCATCTTCGCAACAGAAGATGTGAACTGGAAGGTGGTGTCTGTTCGGTGTTCTTTCTGCGACTTGTGTACATGGCCCTTTCCTTACGGTTCAACCTATGTATTGGGAAACGCGTGGGTACACAATGGGTTGCGTTGTGAGTTCGCTGGGGCCTTTTAGCAACACGGCCTTGGGCCTCACCACTAAGTATTGAGACCCTCTCCTTTTTCAACCACACTTCTGAAAGTACTTCCAGATTCTTACATAGGATGTGCATGGGAAGATCTTTCTGAAGGGTGTTCATACTTCAGCATAGAGCATGTTCCTTATGATTTCATACACACTTCAGAAACACAGCCCTCTTCATGGAGGTAGATTGGATTTGGACGGCTGTTTCTAGACAGTGCTCTTTCTCCGTGTTACGCGTATGGCACGTCTCCTGTCATTAAACAGAGGTATTTTAGAACGCTGCTCCCTCCATGAATCACGATATCAGAAGTAGCATTTTCTGTACAGAAGCTTGGTTCTCAGAGTTTCGTAAGTGTCATAGCTTTCCACGTCTCCTCACCCTCGAGCATAGGCTTCCAGCTTCATGAGAGAGGTGAGAGTTTCAGATCGTTTTCCAGGGAGTTCTTTCAGAACGTTAAGCGTACGTTCATTTCCTTATGCTGATAAACACACTTTTGAGCCTGCTTCCCAAGTTCATGAAAGATGGAGTCGGTAGGGCTCTTTCTTAAAGACAAGTCTCTGTCACTTTCCTGATGCTTTCAACACAACTTTGCAAAAGTCTCCGCCTTCGTGACAGAAGTTGTGAGTTGTGAGATGCCCTCTGTCCAGTGTTCTTACCCGCTGCTATGTTTATGGCGCTTTCCTTAAGGTTCAACACACAGGGAAGAAATCCCTGGTAACTGTCATGCAGCAGGATGTGCGTTGCGACTGCAGTCTACCTACCCAGACTGGGTTCTCTGAATTCAGTGCATGGCACTTCCTTCGCCCTCTCACACCCACTGCTGCAAATGCTTCCCTCTTCACGACAGACGACGGGAGCTGAGAGACGGTTTCTATGCAGTGTTCGGACATCGCGTTAAGCACGGGGCACTCTCTTCCTGCTTTCACGCACACGTCTGAAACGCTTCCGTGATCACAAAAGAAGGTGTGCACTGCAAGACGCTTTCCACAAAGTGTTCCTTCTTTCAGTTAAGTAGACGGCACCGCTTTCCTTCGGTTTTCTTACACGGTTCTGCAAATGCTTCCATCTTCAAGGCAGACGATGTGAGGTGAAAGATGGCTTCGACACAATGTTCTTCCTTAAGGATTGGTGAGTGGCCCTTTCCTTGTGCTTTCATTCACACTCCAAAACATGCTTCCTTCATCATGACAGACGATGTGAATTGGAAGACCCTTTCTCCGTATACCCTCTTCTTACGAGAGGGACGTCTATGGCCGTTTCCTTCAGGTTCTACACACGCACCGGGTAACCCTTGTATCTTCACTGGCTAATGTTGCCGTCTCTCTACCACACAACGTCGCGTCGCTGAATGGAATGATGGCACTGGCTTTTCGTATTCACACAAGCTTTTCGAACGGCCTCCCTCTTCGTGATAGGTGTGTGTGGAGAGATGCTGTCTCTGTGGTGTTCTTACGTAGTTAAACGAAGGGCATGAACCTGATGCGTGCAGCCACGGTTTTGCCTAATGCTCCCGGTTCCTGGCACCACGTGTGAGGTGCAAGATGCTTAATTCAGAGTGCTCTCCTTAGCGTCAAGTCGGTGACGCGTTCGTCAGGCATTCATAGACACTCTTTTGAAACACGTGCCATCTTCGCAACAGAAGATGTGAACTGGAAGGTGGTGTCTATTCGGTGTTCTTTCTGCGACTTGTGTACATGGCCCTTTCCTTACGGTTCAACCTATGTATTGGGAAACGCGTGGGTACACAATGGGTTGCGTTGTGAGTTCGCTGGGGCCTTTTAGCAACACGGCCTTGGGCCTCACCACTAAGTATTGAGACCCTCTCCTTTTTCAACCACACTTCTGAAAGTACTTCCAGATTCTTACATAGGATGTGCATGGGAAGATCTTTCTGAAGGGTGTTCATACTTCAGCATAGAGCATGTTCCTTATGATTTCATACACACTTCAGAAACACAGCCCTCTTCATGGAGGTAGATTGGATTTGGACGGCTGTTTCTAGACAGTGCTCTTTCTCCGTGTTACGCGTATGGCACGTCTCCTGTCATTAAACACAGGTATTTTAGAACGCTGCTCCCTCCATGAATCACGATATCAGAAGTAGCATTTTCTGTACAGAAGCTTGGTTCTCAGAGTTTCGTAAGTGTCATAGCTTTCCACGTCTCCTCACCCTCGAGCATAGGCTTCCAGCTTCATGAGAGAGGTGAGAGTTTCAGATCATTTTCCAGGGAGTTCTTTCAGAACGTTAAGCGTACGTTCATTTCCTTATGCTGATAAACACACTTTTGAGCCTGCTTCCCAAGTTCATGAAAGATGGAGTCGGTAGGGCTCTTTCTTAAAGACAAGTCTCTGTCACTTTCCTGATGCTTTCAACACAACTTTGCAAAAGTCTCCGCCTTCGTGACAGAAGTTGTGAGTTGTGAGATGCCCTCTGTCCAGTGTTCTTACCCGCTGCTATGTTTATGGCGCTTTCCTTAAGGTTCAACACACAGGGAAGAAATCCCTGGTAACTGTCATGCAGCAGGATGTGCGTTGCGACTGCAGTCTACCTACCCAGACTGGGTTCTCTGAATTCAGTGCATGGCACTTCCTTCGCCCTCTCACACCCACTGCTGCAAATGCTTCCCTCTTCACGACAGACGACGGGAGCTGAGAGATGGTTTCTATGCAGTGTTCGGACATCGCGTTAAGCACGGGGCACTCTCTTCCTGTTTCACGCACACGTCTGAAACGCTTCCGTGATCACAAAAGAAGGTGTGCACTGCAAGACGCTTTCCACAAAGTGTTCCTTCTTTCAGTTAAGTAGACGGCACCGCTTTCCTTCGGTTTTCTTACACGGTTCTGCAAATGCTTCCATCTTCAAGGCAGACGATGTGAGGTGAAAGATGGCTTCGACACAATGTTCTTCCTTAAGGATTGGTGAGTGGCCCTTTCCTTGTGCTTTCATTCACACTCCAAAACATGCTTCCTTCATCATGACAGACGATGTGAATTGGAAGACCCTTTCTCCGTATACCCTCTTCTTACGAGAGGGACGTCTATGGCCGTTTCCTTCAGGTTCTACACACGCACCGGGTAACCCTTGTATCTTCACTGGCTAATGTTGCCGTCTCTCTACCACACAACGTCGCGTCGCTGAATGGAATGATGGCACTGGCTTTTCGTATTCACACAAGCTTTTCGAACGGCCTCCCTCTTCGTGATAGGTGTGTGTGGAGAGATGCTGTCTCTGCGGTGTTCTTACGTAGTTAAACGAAGGGCATGAACCTGATGCGTGCAGCCACGGTTTTGCCTAATGCTCCCGGTTCCTGGCACCACGTGTGAGGTACAAGATGCTTAATTCAGAGTGCTCTCCTTAGCGTCAAGTCGGTGACGCGTTCGTCAGGCATTCATAGACACTCTTTTGAAACACGTGCCATCTTCGCAACAGAAGATGTGAACTGGAAGGTGGTGTCTGTTCGGTGTTCTTTCTGCGACTTGTGTACATGGCCCTTTCCTTACGGTTCAACCTATGTATTGGGAAACGCATGGGTACACAATGGGTTGCGTTGTGAGTTCGCTGGGGCCTTTTAGCAACACGGCCTTGGGCCTCACCCCTAAGTATTGAGACCCTCTCCTTTTTCAACCACACTTCTGAAAGTACTTCCAGATTCTTACATAGGATGTGCATGGGAAGATCTTTCTGAAGGGTGTTCATACTTCAGCATAGAGCATGTTCCTTATGATTTCATACACACTTCAGAAACACAGCCCTCTTCATGGAGGTAGATTGGATTTGGACGGCTGTTTCTAGACAGTGCTCTTTCTCCGTGTTACGCGTATGGCACGTCTCCTGTCATTAAACACAGGTATTTTAGAACGCTGCTCCCTCCATGAATCACGATATCAGAAGTAGCATTTTCTGTACAGAAGCTTGGTTCTCAGAGTTTCGTAAGTGTCATAGCTTTCCACGTCTCCTCACCCTCGAGCATAGGCTTCCAGCTTCATGAGAGAGGTGAGAGTTTCAGATCGTTTTCCAGGGAGTTCTTTCAGAACGTTAAGCGTACGTTCATTTCCTTATGCTGATAAACACACTTTTGAGCCTGCTTCCCAAGTTCATGAAAGATGGAGTCGGTAGGGCTCTTTCTTAAAGACAAGTCTCTGTCACTTTCCTGATGCTTTCAACACAACTTTGCAAAAGTCTCCGCCTTCGTGACAGAAGTTGTGAGTTGTGAGATGCCCTCTGTCCAGTGTTCTTACCCGCTGCTATGTTTATGGCGCTTTCCTTAAGGTTCAACACACAGGGAAGAAAACCCTGGTAACTGTCATGCAGCAGGATGTGCGTTGCGACTGCAGTCTACCTACCCAGACTGGGTTCTCTGAATTCAGTGCATGGCACTTCCTTCGCCCTCTCACACCCACTGCTGCAAATGCTTCCCTCTTCACGACAGACGACGGGAGCTGAGAGACGGTTTCTATGCAGTGTCCGGACATCGCGTTAAGCACGGGGCACTCTCTTCCTGCTTTCACGCACACGTCTGAAACGCTTCCGTGATCACAAAAGAAGGTGTGCACTGCAAGACGCTTTCCACAAAGTGTTCCTTCTTTCAGTTAAGTAGACGGCACCGCTTTCCTTCGGTTTTCTTACACGGTTCTGCAAATGCTTCCATCTTCAAGGCAGACGATGTGAGGTGAAAGATGGCTTCGACACAATGTTCTTCCTTAAGGATTGGTGAGTGGCCCTTTCCTTGTGCTTTCATTCACACTCCAAAACATGCTTCCTTCATCATGACAGACGATGTGAATTGGAAGACCCTTTCTCCGTATACCCTCTTCTTACGAGAGGGACGTCTATGGCCGTTTCCTTCAGGTTCTACACACGCACCGGGTAACCCTTGTATCTTCACTGGCTAATGTTGCCGTCTCTCTACCACACAACGTCGCGTCGCTGAATGGAATGATGGCACTGGCTTTTCGTATTCACACAAGCTTTTCGAACGGCCTCCCTCTTCGTGATAGGTGTGTGTGGAGAGATGCTGTCTCTGTGGTGTTCTTACGTAGTTAAACGAAGGGCATGAACCTGATGCGTGCAGCCACGGTTTTGCCTAATGCTCCCGGTTCCTGGCACCACGTGTGAGGTGCAAGATGCTTAATTCAGAGTGCTCTCCTTAGCGTCAAGTCGGTGACGCGTTCGTCAGGCATTCATAGACACTCTTTTGAAACACGTGCCATCTTCGCAACAGAAGATGTGAACTGGAAGGTGGTGTCTATTCGGTGTTCTTTCTGCGACTTGTGTACATGGCCCTTTCCTTACGGTTCAACCTATGTATTGGGAAACGCGTGGGTACACAATGGGTTGCGTTGTGAGTTCGCTGGGGCCTTTTAGCAACACGGCCTTGGGCCTCACCACTAAGTATTGAGACCCTCTCCTTTTTCAACCACACTTCTGAAAGTACTTCCAGATTCTTACATAGGATGTGCATGGGAAGATCTTTCTGAAGGGTGTTCATACTTCAGCATAGAGCATGTTCCTTATGATTTCATACACACTTCAGAAACACAGCCCTCTTCATGGAGGTAGATTGGATTTGGAAGGCTGTTTCTAGACAGTGCTCTTTCTCCGTGTTACGCGTATGGCACGTCTCCTGTCATTAAACACAGGTATTTTAGAACGCTGCTCCCTCCATGAATCACGATATCAGGAGTAGCATTTTCTGTACAGAAGCTTGGTTCTCAGAGTTTCGTAAGTGTCATAGCTTTCCACGTCTCCTCACCCTCGAGCATAGGCTTCCAGCTTCATGAGAGAGGTGAGAGTTTCAGATCGTTTTCCAGGGAGTTCTTTCAGAACGTTAAGCGTACGTTCATTTCCTTATGCTGATAAACACACTTTTGAGCCTGCTTCCCAAGTTCATGAAAGATGGAGTCGGTAGGGCTCTTTCTTAAAGACAAGTCTCTGTCACTTTCCTGATGCTTTCAACACAACTTTGCAAAAGTCTCCGCCTTCGTGACAGAAGTTGTGAGTTGTGAGATGCCCTCTGTCCAGTGTTCTTACCCGCTGCTATGTTTCTGGTGCTTTCCTTAAGGTTCAACACACAGGGAAGAAATCCCTGGTAACTGTCATGCAGCAGGATGTGCGTTGCGACTGCAGTCTACCTACCCAGACTGGGTTCTCTGAATTCAGTGCATGGCACTTCCTTCGCCCTCTCACACCCAATGCTGCAAATGCTTCCCTCTTCACGACAGACGACGGGAGCTGAGAGACGGTTTCTATGCAGTGTTCGGACATCGCGTTAAGCACGGGGCACTCTCTTCCTGCTTTCACGCACACGTCTGAAACGCTTCCGTGATCACAAAAGAAGGTGTGCACTGCAAGACGCTTTCCACAAAGTGTTCCTTCTTTCAGTTAAGTAGACGGCACCGCTTTCCTTCGGTTTTCTTACACGGTTCTGCAAATGCTTCCATCTTCAAGGCAGACGATGTGAGGTGAAAGATGGCTTCGACACAATGTTCTTCCTTAAGGATTGGTGAGTGGCCCTTTCCTTGTGCTTTCATTCACACTCCAAAACATGCTTCCTTCATCATGACAGACGATGTGAATTGGAAGACCCTTTCTCCGTATACCCTCTTCTTACGAGAGGGACGTCTATGGCCGTTTCCTTCAGGTTCTACACACGCACCGGGTAACCCTTGTATCTTCACTGGCTAATGTTGCCGTCTCTCTACCACACAACGTCGAGTCGCTGAATGGAATGATGGCACTGGCTTTTCGTATTCACACAAGCTTTTCGAACGGCCTCCCTCTTCGTGATAGGTGTGTGTGGAGAGATGCTGTCTTTGTGGTGTTCTTACGTAGTTAAACGAAGGGCATGAACCTGATGCGTGCAGCCACGGTTTTGCCTAATGCTCCCGGTTCCTGGCACCACGTGTGAGGTGCAAGATGCTTAATTCAGAGTGCTCTCCTTAGCGTCAAGTCGGTGACGCGTTCGTCAGGCATTCATAGACACTCTTTTGAAACACGTGCCATCTTCGCAACAGAAGATGTGAACTGGAAGGTGGTGTCTGTTCGGTGTTCTTTCTGCGACTTGTGTACATGGCCCTTTCCTTACGGTTCAACCTATGTATTGGGAAACGCGTGGGTACACAATGGGTTGCGTTGTGAGTTCGCTGGGGCCTTTTAGCAACACGGCCTTGGGCCTCACCACTAAGTATTGAGACCCTCTCCTTTTTCAACCACACTTCTGAAAGTACTTCCAGATTCTTACATAGGATGTGCATGGGAAGATCTTTCTGAAGGGTGTTCATACTTCAGCATAGAGCATGTTCCTTATGATTTCATACACACTTCAGAAACACAGCCCTCTTCATGGAGGTAGATTGGATTTGGACGGCTGTTTCTAGACAGTGCTCTTTCTCCGTGTTACGCGTATGGCACGTCTCCTGTCATTAAACACAGGTATTTGAGAACGCTGCTCCCTCCATGAATCACGATATCAGAAGTAGCATTTTCTGTACAGAAGCTTGGTTCTCAGAGTTTCGTAAGTGTCATAGCTTTCCACGTCTCCTCACCCTCGAGCATAGGCTTCCAGCTTCATGAGAGAGGTGAGAGTTTCAGATCGTTTTCCAGGGAGTTCTTTCAGAACGTTAAGCGTACGTTCATTTCCTTATGCTGATAAACACACTTTTGAGCCTGCTTCCCAAGTTCATGAAAGATGGAGTCGGTAGGGCTCTTTCTTAAAGACAAGTCTCTGTCACTTTCCTGATGCTTTCAACACAACTTTGCAAAAGTCTCCGCCTTCGTGACAGAAGTTGTGAGTTGTGAGATGCCCTCTGTCCAGTGTTCTTACCCGCTGCTATGTTTATGGCGCTTTCCTTAAGGTTCAACACACAGGGAAGAAAACCCTGGTAACTGTCATGCAGCAGGATGTGCGTTGCGACTGCAGTCTACCTACCCAGACTGGGTTCTCTGAATTCAGTGCATGGCACTTCCTTCGCCCTCTCACACCCACTGCTGCAAATGCTTCCCTCTTCACGACAGACGACGGGAGCTGAGAGACGGTTTCTATGCAGTGTTCGGACATCGCGTTAAGCACGGGGCACTCTCTTCCTGCTTTCACGCACACGTCTGAAACGCTTCCGTGATCACAAAAGAAGGTGTGCACTGCAAGACGCTTTCCACAAAGTGTTCCTTCTTTCAGTTAAGTAGACGGCACCGCTTTCCTTCGGTTTTCTTACACGGTTCTGCAAATGCTTCCATCTTCAAGGCAGACGATGTGAGGTGAAAGATGGCTTCGACACAATGTTCTTCCTTAAGGATTGGTGAGTGGCCCTTTCCTTGTGCTTTCATTCACACTCCAAAACATGCTTCCTTCATCATGACAGACGATGTGAATTGGAAGACCCTTTCTCCGTATACCCTCTTCTTACGAGAGGGACGTCTATGGCCGTTTCCTTCAGGTTCTACACACGCACCGGGTAACCCTTGTATCTTCACTGGCTAATGTT
This sequence comes from Ursus americanus, assembly GCF_024610735.1. Taxonomy (NCBI): domain Eukaryota; kingdom Metazoa; phylum Chordata; class Mammalia; order Carnivora; family Ursidae; genus Ursus; species Ursus americanus. Next base: position 63,239,161 of record NC_142128.1, read on the forward strand.
GCCGTCTCTCTACCACACAACGTCGCGTCGCTGAATGGAATGATGGCACTGGCTTTTCGTTCTCACACAAGCTTTTCGAACGGCCTCCCTCTTCGTGATAGGTGTGTGTGGAGAGATGCTGTCTCTGTGGTGTTCTTACGTAGTTAAACGAAGGGCATGAACCTGATGCGTGCAGCCACGGTTTTGCCTAATGCTCCCGGTTCCTGGCACCACGTGTGAGGTGCAAGATGCTTAATTCAGAGTGCTCTCCTTAGCGTCAAGTCGGTGACGCGTTCGTCAGGCATTCATAGACACTCTTTTGAAACACGTGCCATCTTCGCAACAGAAGATGTGAACTGGAAGGTGGTGTCTATTCGGTGTTCTTTCTGCGACTTGTGTACATGGCCCTTTCCTTACGGTTCAACCTATGTATTGGGAAACGCGTGGGTACACAATGGGTTGCGTTGTGAGTTCGCTGGGGCCTTTTAGCAACACGGCCTTGGGCCTCACCACTAAGTATTGAGACCCTCTCCTTTTTCAACCACACTTCTGAAAGTACTTCCAGATTCTTACATAGGATGTGCATGGGAAGATCTTTCTGAAGGGTGTTCATACTTCAGCATAGAGCATGTTCCTTATGATTTCATACACACTTCAGAAACACAGCCCTCTTCATGGAGGTAGATTGGATTTGGAAGGCTGTTTCTAGACAGTGCTCTTTCTCCGTGTTACGCGTATGGCACGTCTCCTGTCATTAAACACAGGTATTTTAGAACGCTGCTCCCTCCATGAATCACGATATCAGGAGTAGCATTTTCTGTACAGAAGCTTGGTTCTCAGAGTTTCGTAAGTGTCATAGCTTTCCACGTCTCCTCACCCTCGAGCATAGGCTTCCAGCTTCATGAGAGAGGTGAGAGTTTCAGATCGTTTTCCAGGGAGTTCTTTCAGAACGTTAAGCGTACGTTCATTTCCTTATGCTGATAAACACACTTTTGAGCCTGCTTCCCAAGTTCATGAAAGATGGAGTCGGTAGGGCTCTTTCTTAAAGACAAGTCTCTGTCACTTTCCTGATGCTTTCAACACAACTTTGCAAAAGTCTCCGCCTTCGTGACAGAAGTTGTGAGTTGTGAGATGCCCTCTGTCCAGTGTTCTTACCCGCTGCTATGTTTATGGCGCTTTCCTTAAGGTTCAACACACAGGGAAGAAAACCCTGGTAACTGTCATGCAGCAGGATGTGCGTTGCGACTGCAGTCTACCTACCCAGACTGGGTTCTCTGAATTCAGTGCATGGCACTTCCTTCGCCCTCTCACACCCACTGCTGCAAATGCTTCCCTCTTCACGACAGACGACGGGAGCTGAGAGACGGTTTCTATGCAGTGTTCGGACATCGCGTTAAGCACGGGGCACTCTCTTCCTGCTTTCACGCACACGTCTGAAACGCTTCCGTGATCACAAAAGAAGGTGTGCACTGCAAGACGCTTTCCACAAAGTGTTCCTTCTTTCAGTTAAGTAGACGGCACCGCTTTCCTTCGGTTTTCTTACACGGTTCTGCAAATGCTTCCATCTTCAAGGCAGACGATGTGAGGTGAAAGATGGCTTCGACACAATGTTCTTCCTTAAGGATTGGTGAGTGGCCCTTTCCTTGTGCTTTCATTCACACTCCAAAACATGCTTCCTTCATCATGACAGACGATGTGAATTGGAAGACCCTTTCTCCGTATACCCTCTTCTTACGAGAGGGACGTCTATGGCCGTTTCCTTCAGGTTCTACACACGCACCGGGTAACCCTTGTATCTTCACTGGCTAATGTTGCCGTCTCTCTACCACACAACGTCGCGTCGCTGAATGGAATGATGGCACTGGCTTTTCGTTCTCACACAAGCTTTTCGAACGGCCTCCCTCTTCGTGATAGGTGTGTGTGGAGAGATGCTGTCTCTGTGGTGTTCTTACGTAGTTAAACGAAGGGCATGAACCTGATGCGTGCAGCCACGGTTTTGCCTAATGCTCCCGGTTCCTGGCACCACGTGTGAGGTGCAAGATGCTTAATTCAGAGTGCTCTCCTTAGCGTCAAGTCGGTGACGCGTTCGTCAGGCATTCATAGACACTCTTTTGAAACACGTGCCATCTTCGCAACAGAAGATGTGAACTGGAAGGTGGTGTCTATTCGGTGTTCTTTCTGCGACTTGTGTACATGGCCCTTTCCTTACGGTTCAACCTATGTATTGGGAAACGCGTGGGTACACAATGGGTTGCGTTGTGAGTTCGCTGGGGCCTTTTAGCAACACGGCCTTGGGCCTCACCACTAAGTATTGAGACCCTCTCCTTTTTCAACCACACTTCTGAAAGTACTTCCAGATTCTTACATAGGATGTGCATGGGAAGATCTTTCTGAAGGGTGTTCATACTTCAGCATAGAGCATGTTCCTTATGATTTCATACACACTTCAGAAACACAGCCCTCTTCATGGAGGTAGATTGGATTTGGAAGGCTGTTTCTAGACAGTGCTCTTTCTCCGTGTTACGCGTATGGCACGTCTCCTGTCATTAAACAGAGGTATTTTAGAACGCTGCTCCCTCCATGAATCACGATATCAGAAGTAGCATTTTCTGTACAGAAGCTTGGTTCTCAGAGTTTCGTAAGTGTCATAGCTTTCCACGTCTCCTCACCCTCGAGCATAGGCTTCCAGCTTCATGAGAGAGGTGAGAGTTTCAGATCGTTTTCCAGGGAGTTCTTTCAGAACGTTAAGCGTACGTTCATTTCCTTATGCTGATAAACACACTTTTGAGCCTGCTTCCCAAGTTCATGAAAGATGGAGTCGGTAGGGCTCTTTCTTAAAGACAAGTCTCTGTCACTTTCCTGATGCTTTCAACACAACTTTGCAAAAGTCTCCGCCTTCGTGACAGAAGTTGTGAGTTGTGAGATGCCCTCTGTCCAGTGTTCTTACCCGCTGCTATGTTTATGGCGCTTTCCTTAAGGTTCAACACACAGGGAAGAAAACCCTGGTAACTGTCATGCAGCAGGATGTGCGTTGCGACTGCAGTCTACCTACCCAGACTGGGTTCTCTGAATTCAGTGCATGGCACTTCCTTCGCCCTCTCACACCCACTGCTGCAAATGCTTCCCTCTTCACGACAGACGACGGGAGCTGAGAGACGGTTTCTATGCAGTGTTCGGACATCGCGTTAAGCACGGGGCACTCTCTTCCTGCTTTCACGCACACGTCTGAAACGCTTCCGTGATCACAAAAGAAGGTGTGCACTGCAAGACGCTTTCCACAAAGTGTTCCTTCTTTCAGTTAAGTAGACGGCACCGCTTTCCTTCGGTTTTCTTACACGGTTCTGCAAATGCTTCCATCTTCAAGGCAGACGATGTGAGGTGAAAGATGGCTTCGACACAATGTTCTTCCTTAAGGATTGGTGAGTGGCCCTTTCCTTGTGCTTTCATTCACACTCCAAAACATGCTTCCTTCATCATGACAGACGATGGGAATTGGAAGACCCTTTCTCCGTATACCCTCTTCTTACGAGAGGGACGTCTATGGCCGTTTCCTTCAGGTTCTACACACGCACCGGGTAACCCTTGTATCTTCACTGGCTAATGTTGCCGTCTCTCTACCACACAACGTCGCGTCGCTGAATGGAATGATGGCACTGGCTTTTCGTTCTCACACAAGCTTTTCGAACGGCCTCCCTCTTCGTGATAGGTGTGTGTGGAGAGATGCTGTCTCTGTGGTGTTCTTACGTAGTTAAACGAAGGGCATGAACCTGATGCGTGCAGCCACGGTTTTGCCTAATGCTCCCGGTTCCTGGCACCACGTGTGAGGTGCAAGATGCTTAATTCAGAGTGCTCTCCTTAGCGTCAAGTCGGTGACGCGTTCGTCAGGCATTCATAGACACTCTTTTGAAACACGTGCCATCTTCGCAACAGAAGATGTGAACTGGAAGGTGGTGTCTATTCGGTGTTCTTTCTGCGACTTGTGTACATGGCCCTTTCCTTACGGTTCAACCTATGTATTGGGAAACGCGTGGGTACACAATGGGTTGCGTTGTGAGTTCGCTGGGGCCTTTTAGCAACACGGCCTTGGGCCTCACCACTAAGTATTGAGACCCTCTCCTTTTTCAACCACACTTCTGAAAGTACTTCCAGATTCTTACATAGGATGTGCATGGGAAGATCTTTCTGAAGGGTGTTCATACTTCAGCATAGAGCATGTTCCTTATGATTTCATACACACTTCAGAAACACAGCCCTCTTCATGGAGGTAGATTGGATTTGGACGGCTGTTTCTAGACAGTGCTCTTTCTCCGTGTTACGCGTATGGCACGTCTCCTGTCATTAAACACAGGTATTTTAGAACGCTGCTCCCTCCATGAATCACGATATCAGAAGTAGCATTTTCTGTACAGAAGCTTGGTTCTCAGAGTTTCGTACGTGTCATAGCTTTCCACGTCTCCTCACCCTCGAGCATAGGCTTCCAGCTTCATGAGAGAGGTGAGAGTTTCAGATCGTTTTCCAGGGAGTTCTTTCAGAACGTTAAGCGAACGTTCATTTCCTTATGCTGATAAACACACTTTTGAGCCTGCTTCCCAAGTTCATGAAAGATGGAGTCGGTAGGGCTCTTTCTTAAAGACAAGTCTCTGTCACTTTCCTGATGCTTTCAACACAACTTTGCAAAAGTCTCCGCCTTCGTGACAGAAGTTGTGAGTTGTGAGATGCCCTCTGTCCAGTGTTCTTACCCGCTGCTATGTTTATGGCGCTTTCCTTAAGGTTCAACACACAGGGAAGAAATCCCTGGTAACTGTCATGCAGCAGGATGTGCGTTGCGACTGCAGTCTACCTACCCAGACTGGGTTCTCTGAATTCAGTGCATGGCACTTCCTTCGCCCTCTCACACCCACTGCTGCAAATGCTTCCCTCTTCACGACAGACGACGGGAGCTGAGAGACGGTTTCTATGCAGTGTTCGGACATCGCGTTAAGCACGGGGCACTCTCTTCCTGCTTTCACGCACACGTCTGAAACGCTTCCGTGATCACAAAAGAAGGTGTGCACTGCAAGACGCTTTCCACAAAGTGTTCCTTCTTTCAGTTAAGTAGACGGCACCGCTTTCCTTCGGTTTTCTTACACGGTTCTGCAAATGCTTCCATCTTCAAGGCAGACGATGTGAGGTGAAAGATGGCTTCGACACAATGTTCTTCCTTAAGGATTGGTGAGTGGCCCTTTCCTTGTGCTTTCATTCACACTCCAAAACATGCTTCCTTCATCATGACAGACGATGGGAATTGGAAGACCCTTTCTCCGTATACCCTCTTCTTACGAGAGGGACGTCTATGGCCGTTTCCTTCAGGTTCTACACACGCACCAGGTAACCCTTGTATCTTCACTGGCTAATGTTGCCGTCTCTCTACCACACAACGTCGCGTCGCTGAATGGAATGATGGCACTGGCTTTTCGTATTCACACAAGCTTTTCGAACGGCCTCCCTCTTCGTGATAGGTGTGTGTGGAGAGATGCTGTCTCTGTGGTGTTCTTACGTAGTTAAACGAAGGGCATGAACCTGATGCGTGCAGCCACGGTTTTGCCTAATGCTCCCGGTTCCTGGCACCACGTGTGAGGTGCAAGATGCTTAATTCAGAGTGCTCTCCTTAGCGTCAAGTCGGTGACGCGTTCGTCAGGCATTCATAGACACTCTTTTGAAACACGTGCCATCTTCGCAACAGAAGATGTGAACTGGAAGGTGGTGTCTGTTCGGTGTTCTTTCTGCGACTTGTGTACATGGCCCTTTCCTTACGGTTCAACCTATGTATTGGGAAACGCGTGGGTACACAATGGGTTGCGTTGTGAGTTCGCTGGGGCCTTTTAGCAACACGGCCTTGGGCCTCACCACTAAGTATTGAGACCCTCTCCTTTTTCAACCACACTTCTGAAAGTACTTCCAGATTCTTACATAGGATGTGCATGGGAAGATCTTTCTGAAGGGTGTTCATACTTCAGCATAGAGCATGTTCCTTATGATTTCATACACACTTCAGAAACACAGCCCTCTTCATGGAGGTAGATTGGATTTGGACGGCTGTTTCTAGACAGTGCTCTTTCTCCGTGTTACGCGTATGGCACGTCTCCTGTCATTAAACACAGGTATTTTAGAACGCTGCTCCCTCCATGAATCACGATATCAGAAGTAGCATTTTCTGTCCAGAAGCTTGGTTCTCAGAGTTTCGTACGTGTCATAGCTTTCCACGTCTCCTCACCCTCGAGCATAGGCTTCCAGCTTCATGAGAGAGGTGAGAGTTTCAGATCGTTTTCCAGGGAGTTCTTTCAGAACGTTAAGCGTACGTTCATTTCCTTATGCTGATAAACACACTTTTGAGCCTGCTTCCCAAGTTCATGAAAGATGGAGTCGGTAGGGCTCTTTCTTAAAGACAAGTCTCTGTCACTTTCCTGATGCTTTCAACACAACTTTGCAAAAGTCTCCGCCTTCGTGACAGAAGTTGTGAGTTGTGAGATGCCCTCTGTCCAGTGTTCTTACCCGCTGCTATGTTTATGGCGCTTTCCTTAAGGTTCAACACACAGGGAAGAAATCCCTGGTAACTGTCATGCAGCAGGATGTGCGTTGCGACTGCAGTCTACCTACCCAGACTGGGTTCTCTGAATTCAGTGCATGGCACTTCCTTCGCCCTCTCACACCCACTGCTGCAAATGCTTCCCTCTTCACGACAGACGACGGGAGCTGAGAGACGGTTTCTATGCAGTGTTCGGACATCGCGTTAAGCACGGGGCACTCTCTTCCTGCTTTCACGCACACGTCTGAAACGCTTCCGTGATCACAAAAGAAGGTGTGCACTGCAAGACGCTTTCCACAAAGTGTTCCTTCTTTCAGTTAAGTAGACGGCACCGCTTTCCTTCGGTTTTCTTACACGGTTCTGCAAATGCTTCCATCTTCAAGGCAGACGATGTGAGGTGAAAGATGGCTTCGACACAATGTTCTTCCTTAAGGATTGGTGAGTGGCCCTTTCCTTGTGCTTTCATTCACACTCCAAAACATGCTTCCTTCATCATGACAGACGATGGGAATTGGAAGACCCTTTCTCCGTATACCCTCTTCTTACGAGAGGGACGTCTATGGCCGTTTCCTTCAGGTTCTACACACGCACCAGGTAACCCTTGTATCTTCACTGGCTAATGTTGCCGTCTCTCTACCACACAACGTCGCGTCGCTGAATGGAATGATGGCACTGGCTTTTCGTATTCACACAAGCTTTTCGAACGGCCTCCCTCTTCGTGATAGGTGTGTGTGGAGAGATGCTGTCTCTGTGGTGTTCTTACGTAGTTAAACGAAGGGCATGAACCTGATGCGTGCAGCCACGGTTTTGCCTAATGCTCCCGGTTCCTGGCACCACGTGTGAGGTGCAAGATGCTTAATTCAGAGTGCTCTCCTTAGCGTCAAGTCGGTGACGCGTTCGTCAGGCATTCATAGACACTCTTTTGAAACACGTGCCATCTTCGCAACAGAAGATGTGAACTGGAAGGTGGTGTCTGTTCGGTGTTCTTTCTGCGACTTGTGTACATGGCCCTTTCCTTACGGTTCAACCTATGTATTGGGAAACGCGTGGGTACACAATGGGTTGCGTTGTGAGTTCGCTGGGGCCTTTTAGCAACACGGCCTTGGGCCTCACCACTAAGTATTGAGACCCTCTCCTTTTTCAACCACACTTCTGAAAGTACTTCCAGATTCTTACATAGGATGTGCATGGGAAGATCTTTCTGAAGGGTGTTCATACTTCAGCATAGAGCATGTTCCTTATGATTTCATACACACTTCAGAAACACAGCCCTCTTCATGGAGGTAGATTGGATTTGGACGGCTGTTTCTAGACAGTGCTCTTTCTCCGTGTTACGCGTATGGCACGTCTCCTGTCATTAAACACAGGTATTTTAGAACGCTGCTCCCTCCATGAATCACGATATCAGAAGTAGCATTTTCTGTCCAGAAGCTTGGTTCTCAGAGTTTCGTAAGTGTCATAGCTTTCCACGTCTCCTCACCCTCGAGCATAGGCTTCCAGCTTCATGAGAGAGGTGAGAGTTTCAGATCGTTTTCCAGGGAGTTCTTTCAGAACGTTAAGCGTACGTTCATTTCCTTATGCTGATAAACACACTTTTGAGCCTGCTTCCCAAGTTCATGAAAGATGGAGTCGGTAGGGCTCTTTCTTAAAGACAAGTCTCTGTCACTTTCCTGATGCTTTCAACACAACTTTGCAAAAGTCTCCGCCTTCGTGACAGAAGTTGTGAGTTGTGAGATGCCCTCTGTCCAGTGTTCTTACCCGCTGCTATGTTTATGGCGCTTTCCTTAAGGTTCAACACACAGGGAAGAAATCCCTGGTAACTGTCATGCAGCAGGATGTGCGTTGCGACTGCAGTCTACCTACCCAGACTGGGTTCTCTGAATTCAGTGCATGGCACTTCCTTCGCCCTCTCACACCCACTGCTGCAAATGCTTCCCTCTTCACGACAGACGACGGGAGCTGAGAGACGGTTTCTATGCAGTGTTCGGACATCGCGTTAAGCACGGGGCACTCTCTTCCTGCTTTCACGCACACGTCTGAAACGCTTCCGTGATCACAAAAGAAGGTGTGCACTGCAAGACGCTTTCCACAAAGTGTTCCTTCTTTCAGTTAAGTAGACGGCACCGCTTTCCTTCGGTTTTCTTACACGGTTCTGCAAATGCTTCCATCTTCAAGGCAGACGATGTGAGGTGAAAGATGGCTTCGACACAATGTTCTTCCTTAAGGATTGGTGAGTGGCCCTTTCCTTGTGCTTTCATTCACACTCCAAAACATGCTTCCTTCATCATGACAGACGATGGGAATTGGAAGACCCTTTCTCCGTATACCCTCTTCTTACGAGAGGGACGTCTATGGCCGTTTCCTTCAGGTTCTACACACGCACCGGGTAACCCTTGTATCTTCACTGGCTAATGTTGCCGTCTCTCTACCACACAACGTCGCGTCGCTGAATGGAATGATGGCACTGGCTTTTCGTATTCACACAAGCTTTTCGAACGGCCTCCCTCTTCGTGATAGGTGTGTGTGGAGAGATGCTGTCTCTGTGGTGTTCTTACGTAGTTAAACGAAGGGCATGAACCTGATGCGTGCAGCCACGGTTTTGCCTAATGCTCCCGGTTCCTGGCACCACGTGTGAGGTGCAAGATGCTTAATTCAGAGTGCTCTCCTTAGCGTCAAGTCGGTGACGCGTTCGTCAGGCATTCATAGACACTCTTTTGAAACACGTGCCATCTTCGCAACAGAAGATGTGAACTGGAAGGTGGTGTCTGTTCGGTGTTCTTTCTGCGACTTGTGTACATGGCCCTTTCCTTACGGTTCAACCTATGTATTGGGAAACGCGTGGGTACACAATGGGTTGCGTTGTGAGTTCGCTGGGGCCTTTTAGCAACACGGCCTTGGGCCTCACCACTAAGTATTGAGACCCTCTCCTTTTTCAACCACACTTCTGAAAGTACTTCCAGATTCTTACATAGGATGTGCATGGGAAGATCTTTCTGAAGGGTGTTCATACTTCAGCATAGAGCATGTTCCTTATGATTTCATACACACTTCAGAAACACAGCCCTCTTCATGGAGGTAGATTGGATTTGGACGGCTGTTTCTAGACAGTGCTCTTTCTCCGTGTTACGCGTATGGCACGTCTCCTGTCATTAAACAGAGGTATTTTAGAACGCTGCTCCCTCCATGAATCACGATATCAGAAGTAGCATTTTCTGTACAGAAGCTTGGTTCTCAGAGTTTCGTAAGTGTCATAGCTTTCCACGTCTCCTCACCCTCGAGCATAGGCTTCCAGCTTCATGAGAGAGGTGAGAGTTTCAGATCGTTTTCCAGGGAGTTCTTTCAGAACGTTAAGCGAACGTTCATTTCCTTATGCTGATAAACACACTTTTGAGCCTGCTTCCCAAGTTCATGAAAGATGGAGTCGGTAGGGCTCTTTCTTAAAGACAAGTCTCTGTCACTTTCCTGATGCTTTCAACACAACTTTGCAAAAGTCTCCGCCTTCGTGACAGAAGTTGTGAGTTGTGAGATGCCCTCTGTCCAGTGTTCTTACCCGCTGCTATGTTTATGGCGCTTTCCTTAAGGTTCAACACACAGGGAAGAAATCCCTGGTAACTGTCATGCAGCAGGATGTGCGTTGCGACTGCAGTCTACCTACCCAGACTGGGTTCTCTGAATTCAGTGCATGGCACTTCCTTCGCCCTCTCACACCCACTGCTGCAAATGCTTCCCTCTTCACGACAGACGACGGGAGCTGAGAGACGGTTTCTATGCAGTGTTCGGACATCGCGTTAAGCACGGGGCACTCTCTTCCTGCTTTCACGCACACGTCTGAAACGCTTCCGTGATCACAAAAGAAGGTGTGCACTGCAAGACGCTTTCCACAAAGTGTTCCTTCTTTCAGTTAAGTAGACGGCACCGCTTTCCTTCGGTTTTCTTACACGGTTCTGCAAATGCTTCCATCTTCAAGGCAGACGATGTGAGGTGAAAGATGGCTTCGACACAATGTTCTTCCTTAAGGATTGGTGAGTGGCCCTTTCCTTGTGCTTTCATTCACACTCCAAAACATGCTTCCTTCATCATGACAGACGATGGGAATTGGAAGACCCTTTCTCCGTATACCCTCTTCTTACGAGAGGGATGTCTATGGCCGTTTCCTTCAGGTTCTACACACGCACCGGGTAACCCTTGTATCTTCACTGGCTAATGTTGCCGTCTCTCTACCACACAACGTCGCGTCGCTGAATGGAATGATGGCACTGGCTTTTCGTTCTCACACAAGCTTTTCGAACGGCCTCCCTCTTCGTGATAGGTGTGTGTGGAGAGATGCTGTCTCTGTGGTGTTCTTACGTAGTTAAACGAAGGGCATGAACCTGATGCGTGCAGCCACGGTTTTGCCTAATGCTCCCGGTTCCTGGCACCACGTGTGAGGTGCAAGATGCTTAATTCAGAGTGCTCTCCTTAGCGTCAAGTCGGTGACGCGTTCGTCAGGCATTCATAGACACTCTTTTGAAACACGTGCCATCTTCGCAACAGAAGATGTGAACTGGAAGGTGGTGTCTATTCGGTGTTCTTTCTGCGACTTGTGTACATGGCCCTTTCCTTACGGTTCAACCTATGTATTGGGAAACGCGTGGGTACACAATGGGTTGCGTTGTGAGTTCGCTGGGGCCTTTTAGCAACACGGCCTTGGGCCTCACCACTAAGTATTGAGACCCTCTCCTTTTTCAACCACACTTCTGAAAGTACTTCCAGATTCTTACATAGGATGTGCATGGGAAGATCTTTCTGAAGGGTGTTCATACTTCAGCATAGAGCATGTTCCTTATGATTTCATACACACTTCAGAAACACAGCCCTCTTCATGGAGGTAGATTGGATTTGGAAGGCTGTTTCTAGACAGTGCTCTTTCTCCGTGTTACGCGTATGGCACGTCTCCTGTCATTAAACACAGGTATTTTAGAACGCTGCTCCCTCCATGAATCACGATATCAGAAGTAGCATTTTCTGTCCAGAAGCTTGGTTCTCAGAGTTTCGTAAGTGTCATAGCTTTCCACGTCTCCTCACCCTCGAGCATAGGCTTCCAGCTTCATGAGAGAGGTGAGAGTTTCAGATCGTTTTCCAGGGAGTTCTTTCAGAACGTTAAGCGTACGTTCATTTCCTTATGCTGATAAACACACTTTTGAGCCTGCTTCCCAAGTTCATGAAAGATGGAGTCGGTAGGGCTCTTTCTTAAAGACAAGTCTCTGTCACTTTCCTGATGCTTTCAACACAACTTTGCAAAAGTCTCCGCCTTCGTGACAGAAGTTGTGAGTTGTGAGATGCCCTCTGTCCAGTGTTCTTACCCGCTGCTATGTTTATGGCGCTTTCCTTAAGGTTCAACACACAGGGAAGAAAACCCTGGTAACTGTCATGCAGCAGGATGTGCGTTGCGACTGCAGTCTACCTACCCAGACTGGGTTCTCTGAATTCAGTGCATGGCACTTCCTTCGCCCTCTCACACCCACTGCTGCAAATACTTCCCTCTTCACGACAGACGACGGGAGCTGAGAGACGGTTTCTATGCAGTGTTCGGACATCGCGTTAAGCACGGGGCACTCTCTTCCTGCTTTCACGCACACGTCTGAAACGCTTCCGTGATCACAAAAGAAGGTGTGCACTGCAAGACGCTTTCCACAAAGTGTTCCTTCTTTCAGTTAAGTAGACGGCACCGCTTTCCTTCGGTTTTCTTACACGGTTCTGCAAATGCTTCCATCTTCAAGGCAGACGATGTGAGGTGAAAGATGGCTTCGACACAATGTTCTTCCTTAAGGATTGGTGAGTGGCCCTTTCCTTGTGCTTTCATTCACACTCCAAAACATGCTTCCTTCATCATGACAGACGATGGGAATTGGAAGACCCTTTCTCCGTATACCCTCTTCTTACGAGAGGGACGTCTATGGCCGTTTCCTTCAGGTTCTACACACGCACCGGGTAACCCTTGTATCTTCACTGGCTAATGTTGCCGTCTCTCTACCACACAACGTCGCGTCGCTGAATGGAATGATGGCACTGGCTTTTCGTATTCACACAAGCTTTTCGAACGGCCTCCCTCTTCGTGATAGGTGTGTGTGGAGAGATGCTGTCTCTGTGGTGTTCTTACGTAGTTAAACGAAGGGCATGAACCTGATGCGTGCAGCCACGGTTTTGCCTAATGCTCCCGGTTCCTGGCACCACGTGTGAGGTGCAAGATGCTTAATTCAGAGTGCTCTCCTTAGCGTCAAGTCGGTGACGCGTTCGTCAGGCATTCATAGACACTCTTTTGAAACACGTGCCATCTTCGCAACAGAAGATGTGAACTGGAAGGTGGTGTCTGTTCGGTGTTCTTTCTGCGACTTGTGTACATGGCCCTTTCCTTACGGTTCAACCTATGTATTGGGAAACGCGTGGGTACACAATGGGTTGCGTTGTGAGTTCGCTGGGGCCTTTTAGCAACACGGCCTTGGGCCTCACCACTAAGTATTGAGACCCTCTCCTTTTTCAACCACACTTCTGAAAGTACTTCCAGATTCTTACATAGGATGTGCATGGGAAGATCTTTCTGAAGGGTGTTCATACTTCAGCATAGAGCATGTTCCTTATGATTTCATACACACTTCAGAAACACAGCCCTCTTCATGGAGGTAGATTGGATTTGGACGGCTGTTTCTAGACAGTGCTCTTTCTCCGTGTTACGCGTATGGCACGTCTCCTGTCATTAAACACAGGTATTTTAGAACGCTGCTCCCTCCATGAATCACGATATCAGAAGTAGCATTTTCTGTACAGAAGCTTGGTTCTCAGAGTTTCGTAAGTGTCATAGCTTTCCACGTCTCCTCACCCTCGAGCATAGGCTTCCAGCTTCATGAGAGAGGTGAGAGTTTCAGATCGTTTTCCAGGGAGTTCTTTCAGAACGTTAAGCGAACGTTCATTTCCTTATGCTGATAAACACACTTTTGAGCCTGCTTCCCAAGTTCATGAAAGATGGAGTCGGTAGGGCTCTTTCTTAAAGACAAGTCTCTGTCACTTTCCTGATGCTTTCAACACAACTTTGCAAAAGTCTCCGCCTTCGTGACAGAAGTTGTGAGTTGTGAGATGCCCTCTGTCCAGTGTTCTTACCCGCTGCTATGTTTATGGCGCTTTCCTTAAGGTTCAACACACAGGGAAGAAATCCCTGGTAACTGTCATGCAGCAGGATGTGCGTTGCGACTGCAGTCTACCTACCCAGACTGGGTTCTCTGAATTCAGTGCATGGCACTTCCTTCGCCCTCTCACACCCACTGCTGCAAATGCTTCCCTCTTCACGACAGACGACGGGAGCTGAGAGACGGTTTCTATGCAGTGTTCGGACATCGCGTTAAGCACGGGGCACTCTCTTCCTGCTTTCACGCACACGTCTGAAACGCTTCCGTGATCACAAAAGAAGGTGTGCACTGCAAGACGCTTTCCACAAAGTGTTCCTTCTTTCAGTTAAGTAGACGGCACCGCTTTCCTTCGGTTTTCTTACACGGTTCTGCAAATGCTTCCATCTTCAAGGCAGACGATGTGAGGTGAAAGATGGCTTCGACACAATGTTCTTCCTTAAGGATTGGTGAGTGGCCCTTTCCTTGTGCTTTCATTCACACTCCAAAACATGCTTCCTTCATCATGACAGACGATGGGAATTGGAAGACCCTTTCTCCGTATACCCTCTTCTTACGAGAGGGACGTCTATGGCCGTTTCCTTCAGGTTCTACACACGCACCGGGTAACCCTTGTATCTTCACTGGCTAATGTTGCCGTCTCTCTACCACACAACGTCGCGTCGCTGAATGGAATGATGGCACTGGCTTTTCGTATTCACACAAGCTTTTCGAACGGCCTCCCTCTTCGTGATAGGTGTGTGTGGAGAGATGCTGTCTCTGTGGTGTTCTTACGTAGTTAAACGAAGGGCATGAACCTGATGCGTGCAGCCACGGTTTTGCCTAATGCTCCCGGTTCCTGGCACCACGTGTGAGGTGCAAGATGCTTAATTCAGAGTGCTCTCCTTAGCGTCAAGTCGGTGACGCGTTCGTCAGGCATTCATAGACACTCTTTTGAAACACGTGCCATCTTCGCAACAGAAGATGTGAACTGGAAGGTGGTGTCTGTTCGGTGTTCTTTCTGCGACTTGTGTACATGGCCCTTTCCTTAGGGTTCAACCTATGTATTGGGAAACGCGTGGGTACACAATGGGTTGCGTTGTGAGTTCGCTGGGGCCTTTTAGCAACACGGCCTTGGGCCTCACCACTAAGTATTGAGACCCTCTCCTTTTTCAACCACACTTCTGAAAGTACTTCCAGATTCTTACATAGGATGTGCATGGGAAGATCTTTCTGAAGGGTGTTCATACTTCAGCATAGAGCATGTTCCTTATGATTTCATACACACTTCAGAAACACAGCCCTCTTCATGGAGGTAGATTGGATTTGGACGGCTGTTTCTAGACAGTGCTCTTTCTCCGTGATACGCGTATGGCACGTCTCCTGTCATTAAACACAGGTATTTTAGAACGCTGCTCCCTCCATGAATCACGATATCAGAAGTAGCATTTTCTGTCCAGAAGCTTGGTTCTCAGAGTTTCGTAAGTGTCATAGCTTTCCACGTCTCCTCACCCTCGAGCATAGGCTTCCAGCTTCATGAGAGAGGTGAGAGTTTCAGATCGTTTTCCAGGGAGTTCTTTCAGAACGTTAAGCGTACGTTCATTTCCTTATGCTGATAAACACACTTTTGAGCCTGCTTCCCAAGTTCATGAAAGATGGAGTCGGTAGGGCTCTTTCTTAAAGACAAGTCTCTGTCACTTTCCTGATGCTTTCAACACAACTTTGCAAAAGTCTCCGCCTTCGTGACAGAAGTTGTGAGTTGTGAGATGCCCTCTGTCCAGTGTTCTTACCCGCTGCTATGTTTATGGCGCTTTCCTTAAGGTTCAACACACAGGGAAGAAAACCCTGGTAACTGTCATGCAGCAGGATGTGCGTTGCGACTGCAGTCTACCTACCCAGACTGGGTTCTCTGAATTCAGTGCATGGCACTTCCTTCGCCCTCTCACACCCACTGCTGCAAATGCTTCCCTCTTCACGACAGACGACGGGAGCTGAGAGACGGTTTCTATGCAGTGTTCGGACATCGCGTTAAGCACGGGGCACTCTCTTCCTGCTTTCACGCACACGTCTGAAACGCTTCCGTGATCACAAAAGAAGGTGTGCACTGCAAGACGCTTTCCACAAAGTGTTCCTTCTTTCAGTTAAGTAGACGGCACCGCTTTCCTTCGGTTTTCTTACACGGTTCTGCAAATGCTTCCATCTTCAAGGCAGACGATGTGAGGTGAAAGATGGCTTCGACACAATGTTCTTCCTTAAGGATTGGTGAGTGGCCCTTTCCTTGTGCTTTCATTCACACTCCAAAACATGCTTCCTTCATCATGACAGACGATGGGAATTGGAAGACCCTTTCTCCGTATACCCTCTTCTTACGAGAGGGATGTCTATGGCCGTTTCCTTCAGGTTCTACACACGCACCGGGTAACCCTTGTATCTTCACTGGCTAATGTTGCCGTCTCTCTACCACACAACGTCGCGTCGCTGAATGGAATG
The DNA here is from genome assembly GCF_024610735.1 of Ursus americanus. Lineage (NCBI taxonomy): Eukaryota > Metazoa > Chordata > Mammalia > Carnivora > Ursidae > Ursus > Ursus americanus. The sequence goes on from NC_142128.1 coordinate 63,255,331, forward strand.
ATGGCACTGGCTTTTCGTTCTCACACAAGCTTTTCGAACGGCCTCCCTCTTCGTGATAGGTGTGTGTGGAGAGATGCTGTCTCTGTGGTGTTCTTACGTAGTTAAACGAAGGGCATGAACCTGATGCGTGCAGCCACGGTTTTGCCTAATGCTCCCGGTTCCTGGCACCACGTGTGAGGTGCAAGATGCTTAATTCAGAGTGCTCTCCTTAGCGTCAAGTCGGTGACGCGTTCGTCAGGCATTCATAGACACTCTTTTGAAACACGTGCCATCTTCGCAACAGAAGATGTGAACTGGAAGGTGGTGTCTATTCGGTGTTCTTTCTGCGACTTGTGTACATGGCCCTTTCCTTACGGTTCAACCTATGTATTGGGAAACGCGTGGGTACACAATGGGTTGCGTTGTGAGTTCGCTGGGGCCTTTTAGCAACACGGCCTTGGGCCTCACCACTAAGTATTGAGACCCTCTCCTTTTTCAACCACACTTCTGAAAGTACTTCCAGATTCTTACATAGGATGTGCATGGGAAGATCTTTCTGAAGGGTGTTCATACTTCAGCATAGAGCATGTTCCTTATGATTTCATACACACTTCAGAAACACAGCCCTCTTCATGGAGGTAGATTGGATTTGGACGGCTGTTTCTAGACAGTGCTCTTTCTCCGTGATACGCGTATGGCACGTCTCCTGTCATTAAACACAGGTATTTTAGAACGCTGCTCCCTCCATGAATCACGATATCAGAAGTAGCATTTTCTGTCCAGAAGCTTGGTTCTCAGAGTTTCGTAAGTGTCATAGCTTTCCACGTCTCCTCACCCTCGAGCATAGGCTTCCAGCTTCATGAGAGAGGTGAGAGTTTCAGATCGTTTTCCAGGGAGTTCTTTCAGAACGTTAAGCGTACGTTCATTTCCTTATGCTGATAAACACACTTTTGAGCCTGCTTCCCAAGTTCATGAAAGATGGAGTCGGTAGGGCTCTTTCTTAAAGACAAGTCTCTGTCACTTTCCTGATGCTTTCAACACAACTTTGCAAAAGTCTCCGCCTTCGTGACAGAAGTTGTGAGTTGTGAGATGCCCTCTGTCCAGTGTTCTTACCCGCTGCTATGTTTATGGCGCTTTCCTTAAGGTTCAACACACAGGGAAGAAAACCCTGGTAACTGTCATGCAGCAGGATGTGCGTTGCGACTGCAGTCTACCTACCCAGACTGGGTTCTCTGAATTCAGTGCATGGCACTTCCTTCGCCCTCTCACACCCACTGCTGCAAATGCTTCCCTCTTCACGACAGACGACGGGAGCTGAGAGACGGTTTCTATGCAGTGTTCGGACATCGCGTTAAGCACGGGGCACTCTCTTCCTGCTTTCACGCACACGTCTGAAACGCTTCCGTGATCACAAAAGAAGGTGTGCACTGCAAGACGCTTTCCACAAAGTGTTCCTTCTTTCAGTTAAGTAGACGGCACCGCTTTCCTTCGGTTTTCTTACACGGTTCTGCAAATGCTTCCATCTTCAAGGCAGACGATGTGAGGTGAAAGATGGCTTCGACACAATGTTCTTCCTTAAGGATTGGTGAGTGGCCCTTTCCTTGTGCTTTCATTCACACTCCAAAACATGCTTCCTTCATCATGACAGACGATGGGAATTGGAAGACCCTTTCTCCGTATACCCTCTTCTTACGAGAGGGACGTCTATGGCCGTTTCCTTCAGGTTCTACACACGCACCGGGTAACCCTTGTATCTTCACTGGCTAATGTTGCCGTCTCTCTACCACACAACGTCGCGTCGCTGAATGGAATGATGGCACTGGCTTTTCGTATTCACACAAGCTTTTCGAACGGCCTCCCTCTTCGTGATAGGTGTGTGTGGAGAGATGCTGTCTCTGTGGTGTTCTTACGTAGTTAAACGAAGGGCATGAACCTGATGCGTGCAGCCACGGTTTTGCCTAATGCTCCCGGTTCCTGGCACCACGTGTGAGGTGCAAGATGCTTAATTCAGAGTGCTCTCCTTAGCGTCAAGTCGGTGACGCGTTCGTCAGGCATTCATAGACACTCTTTTGAAACACGTGCCATCTTCGCAACAGAAGATGTGAACTGGAAGGTGGTGTCTGTTCGGTGTTCTTTCTGCGACTTGTGTACATGGCCCTTTCCTTACGGTTCAACCTATGTATTGGGAAACGCGTGGGTACACAATGGGTTGCGTTGTGAGTTCGCTGGGGCCTTTTAGCAACACGGCCTTGGGCCTCACCACTAAGTATTGAGACCCTCTCCTTTTTCAACCACACTTCTGAAAGTACTTCCAGATTCTTACATAGGATGTGCATGGGAAGATCTTTCTGAAGGGTGTTCATACTTCAGCATAGAGCATGTTCCTTATGATTTCATACACACTTCAGAAACACAGCCCTCTTCATGGAGGTAGATTGGATTTGGACGGCTGTTTCTAGACAGTGCTCTTTCTCCGTGTTACGCGTATGGCACGTCTCCTGTCATTAAACACAGGTATTTTAGAACGCTGCTCCCTCCATGAATCACGATATCAGAAGTAGCATTTTCTGTCCAGAAGCTTGGTTCTCAGAGTTTCGTAAGTGTCATAGCTTTCCACGTCTCCTCACCCTCGAGCATAGGCTTCCAGCTTCATGAGAGAGGTGAGAGTTTCAGATCGTTTTCCAGGGAGTTCTTTCAGAACGTTAAGCGTACGTTCATTTCCTTATGCTGATAAACACACTTTTGAGCCTGCTTCCCAAGTTCATGAAAGATGGAGTCGGTAGGGCTCTTTCTTAAAGACAAGTCTCTGTCACTTTCCTGATGCTTTCAACACAACTTTGCAAAAGTCTCCGCCTTCGTGACAGAAGTTGTGAGTTGTGAGATGCCCTCTGTCCAGTGTTCTTACCCGCTGCTATGTTTATGGCGCTTTCCTTAAGGTTCAACACACAGGGAAGAAATCCCTGGTAACTGTCATGCAGCAGGATGTGCGTTGCGACTGCAGTCTACCTACCCAGACTGGGTTCTCTGAATTCAGTGCATGGCACTTCCTTCGCCCTCTCACACCCACTGCTGCAAATGCTTCCCTCTTCACGACAGACGACGGGAGCTGAGAGACGGTTTCTATGCAGTGTTCGGACATCGCGTTAAGCACGGGGCACTCTCTTCCTGCTTTCACGCACACGTCTGAAACGCTTCCGTGATCACAAAAGAAGGTGTGCACTGCAAGACGCTTTCCACAAAGTGTTCCTTCTTTCAGTTAAGTAGACGGCACCGCTTTCCTTCGGTTTTCTTACACGGTTCTGCAAATGCTTCCATCTTCAAGGCAGACGATGTGAGGTGAAAGATGGCTTCGACACAATGTTCTTCCTTAAGGATTGGTGAGTGGCCCTTTCCTTGTGCTTTCATTCACACTCCAAAACATGCTTCCTTCATCATGACAGACGATGGGAATTGGAAGACCCTTTCTCCGTATACCCTCTTCTTACGAGAGGGACGTCTATGGCCGTTTCCTTCAGGTTCTACACACGCACCAGGTAACCCTTGTATCTTCACTGGCTAATGTTGCCGTCTCTCTACCACACAACGTCGCGTCGCTGAATGGAATGATGGCACTGGCTTTTCGTATTCACACAAGCTTTTCGAACGGCCTCCCTCTTCGTGATAGGTGTGTGTGGAGAGATGCTGTCTCTGTGGTGTTCTTACGTAGTTAAACGAAGGGCATGAACCTGATGCGTGCAGCCACGGTTTTGCCTAATGCTCCCGGTTCCTGGCACCACGTGTGAGGTGCAAGATGCTTAATTCAGAGTGCTCTCCTTAGCGTCAAGTCGGTGACGCGTTCGTCAGGCATTCATAGACACTCTTTTGAAACACGTGCCATCTTCGCAACAGAAGATGTGAACTGGAAGGTGGTGTCTGTTCGGTGTTCTTTCTGCGACTTGTGTACATGGCCCTTTCCTTACGGTTCAACCTATGTATTGGGAAACGCGTGGGTACACAATGGGTTGCGTTGTGAGTTCGCTGGGGCCTTTTAGCAACACGGCCTTGGGCCTCACCACTAAGTATTGAGACCCTCTCCTTTTTCAACCACACTTCTGAAAGTACTTCCAGATTCTTACATAGGATGTGCATGGGAAGATCTTTCTGAAGGGTGTTCATACTTCAGCATAGAGCATGTTCCTTATGATTTCATACACACTTCAGAAACACAGCCCTCTTCATGGAGGTAGATTGGATTTGGACGGCTGTTTCTAGACAGTGCTCTTTCTCCGTGTTACGCGTATGGCACGTCTCCTGTCATTAAACACAGGTATTTTAGAACGCTGCTCCCTCCATGAATCACGATATCAGAAGTAGCATTTTCTGTCCAGAAGCTTGGTTCTCAGAGTTTCGTAAGTGTCATAGCTTTCCACGTCTCCTCACCCTCGAGCATAGGCTTCCAGCTTCATGAGAGAGGTGAGAGTTTCAGATCGTTTTCCAGGGAGTTCTTTCAGAACGTTAAGCGTACGTTCATTTCCTTATGCTGATAAACACACTTTTGAGCCTGCTTCCCAAGTTCATGAAAGATGGAGTCGGTAGGGCTCTTTCTTAAAGACAAGTCTCTGTCACTTTCCTGATGCTTTCAACACAACTTTGCAAAAGTCTCCGCCTTCGTGACAGAAGTTGTGAGTTGTGAGATGCCCTCTGTCCAGTGTTCTTACCCGCTGCTATGTTTATGGCGCTTTCCTTAAGGTTCAACACACAGGGAAGAAATCCCTGGTAACTGTCATGCAGCAGGATGTGCGTTGCGACTGCAGTCTACCTACCCAGACTGGGTTCTCTGAATTCAGTGCATGGCACTTCCTTCGCCCTCTCACACCCACTGCTGCAAATGCTTCCCTCTTCACGACAGACGACGGGAGCTGAGAGACGGTTTCTATGCAGTGTTCGGACATCGCGTTAAGCACGGGGCACTCTCTTCCTGCTTTCACGCACACGTCTGAAACGCTTCCGTGATCACAAAAGAAGGTGTGCACTGCAAGACGCTTTCCACAAAGTGTTCCTTCTTTCAGTTAAGTAGACGGCACCGCTTTCCTTCGGTTTTCTTACACGGTTCTGCAAATGCTTCCATCTTCAAGGCAGACGATGTGAGGTGAAAGATGGCTTCGACACAATGTTCTTCCTTAAGGATTGGTGAGTGGCCCTTTCCTTGTGCTTTCATTCACACTCCAAAACATGCTTCCTTCATCATGACAGACGATGGGAATTGGAAGACCCTTTCTCCGTATACCCTCTTCTTACGAGAGGGACGTCTATGGCCGTTTCCTTCAGGTTCTACACACGCACCGGGTAACCCTTGTATCTTCACTGGCTAATGTTGCCGTCTCTCTACCACACAACGTCGCGTCGCTGAATGGAATGATGGCACTGGCTTTTCGTATTCACACAAGCTTTTCGAACGGCCTCCCTCTTCGTGATAGGTGTGTGTGGAGAGATGCTGTCTCTGTGGTGTTCTTACGTAGTTAAACGAAGGGCATGAACCTGATGCGTGCAGCCACGGTTTTGCCTAATGCTCCCGGTTCCTGGCACCACGTGTGAGGTGCAAGATGCTTAATTCAGAGTGCTCTCCTTAGCGTCAAGTCGGTGACGCGTTCGTCAGGCATTCATAGACACTCTTTTGAAACACGTGCCATCTTCGCAACAGAAGATGTGAACTGGAAGGTGGTGTCTGTTCGGTGTTCTTTCTGCGACTTGTGTACATGGCCCTTTCCTTACGGTTCAACCTATGTATTGGGAAACGCGTGGGTACACAATGGGTTGCGTTGTGAGTTCGCTGGGGCCTTTTAGCAACACGGCCTTGGGCCTCACCACTAAGTATTGAGACCCTCTCCTTTTTCAACCACACTTCTGAAAGTACTTCCAGATTCTTACATAGGATGTGCATGGGAAGATCTTTCTGAAGGGTGTTCATACTTCAGCATAGAGCATGTTCCTTATGATTTCATACACACTTCAGAAACACAGCCCTCTTCATGGAGGTAGATTGGATTTGGACGGCTGTTTCTAGACAGTGCTCTTTCTCCGTGTTACGCGTATGGCACGTCTCCTGTCATTAAACAGAGGTATTTTAGAACGCTGCTCCCTCCATGAATCACGATATCAGAAGTAGCATTTTCTGTACAGAAGCTTGGTTCTCAGAGTTTCGTAAGTGTCATAGCTTTCCACGTCTCCTCACCCTCGAGCATAGGCTTCCAGCTTCATGAGAGAGGTGAGAGTTTCAGATCGTTTTCCAGGGAGTTCTTTCAGAACGTTAAGCGAACGTTCATTTCCTTATGCTGATAAACACACTTTTGAGCCTGCTTCCCAAGTTCATGAAAGATGGAGTCGGTAGGGCTCTTTCTTAAAGACAAGTCTCTGTCACTTTCCTGATGCTTTCAACACAACTTTGCAAAAGTCTCCGCCTTCGTGACAGAAGTTGTGAGTTGTGAGATGCCCTCTGTCCAGTGTTCTTACCCGCTGCTATGTTTATGGCGCTTTCCTTAAGGTTCAACACACAGGGAAGAAATCCCTGGTAACTGTCATGCAGCAGGATGTGCGTTGCGACTGCAGTCTACCTACCCAGACTGGGTTCTCTGAATTCAGTGCATGGCACTTCCTTCGCCCTCTCACACCCACTGCTGCAAATGCTTCCCTCTTCACGACAGACGACGGGAGCTGAGAGACGGTTTCTATGCAGTGTTCGGACATCGCGTTAAGCACGGGGCACTCTCTTCCTGCTTTCACGCACACGTCTGAAACGCTTCCGTGATCACAAAAGAAGGTGTGCACTGCAAGACGCTTTCCACAAAGTGTTCCTTCTTTCAGTTAAGTAGACGGCACCGCTTTCCTTCGGTTTTCTTACACGGTTCTGCAAATGCTTCCATCTTCAAGGCAGACGATGTGAGGTGAAAGATGGCTTCGACACAATGTTCTTCCTTAAGGATTGGTGAGTGGCCCTTTCCTTGTGCTTTCATTCACACTCCAAAACATGCTTCCTTCATCATGACAGACGATGGGAATTGGAAGACCCTTTCTCCGTATACCCTCTTCTTACGAGAGGGACGTCTATGGCCGTTTCCTTCAGGTTCTACACACGCACCGGGTAACCCTTGTATCTTCACTGGCTAATGTTGCCGTCTCTCTACCACACAACGTCGCGTCGCTGAATGGAATGATGGCACTGGCTTTTCGTATTCACACAAGCTTTTCGAACGGCCTCCCTCTTCGTGATAGGTGTGTGTGGAGAGATGCTGTCTCTGTGGTGTTCTTACGTAGTTAAACGAAGGGCATGAACCTGATGCGTGCAGCCACGGTTTTGCCTAATGCTCCCGGTTCCTGGCACCACGTGTGAGGTGCAAGATGCTTAATTCAGAGTGCTCTCCTTAGCGTCAAGTCGGTGACGCGTTCGTCAGGCATTCATAGACACTCTTTTGAAACACGTGCCATCTTCGCAACAGAAGATGTGAACTGGAAGGTGGTGTCTGTTCGGTGTTCTTTCTGCGACTTGTGTACATGGCCCTTTCCTTACGGTTCAACCTATGTATTGGGAAACGCGTGGGTACACAATGGGTTGCGTTGTGAGTTCGCTGGGGCCTTTTAGCAACACGGCCTTGGGCCTCACCACTAAGTATTGAGACCCTCTCCTTTTTCAACCACACTTCTGAAAGTACTTCCAGATTCTTACATAGGATGTGCATGGGAAGATCTTTCTGAAGGGTGTTCATACTTCAGCATAGAGCATGTTCCTTATGATTTCATACACACTTCAGAAACACAGCCCTCTTCATGGAGGTAGATTGGATTTGGACGGCTGTTTCTAGACAGTGCTCTTTCTCCGTGTTACGCGTATGGCACGTCTCCTGTCATTAAACACAGGTATTTTAGAACGCTGCTCCCTCCATGAATCACGATATCAGAAGTAGCATTTTCTGTACAGAAGCTTGGTTCTCAGAGTTTCGTAAGTGTCATAGCTTTCCACGTCTCCTCACCCTCGAGCATAGGCTTCCAGCTTCATGAGAGAGGTGAGAGTTTCAGATCGTTTTCCAGGGAGTTCTTTCAGAACGTTAAGCGAACGTTCATTTCCTTATGCTGATAAACACACTTTTGAGCCTGCTTCCCAAGTTCATGAAAGATGGAGTCGGTAGGGCTCTTTCTTAAAGACAAGTCTCTGTCACTTTCCTGATGCTTTCAACACAACTTTGCAAAAGTCTCCGCCTTCGTGACAGAAGTTGTGAGTTGTGAGATGCCCTCTGTCCAGTGTTCTTACCCGCTGCTATGTTTATGGCGCTTTCCTTAAGGTTCAACACACAGGGAAGAAATCCCTGGTAACTGTCATGCAGCAGGATGTGCGTTGCGACTGCAGTCTACCTACCCAGACTGGGTTCTCTGAATTCAGTGCATGGCACTTCCTTCGCCCTCTCACACCCACTGCTGCAAATGCTTCCCTCTTCACGACAGACGACGGGAGCTGAGAGACGGTTTCTATGCAGTGTTCGGACATCGCGTTAAGCACGGGGCACTCTCTTCCTGCTTTCACGCACACGTCTGAAACGCTTCCGTGATCACAAAAGAAGGTGTGCACTGCAAGACGCTTTCCACAAAGTGTTCCTTCTTTCAGTTAAGTAGACGGCACCGCTTTCCTTCGGTTTTCTTACACGGTTCTGCAAATGCTTCCATCTTCAAGGCAGACGATGTGAGGTGAAAGATGGCTTCGACACAATGTTCTTCCTTAAGGATTGGTGAGTGGCCCTTTCCTTGTGCTTTCATTCACACTCCAAAACATGCTTCCTTCATCATGACAGACGATGGGAATTGGAAGACCCTTTCTCCGTATACCCTCTTCTTACGAGAGGGACGTCTATGGCCGTTTCCTTCAGGTTCTACACACGCACCGGGTAACCCTTGTATCTTCACTGGCTAATGTTGCCGTCTCTCTACCACACAACGTCGCGTCGCTGAATGGAATGATGGCACTGGCTTTTCGTATTCACACAAGCTTTTCGAACGGCCTCCCTCTTCGTGATAGGTGTGTGTGGAGAGATGCTGTCTCTGTGGTGTTCTTACGTAGTTAAACGAAGGGCATGAACCTGATGCGTGCAGCCACGGTTTTGCCTAATGCTCCCGGTTCCTGGCACCACGTGTGAGGTGCAAGATGCTTAATTCAGAGTGCTCTCCTTAGCGTCAAGTCGGTGACGCGTTCGTCAGGCATTCATAGACACTCTTTTGAAACACGTGCCATCTTCGCAACAGAAGATGTGAACTGGAAGGTGGTGTCTGTTCGGTGTTCTTTCTGCGACTTGTGTACATGGCCCTTTCCTTACGGTTCAACCTATGTATTGGGAAACGCGTGGGTACACAATGGGTTGCGTTGTGAGTTCGCTGGGGCCTTTTAGCAACACGGCCTTGGGCCTCACCACTAAGTATTGAGACCCTCTCCTTTTTCAACCACACTTCTGAAAGTACTTCCAGATTCTTACATAGGATGTGCATGGGAAGATCTTTCTGAAGGGTGTTCATACTTCAGCATAGAGCATGTTCCTTATGATTTCATACACACTTCAGAAACACAGCCCTCTTCATGGAGGTAGATTGGATTTGGACGGCTGTTTCTAGACAGTGCTCTTTCTCCGTGTTACGCGTATGGCACGTCTCCTGTCATTAAACACAGGTATTTTAGAACGCTGCTCCCTCCATGAATCACGATATCAGAAGTAGCATTTTCTGTACAGAAGCTTGGTTCTCAGAGTTTCGTAAGTGTCATAGCTTTCCACGTCTCCTCACCCTCGAGCATAGGCTTCCAGCTTCATGAGAGAGGTGAGAGTTTCAGATCGTTTTCCAGGGAGTTCTTTCAGAACGTTAAGCGTACGTTCATTTCCTTATGCTGATAAACACACTTTTGAGCCTGCTTCCCAAGTTCATGAAAGATGGAGTCGGTAGGGCTCTTTCTTAAAGACAAGTCTCTGTCACTTTCCTGATGCTTTCAACACAACTTTGCAAAAGTCTCCGCCTTCGTGACAGAAGTTGTGAGTTGTGAGATGCCCTCTGTCCAGTGTTCTTACCCGCTGCTATGTTTATGGCGCTTTCCTTAAGGTTCAACACACAGGGAAGAAAACCCTGGTAACTGTCATGCAGCAGGATGTGCGTTGCGACTGCAGTCTACCTACCCAGACTGGGTTCTCTGAATTCAGTGCATGGCACTTCCTTCGCCCTCTCACACCCACTGCTGCAAATGCTTCCCTCTTCACGACAGACGACGGGAGCTGAGAGACGGTTTCTATGCAGTGTTCGGACATCGCGTTAAGCACGGGGCACTCTCTTCCTGCTTTCACGCACACGTCTGAAACGCTTCCGTGATCACAAAAGAAGGTGTGCACTGCAAGACGCTTTCCACAAAGTGTTCCTTCTTTCAGTTAAGTAGACGGCACCGCTTTCCTTCGGTTTTCTTACACGGTTCTGCAAATGCTTCCATCTTCAAGGCAGACGATGTGAGGTGAAAGATGGCTTCGACACAATGTTCTTCCTTAAGGATTGGTGAGTGGCCCTTTCCTTGTGCTTTCATTCACACTCCAAAACATGCTTCCTTCATCATGACAGACGATGGGAATTGGAAGACCCTTTCTCCGTATACCCTCTTCTTACGAGAGGGACGTCTATGGCCGTTTCCTTCAGGTTCTACACACGCACCGGGTAACCCTTGTATCTTCACTGGCTAATGTTGCCGTCTCTCTACCACACAACGTCGCGTCGCTGAATGGAATGATGGCACTGGCTTTTCGTATTCACACAAGCTTTTCGAACGGCCTCCCTCTTCGTGATAGGTGTGTGTGGAGAGATGCTGTCTCTGTGGTGTTCTTACGTAGTTAAACGAAGGGCATGAACCTGATGCGTGCAGCCACGGTTTTGCCTAATGCTCCCGGTTCCTGGCACCACGTGTGAGGTACAAGATGCTTAATTCAGAGTGCTCTCCTTAGCGTCAAGTCGGTGACGCGTTCGTCAGGCATTCATAGACACTCTTTTGAAACACGTGCCATCTTCGCAACAGAAGATGTGAACTGGAAGGTGGTGTCTGTTCGGTGTTCTTTCTGCGACTTGTGTACATGGCCCTTTCCTTACGGTTCAACCTATGTATTGGGAAACGCGTGGGTACACAATGGGTTGCGTTGTGAGTTCGCTGGGGCCTTTTAGCAACACGGCCTTGGGCCTCACCACTAAGTATTGAGACCCTCTCCTTTTTCAACCACACTTCTGAAAGTACTTCCAGATTCTTACATAGGATGTGCATGGGAAGATCTTTCTGAAGGGTGTTCATACTTCAGCATAGAGCATGTTCCTTATGATTTCATACACACTTCAGAAACACAGCCCTCTTCATGGAGGTAGATTGGATTTGGACGGCTGTTTCTAGACAGTGCTCTTTCTCCGTGTTACGCGTATGGCACGTCTCCTGTCATTAAACACAGGTATTTTAGAACGCTGCTCCCTCCATGAATCACGATATCAGAAGTAGCATTTTCTGTACAGAAGCTTGGTTCTCAGAGTTTCGTAAGTGTCATAGCTTTCCACGTCTCCTCACCCTCGAGCATAGGCTTCCAGCTTCATGAGAGAGGTGAGAGTTTCAGATCGTTTTCCAGGGAGTTCTTTCAGAACGTTAAGCGAACGTTCATTTCCTTATGCTGATAAACACACTTTTGAGCCTGCTTCCCAAGTTCATGAAAGATGGAGTCGGTAGGGCTCTTTCTTAAAGACAAGTCTCTGTCACTTTCCTGATGCTTTCAACACAACTTTGCAAAAGTCTCCGCCTTCGTGACAGAAGTTGTGAGTTGTGAGATGCCCTCTGTCCAGTGTTCTTACCCGCTGCTATGTTTATGGCGCTTTCCTTAAGGTTCAACACACAGGGAAGAAATCCCTGGTAACTGTCATGCAGCAGGATGTGCGTTGCGACTGCAGTCTACCTACCCAGACTGGGTTCTCTGAATTCAGTGCATGGCACTTCCTTCGCCCTCTCACACCCACTGCTGCAAATGCTTCCCTCTTCACGACAGACGACGGGAGCTGAGAGACGGTTTCTATGCAGTGTTCGGACATCGCGTTAAGCACGGGGCACTCTCTTCCTGCTTTCACGCACACGTCTGAAACGCTTCCGTGATCACAAAAGAAGGTGTGCACTGCAAGACGCTTTCCACAAAGTGTTCCTTCTTTCAGTTAAGTAGACGGCACCGCTTTCCTTCGGTTTTCTTACACGGTTCTGCAAATGCTTCCATCTTCAAGGCAGACGATGTGAGGTGAAAGATGGCTTCGACACAATGTTCTTCCTTAAGGATTGGTGAGTGGCCCTTTCCTTGTGCTTTCATTCACACTCCAAAACATGCTTCCTTCATCATGACAGACGATGGGAATTGGAAGACCCTTTCTCCGTATACCCTCTTCTTACGAGAGGGACGTCTATGGCCGTTTCCTTCAGGTTCTACACACGCACCGGGTAACCCTTGTATCTTCACTGGCTAATGTTGCCGTCTCTCTACCACACAACGTCGCGTCGCTGAATGGAATGATGGCACTGGCTTTTCGTATTCACACAAGCTTTTCAAACGGCCTCCCTCTTCGTGATAGGTGTGTGTGGAGAGATGCTGTCTCTGTGGTGTTCTTACGTAGTTAAACGAAGGGCATGAACCTGATGCGTGCAGCCACGGTTTTGCCTAATGCTCCCGGTTCCTGGCACCACGTGTGAGGTGCAAGATGCTTAATTCAGAGTGCTCTCCTTAGCGTCAAGTCGGTGACGCGTTCGTCAGGCATTCATAGACACTCTTTTGAAACACGTGCCATCTTCGCAACAGAAGATGTGAACTGGAAGGTGGTGTCTGTTCGGTGTTCTTTCTGCGACTTGTGTACATGGCCCTTTCCTTACGGTTCAACCTATGTATTGGGAAACGCGTGGGTACACAATGGGTTGCGTTGTGAGTTCGCTGGGGCCTTTTAGCAACACGGCCTTGGGCCTCACCACTAAGTATTGAGACCCTCTCCTTTTTCAACCACACTTCTGAAAGTACTTCCAGATTCTTACATAGGATGTGCATGGGAAGATCTTTCTGAAGGGTGTTCATACTTCAGCATAGAGCATGTTCCTTATGATTTCATACACACTTCAGAAACACAGCCCTCTTCATGGAGGTAGATTGGATTTGGACGGCTGTTTCTAGACAGTGCTCTTTCTCCGTGTTACGCGTATGGCACGTCTCCTGTCATTAAACACAGGTATTTTAGAACGCTGCTCCCTCCATGAATCACGATATCAGAAGTAGCATTTTCTGTCCAGAAGCTTGGTTCTCAGAGTTTCGTAAGTGTCATAGCTTTCCACGTCTCCTCACCCTCGAGCATAGGCTTCCAGCTTCATGAGAGAGGTGAGAGTTTCAGATCGTTTTCCAGGGAGTTCTTTCAGAACGTTAAGCGTACGTTCATTTCCTTATGCTGATAAACACACTTTTGAGCCTGCTTCCCAAGTTCATGAAAGATGGAGTCGGTAGGGCTCTTTCTTAAAGACAAGTCTCTGTCACTTTCCTGATGCTTTCAACACAACTTTGCAAAAGTCTCCGCCTTCGTGACAGAAGTTGTGAGTTGTGAGATGCCCTCTGTCCAGTGTTCTTACCCGCTGCTATGTTTATGGCGCTTTCCTTAAGGTTCAACACACAGGGAAGAAAACCCTGGTAACTGTCATGCAGCAGGATGTGCGTTGCGACTGCAGTCTACCTACCCAGACTGGGTTCTCTGAATTCAGTGCATGGCACTTCCTTCGCCCTCTCACACCCACTGCTGCAAATGCTTCCCTCTTCACGACAGACGACGGGAGCTGAGAGACGGTTTCTATGCAGTGTTCGGACATCGCGTTAAGCACGGGGCACTCTCTTCCTGCTTTCACGCACACGTCTGAAACGCTTCCGTGATCACAAAAGAAGGTGTGCACTGCAAGACGCTTTCCACAAAGTGTTCCTTCTTTCAGTTAAGTAGACGGCACCGCTTTCCTTCGGTTTTCTTACACGGTTCTGCAAATGCTTCCATCTTCAAGGCAGACGATGTGAGGTGAAAGATGGCTTCGACACAATGTTCTTCCTTAAGGATTGGTGAGTGGCCCTTTCCTTGTGCTTTCATTCACACTCCAAAACATGCTTCCTTCATCATGACAGACGATGGGAATTGGAAGACCCTTTCTCCGTATACCCTCTTCTTACGAGAGGGACGTCTATGGCCGTTTCCTTCAGGTTCTACACACGCACCGGGTAACCCTTGTATCTTCACTGGCTAATGTTGCCGTCTCTCTACCACACAACGTCGCGTCGCTGAATGGAATGATGGCACTGGCTTTTCGTATTCACACAAGCTTTTCGAACGGCCTCCCTCTTCGTGATAGGTGTGTGTGGAGAGATGCTGTCTCTGTGGTGTTCTTACGTAGTTAAACGAAGGGCATGAACCTGATGCGTGCAGCCACGGTTTTGCCTAATGCTCCCGGTTCCTGGCACCACGTGTGAGGTACAAGATGCTTAATTCAGAGTGCTCTCCTTAGCGTCAAGTCGGTGACGCGTTCGTCAGGCATTCATAGACACTCTTTTGAAACACGTGCCATCTTCGCAACAGAAGATGTGAACTGGAAGGTGGTGTCTGTTCGGTGTTCTTTCTGCGACTTGTGTACATGGCCCTTTCCTTACGGTTCAACCTATGTATTGGGAAACGCGTGGGTACACAATGGGTTGCGTTGTGAGTTCGCTGGGGCCTTTTAGCAACACGGCCTTGGGCCTCACCACTAAGTATTGAGACCCTCTCCTTTTTCAACCACACTTCTGAAAGTACTTCCAGATTCTTACATAGGATGTGCATGGGAAGATCTTTCTGAAGGGTGTTCATACTTCAGCATAGAGCATGTTCCTTATGATTTCATACACACTTCAGAAACACAGCCCTCTTCATGGAGGTAGATTGGATTTGGACGGCTGTTTCTAGACAGTGCTCTTTCTCCGTGTTACGCGTATGGCACGTCTCCTGTCATTAAACACAGGTATTTTAGAACGCTGCTCCCTCCATGAATCACGATATCAGAAGTAGCATTTTCTGTACAGAAGCTTGGTTCTCAGAGTTTCGTAAGTGTCATAGCTTTCCACGTCTCCTCACCCTCGAGCATAGGCTTCCAGCTTCATGAGAGAGGTGAGAGTTTCAGATCGTTTTCCAGGGAGTTCTTTCAGAACGTTAAGCGTACGTTCATTTCCTTATGCTGATAAACACACTTTTGAGCCTGCTTCCCAAGTTCATGAAAGATGGAGTCGGTAGGGCTCTTTCTTAAAGACAACTCTCTGTCACTTTCCTGATGCTTTCAACACAACTTTGCAAAAGTCTCCGCCTTCGTGACAGAAGTTGTGAGTTGTGAGATGCCCTCTGTCCAGTGTTCTTACCCGCTGCTATGTTTATGGCGCTTTCCTTAAGGTTCAACACACAGGGAAGAAATCCCTGGTAACTGTCATGCAGCAGGATGTGCGTTGCGACTGCAGACTACCTACCCAGACTGGGTTCTCAAAATTCAGTGCATGGGACTTCCTTCGCCCTCTCACACCCACTGCTGCAAATGCTTCCCTCTTCACGACAGACGACGGGAGCTGAGAGACGGTTTCTATGCAGTGTTCGGACATCGCGTTAAGCACGGGGCACTCTCTTCCTGCTTTCACGCACACGTCTGAAACGCTTCCGTGATCACAAAAGAAGGTGTGCACTGCAAGACGCTTTCCACAAAGTGTTCCTTCTTTCAGTTAAGTAGACGGCACCGCTTTCCTTCGGTTTTCTTACACGGTTCTGCAAATGCTTCCATCTTCAAGGCAGACGATGTGAGGTGAAAGATGGCTTCGACACAATGTTCTTCCTTAAGGATTGGTGAGTGGCCCTTTCCTTGTGCTTTCATTCACACTCCAAAACATGCTTCCTTCATCATGACAGACGATGTGAATTGGAAGACCCTTTCTCCGTATACCCTCTTCTTACGAGAGGGACGTCTATGGCCGTTTCCTTCAGGTTCTACACACGCACCGGGTAACCCTTGTATCTTCACTGGCTAATGTTGCCGTCTCTCTACCACACAACGTCGCGTCGCTGAATGGAATGATGGCACTGGCTTTTCGTATTCACACAAGCTTTTCGAACGGCCTCCCTCTTCGTGATAGGTGTGTGTGGAGAGATGCTGTCTCTGTGGTGTTCTTACGTAGTTAAACGAAGGGCATGAACCTGATGCGTGCAGCCACGGTTTTGCCTAATGCTCCCGGTTCCTGGCACCACGTGTGAGGTGCAAGATGCTTAATTCAGAGTGCTCTCCTTAGCGTCAAGTCGGTGACGCGTACGTCAGGCATTCATAGACACTCTTTTGAAACACGTGCCATCTTCGCAACAGAAGATGTGAACTGGAAGGTGGTGTCTGTTCGGTGTTCTTTCTGCGACTTGTGTACATGGCCCTTTCCTTACGGTTCAACCTATGTATTGGGAAACGCGTGGGTACACAATGGGTTGCGTTGTGAGTTCGCTGGGGCCTTTTAGCAACACGGCCTTGGGCCTCACCACTAAGTATTGAGACCCTCTCCTTTTTCAACCACACTTCTGAAAGTACTTCCAGATTCTTACATAGGATGTGCATGGGAAGATCTTTCTGAAGGGTGTTCATACTTCAGCATAGAGCATGTTCCTTATGATTTCATACACACTTCAGAAACACAGCCCTCTTCATGGAGGTAGATTGGATTTGGACGGCTGTTTCTAGACAGTGCTCTTTCTCCGTGTTACGCGTATGGCACGTCTCCTGTCATTAAACACAGGTATTTTAGAACGCTGCTCCCTCCATGAATCACGATATCAGAAGTAGCTTTTTCTGTACAGAAGCTTGGTTCTCAGAGTTTCGTAAGTGTCATAGCTTTCCACGTCTCCTCACCCTCGAGCATAGGCTTCCAGCTTCATGAGAGAGGTGAGAGTTTCAGATCGTTTTCCAGGGAGTTCTTTCAGAACGTTAAGCGTACGTTCATTTCCTTATGCTGATAAACACACTTTTGAGCCTGCTTCCCAAGTTCATGAAAGATGGAGTCGGTAGGGCTCTTTCTTAAAGACAAGTCTCTGTCACTTTCCTGATGCTTTCAACACAACTTTGCAAAAGTCTCCGCCTTCGTGACAGAAGTTGTGAGTTGTGAGATGCCCTCTGTCCAGTGTTCTTACCCGCTGCTATGTTTATGGCGCTTTCCTTAAGGTTCAACACACAGGGAAGAAATCCCTGGTAACTGTCATGCAGCAGGATGTGCGTTGCGACTGCAGTCTACCTACCCAGACTGGGTTCTCTGAATTCAGTGCATGGCACTTCCTTCGCCCTCTCACACCCACTGCTGCAAATGCTTCCCTCTTCACGACAGACGACGGGAGCTGAGAGACGGTTTCTATGCAGTGTTCGGACATCGTGTTAAGCACGGGGCACTCTCTTGCTGCTTTCACGCACACGTGTGAAACGCTTCCGTGATCACAAAAGAAGGTGTGCACTGCAAGACGCTTTCCACAAAGTGTTCCTTCTTTCAGTTAAGTAGACGGCACCGCTTTCCTTCGGTTTTCTTACACGGTTCTGCAAATGCTTCCATCTTCAAGGCAGACGATGTGAGGTGAAAGATGGCTTCGACACAATGTTCTTCCTTAAGGATTGGTGAGTGGCCCTTTCCTTGTGCTTTCATTCACACTCCAAAACATGCTTCCTTCATCATGACAGACGATGTGAATTGGAAGACCCTTTCTCCGTATACCCTCTTCTTACGAGAGGGACGTCTATGGCCGTTTCCTTCAGGTTCTACACACGCACCGGGTAACCCTTGTATCTTCACTGGCTAATGTTGCCGTCTCTCTACCACACAACGTCGCGTCGCTGAATGGAATGATGGCACTGGCCTTTCGTATTCACACAAGCTTTTCGAACGGCCTCCCTCTTCGTGATAGGTGTGTGTGGAGAGATGCTGTCTCTGTGGTGTTCTTACGTAGTTAAACGAAGGGCATGAACCTGATGCGTGCAGCCACGGTTTTGCCTAATGCTCCCGGTTCCTGGCACCACGTGTGAGGTACAAGATGCTTAATTCAGAGTGCTCTCCTTAGCGTCAAGTCGGTGACGCGTTCGTCAGGCATTCATAGACACTCTTTTGAAACACGTGCCATCTTCGCAACAGAAGATGTGAACTGGAAGGTGGTGTCTGTTCGGTGTTCTTTCTGCGACTTGTGTACATGGCCCTTTCCTTACGGTTCAACCTATGTATTGGGAAACGCGTGGGTACACAATGGGTTGCATTGTGAGTTCGCTGGGGCCTTTTAGCAACACGGCCTTGGGCCTCACCACTAAGTATTGAGACCCTCTCCTTTTTCAACCACACTTCTGAAAGTACTTCCAGATTCTTACATAGGATGTGCATGGGAAGATCTTTCTGAAGGGTGTTCATACTTCAGCATAGAGCATGTTCCTTATGATTTCATACACACTTCAGAAACACAGCCCTCTTCATGGAGGTAGATTGGATTTGGACGGCTGTTTCTAGACAGTGCTCTTTCTCCGTGTTACGCGTATGGCACGTCTCCTGTCATTAAACACAGGTATTTTAGAACGCTGCTCCCTCCATGAATCACGATATCAGAAGTAGCATTTTCTGTACAGAAGCTTGGTTCTCAGAGTTTCGTAAGTGTCATAGCTTTCCACGTCTCCTCACCCTCGAGCATAGGCTTCCAGCTTCATGAGAGAGGTGAGAGTTTCAGATCGTTTTCCAGGGAGTTCTTTCAGAACGTTAAGCGTACGTTCATTTCCTTATGCTGATAAACACACTTTTGAGCCTGCTTCCCAAGTTCATGAAAGATGGAGTCGGTAGGGCTCTTTCTTAAAGACAACTCTCTGTCACTTTCCTGATGCTTTCAACACAACTTTGCAAAAGTCTCCGCCTTCGTGACAGAAGTTGTGAGTTGTGAGATGCCCTCTGTCCAGTGTTCTTACCCGCTGCTATGTTTATGGCGCTTTCCTTAAGGTTCAACACACAGGGAAGAAATCCCTGGTAACTGTCATGCAGCAGGATGTGCGTTGCGACTGCAGTCTACCTACCCAGACTGGGTTCTCAAAATTCAGTGCATGGGACTTCCTTCGCCCTCTCACACCCACTGCTGCAAATGCTTCCCTCTTCACGACAGACGACGGGAGCTGAGAGACGGTTTCTATGCAGTGTTCGGACATCGCGTTAAGCACGGGGCACTCTCTTCCTGCTTTCACGCACACGTCTGAAACGCTTCCGTGATCACAAAAGAAGGTGTGCACTGCAAGACGCTTTCCACAAAGTGTTCCTTCTTTCAGTTAAGTAGACGGCACCGCTTTCCTTCGGTTTTCTTACACGGTTCTGCAAATGCTTCCATCTTCAAGGCAGACGATGTGAGGTGAAAGATGGCTTCGACACAATGTTCTTCCTTAAGGATTGGTGAGTGGCCCTTTCCTTGTGCTTTCATTCACACTCCAAAACATGCTTCCTTCATCATGACAGACGATGTGAATTGGAAGACCCTTTCTCCGTATACCCTCTTCTTACGAGAGGGACGTCTATGGCCGTTTCCTTCAGGTTCTACACACGCACCGGGTAACCCTTGTATCTTCACTGGCTAATGTTGCCGTCTCTCTACCACACAACGTCGCGTCGCTGAATGGAATGATGGCACTGGCTTTTCGTATTCACACAAGCTTTTCGAACGGCCTCCCTCTTCGTGATAGGTGTGTGTGGAGAGATGCTGTCTCTGTGGTGTTCTTACGTAGTTAAATGAAGGGCATGAACCTGATGCGTGCAGCCACGGTTTTGCCTAATGCTCCCGGTTCCTGGCACCACGTGTGAGGTGCAAGATGCTTAATTCAGAGTGCTCTCCTTAGCGTCAAGTCGGTGACGCGTACGTCAGGCATTCATAGACACTCTTTTGAAACACGTGCCATCTTCGCAACAGAAGATGTGAACTGGAAGGTGGTGTCTGTTCGGTGTTCTTTCTGCGACTTGTGTACATGGCCCTTTCCTTACGGTTCAACCTATGTATTGGGAAACGCGTGGGTACACAATGGGTTGCGTTGTGAGTTCGCTGGGGCCTTTTAGCAACACGGCCTTGGGCCTCACCACTAAGTATTGAGACCCTCTCCTTTTTCAACCACACTTCTGAAAGTACTTCCAGATTCTTACATAGGATGTGCATGGGAAGATCTTTCTGAAGGGTGTTCATACTTCAGCATAGAGCATGTTCCTTATGATTTCATACACACTTCAGAAACACAGCCCTCTTCATGGAGGTAGATTGGATTTGGACGGCTGTTTCTAGACAGTGCTCTTTCTCCGTGTTACGCGTATGGCACGTCTCCTGTCATTAAACACAGGTATTTTAGAACGCTGCTCCCTCCATGAATCACGATATCAGAAGTAGCTTTTTCTGTACAGAAGCTTGGTTCTCAGAGTTTCGTAAGTGTCATAGCTTTCCACGTCTCCTCACCCTCGAGCATAGGCTTCCAGCTTCATGAGAGAGGTGAGAGTTTCAGATCGTTTTCCAGGGAGTTCTTTCAGAACGTTAAGCGTACGTTCATTTCCTTATGCTGATAAACACACTTTTGAGCCTGCTTCCCAAGTTCATGAAAGATGGAGTCGGTAGGGCTCTTTCTTAAAGACAACTCTCTGTCACTTTCCTGATGCTTTCAACACAACTTTGCAAAAGTCTCCGCCTTCGTGACAGAAGTTGTGAGTTGTGAGATGCCCTCTGTCCAGTGTTCTTACCCGCTGCTATGTTTATGGCGCTTTCCTTAAGGTTCAACACACAGGGAAGAAATCCCTGGTAACTGTCATGCAGCAGGATGTGCGTTGCGACTGCAGTCTACCTACCCAGACTGGGTTCTCTGAATTCAGTGCATGGCACTTCCTTCGCCCTCTCACACCCACTGCTGCAAATGCTTCCCTCTTCACGACAGACGACGGGAGCTGAGAGACGGTTTCTATGCAGTGTTCGGACATCGTGTTAAGCACGGGGCACTCTCTTGCTGCTTTCACGCACACGTGTGAAACGCTTCCGTGATCACAAAAGAAGGTGTGCACTGCAAGACGCTTTCCACAAAGTGTTCCTTCTTTCAGTTAAGTAGACGGCACCGCTTTCCTTCGGTTTTCTTACACGGTTCTGCAAATGCTTCCATCTTCAAGGCAGACGATGTGAGGTGAAAGATGGCTTCGACACAATGTTCTTCCTTAAGGATTGGTGAGTGGCCCTTTCCTTGTGCTTTCATTCACACTCCAAAACATGCTTCCTTCATCATGACAGACGATGGGAATTGGAAGACCCTTTCTCCGTATACCCTCTTCTTACGAGAGGGACGTCTATGGCCGTTTCCTTCAGGTTCTACACACGCACCGGGTAACCCTTGTATCTTCACTGGCTAATGTTGCCGTCTCTCTACCACACAACGTCGCGTCGCTGAATGGAATGATGGCACTGGCTTTTCGTATTCACACAAGCTTTTCGAACGGCCTCCCTCTTCGTGATAGGTGTGTGTGGAGAGATGCTGTCTCTGTGGTGTTCTTACGTAGTTAAACGAAGGGCATGAACCTGATGCGTGCAGCCACGGTTTTGCCTAATGCTCCCGGTTCCTGGCACCACGTGTGAGGTACAAGATGCTTAATTCAGAGTGCTCTCCTTAGCGTCAAGTCGGTGACGCGTTCGTCAGGCATTCATAGACACTCTTTTGAAACACGTGCCATCTTCGCAACAGAAGATGTGAACTGGAAGGTGGTGTCTGTTCGGTGTTCTTTCTGCGACTTGTGTACATGGCCCTTTCCTTACGGTTCAACCTATGTATTGGGAAACGCGTGGGTACACAATGGGTTGCGTTGTGAGTTCGCTGGGGCCTTTTAGCAACACGGCCTTGGGCCTCACCACTAAGTATTGAGACCCTCTCCTTTTTCAACCACACTTCTGAAAGTACTTCCAGATTCTTACATAGGATGTGCATGGGAAGATCTTTCTGAAGGGTGTTCATACTTCAGCATAGAGCATGTTCCTTATGATTTCATACACACTTCAGAAACACAGCCCTCTTCATGGAGGTAGATTGGATTTGGACGGCTGTTTCTAGACAGTGCTCTTTCTCCGTGTTACGCGTATGGCACGTCTCCTGTCATTAAACACAGGTATTTTAGAACGCTGCTCCCTCCATGAATCACGATATCAGAAGTAGCATTTTCTGTACAGAAGCTTGGTTCTCAGAGTTTCGTAAGTGTCATAGCTTTCCACGTCTCCTCACCCTCGAGCATAGGCTTCCAGCTTCATGAGAGAGGTGAGAGTTTCAGATCGTTTTCCAGGGAGTTCTTTCAGAACGTTAAGCGTACGTTCATTTCCTTATGCTGATAAACACACTTTTGAGCCTGCTTCCCAAGTTCATGAAAGATGGAGTCGGTAGGGCTCTTTCTTAAAGACAACTCTCTGTCACTTTCCTGATGCTTTCAACACAACTTTGCAAAAGTCTCCGCCTTCGTGACAGAAGTTGTGAGTTGTGAGATGCCCTCTGTCCAGTGTTCTTACCCGCTGCTATGTTTATGGCGCTTTCCTTAAGGTTCAACACACAGGGAAGAAATCCCTGGTAACTGTCATGCAGCAGGATGTGCGTTGCGACTGGAGTCTACCTACCCAGACTGGGTTCTCTGAATTCAGTGCATGGCACTTCCTTCGCCCTCTCACACCCACTGCTGCAAATGCTTCCCTCTTCACGACAGACGACGGGAGCTGAGAGACGGTTTCTATGCAGTGTTCGGACATCGTGTTAAGCACGGGGCACTCTCTTCCTGCTTTCACGCACACGTGTGAAACGCTTCCGTGATCACAAAAGAAGGTGTGCACTGCAAGACGCTTTCCACAAAGTGTTCCTTCTTTCAGTTAAGTAGACGGCACCGCTTTCCTTCGGTTTTCTTACACGGTTCTGCAAATGCTTCCATCTTCAAGGCAGACGATGTGAGGTGAAAGATGGCTTCGACACAATGTTCTTCCTTAAGGATTGGTGAGTGGCCCTTTCCTTGTGCTTTCATTCACACTCCAAAACATGCTTCCTTCATCATGACAGACGATGGGAATTGGAAGACCCTTTCTCCGTATACCCTCTTCTTACGAGAGGGACGTCTATGGCCGTTTCCTTCAGGTTCTACACACGCACCGGGTAACCCTTGTATCTTCACTGGCTAATGTTGCCGTCTCTCTACCACACAACGTCGCGTCGCTGAATGGAATGATGGCACTGGCTTTTCGTATTCACACAAGCTTTTCGAACGGCCTCCCTCTTCGTGATAGGTGTGTGTGGAGAGATGCTGTCTCTGTGGTGTTCTTACGTAGTTAAACGAAGGGCATGAACCTGATGCGTGCAGCCACGGTTTTGCCTAATGCTCCCGGTTCCTGGCACCACGTGTGAGGTACAAGATGCTTAATTCAGAGTGCTCTCCTTAGCGTCAAGTCGGTGACGCGTTCGTCAGGCATTCATAGACACTCTTTTGAAACACGTGCCATCTTCGCAACAGAAGATGTGAACTGGAAGGTGGTGTCTGTTCGGTGTTCTTTCTGCGACTTGTGTACATGGCCCTTTCCTTACGGTTCAACCTATGTATTGGGAAACGCGTGGGTACACAATGGGTTGCGTTGTGAGTTCGCTGGGGCCTTTTAGCAACACGGCCTTGGGCCTCACCACTAAGTATTGAGACCCTCTCCTTTTTCAACCACACTTCTGAAAGTACTTCCAGATTCTTACATAGGATGTGCATGGGAAGATCTTTCTGAAGGGTGTTCATACTTCAGCATAGAGCATGTTCCTTATGATTTCATACACACTTCAGAAACACAGCCCTCTTCATGGAGGTAGATTGGATTTGGACGGCTGTTTCTAGACAGTGCTCTTTCTCCGTGTTACGTGTATGGCACGTCTCCTGTCATTAAACACAGGTATTTTAGAACGCTGCTCCCTCCATGAATCACGATATCAGAAGTAGCATTTTCTGTCCAGAAGCTTGGTTCTCAGAGTTTCGTAAGTGTCATAGCTTTCCACGTCTCCTCACCCTCGAGCATAGGCTTCCAGCTTCATGAGAGAGGTGAGAGTTTCAGATCGTTTTCCAGGGAGTTCTTTCAGAACGTTAAGCGTACGTTCATTTCCTTATGCTGATAAACACACTTTTGAGCCTGCTTCCCAAGTTCATGAAAGATGGAGTCGGTAGGGCTCTTTCTTAAAGACAAGTCTCTGTCACTTTCCTGATGCTTTCAACACAACTTTGCAAAAGTCTCCGCCTTCGTGACAGAAGTTGTGAGTTGTGAGATGCCCTCTGTCCAGTGTTCTTACCCGCTGCTATGTTTATGGCGCTTTCCTTAAGGTTCAACACACAGGGAAGAAAACCCTGGTAACTGTCATGCAGCAGGATGTGCGTTGCGACTGCAGTCTACCTACCCAGACTGGGTTCTCTGAATTCAGTGCATGGCACTTCCTTCGCCCTCTCACACCCACTGCTGCAAATGCTTCCCTCTTCACGACAGACGACGGGAGCTGAGAGACGGTTTCTATGCAGTGTTCGGACATCGCGTTAAGCACGGGGCACTCTCTTCCTGCTTTCACGCACACGTCTGAAACGCTTCCGTGATCACAAAAGAAGGTGTGCACTGCAAGACGCTTTCCACAAAGTGTTCCTTCTTTCAGTTAAGTAGACGGCACCGCTTTCCTTCGGTTTTCTTACACGGTTCTGCAAATGCTTCCATCTTCAAGGCAGACGATGTGAGGTGAAAGATGGCTTCGACACAATGTTCTTCCTTAAGGATTGGTGAGTGGC
Source organism: Ursus americanus (assembly GCF_024610735.1). Lineage (NCBI taxonomy): Eukaryota > Metazoa > Chordata > Mammalia > Carnivora > Ursidae > Ursus > Ursus americanus. The sequence continues at coordinate 63,280,200 of NC_142128.1, forward strand.
CCTTTCCTTGTGCTTTCATTCACACTCCAAAACATGCTTCCTTCATCATGACAGACGATGGGAATTGGAAGACCCTTTCTCCGTATACCCTCTTCTTACGAGAGGGACGTCTATGGCCGTTTCCTTCAGGTTCTACACACGCACCGGGTAACCCTTGTATCTTCACTGGCTAATGTTGCCGTCTCTCTACCACACAACGTCGCGTCGCTGAATGGAATGATGGCACTGGCTTTTCGTATTCACACAAGCTTTTCGAACGGCCTCCCTCTTCGTGATAGGTGTGTGTGGAGAGATGCTGTCTCTGTGGTGTTCTTACGTAGTTAAACGAAGGGCATGAACCTGATGCGTGCAGCCACGGTTTTGCCTAATGCTCCCGGTTCCTGGCACCACGTGTGAGGTACAAGATGCTTAATTCAGAGTGCTCTCCTTAGCGTCAAGTCGGTGACGCGTTCGTCAGGCATTCATAGACACTCTTTTGAAACACGTGCCATCTTCGCAACAGAAGATGTGAACTGGAAGGTGGTGTCTGTTCGGTGTTCTTTCTGCGACTTGTGTACATGGCCCTTTCCTTACGGTTCAACCTATGTATTGGGAAACGCGTGGGTACACAATGGGTTGCGTTGTGAGTTCGCTGGGGCCTTTTAGCAACACGGCCTTGGGCCTCACCACTAAGTATTGAGACCCTCTCCTTTTTCAACCACACTTCTGAAAGTACTTCCAGATTCTTACATAGGATGTGCATGGGAAGATCTTTCTGAAGGGTGTTCATACTTCAGCATAGAGCATGTTCCTTATGATTTCATACACACTTCAGAAACACAGCCCTCTTCATGGAGGTAGATTGGATTTGGACGGCTGTTTCTAGACAGTGCTCTTTCTCCGTGTTACGCGTATGGCACGTCTCCTGTCATTAAACACAGGTATTTTAGAACGCTGCTCCCTCCATGAATCACGATATCAGAAGTAGCTTTTTCTGTACAGAAGCTTGGTTCTCAGAGTTTCGTAAGTGTCATAGCTTTCCACGTCTCCTCACCCTCGAGCATAGGCTTCCAGCTTCATGAGAGAGGTGAGAGTTTCAGATCGTTTTCCAGGGAGTTCTTTCAGAACGTTAAGCGTACGTTCATTTCCTTATGCTGATAAACACACTTTTGAGCCTGCTTCCCAAGTTCATGAAAGATGGAGTCGGTAGGGCTCTTTCTTAAAGACAACTCTCTGTCACTTTCCTGATGCTTTCAACACAACTTTGCAAAAGTCTCCGCCTTCGTGACAGAAGTTGTGAGTTGTGAGATGCCCTCTGTCCAGTGTTCTTACCCGCTGCTATGTTTATGGCGCTTTCCTTAAGGTTCAACACACAGGGAAGAAATCCCTGGTAACTGTCATGCAGCAGGATGTGCGTTGCGACTGCAGTCTACCTACCCAGACTGGGTTCTCTGAATTCAGTGCATGGCACTTCCTTCGCCCTCTCACACCCACTGCTGCAAATGCTTCCCTCTTCACGACAGACGACGGGAGCTGAGAGACGGTTTCTATGCAGTGTTCGGACATCGTGTTAAGCACGGGGCACTCTCTTGCTGCTTTCACGCACACGTGTGAAACGCTTCCGTGATCACAAAAGAAGGTGTGCACTGCAAGACGCTTTCCACAAAGTGTTCCTTCTTTCAGTTAAGTAGACGGCACCGCTTTCCTTCGGTTTTCTTACACGGTTCTGCAAATGCTTCCATCTTCAAGGCAGACGATGTGAGGTGAAAGATGGCTTCGACACAATGTTCTTCCTTAAGGATTGGTGAGTGGCCCTTTCCTTGTGCTTTCATTCACACTCCAAAACATGCTTCCTTCATCATGACAGACGATGTGAATTGGAAGACCCTTTCTCCGTATACCCTCTTCTTACGAGAGGGACGTCTATGGCCGTTTCCTTCAGGTTCTACACACGCACCGGGTAACCCTTGTATCTTCACTGGCTAATGTTGCCGTCTCTCTACCACACAACGTCGCGTCGCTGAATGGAATGATGGCACTGGCTTTTCGTATTCACACAAGCTTTTCGAACGGCCTCCCTCTTCGTGATAGGTGTGTGTGGAGAGATGCTGTCTCTGTGGTGTTCTTACGTAGTTAAACGAAGGGCATGAACCTGATGCGTGCAGCCACGGTTTTGCCTAATGCTCCCGGTTCCTGGCACCACGTGTGAGGTACAAGATGCTTAATTCAGAGTGCTCTCCTTAGCGTCAAGTCGGTGACGCGTTCGTCAGGCATTCATAGACACTCTTTTGAAACACTTGCCATCTTCGCAACAGATGTGAA